>NC_092817.1:71803626-73121126 GCF_023375885.2 Dermacentor andersoni
TAGCTATTCGAATATGTCTTCGATTGCTTGCGCAAGTTGACGTGGCGTTTGTCCGGTATGCCGAGAAGAATGGGTAGCTTGTATACTGCTCCTTTTTGTGAGATTTGCCTGCTGGTGAGTGCAGTGTGCCAGGCTTCTCAAAAGACTTTTCCCAGGCTGCTGCGATGTCATTCAGAATGCTCGCTTTTGTCATTTGACAGAGTGCGATACTGCGCGGCACGTGCGAAACTTCTGAAGTGGCAGCGGCCTGTTGAAGTCTAGTACGGCTTGAGAGTCGCGGTGCACCTTGATATCTACATGTACGTTGCTCCAAAATGTCTTCGCATTGAAAGTTACATGCATTGGTGCTGGTACTCGTATATTGGTTTTGCCTTGTATGTAAGCAATTTGGCTTCGTTTTACGAGAATTGACTGTTGCGGTATATATATATATATATATATATATATATATATATATATATATATATATATATATATATATTGAACTCGCAATAGCGAAATTGGCGGGGAACGCGAAAGAATTCGTTTTCGCGAGAATTTCGTTGTTGCGAAAAGAGGCAGCACAGATAAGTAATGCATCGCAGAATAAAATTTACTGTCAAAATTCTGTTAGCCTACTTTGGCAAGCTTTGCTCGAGGATATAGAATCGCATTGCCGACACTACAAAGTGCGTCGCATGCGTCGACCAGCTGTGGCAGTACTGCCATGGAACAGTATTCTCGGTCAATTGCTTTCAGAGATGCCATCACTTTTGCGATATCTTGCGTAAATCGGCACCGGACGCAGAGCAATAGCGCATGCAGCCTAATTTCTCCAGGGCACGCTGTTGCCCGTATAGGCGCCGACGCGTCCGGTGCCGAGCGCAAAAGTGATCGTATCTTGTGTACCCGAAGGCAATCGATCGAGATAACTGCCCTTTTGCGCAAATCTACGTCCGGCGCCACATGCGCACGCGATGCCTGTCGGGTGGCACCAAAACCAGCGTTCTTGAAGCAAGGGATGCGTATTCCCGGACGATCGCTCAATCATGGCCGGATGCGTGACACTCCATATGCTGCTACCGCCATCTCAAGCGCCATAAACAACTCCATGTTGGTGGGACGTGGATTTGCTTGGTTTTGGTGCAATTTTTTCACCGAGGTGCACATTACGCAGTGCGCTGCTGCGATCGGCGATTGTTGTTTCGCCTCACGCGATTGGCCTTGGCCTTGCCGAGTCTTCAGCCGCAGGGAACGCAAACTGAACGCATGTTTCGAAAAACCATCTACGATATCGCCTAATAGGCGTGCAAAAACTGTCGTCACATGTCGGTAGATACATGTGTGCCACTTCAAACGGATGATCAGCAAACAAGATGGCGGCCATGCCGTGTTTCCAGCACACTGATCACTTCCGGCGCTGGGTTGTCGTTGTGAACAAAAATGGCGGCGCCCACACAAGCGTAATTTTGGGGTATTTTAAGCAATTTGACCACGTGACATCTGGTGGAGGTGCTTTGCGTTCATGTACCGGACAGATGTCACGTGGTCGTGGCGTCAAAGAACACAGTAGCAATACTGTGAAAGGCAAAGCTAGCTTTTATTGGGTAGACCTGTGCCCACAGAACAGGCTACACTTAAAGCACAACGAGAGCGGCGAACACAGTCGGCGATCGTCGAAAATCTGATCAACGGGTCAAGCGCATCGGCTTTTATACATCAATCGTCGAATGTTCCAGACTAATCGCTGGGACCCGCGTGTCTTCCACAAAGTTCTACATTATTCGCGTCGCGCACACATGCAATCAGTGTACACGGGAGGAGGGAAGAGAAAAGAAGAAGGCGGGGAGGTTAACCAGAATAACGTCCGGTTGGCTACCCTACACCGGGGGAATGGGAAAGGGGAAAACAAAGATCACAGGGAGAGAGAGGAGGGAAGGAAAGAAGGAAATTGCGGCGAGTACGCTGACGCGTGTGGTCTTCCAGAAATTGCATTAAAAGTCACAGATGGTCGCACAAACCCGTCGTCCTTAAGACGGCGTGTACACGAGGTTCGGTCACAGGCAGTGGATGGAACCATCGATAACATTCCAGAAACTTCCGATACGTGCAGGCGCGTCCTGCGCTTTGCGATAACATTTGTTAGGCGGTGAAACGTGTCGCCCGATAAAGACAAGTATACGTGTCAATATATAGTTTTCATTGATTACGAGAAAGCCTTTGATTCCGTAGAAACCTCAGCAGTCATGGAGGCATTACAGTATCAGGGTGTAGACAAGCCGTGTGTAAAAATACTGAAAGATATATATAGCGGCTCCACAGCCACCGTAGTCCTCCATAAAGAAAGCAACAAAATCTCAATAAAGAAAGGCGTCAGGCAGGGAGATACGATCTCTCCAATGCTATTCACGGCGTGCTTACAGGAGGTATTCAGAGGCCTGGATTGGGAAGAATTGGGGATAATAGTTAATGGGGAATACCTTAGTAACTTGCGATTCGCTGATGATATTGCCTTGCTTAGTAACTCAGGGGACCAATTGCAATACATGCTCACTGACCTGGAAAGGCAAAGCAGAAGGGTGGGTCTGAAAATAATCTGCAGAAAACTAAAGTAATGTTTAACGGCCTTGGAAGAGAACAGCAGTTTACGATAGGTAGCGAGGCACCGGAAGTGGTAAGGGAATACATCTACTTAGGGCAGGTGGTGACGGCGGATCCGGATCATGAGACGGAAATAATCAGAAGAGTAAGAATGGGCTGGGGTGCGTTTGGCAGGCATTGTCAGATCATGAACAGCAGGTTGCCATTATCCCTCAAGAGAAAAGTGTATAACAGCTGTGTCTTACCATTACTCACGTACGGGGCAGAAACCTGGAGGCTTACGAAAAGGGTTCTACTTTATTTGAGGACGACGCAACGAGCTATGGAAAGATGAATGATGGGTGTAACGTTAAGGGATAAGAAAACAGCAGATTGGGTGAGGGAACAAACGCGAGTTAATGACATCTTAGTTTAAATCAAGAAAAAGAAATGGGCATGGGCAGGACATGTAATGAGGAGGGAAGATAACCGATGGTCATTAAGGGTTACGGACTGGATTCCAAGGGAAGGGAAGCTTAGCAGGGGGCGGCAGAAAGTTAGGTGGGCGGATGAGATTAAGAAGTTTGCAGGGGCAACATAGCCACAATTACTACATGACCGGGGTAGTTGGAGAAGTATGGGAGAGGCCTTTATCCTGCAGTGGGTGTAACCAGGCTGATGATGATGATTATGAACTATGAACGCGTCAGCTTGATTTTGCGTGCGTGCTGCCGTTCTTATTTCTCTCCTTCTCGTCTTTTAGGCCCTCTTTCCTTTTCTCAGTAGAGGGTAGCCAACCAGGCTCAGCCTGGTTCGTGCCGTTCTTAATTATCACTACCCTCTCTTTCTTGCGGACAGGCGCCAGATGCCGGAGAAATCACTGCTTTTTAAAGAACGCATATATTCCAATACTAACATAGCAGCTGCTTCGCCACAAGGCTGCCAGCAGTACAAAGTTGCTTTCATCTGCGCATTAAATAAGTCCTTTCTGAAAGCTTGGTTGAAACTGTTTTTCTGAGACTTATTTTATGATGTACTTTTCTGGGGGGGGGGGGGGGGGGCGGAGGTCTTTTTCAGACGCGAGAAAGACAGGGAGCACAGAAACACGGTCACAGCCGCAGTCACTCAGACTATCACTGCACAGCACCAGTTCTAACACAACGAACAGCAACTCCGGCTACAACCGCCTGTGCAGACAGGTTGTCCTGAAAAATCATAGCAGCACCTTCGTCGCCCTCGGTAGCGATTTCTTATGAGGCCGGCACTGTTGTGACAACGGTCCTTGCTCAGGGCATGCTACCGCGACTACGAGCTATCGTCTCTTCACAGTGTAACGTTGTCAGTCACACAAAATGTTGAAGAGTCTTCTCGCGACCACAGTCACCACACGTGTTGTCGCCCCATCTGATATGAAAAGCTAATTTATTGTCTTTTTACCTCTCCCTCCCCTGTTTCCCCGGGTAGCGTGGCAAACCTAATTTTCCCTATTTATTAACCTCCCCGTATTTTCCCTTTTTTCTGCATCTCTATCTCTCAGCCGCAGTGAGATAGATAAAGTAATTTGCCAAAAGGCAGCGCATAGTGACTTCGCTGGGCTTACCGATCTTCGCCAGCAGAACCATTCTTCCCTGTGGATCCGTGTGGCGTGACGCCGTCAGCAGCTGATGCTTGCGGCAAACGACGTCGAAAGGGACGCTGCTCAGAGTTAGCGCTTCAAACAGTTCCGGTCTGTCCTTTCGAACCTTGAAGTATTTCTTTATGTTTTCGAAAGCGGACTGGGTGTCGTACTTGCGGGCTCGTAGAAACTTGACCAGAAAGTCGTCATCTGTGGGACAGTTCAGCGACAGTTCACCTGGTTGGAATTGAGATGCGGTGTAAACAAGAGGTCAGAAAATGCGCACCGCTAAAGAGCTTGTAGCGTGCGGCGACTACGGCTAATTGGCTGTCCACTGAACGAGGTGTTTAATCACGCCATTTTAGAACGTTTGAATAGTGTGCTAGTCCGCGGTACCATTGTGGCCACGCTGACGAATATGCATACAACACCTCATCCTTGAGTGACTGCGATACAAGACGAAAAGTTGGTTTAATGTTACCAGACGATCGGCCAATCACTTCGAAAAAAAAAATAATACTTGGTCGATGGCCAACAAAGGAGTTACAGATGATAGCACTTGTGGCTTTTAAAATCTGCGTGTAAGTATTAGAAATATACTCGTGAATGGCGTCACGTTCCTTTCTTTTATTTCCATAAATTGTTTACGGGTAGCTCACGTCCGTATATTTGTAACACGCGTTTGTTTTGTTATGTGTTAGCATGGCTGTCACTTGGGCGTCATGCTAAACGTTCATGATGCAAAAAGCGCTACTAAAGCGGAGACTTAGCTAGAACACATGACTTGTTATGTGTTGCTTGTGTCCTTTTATGTGCATAGGTGTAGATTTATTGGCCTCCTGATCTACTAATTCAACTAATGTGGATGTCTTCGAACTATTTTATATTTACGGAACTGTGCATGTATCTTAGTGTTAGTTTACCTTTTTCTGTGACTTCGTTTACTCTTGCGCGGAAATTCGCATATGTTTGTGATACTTGACTATCTCATCGTTTTCATGCTTTTAGTTTTGCTTGCCTTGCAGAGGAGGAGCCGGCTACATTAAAGGAGCCAGCCTCTCCTTCAGTTGACGTCAGAAAAAAAGCAAGGGAGGGCGGGGGGGTCACTACCGAGAAACACTAAATCGGTCTAGAATCATAAAGTACTCTTTCAGAACTGTATATTTTTGTGAATTTCTAAGTAATAGGTTGATTATTAGACCATGAAATAAAAGCCAAAGTGTAGGATAGGATAGGAATAAACTTTATTTGTCCAACGGTTGTTGATGTTGGTGCCCGGGGCTAGGCTGCCAGGGGTCCATCGCCCGAGGAAGATCTTTCGAGATCCTCGGCAACGGCCCTGGCCCGCTGGACGGCCCACTCCTGGTCTTCATGTGCCTCGCTGAGTTTTTAAAATTCCGCGCAGAAGCCATAGATAGCGCACGTCAGTGCGACGTCACTTGATTTCAATGTACGTTTTCGTACTGTGCCTTTATGGTACAGTAAAAGTGACTTGCTAAGTTCCGTCTTGGACTGTTTAAGCACACAATGTGGCCCACCTCTATCTGTAAACTCTTACTTAAAATGACGCACTTTGGGTCGTATCTTGCCACACAATAACCGTGATCTGTCTTGTCAGCATTTCATTTCTTTAACGCATCGGGCCCGTTACTTCGAAGCCACGAACGGCATGCACGTTATCAGCATGACAGAGCATAATATTCTCGACAGGAAAGTAGCGAGCGCCGTGTTTTCAAGAAAGGAAACGCAAGCAAGAGAGATTACCATTATTGTTGTGTGGCAAATGTACACCCCAAGGGGTGTACATTTGTTTGAGTGTAAAAGAACAAAACTAGACCCTAGTCGGTGCTTTCGAAATCTGATGTCATGCCAAGCTACACTCTTAAAACAGTTGCACTCTTTGCGGTGTATATATGTCCCACAACGATGATCATCATTTGCCTTGCTTGCGTTTCCTTTCTTCAAAACGCTGCGCTCGCTACATTCCTGTCGAAAATGCTTTGTCATGCTGATAACGCGCATGCCGTTCGTGCTCCCGTGTTCCCAGCGTTAAAGAAAGGAAATATGGGCAAGACAGATAGCGACTATTGTTGTGGGACTAGATACGACCCCAAATGGAGTAAACTTTTTTAAGAATGTAGTGCAATATTTCCTAGGTAGCGTCGCGACTGCTCTTTCCTTCTCGCGGTTTTTCTGACTTAACAAGCCTCCTTCTTCCCCACTCTCACTGTAAGAGTGGCGTTTTTAGTATTTTAGAAGCATGAACTAATAATAATGCAGCGTATATTATGTTTCGCTAATGTTCCTTTAAAACACGATGCTGACAGGACAACCGCCACGTTGGTTATGTTTATTTGTTATGGAACTGCTGCATTGGCCGGGCAAGTTCTTTGCTGGCAATTTTCACGAGGCCGTCGAATATAGCACCCTAGAACATCTAGCGACACATGTGAATGTAAGCATTCGTATACAGGCCACAATAATGAAATACGTGTTCATTGCATGTATAAAAGAAAGGCACAACGGAGATATTTACCGCCAAAGGATTTTTTGAATGCGAATGCGCAAGCGAATGGTCTACACTCTTAGGCAAAATTACACCCTTTGGAGTGTACCTCTGCCACACAACAATAATCATCTGCCTTGCTTGCGTTTCCTTTCTTGAAAACGCCGCGACCGCTGCTTTCCTGTCGGGAATGTTATGTCGTGCTGATAACGCGCGTGCCGATCGTTACTGGGAGGTACCGGGCTCGCCGCGTTAAAGAAAGGAAATGCAGACAAGACGCATGACGATTATTGTTGTGTGGAAAAAGGGTGTAATTTTGCTAAGTGTACCGCAGAAATCCCGAAGGAAACAGCAACCGTAAAGGTAATGCGGATAACTTTAAAAAAAATTAAGCCGCGGGGCTTACTGGCTAGGCCAGTGCACTGCTGAGAACAAAGTCCCCAGCTCAATGCCAATACGTGGGCGAAATGCAAATATGCTCGCGTACCGCGTGTTTTGCTGCACGTTAAAGAAATTCATAACGGGCCAAAATCAATCTGGACCCTTACACAACGGCGCCCCTCATAAATCATCGCACTGTTTTGTGATTTTAAACACGACAATTAATCAGAAACGAATAAAAAACAATAACGAACGTGTTCGATACTGACTCTTTCCGCCGAACAGTTCGTTCTAGAGAAACGAGATGGCGCTTTCGCCTGCGCGCCGCAGACGAAAGCGACAGCGCACGAATACGAAACCATTACCGCTTCCACCTCGCTTCTTTGCGATCAGCTGTCGCAAATGTAACGCAGTTTTCGCTGATGCACTTTGCTCTAATCATGCTGGATTGAAGACGTGTGCAGTGCTTGGCTGCAAAAATAGTGACTGGTATGTTAACGAATGGAATCAATCTGTGTGGCCGAGTTCGCGGACCGCAGCTGCAACCCAAAGCCCCTCCATCCACGCGCCAGCGCCGCTTTCTTAACCTGGTCGGCAGAAACGTGTATGGAGGGGCTTTACTGCCACTGTCCGTACGTGTTGCCGGCATTTTGAGATACGGCTTTCCTCTAGGATGCAGAAATTTGCTCATCCGCCAGCGTTGTATCGCCAACCTTCACAAAAAGTGTTTGACACCCGGAAAATCGGCGAGAGTGAGTACCGATCGTTAAACTATGACAAAGAGTGTAGCGCCGCTTCCTGTCATTGTACGTTTCGCGCACAGTATCTAAACACATCTACCCCAAGTGGCCCGGAATGTTACGCCCACTCTATCGCCAACGCGTCAATGAGTGAACGGGTGCACACTTGAGTATATGTGAACCATATACGTACAATAAATGACGGCCTACACCGACAGCGCACGAATGGTCGAAGCTGAATGTTTCGTGACTGTCCTCAAGAGTAAGCGAGTTACTAGCGATAATACATATCTTTGCTACAAGGTATTACAAGGTACAAAACAGCTACGTTTCAAGCTTCCCGCGCAGCAAGAACTAATCTGTCGGAAGTAAGCACACCCGCGCGTGACTAGGCAGAAAATAATCAGATAGTGACCGCACCGAGGAAGCCAGCAACGCGACAAGCAGCTGCTTCAAAATATTTCTCCAATAAAGAACGAAGTGCAAAACACACTAATCCTGATTCAATTCATGAGCGAAAGTTTGGATAGCTTGGAATAATTTTGGCCTCGCTTTTAAAACAAGCACCGCATACGCTGCATCGCACGGTTTGGACATAGCTTAATCAACTCCGAAAGCGATTTTGCATGTTTTCCGAAGCTGTGGCCAATGCTTCGTTTCGTCCACCCAGTCACCGTCTTCGATATCTCCTGAAACAGAGGTTTGCAAGCCGCACGGGAGTCATACAAACCGATTGTTAACACGGAGGCAGTTGAGGCAAGCGATGGAAGCATCACCACGCGATTAAACATGGAAGCACGCCAACGGAATCACCACGAAAATGGTCAATATGCGTCATATCGGGGGAAAGTGCTCGATGGCTTTGTGCGCCATGAACATGAGCATATAAATTCGAGACCGACTTTTTCCGAAGTATGCAGACGCTACTTAGTACTCGAGCTTATCACTCAGTTTCCTACAAAAATCACCGCAGGAAAATTTAAACAAAAATTAT
The DNA here is from genome assembly GCF_023375885.2 of Dermacentor andersoni. Lineage (NCBI taxonomy): Eukaryota > Metazoa > Arthropoda > Arachnida > Ixodida > Ixodidae > Dermacentor > Dermacentor andersoni. The sequence continues at coordinate 71,812,422 of NC_092817.1, forward strand.
CGATAAAAAAAAATTACCGATTAAAAAATTATCGGGTTCTACGTTCCAAAACCACTTTCTGATTATGAGGCACGCCGTAGTGGAGGACTCCGGAAATTTCGACCACCTGGGGTTCTTTAACGTGCACCTAAATCTAAGTACACGGGTGTTTTCGCATTTCGCCCCCATCAAATTGGTCAACTATACTAGGCGACCGATGTCTACTCGTCAAGCTTGTGACTTCAGACGTTCTTCTGGCTTTACTGTTTACGATTTTCTGAGTGCTCAACAGACCGCATTCCTTTTTTTTCAAGCGCACGAATGCAACAGGTTTCAGCAGTCATGCAATACCATGGGGAACTGTACCGTTTATAACAAAAGACTTTGCTTAAATAAATAAATATACAGTGTCTCAAAGCCATTTGAAGCCAGAAAAACCGAATTGGGGTAAATTCATGTACTAGCTATCATTCCCATGCATGTTGAACCGCCATAATTGCAGGTCCCATAGACGCTATAGCGCCGGAGTTCCTTTTAGTACTTTCTGTAGAAAACGCTACGCTGCTGGTGTGTTGCTTTTGGTTTAGTGTTTCTAAACAACGCCGTTACGCATTTACAATGCCAGCCAATTATGTGCTCTGAGAACGACTGATACGGCCAACACATGGCAGTGCAGCATATTCTCAGTTACCTGCTGATACTGTTGCTCCTTACCTGAAATAAGCTGGCGCAACTCTTCCAGAGCCGTCCGTTTTACCGCAGGCGTTTCTCCTAATTCTCTGCGTGCGATATCATCCAGGGACTCTAGCGAGGCAATACTTTCTGATGTCATCGCACTCATGTCTCTGGCCACTGCAGAAACAAACATACACGATATGCACTGGATGACGTCGCTGAAAAAAAAACTCGTACTGAAAGAGGCCACATGGAGGTGACGAAGCACGCGAGACAATTCCTGCGGCGAGGCAGAAACAGCGCCCGAACATTGAGAAAGAAATTCAACAAGACGGAACACTCGGCGAAAACTGGCAACAGGAAATACGTCACGCTAGTATTAATGTCGACCGTTCGCTGCCGCGAGCATCGGAAAAATAAGAATGTGAAATGAAGTTAACAGACATTTTTTTAAAATTTTTTTATTATTCTCTACCTCTAAAACTAAAAAGTTTTGCATATAAATGGATTCTGCTACTTATTCGCGTCACCTAGCAACAAGCTAACCAGTTAACCGCACCCCAGACGAGCCACATACGTGCGTCATGCGCCAGGCCAGACACGCCACCGAAGCGAGCGAGGCCGGCTGCGCTTGTAAAGTTCGCCTACATGTTCGGTGAGCCGTCTCTGTGTTTCATTTCTTTCTTTGTCACAAGATTTCCGGAGTTCAAGTGCCTTCAATTGCCGATTGCATAAACTGGACCCCACGCTACGGCTAGAACTGCCATCTAGCCTTTCCTACGGCTAAACAACCTTGCTGTGCCGCTTGTGGCTGCGAGTGGCGTTCACAAACGCCTACTCCTATCGTATGGGAATGATCGAGAGCCCGGCGTGCGACTCCTGCGGGTGCAAGGAAACTATCGAGCACCTTTTATGTACCCGCCCGCGCTGCGACGTACAGCGCGGGCAACTTTAAACCGACTGGACCCAAGACCATTCTCCGAGTCAAAAATACTCGGACCGTGGCCAAACCCGTCACTTGCACGAAATGCGATTCGTGCGCTAGTACACTACTTGAAGTGCACCAACTTAAGAGACCATTTATAGTGTCCCTGTGCATTCTCTCACACGCACTCAGTGCTTACTCTTTCCCTTTTTTCCCTCTTTCTAATCCCCTTTCCCCTCTCCCGTGTAAAGTAGCAAACCGGGTGCTCGCCTGGTTGACCTCCCTGCCTTTCCTACCCTTGCGCTCTCTTGCTTGCTTGCATGAAAGATGATTCAGGCATTGATAAAATATATAGGGTGTCCCAGCTTACGTTAGCCAAGCTGTTCAATGAAAAAAAGAAAGAGTTAAAAAACACGGTAAAGGTACAATATCAAGACGTACGGTGCTCGGTCATCAGAGATCGACCGAACACCGTAGACCTTGAGATCGTATCTTGTACCGTGTTTTCTAAAGATTTTTTTCTTTTACTGAACATCTTGGCTAGCGTCAGCTGGAACAAATGGAAGAATCTATTGTTATGCGCTTTTAAACGAGGCTGCGCCTAGTGTTAAGATAGCATGAGTACAGGTGAGCTTCAAGTTTATAGGGGCACTGGCCAGAGTTGCGTCTGCTAAGGACGGATCTGAAATACTATATGTGTCTCACTACCTTGTATATTTTTCATGGTACCATCAACAAACGGTAACGCGTTGCCGAGCGCGTTTCGAACCTATAGATATTTATTTTTTTCCGCTGCTACAATAATGACTCGTGATTACCAGTTATTTCTTGCAAATAATTTGACGTCGAATAAAACATATTGTTTGCTTGAAACATTATAAAAACTTCATTGACAAATTGACGCATAGACCTAAGAAACCAACAGGAACAGCGACGTTGTTGCGGTATTTCTTTTGGTAACAGTCCAAAAAGCTGTTCTTTAAATCAAAATTTCGCGACGTGCGCCAAATATTTGCCTTCTATGAAATTCGCTTGACTGGATCTAGTGATGATGTATTCCGAGCTGTAAAAGGAGTTCGAGTACTGAATGAACTATCCGCGCGTTTGTCTGCACCACGTTTGGGTCTCCGCTGTCGCCATTTAGATAGAACATATCTGTACGGTGCTCTCCGTCAAACTTTCGTTAAATATGTTTCTTCTTATTCTCTGCACTTATTAATATTGCTATCTGTCCCTGTGCACCGAAACGCCTGATCTCGAGCATAATACGTGCGTAACCACCTGTATGCTGTAATATGCTGGCGATTGAGAGTAGCGAGACATGCTACCGTGACTGTGACTGCGAAAATATTGACTAAAACACACCAAGCTAAAGTGCCTAGAAATTCAACCACGCTTTCTGGTATCGCTACTATGACGATATCGAAACGATATTTTTTTACAAATTCGATAGCTTCAAAATTTTGTATGTTTGGGATAGTGCACTAACAAAAAGGAATTCCGTTGTTTCTGCTTAATATTCTTGCTGATGAACCTTTTCAAGCGCGAGGAACATTGTTCATTTGCGAAATTGGGTTGTAGTGCTTACTAAAAAAAAACGGCTGTTTGCCACTCGGGGGCCTTCTGTGTTCCCAGAAGGTCACCAGATTGTTCGAACGGAAATGCCGCACCTATGGCCTTTGCTTACGTGTGTTGACAAACAACACCATGAAAGCGGCGTTACAGGCAAAGCAATTGCTCAACTCGACTGCCAGGCTATAATCCCACCTGTTCCCAACATCACCACCACCTGATCACCATAGCTGAAGCAAAGTATTGCTATGATTACTGATGAAAAGGACAACATACCGCGAATCGTCCTGATCTGGGCTTCCTGTATATCCTCTTCTATAGGCAAGGAGCTACGACTATCCAAGAAGAGCCTAGATTTCTATGTGGCCAAGTGCTCGTATTTCACCGCCGACCCTTTTATATGGCTGCACTGCGACTGTTAGACGTGCGGTCTAACCTACAACTACCTCAAGGACAGAAGGAAATATCTTGCCTACGTATAAAGGAGAAGAGGAGCTTACTCTCTCGCAGCAGCCATGAAATCTGGCTCTGTGCCACCGCCTATGTCCAAGAGCAGCTTCAATATCTGGGGGCGGGTCTTGTGTGCCGTTCTGCGCAGAATCGCTAAGGAGGGTGGCAGAGAGTAGCCTAAATTAGGAGTATTGTGTGGTTAAATTTTGAATTTTCTTGTGCTAAATATGGGCATGAGAATTATTAATACAACTGTTCGAAAAAAACGACGTCGTTGAAAACGGGACTTCTGTTTCTACAAGGTCACACGAGTATGCTGCGTATTCTTTTATGTCAGGGCTGGGCTTTGACGACATGATTATAAGTTCTTGACACTGCGTGAGGACAGACAAATCATGGAACGTCAGAAGCTTCACACCTCAAAAAAATCAAAAAGGTTATAATACTTATGAGGACTGACAATACGCATGAACACGTGCACCCGGATATATTCCTGCATATTTATCCGAAGTACTCCGTACAAATACTTTAATGGCATCCGCCTGCCGTTAGCAGTGACGTTGAATTAACTAGGATATTCACGTAAGGAACACCATAAATAGGTTTCACATCGATCTGCTTAGACCTAGGGGCACAATTTGAAACCGGTTAATTGTCAGCGCCAGCGTTAAACGATGCGAGATGAAAAGCTGTAGTTGTGCAACAACGTTCCAGGTGCGCTTTCACTGAAAGCATTTGCTTTCGACATGTTGCTATGCCGGCGGTACGTTTTCGCGCGTGCGACAGCGGCTTTACCACTGCGCGTGAACTTGAAAGTGTTTTTCATATAGCGCATTACGCTTCCACAACTTATCTCTCTGGTCAGCGAGGAAAAGTGAAGAGAACTGAGTGAAGTGAGAGCCTAACGATGGGCTGCGGCAGAAACAAGGTGGCATTCAGGAGAGGGGTGCTAGGGGTCTCATGGAGACAGCAAAGAAATTGATGGTACGCGTTTAGGGTTACATGCGCTCGGCGTTCTAAATGATTGCACAGGTACAGGCAACGGCCGAGTGGAGTGATGATGATGATGATGTCCTTGATGAGATTGGCGCTTACCCACTCGCGGGGATTGGCCAAGAGTCGGGCAGACTTTGCTTATGTGTTCAGAAAATGGGGGTAAGGATCTAAAATATTGTTACATGAATTTAGGCGAGGGAAAGTCGAAACGGTTCAGTAGATTGTCATGCTACGTAGAGAAAAAAAAAATAGTTATCTATAATATATCAATGACGCAATAGAGGAGGAATGAATAGAATAATACGGTCATCAATGAAATCGGTTTGATTCAATAATAAATTTTTCTAAGGCGAAGCACACATTCCTGTGTGAGTGCCCAAGCACAGACGCTCCGAAAGACAGTAGTACCGGAGTGTTCAATGGCAGGCCAAGCTGTCGCACTGTAATTTCTAATGTCATTTTTCTCATGGAGGAGAAACGCCGGCATTCCAGTAGGTAGTGCTCAATCGTCTCTAATGCATTGCAAAAATGGCACAATGGGGATATTGCCAGACCAGATCGGTGCATGTAAAAATTTAGAGATGGGACTCGACAACGTAGTCTCGTTAATGTAACTTCAGTTTGTCTTGTTTTGCAAAACTTCCTGCTCCAAGGGAATTGTAAGTGGCGTAGTTCCAAGGATGATTTGAGGTACGATTGAGATGTTAAAAGGATGTATCTTCTGAACCTGGCGGACGTGATGAAGCCCATCGTTGGAAGAAGGGGAAGCACTGGGCCGCTGATAGAAGCCTTGGCCAAGCTGTCTGCCACCTCATTCATAAATATGCCTTTGTGCCCAGGTACCCATATCAATCGTAAACTTCTCAAATGACTTGGAGCCAGGGAGTACAAAGTTTTCAATATGTGTGTCTCGCCGGCAGCAGTAAGTGAGGTGCACAGCGACAAAGAATCTGTGATTATTACCGCCGTTGACCTGAAAGATTGTAGCTTTCGTAAAGCTAGGACAACAGCTAGGAATTCCGCTAGGTATATTGGAGTGAAGTCGGGAAGCCGAATAGAAAAAGACCAGTCCAATGATGATGAGAAGATTCCAACTCCTGCCTTTTCTTCACTCTGCGAAGCATCCGTTGCTATAATTACGTTAGTGTGGAGTTGGTTCAAGTGGTCCTGGAGTAAGCCGTTAAGAATATGCGAGGGAAGCTGCTTTGCATTATTTGGGTATAGGTCATCATAAGTAATAACTAGTGAATTTGAGATGCTGTTTTCCGTGATTATATCATTTATATTTACGTCTAACGGATTCAATAACGATTGCGATACAATGACTTGTGGCGTGTGAAACCGTGGCCATCTGACTCCAAAAAATTGGGCTCGTTGTTTGATGAATATGGACTGGGATCTTCTTAGTGGGGATTCATAGAGCCTTATAAATGTTTGAACGGTAAGTATCTTAAATCTCATTTCAAGGGAAGGCAATCGCGCTTCCTTGTAGAGCACAGCGTTGGCTACAAACTTTGGTAGCCCCAGACATAAGCGAAGCGCTTCCCGTTCCAGCAAAACTAGTGGGCGTAGCTTGTAAGCCGCGGCGCCGGAGAATAACACACAACCGAACTCTAGTATAGGTCGAATATACAAGCGGTAAATCATTATGAGTGTGTCTCTGCGCATGCCCCATCGATAATTACTTATCCTTCGTAATATCCCCATTGCACGAGAAGCTTTTGAAGTTATATGTTCAATATGCTGACGCCAATCAAGATTACCATCATAAATAATTCCAAGGTACTTGACCTTTTCCACTTGTGGGATAGTGGAGTGCCGGTATGAAAGGGATATAGTAACTGGGTCTTGTAGGGGAAAGACAAGAACGGCACTCTTATTCACATTAAGGGACAAGCGAATATTGTCCAGCCATGCTTCTAGCTCGCATAAGTATTCCTGTAAGCATTCGTACAGTGACTGAATATCACTTGCTGATGCAAAAAACTCTATATCATCAGCGTAAACGTACGTGCTTACATTTTGATGATGAGGAATGGAGCTGAGTAGGATGTTAAACAGCAGCGGGGACAAAACTGCCCCTTGAGGAACCCCGCGTGTTTGTCTGAATTTTCCCGATGAAATTCCGCTTTGTGCACAGTAAAACTCCCTGCCCTGCAAGAACTCTGCAGTCCACGTCACGAAGTAGTGTGGCAATCCAATATCCTGCATCCTCTTTATTAATAAAAGGTATTCCACGCTATCGTATGCTTTAGAAATGTCTAATGTGACTAGGGCAGCATATTGTTTTTGGTAACGAGCCAACGGAATTCGGCTTTCTAGGTCGATATGTGCGCACCAAATGGACATCCCTGGTCTAAATCCAATTTGGCAGGGGCTCAATAATTCTCTTGTGGTCACAAACTGAACCATACGTGCGCTTAATAATCTTTCTATTAATTTTACGAAATTTGATGTTAGAGAAATACGCCGAATATTGTCTAGGACATACCCTTTGGTTTGGTCTTTCAGCAGAGGAAGCACCTTCGCAATTCTCCACATAGGAGAGAACCATGCATATTGTACCGAGTAATTTATGGTATCCAACAAGCCGTTAGGAGCGACTTCAAAGAGAAGTTTAATCATCTTGGTAGTGACCCCATCGGGACCTGGGGCTGCTGCTGGTAAACAGGAAACGGCTTGGGACAATTCTGCCATGGAAAACTCTTCGAAATTTTCTGAAGTGCCCTGCGCGTAAGGAGAGAAGGGAAGAGAGGTAGCGAAGCGGGTCTCTAACCCTTGCGCGATTACATTTAGGGAGTCAGCTTTTTCACTTGTGGTTAAAACTACCGACTCCCAGTTCAAGGGGCGTGGAATCATTTTTTGGGATCTTAAAAACCGAAATAATGCACGCTTATTATTTGCTTTCGAAAGGAATTCGAAATGTCGGACATTGTAATCGTCTTTTGCCTTACCTACCGTTCTTTTAAATGTTCCAAGCGCAATCACCAACAACAACCACCGTCTTCTTCTCGTCTGCTGCTGGCGCCCGTGTTTGCCACTACAAAAGAAAGAAACAAACAAATACATAAACAAAGTCGTACATAAACAAAGTTGAATTCATTTGGATCAGTGCGATCTACGGTTGATGCGAATGCTTCAATGCACAAGTGACCGAGAGCAAGTACAGGAAATGCAAGGAGGTCAACAATATGTAACCAGTTTGTTGCCCTACACTTGGGTAAGGAAAAGGGGTAATATAAGGAGACTGTTCTGAAACTGCTCATAATCTCAGGATTCCTGGACATCAGCATTACTTCATTATCTCCCGGGTTCAATACCGCTTGTGGTTCCCGTACTTTCACATGATTAATTTAATACCGTAATAGGAAGGCGGCTAGCAAAAGCTTTCCTAATTAATAATTTTAACACAACAATTTGTGCAAGTAACGCATAAATTCACTTCAAGTAGCCTGCTTAGAGAGGCGGCCTTGCACTTTCTGCAGCTGGCCATTTAAGGCATACGAAGTATTCAAACTGAAACACTCTTTTTCTGCATAAATAGTAAAGCATTTCCGTACTCGACAGACTTTCAAGCTCTAACATCGGGAATTCACGCAATGTCCTGCCGCTCACAGAAATTCGTAGCGCGCAGACGCCGTCACCAAAAAAAAAAATTATGGGGTTTTACGTGCCAAAACCACTTTCTGATTATGAGGCACGCAGTAGTGGGTGACTCCGGAAATTTTGACCACCAGGGGTTCTTTAACGTGCACCTAAATCTAAGTACATGGGTGTTTTCGCATTTCACCCCTATCGAAATGCGGCCGCCCTGGCCGGGATTTGACTCCGCGACCTCGTGCTCAGCAGCCCAACACCATAGCCATTAAGCAACCACGGCGGGTGCCGCCATCACCAAATGAGTATTCCGGGAGCACATCCTGCAGTGTACTATACGTGCTCCAGCGACAGCCGCAGGAAGTCGCAGGAAGACATCTTCACGCTCCGCCTACTAACCCACCCGCCCGCCGCTGCTTATCAGGGCTCGCGGAAGCTGACTTAGCGCGTAGTTGCTTAAAGCGAGAAGTACGTCGAGTCCTTGGCTTCAGTATCGGGTACGTGCTCCTTGAGCTTTTCCATCAGCACATTCACTGTGTTTTCGCTTCTCTCGCTGCTAATTATTTGAGTTCTTTATGCACGGCGTTTACTGCGTGCTCACGTCACGACAGCAACACAATGTTCCGTGTGACAATCGTGTTTGTCTAGAGCCATTCGTGTGCAGTCTCGATCTTTTTGAGCGTGAACACGGGAGCGCGTGGCTTTCCTTAGGCTTTACTAGGCTTTCCTAGAGTTACTGTATATGCTACGAAAGGTAGCAGAGTTGCGCGTCTGTTTTATCCCGCCGCTGGCGCCTCTATTGGCAGAACGTCACCACGTGGTAGTCAAGAAACCGTGCATTCAGGAGAAGCAGATGCTTGGGCCAATTCTTGTTTCCCGACGCCGCCGCTGCAGCGAACTGGATTGACACAAGTTATCGCCAGTCAAATTCAAAGCGAATCCGGCCGATCTTAGCGCTCGGTGTTCGCGTGCGGGCTAGCTGCGGAGCAACAACACAACGTGCGCAGCGCATCTCAAAGTTGGTTAATCGCACTGTCATCGCAGTCCCATCCCAATGATATAATGACCGGGTGCTCTGCTCCCAACTGCACAAATCGCTCTGAAAGCGGAAATGCTTTTTATTCGTTCCCATGCACTACACTGCTTTCACAGAACTGTCATAATAATGCCAGCTCACATTTTCATGATAATCCACTGCTTGGGTTGTTGTTTCTGAACTTAAAAGAGTTTATACTAATAAGTAAAGATATTTCATCTACTACTGCTTGTGTGAAGCTGGAGGCAAGAGGAATGAATGTCGTCATTTAATATACGTTAAGGGCCTAACTGTGTTTTGCATTATTACCCATAATGTAGCTATGTCAATCCTGCGAGAGAAAAACTTTCACTACGCACCCACAGAAGTTACTTTTGGTATCTTTGCAGTGAAAAGGCACATAATGAAGTGGCGCTTGCAGGTGTGGCTGATATCCAGTGCCTGCTAGTAGGTGGGTACGTTTCTACAGCAGATCTAATGGCGTACCAGAGTCCAAATGCTAATGGTTGGTCATTGATTCACCAGTAATATTTTAGACTGCCTACACGTTGAGAGCTTTGGCACATAAGCAGGTATCCCTACTGCAAAACCCAGTACCCAGTGCAACGCCGGATTATGGGCCCAGTGCCTCGCGCTGGATGCTGGGGCGCTGGGCAGGCGCGGCGTACTGGGAGGCGCTGGTGCGAAAAACAGCTCTAGCGCGTTAAATACGCGGTGCCTAGACACCGTATATATATATTTTTTTAATACAGAAAGCAACAGAAAGCGTCTTGGTGCAATAAAAAAAAAAAAAAGCTCCGATTCGATCGTCGGACATAGAGATCCCACGCCCGGTACTTTACCACTACGCCATGCCAGGAAGTGAAAATGGGTGGATAATATGCCTTGTCAAGGACCGACAAGCAGTTTTAGTTTCACAGAAATACGTCTCGCTCAGTCATGGTAGATGCGCTATCGCCCAGCAACTAAAACTCACGCCTGTACCACAAAGAAAATTTGCTGTCCGTATTCAGTAGCATGCTCGGACGTGCGACAACATCGATTTTCACTTGCGATTGGTATTTTAACTTCGAAAAAAAAGTCCTAAATGAATCGCCGACCCAGGACGCTGCATGGGCTGTTACTGCCGATTTGGATAGCCGTTTCTTGTTCTTCACGCGGAGGATATGCAACTTTTTCTTAGTTCAGTGATGCCTTTCAGTCGACATGTCTGTCTAGTCCTATATCTTCGTCAGGGAAGCGCAGGCTTGTGCTGGGAGCCTTCGGCGACAGAACATATATACCTGTGTTTATGATGCGTCACATCGGCACTCATCGCTTTTCGTGCTGGCACTGTAGACATGAAAAACTGGTTTATTTAAGAACACCGATGCGAAAGCTGAAATATAGAGTGATTTATTCTTCTTAGACTTCTATTACGTTACTGATAATATTTGCGCTGCACCTTACGCCGCGCGCTAAGAGCAGCGTCTTTTTCTTGACGATCTTATCCAGTAAGCTGTTTCGATGCGCTTTGTTTGCGATTAGGCGGAAAAGCAGTCCACAAGCGATGCAAAAGCGCTCACGGTCGATCGACGATACGGTAGGCATGTCGCCTGCAAAAACGGAGTGCGGCTTCGCCGCATAGAATTGGTAGCTTCTCAGGCAAAATGGCGGACCTACGCGCAACTCTGCTACCTTTGGTTAAAGCCCCTGCATCCACGCGCCACCGCCGCTTTCTTGTCCGCGGAAACGTGTATGGAGGGGCTTTACCTGTGGTAGGATATACAGTAACTATAGGCTTTCACCCGCCGTGGTTGCTCAGTGGCTATGGTGTTGGGCTGCTGAGCACGAGGTCGCGGGATCGAATCCCGGCCACGGCGGCCGCATTTCGATGGGGCGAAATGCGAAAACACCCGTGTACTTAGATTTAGGTGCACGTTAAAGATCCCCGGGTGGTCGAAATTTCCGGAATGCTCCACTACGGCGTGCCTCATAATCAGAAAGTGGTTTTGGCACGTTAAACCTCATAATTTTAAACACTATAGGCTTTCCGTACTGCCAGCGCAGTTTAGTGGCGGCGCCGAGAAGCAGCGCGCATGCGCAGTGCGTCTGGCGTGCGAGGATTCTACCTTCGCGCGCATTGCGTCACGCATGCACGCGCGTCTCGTCTGCTACACGCGCACCGCAACAAGGGAGCCGTAGGCTTCACGAGTGGTAACAACGTTGAATTTTAAATTATGTTCCACGCGATGTATAAGTAAAATTGGAACTATGATATTATTTGCCTACGTTATCTCTGATATTATTTGCCAGGCATGCGTATTATACTTGTGGTATATATATTTGTCCACATTACCACATTGGTGAGAGTAGCTGTTGAACCTCAGCATGGCCCGTGTTCCTGAGAGGCGAGATGACCAACTTTCTCTCAAGGAATATCCTCTGTGTTCTATCGATTCCTAGGTACAGAGTTAGCTAAAGACTGTCAGTAGGATTATCCAAGCGTTGAGCAAGGAAAGCCGCATTTTCGACGCCCCACATAGGCGTCAACCGAGGGCAACGACAGATGAAGAGGAGGCACTTGTGGTAGCTGCAGTGGTGGAGAGCTCGTTTCAGTCGGCGACGGAAGTGCGGGAGCTGCTGAATGTGGACGCTTCTGTAGTTAGCATACGGCGACGCCTCAGGAGGGCAAGTCCGCGTCAAGCTTCTGCTGCAGGAGGGCAAGTCTGCGAAGTTCTGTGGTTGCCCAAAAGCCCGTCCTCACTGCTTCGAATAAGGCGTTACGACTGCAATTTGCCGAAGCGCACGCCTCGTGGACTTCCGATGATTGGGGTCGAGTATCCTTCTCGGACGAGTGAACGTTTTTAACGCGTCAAAACCAACGCGTGCGAGTGCGGCTAACAAGAGGGACATGGTAAGAACTTTTTCTGAACGGACTTTATTTTGTGTGAAGGAATGAATTATTATTATTATTATTATTATTATTATTATTATTATTATTATTATTATTATTATTATTATTATTATTATTATTATTATTATTATTATTTGTTTTGAACACATATACACAGTTAACAGGAAAGGGAAAGCGAGGAGCAGGCTAGCAACTGCCACCGGAAGGGGCACAGAGCCTGCCTACTCTTCTGAAGGGAGGTGACAGCAACACAGAAATGGAAGGTAGGAATGAGGGGAGGAAAGAGGAAAGGAAGAGCAACAGGACAAATCTGAAGACTAAAGTAGAACACAGTACACTATACGCACGTTGTTCTGCCGAGTTTCGACTCTGCAGCCGGAATTAAAGTGACGCCGCGTCGAAGAGCCTCCACAATTAATTTCAAGTTATTTCTATGCAGTTACGCGGCAGCCAATGTGCAGGAAGTCGCCGGGAGCGGTACGCACCTGCGTGGACACGTGGGGCGCGGTGTCAATGCGTGATCTCGGGCCTCTACAACGCACGAAGGGCGCTCTTAATTCGCACAGCTGCTGTATCGAAATCTTGGACGACGTGCTCTTATCATACACCCACACCGCTTTCCCAGATGCTGATTTAGTGTTCTCGCATGACCTTGCGTGGGTGCACGCTTCAAAAGTTGAGAAACAGCACCTAAAACTCGTAAGCTCCATCTGCTTCGCTGACCGGCCAAGGGCGCTGACATGAACACCTGTGAAAATGTAGGGGGGGGGGGGGGGGGGCGCTTAAAAGCAGCCATGTTTATATTTATTCGGCGACTGTTGAGAGCCGTGGGTAGGAGCCGCGGAGTTGGCTGCGAAGAGTTGGAGCATAATAACGAAGCAAATAATACCTGAGTGCCTGCCATGTACTCTTCACTACCGTCTAGAATGGCAGCATTGGTTGCCGCAAAGGGGGAAATGACAAAATATTAATGAAATTCAAACAGCGAATAATTGCAGTTTACAGCTGTTAATTCTCCAAGTGTTTCAATATTTTGTGAAAAGTGCAAAAAGGAAGGTCGGACGTTTGTTTTCCGTAGCCTGTTCCCTGCATTGTGTGACTAAAAGAGCCCGGACGAAAATAACAAGCAAGAAACATAGGTAACGATTTTTATGTGAACTAAGGGAACGGTATGAGGACGAGAAACACACCGTTTGAACTGGAAGCATCTCAATTTTGTTTTGCCAATATGCAGTGGCCACCGAGAAAAAAAAAGAGAAACATCTGTTTGTCTGTCTAGCAGACGACAAGCGAGCGCTCCGATGACGTGATGCGTGCGAGGGAAAGCTACTCTCGCCGCACATGCTTACAGATGTTGTGAGGCGCCGCCTAACTGCGCTGCAAGTACAGAAAGCCACGCGCTCCCTTGTTCACCCTTAAAAAGATCGCAACTGTACACTATTACGCCGAAGCTGTTTATGGCCAGAATCCTGGGATTTCTTCATGGCGTAACGTCAACAGAAAACTATCATCTATGGCTCATACCCCCAAATGCAATGGCTGCAAGCACTCAGCAAAGTGAAGCGAACGGTGCGCACATTCTTTGATTTGACACGCACAACATACACGACAGCATAAGTTTCAATAAAGAACAAGCTCAAAACAAGCATCTAAACCACATATTTGATAAGGCGCTCCTGCGCCTACATGCAATGCGAAGCACGTAGCGCTCCGCGCATACGTTTCCTGGTAAAGATTACTGTTGCTCAAGCTGCCGCAGCGACGGCAACTTGACTGTAGCATACGATGCAGGGAGTGACGTAACTACGCTTTCGTGCGCAAAAGAAGAACCCGCCTAGCAATTGATTAGTGTTGTGACAGTGCTATGGGAAGGCCACGTTATAGTGAGGACTCCTAAGAGCAGCGCGCATAGCATACGAGGCGCAGCGAATTTCTCTTCTCTCTGGTTTTTTTCTTTGTAGGTGCACGAAGTAGCGGCGCAAGTCAAGTCGCAGAGTGTCGAAATGTGTTAGGCTAATGATTAGGTAGAGTGCATGTGAATGTCGCCACGCGAGTAATTTCAGCCTACGTCGCAATGGATAACCGTTCTGGTTTTCGTTGTTTACAGCTTCGCTGTCCAACCACCTTTCCAGCGTGGATTGGAGACCGTTTTTTTTACTTAATTACCTCGACTGATTATGCTCGAACATATAATCTTAGCTATCGTATCTGCCTATTGTCTGCATCAGCACTCTGAAATGTGGGTACCTCATCGAAGGTACCCTACTGTTAATCTTCCTGTCTTTCCTTTCCTTTTATAGATCTCCCTTCCTTCATCTCTCGCAAATTGTAGCTGATCGTAATAAAAACTTCATATATGTTTTCAAAAACTTCCCAGAGCTCCATTGCCGCCTTTTACGCTCGGAACTTACTGCTCATTATGCTTGCTACAGTTGAAGCGCTAAGGGCACAGTTGTTACGTATTGCCCGGACGCTTTCTTACGATTTTGTTTCTCTCTCTTTCTCTTGAGAGAGCGAGAGAGGTGTATTATTGAAGGGAAGGCGGAGAAGTCGGCCTGAGCTAGTGCGTTATAGTCTGCTACTCTGTACAAGAATTAAGAAGAGGAGAAGGAAAATAAAAGACGGAATGAGTGATGACAACCGATTAGAGGAATGCTAGATGTACGTTCTTGCAGCACTGCTAATGGCACGGACTCACATCGATGTTGTGGAAGCGTTTCAGAACGCCCGTCAATGATGAATGACTGCATACCTTGTCAAGCGACAGTTGACGCAAGGGAAGGTCCTTGAACATCTGCCGGACATCGATAAGCACTATTGGATCTGGAGGACAATCCCACCGCTGCGCCCCAGTTATTGGATCTTGCCGTTGAGTGCAGGAGTTGGCCGACGTTGAGGAGGATTTTGAGATAAAAACTGGTAGTTTATTTAGATTAATAACATGAAGTAATTAACAGTCATTGATGGCCGGCAGCAAATCAGTCGCTGCGGCCCGTGGCAAGAAGCCCGAAAGAGATGAATGAATGAAGGAATGCTTCCCTCTGCTCCCTGTCTCTGGCTTTTAACCCCTACGGTGTCTCGGGGTCACGTCATTTTCGGCCAATCGTCGAGCCCGCTCAGGTGTCGTCATTTTCGGCCAATGGTAGGCGCCCGTGCAAGCGCAGTCACATTCAGCTCAGGGGGTCGCTCCGAGTGCTCCACTGTTCGAGGGATGACTTGCTACCGGTATTGCCTCTAGATCTGCAACTGCCGTCACAATCGGCAGATGGTGTGGCTCCGAGGGCTTCACGGTGACTTACAGCCGGCGTTGCCTTGGTGTTACATCTCCGTCTGAAAGCGCTCAGCTGGAGGAGACGGGACGCTTTCGAACGAGCCTTCAGGGCTACTAAGCAGCTTTGCTCGGGACCCAGGTTAACTGCAACCGTGCCAGGCTCCCGTTGCACTTTCAGGAAGAGTGAAGCAGTGGGATAATAGCTCCACGTGCGGCGCACGAGGTGGGGGCCGCCAATTTGTCTGGATGTTCGGCGCCTCGGGTGGGGGTTCGCCAACTTGTCTGACAGGTCCGCGAACGGGTTAAACGCGCTTCTGCGCACCTTAATTGGGTGCGACGGCGATTCGATGTGGTCTGGTGAACTTGAAGGATGCCAGGAAGAGGGTCCATATCTAACAGCACCTATACAATAAACTGGCTGCCGGCACTCATTCACAGGCGCATGAAGGCACATTAAGTCCGAGCTTCGTAAATGTTACAGAAGAGCTGCAATAAGCGATTCCAGTACTAGAAGTACCTGTAGAGGAGACTTAACTGCTGGCTTTCGGCAGTCGTAAAGAACCACGCGCATAGAGTCGAGCATGCTTTTGAGCCTGCTCTGATTCACCTCTTTGTTGTTAATTTCAGTCCCTTTATTGGCTGAGAGCACCCCTAGGTTCGTGAAGTTGTTTGTTTCTCTTCCTTGTTAAAAGGTTCGGGGCAGTATGGCGCGGGTCTAGATGGCAGGAAAGGCCATTCTACGTTCTAAGTGGCCCGTTTCGAAGATTAGTAGCCTTGCGCTGTCGTATATGGTTGTATTAAATTCGGTTTATCATTTTGCCTGACGGAAAACAGCGCACATGGTAAGTGAAAATGCTGGTCTGGAAGGGCAATTCGTCTCTGTGGGCGTTCTACGAGCCCTTTGATGTCTCTGTCATGAACGGCGCCTACGACGGCGTAGAGCCGTTGCGGCTTCACTGTGCGCATACTGGTCCTCAGTCATCCCCCGAAGAATGCTCTGTTTTTTTTTTATCTTGGGGCATAGTTTTGATGTTGCCTGGAGATTAGTGGAGCAGTTTGAACACTTCCCGGTGGCCTGGCAGTTTTCGTCTTCATGGGACTCATCGCATCGTTTGCAGGTTACATCACTCTTGTAGATTCCACTGACATGGTACGGTTTCATTCATACATCCGCGGCACTGTACCGTTTTCGCATGTAAGGGCGTACCGAATGCCTCACGTAGCCGATTTTCGCGTGCAAAGGCAGGGTTCCCGACTGAAATACTAGTTTGATGCAACCGGATTTTCCAAATTGATGTATTTTTATAATTGGTACTGACGATGACAGAAGTTTAGCGAAATCATCGTCCGTGATTGCCGGGTCCACATCCGAAATAACACCTGTTGTCATTCTTTCCCTGTAAACCAAGTATTTGTTTCCCGGAATTGTTTCCCGGTTGCTAGATCGCCTTAAGGCTGTGTTGATGTTGACATAAAGAATGTTCATTCAGGCGTATATTCAATTTTCTTCGGCTTCGCCTGGGGTCACGTGCTCAATATACTGCGACAGGCTTTGTCAGTTCAGCGATTATAAGACGCCTATAGCTTTACACGGTACAACAGAGATCGTAGAATACTGTTTGCAACTCCCCTTTTCCGTTACTAAGTTGCTCGCTGGTAATGTCCTGTGTAGCCTTTTCTTCAAGCGGTGGCTTGACACCCGGGTATTGACACCAAGTCAATGACACCAAGTCATTGTCCAAGGCCATCTATTCAGTTGGGGAATCTTTGGAAGGCACAAGTGAGGCGGCGCCGGGTCGAAGTAGTCAACCAGGCGGGAAAACAATGACGTGGTCGTCCAAGGTCCATTCGCTGGGTCGTCTATTGATCAGTACCCCATCCTGGAAGAGATCATCTTCCATTGCGCAGACCACCAACGTGAAGTGGATGCCGAAAACCGACAAACAATAGAGGGACTAAGGCATAGGCTCTGTAGTGAAGGTACTTCTTTCTCGTTTGTCATGTTTATCTGCCTGCAAATGACAATTGTACATGGTTATGAGAAGCGGTATCAGCTCAACCAGAGTTACCACCTGGCCCCACTCTTGCAGCGAGCACTTCAACCGCTTCCTTGACGACTCAGTCAAAGGCATGTCCACCTCACTATACCGGGTGTCCAGAAAAAAGCAGACTTATGATTGCCGACTCTCAAGAAGGTTGCCCTAATCACTTTTCAACAGCAGTACAGCGAGTACGCTCACATATATTACTGAACGTTTCGATCCTGCTCAGCAGCCCTACCGCAGCTAGTTACGTCTCAACATCACAAAGACGTTAATTAGACGTTTGCCACGAGGCAAACACCCACATCCATCAGTGTCTATCCAGACGTTAATGTAGCATGGACACCGACTGTTGACGGGTCCACAAAAGGTCACAACCCCCATCGCTAGCTGACAGCCTAAACTAAGGCTGAAGGGAGGGAGGGGGGGGGGGCATGCAATGCTACCGAATAACGACGGCGACCTAGGACCCGCGGTTAATTAGACGTTTGCCACGAGGCCAACCCCCAGCCATCCATCAATGCCTATCCAGAGGTCAACGCAGCGTGGACACCGACTCTTGACGGGTCCACAAAAGGCCAGCACCGCCACCAGTACCTGACAGCCTGAACTAAAGATGAAGGGGGACCCCCATCCAATGCTACGGAACAACGGCGGCGACTTTGGATTCACAGGTTCCTATCCTGCCACATATTCCTACCATCGGTATTCGGAGGCGGGGTTATAGCGGAGCGTTGCGAGCATGGGCGTGGTATCTAAGCGGATTCGACGATTGGGATTTGTTGCTCAACAGACTTCAGATTCCCTAGTCGACTCGCCTAGGGAAGACAACGGTATGAAAAGCGGAGACGTTTCGTGCAGAGAGACAGAGGCTCCTGATGTGAACTTGGACGTTTACCTTGCTCCTGCATGGAGTGGGCTTCAGTGACTGGATCCGTTTAACTAAGCCAATAAACACTTTATTCCTTCGTTCCTACAACCTGACGTAGCCGTCGATGAGCTTGGTGGATCCCTTGCCCTAACGGCACCTTAAGCCGCGACAAGCTGTTGTCCTTCACGTTGAAAATGGTCACGGTACAACTTCCAAATCTCTCACTTGTCAACATCGATGGTTGCCCAACTTGTGGCGCTTCGTGTCGCACTGTCACTGATAGAGAAAAAGCACACAAATGATCGATTTTGTGCTACTCGTGGACCCACTGCAGTGTTCGCTGTCGCGCTCTGCACGAACTGTTGGTATTCGACATTGTATAAACGATACGCCACCAAACTCCAAGTCAATATTCAGTAGCTACGAAGTCATTGTTTGATTAACGGCAATAAACCTGCGTGGGAAAATGTGCAGTTAGCCTATAGAGAGGACTAGTATTTATCCATCTCACTTTCAAGTACGGACGCTGCAAGAAACCTTTGTTTATCTGCATGCGACTGCACAGTATCTGATTGGAATAAGCCACACTCCTCACGTGTCCAATTGCATACCCTGGACAATACCGTAACCCTTCGGTTACCATCAAGACTGCCTGGAAGAGACGTGACCCTCTTATGTATAGACTATGTGTTTTTGTGCGTGATGTTCACCAATACTACGCCAACCTCAGAAGAATGACCGACGCCGCAGCGTGCGAACACTCCGGTGAAAAGGAAACTATGAGTTGCAATCTATGTCTGCGCTTGCAGTATTCTGAGCAGATGCGCTCATTAACCGCTGTGCTGAACAAGTCTGACGACCGGCCTCTGTCGGAAGAGATCATTCTACGGCACAGACGCAGCTCATGATTCCGTCAGAAGACCGTGGAAGTATTATGGGTACTGCTCTTCAAGCCCTCATTTGGCTTTGGCAGTCCCGCTTTTGTATAGAGCTATTGTATTCCAATAAAAACTATTTTATTATGCTTGTAGCAACCACCCGGTGAATGTGCACACCCATTAGATTTTCGTTTTGTTTTTAGTTTCCTTTCCCTATTCTTTTACCGTCTCTCTAGCCTCTTCTTTCATTCTCAAGGTGTAGCAAACCGGAAACTTGCTCTTTATTATGCCCCCCCCCCCCCCCTGCCTTTCTTCTTTCTCTGTCCTCCGTTGCGCACATTAAAAGCACAAATTCCAGCCATGCTCTCGCCTAGTATACCCCCTGTGTAGCAGGGGCAATTAAAAAATGACGAACGTCCAATCGTTAGCGGTCTATTTGCAATTAACTCTAACGCGAAATTTTCGTTTTGGACGCCAGCTTACTCGAGCAGGTGATGAGTGTACTATGTTTCGCAACCACCTAATGGTTGTGCTTTTAAATTAATCTGCTGCGGCCACCGCCGACGCCAGTGCTGCTGGTGCTGCTGTGCTGATGCTGCTGCATTCGCTTTCGGACTCGTTCTGCTTAGCTGCGACGCTTCCTGCTCCATGTGTTGACTCTGGTTAGCCACTAGAGCGGAAACTGAGATAACACAAGAGGTGAGAGGCGGAGCGATACAGGCCCCTGTTTCTGTGCGCCAAGACGTCGGACAAATTGAAAAGTGGCGGCCGGGTGACAAACATTCTTTCCTTTTTTTTTTCGCTGAACTGGTTTGAGTTGAGCTCCGGAGCGAAAATCGCGACGCTTAGAACTGGTTCGGAGCACTCTAAACTAGTTCGCGTTTTCACTCTGTCCTTCGAAAATTAAATGTCGCAGTGAGTTCAAGCGGGAGGGAATCGGGTGCAGGCTAAGGGTTACGGTCCGGCAAATATTCAATAGCTTAATTTGGGGCTAGTTGGTAATTGCTAAACACTTATTTTCTCCTTGTTAAGAGGCGTCTTATACAGGGTGTCCGAGCTACCTTAAACAAGAGTTTAAAAATATGCGAATGCCATGGTGCCTGGACAGAACAGAGGTAATGTTTGCCGTCGCTTGGAGGTACTCAAATTATTATTTATTTCGTTTCATCTAGTTAGATAATTAGTCTTAATTATTAATTGACTTCACAAATATTATAATTAGTTCATAAGTGTAATTGAGTAAATTGTACAGCGGCATGAAATACTCCCGATACAGTTTTCTGTTGCTGAATGCGTGTTTCACAGATGTCTCTTTTTTTTCCGAGCGTAAAAGAAGCCCGCAAATGCACGCAAAACTGCCATGCATGCGACTGGCCGCTCGAGGCACTTTTCGCCGGTGTATTCGCGGTCTTCTTTCACGCTCTGAAAAAACCTTTTATGTAGCATGTATCGAGGTACAGAAAGCTATATCGGGAGTCTTTCATGTCGCTCTACAATTTTCTCAATTACACTTTCCAACTAATTGTAATATTTGAGTTGATTCATTAATTAAGACTAATTATCTATTTAGGCGAAATGAAAACAAAAATAACTTGAGTATCTCCAAGCTATGGCAAGCAACATTACCTTTGTTCTGTCCAGCTACGTGGCATCTGCATGCAACTATGCCCCATACTCTCCAGAACGTTACGTGCGTGTTTTGCGAACTGCATAGATGGTTGCTTGCTTCCCTGGGAGAAATATAACTCGCGCCGATTTAAGTATTATTAATAATTGGCACCTCATCCTCGCTTATAGATTATTGCAAATGTAACTTAAATACGGCTTTCGCAATAAATTGTGGAAGAGCTCGAAAGCGTTGCACAACATTTATGCCCGGTGTTTTTCAGTGTTACGTGACATAACCATAGTTCTTTTTTTTCTTACTGAAAGACATGAAACATTTTTACAGCTGTTCTTAGAAACTTCACTGGAAATCGGACTTCCGGGTTCAGGTTTCAAGGTCGCAGAAATCTGCTGTACATTATTTAATATCAGCGAAGGGCCATTACAACATTATGATAAATTTTGTCACTGCGTGAGGACAGACCCATCGGTGAGCAAAAAAAATCTCCCCATGTAAAAAAAAAAATTATAGCCATGATGACGGCTGACACTGCGCATGAACCCACTTGGTTATATTCGTGCAGATGTATCCGTGTTATCCGACACGAATACTTCGATGGCACAACTTGCATCTAGCAATGACATTAAATTGCATAGGTTAATCACGGTATAGAAACGCGTAAGCTCGACGGGTTTCACATTACTTTGCGGTGATGTCCGTGCCCCGCTGAGAAACTAATTAATCGTTACCGCCGGCATTGATCAACGTCAGATGAAAAACAAGCGTTGCGACACAGCGCTGCACTTTGGTGCTCACCGAAAGCCGCTGCTTTCAGCACGATGGTATACGGATGAATCTCGCGCTAGCACCTCGCCTGCCTC
Source organism: Dermacentor andersoni (assembly GCF_023375885.2). Lineage (NCBI taxonomy): Eukaryota > Metazoa > Arthropoda > Arachnida > Ixodida > Ixodidae > Dermacentor > Dermacentor andersoni. Next base: position 71,834,097 of record NC_092817.1, read on the forward strand.
TCTCGTGTATGTGAAGGTACCTTGCATAATGTTACACTTTTCCGAAGTTTGCTCTTGGGTTGTTGAGGAAAACTCGGGAGGACTAAGGTAATGCCAAGCGATGGGCTGGGGCCGATCCACAGTAGCATCGAGAAATCTTTGCATTGTTGTGTCATAGTTGCACACAGTGTTCAAGTGCATTTATTCCCAACTTATTTTGTATTTGCCTTGCACTTTGTTGTATGCGCACTGTTCTCTTCCAAATCGTTCTTTTTACTTGTATTCGTCTGCTGTTTTTGCTATCTTTCTTTATTGTACGCTTGAGCAAGCGCTCAGACTTTATGGTTGTTTCTGGGCATGGTAAATAAATAAATCACTTTCAAATATCGTTTAAGTTGAGTTGATTTAGGTCAGTGTGGTCTGTGGTTTACGGTAGTCAATTGTGCTCTAGGATGCACCAAAATACACGAGAAAGAGAGATCAAGCATAGGAAAGGCGGGGAGGTCTACCAGACAAGCGTCCAGTTTGTTACCCTGCTCTGGAGTAGGAGAAATGGGATATAAAATGAGGAAAAAAGGGAGAATGTGAGCCCTACTCACAAAAAATTACACATGTGTGGGTCAATGGCGGCACTGTCACAAAAACAAGCATTAAATTACAGCTATGCTTATGTTCCACTATAAGTAGGGCCATCTTTTGTTTGGTATTGATATGTTTTTCGTTGTTGGTGGTGTGTTTTTTTTTTTTTTCATTCACACGTACTCTCCTTCCTCATCCTGTTCAACGCCTGGTTATTTCCGCCGAAACTAAAGCCAGATTTTTAAGGTTTGCCCCATTTTTAAGTCGTATTCTGCATACATTTGGATTTACAAAACATTTTGTCTATGCGAAAGAAATCGTGTTGAAGTTCAGCGTTAGGACTTGTATTAGTCCTGCCATTCATTGTTGACTGTCTTTTTAAGTGTTCTGGTAAAACATGTTTCCCAATCCAAGTTTTATCTGGATTGGGAAGAATTGGGGATAAGAGTTAATGAAGAATACCTTCGTAACTTGCGATTCGCTAAGGATATTTAATTGCCTAGTAACTCAGGGGACCAATTGCAATGCATGCTCACTGACCTGGACAGGCAAAGCACAAGGGTGGGTCTAAAGATTAATCTGCAGAAAACTAAAGTAATGTTTAGCAGTCTCGGAAGAGAACAGCAATTTACGATAGGTAGCGAGGCACTGGAAGTGCTAAGGGAATACATCTACTTAGGGCAGATAGTGACAGCGGATCCAGATCATGAGACTGAAATAATCGGAAAAATAAGAATGGGCTGGGGTGCGTTTTGTAGGCATTCCCAGATCATGAACAGCAGGTTGCCATTATCCCTCAAGAGAAAAGTGTATAACAGCTGTGTCTTACCAGTACTCACCGACGGGCCAGAAACCTGGAGGCTTACGAAAAGAGTTCTACTTAAATTGAGGAAGACACAACAAGCTATGGAAAGAATGATGGGTGTAACGTTAAGGGATAAAAAAGAGCACATTGGGTGAGGGAACAAACGCGAGTTAATGACATCTTAGTTGAAATCAAGAAAAAGAAATGGGCATGGGCAGGGCATGTAATGAGGAAGAAAGAGAAAGAAAGAAGGGAAGAAGGAAAGGCAGGGAGGTTAACCAGACTGAGTCCAGTTTGCTACCCTACACGTGGGGAGGGTAATGGGGAGTGAAAAAGAGAGAGAGAGAAAACGGGCGTCTATACCGCACTTTCACATGCAGTAAGTTAGGTGTAGGCTTTCTATAGTCGGGCACTCAAGTCTTTTGCCTTCAGGTAGTGAAAAAGCGCTCGAACTGCTTTCTGGGCTAATGAACTGTGAGGCCAGGCTCCAAGATCTTCGCTTCCGTAAATGGCCTGTCATCCAGTCTATTCAAGGCACAATGGAGAGGCTGACGTTGATTATCGAAGCGAGAACAGTGACAGAGAATCAATCAATCAATCAATTTTATTTACCAGAAACAAAAGGAACTGGAGGGACACCTGGACAAAAAGCTGTCGCAGCAGCTTGACGGAGGCCCAGGGTCCCTTACAAGGCAGTAGCACTCACATGATATATACACTGAAGTCTTTATACACAACAAACATTACACATCGTACGTATGCATAAAAATGACATTTTACACTTGAATGCAAGATACTAAAGCGTCACTATAAAGAAAGAAAGTAGTCACGCAAACTATTTTTATTTAGCGTAGCTGTGTGCTTATATTTGTTTAGTACAGTCGGTATATTATGTGTTAAGGACTGTAGGCTGTAATTGTTTCGAAACCATGGTACCTTCCACACCTTAGGGTTTGGTGTAGTATGTTTCGTGTGAGTGCAGAGTTCTAGATGAGCAAGATGTGTAAAATAATTCTTAGCATATTCGGATGAAAAGTAAATCGTTTCTAGTAATCTGTGTTCGTATAATTTATCTACGCGGTGTAGTCTGTATTTGAGAAATATATTATCTGTTGGTGAAAGCCGATTAACGTTCTCTATATACCGAACGATTTTCTTTTGAAGTATTACCAGCTTTTGCAAGTTACATTTAGATGTTGTAGCCCAGACAAGGTAAGAGTAACTTATATACGATAAGAAGAGACCATAGTATATTTGAAGTTTCGCTCTCGTAGGTAGAAATGTGCGGCAACTTGCCATAGCACCGGTAACCGCAGAGAGTTTGCCGCAGAGATGTTTGATATGGGCATCCCAACGTAAATTAGAAGAAAAGTATACTCCAAGAATTTTAAATTCTTCAACCAGTTCAATGCGTTGGCTTTGAAAATAAATAGCATGATTAACGTTAAGTGATTTATTTTTTGCGCGAAATATTAGAACTTTCGTTTTCTTTGAATTTACTTTAAGCTTATTTGTCTTTGTCCAATTGGCCAAACTTGCCATAATTTTATTACATTTTTGCACAAGTTCATTCGCATCAGGACCTGAGACACACAATGTGCAATCGTCCGCGTACATAATGAATTGAACCTCACTGTTTATAGTTACGATATCATTTATAAAAACGTTAAACAAAAGTGGCCCAAGAATACTTCCTTGAGGCACACCACATACAATACTTAAGAGGGACGAGTTATGTTTATTAATGGAAACGTACTGACGTCGATGTTTCAGATATGATTTCAGTAATTCTAGCGGTTTCCCACGAATTCCATACAAACAAAGCTTCCGAATAAGGATCTCGTGATTGAGGCTGTAAAAAGCCTTACTAAAGTCTACAAAAATGTCGACTGCGTAGTAGTTATTTTCAAAGGTCTGCAAAACGTATTCTTTCAGCGTAAGAAGAGCCATTTCTGTGGATCTGTTTTTCCGAAATCCATATTGTGAATCAGTAGCACACTCTTTTTATTGAAAAATTCCGTCATTCGAGCAAAAATAAGCTTTTCCATTCCTTTTGAAAAAATTGGGAGCACCGATATCGGTCGATAGTTAGACGCAGTATTTCGATCACTGCCTTTATAAATAACCGAAACCTTGGCGTGTTTCATTGCATCTGGAAAAACTGCACTCTCTAAAATTAAATTGTAAATGTGCACAAGCGGAAGTACAATAAATTGCAAAACATGTTTTATAGGTTTAATCTGAAAATTATTTGCATCTAAAGCTTTGCTGTTTTTCAGCCCCATGTACACACTGTATACTTCATATTCATCAGTAGGCACAAAGAATGCGCTTTCGCGAACAGCATCGCTATGACAAGCCACCCCTATGCTGTCATTGCTTTCATCCATATCGCTTTGTGCAGTTACGAAGTGGTGGTTAAAGTAATCTGAAAGCGCTGTGCCTGTTATCTCACGGGAGCCCAGCTTCATCGATGTCAGGTGCGTATCGTCCTTGCGGCGACCTAGAACAAGATTAATTGTTTGCCACGCAATCTCTGGGCGTTGTTTAGAAACATTTGCAAATAAGTCCTCATAGTACGCCGCCTTTGCCTTTCTTAGTTCAGCATTTAGCCTGTTTCTAAATTTTTTGAATGTTTGTAATGCTAATTCACAGCGCGTGCGCAAGAAGGAATGATTGAGATTGTTTATTGTTTTGATCATTTTTGCAAGCTCATGAGTAACCCAAGGCTTTCTAACTTTTTTGGAATATTTAGCTGTCCTCATTGGAAAATTGCTGGCGTACATGTGCGCAAAAGTTAGAATAAATTTGTTATATGCCTCATTTGCATCTGTTTTGTTTAAAACATGTAACCAATCGTGATTCATAACGTCACTCTTGAACTGCTCTAAACCTGCTTGTGTTATACGCTGATAAGTGAATTGTTGACAGGCATCAGCTGTTTTCTTAGAGTCATCGGTGTAGATTAAACATATAGGGCAGTGGTCGCTTATGTCAGACACCAATGTGCCTGTGTTGCATACAGTAGTAGAAATATCAACGATGAGTAAGTCAAGTAGAGAAGATGTATGACTCGTAATGCGTGTTGGTGTGGTGATTGTATTTACAAAACCTGCAGACTGGAGGCACGTGTTCAGTTGGAAGGATAAGTTACTCTGTTTAAGTACATCTATATTAAGGTATTAAGGCACAGAAGATGACTGATGGTCTCTTCAAACTTGTACTTAGCGCACATTGGTGAGTTCGCCATTCCAATACGATAGCTGTAGGAGTTGGTGAATGCTACTCCTACCCACAGCCGACACAGCAGTGTTGCGTCACGTCGTGAAAGGTTTGCTGGTAATTTCAGTTTCAGGGATGAATGAGGAAGGAAGATAACCGATGGTCATTAAGGGTTACTGACTGGATTCCAAGAGAAGGGCCGCGTAGCAGGGGACGGCAGAAAGTTAGGTGGGCGGGTGAGATTCAGAAGTTTGCAGGAACAAGATGGCCACAATTATTACATGACCGGGGTAGTTGGAGAAGTATGGGAGAAGCCTTTGCTCTGCAGTGGGCGTAGCCATGATGATGATGATGATGATGATGAAAACATGTTTAAACGTCTGCGACCTCAAGCTACCAACTGTAGCGCGCATTTCTGTTTTAACCTGTGATTCTGCCTTCAGCCCAGGAATCGTTTTTCAGCCTTTCAGCGACGACATGGGCCCTCTGGACTGCCCTTAGTTGGTCCTGAAACAATGGGCTTTGAATCCTTTTCTCCCACTGTGTCCATTCTTCAACGAGGTTAGGGAGAGTTGCGGGACATCCCGCCAGCATATGTCTGATTCCAATGATGCCATTACAATCGTTGCAGTCCATCTTAATCTCCCTCTCTGGATATATTTTATTAATGGTGTACTGTGTGGGATATGTGCCCGTTTGCAATAAGCGCAGTGAGACTGCCTGAGCCCTGTTCAGTTTTGAATGTGGCAATGGGAATTGTCTGCTTCCTAAATAGTAATGTTTGGTAACGTCATTGTATGTTATTAAATGATCTCTAGATTCCCTGGCTTGATGGTAAACGGCTCGGTTGTGACTGTCACGGTTAGCAAGTCCTCGTGCCAAGTCATGAGCAACCTCATTGAGGTGTTTACCCGAGTCTCGTCCACTTTCCCCATATGCGCAGGAAACCATCGGATTTCTGTTGTCATAATCCCAATGTTTTCAAAAAGTTTAGCTGCAACTCCAGCTACGTAGCGTTTATCAAAACACTTTACAGCGGATTTCGAATCACTGTAAATGCAGGCCCACTTATTACTCCTGATGGCTAGAGCAATTGCCGCTTGTTCTGCCACCATGGGGTCCTTGGTAAAAATAGTGAGAGCGTCTTGCACCTTCCCTTGATAATTTGATACAATTGCCGTATACGCTTCTATACCTTTCACTCAGGCAGCATCAACTATAGCTGCCAGTTGGTTCTGCTGCTCTATTTCCTGCAAGAGTGCTTTAGCTCTTGCCTTTCTCCTTTCGACATTATATTCTGGATGCATGTTTCTGGGGAGAGGGTTGGTTCTGATCTTGTTCCTAACTTCAGTTCTTAATTCTACTTCAGCCTCTATTGGGCTCCTTGATGTATTCAGTTCTGCACCTATTGCCTGTAATATGTTCCTGCCAGGTCGTGACTTTGTCAATCTTTCGTGTTGCGCTAGCTGTTGGGCCTCCGCGATTTCTTCCATTGTGTTGTGCACCCCTAGACTCATGAGTTTGTCGGTTGCAGCGTTACTGGGTATCTCTAGGGCTACTTTAACGAGCTTCCTGAGCATCACATGAAGTTTCTTAAGTTCTGCCTGCTTCCATTTGAATAATCCAGCCACATAAGTGAAGTGACAGAGAGCAAAGGCGTGTATTAGCCTCAAAGCGCTGTCTTCTCCTAAGCCTCTGTGTGTATTGGTAATTCTCCTTAGTAACCTAATGACTTCATCTGTTTTATTCGAGATATGTTGTATTCTTGTATAGTTAGTATTGTTTCCGTCTATGTGATACCCAAGAACCTTGATTTTTTTCAACTAGCCTGATTGCGGATCCTTCATGAGTGTATAAGCACACTCTTGGCTCATCTTCCGGAATATAACCTCCTGGTTTACGACCTTTTCTGCGATGTTTAATGACGCACGTACGTACTGTTCTTGCTGGCTCTTTGGTGGCCTTATGCATAACATGGAGGTATGCGGCCAAGGTGCCAGGACCTTAGCTTCCGAGAACGGTCTGTCGTCTAAGTGACTCAGACTGATATGCAGAACATGTTGAGAGCTATAAGGTTAGGCAGTAGAACACATAATGTGTTCTAGTGTCTCATCCCGTCCTCCGTTATATTCACTGGACCCTGACACGCTACCTTCACCTGTCACCCGGATTCTCCCTTCGTGAAAGAACTTGAGTGTTCCGCTTGCGCTTCAGCGTAGCGTCTTATTCATTCTTAATCGGAATGATGAAAAGTGCGGTACGCAAGTGTGACCGAGAACGTTAACGCCAAGTGGGGACGTGTAAGACACATAAAAAAATGAATTGTGAGTGCGCTTGCGCACACGAACACAAACTAACGCTGATCAACCCCGTTTTCTGTTGATATAAAAGCCATGCCACTTCCTTGTACGAACTTTTAGACAGTCACCCGCTTGTTTAGCTTCGTACTTTTCACTACCATGCCCTGCCTGGAAATTAATGACAGATTTTACAGGTTATCCCTAGCGAACGGCTGGCTGTCAGTAGTTTATGCTCTAGTCAAGATTTACGCAATGAGGGAGAGAAGAGAGCACAAAAGCAAGGCGGTAGATGCGCTTTTATACACCGTGCAGAAGGAAAGAAAAAAGCGGGTTACGAAGAAAAAGGAAAGGGATGGGGGGCCAGGAAAAGCTTCTTTTGGCGCACTGTCAACATGGAGCAGTTGGTCGTGGTCGCTGCAAATGAAGCGTGTCTGGAAACATGGATGCTTAAGAGAACGCCACCTGGTTAGTTCAATGCTAAAAAAAATGCCAGGAAATTTAAACTGGTCATTTTCCAAGAAAGCAGACCTCTCGGATGTCGAAAAGGCAACTATTCAATAGAAGTAGACATGGAACGTTTCTGGTTTGAAGGCACTATAAAAATCATATGACCCGGGTTTAGGGTGATTGTCTAGCTGATCACGCTGTATACGGAGTCCTTGATTCTCCGCTCTGCCACACGAGCATGACACCACACTCGAAGAAGGTGCATAACTCCAGGTCTCCTCGCAGTAGTTAAAGTACGCCAGAGAAAACGCAAACATGATCCTCTGTGAATATATTTATTTGCTGGGAAAACAAACGGGTACTTCAAGTTGATGAGGCGCTTCACACAACTACAGCACGAGTAAGGCTGCAGCCACATCCTCATGCATAAAAAAACATGAAGCCTGTGGTAGAATGTGTAGATATTTAACGAATGCACAGGCTGCCACAGGCTGACCGGTGACTAGTTGTTGTCACACTGGCTCGTTCGCTAAATGTCGACCAACAGTGAAATTAGCTAGGAGCTCGACACACAGCAGGTTTATTGCTCTTGTTGCCTCTTATAATACACGTTATAGGTTAGTAAAGGAGCCGAGTAAAGAAAGGCTTGCTGTTCATAAACATAGATACCAAAGTGGGAAATGAATGAGAATAAATCATAGAAGGGATGCGCTTGCTTCTAAGCATGATTGCACGCATTACCGTCAAATTGTCGAGGCATCCTAATTCAGTAATGCCCACCAACGTGAGGTGTGATAAAGATTACTTCCACGCTATGACTTCCTTCAACGCGTTCGCGCCTACAGCTCCAAGTTCCTAGAAGAGGTGGGAAACAGACTTTCACATCTATTTCCTGACTGTAATTTGTGCAGTGGCATCAGTCACGCCAGTGGGCAGGCAATAGGAAATGCTTCCAAAAAATGAGGCATAGATGGCACAGTAGTCATCTTGCGCCTGACGTCGCCGAAAAGCAGCAGTTGAGAAGAGTCTCGGGGATAAGTGGACGAAATACTCCCTCTCGTTGTTTGGTCAGCGAAACATGTTAACTTTAACATGTTAACTGTAATTTCTGACCAACATAACTATAAGGGCTGCAATGGCTGCTACGCGGTGTGGCTATAACATGATTCCCCTCTGTGAATCATGGCCGTCGCAAGAGCAGTTGACTGCAAACTTGCTGGTGCTGAGCCGCGCTCCCTCAAGGGCTGCAAAACATAGAGCCAACTTTTGCCTTCTTCGTGAAGAACCACTCCTATACAAATTTGATCCCGATCATTCGCAGCTAAGCAAGCGCACATCGTGATGTGACGCAAAAAAAAAAAAACCGTTTAGTCATTACAAAGCAGTAAGCGTCACGCTTTTTGTGTAGATGGCCGTGGACCAACTCGCCTTCGCCAACTCCATCCCTGCTGCAGCGTGAGGCTTAGCCACGGAGGAAGCATATTTAGGTGTTGAAACCCCCGTCAGCGCGTGCGCGCGCGGGCGACCAGATAATGTCACAGAAATAGCATACACCGACGGAAGTGCATGCAAAGGGGGCACCTTGCGGCGCGCGATGCAAGCCGAAGGGGGAAAAAAGCAGAAGCCCGGGCGACCAGCTCAGGGGTAGCACACTCTCATGTTCAACAAAGGCCGCAGAGGGCGAAAAAATCGGCCACACGGCGCTGCTAATAAAATCAGCATAGTAGAATCACTTCGGGATGCTTACGTTAGTTCCAATATTTTCCGCTAGAGGTGCCGTAATAAGCGCAATTTTATTTTACGAACTTTCTCTTACAATTACCGAAGTATAAGAAAGAGGGCACTATTATCATTGCAAATTAGATATTGCACTATTTATTAGTAAGTTTATTGTTTCTTTGTCACTATAAACGCGAATAGCGTTCAGCATCATCAATCTTTCACGTGACATCTGGCCTGGATATAAAATTTTGCCGGTATTTTCGAGTGCACGGCGGCACGGATTCATTCGTTCGTACACTTAGACTGGTTGCTTCCTTGTTGCTAAAACTAGTTCATTGCGCTTCGATGTCTCGCGTTATTTAATTGCGCTGAAGTGACGTGTTTGCAAGCGGACGTGCATCACGTAAGCCCGAAAGCTAGGTTTCGGTCGTGAGCCATTCGGAACACGGCTGCATCGAAACAGGAGCTGGATTCTGCGGCGGCTGACAACGGCAATAACGGTGAGTCGTTTAACACCGCTGCTTGAATCGTTATATAATATTCGTCTCATTAACATACAGGCGGTGACGCGTTAACGAACTAGATCCTGCATTACATATGGGCAGTCAGGATCCTCCGTTGCTGTTTCCTAAATAAACCTTTACTTGCGAGACTGTCGTTATACACACACAATCAAGAAAGAAAGAGAGAGCGATATTGGAACGCGCGTCGCATTTTTCATCTCATTGTAGCCGTGGCCAGAGGTGACCGAGTAGCCTTATCAATATACATATAAAACTGTTTTTCGAGTCCGCCGGCAACTTCTTTCGTCCACAAAACCAAATAATCTTTTGGTAAAATGAAGTGAAAGTACAGAATTTGATGTAATAAACAGTTGGCAAGCATGATAATTCGCCCATATTTTGCACTTGTTGGTTCCAAATGTTTTTGCTGTTCAATTTGGTTTACCGCAGGGCATTTATTTTTGCAGTAGTGAAGTGGTGCATCACGTTCGTGCAGAAAAATAATGCATCAGTTCCAATAGCTTCATGACTTTCATGCATTTGCTTGTGGAACCAGCAGTGTGATCTCTTCTAGTGTATAAATGAGCGCACAAATGTTCTCATTAGTGATTTTAATAACACTTCAGCTGTTGACATGCATGATAGACAGACATCAATTTTATGGACAATAGCAATATTTATTTAACATGCTGCTTAAGCACCCTAGAACAGACAGTGTACATCTGCATGTGCTATGTAGTCGCAAACCATCACAATATATATGCCACACCGTATTGCATTTCATATTGCAAAATTGTACCTTTTTCCATTTATGATACAGTCAAAATTTTTGTTCCAGACATGCAGTAATGAGGACGGCACCACTATAAAGCAACACACTCCACGCACTAAACAGAAGCTGCTGCCTGCTACAACAAGGCCATTGTGTGAACTTTGGCTGCTACTACAAGGTAAACAACACCTGCTTCAGAAATAAATAATGCTTGACATATGCTGTATTGGCTTGCTAGTCTTGAGAAACATGTCATTTGTTTGCAGCAGATATAAATGATTTTTTCAAATAACACTGCATGAGTTTGGCTTATCTGTGCTGTATCTTATTTGTGACTATTCTGCACCAACAAAGTCTATGCCGAGCACATCTTGGTCATCACAGGAGCTTCCATCTACACCAACAGGAAGGGGCTGGAGCCAAATTTGCAAGGCTTTTACACAATGAACAAAGAAGCGCAAATAAAAGAATTTGAATATCAAGTCTGCAGAGGAGTGTGTCAAGACTGAAAAAAGCTTCAGCCACCATTCCACCAGCACAGACATTTGGCTGAGTAATCCAGGTAACTCAAAAATTACTTTCTAGAAATTCTTCGTGTTCAGATGCACCTGCAACTTCTGACCAAGCACCGACGACGCTGGCCAAAGGAGTTCCGTCAGTTTGCCCTTAATCAGCTTCCTGGCCATGTCAATTCCATTTGTGCCAAGTGTAATTTTTTTTCTATAAACGCAAAATTTTTCATTACCCATTGCTCTCGTTAGAGATCGTTCATCCTCATCCAAACATAAAGGTCAACCGATTATTCGCTGATACTTAATACCAGTCACTGTCTGGTAGCATACCATATCTGTAGCGGTATCTTCTAGTGTATGTTGTCATCCACAATTCCTCCCCTGAAATAGCTGATGCAGCATCGGCATGTGTCTTGCATTAACCTACGCACCGTGTGCTATGCACCATTTTACTTTCCTTGATGTCTTTAGCCTTCAATGCTTGCAGAGCAAAGTGGCTTCTCTCTTGAAAGCAAGCTTTCTCATTTTCCATATTCCTAGTCTCGTTGATGATTGCTCTTCTTCCTCGGTAGCCTGGGTCTTGTACAAGCTACACTGAAGTAATTGATTGCAGAATCTGGTTTTGCTGTCCCACTTGGTTGTGGTCGCCGTGTTACGTTTCTCGGATCTGGGGGCCTGGTCAGTTGCGTTGGTAAGCAGTCTCTCGAGGTAAGCATCTGCTCCTGCAGTCCGCACAGCAACATAGACGCCCAGTATACACGCACTGTAACTGGTGCTCTCCGTTCGTTCTTTCCTGCTGCAGCCATGGGCAAATTGTGCTTGTGGCCTACCTCGGCTATGATTTGCTCAGTACGAAGAACAGCATATGTGCTTACATGGTTCGAAGTATATGAAGTTGATAGCCACATGGGTGAAAAGGCCCGCAAAAGTGGTTGTCGAAGTAGATGCCCAGGGAACCGATTTGTCCGTATTGAGACATAGTGGGGCACGAAGTGCGAGCCACACGTTAGTAGCCCCCGAAAGAAAAGAAACGTGCAAGTTGGAAAGGAGTTAACGCTAAAATACCGGGCGTCTATTTCGCTGTGTTGGTTGCGGCAGCAAATGCCTGCATCCCCTGGTTGCTTCGCAATGCAAGTTGCTCATCTTCAACGGTAACTGTCAGTTCAAACAGGTGCGATGCTTTGCCCAATCTGTTTGTACTGCTGGTAGTTGCTCGTTACCAGACCACAACGTGCGACGAAGGCAAGCATTATGCCTGTAGCTAGGCGGCTGAATGTACCGTAAGAGACCCGTGTACGTGAATGCTCACTGTTGCCATATGGTTCGTAGCCAATGTATAATGTAGTGTCTGAATCCTATGCAGTGATTGATTGCTGTTTAATTTCGCTGTTATCTCACTTGGTTATGGTCGCCGTGTTATGCTTCTCGGATGTGGCGGCCTGGTCAGTTGCATTGGGAAGCAGTCTCTCAAAGTAAGCATTTGCTCCTGCAGTCTTCACAGCGGCGTAGACTCCAAATTTACACGCACCGTGATTCGTACTCCCCGTTCGCCCTTTCCTGATGCAGCCATGAGCAAATTGTGCCTCTGGCCTTTCTCGGCCGCGATTAGGCATGAACGGAGACCAGCATACGGGCTTACATGGTTTGGAGTGTATGAAGTTGATAGCCGTATGGGTGGAAAGGCCCGCAAAAATGGCTTCTGATGGTGATGCCCACGAAAGCGACTTGTCCATATCGAGACAAAGTGGGCCACCAAGTGTGAGCCACACATTTGCGGCACCCGAAAGAAAACAAACGTGCAGGTTGGAAAGGAGGTAACGCTAAAATGCCGGGTAATCCATGTTGCTGTGTTGGCTGCGGCAGCAGACGCCTGCATCACGTGATTGCTTCGCAATGGAAGTTGCTCATCTTCAACGGTGACTGCCGATGCGAACAGGTGGGACACTGTCCAATCTGCTTGCGCCGCTGGTTGTCGCTGGTTACCAAACCACCACGTGTGACGACGACGGTGAGCCGTTTACGAGCTCGCGTCAATTATCCCAGCGTATCTCTACATGGAAATTTTATTTCTTCTATTGCACGAGATTGTACACTGCTTGTCTTCTGCCAATAAAGTCGCACGTTCTGTTCACTCACTTGTGGCTTGTTTGTATGGGCGTCAGTAGAGGCTCTTTGGTCTTCTGGCAATTATAACGCACCAGCTACGCGGCAGCCAAGGCATTGAGGCATGCCGCATAGCCGGCAGGGCAAGCACTGCGCGTACCAGCGTACGCGACCGGCAAAAAACGGCCATATTAGATTTTGCTCTTAAAAAGAAAAGTGCACTTCCGCTTCTCGATTGAGCAGCGTCATCTGGCGTCCACCTAAGTAAGTTCCGTGCGCTGCCGCTGCTTATTTTCGAACCACTGCGGAAGGTACAGTTTCACTTCTCTAAAGTTGGTTCTTTATTCTATGGCCAGCTCGGGCTCGCTCTCTTCGCCGGCCCTCATGTCTTCCGCTCAAAGCTGACGACAAGCAGACTACACGGACGTTCGCTTCAGCGGGCACGCCGTAACGCTGTGTTTGTGCGCCCTGACCAACACTACTAATAGCGCTGCTACGCGCAATGCCCTTCTTCGGAATTTGCTAGCGTATGATGGGAGGCAGGTGTTTCGCTCAAAACTACAAAAGCGGGTACAAGTCTATCAGGGAAAATGTGAGCATCTTCAAGGCTCTGAGTGATCCTGAACAAATCGAAGCAAGGGTTACGGCGAGAAGCACTTAACGAGCAACATGATGAAACGGGATAAATACTACGGTGAGCTTGGAGGCGAGGTAATCCTGGACCACCCGAAAAAGAAACCTAGACTGTGTCCAGAGGCTATTCCCTGCATCTTTCTTCCGTTTCCAGTATCTTTGACATCCACAAAGAAGTGGACTCCCCGGGAAGCGTCATCAAATATCAATCATGCTACCGTTAAGATATCAATAATGAGTGTGTACGACAAGCCAGGAACATAAAGAGCAGCGAACGTGTGAACACATCGTGTGAACAGCGGTGAACACAGCATGTGAGGCCATGAGCTTGAGGAAAATCATCTTGGTCACACACTCGAAGAAATTGAAGGCATGTTTGCCTGCGACGAATGCCAGCAGCGCTTACACCCGTTCGATGAAAGTCATCGCGTGGGTGTCCAGCATTAGCGCCACGTACAACCGGAATCTACATATCACCTTATTGTAGCAGTCATCGAAAAGAACGCGTTGTATTTTTTACTGTGCTCAAGTGGCTGAATCGTAGCACCAATCGCTGTCCGCTAAAGAAACAAGTGTGAGTGCCCTCAGAAACACAACCGAGAAACACAACCGCCGATCGGTTGCCCTGACAACCGAAACGGCGGTAATTTCTTTCTCGGCCGCCATGTACCGCTAGCATGATAGTTGCTCCGCGGACTTGTGACATTTTCCGCTTGCCACAAACAGTGTAGTTTCCGCTCCTAAATGTTTCTTGCTCTGTAGGCTAAGCTTTTCAAAGCGTACTATATATGGCACTCCGTTCAAACAAGCTTTCAAGTTTTTGACTTCTTGCGATACCCGTAAGAGTTCATACTCTGGAAAAATTCCTCTTCTCGCAGCAGATCCTCCTCCATCACGTCGTAGTCGTAGCTCTCGTTCGTTCCTCCAAGCTCTTCTGGAATGACGTCATTAGGCACAAGGCTCTTCAGTTTGTCGACGTCGTTGCCAATGAAGCAGGTCTGAAAATATGGTTGTTTAACAGGACATCACCTGGTTAGTTCAACGCTCAATAGATCTTAAAAAAAAAAAGAACTGGTCATTTTCCAAGACAACAGACCTCTTGGAAATCGAAAAGGTAACTATTCGATTAAAGTAGACTTGCTAAGCTTCCCGTTTGAAGCCACTCTATAAGGAGTCAGTACTTGTGTCTACCTTTCTTTATCTGAAGTGAATAACCAAGCGACTTTAAAATCAACAGTAGATGCTGGCTACTCCTTTTCACATGAGCAGCATGTAAACGCAAAATAACGTTCTCTCAAGGCTCCCCCTCGTCTCACTCTCCCAGCAACATTCCTCACCCCTGTTTGTTTTCTTTTTGGTGCGAAATTGTCAAACGTCCCCTAAAGGAAAAAAGCCGACAGCGTCTGTAGCAGCGAAACTTCCCATTGACTGAGACACCACGGAACGAGCGCGCCTTGTGTGCTCGTGACGGTGGCTTGCGCTTGCTGGCTCGGGCCTCGACGGAGTAGAGCGGGCTAAAGGAAACACCTGCTGCCGCGGCATTGCGTGAGCCGAGAGGGAATCGCCGCGACGCCACGTCGCCCTCACTCTCGGAAGCTTGCGTTATCCGCACGTTCCTTGTCCGCGCAAGCTCTCGCCTACGTTCTAACTGCGTCTCGATAAGGCCAAATCAAAACTCGCCAAGCATCCCAACGCGCTCGCTTACCTGCGAAGAATTCATAAGTCGAAGGACCGCTCTGTGGCGTTCAATTGGACATTAATTCTTTCGCGCTCACAACTTGTAAGTGCTTGGCTGTCCTCGGATATTTTGTCACTTGCTATACTTGTGGTGAAAGGATCCACTCTAGATCTTGGGCTTTCAGCATGCTTACCCACAACCTGCTCCGCCAGAATCTATGCAAACCGAGGAGAATAATCATCTCGTAAGAGAAATAATTGAGTTTTCTAAGCGTAAGATAACATAATGGCTCAGATTAGGAAAAAATTCTCTTTAGTGCGCAAAACTTGGTTGTTAGAGTGCGCTCTGTCCTGTCGCCTTCTCCCTTCCTTGAACGTTCGCCGAATAAAAAGGTTTTTTTTCTTTGTCGAAAGCAATGTTTCATTGACCAGCCCAAGCAGCCATATATTTTGCAGTATAACGAGATTAAGATTGCTCGATGTCCGTGTCATTCACTATTGTTGTATGTAGGATTCACCAAAAGAACACAGCGTCTCAACAATCTATGGAGCAATGGTTGATTGTATCAGGCAATAGACATAGACGGCAACTTGCCGGCCACCATGCTGCCTGAAAACTTCATCTGCTTGCTCGCAAAAAGCCAAGTTTCTCAAGTTCTCCAAGTGTCTCCAATTGCCGGCTGTCTAAGCTGTACACCTCGCTATGGCTACTAGTGTCATCTAACTTTTCCCGCTGACAAGCAACGTTGTTGTTCGGCGTATGGCTGGGAATGCGCTTTGCGAACGCTTACTCCTCGCATATTGGAATGGTCGATAGCTCGACATCAAACTTCTGTGGGCGCGATGAAACAATGGAGCGCCTGTTTCTGCACTTGTCTTCGCTACGACATCCAACACCTCTAAATCAGGACTACCTTAAAAGGGATGAACTCGAGACCATCTTTAGAGTCAGAAATACTTGGACAGGGGCCACATCCGTTTCTGGTGCTAAAGGTTAACCGTACCTGGATGTAGTTCTTGAATTGCACTGGCCTGAGTGACCGCGTAAAGTCCTGTGCTTCCTTCCCACGTGCTAGCAGTGCTCACTATCGCCCTCTTTTCTCTTTCTGCCCCCCCTTTCCCTTAACCCCAGTATAGGGTAGCGAACCGAACGCTCGTCTGGTTGACCTCCCTGCCTTCCCTCCCCTTATTTTTCTCTCTGTCTCTTGATAATATTTTTTTTCTTACAGCTATAGCATTGTGTTTGACATTGCATTTTATTTGTTGCACTTCTGTTACGATTTACATCACGCAATAGCGTTTGTTCCTTGTTCTTTTTTCGTTCCTACAATGTTCGATCTAGTTTACTGCTTCTCTCACTTGTCCCTACATTTTTATTATTAAAGGAAGGTTCCATCGGAGTCTTTGACTTCAGGACTCTGGTCTCTAGATTAATAGTAGTTCGAATCCCGTTGGCTGTAGTGGTAGTGCTGTCGTAGTGAAAGAGCACTTCTGATAGAAGTAAAAGTATTTAACTAATAGCAGAGATGGATAAAACAATGCTGCTTACCCTTTGCAACAGTTTCGCCTTCATGAGACGCTTGGCGATAGCGAAGAAGAATTCAAATATCAGAGGACTGTTTATGATGTAAACCCCTTTGATTCGCAGTGGAAAGCAGTCCTAAGGAAAGTAAAAACGCATTCCTGATCAATTCTCAATCCAAGTTAAACATACGCACAAAATATGCCCATTGCGCACCACGTCCTGCACATGTAAAGTACCCTCCCCCCGCCCCCCGTCCTGATACATTTACTATGTAACCTAATTTTATCGATGTTAGGGATACTTTTTACGCAACAGTCGCTGAACTTTCCTCAAGTGCATGTTTTCTCCTTGCCAATGGAGTGTTGGCAAACGTTTAGGACACAATAACTAGACAACGGCGGACAGTATAAAATCAACGATACATTGAGAAAGCCATACCGCTAATCCGACCCTTGAGTACGGCTTTTAGGGCTCATGGATGCAGTGAACTACGGTAATAATAAAGATTTAGTGGGCTACACACAGGGACCTAAATTACAATTTTCAGCGAGCTATCGCCTAATATCATCATCATCATCAGCCTAGTTACGCCCACTGCAGGGCAAAGGCCTCTCCCATACTTCTCCAACTACCCCGGTCATGTACTAATTGTGGCCATGTTGTCCCTGCAAACGTCTTAATGTCATCCGCCCACCTAACTTTCTGCCGCCCCATACTACGCTTTCCTTCCCTTGGAATCCAGTCCGTAACCCTTAATGACCATCAGTTATCTTCCCTGCTCATTACATGTCCGGCCCATGCCCATTTCTTTTTCTTGATTTCAACTAAGATGTCATTTACCCGCGTTTGTTCCCTCACCCAATCTGCTCTTTTCTTATCCCTTAACGTTACACCTATCATTCTTCTTTCCATGGCTCGTTGCGTCGTCCTCAATTTCAGCAGAACCCTTTTCGTAAGCCTCCAGGTTTCTGCCCCGTAGGTGAGTACTGGTAAGACACAGCTGTTATACACTTTCCTCTTGAGGGATAGTGGCAACCTGCTGTTCATGACTTGAGAATGCCTGCCAAACGCCCCCCAGCCCATTCTTATTCTTCTGGTTATTTCAGTCTCATGATCCGGATCCGTGGTCACTACCTGCCCTAAGTAGATGTATTCCCTTACCACTTCCAGTGCCTCGCTACCTATCGTAAACTGCTGTTCTCTTCCGAGACTGTTAAACATTACTTTAGTTTTCTGTAGATTAATTTTCAGACCCACCCTTCTGCTTTGCCTCTCCAGGTCAGTGAGCATGCATTGCAATTGGTCTCCTGAGTTACTAAGCAAGGCAATATCATCAGCGAATCGCAAGTTGCTAAGGTATTCTCCATCAATTTTTATCCCCAATTCTTCCCACTCCAGGTCTCTGAATACCTCCTGTAAACACGCTGTGAATAGCATTGGAGATATCGTATCTCCCTGTCTGACGCCTTTCTTTATTGGGATTTTGTTGCTTTCTTTGTGGAGGATTACGGTGGCTGTGGAACCGCTATAGATAGCTTCCAGTATCTCTACATATGGCTCATCTACACCCTGATTCCGTAGTGCCTCCATGACTGCTGAGGTTTCGACTGAATCAAATGCTTTTTCGTAATCAATGAAGGCTATATATAAGGGTTGGTTATATTCCGCACATTTCTCTATCACCTGATTGATAGTGTGAATATGGTCTATTGTTGAGTATCCTTTACGGAATCCTGCCTGGTCCTTTGGTTGACAGAAGTCTAAGCTATTCCTGATTCTATTTGCGATTACCTTAGTGAATACTTTGTAGGCAACGGACAGTAAGCTGATCGGTCTATAATTTTTCAAGTCTTTGGCGTCCCCTTTCTTATGGATCAGGATTATGTTAGCGTTCTTCCAAGATTCCGCTACGTTCGAGGTCATGAGGCATTGTGTATATAGGGCGGCCAACCTTTCTAGGACAGTGTTCCCACCATCCTTCAACAAATCTGCTGTTACCTGATCCTCCCCAGCTGCCTTCCCCCTTTGCATAGTTCCCAAGGCGTTCTTTACCTCTTCCGGTGTTACTTGTGGGATTTCAAGTTCCTCTAGACTATTCTCTCTCACCTTATCGTCGTGGGTGTTACTGGTACTGTATAAATCTCTATAAAACTCTTCAGCCACTTGAACTATCTCATCCATATTAGTAACGATATTGCCGGCTTTGTCTCTTAACGCACACATCTGATTCTTGCCTATTCCTAGTTTCTTCTGTACTGCTTTTAGGCTTCCTCCGTACTGAGAGCCTGTTCAATTCTATCCATATTATAGCTCCTTATGTCCGCTGTCTTACGCTTGTTGATTAACTTAGAAAGTTCTGCCAGTTCTATTCTAGCTGTAGGTTTAGAGGCTTTCATACATTGGCGTTTCTTGATCAGATCTTTCGTCTCCTGCGATAGCTTACTGGTTTCCTGTTTAACGGCGTTACCACCGACTTCTATTGCGCACTCCTTAATGATGCCCATAAGATTGTCGTTCATTGCGTCAACACTATGGTCCTCTTCCTGGGTTAAAGCCGAATACCTGTTCTGTAGCTTGATCCGGAATTCCTCTAGTTTCCCTCTTACCGCTAACTCATTGATTGGTTTCTTATGTACCAGTTTCTTCCGTTCCCTCCTCAAGTCAAGGCTAATTCGAGTTCTTACCATCCTATGGTCACTGCAGCGCACCTTGCCGAGCACGTCTACAGCTTGTATGATGCCAGGGTTCGCGCAGAGTATAAAGTCGATTTCATTTCTAGTCTCACCATTCGGGCTCCTCCATGTCCACTTTCGGCTAACCCGCTTGCGGAAAAAGGTATTCATTATCCGCATATTATTCTGTTCTGCAAACTCTACTAATAACTCTCCTCTGCTATTCCTAGAGCCTATGCCATATTCCCCCACTGACTTGTCTCCGGCCTGCTTCTTGCCTACCCTGGCAGTGAAATCGCCCATCAGTATACTGTATTTTGTTTTGACTTTACCCATCGCCGATTCCACGTCTTCATAGAAGCTTTCGACTTCCTGGTCATCATGACTAGATGTAGGGGCGTAGACCTGTATAACCTTCATTTTGTACCTCTTATTAAGTTTCACAACAAGACATGCCACCCTCTCGTTAATGCTATAGAATTCCTGTATGTTACCAGCTATGTTCTTATTAATCAGGAATCCGACTCCTAGTTCTCGTCTCTCTGCTAAGCCCCGGTAGCACAAGACGTGCCCGCTTTTTAGTACTGTATATGCTTCTTTTAGCCTCCTAACTTCACTGAGCCCTATTATATCCCATTTACTGCCCTCTAATTCCTCCAATAGCACTGCTAGACTCGCCTCACTAGATAACGTTCTAGCGTTAAACGTTGCCAGGTTCATGTTCCAATGGCGGCCTGTCCGGAGCCAGGCATTCTTAGCACCCTCTGCAGCGTCGCAGGTCTGACCGCCGCCGTGGTCAGTTGCTTCGCAGCTGCTGGGGACTGAGGGCCGGGGTTTGATTTTTGTGTTCATATAGGAGGTTGTGGCCAAGTACTGCACCAGGGTGGCCAATCCTGCTCTGGTGAGAGAGTGCGTTACCGGTTCTGGTCCCCGGGATCAGGCCGCACTCCAGGCCTGTTTGTGCAATTTTCTCAACAGACGGCTTTCTTTTTTCTGGTATTTTCCGGTGGAGAATTCTGCGGTCCGGGATTTGAATCACGGTCCTCTTGCACGGGAGGCGGATACTGTACCGTCCGCGCAGGAGTTAAATTTAAAATAAGTTGTGGGCTTTTACGTGACAAAACCACTTTCTGGTTATGAGGCACGCCGTAGTGGAGGACTCCGCAAAGTTCATCCACCTGGGGTTCTTTAACGTGCACCTAAATCTAAGTACACGGGTGTTTTCGCATTTCGCCCCTATCGAAATGCGGCCGCCGTGGCCGGGATCCGATCCCGCGACCTCGTGCTCAGCAGTCTAACACCATAGCCACTGAGTAACCACAGCGGGTCCCGCAGGAGTTGTACGCCTCATTTAATATACAGTGGTGCCCTATTTGATCAGTCAAGGTGTACCAATCTGAGCTCGGATATACCGCACGGATGGCACTCGGCTAGAGAACCTGGTATTTATGACCTGCACATGTGAGGTCATACATATTTGAAGATATATATCTTTCTTTTTTTTTAATTTAGGAGGGTTCCCGTACAGTGATAAAATAAAGGAGAAGACATTAAAAGAAAGAAAAAAGAAAGAAAAAGGGGCGAAAAAAAAAGGAACATAACAGGCGATTTGAACTCGTGACCCTTCAATGTTGCCCGAAAACATAGCTCAGGCGGTTGGTTCGTCCGGCCCCAGGCTACTTTCAAGCGCCACAGCTCCTGCTCCGAGCCTCACACTTACGTGGAAAGGGACTCATGTTGTCCGCGATAGTCGGTAAGGCATACTTTCTTGGAAAAATGGCTGCCCGAGGAGAAGAGCGAACTCGAGCGGCTTTAGAGACAAGGAAAACTACCTCAAAATATTTAGACTTGAGGGAAAGCTTCGTTAACAAACTATAACACGGCAATCAGAACTCGAATACGACGAGAGAAATTATTGAGACGTGGAAAATTTCCTTGAAATAAATATGGTTTGCGAGACAAATGCTTGTAAGTATTGAACCTCTTAAAAGATGAGGGGAAATTTGCGCTCACCGAGAGGGCATCGTCCGTACGAGAACACCACAAGGCACCTTACTGAGACGTGGGGAGCTTCGCGGCCGCAACGAAGCCTCTCGTCCCCGCCGGCCAAGAGGGGGAAACGCGCTTTCCGATCGCTCAAGGTTGCGCGGACATAGTGTAACTCTAGCGTCTAGGAGAAGCTTAACCAGGTGCGATGGCGGCACGCATAGCGTGGGAAGCTAGCCGCCAGAATAACAATCTCAAGGACTGCTGCTGACGAGGGCGAAATACCTTCGTGTAATTATAATAACCCTAATAGGACTACTTTCGAAAGAAAAAAGAAAAAAAAAGAAGACAGAAAAAAAAAGGAAACGGCCCAGAGGGCTATACTACGAGAGCTATGACTGATAGTTCTCTCTCTCTCTCTCTCTCTCTATATATATATATATATATATATATATATATATATATATATATATATATATATATATATATATTCATCTCATATATGGGATTGTATGCGCGCGCTGTTGATTTGTCTCTGCGTGTAGTAGTTAAGAGAGCCAGTTTAAGGGCGGAGAAGAAGGTAGGAAAGGAAAGCAAAAAACACTGCAGCGCCGTGGTTTTAAAGCGCACCCGTGGTAGAGAAACGGATGGCGATATAAGCGTGCGTAGCCATGATACGCACACGACAAACTGCCTTAAAATATTTAGACTTGAGGGAAAGCTTCGGTAACAAACGATAACACGGCAATCAGCACTCGAATATAATTATAACCCTAATAATAATTGTAAATATTCATCTCATCTATGGGATCTAATGCGCGCGCTGTTGCTTTGTCTCTGCGTGTAGTAGTTAAGAGAGCCAGTTTAAGGGCAGGGAAGAAGGAAGGAAAGGAAAGTCTATGAAGCAAAATTGCAGCGCCGTGGTTTTAAAGCGCACCCGTGGTATAGAAACGGAAGGCGATATAAGCGTGCGTGGCCATGATACGCACACGACAAACTGCCTTAAAATATTTAGACTTGAGGGAAAGCTTCCTTAACAAGCTATAACACGGCAATCAGAACTCGAATACGACGAGAGAAATTATTGAGACGTGGAAAATTTCCTTGAAATAAATATGGTTTGCGAGACAAATGCTTGTAAGTATTGAACCTCTTAAAAGATGAGGGGAAATTTGCGCTCACCGAGAGGGCATCGTCCGTACGAGACCACCACAAGGCACCTTACTGAGACGTGGGGAGCTTCGCGGCCGGAACGAAGCCTCTCGTCCCCGCCGGCCGAGGGGGAAACGCGCTTTCCGATCGCTCAAGGTTGCGCGGACATAGTGTAACTCTAGCGTCTAGGAGAAGCTTAACCAGGTGCGATGGCGGCACGCATAGCGTGGGAAGCTAGCCGCCAGAATATACAGGCACCATAAACAAAGCGCTGAAACCGATTACTGAGTATGTATGCGTACACCATGCTAAAAACGCGATATTGCACACGGCTCTTGAATTACCCCTTCAAGAATGAGCGCACCTTTTACCCCACTGACACTCCTCATCAATATGCGTAGTTCCTGTTGAGGCTATACATAAGGAAATTTTGTCAAAGTCATTGTCACTGTACAACCCGTCGCGGTAGCCCATTGGTTTATGGAGTTGCGTTGCTGAGAAGGAGGACAAGGGTTCGATTCCCGACCGAAATGCAAAAAAAGCTCGTGTCCAGTGCTTTGAGTGCACGTGAAAGAAAAACAGGTTGTCAAAATTATTCCGCAGTCCCCCACTACGGCGTCCTCATCATTCATTCATTCATTCATTCATTCATTCATTCATTCACCAGCAGCCGCCGTGTGACATAATTCAGGGGTAGGATATCTGTCAATGTGCAGGGTCTGGCTAGTATTCGCAGCATTTCCATCAGGTGAGAGCATTTCGCCCTTCTGGTGCGAGCCACTCATGATAGCAATAGGCGTGATAACAAAACGAATCTCCACGGCGGGGCCAATTGCCGATTAAACTTAGGTAAGTAAAATTTTGTGAATAATGTAACATTATGGAAGGTGTACCTTTAGTCGGAAACATAAGATAACGGGTCAGAGTGGTCTGCCTAAAAAAAAAAAAAAGAATAGCTGGATTCTTCTTAAGTGCGGGCACATAGCCAGGAACTCAATATTTCAATCCGTAATACTGTTTACACCCTACCCTGTGATCCGTAATACTGTTTACGCCCTACCCCATGATTCAATAAATTAGAAGCGCGAAATCTTAATAGAGCAGGAATTCACATTTGCACAGAGCCGAAATATACATTTACATTCGACGCCATTGTACCAAGTTAGTTGAAATAAAGATTGATTGATTGATTGATTTGTCATAGAGCCAGTGACCCAGAAGTTGTTCTGGCCAACTGCTCATTTTAGGCGAATGATATGTCGTTTTTAAACACATTCTTAAAATAACACGTCAACATTTTCAACACCCTCATGGTACATCCAATACTAAAGCACTGCACATAGATGAAGTTGAAGAACATCACATCAGTTTATTCATGTACTGATCAATTCATTGTTTTTCTATATACTTGTTTAGTTGCTTGTAGCACTTTTAACTTCTGCGCTAAAATATATTAGGAAGTGTAAGCGCGTTCTTCAAAACGCACATGTACAATCATTGCGCGTACGCAGCCATTCTTACGACGTGTTACGTGTAATATGAGCCTAAAATGTACTGGATGAGCTGATACTTGCTATTTTTCTGTATATATATATATATATATATATATTGAGCTTTCTGTTTTCTTGATCGTATAAATAGCACAATCACACGCCCACCAGTTATGGTCTCGAAAATGAAACTGACAGTATTGAAATAAATAAATTAATCAATTGCGTTAACAGAAAGTATCTTGTAATATGGAAGAAATAGTGGAAATGGACGCGGGAACAGATTAACACGACCAGTTAGTTCACTACTTTTGACTGTTCCCGAAGAAAATGTAAACTTGAGAATCGTTACTGTGGAAGCGCGTTTGGGTAAGGATACAGACATATTTTGATGCACAGCAGCTAGGAAAATGAAAGGCATGCCACTCACCTGCACAAGAGTGAAGAACTTTCTCATGTTAGAAGGCGTGTAGTGAGCGAAGTGGTAGGGGCCGAGGCCCTTCAGGTCTAGCACGACCACGACTCCCTTGACTTGGAACGGTTCCTGAATGATAATGTGCAGGGCATGCACTACGCATACTCTGAAGTAGTCGTTTAGCGAACAGATATCTGTGTTCCAGGCTCCTGACAAGAACAAGGAGAGAACTCGTTGTGAACATGGATATTATTGAACTTAAGCTTGTCCGTAAGCTTCCTACCGCGGGTTTCCTGGGTTATCCAAACCGTGGAGGGCAGTATCAAGGCTAATAGCGACATCTTGTGACGCTTAGTGAGACTACAATACGTTTGAAAAAGAAAATCGTAAAAGGACTGAGTTGTAACGACTTTGCGAGTGCCAACACTTTACACCGGAGGTCTACTACAATACAGCAAGTCACTGCGGTATAACCTTCGCGTGTTCGCCGCTCCTTACACCAGCTAATCCTCCCTGTCTTTCTTTCTGTTTTGTCTCTATCTCTCTTTCGTGTGCTAACATGGGTTAAACTTGCGTCACAAGATCTCGCTACCAGCGTAGTTTACGTTTACGGACAAGCTCAAGTTATTTTAGCATGGTCTAAGTAATCAGACGCTTAGGAGGAAAATTAGGTATTTCCTGTAAATATTCACTAATTGGAGGGACTTTTATGCCGTTAAAAATATTAAAAATGGCTGAAAAATTGTATTGGCAGAAAGAACTAAACTTAACACAAATGAGCAATAATTAAATACAAAGCACACGACGTAAGGAAAGTAAGGTAATACAGTGAAGATTACATTAATAGAAAATGTTGCTCACAACAATGATAACGTAACCCGACTGGCTGAGTAAGGAACGTAAACTCGCGGCAAGCTTGTAGAACATTATAGGAAAGTTGTAGTAACGCAGTTCCGCAGTTCCGCGGGTAATCACAAATTTCCAGATCCAAAAGTTGATATGGCTTGGGAATAGAGCTCGCTTCAATTTCCCAATTAGGAATAGCCCATTGAAAGTAATCGTTTAAAAATTAATCATGATTGTTTCTAATTAGCGACTAATAACCACGTATAACCCGTCACCCTGCAGTCGCCACCACTGACGACATGTCTTCGAAGGCACTGTATTTTTATTTCAAAATGGTTATGTTTAATGTTACCTAAAGTCTTCGTAGATACACCCTGTATAACATACCCAGGCTTTGATCGAGTACTATTATTAACATGCGCAGCTAGGCATCCCCACTGAAGACATTTCTTAACAGGAACTGTGGCTCGAGCTTTAAGAGAAATATTCTGCTCGAGGCTAACTCCGATTTCCCTATTCAATACTTGTAAAAGGCAGGAATTCTTTTGAGACGGCCGCTGCACCGATTTGAATTCAATTTGTTGCGCCCTAGAGAGAAAGTTGTTATAGTGACTCTGGGAAGCACGTCATTAGGATTTAGGGCCTCGAATGTCTTAAAGTTGCATGAAGTTGAAATATCATGAAATTTGCAGATCTGTAGTTCTGCACCAAAAACAGATATCGCAGTTCTCTAGACTAGAGCTATTAGAGCGCCTGAAGCGGAGAAATTAGATACACGAATTTACAGCTCGCGGAAAATGAAATTGTCGCAATATTTACGAGGCCTTAGCAAAAACCATACTTACAAATTAGTGGTATATTTCAGATCACGCAACCTCACATAAATTATGTCCGCTTTGGATATATTATAAGCGACAGTACACAGAATTGACCTACCGGGTGTTCAAAATTAAGCTTTATGATTTTCTTAGAATCAGGCACTGGGAAGCACGCGAAGACCGCCTGTGCAAATAAGTTATGTGGCCAGGGGACACAAAGTGAGATGATAATTATCTGTTTCAGCAGCCCAGTTATTTAAAATTGGGTACTTAACTTTTTGACCTCTTGTATTGATCCGAAAGCATCAACTTAACGAACAATCCGACGTCTGTAGTAGCGAAACAGTTCGTAAATTCCCATTGGCTGCGACGCCACGTCACGTGAGCACCACGTCACGAGTCCGGGCGAAAGGCAACACCGCCTGCCGCACTGGCGCGCCAGGTGTTCTGCGAGGGCATCGCACGTCACCCTCGCTCTTCGAGACCTGTGCTATACGCGCGTTCCTTGTTTGCGCAAGCTCTCGCCTGTGTTCCGACTTCGCCTCGGTAATCGCTATGAGGAAATTATAGAATAAGAAAACAATAAATTCGAAAGGGAAAACATTGGCACGTGGTTGTGAGTTTTGAGCCTAGGACCCCACCCTCAGAGGCCGAGTGCCTTACCCACTGGGCTAAACCGGCGCCTTCTACATAACAGGGCAGTGCACTCCTCTTTATGACCTTACGCTAGTTGGACCAAAACTTCCACTGCCAAGCCTGGCGTGATGAAAGCGGCGACGTCAAAATGACTAGAGCTTATTCGGGAGAGTCCCCATTATACCGTATTTACTCGATTCTAAGCACCCGCTCTTTTTCACGATCGCGATGCCCAAAGTGAAGGGGGGGGGGGGGGGTGCTTAGATTCGAAAAATCTAGAATGACCCTCCCCCCCCCCCCCCGTCCCTCTTTTCGCTGCGACATCACGACGCGACGGTTGCGAGAAATAACATCTTATTTTGCAAACATTCGAAAGAAAAATCGGTGCACACAGTGAACCCACCGCCTGTGTCGGATGCTCAGTTACTATCACTGCCCCTCGAGTTCGTCGCACCGCTTGAACCGCCGCTCTCGGTATCCCACAGCAGGTCGTCTTCGCTTCCGTTGAAGTGGTTTGTGGTCAAGCAGTTCTTAAATGATTTGACCACGACGTCCACTTGGACCCGCTTGCAAGTGTCCGAAATCCAATTTGCGATGGCTGATGGAGACGCTTTCTGCAGCTTTCGTCGTACATCCGTACAGTCCGGCTGTACGGCGTACTCGCGCCGCGGACGCCGTGCCACCACCTCGAGACTCCGACGGCTCCGGCTCGATGACAGAGTGAGCAAGCTCGCTTGGCGGCCTTGACTACGCGCGCTTCCTAACAAATAGGGGGGTGCTTAGATTCGCATGCAAACTTTTTTCCGAATACTTTCGCGAAAATAGAGGGGGGTACTTAGAATCGCGAAAATACGGTAGCTTTTATGGCAGTCGGGCAATGTAGCACGATGTCACGGATCCAAATGCACAAGCCTTGTGCTATCTGGGAGGCGTTGGCCAAGCGCCTATACGCGCTCGCTCGCCCGCGTGGAGATCATAAATCGAAGGGCCGCACAGCGACGTTCAATTGGGCGTTACTGCTTTAGCATTCACAACTCATAAGAAGCGCTTACGTGTGCTCGGATTTTTCATTCGGTTAGAATTGTAAACCTAATAACTTATTATTATGTTTAGAACTCTATAATTGCTAAGTTAAAACTTGTTTCGTGTTTGCAACAGTGCGATTGGACATGCTCTCAGTAAAACGAGAGGACACCACACGCCGTTGTGATATCCCCTCCGATTACTCAATTTGAATTCCTTTCCCTGTTCAATTTCTAAATTGCAAATAAAGACTTTTAAAACGAGTATTTTTCAGCAATTCTTGTTAAATATAGCGACCGCCTAAGCAAGCTTTTCGCTGCCTACAGCCACTTCATTTTAAGTTGCCTTTTAAATGCAGCAAACTTCATCAAAATCGGGGCAGTTGTTTCCGAGAGATGTGATTTCTTCGTTCCCGTGTTTTTGGAAAGAAACCCCCGCGCTACGCTTTCTCTTAAGAAGCAGTTTGATGGTCCTTGTTCTTGATCACGTATTTTAATGTGAAGCTTTTTTTTTCTGTTTCTTTCGTCTTTCTTTTTTTGCCAACTCTCCAGAACGTTCCTGACCGTGACTGCCGGTTGCTGCGATCTTTCCGAATAGCTGCCCCACACAGACAGCACACCGTACAGGTATCCTGGCTGCTGGCCTTGTCCTCTAGGGGATTGATTTTTGATAAAACAAATGATACCTAAATATCCTCGTTGCTACAGACAGACATCATGAACAGCACGATTCCCTTACAAAGCAACCATTTATATGTCTGCTTTTCTAGGATTCGAGGTTTAGCGCGTCTGCTTGGTCGGTTGTTCACAGAGTAAAGTGCAGTTTACTGTTGCATTACCTCCAGGATCGGCCCGCTGTAGTCGGCATGCCAACCCTGGATACAGTGTCATAGCAAAGAATGCCAATCCCGGAGATAGTGTAATGCCTGCTCAAGTGAGTCAAGTGGTGGTGGTATCCACGTCTCTCCGTCTTCACAGGCAGACAGGTAATTGCTATGGTGCAAAACATTCTGCAGAATACCAATCAGTTGCATGATTCATTTAACCCCTTCGCGAAAGCTACAATTCTCAGATTCGAACAAGTTGGTTGCATCTGCATATTTTAATGCGAAAGCATTACATCCTCCATGACGCGCAAAATCCAGCGTCCTTTGTTATCACCCAATGCTACCAAAACACGCGTGACCAAGTGATGACGTCACGTTCGCGGCGCTGGACTTGCTGCGGCTCGCGAAGCGAAATCCTTCGGTGAACAGCCATGACGTCAGACCTGGCCCACTCCCAAAATTAAATTAAGGTGGATTAAAGAGTGGATTAAGGTGTATTAAGGTTGATAGAAATTAGAGCTAGGCGGATTAAAGTGGAGTTTTTATATACGGTGATAATTTAGACATAATGCTTTCGCATTCAAATCGCGTAAGGATGCTTAAATCACTGTCAATTCTTTTTCTTATCTAGAGGCAAAATACCTAGACCAACTAGCCAAGACCTGCATATTCATCGAGCTGAGCTTACCGAATCGGAATAGCACTGCGGCCCGTCCTTCGGAATCTGTTTTGCGAGACAGCGTCACCAGACCATGCTTTCGGCAGACACTATCGAAAGGAATGCGGCTTGGCCTCAGGTCGTCGAGCATTCCTGGATTTTCTCGCCGGACCTTGAAGTAGTTCTTGACCGAATTGAAAGTGCGGTCCGCGTTGAACTTCCTAGCTCGCAGGAACTTCAGGAGGACTTCATCGTCGGGGTTGTAGTGGAGATGTCGTTCACCTGAGCATTGCGAGTACACATAGTTTATATGTGCGTGCTGTATGTGTAGGTCCTCAGAAAAGCGTAGTTGGGGTTTGCGGGGGCGAAGGGGGGGGAGGGGGGTTGACGCGAATTCACAATGTATTTTCTTTCGTAAGTGCTACAAGAGTCCGCGACGTTGGGTTAGCTGGTTTGTCAACATAACGACGGCGTGGGAAAGGCGGTAAAGACGAGCACGGAGGGAAGAGATATTGACAACGCAGCCCAACACAACGCTCGTTGTGTTGTTGTTTTTTCTCCTCCATTCTTTATTTATTCCTTTCTCGTGCCTTGTCTGTATTTTTCTTTCGCTGTTCCCACGCTTTTGTAAGGGCTCTTCGCCATTGGGCGGTCGCTTTTGCCAATATGTCCGACCACCACCATCGGCTGGGATCTGCTCTTACGAACAGTTCTAATGTAAGAACCTTTCTGTGAATCCGGGATTGGGGCCCTCGCGAGAGGCTGGATCGCCACAACAACATGCCAATGTTGCCAGACGGTAGCCCGGTGTCGCATGTAAAAACTACGAGTGTAGTTAAGACCGTCTGCAGATTGCCGGCGTCGGTACAGTGTGACAGAGACGCCAATACGAAGGAAGAAACGCTGTTGCCGACAGTCGGCAGACCGAAATCGGTGTCGTGTTGGCCTAGTGTGAACGAGACTTTACGAGCATACTTGCATCGACCCTACAGTGAGTCGCATTTAGCCTAGGTTTTTTTTTAGGCAATTTAGGCTTGTTTGAGAAATATATGCACCTTAAGCAACTAAAAAGAGATGAAACGGACCAAATTTCTGGAATGCAAGCGCTTAATTGTAGTGCTAATTACGGCCGATATTTCGGTGGGCACTTACTCTCATACCCGAAAACCTTTACTGAGTCGGAACGCTGTTTTCTTTTTTTTTTTCCTTGTTTAGCGCGCACTTATATAACATGAGCGTGTAGGTGATGCTGTTTGACACCAAGTGCGAAAAGGCGAAGATAGAACGTCCTGCTGTGCCCACTATATACGGACTTAATAGCTGATAACTTAGGCGGGTGAGGCTTTCGAAGCCCCCCCCCCCCCCCTTTCTTTATTTTTTAGAAAAGAATTAGAAGAATACTTACATTTGCTGACATGTAAACCGATGCCTCCTGAGGTGCTCATGCTTACCTGAAATGAGGTCGTGTAATCGTTTCAGAGCTTGCTCTCTCAGTTCAGGCGTTTCCACCGCATCGCCTTGGGCGAGATCTTTCGAACGCTTTCGCTGGGCTTGTGCTTCAACTGCTACGCCCGTCTTTTCGTGTGCCATCGCATCAGTGTCTGCGAGAAAAGAGATTTAGACGGTCAAAATTAAATTATGGCGTTTTACG
This sequence comes from Dermacentor andersoni, assembly GCF_023375885.2. Lineage (NCBI taxonomy): Eukaryota > Metazoa > Arthropoda > Arachnida > Ixodida > Ixodidae > Dermacentor > Dermacentor andersoni. The sequence goes on from NC_092817.1 coordinate 71,865,049, forward strand.
TGCCAGACCACTTTCTGATTATGAGACACGCCGTAGTGGGGGACTACGGAAATTTCGACCACCTGGGGTTCTTTAACGTGCACCTAAATCTAAGTACACGGGTGTTTTCGCATTTCGCCCCCATCGAAATGCGGCCGCGGTGGCCGGGATTCGATCCCGTGACCTCGTGTTCAGCAGCCCAATAGCCACTGAGCAACCACGGCGGGTCAAGTTTTAGACGGTCACAAGCACATTAATAGAAAAAAAATTCCATACATGTCAGTATGTCAACATCAAAACACTAAAAAAATTTCACGAACACAGTATCGCAAAGAAGGACAGAAAGAGCCTGCAAGGCGACGGAAAAACACTTTAAGCCTGCTTCGACGAAACCTGCCCAAGTAAAGAACGCCGTGAGATTGTTAGAGAAGTGCAACCAAGAAATGTTGCCTAAGGCAATGGGCAAGTGTAGTATGGCTGGCTTCAAGTCTTCTTCACGGCGAAGACCCATAAGGTGCAATGTCCACTCAGAGCTATTTTTACAGAAAGTGGATCATGTCAAAAAACAATGAGCAGCTTCCTTCAGCGTCATTTGAACACCTTGAAGCTAGCGGACCCGTTCGCCCTCCGAAGTTCAGCGAACTCGGTGGAAGTGTTAAAGGACTGCCTACCTAGAGCAACCCCAGCCTTTTCCTTAGACATAGAGGACCTTTATTACTCAATTCCACACGAGGAATTGTGTGTGGCGGTGCGTGAAGCGACTGAACTTAGTGGGGAGGTTCGTTTTCAAAAGCTAGTAGGCATGCGCATTGGAGCGTTTTTTGAATTGCTGTCCTGGTATTTAGAATCCACCCTGGTTGAGTTTAAGGGTTGCGTATTTTTATTAAAGAAGGGGATTTGTATTGGGTCTAGCGTTGCCCCAGTGCTATGGAGTATTTTCTTGGCAAAGATTGATAACCGCTTTGTCACATCCTTGAACAACGATCAAGTGGTCCATGTGTTTAGATACGTTGTGCTGGGCAGAAAAATATCGTGTGTTGGAACGTCATAGTCTGGGAGCCATCGCAGCGGGAAACTACCTATATAGAAGGAAGAGCGGTCATATCGTCTCCAACTTCACGTAGCCTTCTTGTATATAGCCTGCGGTGGAACTGATTTCAGATCCTCGTGCCTATCGTCTTTTCATACAGTAAACACCAGTGAGGTTCGCCTTGAAACTCTTGCACCCGCTACTTTCCGTGACATCAGAGATCATGTCAGCGTGCCCTCGACGCCTGGATATCTTTTTTTACTGGTGTCGAAAGAAAGATCGGTAATATCCAACATTCCAAATTAAGGCGCACTCAACCTTGAGGCTTTTGCAGACTGTTCCTTACCCCTAGTACAAGGTAGCAAAGCGGATGCGCGTCTGGTTGACCTCCTTGCTTTTCCTCTCTCTCTGTTTGCTTTCTCTCTCTCCTGCGCACAAGTAAACCACATTTGGAAAAGTATCTTTACGTAAAACCGCCGTCCTAGCTCGAACAAACCTTAAGCCCCCCCCCCCCCCCCTTTTTTTTTTATTCAATGCGTTGCGCGCTAGTGATTTCAGGAGGGGTTGCCTTGAATTTGCTAGCTTAAGAGGAAGCTTTAGCTCGGGCCCAACTACAACGCGGCCTATTCAAATACATGTAAAACGCAAAAAGGCTTTTCTGAGATAACCCCTGGACCAATTTTAATTAAATGTGTTGTATTTGAGAGAGAAAGTTAAATTCTAGTGACTGTTGGAAACGGTATGTCGATTTAGCCTAATTTTGTGAAAAGAATTTTTAAAAATTCGGAAGTTCGAAAAACATAGAAGCACGAAGTTTACAGATTAATAGCTCTGCATCAAAAACAGGCATTGCTGCTCTGTAAACGGCATCCATTTGACCATGGAAAGCGGACAAAGTCGATTTGTCAATTTTATATTACGTGAATTTGTTACGTTATGTACAAGGGTCCTGCAAAAGCTGTGTTTCCACGTTACAATTTTTTTTTTTTTTACATTGATGTGTAACATGCCAATTTTGGCTGCTTTAGATGTACTATTAGATGCAGTTCACGGAATTGTGATGTCATTTTTCTTTGCTGATTTACAGAGTTGTAAACTTGATAGTCTCGTTTTCATAAACTTTTCGAATTTTGCTCATTTTTAGTAAACATTGATGACCTAAATCAAAAATTCGAAACCAACAGTCACTAAATTATAAAATTTCCTTTTAACTGCAACAAACCTGGTCAAATTCGGTGCAATGGCTGCGGAGAAAAACGAATTCTCCTTTTACAGGTATTAAGACAGGAGCACCCGAGCTAGAGCTTCCTCTGAATGCTTATTCGTTTCAAAACACTTAATGTTTGCTCCTTACAAACAGTGCTCATCCAAGTTAAACCGCTGGAAATGTACCTTCGGCGTTCGTATAAAGTCTGCCAGTGACTGTACACAAGGTCGGTCACTGATGCCATAGTATTTGGCGGGAAATTAAAAAGAAAACTGAACGAAGGCTCGGTCTTAAATTGTTCTCCGCTTAGGGTAGACACGTTCAAACGAAATGAGTGCGCGTATGAGAATCCGGGGAATAGAGAGAAGGCTGGGATGTTTATAGTATAGTCTCAACTGATCTAGCAGCAAGTGTGACGCGCTATCGTCGCAGTCGCGTAAACAAGACTCGCGCGTTTAGGCCTTTAAAAAGACGATGATGCCTGGCGGCCAATCTGCGCACGGGAAACGTGCCAAATCTCGCACTCAGAGCAGCGCTTACGTCACGCAAGGTCACAACGGCCGCGCGTCCTCGTGTGGGGCGACAGTTATTTCCATTCCTTCCGTCTCCTGCGCCCTCACCGTTCAGAGTCGGGGCACCTATGGACCCGGTATACCTTGGCAATTTAATGCGAAAGTTGTCCCACCTGCGTCTTTACTATCAGATACACTTACCTCTCAAAACGTTACATCGGTCCAGGTGTAATTCCGTCCCAAAATACGCATCGTTCCTGTTGTCAATTCGTTTCACTAGCCGTGTGTGCCGGGCGTTTACCTCTAAGCATTGCGTGAGTTCAAAACGTTCGTTAAGAGGAAAGCATCGGACGCACAACACAAATGGATCTATGGAAGGAGCAATTCTGAAAAGAATAGTGACGATTACCGTTGTAGAATAAAATTAAGTACAGAAAGATGTAACATGGTTAAATTTTTTGGAACTGTAAAAAAACAATGGAACTAAGTGTTCTACGCTTTCTAAAGACCCCGTAACGGCGGAAGTTTTTTTTTTTTCTTTCTTTCTTTCTTTCTTTCTTTCTTTCTCATTCTCTCTATTTTTCCCCCGTCTTCTTCTTTTTTTTTTTTACACTGTATGGCGGCCATACCCGCCGCACTGAATATATCGCGCCCTGTTTCTGAGCACAAGGTCGCCCGTTCGATGGTTGCCGAAATGCAACTATAGTCAAGTTTTCAGGGCACAATGAAAGCATCCACATGGTTAAAATTGATCGGCAGCCTCGGAGAACGGCCCCTCTGTAATAGCCCTTTTGTGACGTAAACAATCGTAATTAATTTTGTGAGTGTACGCCAAGGTTTAGCTCACTTTGATTAGGCCAGTGGGTGTCCGTATGTGGGATGTTATCACAAAGGAAACGAACAAAAGTCCACGGCGCAATTACTGGTGTCTCTTTCACTGCATTTCCTATCGGAGGTGAGGTAGAGATAAAATAATTCAGCCAAAGCGCTGTGTTTTGCGCTGTGGAAGCAATAGGGCAATGTGGCTGCTGGTTAATGTTTCGAATGTTAAAGTGAAGTCGATTCGTTAATATAACCCATGGTGATGCTGATGTTGCACCGCCCACAAGCGCCCCCCCCCCCCCCCAAAAAAAAAAAACATTTATTAAATATATCATTCCTTTAACAAAAAATAACTGTTCTTGCACAGGGAAGCCTAAAAGGAAGAGAGAGAGAGAGAGAGAAAGTAATTAAAAATATATAGGAGCCAACCTGCCTATATAGTAAAATTAAAAGACCGCAGAACAGGACATGGACAAGATAGAACAACACGACACTTGTCCATGTTCTTTTCTATATATACCTATACACCACGAGTTGGCTCGCGGTATACTATATACCCTGAGCCAACTAGCCCAACAGCAAGCCTTGTTAAACCAAGCTGACAGCGCCCTGTTTGCTACCCTACAAGGGAGTGAGGGAAAAGAATACAGAAGGGTAAAGAGGGGGAGAGAATGCACACTGCGGGCACATTATAGGGCGCACTTCAGTACTGCAAATGATAGTCGTGGCCTGCAGCGCATAAAAAACTCCCGTAGCGTGCCACTTGCTCTATTTGGATCAGCAATTGACGTGATCACGGTTTCAGACTCTTCACTTTTGGCAACTGTCTGGACTCCAGCCATATGGAGTTGTCCGAGCGCCTATAATTGCCGGTTATACGCCCCAGCCATTTCCTTTTTCTTTTCTTTTTTTTTCGTTACACCTGCGAGTGTCAACAAACATCTACCGGTGCTGTGCCGCTTATGATTGGAAGCGACGTTTACAAACATCTATTATTCCCGTACTGGAATGGCCGATCGAACAGCGTGCGACTCGTGGAGGCCATGAAATCATCGATCATATGTTGTGTACCTGTGCTCGACATGACGCCCAGAGCCTCTCACAAAAAGCGAGAACGAAGCGATCTACAGAAGGTTTGACACTCTAACCGTCCAGTCAGAGTGAACCATAAGGCACAATGATTTAAAACCTGCCGTTCCGCGGACGCATGTGTGATGCTACAGTCAACATGGGTATTAGAGTTCCAAGAAGCACCCCGGCCACACCGGTACTTTGCCTACAATCACTTACTGACACGCCAACACAAGCAGTAAGCGAGGAGAATTTCGGTGAAATGCGACACGTAGGCAGCAGAAAATCAACACTGGTAGTTGTCAGAAGAGACTTTGTCATAGAAAAGAAAAAGAAGAAAAGTCAAAAACAGGTATAATAAAATCTGCGCTGCTAAAGTAACGTCAAAAAGAAGGAAGTGCTGCGTAAGCAATGGGAATCATTAAAGTTCTTTTGCAAACACGGTAAAATAAGTAGAAACCAGGATCGACGTACCGTACACACCGTCCCTCTTCTCGTGCTTTCTTTTTTTTTTTTTTCGGTCAGCGATTCACACGACAATCAGAATGCCCCTCGGCAGCCGTCAAGTCTTCGCAGATGTGAGTTGGGCGTGGGTCACAGATGGGCTCGGTGCAGCGACAAAGCTGCTAACGTTGTGTCTCCGCACCAGAGTTCCAGCAACTCACGTGCGTTCGCGTCCTACTGCGTTGACCGAATGAACCCCCTGCGGCAGCTTCGACCGAAGGACGAAAGATCCACGTCCTTGCAAGTGCGGGCACAGCGGGCTCTCTCGCCTTTCCGCCCGTGATATCCGTTTCTATCCCCCTTACAGCCATATCGCAACAGCTGCTTGTGCCCCGAGGTGGTTCTGTAAACGGGCTTCTTTCCCTTTACATAATCGCAGACGGTAACTTGCTCAACTGTTGCAATGGTTAGTCACCTAAACTACTACTGCCAAGGAAACTCACATAACCCAAGAAACCAATGACCCCGCAAACAACAATAATATAAATCGGGAACGCTTACTCTTTCTTCTGCCTGTTCGCACCAGGAAGTCCCAATACCACCACTATTATTATTATTATTATTTTTATTATTATTATTATTATTATTATTATTATTATTATTATTATTATTATTATTATTATTATTATTATTATTATTATTATTATTATTATTATTATTATTATTATTATGTGGTGCTTAGGAGATGTTGTCGCCTTTAAGTGGCGCCTGCTGCACCTTTTCACATGGAAATATGAAAAAAGAAAGGATCAACTTTAAAGCATTAAAACTGAAAGTCAACTCCAAACCACAATAACACAAAGTGCCGTCACTTAAGTGTACTAAAGTCAACACATATCCCGGTCACATAACAGCACTAAAATCAAAACACATAAAACACGGGTTAGATTCAACGGAAGGCACATGAATCCATACATTGAAGTGGCCAGAGTCGGGTAAAAGATAATCCCATAGAGTGAGCTTGTCACAGGTAAACACTCTATTTAATAGATGCCGACAATATTGCTCGCTTCTAGAAATCTTCGGACGGCCATCAACGCTCGACTTTGCAATGAATTTGTTGGGCGAGGACCTAAGACTTTCCTAAGGCTGAAGGACCTGCCGTCCAATGTCGTTAAATCACCTGCTTAGCGTTGTCTCTGCGCGTCGTGTCGCGGACATTCTAACAGAAGATGCTGTACATCATCATCCGTGTGGCCACATGTACATTCCGGACAACTATCTGCAGAAATGTTTTGTAGAAAGTTTTTTGTATACGCCGTACCGTGTCACAGGTGATGAACAAGCGTTTCAAAGGCTGTCGCTGTATACAGGGTAGACGTGATTTCAAACTGAAGCCAAAGGTCACGGAGAAATAAATCTGACTATTTCGAATTTTGATCAAACCATGTCGCCCTGCAACCACCATGGGCCGTGATCTGTCTTAGTGTGTATCGCAATTCACCTCGTGCTAGAGGGAGACCAGGTGTAACGTTGTTAACGTGCGCTTGTCTATCTACCTCGTCTGCTGCGACATTCGCGGGGATATTGCAGGGCCAGGTATCCATTGGTACATTATTCTGCGAGCCTCTTCACCCGCTTTACCCTCTATACGGTTTCTCACTTCGCCAAGCACAACATCATAACGACGACGGCTTTTCTTTTCTTATCTTTTATCAGCAGAAGCTTGATGTGGGCGAGTTGGTTTTGCATACTTGAAGTAATGAGTGCTAACGACGAGGCGGACTAAAGGAGGAACATGTACGACGGACAAGCGCCTTGTCCGTCGTACATGTTCCTCCTTTAGTCCACGTCTTTGTTAGCGCTCATTTCTTCAAGCTTTATCTTTGATATCTAATGTCGTGAGACCTTTAATAACCGTAATAGTCCGTTCGCCACTAGCTGCGCGATTGTCTTCTGTATTGCGATTGTCCGTCGACAGATGTAAGGAACAAACGATGCTTTTTGGTCTCTTGCCTTGTTTTTCTCTGGCCATGCAAGTGGCAGTCTGCCAGTCGTTGTGCTCGCCGGCAACACGCGGACGTTGTGCGTTCGAAAACATGCGGTGGTATGTCTTCTTTTTTTTTCTACTTCTTTGTTTCCTGTGCGTCACATTCTTTGGGGATGCGTTATCTTTGTCTCTGCTTCGCCGCAGCGGGCAATGGCGTGGACTCGTATGTAGCGTTCCTAGTTAAAGGACACAATAGACGGAAAGCATTGCTTTGGAACTGGCGTCCATCTTGTCTACCATTTATTCTCACTTCCTTCTTCTCTTCTCCTGAACCCAGACTCCTGCGCTTCTTCATCTTCTATTCCAAGGCTCATACCGCTTCACCCTTCCAGGTTTCTTTTGCTAACCCCTCCTGGGGTAATACTTGAAAACGTTTCCAATCGAAGCACATTTAACTGAGCCACGTTCGCCAATGTACCACACAGTCTTCAATATTCCTTTCTGAGTGGCTGTCTCTGTCACAGAGTAAGGACCATAAAATTTGGCACTGAATTCTCTTACTCCTTTCCTAACTATTTCATTTTATGGTCCTTACTCTGTGACAAAGAGAGCCACTCAGAAAGGAGTATTGAAGACTGTGTGGTACATTGGCGAACGTGGCTCAGTTTAATGTGCTTCGATTGGAAATTTTTTCAAGTATTACCCCAGGAGGGGTTAGCAAAAGAAACCTGGAAGGGTGAACCGGTATGAGCCTTGGAATAGAAGATGAAGAAGCGCAGGAGTCTGGGTTCAGGAGAAGAGAAGAAGAAAGTGAGAATGAAATGGTAGACAAGATGGACGCCAATTTTTTTCATTCGTTTACGGTACCTCTCTTCCTGCGATTTCTGTTTCCTCTCCTCGACGATCTTGAGATTTTCTAACAGCCCCAGTTCACGGTCCGCCTGAAGAATAGGGATTTCTCCTGAAGAAGCGAACTGCGGGCTGCATCCCAAGCCACTGGTGTAGGAGCGATTGTGATGTCTTACAGCTGCTTCTAAAGAGCATTTCCAACCACCAGGGAAACTATCGTACATCCTGATGTATTGTTTCACATCTCGCATAGCACGCTCTGCAAGCCCATTCGCTGCGGGATGGTATGGCGCACAGAATTGGATTGATATATCGTGGTCTCGAGCCCACCTTACTAGCTGTTCACTCTTGAACGCTGGACCGTTGTCACATACAATCGTCCTGGTTGTCCTAAACATATCCCGTTTGAGAAGGGCGATGACACTATTCGCGTCTTCTTTTCCTGCCCGTGCCGCGACCATCCTGGTGCATTCGTCTATGGCCAGAAGAAAAGCTTGCGTTTTTCGGACTCCTCGTTTCTTATTTAGCTCGGCGAAATCCAGGTGTATAACTTCAAAAGGCACGTTCGAGTGGCAAGGTATTATCATGGCGTCCGTAGGCTGCTTATATTTCACTTTGTTGACTTGACAAATGTGGCATGAACGAACGTATCGATTGACGTCTTCTTTCATGTGAGGCCACGTAAATCTCTTGACTAGCTTGTTGTAGGTGCGCCAAAATCCGTCGTGTCCTCCAGATTCTGGGCTATCGTGGTACAAATAAAGCACCCTGGAAACCAGCGTTGGCGGGACTTGATAGCGACCTTCCATAAAAATCAATTGTTCAGTGCCTTCCCACAATTTAATTTCGTTGATTTCTTCCGATTGTTCGTTGTTGGCCTGTATCATCAGTCTAGACAATGCATCTGCATCAGTCAAAAGGGGTCCAGGTCTGTGGGAGATGGTGAAATCGAACTGCTGCAAATGGTTCACCCATCTGGCGATACGTCCCTTAGGTTGGGTCATATTCAAGAGATGAGTGAGGGCCTGGTGATCGGTGAACAAAGTAAACTTCGCACCTTCTAGGTACGTACGGAAGTGCTGAATTGCTTTAAGGACTGCAAGAGCTTCCTTTTCAGTAGTGGTGTAGTTGACTTCAGGTGGCTTGAGGGTGTAGTTGTAGTAACCGACTACTTGTCGCTTTTCTCGGCCGGATGCTTCTGGACATTTCTGGTACAAGACTGCACCTATCCCATAGTGTGAGGCGTCGGTATTCAGTTCAAAGGGTAAAGTGAAATCTGATATGCGTAGAATAGTGTCAGCAGAGATTCTGTGCACCAGATCACGGTAGACTCTCTCACATTCCTCATCCCACTCAAATGGAACTTCTTTCTGCGTTAGGCGCGTGAGGCATCTTGTTTTGATGGCAAAGTCTTTTATGAAGGGTTTGAAATGTCCTGCTAATCCCAAAAACACACGCAATGAGTGTACGTCATATGGTTTTACCAGTTGGAATATCCTCTCGACGGACTCTTGTTTCGTGCTTTTGGTAGTGCCATCAAGGACTCTTCCAAGAAACACAACTTTTCTTTGAAAGAACGCACTTTTCTTAAAATTAACCTTGAGGTGTGCCAAGCTCAAGGCATTTAATACCTGGGACAGGTGTTCCTGATGCTCCGCCTCTGTTTTGGAGAAGACGATAATATCGTCTATGTACACGTTACAAAAGACACCTAGGAAAGGCTTCAGGACTTCGTTCATAATCTTCTGGAACCATGCTGGTGAGTTTTTCCAGCCGAAAGGAAGCCGGTTATACTCGTACAGGTCGAAGGGCGCGGTAAAAGTAGTGTACATTTTTGTTTCTTCGGTTAGCGGGATCTGCCAGAAACCTTTGCACAAGTCAATGCGTGAAAAACATCGGCAACCAACTGTCTCATCTATAATCGTGTCTATCTTCGGCATGGGAAATGGTATAAGTTCTGTCTGTCGGTTGAGAACCCTGTAATCTGTGCACAGTCTGAAAGTTCCATCTTCTTTCGGCGCTATAGTTATGGGAGAGGCGAAGGGTGACACGGAAGGCCGGATTATATTGGCGTCTAGCATCTCCTGCAATTCCTTCTTCAACCATATCTTGCGCTCTCTTGACATGTTATAAGGTGATTTTCGGATGACAGTCTTGTCGGTTAGTTCGAAAGGCACCTTGTGTGACGTCATCGCTGGTGGATAGCTTCCTATGCATACCAGCTCAGGATAGGTCGTTGCAATATCCTCCGCGCACTTGACAACTCGCAGGTTATCTTTTCTATCCGGGTGTGTCTCTTGCCTTGATAGTCCTTCCACTAAAACCGCATCGTCCCAGTATACGTTGATTTTTAGTTTCATTATATCTGGTCTGGATAGCAGAAAGTCATACGTCACCCCCTCAATCACCAGTACTTCACTATTTCATGACCTTGAAATTCAATGTTTACTGAGGTCCGTTGATTATGCATTGTCACTTTTCCATCGTAGCCTTGCACCCGTAGTAATCTTCCACTATGCAGGTGACTTGCATTTACCAGCTTGGCATTTATTATAGACACAGAAGCACCGCTGTCAACCAAAGCCATCATATGTCTGTTTCCCACTTTGACACGGATGTGAAGTAGGCTAGAGCAAGTTAAATAAACTGTCTAAGTTGTGGTCATCGTGTCGGACTGATCACCTTTGTTTATCAGTTTTTTTGTCGTCGGAGCCTCTTCAGCGTCCGTAAGTAGGGGGACAGGGTCGCTGTCGACGTTATTCACCCGACCTCTGTGCCCAAGTTCTCTGTGCCGCCTGCTAGCCGGCGGCGCGGTTCTCGCTGATTACGGGTTGACCAATCCGTGCCGGACCGTGTGAAGTGACTGCTTGAGCTAGCGCTTATATTTTCTACTGAAGTGAATGGTCTGTCGTGAAGGGACTCCAGGAGCTCGTCCATAGTTTTAGGTGACCGTATTTGCACTTGCTTCAGGACTTGCGCGTTTAGTCCGTGCATTATTAGTGCTACTACGGCATAAGGAGCAAGCATAGGCTCGGCCAGCTTTAAAAGGCGGCGTTTGTCAAAGAAATACTCGACGAGGGAGCTTTGCTTGAATTTAAAATTAAGCTTGGCGTCCCACCTTTGCACTGGGTTGCTTCGGAATGTCGTCAAGAATTTTTCTTTCCACTGATTCCAAGAGTTGCCAGCCTCTTCAATAATGTGCAAATCATACCACTTCCGTGCAACACCGCTTAAGTAACTACGCATGTTAGTAATCTTGTCCTCATTAGAGTGCCAGTTGTTCTTCCCAGTGGCATATTCATAGAATTCGAGCTAACCTTCTGGACTTGAAGACATGCCGTCGAACGCATCGGGTTCTACAAATTTAGTCACAGGCTTCTCAGCGTTTAAAGAGCTTATAAGCGATGTCACTAGCTAGTTTTGTTGCGAAATCTGTTCTTCTTGTAGCCGAAGAGCTTTCAAAACGAGGCTCACCTCTTCCGTCGACGACTGTGATCCTGAGTCCTTTCGACGCATCGGTTGAAGAACTAATTCGTCGAAGATCGCCAGACGCAAGTTCACTTTCACAGCACCCTTCCGACGTAGTTCATGAGTTCCCATGGAAGCCTTCTTAAAACCAGGTTCCCGAGTTCTGCCGAGTTGAGTTCGTGAGGTAGTTCCACCGCTGGTTCATCTTCAGTTTGGTATTTCGAAAAGATGATCTTCTCTGCGGAGGTCTCCTCAAGGAAAAATGTCCCCCACATGTTGGAGTCCGCTGTCGGCTGCGCCAAAATAATGTAGCGTTCTTAGTTAAAGGACACAATAGACGGAAAGTATTGCTATGGAACTGGCGTCCATCTTGTCTACCATTTATTCTCACTTTCTTCATCTCTTCTCCTGAACCCAGACTCCTGCGCTTCTTCATCTTCTATTCCAAGGCTCATACCGCTTCATCGTATACAGTGTATTACGCGGGCTTTCTCATGTGCTGCCACGCTAGAGACTATAGACGAATCGAACTGTCACACAACCAGCTGATTACGTGTGGCGCATGCCAATGAACTGACCTTGCACGGCTCCGTCCTTCTTTTCTTTTGTTAGCGCCTCTGTTCAGTTTCTTTCCATTTCTATCTTTACTGTTTTTGTTTTTTTAAGGCGAAGCTGTTTTTGCCTACTTTCGCGGGCTTGGCGTGACTGCCGGGCTGCTGTTGGGTCGGTCGCCAATCCGTAGATATATTTGTGGATATATTTACGAAGGTTACATGTGCGGCGAATGAAAGTGCCAGTGAACTGGATGATATGGCCCTTGTACTTTGATGAAGTATGCGCCTTTCTGATTTACGTAACAAAAAAAAATTAAGTCGTTATTCCACTAGGTGAAGGTGAATGACCAGCGAAGCTGTAGCACATCACATTGATTTAGACATAGGGTTCATGTATTTATTTTCATCATTTGATAATGCTAGTGACGATAGCTTTGTGATTACTGTGATATGCACTGATTTTTTCGCTTACAACCTTAGACAGAAGCTTGGCCAAAGTTAAATCTATACACGACCGTTGTTGATTAGCTGAGTGATTTGAATTGGTGTGGCACTTCAAAGCAAGCTCCTAGCACATACTCGGTAAGCCATTTTAATAATAATTATTATTACTATTATTATTATTATTATTATTATTATTATTATTATTATTATTATTATTATTATTATTATTATTATTATTATTTCACTATCTCTGGGATCGGCCTATGCTCACCATCTTTATTGTTGACGCACGGACACTAAAAATACATGAAACCCTAGCCGCATACAGCTTCGCTATAAAAAAAGTAAGCGTAACAGCAGTGCATTTTTACCGCAACTTTCACGAGAATACATATCAAAACCCTTGCAATCTTTAGAATTATTATGCCTTGCAAACTCGATAATCGGCTGCAATTCGTAAAGTACAATGTGTGTCGTAATCTAATGAATTAAGAAGGTTATTAGCGCTTTTTAATAATTATTCAAATAAGCATTTTGATTTCTGGTACGGGTTATGTCCGCCGCATCGATTAATTCAGCTCAAGGACTATAGTTACGCTATATACCACGGACAAATGAAAAAAATATGACCTAACGAAGAAAAAAGAAAGACCGTCTTAGTCATCTGCAACGAAGGGTAGGGAAGAATTGTGTTAACGGTGTCTGTGTGTGCGCCGTGATATCTAAGAGTAATGCAACCATAAAGCCCACACATCCTGGTACTCTACCTGCAAAGTTAGTTTACTGCCCTTCCGCCACGGCGAAATTTTATCTCTTTTTAGCATGCTGTAATCATTCATTCCAAGAGCTCAAGCAATCTAAAATCTGGTGAGGGACCATGTTTATAAAAGCTGCCGTAATTTAAATAAGGTGATTTTGAGTAATGAACTACTAGTATAGCTATGCTGCAACTATTAATTCCTTTTCTGTCTTTAAAGGAAGCTTCGACACATATCAAGCACGCTTAGCATGGAAGACATGGCACTACTTTTGAATTAGACAGATTGCCAGCGCTTTTGTAATTTAATAATTTATTTCGATTGAAAGATAAATTTCATCCTGAGAGAAACACAATCTTCAATGATATGCTAGATATGTTAGCCTGGCTGTTCGCTTGACATCCTACTCCAGGAGCTCGGGGATGATTATGATATATACAGTGATAAATACTTAACACCACATACATTGACGCATAGCGGCAGCAGTGTCACAGAACGTGTTCCAGGTCATAAGGGGCGTTGCATTCAAAGAACATTGGGGAGTTCGTCAGTTGCATCTTGCCCTTGAAGGAGTTCGTGTAAGCGACGCCGAGTCTGATGCGGTGTAGGCATGATTGGTCCCGTATATTGAGGCCTCGAGGCATGTAAAAGACACACAACCGATCTGTTTTGTATAGGGGTCCGTACTGGTGGCTTGCACCTGCCCAGAGGGATCGCAGGAGACGCCAAGCGTGTGCTGATACCAGTGTCGCCGCGTCTTCTCTCGAGAGAGGTATCTGGACTATTTCTCTCGAAGTGTCGTGTCCAGCTTCGGCATCATGGTCAGCCTGGACATTGTTGCCTTGTATTCCGCAGTGGGCTGGCAACCACTGCTGCACAACTCTGCGATGCAGTTTGCCAGCCTTATTACATGGGCGTCTGGTGTCCATACATCAGCATCCTGAATCAGCTTGAATCAACGCAGTAGCCTCTTCGAGCCGTTTTTCAGCAACCGGTAAGAGAGAGAGAGAAAACAAGGGTATGAAAGGCAGGGAGGTCAACCAGAACAGCATCCGGTTTGCTACCCTACACTGGGGATGGGGGAAAGGGGAATAGAAAGAGGAAAAGCTTCGGAATGTCATCGTGCTCACGAACGGCTTAACAGCAGCACCGAAACGAATTGGTAATGTCTGAGAAATCACCAAGTATAGATGAGGATTGATCGAAATACACAGAGAGAGATTTAATGAATCCTGGAGGGATTTGCCTGGTGACGTGCCTAACTTGCTACTCCAGATGGATAGGATGAAAAATGAAACGATGGGCACAATTTACAACAAATATACGTTGGAGAAGTAGTGATGTATGTCAGAATCTTACGAGATGGGCAGCGACAGTCAATGTACCCCAGTATACACTAATCTGGGCGTACAGCATTAGCTGGCGTCTCCGGCTGGGCGTTATTAAGCCTTCTGGCACCGCTGTCCCTCGTTTGCTTTCCTAACTGTTGGTGTCTGTGTTCGCACTGCGCAAACTCGATTTTCAACAACTATGAACTACACAGGTGCTCACTCAAATTCCTTTTCCAGCACGCACCGTGCCCGTGGAGCGGCAGTCACTCGCGAGCCCTTCTGCAGCTGCCCTAACAGTCCGAGCTGTGACCCCTAACCCGCGGTTGGCAGCGGGTTGTAATGACGGCGGATTTAGGCCAAAGGGGACAGGACGAGTCTTTGACTGACCGGGTTTATAAGTCATCTCAGTTACGCAAACAAGGACAGGCAACAAAGAAACCGCGCAACGACGGAGCGTTCCGCACAGATGTAGCTACAAGCACAAATAAGGGAATCGCACAAGAGGCTGATAAGGGACTCGGCTCACCTTGAGTGAATCCGCGCTCTGCGCCCTGGGGTGGTCAGTTGTTGACAAAGGTCGGAGGCACTGCAAGAGGACGGCGGGCGGCAATCTCCACGGCCGAGTTGAAATGCAGACAGTCGCAAGCTCGTCAACCGCCAGAGAAAAACGCATCGGGGGTGAACGAAGCGCTGGAGAGGCAGTCTCCCCGGTTCGAAGAAAGGGTAAAGGAGGGAACGGGGTGTGATGGCTGCGGCGCCACGAAAGCGCCCTCTCCACACTCTTTCCCGACACAGCTTCCTCTGTCAATGCGCTTCCGCTGCTCTTGGGATTCCCGGCGCGCAAGACCAACAAGGGCCCGTCAACCCACCCTGGACGGTGGCTTTCAGCTTGTTGCACAGCAGGCGTTCACCCTACTCTGGGGGGCGAAGTCAGCCATTCTGCCATGGACCTTGCTGCTTTGTTGCGGGACTCGCAACTCGGTCACCGAGTGGGGCCACATTTTGCCATTTCGTCGCCTCTGCGGCCACTCTGCACGGGAAGCTTTTCTGTTGCTTTTCTTTCTCTCTCTTTCCTGCCTCCTTGCCAGCTGCTAGAGCATTTCTTTTTTTATTTCTGCATTTGTTATTACTATCTTTCCTTCCTTCCTTTTTTTTTCCTGCCGCAAATTACTTGGACGGGCAGTTACGGGCAGAAACGGCCAGGCTGTTGGTGTACCTACTCAGCGAAATCTATCTTCTCTGCTTGGTTGTTGCACCGCTGCCGATGGACGGTCTGAGGCATTGAAGATTCGGTTCGTCCCTGTCGCTCTTTCTGAAGAAATTGTAGGTGGGTGATCCGCCCTTGCCTCAGGACTGCTGCATTCGAGTATCTTGCTATTAGACCCCACACAGACTGGCAAATTTACTGAGTCTGATTTCTTGAGGACAATAACTTCTTTGCCACGTTTCAGCATGGCTGCAGAAAATACTTCTCATGTGAAACACAGCTTCTGCTTTTTACTGATGACCAGTTTTCTGCCATTGACCGCGATTCTTTTACAGACTGCATTTATCTTGACTTCCGCAAAGCTTTCTAAACAGTCTCGCTAAATGTGCTAAAATGGAGCGAAATATTCTTTTTTTTTTTGTCCTCTCGAACCCGATTTGTCTCTGTTAATGACTAATTCGCCCGTTTGTTCTGTCACGTCTGGAGTACCACAGGGCTCGATCATGGGACTACTGCTATTTCTTATTTTTATTAATGATCTGTCTAGTGAAGTCTCCTCAACCATGAGATCATGCGGTTTTGACGCTTGTTTCGTGCTTTTATTTATTGAAATGAGTACTTAGCTGTGTGTTCTATGCCTGATTCCAAAGGAGGTATGCACTTTCTTGGTCATTCTTCTTTCTTTTCTTTTCTTTTTTTTCTTTTTTGCTGAGCCACACGAAAACTCCCGACCAACTAGAGGCTAACAGCTTCGCTGTAAAAGAATGGCAGATATCCTGTGACTTCACACTTGGCACTATTGTACGCGTACGTTACAAAAAGTAAGACAGCGTCCCAATTTTTGTGGTCACGGCGACATACATTGATAGCATGTTGGCAAGGGTTTGATTCGTCCGCTCCGTGAAAACATTTGTTTGCGGGTGGTAAAGAGTGGAATGACGATATGCAGAACCACAAATCCGCAAAAATCCTTCGACGATGTGCGCGGTAAATTGCCGTCCACGGTCATTGATGACAACCCGTGGAGCGCCATGATGTAGTGTGACGTGATGCAACAAAAAGGAAGAGACATCTGCTGCAGTGATAGATGGAAGCGTCGCTGTTTCCATGTAGCGAGTAAGATAATCGACGCATACTATAATCCAGCGGTAGCCAGCTGACGTCTTTGGAAGCGGGCCGAGCAAGTCGATGCCAATTTTTTTCAAAGAACAATGTCGGTGGCCTAACTGTTTGAAAATAGCGTGCTGGTTGAGCTGGCAAACAGTACAGCTGGTGACATACTGTTTCGTTGTCTTCCAGAGCTTGCGCCAGAAAAATCTCTGGCGAAGTCAGTGTAGTGTGCGTGCGAAGTCAAGGTGCCCGGACGTGATATCGTCATGCATGGAATGAAAGACAGCAAGGCTCAGGTTTTCGGCACAACTATAGTAGCAATGGAGGACCATCAGCTGAGTAATTTTTTTGTAGAGGAAACCATTACGAAAAGTAAACGGTGTTGTTCCTGCTGACTCGTGTGCAGCTGCCCGTAGGAACTTCAAGGTAGAGGCCCAACATTGCTTGCTCTCGAAGGTACTAAGGTCTAGAAACTCGGAAGAGATTGAAACTAGTTAGTCATCGAAGTCATCATCGTCAGCCTTAGTGTGCGGCGAAGGGAGACGGGATAGAAAATCCGCATCCGTGTGACACCGTCCGCTCTTGTAGTTGTCGGAAAAGCTCTACTGGCCAGATGGGCCGCGCAGCCCAACGAGCCAACAGAGCGAATGATGGCCGGTCACTATCATGAATGCGCGGCCGTGAAGGCATGGACGGAACTTCTGAATGGCGAAGACGACTGCTAGACACTCCAGTTCAGTAACGGTGTAGCTTCTCTCCACTTTTGTAAGTGTCCGACTAGCATAGGCAAAGACGTTCTGGCGACCACCGCAGACATAAACAAGCACAGCGCCAACACCCACACCACTGGCGTCAGTATGCAACTCAGTTGACGCCTCCGGGTCAAAGTGCCGCAGAACCGGTCTAGAACTCAACAAAAGTTTCAGCTGTTGAAACGCAGACTCGCAGTCAGCAGTCCACAAGTATGGGGTGCCTTTGTAAAGGAGAGACGTGAGGGGAGAGGCAAGCTGCGCGAAATTCTTAATAAACAGCCGGAAATATGAGCAAAAGCCCAAAATCTTCTCAGGTCTTTCACCGTTTGTGGCTGTTGGAAGTCGCGAACCGCTGCTATCTTTTTGCGGTCTGGTCATATGCCGCCTTTGTATATACCAGAAAGCCTAGTACGAGGGCTTGACGCATACGGAAATGATATTTTTTGTAGTTTAAAATAAGGCCAGCTTGCTGGATACAGTCAAGAGCGACCGACAGGCGCTGATTGTGGTCGTAAAATGTCCGGCCGTTTATAAGGACGTCGTATGAATATCACATGCAAATTTCCCATTTTATTCCGCTGAGCACGGCATCTTGAATCGCTCGAATGTCGCTGGAGCGTTGCATAAGCCAAATGGCATGACGTTGAACTCAAAGAGACCATCAGGTATTCCAAAGGCTGTCTTCTCCTTGTCTGAGGGGTGTATTGTAATTTGTCAATATCCTGACCGCAAATTGACAGAAGGGGAATACGATGCGCAGTGAAGGCAGTCGACGGCATCGTCTGTTCGTGGTAGGAGGTGCACGCCTTTCTTTGTGACGATGTTTAGGCGGTGATAGTCCAAACAGAATCTCCATGAGTTGTAGCAGACCGGTTGAGCTAAAGTGGTTAACCTCCCTGCCTTTCTTTCTCCACTTTTTCATTCCTTCCTTCCTCCATGAGTTGCCTTTTTTCTCGGCTGGGATCACAGGAACAGCCCGTGTACTACAAGATTCCTCAATTACTCCTTCCCGTACCATTTCCTCGACCTGCTCACCGATGACTTTTCTCTCTGTAGGTGAAACGCTATAAGGCTTCTGACGAATTGGCATCGCTTGCCCTGTATAGATGCGTTGTTGCATACGAGATGCCGGGGGTGTATGGGACGTTAGTGTGTCTTGAGCAAAATCAAGCACTCTGGCGTAGCAAGTGAGCCCTCCTTGAAGCACACATTACTCACTAGAAGACAGCGACTTGTTAATCATGCGCTTAAAGTCAGCAGAATTATCATGGCTGCACATGGGGTTGAATTTCTTTCCGCTAGTTGATATTTCGACCGTTCCGACGCTGACAATGGCTTATTTGTCAAAGCTTGCCAGCTTAAGTCCTCGCGATACGTTCACTGTCCACAAACGAGTACAACCATCAGTGGTGACAATGAGGGAGCGATGGGCTATCAAATTTTTTCTTAAGCGCGTTGTTATAATCGGGCTCGGCTAAAGCACAGCAGGAACCCGTATGAAGGCGAGAAGTGTTGACAGGTACAAACATTGCAGTCTGAAGGGGCAAACGTATATGTTGCGACACGGAGAGAACGTCCGCGGCATCACTGGGGTTATCTGTAATTGAAGTTCGCGCGTCGCAGCGAAGAGAGAGAAATCGTGTCAATGCCACAATGCGAAGATGCCCCCAACTCACTAAAAAATCAATTCCTAAAACAATGCCATGCGTCGCGCATACAATCACAGTAAATTCACTCGAAAATGTTTGGTCCCCTACCACAAGAGAAACAGAACAAACCCCAAGTGGGCGTAACATTTCCCCACCAACTCCGCGAAAAGGTAGCGTCCCGATCCCAAGAAAACAACTTTTTTGTCCAAGATGATTGTTTCTTTAATGTGCTCATAACATAAACTGCAGCCCCGGTATCAATTAAACCAAAAGTACTCACATTGTCAACTGAAACACACACTTTGTTTTTAAAAGTTATTGCACAAGGGGGTCTTGATGAAGATGAATATATTGCGGCCTCACTGCCGTCGGTCATACCAGCTATTTTCCCAGCTGCGGTGGTGGCAACGAGCGACGACGAGGCGACGGAGAGCACCGTTGTCGTGCCGGCAGTGGTTTGAGGCTGCCCTCAGAAACAGAGGAGTCACTGCGGTTTTCACGTCCCTGCTGCAGCCGTTGGAAGGAAGTGGGATACGGCCAGGGCTCGTCAGTGGGCACACGGGGTGTATAGACATTACACCGCGGAGCACGCTGATGGCGGCGGTGGCAATACCTAGCAATGTGTCCAGGCACACCGCAGCTGTAGCAAATGCGGGAGTCGCGGTTTGTCACGGGTGACACCGGTCAAATGGATGTCAAGGGGGAAAACAAACTTGCAGGCGGGTTGTAGGAGGGCGGAGCCCGCGGAACATATCGTTGTAGTGCATCTTGCCGGCATCCCAGACTTGTCGGTTGCAGTCGCAAGTTGCTGCTTTCCGGACAATTAGCGTAGGCCCTGCCAGGCTCTCGGTAACTGTGACGTGTCCAGGAGGCCGGCAGCACAGGAGAGCGATCGTCAAATGCATACTGATGGTACACATGACTGTTGTCCACAACTTTAAGGCGTTTGAGCTCTTATTTTACCACTTGACGCATCACCGAGGAGATGTCGTCATGAGCTGGGACGGACACACTCGTAATAGTGGTGACATTGTCCAAGCGTGTGAACTTAGGTTCAATCCTTCTCACTTTCAGCGCTTCAAACGACCGGCATGTTTATTCAAATTAGAGAGAGTACTAAGATTTTCCTTCGCTATAAAAAAAATTATAAACATATTCAGCGATTCCTTTAACCAGATGTCCTACTTTGTCTTCGTCTGTCATAGTGGCGCTGACGATTCCACATAGTTTCAAACCAGCCTCTATTACGTTGCGCAAGTTTCGCCAGGTAACTGAGCTTGTCGGGAAAGCGTCTGTCGCGTACCTCCACCAAAAATGTTACGAAAGATGTTTATTTACAGAGTGAAAGGAGGTCCAGGTGGAAGCCACAGGGAAGGACCAGCCGGCGCGGAGTACAGCCGAGCCAACGCGCGCATACTCTACTTCGTTCTCTCCCTCAGTCGCGCAGTGCTGCGAGTACAAGTCTAGTACCAGGATTGGCTGGAATTTGCTCTTCCGAACAGTTCTTGCGTTTAAAAAGTTATTGTGAATTCGGGTCTCAGTAGTGCTATGCAGGATGCCCTGAGTTTCTCGTTCATCTGAATTTGCTGGACGGCAGTCAGTCAACAACGATAGCGCGGAAAGACCGAAATCAGCAAACAACAAAATGTCGAGATACAGCCAGGTATGTCAACACGAGCGCACCCTGCCTACGCCGCTTCCTCATTCCAAGCAAATAAGATTGGGCAGTGTTCGCGCCACCACCGCTTATCGTTATCAACGCAACATGATAATATCGCAACACCGTGACTGTCCCGCTATCTTTGTACTACACACTCGGCGCAAGCAGCTCGTCACGCCTTTCTGGGTTCGTCTCGGGTGTGTCTCCCCTTTCGGACATTACCTGTCTGTCCAGCATCGAATGCGAACAGTGCAGACGCGGCGAATTCTCGCGCCAATCCATTGCTTTCTATCAAATGCGTTAAAGAATGAAAAAAAAAAGAAATACAGCTGGCTTGCACAGGTAATTCACTGGCCGGAGCGATAAAAAAAAAATTGAAGGAGGCACCGACGGTTTGACCATGTTAGTTCTTCTTCAACCGCCCATAAGGTAACGCCCAAGTGGTGATAATTCAAGAGTGAATCTAAATAAGGCAATGTAAGTGGAGCCGTTCTCAGGGTTGACTTTAATGTCTTGATATCATTGGCTCATTCATCTGAGGGCGTCGATGGAGCCTCGCTGGGGAGGAGGAGGAGGAATGAACGTTTATTGTGTGAAACAGCGAGAAAGTGTTCTTTCTTCGCCCTAGGTGGGCGGCTCTCTTAGTCCAGAAAGCCGTTGGCTAATGCCGCAGCCCGGGCCCGGTCCACCAGACTTCGCTGATCTTCCAGGTTCTGTGCCTTCAACATTGCCTCCCACGTTTCTTCGATCGCTTGTAGCGGTTCTGGGGCATCATCTTGACGGTGTGGGCACACCAACACTATGTGTTGGCGGGTGTCTGGTACCTCACAATATCGTCATAGGTATGATAATTCGGTGGGGTGCATTTGGTGCATGATAATGCCATGGACATAAGTATTCGTTTGTAGTCTGCAGAGGGCGGTGGCTTCTTCCTTGCTTAATTTTGGATGTGGTAGAGGATATTGTCTTTTTTCCAGTCGGTAATGTTACAATATTGCGGCGTAGTTGATGGGAACGTCCTCCACCCTCGTCGCTTTCCGGATACCGTGCGGCAGGAAATCCCGGCTGGTATGCTCTCGGGCGACAGCATGCTGCTTTGTTGTGATGACAAACTTTTCCAAATTCAGGGCATCCGGCATAGCATCCCAGCACTCGTCAGGCTCGCTTTATTTTATTTCTGACAAAACATATTTGAAGTTTTACAGCGAAGCTGTATACCTCTACCATCCAAGGAAATTTTCGTATCGTAAGCAAAAAACTCCTCATATGTGGGCCGATCTCGGAATTAGTGCAATAGCAGCCCGACCCGCGGCGGAGGGGAAGCAGGCGTTAAGCACTGCCCATACGTGGGCCGATCCCGAAGATAGTGAAATGCCGGGCCGACCCGCGGCGTAAGTGCAGTTCGCCATAAAGGGACCCACATACACAGCTTCGCTGGCCAACCTCCTTCACAGAGTGTAAGGGCACTGAGATATTTTTAAACCTGAGAAGTGCTGGAAGCGTTGGGGCTTATAGTACTCATCGTGTAAGTCACAGTAGGGGTTAATAGCGCATTTTCATCATGCAAATGTGTCATGGCGATGGCATTGGGGATCATTGAGGACGCGACGAATAGTAACAATGGGGAGCTTAAATATTGGAGTCGTCGAAATGAGCGGGTGCTATTCGCTTCGCGTAGGCTATTCACATCAGAGAGAGTTGTAGAGTTTGGGGCATCCATAGATGCGAACGCAGACCCGCACTCTCCCGAAGCGCCGGCCTATGTAGTACTTGCGGCTACTCAAAACTTCGCACAAAGTATTAAAACAAATTTTTTTTGGAATGCATATTTTCCTTGCAATAGGGTACTGTGAATACAAAGTAAATATTTAATACGTCATAAGTTGCGAACGCCATTGAATGTAGCATGTAAACCCGAGACAGAACAATCCAAACACAAACGTACCGTACACAGCTTTCCTCTGGGGGGCTCTTGGTCTCTGAAATGCGTAAAAAAGCCGCTTAGCGGTCGCTGTGTCTTCTTAAAAACAATGAAGGCCTCAGGCGTAGGTTCTTGTCCTCAAGAGCCGAAGTAGAAGAGTGCACTCATATAACCTTGCATCCGCCCAGCAGGGCTTTAGACTAAAGGAAACTGCGCATCCACGTGCTCTTGCAACGAGCGAATGACCTCTGACGCATTGCTCAACATCGTTTGGAAGAACAAAAATGTTTTGCGCGAATGCCCTGAAACATCACTCTCTCTCTCTCTCTCTTCCTTTTTTTTTTGTCCTTTATATTCGGTTCTCACCCCCGAGGTCTGCCACTTCCTTCCCCAACAGCTCTCTCGTCTAACACAACGCCGTAGCCATCGTTTGTTTGTAGCGCCGTGTAGTTGGCTGTCCCGCTATCAGTTGTGTTGCGCACGAGAAAGTATCTAGTGTTTCTTTTCCGCCATGTGAACACAGCGGATAACAGAGCGGAGTATGCTGGTGCATCGGGGCAGTTGGAGAGTGAGAGCAAAAGTTAGCGCTGGCTGAAAGAGGGAGGCGGGTTCGAGAGCCCCACACTCCGGTTTCCTACACTCGGAGTCGCGATAGCGGCCTTGCCTTGAAATTCTTTTTTTTTATATATCGCTATTTTTTTTATTTGTATTACTTTTATTCGATCTGTAGCGACCGCTAATCAAGGTTGTTGTCAGTCTACAGCTGTGAAACATCACAAAAGCACAGCGGAAAGACATGTCCCCGCTCTCTTTCTTTCTTTTTTAATATTTCTGTCGAGCGACCCTTTGGCAAGCAGTCAAAAGTCTCTCGATCTCCGATGCATCCAATGTTTGTTCGTTTAATTTTTTTTTTCGTACTTCCGGTACTGCACGTTGTAGTGTAGCGGGGTTGTCGTGCTTACATAGCTGGGCGCATTGCACTCGCACAGCGCGCTCTCCACGATTGGCGTAACGTAAGATACATCGGAGTACACCATTTAAATGGCTGGTCACACTCCAGCTCATGCGGTGGAGCCAGTCCGCGTATGCAGCCTGGCGTAGTGCGGAATGGACAAATTAGTGGCCGAATTCACGAAGTATTTGCGTTCGTAAAGCATGTGTTTGCCACTGAACGGCCTCATCACTAACGATATGCGCAACGTTGTAATTCGTTGGCACGTGCTCTTACAAGTAAAAATTAATTAAATTATGGGGTTTTAAGTGCCAAAACCACTTTCTGATTATGAGGCACGCCGTAGTGGAGGACTCCGGAAATTTCGACCACCTGGGGTTCCTTAACGTGCACCTAAACCTAAGTACACGGGTGTTTTTGCATTTCGTCCTCATAGAAATGCGGCCGCCGTGGCCGGGATTCGATCCTGCGACTTCGTGCTCAGCAGCCCAACACCATAGCCACTGAGCAACCACGGCGGTTTAACGAGTAAGTCTAGCGAAAAACTTGGTGCTTTTTTTGGTTGTGGCTAAAGGTACGTCCGACGTATCCTTACACCTTTCTTTTTTTCTTTTTTCACAGGTCCTTTAAAAGGATCCGGCAGTTCTTTTCTTCTCCTTTTTTTTTTTTTTTTTTGAAATGAAAGTACGACCGACGTATCTTGTTTGGATTCGCGTATTTCACGATAACATACATTATGCATAAGCACGTGGAACAGAATAATGTGCGCTTCCCTCGCGTCAACGTTCCTGTTGTGTGCGTTACGGCTCGATGCGCCGATGTGAGCTCAGGCGCGCGCACTAAATATCCCAATGGTGACATTTCTCGACACTGACATCTAGAAACAATTTTTATTCAGAGCTTTGTTATAAAAATGCACTGCAGAACAATTATGTTTTGTGTTTACCCACCACATTCGTGTCACAAGGCGTACACACTACGCCACACATAAGTTGTCACTGCAACTACCTGGGGACAGAGTATTCCTCTACTGCGCCGAAAACACCAAGCTCAATGCTCATCCTGCCGAGAAATCCCCGGTGTCGTTGTGGTAGGTAGAGCCTGCAAGCTGGATGCGTACCTAGCCCAGCTTCGCACTCATCTAAGAACATAGACAAAGACCAAAAAAATGTAAATATTTTTTTTTATTGTTGATCACTGATGTTTAGTTTCCTGCCTCTCTTGTTTCTGCCAAGTAATGGGGCAAGCATCCAGTCAAGTTGAATCTTACCAACTTTTTATGCGTGTCCCAGCATTGTTGTGTTTTTGTACAGAAGAAAGGCTGAAACAAATTGAGTTGACTAGCTGGGCAATAGCCGATGAGGCGTAGACGATGCGAAAGACAAACCAAGAAACAGAGGGGACCTCAGCGATAACCTTGCGCAGAAAAGTTAAGCTCTAGCATTTTTTTCCTGTTGCCTTGTCTAGATAACCGAAAGAGCTGAATTCCACGAAGGAGTCCTCCTCATTCATCAGTTCCCTCTCAGTTGCGTCGTAGTCGTAACTTTCGTATGTTCCACCATGCTCGACTGAGATCAGGTCAGCAGGAACCAGGTCGTGCAGCTTGTCTACGTTGTAGCCGAATAGCCGTATCTAGAAAGAACACCAACTCTCATTCAAGAGGCTATGGTTTGTTTTAATCAAGACGAGAGTGCACTTACGTGATGAACGCCCGTACTCCTTATGGTTAAGTATTATACAGATCCAAAGTACATTTTCGAATCCATGCCAAACTAAGCTTTCGTAAAAGCGGTTATTTGTATACTACAAATCTGTCCCTACAAAACTAAAACGCGTTAAGCAACGACATAGCTAGAACGGTGCGTGCTCGGCAAATCCACAAAACGCGGAAGCCCGGGATCAGCCCGGTTTCACTACTGCACTATCTCCACAACCGGTCCCCCTTCCTCGGCAAGAAGCCGAACGAGCTGGCACGCCAAACCCTCGGAAAGAAGCCATAGAAGCCTGCGCTTTAATAAATTAATTGTGTGAGAAGGCGTATATTTGTCGCAGCGAGTATATTGATGCGCTGCTTGCGGTTTCAGTGCGTAATTCCGTAGGAAAAAGAACAGGCCACCGGGATGCTTGAAGCGCACACAGTACTAATGCGGCGACACGCATTATCTGATTCATCCAGAGTGGTGTCCTTTGTGTGAGCTATCCGGAAAGGCAACAGCAGAAGCCGGAAGCAGCAGCACCCGCCACGGTCAGCAGAGTCTGGGACGGTTCGCCTAGAGACTATATACCATGCTACTTGTGGCCGCCTTCGGTCTCACCGGAGACATCGCACCGTTCGGATTGGCCTGTGGCAGTTCCACCTTACATATTCAAGACAACCTTGCGTGCACATATACGCGTACAGGATTGGCGAAAGAGACAAAACCGCTACGACTAAAAGTTTTGCTCAGTCCTGCCTGCCTTGCGTTGACGCCTTGTTCTGCTGCTACAGAGATCCGTGGAGCGTGGAGATGAGCGTTCACTTTTCATCCTGAAGCTCTACTGCAGCGCAGGCGAAACATGGCGCCTGCTGTGCGACCGTTAGTCACCGGCCAACATCAGTGCCGTTTCAACATCGCTTTTAACGAACACTGCACACATACACATTCACTAAGAAATTGCCGGAAGAAACAAAGATACGTGGACTAACTCTTGTGTTCCTTCCGGTCATTTGTAAGCAGAATACAAAGAAAAGCAGATAAGTGGGCCCCGAATTGTAAATATAATTCCCTTGAACTTTTATTCGACGCATTAAGCGTGGTCTCTTCTGTAACTCAATATAATCGAAAGGCTGAATTAACCCCGCCATCACTGATAAATGGCAGCACTGTTCTGTAATGACAATACGACATCACCGTTATACTGTTGTAAATTATTGATTTCATGGGCCGAACGCTCTAGCCAATCTTGTTCCTGGAATACTGTGACGCCCATAAACGCATAATTTACTGCAGAAACTGCATCGCAACGAGTTTAAAAACGTAACAGAAAAGAAGAAACACTTCTTAGGTACTTACCCTTTGAACCAGTTTGGCCTTCAAAAAGCGCCTGGAAATGGCGTACAAAAGCTCAAATATTGCCGGATGGTTGATAACGTATACTGCCTTGATCCGCAGAGGAAAACAGTCCTAAAAGAATTGCACATAGTTTAACGGTCATTTACACAATAAACGTAATAGGAAACAAACGACGAAAACATCATTTAATAGTGCTTGAGAGCACCTTCTCAAATATTGACACAAGGCAATCAACTCGTTAGAAAGGTTGTCTACTGAATGAAAGGCCGCTCAAAAGGATTATAAATTTTTAGACATTTTATCTTTCATCGCTTTGCAGCCCAAGGTTAGAACGGAATGCTGTAAGGGCAGATGTGAAATTCTAATAGGTTAAAAGGGGAGCTTGACAAATGCACTGAAGACATGCAACAAAAAGGACACAAATACGTCGCTGAGAATTGTATTCAACTGGGCTAGTGTGCTCATTTCTAATACAAGCTTAACAGTTGAACTAAAACCGGCCGCAAGGCAGGACAAGGGCGTAGCTGACATATGTTGTCTCCCTATTGTCCCGTGTCTTCAGCCGTGAACGAACTAGCTCTGTGGAAAACCATCGAAGAGATGCAGCCATAAAGTTGTTTTTAGAAAGTTACCTACACAGGGAAAACTGGCACTGCGCCGCTGTTGTGTGCATCGAAATGTTAGAATGTGGTGCCTTCGGAATGGCATCGTTCTCGAAGTGCCAGGAGACCGTGGAGCCACCATTTCCTCTGTCACAAGATTTATACTCTACAAGAACAGCACGTAAAGAGCATTTCTTTTCTTTAATATTATGTGAAAGAAAACGTTTTTCATTCACACATGAGGACTTTGGCTTAGATGCGCCCGCTGTGGTTGCTTAGTGGCTATGGTGTTGGGCTGCTAAGCACGAGGTCGCGGGATCGAATCCTGGCCACGGCGGCCACATTTCGATGAGTGCGAAATGCGCAAACTTTACCCGCATACCTAAATTTAGGTGCGTGTTAAAGAACCACAGGCAGTCAAAATTTCCGGAGTCCCGCACTAGGGCGTGCCTCATAATCAGATTGTGGTCTTGGCACGTAAAAGTCCATAATTTACCTTTTTGCTTAGATGTAACGGAACGTGCATAATTCGGTTAGCTTGTTCGAAAAGAGACTTTGCACTTACCGCTGCACGGTTCTTGCTCAAATTTCGCGAAAGAAAACACGTGTTTGGGAGTCTACATCGCTCGGTGTCACATTTGGCAGAATTACTTGCCCGTCTTTTTAAGAAAATAATGCTTAACTGCTTTCGTCTGTGAGAAAAATGGCAGCTGTGAAGAAAGCGCTAGCACAGACTTACGTTGCCGCCTGCCGGCAGCTGTTGAAAGCAGCTTTTCAGGGAGGGTTGCTCCAGGGGAGCGGGCAACACGCGGCAGTCCTTCTTGCCCAGTTTCTTTCTGTAGCTGCCGGTAGACGACCGCACAACTTTGTGCGTGCGCCGTCGTGGCAGCAGCTTGCATCCCCGCAACTGAATGCAATTTCGCATTTCTTTCTTTAAAAAAACATGCCAGTAACTATGTCAAAAACTGAACGACATAGCCACCAAAATGCGATCCTTCTGCGAAATTTCAGAAGAAAGAGTGCAGCGGTATGCGTAAAATAATTTTTTTTTCGAACACTCCAAGTGAAATACGCACGTCGCTGTGTGTACAATTATATGATTCGTAAAAACCAAAAGTTGGCGGACAGACGACAAAGTCACTCTCTGTGCTCTCTGTGCGACAGCTTGTAGTCTGTTTTTCTTTTTGCTCGCTTCTTTGTGCGCTTTAGGTTAGCAAACTTTATTGGAAGATGTAGCACGGGTGAACGAAAAGCTTTTATGAAGAATTCATTTTATCAGCATCCTCGATCAGACTGTTCCGAAACGGCTCCGAAACCGGCGTGGTGCGCAATGCCCTGCCATGGAGGAGCCCACAGGCATGTCATCATCGAGGACAAACGGCACCGCGTGTTATAGCGCTACCTCACATTTTTCTGACGATACACTCAGTGCAGACGATGTCGGCCCCGCCACGATATTTCACCGTTCGTGGTGCATTCACCACTGTTTCTAGACAGAAGCAAGCTGTGTTCATACAGAAATGGTGTAATTTATGATAGCAAGCCATATAGCCTAGAGAAGAAGCGTGCCAAAAGTTCAATGACGATGTTCATTGTGCTTTCAGCCATGCCATACATCACAGAAACGGCTCCCTCACACGTCTTGTACCCCGAACACGTTGCTGAATACACACACTTTTGGGATGAAAGTGTCTATCTGACTTGCTCTCTAATTATTGTTATCAACCAGTTAAAATCAGAAACCGGCAATAAACCAGCTTTATAAGCTGGGAATTGCGTAATCCTGACGTGGATTTATAAGAAATATGCGATCCTAAGCAGTTCACCGAGGAAACGAAAATATATGTTTTCCGTGGTTTTTAGCGAGTGACGGACCTGCTCCCTTCAATTTCGAGTAGAAGTCAGGGTTCTCAAACTCTGAAATCGATGGACTATGTTATACCGACACAAATAACTCGTCACCGCTTCTACGCGCCATTCGTCCGTTGGTTAACTTTCTCCAAAGCATAGTCGCAAAAACTAGCCTGGAGCATTTTCGGCAGTCACTCATCACGCATACAATTAGTTAAGCCCTTGCTATCATCTTTCTCGCTTCTGTTTTATTGCGATGATTTGTGCATTACTATACTTTTTATCCACCTTCTGGTACGTTTATTGAATTGTGTTTTGTACATTCTGGTTGCTTTTGTTTGGTTCCCTGGTAGTGATATCTAGACACTCAGTTCTCATGTATTAATTGCTGGTGGTGTTCTAGTTTGCTTCCATGGGCTCGATTTCCCCCCATTTATGTGCGTTTTATGTCATATTTTTATTATTTTTCTCGGTATAACTTGTTCGAAGTCCCCCTATTCAATGCCCCATGACGAAACCCTGCAGTGTATAAATAAATAAAACAAATAAATGTGTACCAGACACGCCTACACATTCGGAAATGCGTTCGGAACAGCAATAAAAATACGTCACTTCGTACTAGCAAATGTCCTTTCGAGCTACTTTTCGTGTAGTATTAAACAATTGTAAACAGTCGTGAAGCAATCTATATATGTCGTCGATGCTCCTGGCTTCTACCACAAACACTCAGATTTTGGGCCGCTTCTCGCCGCTGTTTCTGCAATCTATTCAGATTTTTATGCCAAGAAAGGGGGGGAGGAGTGGAGGTGGGAGACAAGGTTAGCGCTTACCTTGTCCTCTTCCCTTTTTCATTTATTTTTTGCGGTAAGTGGCCATAGGTCCTACGGTCCGAAATTGTTCAGTCTGAACCGACTAGCTCAGTGACACGCACTACTCAGTTACATGCCTAGAGTAACGTCATATTTTCTATACAACGAACTGGACAATAGTTCATCAACAGTGCCAAGCAGTAATTCTCGTCTCCACGTGACCATTCCCACAAGCGGATTTTACTGAGTGCCGTGTGCTAATCACGCGCTTCCCCGCTTGTCTTGCCGGGGTTGCACCGCTGAGCACCGCCGATTTTCTTGATGCGCGGTTGGAAGGGGGGGGGGGGGGGGAGGGGCAACAAAAACATGTTCCCGAATAGGTGCGCCTCGTTGATCGAAGATGAGTCGGCGCACCAGAGCACCCCGGTTCGCACTAGCGCGGTTGATCGTGGATGCCAAGAAACAGCTTTATCCATGACCATGTTTTAGACCAAGCCACGTTCGAGACAAAGCCTCGCACACCCACCGTGCCGGAATTCCCGAGGCAGCAAAGTGCGCATTAGGAAACTCGCCTAGACGGCGGTGCCTTGTTTCCCTTCGGGTAGTATGAAAGAAAATCTATGAGTGCCGCGATAGATAAAAGTTTCCATTCTCACCAAAGATTAGATTTTGTGTTGTTTATCACCAGTTTTAGGCAGTGATTTTTCGTGGCTGCATGATCTAACAACTTGCCAGGTTCACTACTACATTAAAAAAAGCACTTGCGTTCTCGCTATACTGGTAAGAACCTTAATCACCACCATGCAAGAAAGATATTCGAAATCCTTACACTTACCTGTACAAGCCTGATGAACTTTCGAATGGCAGAAGGCGTGTAGTGGGCCAAATGATAGGCGCCGAGTCCCGTACAATCTACGACGCCCACCAAGCCCTTGACTTGGCACTCTTCTTGGAGAAGGAGGTGGATACCAAACACTACTAGAAACCTGAATAAGTCGTTGAGTGAACAAACGTCGGTGCTCCAGGCGCCTGGTGATAGAACATGGAAGTGCAAAACTTTCTGTTAGGTCTTCGCGACTTATTGATTACGTGGTTAAAATAATAGGAAGTGAAAACCAAATTAAAGCGAACGCAAGGAAAACATGGTGCAATATTTTTGTGAGACCCATTCTTAAATAAATTGCATATTGTCTTCAATCATTCTCAAAACTAACTAACTAGGAAGTGATTACGTAACATCTTCACCCCGGATGAGCTTTCTGTTCGGTCACACTAAATGAAAGTGGTTGAATCACATTCTGACCGCGAGCTTTCGAGAAAAAATGACACTAATTGATATAGTACGTTGTGTTGTCACAGACAACGAAAAAAATAGTTAAGTGCGTTTCGAATACCACGAAATTGCACAAAAATTAAAGATGTAGCGTCAACATGGTGACCCATCCCACAATGTTGCATTTTCATTTTCGTGCTTATGCAAGGAAAGGCCTATTTCACCGTTTTAAACGTGAGGAGATGGTTATTTTGTCCACGTACATGCAGGTATGGTTCCTGTAATCAACAGTGGCATATAAATGAAAATTAAGTTCTTCACGTTCGAAACAAGGTAGTGAGAAAAAAGAACCGATATGAAAATTGGTTATGTCTCTGAGCAGTATTCAGGTCTCAGGAGGATATACTGCGAAGCATGGTACAAAGATGACAGAAATATATACGAACACTATGCATTTTAAATATCAGAATGTTAGTGGTTCTGCATAGAAGATCCCTTTAACGTTCAAAATCATGCGCGAAAGTTTCACTTAGCTTACCTATTTTCAGCATTAGAGTTGGCCTTCCTTTGTAGTCTCTGTGGCGAGACACTGTCACGATCCGGTGCTTACGGCAGGCGCTTTCGAAGGGGATACGGGAAGGGCTGAGGTCATCAAATATTTCGGGGAAATCTCGCCGGGCCTTGAGGTAGCTGGTGATATTCTTGAAAGCACGGTCGGCGTCGAACTTTCGGGATCGTAGAAACATGAGAAGGAAGTCGTCGTCCGATCGGATGTGTAGCAGGGGTTCGCCTGGTCAGGGAAGGGTTGTTAGAAAACTATAGCTTGGAACTGTACTACACTGGCAGTGAATGCAACTCGCACAGTGTGAGCTTCATTGAGTGGGAACAGCATGCTAATGCCAAAAAAGAAAACGTAATTAGTCAGCAGCACTTAATACTTCTGCGAAATGAAGTGCTGCACTCTGTAAGGAAAACGTGAGGTGTGTCAACTCATTTTGCTGGAGTAGCTCCTTCTGCAGCATCTAAGTCCAATTTTCAACAATTGTATCATTTCCCGAAGGAGTAAGGTTATTCCGTTCCCAGTCAAAACGAAATCGTCAATGGTGGTCAGCGTAGGGAGGAGGAGAAGAAAATAAAGAGAGAAGGCAGGGATCTAAACCAGAAATGCGTCTGGTTGGCTACCCTACTCTGGGGGACGGGAAAGAATGAATAGGAAGATGAGATGGAGAGAGAGGGAGGGGGGAGCAGGAAAGGCGGCGGTGAGCTCGCGCGCGCTCGCGGAGGGCCTGAACGAGTCAAAGACGTAGACATAGCTAGGCCAGTCGCCCTCGAGAAAGATAAAAGTGCCTTCATAGCTTTGTAGGCCGACGAGCGATGGGGACGTTGTGCAGGCGCTTTAAGTAGTACCTGCACAAAGTAAGGACCCACTGAATATTGCCTAATGAATCTGCGCTTGTAGGCGATCAACTTTAGAAAGAACAGCCTTAATGTCCGCAATGAACGTTTATCAAAGACCGTCATCTCTTGAGCTAAGGCATGTTCTTGACCCGTGGGCTAACGCCGCCTGTGCACCTCGCGCAGCGAAGGCACTTTTAAACTTCCTCACAGGCACTAGCCGTAATATGATACCCTAGTTTGTCGAGTGTTGCTGCTTCTGTCACGTATACGTCTCGTGAACTGTGCACGCATGTCACTTAATATTTCATTATACCCATCTGGAGAAGCGTGTTAAGCCTCCCGCCAGGCACACCTCATCGGAATCAATTAAGCATCCTCTCTATCTCTCTTCTTAAGGATGGTCGAACAAGAGACGTCTCTGCCGCCAGCGTTTCGACAAATGTACTTGTCAAAATTTCTATTGGATTAGTTGCCTTGACGAAACGTTGGCTCCCGGCATCTCTCTTGTTCGACAACTGTTCGTCGCTTCGAGCCTTCATTTTTCAGTCAGAATGAACGTTTCAATCAGAATGGGCGCACTACAGTGCACACGGAGAGGAGGGTTGAATAATGTAGGTGAACGCTCTAAAAAAATGTGACACACGCTGTTTCCGGAATAAAAAAGAAAAGTCCCCAGCCATGTCTTCGTTTTTATATAGCATCATGCAGAGTCTTTGCGACATCCGCACCTTGCCTAGCATTCGGTGGAGAAGTCACTAGGTGCGCTGATAACGTCGATGAAAACACGGTAATTACGGCAAAACCAAGCGCCACGAAATTCATAGTTGTAGAAAAAAGAATTAATTCCAATGAAAGAGGTTGATCAGGAACTACACCAAAGCCATACGTTCGGTAGAAACATGCTTTTAGGACAAGTACGCTATTCTTCGTTGTTGTTCTCTAGTCTTTATGATTTGTCTTGATCTGTCTTCCTTGTTTTCTTTCCTTTTCCTTACCTTCTATCTCTACGTCTCTACCGCCACCTTCCTCAAGGGTTGACACGCGTCGTGCTTCGTCGGTTACTAGCCTGCTTCCCTCGGTTTGTTTGTATTATTTTTTTTTCCAGCAACGCAGAATTTTTTTTAATCGCCTGTGGCAAATAGCACAATTCCAACCTTTCAAATCAAGTCTTATTTCAGTTTGTACATCAGCGAATTCAGCAAAAAATCAGCGAATTATACTCTGCTTCACGGGCGTCACCACCCTTACAAGATAGCAGTAGGCACAAAGCAAAAATAAAATAAAAACAACCACTGGACAAAAAAATGACGAGTTTATATGCACTTGCAACGAGCAAGATTGACAGTGAAGACTTATGCCTCGTAGTCGGGAACAATACGTAATGCAAGTAATTGTAAAGCACAGAGTGGTACAGTGTAAGTTAACATTCAAACACTTGGCGTCACGGTAGCATAGATTGCTCAATGAAGCTCTTCCGGATGCTAGACAAAGACATAGCAATTAGTTGGTCACGAAATGAAGTATTCAGGAATTTTTGTGCAATATAGCTTAACATAGAAAACTCGTTGTTTGTTCTACACTTTGGTAATACAAGAGTATACTCTGTACTGTGATGTCATATGATGAGTGGCGACATGTAAGGGGAACAATTTGAGAAAAATAAGGGAATCATTTTTTTCTTATTATTATTTTATAAAAGCACGCAAATATGTAGTCAAATAATTTGTTGACAGGCACACTACTATAATGTACAAAAACATGCCTAGTGGGTGAATCACACAACCCATTGACAATCGCGCGGCGCATCTTCTTTTGCAAGGTTTGCAGTTTTAGAACGTTAGACATCGTTATGTTGCCCCAGACAAGGAGACAATAGCTTATGTGGGAATAAATAATGCATAATACAAAGTAATGGTAGCTTTAGTAGGTAAAATATGCCTTTTACGCGAACTAATTCCGATGATGCTAGAAAGTGTGGAAGAAAGGTTATTAACATGGGCCTCCCATGTCATCGTACTGCTGAACGTTACCTCCGATGATTTGAAGGTGTCCGCGTACTCGATTACGGTGCCACTGAGGTATAAAGAGGGGCGGTGAAATACTTGTTTTCTTTTAGGAAGAAAGAGTACTGAATTACTGAACTGAGTTACTCGAAGAGGAGCACATTACTTGCACGAGAGATCAAAATGCGTAACCTGTAAATAAAGATTCACTAATTTATATTTTACTAGTAACTATAGAATACATATTGCGATTTATGAATTTCAGCAGGCGAAATTGCAAGGCATATCGACTTGGAACGAATTCGAGTATAGCACTGGCTGCCAAGACGTGCGCCGACACTATTGTGGTAAATGTGCAGAGTTGTTCCACTTAAATTTTTTATGAAAACAGCGTTCTACGCATTGAAGTAAATGGAACGTGAATTCATTTCGTGGCACACATTTGAAAGGAATGGCTCAAAACTGGTGTCATCCAAGGAATCTGTTGCGATCTCACCGGCTACAATTCGTAAATTGCAATAAGCGCCGTAATAAAATTTGCTGAAAGCTTAATCAGTGTAATTTCTTCATTTATTTGATTACGCATGCTGGCGTCACGTGCAAGAAGTGTCCGCCTCTTCGAGTAATTCAATTCAAGGATTAGCATTCTGCCTGCCACACGCCTCTTTGAAAAATTCTGGACCGACCGACAAAAAAAAAATACATCTTCTATGTTTCGATATCGAATAATATTACTGTAAAATGCTTGCAAATGATAACGCACGACACTGAGCTTACGTCCGGCGTACATGTACTTACCCAACACCAGTTCGCGCAGTCGATTTAGAGCCTTTTCCTCGGCATTTGCATTTTCGGTCATGTCATTGTTCGCGAGGTCTACAGAGGACATCAGCGAGGTGACGGCTTGAAATAGGACCGGGCTCTTCTCATCCGCCATAGAAGCAATGTCTGGGAGGGATAGAAGAAAAAAAGATTACGCATGTTCGTTGCACATCTTCGAATCTACGTGAATCGAAGCCTTTGTGAAGCGGTTTTTCACGTATAGATATGCGAATGTCAATCCTGCATCTTTAGCCTAAAGGAAACTTCGCGCCCGCGTGAATGGGGTTTCGCGCACCCGTGCTATGCAATGTTGCCTTGTACGCGTGGTAACAATTCGGTAAGTCAAGAAAGCACAGCCATCAGTGGAGGAAAGAAAAAAAAAGGAAGAAGACAACTGCCGGCAAACTTTTTGCCTAACTTCCTCCGTGGCTAGGTGACGAGAAATTAATACGCTAATATGCAAGAGTCGAGGAACGGGGCTTATGTGATCCACGTCATGTGACCTTTCCTTCGTTTTTGTTCGATCGTGGGCCACGGATGGCATACGATTAGCTTTAACCGTCGGTATAGGGGGTTGGGTCAGACAGCTAGGAACTATAACGCACCTTGCTTTGGGCGGAACGCTCTTGCGTGGTGCGTGCTCCAACTTTCCAGTTGATTCAAGCACGTGCAGAGCACAGAAATGCTCTCATAGCTGAGAATTGCCCCCGAGTAGGCTTCAAATTTGCTGCATTTAAGAAACAAAGCTAAATTGCACCAGAAAGCTAATTTGTAGTCCGCGCAAACTTCATCTTGGGGTCTCAGATGCTTACTTTTTAGTCCTCATATGACAGAAATTTTTATATTTCAAAGAAAATTTTAAGCACAAGCTTAGCGGCTTGGTATCCCCGCGCTGAAAATTGATATCTCAATTCTGTACTGCATCTGTAAGATCGTCTAAATCGATGTATTCGTTCAGCATATACGAAATTATGAATTGTTCGCAGGATCTTTGGAAAATGGTCTATTCAGATGCTATGCCTGTAGCTCACTGTTCTGTAAAACATAAGTTTTCAGCGCTTTCAGTGCAGCAACAGTCGAAGTTTACAGAACTTTCATATCTTTTTTGTGGCTGAGTTACAAGGCGTGAAAAATCACAGCTGTTGTAAAAATCAATGTGCTAAGGGGTAAGTTTTTCTCTAAATATTCGGTAAACTTTAACTTTTTTCTCATTAAACTGCAACGAACCT
This sequence comes from Dermacentor andersoni, assembly GCF_023375885.2. Lineage (NCBI taxonomy): Eukaryota > Metazoa > Arthropoda > Arachnida > Ixodida > Ixodidae > Dermacentor > Dermacentor andersoni. The sequence continues at coordinate 71,901,799 of NC_092817.1, forward strand.
AATAAAGATCAGCGCAGTGGATGACGAGCCAAAATGAGTTCTCCTTTACTGTGTAGAGATTCGGCCGTAAACCTTCCTCACGTTCAATGGCCTCACGTTCAAGGGTTGTCAACGTCCACTTACACGTATTTTATAACAAATAAAAAAATACGCCGTCATAGAAAACAGGGCTCGTATTAAAAAAAAATCCGTAGGCTAAAATTGTTGTTAAGATAAAACTTCAGTCAATCCTGATGCTGGACATATCATTAGCGAGGGCGGTCGGCCAATGGCAAATAGAACACACGAACGAAAAGTCTTGTCACTTCAGCCCCAGTTGCGAAAGCTCTCGCTATCAAGAGCTGTGTGCTCCTCCTCAAATAAAAATTTGGAAGCATTGAATTCCTTATAACCTACTACATCGATCGCTTCGTTAAACACCACGGAAAGTGGTCTAAGAAATTTGAAAAATTCTGCAATTCGTGAATTATTGAAACGAGCAAAAGAAACGGTAACTGACAATAATAACAATGCGAGCAGCTTACAGTCAATTCATGAACGATTGGAGTACAGCAAACTTGAGTGAAGTAAAGAAAGAAAAGACACACCGGACGAGACGTTAGAGCTGACAGCCCCGGCAGCTTGCGTGAAGTGTTGGCAGGTTCGCTTGCGACGGTGGTTTTAGCCTCTGTACGTTCGTAAAATTGGCGATACGAAACAAAAACGTACTTTCAGAAATCCTGAACACGTACAACACAGGAGGCGCGGAAGGCTACAAGACAGCAAGATGCTTTTTGAATTTGCCTACTCGTTTTTGTGTTGCCAGGACACGTAAAGTGGTCACCTTGTTGATATGCCACGGCGTTATCTTCTCGAAAGCCTATTGTTTCCTCGTCACAGTGACTAATAGTAAAGGACCAGCTTACGGCCTTGCTGAGAACACAATCGACCATCTGTTGGGGGGGACCTGCGCCCGGGTTGTTAAACTATGCCGGATTTACAATAAAGTTGTTTCCATGCATCCACCTGTTGTGCGTCATTTTCCCATTTGATATCCAGAAACGACCTCTGCATAATTCATTAGGATGACTTCCCGACCGACGATTGCCGGTGAACACGGTGCTAAAACTCTGATTCGTCGTCTGTTCGAAAAACAGCTGAAGGCGTTCTTTCTTGTTCTCATTTTTTTGAAAGGAATTTGTCTGTGCAGCCAGATTTGTTTGCAACAGCGAGAAGATGTGTTTTCAGGACAAAAGGTGATAGTTCTCCATGAACTCCTGTGTTCTAGCCTGCTAAAGTCAGCGTTGGAGTAAGGAGGAATGGGAACAATATAGGAGAGTTGGATCGCATACGGCAGATATTGTCAGCTCCTGACTGGAGGCTTACCATTAGTATTGAAAAGCAAGGTGTGTAATCAGTGCATTTTACCGGTGCTGACATATGGGGCAGAGACTTGGAGACTGATAAAGAAGTTTGAGAACAAGTTAAGGACTGCGCAAAGAGCGATGGAACGAAGAATGCTAGGCATAACCTTGAGAGACAGAAAGAGAGCGGTTTGGATCAGAGAGCAAATGGGTATAGACGATATTCTAATAGACATTAAGAGAAAAAAATGGCGCTGGGCAGGTCATGCAATGCGCAGATTAGATAACCGTTGGACCATTAGGGTGACAGAATGGGTACCAAGAGAAGGGAAGCGTAGTAGAGGACGACAGAAGGCAAGGTGGTGCGACGAAATCAGGAAATTTGCGGGTGCTATTTGGAATCGGCTGGCGCAGGACAGGGGTAATTGGAGATCGCGGGGAGAGGTCTTCGTCCTGCAGTGCAAAATAAAATAGGCTGATGACGATGAGGAGAGGGAGCATCCTGATTATAAGAGGAATCATTAGCTCGGGGCCAACTCCAATTTCCCTATTCAGACACATGTAAAAGGCCAAAATGCTGTCATTAGACAATCGCTGCACCTATTTGAATAACGTGCGATAGATTTGAGAGACAGGGCTAAATTTGAATGACTGTAGGAAGCAAAATTTTAATTAAGGCCTCGAATTTTTTTTACATTGATTACCGAAAAAGAGCAATTTTATTTAAACGGCATAAATGGCCAGCACGAAGTTAAAAAATTCATAGATCTGCACCAAAAACAAACATCGCAGTTCTGTAAACTAGATCTGTTAGAACATCTCAAGCGGACAAATGCGATATATGAATTTGCAGCTCGCTTGAAATTATTACAATGCTTGAAAGGTTTTTGCATAAGTCCTACTCACACACAAATTAGTGGTGCACACTTGAAAGAGGCGTAGAGTACGTCAATTTTCTTCGCTTTAAACACATTTCGTTAGCTGCTGTTCACAGAATTGTGTGATCTCATTTTATTGCCGAGTTACGGAGTTGCAAGCTTCATACCCGGGCCCCTTTCTTTTACTTTTGCGATTACTTTTAATATTTATGACATAAATTGAAAGTGCACTTGCTTCAACAGCTATGTTTTAACTTCGTCTTTTAAATGCGACAAACTTCCTCAAAATCCGGGCAGTGGTTGCTGAGAAAAGCGATTTCTCTGTCCCCATGCATTTAGGTAGCTAGAAGCTCGCGAACTAAAGCTTCCAATGGAAAGCTTTAGTTCAGAATCTTAAAAGCATCAATCAGGAATGTACAAGCGTTGAATGTGGAGATGGTGTTCAGGAAATATTCGCGACTGGAGTTTAAAAGCTCGCGAGTTTAAATGCGTCATTTCGTAATTTCAGAAGGGTAATACGTTGTTGAGATCTTGGTCCGCAAATATTCAACTTCTTTTTTTTCTGTTCACATTGCGAAATGAGGCGCACAGGAAGCGCTGGTATCGCTGCCCACGTGACGTTTCTGTAACCGTCAGAATCATCTTACGCCGACGTGTTCACCGCCGGTGACCGCCTCTTATGTTACGAAGCTCATCTGCCGGCGACGGGCCGTCACGTGGTGTAGAAATACGTGACGACAGATCTAGGCGTTTAAGCGGGTCACGGCAGTGACCTGTTTCGCGAAACGACAGCGTCAAGAATCACATGTGGAGGGCCGTGCAGTGTCTTTTTTCGCTCCTTCGCTTCACTGCCTGTATACGCGCCTCTTATCTTACGAAACTAATTTCTCAGCGAAAGAGTGTCGCTGGGGGTAAAATAACGACGCACAACACGTTACCGGATGCCTAAGCAGGCCATCGCAGTGAGTTGTCTTGCTTCGCCAAAGTGTCGGGCGTCATGTGCGCAGCAAGGTCGATTGAAATAGGTCGCGAAGCTTCGGGCGAAAAGTGGTTCAGTACAGATTGTCACCGACATCAGCATGGGGGGTTATGGGAGCCGCGATTGAAGCGCGACTATGTTTGGAGGGAACAAACATTGGGAAAGAAAAACGCGTTTTTTAATTCAAGCGAGACACACTTAGATTCATTCAACGAAAATAAAATTCCTACTCAATTTTATATATTCGTGAAGAGTTAAGAAAATACAAGTTTATTTAATTTTATTATTAGTAATAAATGCATTTCTTTTCAGCGCCCATCGCTACAAGAGGCGTTGACGCCACTATCATCGCAATGCACGTCTTGAAATGGGGAGAAAGGCGCACTCGTAAAGTTCACCTGTTGAAATACGCCCCCCTCACGGTTTGTGCTTTCTTACGTGTCGAAGTTTGTTTGAATTTGGTGACGCGGGTAGCTTCATCGCTTCTTCATCCCTTCAGTCAAAAGTAGTAAGTTACGACCGCCAGATAATTGTGTAGTTGTTTTAGCGCGACTGCGCTGGCCGACGGGCTTGGCATCCTACAATAGGATCAGCACTCTACACCTAAAGCTTTCGTCGGCCTCCAAAGAAAGTATGTTCTGGGCAGGGATGCGATTTCGACAACCGTACGGCTGGCCTTTTCCTGCATCGCTTTCCACGCTGAAAGCTCGAAACGCCCATCAAGTCGAATGGTGGGACATTTGAATATATAGCTCCAAAGGCAGGACAACAAAACAATTTTCGCGCCTTCGAAAACAACATGACGTCACTTCTGCTTTTAACGGATATGGCGTCACAATTTTTTTTTCTTCCGCCGGAAGTGTTCCCACCACATACAGATGGCGCTAAGCCCCATGAACCGCCGATGGACCGCCATGTTTTGAACGTATGGGGTCCTATGGAAGCTTCGCTACCAGGTATATTTACCTTGTGCGCAGCGCGTCAGACGCGCCTTTGCGCGGCCGTAACAGTTTTAGAATCGAAGCGGAAGGAAGACAGTTTTCGCCGACAGAAATTGTAAAACCGAATGACGCCTTCGAAATTCTATAAATTGTTATTGCCTCCTGCGGCGCGTCGCTTATGCACCGTAACGGTTGCGATTTTAATCTCGTGCGATTTTTACTTTCCCACACTACACCGTCCGCGAGCCGTGCCGAAATGCAGGCACCCGATCGAACTGACGCACATCATGAAACGACGCCGCAGCGTCATCACGAGAACGAAGGCGATGCTTGATGCCTGTCCAAGGGAATAAGGCATCGCTTGAACACGGCGGAGTGAGCGCAGAGGGGTGCGTTGATGGAGAGCAGCAGTTTTCTTGCCGAACAATATTTCTTATGTGCAAAATAATCTTCAGCTGCTTACTTACAGATCTCTTACACGAAAATAAAATTTACTTCGTGCGGCAGCCGTGATGGCCCTCTCCGCATATCTCCTACGCCTTGGCTTTCTGAGACAGACAAATTCACTCGCCCCAGCGGTGGGATGATTACACAAGGACAAGGCTGCTCCATTCCTCTGATGGATTTTCCGCGTGTCATGCGTAAGCGCACCTTTCTTTTACTCTGCAAGAATCCTGGTGCGCGTGCGGTAGCGTTTGGTATGCCCACACGAGAAAATTACACCCTCGAGGTTGAATTGGACGCCGAAACACCCTCTTTAAACCTGTACTTTATCAGAAAACATAAAAAGATGGATGCATCCGTTAGCAGAACCGCTAATGCACTCTTATATTAATTATTAGAAAGGTGTTTCGTGCGACACGCGTACACTTCGCAGAATTTACGCGTCCTGGGGCACTTTAATATTGCAAGCACGTAAAAAGCTATATCTGTATATTTTGAGCAGTTTACACCAAGTCATTGTTCGAGCACGTCATATGGTCACAGTCATATGGATGTCAACCTGTTACTTGGTGCACATGGCGTGTCGGATGCCTTTCGCTTTTTACAACTTCCTTAGCCTAAGTTTTTTCGGGTTGGTGTCGTTTTATATATCAGCTGCGAATCTTCAGCAAATCATAACGCGTCAGCCAATCATAGTCCTTCAGGCGTATGTTTTATTCCTGTTTAGCATCGGGGCTGATGCAATATCATGCTAAATAAATTTTGCGCCGTTTCATGCAACATCGGTTCGAATGAACAATCCCAGCTGCATGGGCAGAGCAACACCCTACCGCTAAGAACACAGCCTTTATTGTGGAGGTGGCGCATCCCGGTCGTAAAGTGGAAATACACTACTCTGTCCTCTAATCTCCTACCGGCCTTGGCACGTTACAACTAGCTTCGCCTAAATTGTTTCACCTTGGTGCTGATTCACAGATAAACGGAAGCACTGAAGAGCGTGGCGCCAGCCTATCGGAGCAGCTAGAGGTGACACTGCCCTATTCCCTCTAGTTGCGTCCGCGAAGTATATAGTCCAAAGCAGTAAAGAAGAAACAAAGTAGTCGAGCGGTAACGATTCCGCATCGCAGTCGGTAGATCCACAGTGCTGTATTATTCCCTCTAGTTGCGTCAGCGGAGTAGTCGAAAGCAGCAAAAGAGAGACAAAGTAGTCGAGCGGTAACGATTCCGTATCGCAGTCGGTAGATACACAGTGCCGTATTATTCCCTCTAGTTGCGTCAGCGGAGTAGTCGAAAGCAGTAAAGAAGAAACAAAGTAGTCGAGCGGTAACAATTCCGTATCGCAGTCGGTAGATCCACAGTTCGAGTCCAGGCGGCGCAGATTTTTTTAAAAGACATCTCGGAAAACACATCGGGATTACTTCGATGGAGGTCCCAAGACTAGCTATAAATTAAGACACGTCGTTGCAAAAAAAAGTGACGTGTGCGTTTTGGCAAAATACACATTAGGGGAAAAAGGGTGAAATTTTGAAAAGATAAACTTTTAAAGGGGTTGAACGGGTGAGTTATAGAAACAAGAGAACACCCTGAAGAGTGAAATTTTTCTTAACGTGTAATTACCACTGTCATGCTACTTTTCTTGCTTTTTTTTTTTTTGGTGGTTGAACTGCCTTAGTTAACGGCCGAACTATATAAAGCCGCCGCATAAGTCGCACTCTGTCAGAAAATTTTGAAACGCGTTTCCCTCACGATATGTCTGATATTGATTAAGACTTGCGTAGGGGCTAGTTGAAATGGGCCGCACGTGTCAAGCGTGTTTTGCGCATTGTTCTTTGCACATGACGTTGTTGCCCACAATGTGCACCCGCAATTTGTTTCAATAAACAGTTGATAGATGCGCTTCGTATGTGCTGTCCTCGTCCCTGCGGTTCAACGTTGCAGCGCTGCTATTTAAACACCCCGTCTGGTATGTCGGAACTGCAAGTGTCTCACAATATAGGCGCCCGTAGTTTTCCGCAAATACAAAGCTCATGTTCTGACTCCAGCATACAAACAGTGTTTCGAGTCCCACAGAATGCCAGCGAAGCCTGTATATACTGCGAAAGGAAGCTTTTATTCGGTCTAAAGCTCTCGATACCCGCGGAAACATAATGGTTTCATTCTGTAGGGGTGACTGCTATTGCTGCACTTATTTTCGGTTCAGGATTGATTCGGGTTAAGGCACACTCCTGGAATATCGATTCAAGGACGGGTTTATTTTTGGTTCGGGTACGCTTTTCGATTCAGTTTCAAGTTCGATTCGGCAACCTGCTGTCGAGCACACATCTGCTAAAGGAGCTGCCATTTTGAGGGAACCCTCGCGATGTATAGAATAGCAGCGTTAATCTTCTGTAGTCAAGAGAAAGAAAACGAAACGTACCTATAGGACCTTTTCTTCGCGACTTTGGGTCACCTGTAAGCCGGACATCCAATATTTCGCCAATGGAATCGCAGCAGCTTCCCAGTAGAGGCGGAGATGATTGGACAAAGCACGCGATCTACTTTTTAACTGTCGCAGCGGCACCGTACCTTAGAATCGCACTCAACAAGCGCCATGTCCACTCTACCCTTATAGCCGAATCAGGCACGTCTGCTTCGTCTCACTGCAACCCAATTATAAGCAGATGGTTTTCTCCTCAAGCGCCCTTGCACGCGATAAGCGCTCACTCGCTCCTTGTCCTTCGCGGTCGAGTTCTTACTTTTCTCAGTCCTCGTAGCTGTTATTGGCGTAGTCAGCCTTTCACCGTCGGTGTCCGTATATATATACGAGCAGGTTTACACATCGATATAGGAGAGCACGTAATTTGGAAATTTTGTAAGCAACAAAAAAAAAAGAAATCAGTTTTTGGTTTCTATTGGCCGGCACATATGCTCGCAGAAATCGTTTCGGTTGTCACCGCAATAAAGTGCCGAAACATATAGTGTCACCGTTTATGATTACCGTTACTACCCCTTCTAATACTCTAGGTGCCTGCTGAGCATGCTGCATGGGAATAGGATTGAGCATGATACTGTTACCGTAACGGTAGTACGCGCACCCTGTAGCGCACGTTGGTGTAGCAGATAACAAAATTGTGCTTTCTCTTTTCTTGCTTTAGTCCGAAAATTGCCTAGGAATACCTGTCAGCAACGCATTTATGAAATCGGCTAAATCCTACAAGCACCTGTTTCTTCCCCTATTTTCGGATTCCCCATATTTGCGCTCAGTTGCTCCCGGAATAGTGGACATTTCTTAACCGCTTAACCATGCAATCGTGGCACGTACCGATGTTACGAACCAAACCGTTCGTCGTATGTGCTCCCATGTAAATTAACAAATCAAGCAGCGAATGCCTTATGCAACCTACGCACACGTAATCAGTTAATTGCTTGCACTTATACCACAGCTCCCGTTTAAAAACAAAGTGCGTTATTTTTGTAATTTATTTTAAATGTAGAAAAATCTAAACTGTAGCCTCTTTAGGGCCGGCCATCCCGCAATCCAAAATACGCTAAGGCATACCGTGATACTATCAAAAACATATCAAACAGCTCAGTGGACCAAAATATGGCCCTTTCGGTTGTCGAGTGCTCTCCTTACCTCAACGTCTTCTAGACGCAATACTCCGGCTGTCGCTTCTTGGCTTTATTTTAGATTTAGAAAAACTGGAAAGTAGGCTACGTTAAAGCAGGCAATACCGACATGCCTAACTCGTTACTCAGGCAACTACCGAAAAGGAAAAGCAAGAAGAAGATATAAATAATACGCACGCAGTCACCTCGCAAACACACAGTGTCCACACGAGCACCAGCACCGACAGCGCAAATCGAGTGGTCTAGCGGCACGGCTGTAGTTGTTGTTTTACGACGTACTTGCATTATTTGTTTTGTTGTCAATTACGGTTGGTGAACAGGCCTGGGCTATCAGCATGGGGCCACAGCTACTTGGAATAGGCTGGCCGCCCATCTTCCGCCATTAGCAGCTTAGTCTTCGTAATAAAGTTTATTCACTTACTCACTGTCATTTACTCTGGTGCTGTGGATGCACAAACGCTGTTGATGACCTTCGCCTTGCTGCATTGCTTCCCAAGCGATACCTATATGTTTTAATGCGGTGAGATGGGGCAACGGCGTACTTTATGACTGACCTAAAATTAAATTATATGGTTTTACGTGCCAAAACCATTTTCTGAATATGAGGCACGTCGCAGTGAGGGACTCCGGAAATTCGGACCACCCGGGGTTCTTTAACGTGCACCTAAATATAAGTACACGGGTGTTTTCGCATTTCACCCCCATCGAAATGCGGCCGTCGTGGCCGGGATACGATCCCATGACTAACCTAAAAATGCCTATAGCTGTTCGCCTGGAAAGAGCAGAGAAAGAAACAAGAATCCTGCTGAACTCATCTCACAATGAGTGTCGACGTTGATGCGACTAGCATTCAGGCCAACGTAGCGACTCACCGTATTGATGAAAACACCTTTAGAATCTGTAGGGATCATTCTTAGATTGCCATCGTTTCGGCTTTATGCGACACACACTGTCTTAGGGATCAGCCAACTTTGCTGTCACACGAGCTCGTCAGGGTTCGGCATGGCGATGACTGTATGACAAAGAAGTCAAGACGTCGTTGGAAAAGTGAAGGCGGTGTGACATCGAAGATACGACGACAGTGGAATGATGATTCTGATGATGGCGATAATAACGGCATAACGAACAAAGTGTGACGACTGCTGTGTGACGAGAATTTCGTGACGACGACGGTATGACGAGAATTGAATGCTGAAGTTGGACTGACGATGATGGCAGGAAAACGACGGCATACTCACGATCAAGTTGTGACATCATGATTACGATGGAAAGACTAAGTTTGCGTCGTTTGTCGCGTCACCTCTTGATTACGGTTGCTCCGCTACCTCTGGTACGGTGAGCCCGAGGGACGTTGTAAGCCCCGTTAACGCGGCCACATTTACCGATGTTGGCTTGTTAGGTTAGGTTGGCTTTGTTAGGTTAGGGCTTTGTTAAGCACTTTGACCTGTTGCATAGCCTAAAGATCTCGATCCCTGTGTAAACCCAATGTTTCAGCCGTTTCTATCTGAGCCGATCTCCGCTATTTCTGTACTTATCTTGGGTTCGGGTTTGATTCGGGTTTCGGGATTCGGGATTCGGGACCCTCTGAGAATATCGCTTCGATATCGGGTTCCATTTCCTTTCCAGCGCGGTGCTTCATTTATCTTCAAGTTGCTTTCAACACCATGCTTTCAAGCACACCAGGTGCTAGAGAAGCTGCCATCTTCATAGAAATCTCGCGATCTAGAAGAGCAGCGTTCCTCGAAGGTCAAAAATAAGACAAGAAAACGTACCGATACGATAGTTTCTTCTTGACCTTGGGTCGCCCCGTAAGCAGAACATGAAATATTTCACCAAAGTGATCGCAACACTTTCTCAACAGCGGCGGAGATGCTTACATAAACCACTCGATTCACTTTTTAACTGTTACGGCAGCCCTACACCTGCGAAGTGCGTTCAGCTAACACCGTGTCCGCTCTACCGTTAGACTGGAGCCAGACGTGTTTACATCGTCTCAATGTAACCAAAGCTTACGCAGCCGGTTTTCTTTCCGGGCGTCCTTGCAAGCGATAAGCGCTCTCTCACTTCGTGCCCTTGATAATAGGGTTCTTACTTTTCTTAGTCCCCGTAGCTGTTATTATAGTCCGGGCGGCCTTTGACCGTCGGTTGTTTGTATATACAAGCGGTTCTTTTTAGCTGCATAAAATTTTTAATAATTGCTTGCTGAAGATAGAATAATTCTAACTCTTGAGCTAAACTACTTGATTAGGCGGCCATTACTTCTACGAGAAATCAAAGCGCTTAAGTGAATGATGACCATAATTACATTAATAACTTCCTAATTAATCACCATAGGGTACTAAATTTGGTTTACCAATTGTAGCAAGTGAGCTCACGAGGATTATCGACTTGGAACAAAAATTCAGGACTACACCAGTTTCTCGGTATTGATTTTCAAAAAATGACCAGCCGAGGTTGCTTAGTGGCTACCGTGTTGGACTGCTAAGCACGAGCTCGCGGGATCGAATCCCGGGCCACGGCAGCGGCATTTCGACAGGGGCGAAGTGCAAAAACACCCGTTTACTTAAATTTAGGTGCGCGTTAAAGAACCTCAGGTGGTTCAAATTTCCGGAGTACCCCACATCGGCGTGCCTCATAATCAGATCGTCCTGAAAGTTTTCTTTAAATATGACTAGATCATTCACGCATTTTATATTTTGAGGCAATGCGGGAAATGTTCATGGTGATATTCAAATTAATTTTGGAGTATGTGAGCTATATAGGTGCTAAATGAAGATTGCTAGAACTTCCATTTCGACCGGCATATAGACGGTACGTGAAACGCTTACAAAGTTTCCCGCTTTCCTGTAAGGATCAAGGGCGGCAGCAATTTAATAGTTAAAAAAAAATAAAGGCCATGATGTGAGTTTCGTGCACAGAAAGTTTGAAGTGCATAGAATAATTATGTTTCTTGAAAATAATTGCTGGGCACTCGTTGTTCTTCTCTCTCTCTCTCTCTCTGTCTCTCTCGCTCTACAAGTTCCATGCAATATATAAGGCCTACAGTTCGTTTTCTCGGTATCCTCGGTCCACTATGTCAGACACGTTGTTTACAATTCTTTCAAAGAGGAATAATGTTGTAGGTTACGTACAATAAGCATTTAATCTGCATACGTTAATTACAGTTTTTGCAGAAGATAACTTGCTCAAGCGTTCCAGAGTGCAATACCGCCGTCATCCACGTTTTCCAGAGTCCTAAGAGAACCATATATGACCCCGATTCCAAATTCGGCAGAAGCTAAATATAGGAGGAGGGGGCGAGTGTATTCTAAGTTTAACGTGTGGCAATACTGAAGACTGCTGGCTTAATTAACATTGCAATAAATTTCTTAACCTTGGTTTTATCGGTATTCTTTGCGTTATACGTGGTTAATCCTTGGCTTCTCGCATGTCCTCGGTGAATTGAAAGAGCCACCTGTTTATATTGCATCAAAATAAGGGGAACGTTATGAGTAATGTGTAGGTGAAATTCGATATGTCTGTGTTTATTGCGGCCTTTGCAATAAATTACGTGTTCAAGCGCTGCGGAGCTTACAAAAGGGTGCGTTTTACGAGCGGCGCGAAATTCAGCCCGCTGCCGGTCAAAATTACAAATACCACTGGGATCAAACTATAAGCGAAAAATGGGATGACCACTTTTGCAAAAGAGTACGAGGACTTAAATGCGTATGCATGAGATACAGCCTTTGCGAAATATTTAAGGGGCTGTTGGGAGGTGTCACACGACCGTTATGAGCAATGTTTCTGAATGTTCCGAAAATAATCAACACTGAGTTTATATTTGATGGCAATGGGAAGCATAGTTAATGTAGTCTGTAGCGCAATCTGAACGTTTCTGGTCTAATTGATAGCGTTGGAAATAAACAATTAACCCTCATCTCTTTTTCTATTTTACCCTGCGTGACACCAAGCTTGCTAGGTGAACAAGTACTTTAGCCGAAGGGCTTGTTTTTGGAAGAAGGGGCGGGGTATATTTTTTGTCTAGTGTGTGGCGAAACATTAATGTTTCTGGCCTAATTAAGAGCATTCCAAATTAGTACTGAACCCTCTTTTTTTTTTCCCGTTTTGATGCGTTATTCTTTGGTTCGTACGAGACGCGTGTTCGTTGTTTTCGAAGGACGGAGCGAGGCACCTTCATCATACTTCTTGAATATAAATGGTGGGTTGGATGTGATGTGTAGCAAAAGCTACAATTTTGTGGGATAATTGCGGCTTTTTAAGCAATCTACGTATTCAGGCACTCCGGAGCGTGTCAGGTGCATTCTACGAACAGCGCAGAATTTATCTCGTAGTCCTGTGAGCTAGAACTATGTACGTCACCGAGTTCATTGTTACTGTTACCGTAACGGTAGTACGTTATGGAGGCAGCAATGACGTCGAAGTAGTGAAGTCGTTGGAACGACGAAGGCGGTATGACGTCAAAGATATGACGACAATGGGATGGCGATTCTGATGATGGCGATAGTAACGGCATAACGAGCACAGTGCGAGGACTGCTGTGCGACGACAATTTAGGGACGATGGCGGTATATATGACGAGAATTGAATGATGATGCTAGAGTGACGACGATGGCATGATACCGACAGCATACTCACGATCGAATTATGACATCATGATTACGATGGAATGACTAAGCTCGCCACGTTCGTGGTGTCACATCTTAATTACGGTTGGTCCACTACCTCTGGTATACGGTTAGCCCGAGGGACGTCGTAAGCCTCGTTAACGCGGCCACATTGACCGATATTGGGTTTTGGAAAATCATTCCTTCCGCCGTTCACGGCGGAAGGAACCAGTTGTATAGCCTAAAGATCTCGGCCCCATGAAGCCCTGATGTTACAGCCGCTTCTATCTGAGCCGATCTCCGCTAATTTTTTTTTAATCTTTTTTTTATTGAAATGAATATTAGGAGAGGTTGGCGCCTTTATGGAGGCACCTGCTACTCCTTGTCACTTGGCAAGGAAACAAATTTGCGTAAAAAGGGATGTATAAAAAATGTACAGTCCAACAGTACATGGGTCGCAAAGTTTTGCGCATTAATTCAGTACACGTACGCATATACAAAGTCAGCTTATTTTGAACAGCCAAAACACACAACGCATGTAATACACTGCAAGTACAGAACAGAATTATACATGCTGCGTAAAAGTTGCGATCACTACATACACCATTTATGAACCACGGACAACATTTATGTTACTCATTTAGCGTATTCGGATGATCTGAAACTTAATATTTTCTCAGAATGTTGGGATATCGATTCGAGGTCGGGTTCCGTTTCCTTTCAAGTACGGTGTTTAATTTATGTTCAAGTTGCCTTCAATACCATGCTACCGAGCACACCAGATGGTCAAGGAACTGCCATCTTCATAGAAATCTCGCGATCTACAAGAGCAGCGTTCCTCTGTGGTCAAAAATAAGACAACAAGACGTACCGATACGATCTCTTCTTCTGGACTTTGGGTCGCCCTGTTAGCAGAACATCCAATATTTCGCCAAAGCTATCGCAACAGCATCGCAGCAGCGGCGGAGATGCTCAGACAAACCACTCTATTCACTTTTTAATCGTTGCAGCAGCACTGCACCATCCAAGTTTGCTCAGCCAACGCCGTGTCTGCTCTACCGTTAGACTGGAGCCAGACTTTTTTGCATCTTCTCGATCCAACCAAACGAGGCGCTGCGCGTTTTCCTTCCGAACGTCCTTGAGAGCGATAAGCACTCTCTCGCTTCATGCCCTTGGTAACCGTGTTCTTACTTTTCATAGTCCCCGTTGCTATTATTAGTCTCATCGGCCTTTGACCCTCGGTTGTTTGTATATACCAGCTGTTATTTTTTAGTTGTACCATCTTTTTAATAATTGCTTGCTGCAAATAACACAATTTTAACTCTTCAGCTAGATCACTGGATGAGGCGACCATTACTTCTATATACGAGAACTCAAAGTGCTTAATTAATGGAATGGTGACCAGAAATACACTAAATAACGTTTAAATTAATTGCCCTATGGCACTTAATTTAATTTATTAAATGTAGCAAGTGCGCTCACAAGGCTTATCTACTTGGAACGAATTTTCAGGACTACACCAGTTTCGCGTTATTGATTTTCAAAACATAACCCGCCCTGGTTGCTTAGTGGCTATGGTGTTGGGCTGCTAAGCACGAGGTCGCGGGATCGAATCCCAGCCACGGCGACGGTATTTCGATGGGGGCGAAGTGCGAAAACACCAGTATACTAAGATTTAGGTGCCGGTTAAAGAACCCCAGGTGGTCCGAAGTTCCCCACTACGGCGTACCTCATATTAGATCGTGGTTTTGGCGCGTAAAACACCATAATTTAACTCAATTTCTTTTGATTTTCAATATGTACTGACGTTCCAGTTACGTTTGTGCTTCAATGCATAAAACACCGTTTTCTTTAAGGAAAAGTGGAGTACCACTGCATTTTTACCGCAAGTTTGACGGCGCACATCTGGAATCCAATGCCATCCTCATATTTTTTTTCCAATTCATAGATTAAAATATGTACTGTAAAGTGAATAACTAAAAAGCTAATTAGTGTAATTATGTTATTTGTTCAATTAAAAACCTTTATTTCTCGTAGAATCATGGCCGCCTCATGGATTAATTTACATTGAGAGTTAAAATTATGCTAGCTGCCACAGACAATGTTTAAAAACTTAGCGCAGCTAAAGAAGAAAGAAATTTAAAAAATGTCACGCATAAGTGGCCGCTTGCTCAGATGGAGCCTCACTCTCCAAGAGGACAACTTCGTTAGATATAAGAAGGGAAAGTTGCATAGCAATGCGGATGGTTTAAGCAGGCTAATTTGAATTCTGCGTTTAAGTGTCCTGCCTAAATCTTAGGGTTGTTAGTGTTAATTTTCTTAAGCCAAGAAGATCCCCTCTCATTTAGCAGAACTCCCTCCATGACTGCTCAATTTTTCAGCATGAAATTGCTTCGAAAATCGGCGTACCGAAATGCAGCATTTTTTGTTTCTGCACTTATATTTTCTTTGAAGCCTAGCGGGTCTAAAGTGAGATCCAAGATACGTCATTTCTGCGCAGAGCCGTGTTGTGGGGTTCGCTTTGCAGTTGCCTGTCCTTGTTGGATGGCGGTGTCATCATTTCACAGCTGGTCGGTGCAAGCCAAGGCACACCCCTTGTCCCAACCATTCTCTTCCTGCCCAGCGGTTATCAGCACTGGTCAGTCAAGATTTTCCGGGCCATGGAGGAGCTGTTACCAACCGCCTGCAAGGGTACCGACCTACAAAATTTTCCCAGCCAGCTGCAGCTGCGGAGGTGGTGAGCTTCCGAGAAGCGACCGAGGAACCCTTCCCCACCTGCGGCGGCGACTCGTATTGTAGGGGCGACTATGTGCGGCATCAACACCCCCTCGGCGCCGCTATGACTAAACGTGGTCGGTGGGCCAAGTATTATCAGTGAAATCGCCAACGCCTTCACGGTTCGATTGAAGAAGGGGGAATTCCTGGAAGGAGATGCTTTGCAGTGCCTTCTCACGGGCCTTTGAAGACGCCAGACAATGGGTAGCCGCGGCGGCCACTGTGCGAGGTCAGCTCGGGGAATAAGAGGCGCCTGCTCGGGTCAGGCACCGTGTCTGCGAGAACCCACTCATCTCGGCGTGGTCAGCGAAACCTATGCGGAAGTGTGTATAAACCCTCCCCCTCAAGAGCGGCTCGGCTACGATGACTGAACGCTCCGAATTGGTAGCAGGTTGAACGGCCGTTTTCCCTCACCTAGGGATCTAGGGAGGACATAGTGTATTTAAGGAGCCGTTGGCGGCTCCTCAGTATGCATTCCTCTTTCAGTCATGTTAGACTGATTAACTGTTACGTTCTCATGTAGATACTGTAAATAAATCCCCATATTCCTCGTTCTCGATGAGAACAAGTCTCTCCCTTCAACAACGTCCTCAGCGTGGATAAGTTGGAAGACGGCATGGGCCAGCTACCATCTATTTCATGCCCCAACCCAAACATTACACTGTGCTCACAACGGAAAGGACTGCCCAGAAATTTCTTGTATGGTTGACAACGCCCGTGTGTTAAACCGCCGATACCTCTTAAAGCAGCACCGAGACCACCGTGTTTCAAACGGCTTGTTCCCTCCCCAAGTTCGTGCCATGTTCGTACCATGAACAAGGTAAAAGTGGGATGCCAACGTTTCGAGATGTGGATTTCTTTTTTAAAGCGACATATGCTTTCGTCGGCACACAATATATATATGTATATATATATGTATATATATATATATATGTATATATATATATATATATATATATATATATATATAGGTAGGGTTCTCCTGAAGGAGAGAGGGGGTACATTCTTCAACCGACGTTCAATAGCACGCCTTTTTTTTTCGATTCTACACCCTCGCCGCTAACACACTCTCGGTCGTTGCCTCGCCCACCAGCATTGCCTGCTCTCCTTTATGCAACCACGCGGCCACCGCAAGGCTAGAGGCCTTAGGCATGCACCACATGATCGAGGAGTTCTTAGACGCTCACCACACAGCCCAAGTCCGTCGTCTCTCGCTAACCCCGGCTGGCCGCACAGTCCTCCGGAAGCTCAGTCTCAAGGCCATCCCCGAGGTTACAGAGTACATGAAGACTCCGCAAAAGGTCAGAAGACGTATTTATGCCCCGCCTCTACCCCGCAACATGGACCCCGCGTTCCATCAGGGCCGCCGGCAGGCCCGTAGTGAAGTCATTTGGCGACGCTAGGGCTCGCAAGATGGAGTGGTTTACACAGACGCCGCGAGGCGCCCCCGCGGCGACCTCATGACCGCGGTGGTAGCGGATCACAACGGAGGATTGATAGAACACACAACAATCACGGCTGTCCGAGTGGTGGAAGCGGAGGAAACCGCGATTGCCATGGTCAAGCATGCGGAAGCGAATACTGTCATCAGCGATAGCTAGCAGGCCATCGGCAATTTCGTCCGCGCTTGAATTTCCGAACAGGCGTACCGCGTCCTCACGCGGCGCCCCCTAAGCGGCTGGAAAACCCTTGTGTGGAACCCCGCTGACGCGGCTGTGCCCGGCAACGCGTCGGCTCACAGTTTGGCTCGAGATCTCATGCGCCGAGCCTCGTCCGCGGATGCGGACGGCATGAACGAGGAGTAGAGACACGAGGAACCATGCGAGACTTATCATGAAATAGCCCATATGCATCGCTTGGGGCGTCGCGCACTCCCACCACCAGCCAAGCAACTCGATGGATGGATGGATGGATGGATGGATGGATGGATGGATGGATGAATGAATGAATGAATGAATGAATGAATGAATGAATGAATGAATGGATGGATGGATGGATGGATGGATGGATGGATGGATGGATGGATGGATGGATGGATGGATGGATGGATGGATGGATGGATGGACGGATGGATGGATGGATGGACGGACGGACGGACGGACGGACGGACGGTGTTTGAAGTAGATAAAGAATGCTAATCGCATCAAATCACTTTCTGCCAAGGCTACGTGATGTTGCGGCGTTGGTAATAAATCGGGGGAGAGTGGGCTGAGTGTGATACGTCTGGTAAGGTGAGCCCAAGGACCGTTCCCCGTTAACGCGGCCCCATTGGCCAATGTTAGGTTACGTTAGGCTATTCAGACAGGCTGCCAGTAAAGCCTCTGTACGGAGAAACGAACATTTTACACAGCGTAAAGCTCTGAATCTCCGTGTAACTCTAATGCTTTAACCGTTTCATATTGAGCCGGTCTCTGCTATTGTTATGCTTATTTTTGGTTCAGGTCTGATTCGGGTTATGGTACCCCCTGGGAATATCGATTCGAGAACGGATTTCATTTTCTTTCAAGTACGGTGTTTAAGTTATGGTTAAGTTCCTTTCGACACCCTGCTACCAAGCACACCAGATGCTAGAGGAGCTGCGATCTACAGAGAAATCTCGCAATCTAGAAGAGCAGCATTCTTCTGTGGTCAAAAATAAGACAACAAAACGTACCGATGTGATCTTTTCTTCTTGCCTTTGGGTAGCCCCGTTAGCAGAACATCCAATAGTTCACCAAAATTATCGCAACACTTTCTCAGCAGTGGTGGAGATGCTTAGACAAACCACCCGATTCACTTTTTAACTGTTGCTGCAGCACTTCACCAGCGAAGTGCGCTCAGCTAACACCGTGTCCGCTCTACCGTGACTGGAGCCAGACGTGTCCTCATCGTCCAACTGTAACCGAACTATACACAACTGGTTTTCTTTCCGGGCGTCCTTGCAGGCGGTAAGCACTCTCTCGTTTCCTGTACTTGATAATCGGGTTCTTACTTTTTTTATTTCCGGTACGTGTTATTGGTCTCATCGTTCTTTTACTGTCGGTTGCCTGTATACGCAAACAGCTTGGCAAATCACTTCAATGTCGCAGAGAACGTCTCTTGCTCATTTTATTTTCCAGAAAAACATTTTTTCTGTTTCTTAGTGCAGCACGTATGCTGATAGAACTCATTTTAGTTTGTACCTGTTGAGCGCACTGCACGATAATGAGCGTGAGCGTAGTACCGTTACTGTAACGGTTGTTTGCAACGAAGGCCGTAATTGGCAATGGTAAACGGTCGCGTATGGCTATGATCCAAGAACTTTGCTCACTGCGAGAGGAAATCTGTCGAGGATGTTCAAACAGTTCCGTAGACGTACCAGCTGTTGGTACAGTTTTATACCCCGCACCTCCACCAATATGTTACGGGGATAATGGGAGTATTAGACTGGATTTGCAATGTATATACAAGGAGAGTCAATTGGGTTAAAATGGCTGACTAGAAACAACACGCAACAGCCAGCGTCTCGCGATCTTCTTCTTCCTCTCTCTCTCTTCTTTCACCCTTCCGTAACAATATTGAGCGCATTTCATGATAATGTCTCACACTTAAGCATCGGGATTACCCAAGAAAATTCAATTTGGTGTCATCTTTCCTTTCATGCGACATAAGAAGTGAGGGGTGTAGGCTACGTCTAAGCGTAGGCAATGGAGGCGCGGACAATCGTTTTGCTGGGCGAAAGCAGCAGAAATGATCCAACTCATTACGTGAGTCTGCATGTTTGATGAACCACGTGTCCTTGAAAAGATTGTGCTGCAATTTGCGAAGAACATTCTTGGCATTTGCAGCACACACATTAGTAATCCTGTGACTTGGGACATTTTCTATCTATCAGACGGCTACTTCCTGCCTGAAGCAAAAATAAAACAGTCAAGAAAGACTTTCTGTGCGGGACTACAGAGTGTTAGGGTGATGGTGATGGGTAAGACAAGACAGGAGTAAGCGTGCGACTTTAATGATGCCGGCGCTTGGGTGGGACTGGTCTACGTCTGTCTGGTGAGGTGAGCCCAACGCCGTGGTAAAGCCCGTGAACGCAGCTGCATCGGCCGGTGTTGAATTTTCCAGCCACTCCTCCAATATGTGGGGTCTTTCACGTAGTGTTTTAAGTGGACACTCAAGACAAAAATAATTGGAGCTGCATTAGTCAAAAACCCCTTTATAAAAATCCATTCTTGCCACGAGAAGAAATATGGTAAGCTAGAAATAAATGCAGAAACAAAAGACGGCTGGGGACACCGTCTTGAAGTTCCCAATTAGCTCGCTGTGACGTCATGGATTTTGACGGCGTCTTTACGGACTTGGTTATTTTCTTTTATCGTTAAGCATGGACTACATTATAAAGGAGCCAGTGATGGAACTTTGCTGATTCTTTAACTTTTGCTGTTGCGCAACGGCTGTTGTGCCACAGTGCGTGCCTATCATCGAGACAACGGGCCACTCCCCTCTCCCCTTTCGCTCTTATGAAGTGTTTGCCCTTGTATTGTGCTTCAAACATCCACTGACGACTTTCAAAGTTCAGTTAAACTGCCGACCCTTTCCCGTGGGTCGAACTGAGGAGCCGGGGTGCACAGACTACCACGACGAATTCTGACAGCCTTCAGAATTCCACTGACCTGCTGACCCCTTGCCGTGGAGACCGGTGGTATGCACCTTCGCCACGAGCCGCCACGTCAGTCGGGTGCGCTCATCGGCACCGCTACTTGCATACTATTACCTGCTACATATATTGTAGCACATATTGGATAAAGTTTTTCGTCTCCTATTCGTCTGCTCCAAGAGGTCGTCTCTCGTCCTCGACCCCGAGACGGAACATGGCAAAAGCACAAAAAAAAGAAGGGGAATTTGTAACGTCACACTGACGCAACCGCGCTGTGTTTTTGGCTAGAAATTCAAGAAATGAAACGTTGACCTTCATCTTCTGCTCTTATATCCAGCCTATATTACCGCGAAGTTAGCGGAAAGAGAATTTTCAATATGTGTTTTATCAATCTCAACTGATTTATTGCTTCTGTTTAGTGTTCCTTTAAGCATAAATTGAACTGCAGGCATGCTTAAATGTAGTCAGTTCATTCGGTCTTTCTGTTGCGTGGCAGCACAGGCGAATAAAAAAAAATGTTGACGGCCTCAGCAGTCCCATTGTGTATGGAGTGTATTGAGGTATCCTCCACATTTTCTGCATTCGTGGGAGCTATCTTTTCTACCGGTGCCATACAGCAGGCGGCCTTACTAATTTTATATTTATTTGTTTTCATACTCAGAGGACCCGACGGTATTACAGAGAGGAGTGTTCTAACAATAAACTGTTAATCGCAACTCCTAATCGCGTGTCACTACTATCGTGTATTAACCTTTTCGGGCCAAAGTTAAGCATGAAGGAGAAAAATACACCATTAGGAGTAACGCCGTTTATTTAGCACACGAAAGAGACTGCGAGCGTGTATTATAGTGCTTGAACCTGCGAGCGTGTTTTCTTCCTTTGTGACAGCGTGTAGCCCAGCTGTCCGCCAATAAATATTCGGCGAACGTTTGGAACGCATCGTCCAGTATTTATTGGCCATCGAGTATAACACGACCATCAACAGCATACTAGAGCGCTTTATAAGCCACAGGCCTTAATCAACACTTGTATAATTAACTCCGTTCACTTATCGTTCATGTCTGATTGTTTCTCTCTTTTCCTTTTTGCTCTTATGCAGTGAATGATTGCCTTTGCATTCTTTTTCTTTCTTTCAATTACTGATCATTTTATTCTGATTCCCTTTCGTTGTTTTCGGCTATCTATATTTTTATTTCATACCTCACTTTAATGATCCAGTGGGAGTAATATGTGAGGCATTTCTTTAGGCTGACAATCCCATTTGTGATTAAAGTCTTTATCTGTTAACTCTCTTTCTTTCTCTCTTTCTCTCTTTTTCCAGCAAATGCGCACAACGTTGGTCAACCTATTGCTCAGCGTGAATAGACCCATGTTCCACATGTTTGGCAATCAGGAACTATAGTCCTTTATTGCAGTTTGTAAAGTCTTAACGAGAATTATTATGAAGATCTAGTAGCCTATGTTGGCGAGCTATAGCGCCCTATAGCGACGTAACGTCCACAAGCCTACACTAATCTTTACATTTAGGTATAATAAAGCGTCAGGAGCCAAGGAAAAGCCGCGGAAGCGACGACGTATCCAGTGCTTCTCTTAAGCACGGCAGGTCCCTCATATTTTAGCACCTTTCGTGTTTAGTTATTTATAGTGTGTAAGGAAGCGGACGACAAAACAGTGACGAACACTTTGATTACACCCAAATGCATAACCATTTCATTTATTTGGCCGTCCACTAGTACACGCATCTGCGTCTATTCTTTAATTATATTTTACTGGCTTCAATTCTTGCGTTGTTGTAATTATGCCTAAATAAAATATATCGAAGGAAGGAAGAAATGAAGGACTCGCTCTACCGCGTGCGAAGTCCCGATTTCATCTGCAAACCGCTGTGCGAGACAAGGTAGAAGGATAAGAGAAAGTATCCGTACGTTTTTTTTTTTTTTTTTTTTCACTGGACTCGGCGATCTCAGACAACCGATAACCTCGCTGCTCGCCGTTTCCGCGTTCTGACGGCGTATGTTCGCTCTTTCATCGCGTTTCCTTTCAATGTCGTCTATACACGCACCGGATATTATAGCGGTCGCGCTTAAGTACCTTGCATGCCTTGAGGGCGCCACTAATGGCGCCTCGACTGATTCAGTTTCCCGCGAGTGTTCGCGCCGCCAGCTGGTTTAGCTTCGGGTGTGTTCGTATTCTACGGTGAGATGACGTGGCGGGGGCTGATGTATTGCTCGTCGGAAACCTTACGCTTGCTGAGGAATCCAAAGGGCTAACCCAGAGGTGGCTGCGCGGGGGCGTTGCCAACTTAACAAAAATGTCGCCAAATTTAGCGAGGTTTAGTCACCTCAACGACAACCTTACCCTCCTTGGAGTCTTCGCGAAATCGCAGCGACCTTTATGGTGACCCGTTTAAACAGGGAACTGCCCTGGTAAAATTGCTCAGTGCACTTTGGCTTACTTGAAGAAATGAGCGCTACGAAAACGCGGACTAAAGGACGAACATGTACGACGGACAAGGCATGTTCCTCCTTTAGTCTGCGTCTTCGTAGCGCTCATTTTTTCAAGTATGCAAAACCAACTCCCTCACATCAAGCTTCTGCCCCTTTGACTCAGTTTATGCCTGTAACATAATTTATCCAAAAGAGAGTATATGTGCTTCCATTTGTCTCGCTGCTTCTTAAGACATATACCGAAGAGACTTAATGTAATTATAAGCCGTCTCGGTGCATCAAATCTCCTTTTCTCAGCAAAGGGAATTGTTGGGATCTGACACCGCTGCGAAAAATCGGGGGTTGTTTTCCCTGTTAACACAACGGCCGTTGACATGCCACCCAATGAAGTAAATAAATATAACTAGTTCAAGAAATAACGAATTCAGCCATAGAAATCGTTCAAGCATAAAAAAGGCAAACTACCGGAAGTCGTCGTCATCATCACTTGGCGACGTTTTCCTAAAAGTGGAGTGTTCTGGGTGACGACACGTCGACTTTGCAAAAAAAAAAAATGAGATAAACCGCTGCAAATAATGTACCATCAATGGCGTGGGACACCTTTTTCAAACGATAGCTGACATTACATTTCCAGCTCGTCACTTTCTTCCGTTAAATTAACGTCAAAAACATTTGAACCTAGACCTAGGGTCTTTAAACCTTAAACCTACGGAAGGGGGGAGGGGTCGTTCTACTCTGGCTGCTGCGCGCGGCCGCGCGGGCCCAATCTCGAAGGCGATCTGCGATATAGGGCCAAGTATATATAGGTGCGCCAATCGGTGGTAGCTTCGTGAGCGCTCTGTTCTCCCGCTTAGTCTGCGTTACAGCGAAAGGCAGCATGAAATGAGTTGAATTGGAAAACGTTTCTTCTAAAAGGAAAGGGCTGGCTCAGCAGGTGGGTGGGGCCCCTAGTCCAAAGCTGCACTGGCATCAACAGGCCGCTGTGCTTGGTGAAGAAACGCCACTTGGGCCTCATTTTCTTCTCGGGTGAGCCAGGTCGTCCAATGCTCCGTTCCGAATTGTTTTTGTGCCGGAATGTGAGGCGTACTAATTTTGGGCGGCATGAGCTCGCAAGTCGGCGTGAAAGATTTCCTTCTAAGAGCGCTACTTACCCAATTCCGCATCTACAGTAACACACGTCAGCGTGAGAGAGGTTCGTTGAAGAGCGGCACATGTGTACGCATTGCCACATACTCAGTGAGGCAACTTGGTTCGATCGATGGTTGTTTTTGAACCGTGTTCACCCAGAACAGTAACTTCGTGCGCTACCCATCCGACCAAAGACTACACGGCGATCCAGGTAGATGGGAAAACGGTTGGATACAAACATACGTAGATGCGTAGTCCCCCGAGAAGTCCGTGACATACCCTAGGAACGCTAACTCTTTAAAAATGTCGTCCGCCCGGATATAGCACGAAGCTACGAAAGAAACCGATACAGGTTTCGCAGAAACAAAGTTTCGCAGTTCAGGAAAAGGTCGTCCTGGTGAGGAACTCCTACCTGTGACCAATGCCTTTCTGGGTGGTCGCTCTGCCATCTGCGCTAACCGGGAGGCTAGCATGTAGGTGGCAGCTGGAGGGCGAATTGATCGACAACTCGAAGCTCAGGCACAATGAATGTGGTGTTGGAATCGCACCGCTGGCCCGAGTTGTTGGGGTCTCGGTGCTGACGCCCGTTATTGCCAATGGGTCGCAAGCCCCAAGGGTAGCGTTGGCCTGGCGGCCTGGGGCACTGGAAGCATCCGAAGGTCCCGGCAAAGCATGAGAAGACTGGTAACAGAACAACTTGTTTATTCTAACATAGCAAAAGAGCGGCCGGTCAGGTCGACCGAATTGGAGAGACGGGAGAGCACGTAACTCAACAGTACAAATCGGAGCCTCTCTCCTGGCGTCCGGGGGCAGCTGCTCTTATACTCTCGGCGTCGCGGTCCAAAAGGGAAGGTCACGGGATGAAGGTCACGGGATGAAGGTCACGGGACGGCGGAGCATGAGCCCACGACGGCGCGCACGGTCGAGCCGAGAGACCTGCTGAACCGAGTGCAGTGACGCATCGCCAACCCGCCCACACGACGGCGCGAACGGTTGAGCCGAGAGACCTCCAGGCTCCTCATTCGGGGAACTCCGCTCCCCGGCTGCCGCGCTTTGACAAGCGAGGGCACACACACACACACGCACACACGAAGACACGTGGCACTGAAACACGCCTGGACACGCTTGGCGGGGAAGCGTTGCGGCGGCGTCGCACGGGCCAAAATGTCCGCCGCTTTGAACGAAGCCCCGGCGTCCGTTGCATCCGCGCCGGCATTACCGCGCGTTGTAGGCGAAACGTAACAGACCGCCCCGCCGGGGGAAGGAGATCCCGATGGTCAGGGGACTGCATCCGCTGTCCGGAGGGATGTCGCTCGATGATGCTCATAACCGTAGTCGGGCGTCCTTTGGCGTTTCTTGAGCGCAGCGCACAGAGAAGGCCTCGTTCTCACGTTCAGGTGCACACAGGACACTGCAAAGTGACTTCGGGAGAGTTGACATTTTTGTTCTCGTTTCCGGCAAGCGTTAGAACTACGCCGAAAGTCAACCGCTCAGTCAGCAAGCACGGCACAACCCTCACTAAGCCCTGCCAGGCTCTTTCCCCTTTTATACTGCTGCCTAGTTCCTTACAGTAGTTTAGCAGCACTCAGAACGCGTCCACAAATCGGAAAAATTGCACTAAAAAGCACATCCTCACTTTGAAACACTACACAAAAGCAATAGGTTAAAAATCCTGCCTCAGGAAGAAAAACATCAGTAACAAGCAATTTTGAGGCTGATTCCCACGTTAGGGGCTTCGACTTAAGCCATCGGCGTTACCGTTGAGACTCCCCTTTTTGTAACGCACCTCAAAGGAATATTGTTGCAAAGCGAGGCTCCAGCGCAGGAGGCGGCCATTTTTGGGAGAGATGGTCTGCAGCCATTGGAGAGGGCAGTGATCCGTTTCAATGATAAACCTCGAGCCGGCTAGGTAACATGACAATTTCTGAACGGCCCACACAATACACGCACACTCTTTCTCGGTGGCGCTATACGCCTGCTCACGACTGGTCAGCTTACGACTAGCATACAGGACGGGGTGTTCTACTTCTCCATTTTCCCGTTGGCACAGTACAACGCCCATGCCTCGCTCACTAGCATCACACTGAACAACGAACCCTTTTGTGTAGTCGGGCGATCGTAGCACAGGCTGGCTTGTTAGGGCGCTCTTTAGGGCGCTAAAAGCTCTTTCCTTCGTCTCATCCCAGACGACTGTTTGCGGCTCTGTCTTTCTTAGAGCATCCGTCAAGGGAGCCGCGATATCAGAGTACCTGGGGATGTACCTCTGATAGTAGCCGGCGACACCTAAGAACGACCGAATATCGGTCTTCGTACGCGGTTGCGGGAAGTCTCGCACAGCGGCCACCTTTATTTCAGAGGGGCGGCGTCGACCCCGACCAATCACGTGTCCGAGGTAGACAACCTCGGCCTGTGCTAACTGGCACTTGGGAGCCTTGACTGTCAAGCCCGCATCGCGCAGGCGGGTTAGCACTGCCCGCAAGTGCGCCATATGTTCAGGCCAGGATGCGGAGAATATCGCTACGTCGTCTAGATACGGTAAAGCGAATTCTTGCTGTCCCCGCAACACTTTATCCATGAGGCTTGAAAAGCAGTATGGCGCGTTCTTCAAACCAAAACTCAAAACTTTAGGACGGAATGTCCCCATTGGTGAAATGAACGCCGCATACCTACTAGCCTCTTCTGTAAGTGGAACCTGCCAATAACCCCTGACAAGATCTAGGGTGGAAATAAACTGAGCGCTACTCACTCTCTCAAGGCGCTCCTCGATGTTAGGGATCGGATAAATTTGATCCTTAGTGATGGAATTAAGCCTGCGGTAGTCGACGCAAGGACGAGGTTCCTTGCCCGGTACCTCAACTAAAATCAAAGGGGAGGTATAATCACTCTCACCCGCTTCAATAACACCGAGCTGTAGCATTTTCTTTACCTCAGCCTCCATAATATCGCTCTGGCGGGGTGACACCCGGTACGCCTTGGATCGTACTGGCTCTGGGGAGGTAAGTTCTATGTCATGAGTAAGGACAGAAGTCCTACCAGGCCTCTCAGAGAACAGACCTTGAAACTCTTGTAAGAGCTGGTGTAGTTCGGTTTTCTGCTCAGGCGACAGCGATGCTTTACTTATTAAGTCACTAATGACTTGATCGGTGTCTTTCCTGTTCGTCACTGAGCCTAGTCCCGGAAGCTCGACCGGAAGCTCTTCGGGCACGTTTACCATCATGCACACCACTGCTTCCCGTTGCTTATAGGGTTTGAGCAGATTACAGTGGTAAACTTGCTGTGCTTTCCGCTTTCCTGGCAGACTCACCACGTAGTTAACGTCCGACAGTTTTTGAACAATCCGTGCTGGGCCCTCCCACTGCACGTCGAGTTTGTTCTTTAGCGATGTGCGCAATATCATGACCTCATCGCCCACCTCAAAACGACGGGCCCTGGCTGTCCGATCATAATAAACCTTGGCCCTCTGCTGGGCCTCTGCCATTGCTTCACCTGACAACTCCTGTGCCCTTCTTAAGCGTTCGAGGAGCTTAAGCACGTACTCTACCACGACTGGGTCGTCGCCCCTGCCTTCCCATGATTCTCGAAGCATGCGAAGCGGAGATCGCAGCGAGCGACCGTACACCAGCTCAGCTGGCGAAAACCCCGTAGCCGCATGCGGCGCGGTCCTTAATGCAAACATCACTCCCGGCAGACACAGCTCCCAGTCAGTTTGATGTTCAAAACACAATGCTCTCAACACGCGCTTCATGACGGAGTGGAGCTTCTCCACGGAATTCGACTGGGGGTGGTGCACTGAGCTGTGTAACAGCCTTACCCCGCACCTTTCGAGAAAGGCTGTCGTCAAAGCGCTAGTAAACACTGTACCCTGATCTGACTGGATTTCTGCAGGAAAACCAACTCGCGCAAATATGGACAGTAGTGCATTGACTATCTCAACTGAGCTGAGTTCTTTAAGCGGCACTGCTTCAGGGAACTTTGTCGCTGGGCAGATCACAGTCAAAATGTGTCGGTACCCCGTGGCTGTTACCGGCAGAGGTCCCACTGTATCAATAACGAGCCGTCTAAAAGGCTCCGTAATGATAGGTACCAACTTCAACGGCGCCCTCGATTTGTCCCCTGGCTTGCCCACCCGCTGACAGGTGTCGCATGTCTTCACAAAGTGGTCTGCGTCCCGAAAACACCCTGGCCAATAGTACTCTTGCAAGAGACGGTCCTTAGTTTTCTTAACTCCTAGGTGTCCGGACCACGAACCCCCATGCGACAAGCGCAACAGATCCTGACGATAGCATTGAGGCACGATCAGCTGATCGAACTCCACTCCCCTGCGGTCTAGATACTTCCGGTACAGGACCCCACCTCTTTCCACAAAGCGAGCATTTTTCTTGGCGATACCTTCCTTGATAATGCAGCGTATGTTTTCTAAGCTGCCATCCTTCTTTTGCTCGGCTATCAAAGCCGACCGGCTGACTTTTAGCAACCTGTTTAGTCCGTCTGACGTAGGCGCGATGAGCAAATCTGGAGACAGCTCTTCTAACTTTCCCGTGTCGGGATTTTCCTCTCCAGTATCTGGTGCCTTTAACGCTACAGGCTCAATTTTATTCAGTTCGGGCGTGCTCTGAATACCAGCTTGCTGCGCCTCTGACCCTTTCTCATCGTTCAACAACGTCGGCCCCGCAACTACCGCCTTTGCAGCGAGCTCCCGAACCTTCGATCTGGTTAAGGCCTGAACGCTAGCCTCACCAAACAAAAGCCCCTTCTCGCGCAGGAGGTGATCGGACCTGTTCGAAAATAGGTACGGGTACTGGGGGGGCAGCATAGATGACACTGCGGCCTCCGTCTCAAGTGCTCCGAAAGGTCCTTCAATAAGCACTTTTGCTACCGGCAGACACACGCTATGAGCTTCCACTGCTTGCTTGATCCATGCGCACTCGCCCGTGAACATATCGGGTTCTACGTAAGAGGGGTGAACTACATCCATTGTAGCTGCGGAATCGCGAAGCACTCGGCACTCTTTCCCGTTCACGAGGAGGTCTCGCATGTAAGGCTCGAGAAGCTTCATGTTCTCGTCAGTGCTGCATATAGACAAAAACACGACTTGTGTTTTTGTTTCTGGACACTGCGCCGAAAAGTGACCCGGCTTCTGGCACGTATAACAAACGCGCGCTTGCCTCGTCTCGAACCGCTTTCTGCGTTCGGCTTCGGTTGCCGCCGTCTCCTTACGTTCGGTCGGACTGCTTTCACTCGCATCCGCACTACGTGTATCCCCCTTTGCTCTCATGGGTGTGAACTTCGGCCTCTCAAACTTGGAGCCAAATTCACCCTTTTGACCGTCCTTAGCTCCACGAGCCCGACGCGTCACAAACTCCTCGGCTAACTCAGCGGCTCTAGCCACCGTACTAACGTCTGGCCTATCCAAGACCCAGTACCGCACGTTCTCAGGTAACCGACTATAAAACTGTTCTAGCCCGAAACACTGCAGAACTTTCTCGTGGTCACCAAACGCTTTCTCTTCTTTGAGCCACTCCTGCATGTTTGACATTAGCCTGTAGGCAAACTCTGTATACGACTCACTTCTGCCTTTCTCATTTTCCCGGAACTTCCGACGGAACGCCTCCGCTGGCAGCCGGTACTTTTTTAGCAGACTCGATTTCACTTTGTCGAAATCCTCTGCCTCCTCTCTCTCCAAGCGAGCGACTACGTCGGCCGCCTCGCCGGGTAGCAAAGTGAGCAAGCGCTGTGGCCACGTTTCCCGAGAGAACCCCTGCTTCTCGCACGTTCGCTCAAAGTTAACCAGGAACAAACCAATGTCCTCTCCAAGCTTAGACGGCCGCATCAGGTCAGTCATTTTGAACAATACTCGTTCTCCTGCACCGTGTGCCTGACTTCCATTACGAGCGCGTTCCATCTCTAACTCGAGACGCTTCATTTCCAAAGCGTGTTGACGGTCGCGCTCTCTTTCTTTCTCTTGTTGCTCTTTACGTTCACGCTCATCTTTCTCTTTCTGTTCTTTAAGTTCGCGCTCCTGTTTCTCTTTTTGCTCCTCCCTCTCCTCAATGGTCTCAAGGCATTCCGACAGCTCGTCATCCTCAGCTTCTAACTCAAGAATAGCCCTTAGCAGTTCTGGTTTTCTGAGTTTGTCTGAGACATCCAGACCCAACTCTCTCGCAAGCTCCAGCAATTTCGGTTTGCGCAACGACTTCAAATCCATGGCTGCTCTGAATGCTGCTTTCTCTACTGCCTACTATTGTCTTGCCGCAAACTAACCCGGTAGCAACGACAACCACAATTACCAGCTCTGTTTCTAACACTAACAAAAGCCTGGCAAAACTCAGAAGAAGAAAGTCCCGCACTCACCAAACCTCGCAGCCAAGACTTCAGCGCAGTCGTTCCGCTGCAGGCAACCAGTCGTCACACAGGGCTCGTTGCACTGCTCCCGGATGGTCGTTGTGCTGCTCAGCATACAGTCAACCGCATCTCTTCGCTGCTGGCCTCCGTTGTCGCGATCTCACCGCTGGCAACCAGATGTTGGAATCGCACCGCTGGCCCGAGTTGTTGGGGTCTCGGTGCTGACGCCCGTTATTGCCAATGGGTCGCAAGCCCCAAGGGTAGCGTTGGCCTGGCGGCCTGGGGCACTGGAAGCATCCGAAGGTCCCGGCAAAGCATGAGAAGACTGGTAACAGAACAACTTGTTTATTCTAACATAGCAAAAGAGCGGCCGGTCAGGTCGACCGAATTGGAGAGACGGGAGAGCACGTAACTCAACAGTACAAATCGGAGCCTCTCTCCTGGCGTCCGGGGGCAGCTGCTCTTATACTCTCGGCGTCGCGGTCCAAAAGGGAAGGTCACGGGATGAAGGTCACGGGATGAAGGTCACGGGACGGCGGAGCATGAGCCCACGACGGCGCGCACGGTCGAGCCGAGAGACCTGCTGAACCGAGTGCAGTGACGCATCGCCAACCCGCCCACACGACGGCGCGAACGGTTGAGCCGAGAGACCTCCAGGCTCCTCATTCGGGGAACTCCGCTCCCCGGCTGCCGCGCTTTGACAAGCGAGGGCACACACACACACACGCACACACGAAGACACGTGGCACTGAAACACGCCTGGACACGCTTGGCGGGGAAGCGTTGCGGCGGCGTCGCACGGGCCAAAATGTCCGCCGCTTTGAACGAAGCCCCGGCGTCCGTTGCATCCGCGCCGGCATTACCGCGCGTTGTAGGCGAAACGTAACAGTGGCAAATGAGCTCTGCGGAATCCCGCAAGGTGAAGGAAAGTTCACAAAAGGAAAGTTGCCATCCACCCTAATGTAGCATGAAGCTACAAAGGAAACCCATACAAGTTTCTTCAGAAACAAAGCTTCCCGGTTGGAGGAAAAATTCAGGAGCCATTTCACTCTGCCAAGGTGGATGACCAGCGAAGTTTTACACGTCATACAGGCTTAGAAGATAAGGGTGCATATATTTATTTTCATGCTTTGGTAATGGTGCTGTCGACAGCTTTGTGATAATAAATGTACAAGTACAGTACAATAAGTACAATAAGAGGAAAGTAAAATAAATGAAATGATTACTGTGATATACACTGATTGGTTCGGTTACGACCTTAGACAGAATCTTGGCCAAAGTTAAATCTATGCACTGTCGTAGCGCAAGCTCTTGTGTGTCGTGTTGTCTTATCGAACGATATGGTGCGATTGGGGATTGGGCACGGCCCTGTGTGACGTCATAGAATTGCATGCATAAGAACAATTCGTTCATGGCAATAAAGCCGATGGGTGGACAGTGGGGCTACAGTTTCAGCATTGGCAATAAAGCGTCGCCATGACACTGGTAGCCAAAGGAAAATTCAATAACTTTTGCATGTGTGGTTCTATCTTTTCAAACTATATAACAATAAAGGGAAGTGATGCAATTACCTGCAGAAGTAAAATGTGATTTTGGCGATTTTCTTTTTCGACACCTTATATCTTTATTTCATCGCTTCATTTGTTGCGTCAACGGGCGGTACTTTCGCTCATATCGCTTCGGACTTTCGGCTGCCATTCTCTTCGTCTGCTACTGCCGCCTTCTATGCACGTGCACGTTTTTTCGTATACTCTGCAGTTTAAAACTTTCGTTCCGTGCCTGCGAATGTGGCGCCAATGTCGAAAAAGAAACTGAGGAAAGGATACAAGGCTTGCGTCGCGGATGTGGGATGTGGCAACAATCCCCCATCGTGGGTAGGAGCCACACGTGCCACAGGCTACAACAACAACAACAACAACTCGGGGAGCAACACAACGGCGAACTGTTTTTAGTTTCCAGGCGGACGAGAGGTAAGCACACTTTTTCTGTAGTCGTTATGAAGAAACAAGCGCTGTGCTTATCAAAACAGTTACAGGACGAAACGAAAGACCCTTCCACGCTTGTTTTCGAGCGAATGCCCTTTTTGGTATTGCGCGACGCATTTTTGTGCTGTGTTGTAAGAAACTGAAGCTACTTGGCCGATTGATGCTAGCTGACACGCAGACGGAAATTTTGCTTCGTTATATGTTAGCGGTTGCTCTTCGTTTTTTCCACGAGTAGAAAACTTGCACTTTATATCTGCCGAAGGTATTTAATGCTGGCTCCGCAAACTGGTTACGCTGGAGAGCATTCTGGTGACCAGTCCTTTCTTATTACATTACCCCTTTGGAATGGTCACGAACACGGCAGAAGTGAAAAAAAAAGAAATAAATTACGCAGCCGTTTGCGTTCTGCATTACAAAAAGAAGTTGGAGTTACCTATGTAACGAAATGGGTTCGCTTCCCTTTTCAACCTGTGCCTATAGCAAGACAGAATATTTTAGTCACTTCGTCGTAATCTCAAATTTGTTTTTTTTTTCTTCTTTAGTCGTGTCCACGCAATATTCTGCCCACTTTTCACGTGTGACGTATGCCGAAATCACGCTAAATGGGGAGTCCTGGTGGGGCTGACATGCGAGCACATGTATGACGGCTATGGCCTCTGCTCGGACCAATTCAGAGGAAGGGACTACGCCGACCCTGTCGTGGTCGACCTGTGCCGACTGTTGGAGTCGGCACTGGCCAACCACGGTCCCTGTTTGAGGAAGGTAAAGAAAACAAGTTATTAGTGGATGCCAATCTGTGCTTCTGTAGTTCATTATTTTCGTACAAAAATCACTTGACAGGGGATGGCGCAAGTGTCACGAGCACGGCGAGCGCTGTCTTTTCGTCGTCGTTTGCTACGGCACCTGATGTCCTGTGACGTTAAGCAGCGAAATAAGCTCCGCGTGCACCAAGAAACCGCGTGCGTGTCAGTTTCGCGTTGTCGCTTGCTCGCCTGCTGTACGCGATGTTATCTATTATAGGCTAAACTAAAAAGCCCAACAGTTCTCGCTGACAACGAGCGAATTCATCATCATAATCATCAGCCCATCTTATGTCCACCGCAGGACATAATATAGGATCATCCAATTACGACTGTCCTGCACCAACCGATTACTGCTAGCGCCTCAGAAGTTCTTTATTTCATCACCCCACCTAGAATTCTGCCTTCCTAGATTGCTCTTCCCTTGTCTTGGCACCCATTCTGTAACCCTAATGGTCCCCTGGTTATCTAACCTACGCATTACCTGATCTGCCGAGCTCCATTTCTTTCTCTTAATGTCAATTAGAATATCGGCTATCCCTGTTTGCTCTCTGATCCACACCGCTCTCTTCCTGTCCCTTAACGTTATGCCTAACATTCTTTGTTCTATCGCTCTTTGCGCGGCCCTTTACTTGTTTTCGAGCTTCTCTGTCAGTCTCCAAGTTTCTGTCCCATATGTCCTTACTCCATATGTCCTTACTCCTAAGCCTTCCCAGATTAATAGCTTGAATACCTCTTCCAAGCATGCAGTGAATAGCATTTGAAAGATTGTGTATCCTTGTCTGACCCCTTTCTTTATAATCATCTTCCTACTTTTCTTGTGGAGAATTAAGGTAGCTGTGGAATCTCTGTAGACACTTTCAAAGATAATTACGTAAGTGTCCTGTAATCCTTGATTATGTAATACCTCTATGACTGCTGGTATCTCAGCTGAATCAAATCGCTCTTCGTAATCTATGAAAGCCATATATAGAGGCTGATTGTACTATGCGAATTTCTCTATTACCTGATTAATGACACGGATGTGATCCATAGTAGAGTTCCCATTCCTGGAACCTGCCTGTTCCCTTGGTTTTGTAAAGTCTAGTGTTGCTCTTATTCTATTGGAGTTTATCTTGGTGAATATTTTATATGATATTGGTAGTAATCTAATGGGCCTATTATTTTTCAATTCTTTAACGTCAACTTTTTTGTGGATTAGTATAATGTTGGCATTCTCCCAGTTCTCTGAGACACTTGAAGTCGATAGACAGTTCGTATAAAGGGCCGCTAGTTTTTCAAGCATTATGTTTCAACCATTTTTCATTAAATCGACTGGTAGTTCATCTTCTCCTGCTGCTTTTTCCCGTTTCATGTCTTGCAAAGCTCTTCTAACTTCATCGCTAGTTATAGAAGGAGCCTCTATAACCTGTTCGAATGGATATAGTGGCTGCTTTGGGTACTGTACAGGTCAGTATAGAATTGTTTCACTGGTCTCTGCTTTCACTGGTCTCTCTCTGCAGAAACATATGCAGTATGCTTGCGAGCAATTTCCTATTTACAACTTGTTTGCAATGTTAAAGATCTGAATGAAGCTCTAGTGGTCTTACATGTATTGCGAAACAAAACCAAATATGAAAAAAACTTTAGGCATTTTCAATATGATTTGCTAAATATTTATGGGCACATTAGCACAAGGAAAGCTACGTAGAAAATTAGCTAGGTATAGCATGTATTTTGGACTAGCGTGTACACCCACTGTATGGAATAAACAAAAACGTTGTTTTTGCCGGTACGCGAAAAATGTGAATCTGCTGCTTTTGATAACATTTTTGTTATTCACAAATAACTACTGCGACAAAAATTGCTATGGTAGAGCTGCATTGTGCGCAGTTAACAAGCATGACCTCTGTAGCACTTTTCTATGTTTGAGAAATTGTAGGAAGCTGTCTTGCGTGTGTATGATCGTAGTACAGAATCTGCGCATTTGCACAGAATAATGAGATACTCAGCTCTACGTTATTGTGTTGTGTATTGAATGCCTTCTTGTGCGATAGGTGGCTAATAAAAACAGTGAATAAACCACGTTTTTCGGCCTACTTATGTTTTGCCGAAACAAAATAGCCGCGTGACATGGCATGCTGATTCGCGCATCTTGAAAAGAAAGATAAGTTTTTACACAGATGCGTTGCACATATCTTATGAGTAAGAAAATAAAATTAGAAGCCGAAGGATGTTGAAAACAACATCTGAAAGAGGAAAACAATATTTAAAAAAGTGATGCAAGTGGTGTTGGTTTCCGTTGGCGCCTGCAGAGAAAGTCGTGTGCTCGTCGAGCGCATAGCAGACGACAAGCGGGATGGCGTTTCCGCCTCGCGCATCAACAAAACCGTTGCCAGCAGGCTTCATTGTTTCTTTTTTTTTCTTGGAGTTTGGGCTACTGTGCACCAGAGGAGAAATTGGCGATCGCGACCTAAATCCCGCTTACCTGGGGGTATAACTATAGCTGACCTAGCCGTGATGAAACCAGTTGCCCTTCGGCTTCTGGACCGCTGTCGCTCGTCTTCGTTAGTTCACGGCCTTTGTTGAGCACTTGAATGACTTGGTGTGGCACTTCAAACCCACCTCTTTTAGCACAAACTGAGTGAACCATTCCTTGTCTGGTTTGCAAATGTGAGCATTGAAGTTTTCAGCGATGATCACAGGGATAGTGTCATCACGGCTAAACTATACAAAGTGCGCGGTCATGAACTTCTCGATATCACACTCGGGTTTACATAGAGATATATGCACAATGGATGTCACAATTCTGTCTTTCGTTTGTACGGCACATCCCCGCAGTAGGCGACATTGTTCTCTTGCGAGTCAAGAGTGTACGATTGTATATATACATGTTGTCCTTTGCGTATATGGCAATGCCTCCTGCTCGTGCGTCCATGTGCTGTTCACATGCGATTCCAATATACCCTTCGATTTGAAACAATGCATCTTGATGAAGTTATTTCATTTATATTATTATTATTATTATTATTATTATTATTATTATTATTATTATTATTATTATTATTATTATTATTATTATTATTATTATTATTGGTGGAGTGTAAGAAAGCTGCTTCGCATTCGCTGCGAGTCGGCCCAGTATTGCACTACCTCCAGGATCGGCCAACATTTTTGCCCACGTACGCAAGTGCATTAAGGGTTAGAGGTATTTAGCTTCGCTGTAAATGTTGTCCTAGTCCGGCATTCGAACCTGGAACCGACGCCTTTCCGGAGCATTCGCGCTCCCATCTGAGATAACTAGGAGGCTAGAAGATCGCAGAGCGAGGGCAAATTTAGCGGCAACTAGAAACACAGGGACACTGAATATTTGTCTTTGCTTCAGGGATAATCGCATCAACGTCGACATTCGTTGTAAGGTGCCGGAATTCTGCCGGAATTTTTACGTTCTAGAAACATGGGGTATAGAGTTTTTAAGACTTCGAGAGTATATATGCCTCAGTAATTCTTTAAAGACGTCTTGGACGCCGTTGTTGTAACTGCAGTGGCAGGTACATTTAACGGTACAGAAAGCATCTGTAGAAGCTTTCGCTATAGACATATTGCACAGACTACTCGTGATTTAGTGTCAGTGTCAGTTTGTTATTCATTAACATACATTGCATGGGTTACAGGTAATTACAGACGAGGGCCCTAAAGTCAAATAATGCGATGGGACGTTCGGTTAATAACCAAATGCAGAGACGTGTGAAAAACAACAAAATATAAAATACTACCAGGCGTAGGCGGTACAAAAACGTTGCTTTGCAGCGGGAAAGGCTAGATGGCGCTTAATTGCAGCCGTAGCGAGGGTCCAGCTGACGCGGTCGGCAATTGGAGACACTCGATGAAATACAGAGAACGTGTGTCTTTTTTTCAGGCAAGCGCACGAAGTTCCCTGGCCGCGCCTCCGTCTTCACCAAAGGTATTGGAAGCATCTAGCTCTCTTCGCGGCCAGACCGGGCAGCCTTATCAGCAAGGTAATTGCCGGCGACGCCAACGTGAGCCGGAAGCCACTCAAAATGACGCCGTGCCATGTTTCCAGAGCACTATGGTGTATTTCCCTTTTGTCGGATACTATAACTTCGTATGTTGTGTGACGTTTCGATTACAGACTGCGAAGAGCTGCTTTGGAGTCCCTAAACATGACTAATTTCTGTGCCGGTTCATCAGTGACATAGTTAAGAGCGGCACGGAAGGCTGCAAGTTGGGCTGCCGTAGACGCCGTTACGTGTAACACCTCGAATTTACCGGTGATCCGCTTCATTGGGCCCGTCCGTCCTCATTAGCAGAGTTGTAATAGCTTGGGTGTCTTCGTTGGTAGACCGGGTAGCCTTTTTGTTAGTGAGGACATTAACGACAATGCCACAATGCCCCCTAAGCCATTGGAAGATGATATCGTGCCCTTTCTCCATCGTCTATACTATTGTACAGAGATTTCTTTTTTTTTCAGTACCTTCAACATATCCGGCAATCTGCTTGGCCACCAAGTGGGGGTTGGTTAGGCAACAGGACAGAGTCGTTTCTAATGCCTTTGCAGGAGGCAGCAAGTGATTGTGCTGGATCCAATATATGAAAGAATTTCACTGATTTAGGAATGCCGTTCGGCCGCTACTAAGGTGCTCGTTGACTCGGCGCCAAACCGTAACTTTCGCCGAGCTGGACACTGACGAAGTGCTGCTGGTTAGGCCCAGCTGCGTATCCTGCCAATAGCTGCCTTGACCGAAACTTGCCGTCGTGTCGATCTCGCCGCCAGTACATTCGGTCTGACAGACCTCTTTGGCGATCGATAATGAGGTTGCAATGACTGGCTAAACTGGCATTTGTAGAAGCCGAGGTTCGTTTCACCGCGTCCGCGGGCGATGTGCTGTCAAGTTCCATGAACACCGACCGAGTTCGTTTGTGCGCTTACTGGACGGAACCGTGTATGCGTATGTGCCGGCAGAAAGCTCCAAACTAAATTCGCGCAACGCAGCCTGCGCTGACAGCGTCAAGGCTTAATCTGACAGCATCAACACAAGGCCGCGCGCGCACATCATGCACTTCCCGACGACGCATGACCCACATTGGGCTACGCGACGAGCGAACACGAAACGCCCACGCGGCCTCGAACATCACGGTATTTCAAACGAGATATTTCAGTGAAGCTCCTCGCAGGGCAAAATTAAGTTTTCCGTACCCCTGGCATTGTAACAACGAACAAAACGGATTTCACCGCTGAAGTTAATTTCTTTCTGTCTTTCTGATTAGTTGGACGTTCTTGAGTAAAATCCGGAAAATCGGTTAGCGAGTGCATTCATTATCAAATTTGACAATCAGTACGCTAATTTTGCATGCAGAGGCGGGAGTTTCGTAACGTTGTGATTTAGGGCCGTAGCTCGATTGTTGGCCTAGAAATCTGAAGGTGCTCACCACACGCATGCGCGAACACACACTGAAGTTCCTCTCGGTTGGCGAACGCAAGACAATCCACTTACGCCGCCATTAGCTAGGGGTGGGGGGTGTTTGATTCGGGAGTCCCATCTATGAACGCGAAATTCGCCTACTTAGTGTCAAATTCAATTATCTACATTTCTGAACAAAAACACAAAATAAGATTGCAGTTGTTTTATGATATGATCTTCTTAATGCAAACATACACCATAAAACGTTAATGTAAAAATTTACCAACGCTCAGTTCACTTACTGAGAAATTACTAAGAAATTTAAATGACTAGTGCAATATGCAGAAAATTCCAGCGTTGGTGTGATCCCACGAAAACAAAGGAAATTGACGATTTCATCTAAATGGGCGAGAGGGAAGGGGACGCCTATTTCACAGGCTTTTGCTGTATTATCAACCAGCCTTATTGTTTCAAGGAGCTCCGTCTCATAGGGTGCGTTTCTAGCTGCGAGATTATGCTGGAAGTTCTCAAGCGCCTGCCTCCGAAGTCTCCAGGTAGCCTGTGCAAGTGCTTCCAAGGTTTTCTAAGTCACTTAAGTGCTTTCTAAGCACATCTTCGGACAGCAATCCTTTATTGCAGTCGATAATGAGGGTTATGATGAAGCGGTGGTATAAGTTTTGATGTATCGATTGAGGTTATAAATGAGTGACGACTTATTGCTTTTGCTTGCTAATGCTTATTGCGTTGGCCTAAGCGCTCCGCAGAAGGCCTAGGCAAACGCGTATACGTGCCTGTGCTTGCACGCTCTGAAGTTCTCGAAGAGTTGACTTGCACGTTTTAGCTGTACGGGAGAGCTATATCGTAGGAATCCGATAAGAAGTGCTCGGTACAACTGTAGTATGGAGCCAGTTGACGATCCCCATGTCAAAAGCTCAAAATACTCAGAAGAAATATTTTGACAGGGGTTCCACGTGCCGGCAACGGTGGTCCGAGGTCGAGCGTTGATCTTGCTCCCAACAGATAACAACAAATTGCTTATGCAATGGGAGGGACCATTCCCGGTGATTGGAAAGAAGAATGATTATTATTACTGGGTGCACTTAGGCCATTGTAAGAAGCTCTTCCAGATAAAATGTTAAAACGCTACGAGGAACTCTCTATCCCACCTTGCCAACATTCAGCGTTTGTCGTCGTCGAAGAGGCAGAGAGCGAAACCCCAGCTTCCGAGTTTTGAAATTCAAAAGAGCAAGCAAAATGAGGCGATTAATGTGTCTGATGAACTAGACAAGAGTCACCGTGCCGAGTTGCATACACTTTTAAAGACCTTCAAGGATATTTTTTCATCAGATTCCTGGAAAAGCAAACCTTGAGAGAAGCTGTGGAGAAGGACGTCGACGACATGTTGAGTTAGGAGTTATGCAGTGCTCTCAGTCTCCTTACAACTCGCCTTTGGTCTTTGTACGAAAGCCTGACAGAAGTTGCATGCAGGAAAGACAGGGAGATCAGCCAGTTTACCAACTCGCTGCCCTGTGCTGAGGAAAGGGCTAAAAGAATGAAATGTGATAGAGGGAAAAAAATGTTATACGTTAGGTAAATAAAACAGAGCTGGGAAGTGTATGGTGAGATGTATGGGTCATCGTGGTTCGGAAAACGCGCAATGTAATGAGCTCCGAGTCAACTTGTTTCTGGAACCTAGTTTTTTTAGTTGTACTGCGAAGTGTTTCCGACCGTATCGCGGTTTATAGGTGCCGTTCAGGCGGAGCAATTGCAGCCAACTTTTGTAAAGTTAGGTCCGCCTGCAGCAGGCAACACCCCTTCTTCCCTCCTAATAATTTCAGATGAGTTCATAATGCTGAACATACTTCGTAAGGTTCATGATCAAAAACGTTCATAAGTATGGTTTGCGATCATTGTCAAGACATCATCTTAAATGCATTTATAATGAAAAACCATAATGAAAAAAGTGAGCGCCCTTTCCTGAGTTTTCATGTCTACTTACCTCGTAAATTCACTTGAAATTGTGATTTTCATGAGGTCTGCTGTCTTGAAGGCATGGCCGAGCCACAATGAATACTGCACATTTACCGTCAAGACGTTCCGAAGTGTCACACCAAGCGAGCTTTAATTTGCAGTGTGTGCGTGCGTGCGTGCGTGTGCGTGTGTGCGTGTGCGTGCGTGCGTGCGCGCGCGCGCGCGCGTACCTCTGCCAACCGCATTTCCTCACAATGCAATAATTGCTCTTTAATAGCCCCCTTTTTGACAAAGCCTCTTGACCGAGCCACTATGATAGGTTTTATTATTCGCCGCAGTAAATTGGGCACCGTTACTTTCAGACACTCTTGTGTCATAGAATGTCTTATCACAGACGTTCATTCGCCGATATGCGCTTTCGGTCCTCAGGAAGCGCTAGCAGCGCAATACTGAATCATCTGCCACGACTTATGGGCATGCGATATCCGTACCGGCTGATCTCGTCGAAGAACTTGGCTTTGCTTTGCAGGTCTTTTTCTAGCTTGTCGTAATCGTAGAATTCGTGAGTTCCGCCAGCTTCCTTGGGTATTACGTCCGCAGGAAGCAGGCTGTGTAACTTCACCAGGTCGTGTCCCAGAAGACGAACCTGAAGAAAGCGAAACAAAATGTCAGCGTGAGCAAATAAGCGCGTATATTATATGGCTCAAGCTATGTAGACATTCGATAGAAGCGATTTGTCAACGAAGTCCATGGGCTATGTCGAAATGAGGATGTTTGCTTCAACAGCACAGCATTGCGTGTTCGACAACTCCTGCTAAATCGTCGCGCAATGCTAGGTTGGCTGCAGTGTAATGTATTCCTACGACCACTAAATCAAGAGTTCCAGAGGCAAGTTATGCAAGCTTGAGAATTCGGGCGATAAACGAAACCTAGACGCATACATGTGTTCACTTAAATTCCACTCAGTGCTGCATACGGAGCGAGACAGTAAAGTCAAAAGATTTAAGAAACACATGAGGAGGAAGTGCAGGTAGCCTCAAGTTCGGACAACTTGGGGCACCTTGCTCTGCCACTCGCAAACGTTTTGGGGATTTGCGCAGTCGAGACGGAAGTCTCGCTTTTCATCTTCGTTCTCTTCATTTGGAGGCGCTTTTACTGATCAATTTGATTTGCCGCGCACGCCTTGAAGTCACCGTCCGAGGACTCGTCACCAACCAAAAACGCTAGGGACATTGGCGCCGGTCCTGCAAGAGAAATCAAACATCACAACACATTTACAGCGTAGCTATACAAACTGTCATGTGCCTGTAGAGACCCTACGTATTGCAAGGTGCTGTGCACTTCGCCTTAACGTTTTGCAGCAAAGCCATTAGTGCGACTAAAAGCGCACGAAATAGTATATGCGTCTTTTCACGATGTCCTGGAAAAACTACACAAGTCCGCGAGTTTATATTTAGAGAGAAAACGAGCCGCGTTATGTGTAATATGCAAGCAAATCTTCAATTGTGCTCCTCATTTAGGAGCTAAATGAAAATTGCTAAGCCCTCATTCTTTGCCTGTTTAGGGGCATTACATGAAACGCTTAAGAAATTTCCCCGCTACGCTGGGAGAATTCAATTTCGCAGCAGTTTTATACTTGTAGGGAAGTTAGGGTCACGTTATATAGGGGGGGGGGGGGGGGAGGGTACCGGAAGTTAGATGTGTGTAGGTTGAGTAGAAGCTTTGAAAATGATTACTAAATTATCGTTCTTAAGGGGCATTATACGAACCGCGTACTTGGCCCGGTGTCCTAGGAGAGCTCAACGGAGCGCCGAGATTTATTTGGTCTGTCACATAGCGCCTGGCGCATTAATTCTTCAATCACCAGCACAGTAGTGCTGAGCGCTCCTCTTGTTGTGGGAGTTAGCGCGATTACGTTGCGTCACCTACCGCATCTTCTCTTCACATGTCACTTTCTTACAAAAACTATTCATTCTTCATCTGAATAAATATAACCATTATAGTAGTGTGCGAATATTCGAAATTTTGAATACGAACCGAATAGTCCTTGCTGTTCGATTGGAATGCGATTCATGAGTTTGCTATTAAAAATTGCCGAATATATTCGTTTCCGCTTAAATATTTGAAATTCCGAACACTGCAGAGTCTCGAGTGAGCGAGCCTGACGCATGTGATCGCTATTCCGAAGGGTCTTGCTGCAGGAGAGCGGCGGTTCTTGTGCAAAGGCATCAGTTTCTTGGCGAACTTAAGGGGCTCATAAATTCTGCTGTATTATTTACAGTCTCGATTTGTTGTCTCCATTTAAGAAAATCAAATTATTATTTGCCCGCTCTCAACGCGTTGTGTACTTTAAAACAACATGAAGTGCTCTAGAATCACACTCCTCTCCTTCATAGAACATGACAACCTACGTGCATCTTTTCGCTTCATTACTGTCGTTGTCATGGTGCTCTCGATAAACGAAAGCAGTTGTCTCAAACATACAATTTCTTTGGTTGTCGGGGAAGCAAGCTGAGAAAACATTACGTGCATGTATCAAATAACTAACTTTTCCTCTCGCTCATTTCTTTTTCTTCTTTTAGCAAACAGACTCCGCGCACTAAGATGGACATAGGGGCTAGTTGGCTCGTCTCTTCGTTGAGCTT
Source organism: Dermacentor andersoni (assembly GCF_023375885.2). NCBI lineage: Eukaryota > Metazoa > Arthropoda > Arachnida > Ixodida > Ixodidae > Dermacentor > Dermacentor andersoni. Next base: position 71,944,707 of record NC_092817.1, read on the forward strand.
TAAAAAGTTATCAAAATGAACACCATGCAAACTTCCGAAGCTTCCGAATATTTGATACTGGCTTCGATATCCGAATGTCGTTTGTCTCGAATATTCGTATTAGTATTCAATTCCATTCGGAAATGTCGCTATTCGAACACTCCTGACAATCATCTGGTCGTTTCCTTAACACCAAAGTACACAAGAAAACTGACATTCCGTTATCAACGGTGAATGCACACATAAGTACGATTCTGTCACCAAAATTGCATAAAATGTCTGCGCTTACCCTTTGGAGCAACTTCGGCTTCATAAAACGCTTCGCTGCCGCAAAAAGTATATCAAACAATGCTGGGTTGTGGATTACGTAGAGGGCTTTGACACGGATGGGATAACAGTCCTGAAAAGAGCGAGTTGAATTGCGTTAAGCAAAATAAAAAGTCCACTTTGTAGTCATCTTACAAGCCTCCAAGCCACTGTGGAGTCCCAGTCAACCTTTTCCCAGCAGTAACGTTCAAAAGCATGCATGAAATGGCGTAAGTCTTTTCAGGGTAGTTACAAACTCGTGCATAATGGCTTCCTTGAATGACTTAAATCCACGAAACACTGTCATCGTAATCACCAAGCGTTTCCATTATCTCTGAGATCATATCCGCATAAATGCCATCCGTTCCATCCTACATAGGTGGCTTTTCGTTTTTCTGAGATTGATTTTTTTCACTTTTTTTTTACCATCTCTCTGGAATTCAAGAAAATAACACACACCTACAAAGAAATAAAACTTCATGTACTTGATCTAAAAATTAGGCCGTTACTAATACTCTGCTTAATTTTGACGTGTAATGATGACACACAAAAACACACAAAAAAGTGTGTCTGTAGTCATTTCTTTTTCTTCTCGTGCTTTCTTTTCCTTGAAATGTGAGTAGTATTCTTTGGGAACCTCACACACTATTCGGTATGCGTATATATCCTCATTTAACCTCTTTCACGTCCACTTGGGCCCCTGGGTATCTGTCACTCTTCAATTAACCTATTTCAAGCCAGCTTGGATGATTGAGCATGGACCACGGGGCATGTGCCGCCCTTTACTGAAAAAAAGAACATTGACTACAATAGCGAACCGCTAAGGAAAATTGAATACATATAAAATATTCCAGCAGAACCCGCATCCCAATGGCTGTCGACGTTAATGCAATGAGCAGCGACGAAATGTAGCGACACACCGTATTGGTGCTGCTGAAACGCGACATGTGTGACCGTAACGTGTTGCTTTTTAGCGCGAAAACTAAAAAGGGGGGGAGACAGAGCAGAAAGGAAAGGAAAGACGAGCGCTACATTTACAACTGTTGTAAGTGTAGCGCTCGTCTTTCCTTTCGCCTCTCACTGTCATTCTTTTTTCGAGTTTTTGCGCTTAAAAGCAACATGTTAAGAAAACGCCAACTCACCCAAGAAGAAGCTATTCTCAAGCGACATGTGTGAGGCGTGAGTGCAGCCGGGCACCTCTTTCGCGAATCCCTCTGGACATGCTGTGCCATGTAATGGTGCCGGCATGACGTCCACGCGTGGCGCGGGTCTGGTAATATATACACGCAATATTTTCTGCATATATATATGACGTGGGTTCGATACCGCCCAGCATTAGAGAAATGTTCCTGGATTTTCCCATTGAAGGGTGGCACATACCCATTAAACTGCACATATCCTATGACAGAAGTTGGTGCCAAAGATGTTCATTGAAATGCGGCACATACCTCGTAACCCAAGTTCACGTGAGAGAAGGTTACTGAAGAGTGGCACATATACCAAGTGTAACGTACTCATTGACCCCAGTAGGTGCAATGGTTGGTTTCGAACACGATTCCCCTCAGCACAGCAGCCCAATTACCCTACAGAATAGACCATAGACTACCTAGTGAGCCAAGCTGACGAGAGGACAATTAGAACACAAAAACAAGTATCCTAAGATCGCTAAAGCCCATTAAATTTCTTTAACATCTTCGCTGTTGGGCGGAATTGAACACGTGACATATGGGTTCCTGAAGCGCAGCAGCCAGACACGTGAGCAAGCTGCGCCGCGAATGCACTGGTCATTGTGCCGCTCTATAATGAAGAAAAAACCTTAAAATTTATGTAGTGCTAGGCGCCATAGAACCCGCGTCGCACGGATTCTTCAAGCACAGCAGACCGATGCTCTAGCGAGCTGCGCTACGAATGCGTGCGGCCAGCGAGAGAACAATTTTCAGCGTTCACCCACACCGATGCGCCACGCATCTCAGAGGTCTACCAAAGACTTCACGTTGTCACCGGTAGATGGCGCAGCGTGTCCTGAGGAAAGCGCGACAGGAGCCCGACTGAAGTACACACATCATGCATGACGCGTTTACATGGCTCGCACGTGACGTCACGTCCACCCGCGCCGCTGTGTCCGCGCAATGCTGGAGTACCACGTGCGCCGCACTTGCGTTGGCTGATCGCGCGCGCTGTAGTGTTGCTGTCTCACTGCGTTTTCTAAGTGGATGTCATCGATCCTTGCGAGAAATGCCACCCGTTTACAGTAGGCCTGCGTTTAACGAGACATATTACGCAGGACTGATCGGGTCGACGCGTGCGCGATATAAAGAAGAAAGTAAAACTGTGCGACGATGTGGACCCGTACGCGTTGCGACCGGGTGCGGATACCACGATAGACGTCAGCGCTTTCTCCGAGGTCTCGCCCGGATACATTGTCAAATACCTGGTTTTCTCTTCAAGCTTCGCGACACTGGAGGAAATGAAGGTTTATAAATCGCTTGAATCTCGCAACTACTTCCCAAGCGGTTGGGTGAAAACAATGTCGGCGAAGCGACTGCAGGGAGAGCAGGTGCTCCTACTAGGAGAGGTAAGCTGGATCCCCCGTTTTCAGTCCCGCATTTTGGGTAGAACATTCAGAGGCATTCCCTGGTTAGTCAGCGGTGCGTTCAGGAGACACGCAAGATGGCAGCTCGGTGCAGAGGGCAAACCAACTGATACTGTCAGTGAAGGCTCTCCCCTTACCCCAAGCCAACAGACATTGTAGCAATGTTGCATGCATTGGCGCAAAAGCAGAGTTTACGTGCTGGGTTCAGAAAATCTTCAAACAAGACATTGCATCTTGCGCGAGTATTTTGTGGCTGGGAGAACGTAGTGAGGGCTTGCTATGCTTTACTTGGATATCCCTGCATTGTGTACGTCATGTATGTTTTGATCTTAGCAGTTTAATTTTTCCTTGATTGTCTTTAGAGGGAAGAAGGCACAGTCTGTGGGCTTGCCATGCTTCTTTTTTTGGATATCTGTGCATTGTGTACATGATGTATGTTCTGGTTCCAACAGTTTAATTTTCCCTTGATTTATTTTGCAGGTGAACCACTCACAACGACTGGGCGAACGCCCACTGAAAGTGTGGATTCTTTGTAAAAACAGTGGTACCGTGTTGGCTGCATACTGTGCCTGCATGGCGGGTGTAGGAGAAGCTTGCTCGCATGTCGGTGCCTGCTTGTTTGCTGTTGACACGGGCGTGAGGATGAAGAACTCGGTTAGCTGCACTAAAAAAAGCATTCGGCTCCCTACCTATGTGGAAAATGTTCTATTCAAAAGATTGAAAGAGGTTAATTTTGCATCTGCCAAAGGACAAAAACGGCAGCTTGATGATAGGACACCCCCACAAACAAAAAAGTGATAGAGCGAAGATTTCGTGTGGCACCAGCCTCACCAAAAGATGTGGAACACATATGCAGTGTCTTCAAGAGAAGTGGTGTTGTCCCGGCAATTTTTTCCGTGCTGCCTGGCTATTCCACTGCTTTCAAGGAACCTGTGCCGAAAGAGCAAGCACACCTTCGAAATTTGTTTACGGGTGATGCTTTGGTAGATGGACTCGACACCCTCGTTGACAAGGCCAACCAGTTTTTGAGCACGCTTCATGTCACCGACGAAGCAGTGAAGTTGATTGAATCAGAAACGAAAAGCCAGAACAATTCACCTGATTGGTACCTTTACTAATCCGGTAGAGTGAAAGCATCTGTAATGAGAAGCGTCTGCCGAACAGCTGTAGATAATCCTAGCCTGTCGTTCCTGAAATTAATTTTTTACCCAGAAAAATTACTAAAGACTCCTGCCATTGTCTGGGTTTTGGAGCATAAACTGGATGCACTGAAGACCTATGAAAATCATCGCAAACAAAAGCACGACGATTCCAAGTGTTGCAGATCTGGTCTTCATCTCAGTGCCTCATATCCATTTGCTGGAGCAACACCAGGTGCACTGATTTCATGCTAATGCTGTAGAAAGGGCATGCCCGAAGTTATACGTCCCTATTTGCTGCGTAATGCCACTTCGTTTACTGGGGCTAGGTCATGTTTTACAGACATTAATGGAGCTCTGCAGCTTCCTAAGCAACACGAGTAATATTACCAAGTTCAAGCACAGATGGCTATATGCAAGGTTGGCTATTGCGACTTTATTGTCTGGGCTCCAAACCTCTTTTACAAACAGAGAATTAAAAGAGGCGAACATTTCTGCAACCAGATGTTTGCAACTCAAGGGAATTTTTGTAAGAGCAATTCTTCCCGAGCTCTTAAGCAAGCGTTTCACACGGCAGCAGAGAGCCCCAGAAAAAGCATTGTCACCAACAAATATTTACCGTTTCTGTCAAGGACCAGAGACAGGGAAGACGATCGCGTGTGACAACCTATCGCACACATTTAAATGGTTTCATTTTTCCTGTGTGGGAATCACAAGGGCCCCAACAGCAAAGGAGTGGCACTGTTCACAATGCAATAAAGATAAACAGAACTAGTTTGCTTGGTATTCATATGCTAGTCTGTTGTACTGGTCTCTTGAATAGCTAGTAATCAATTCATTTAGTAAATAAACGAGTGTACAAGATCCAAAACAAGCCTGTTTTATTTACTGAGGCATGCTGAGTTCGACAAACAGCAAGGCACTTGTGAGATTGTAGCACTACATAAGAATGGAGCCAGATTTCTCTATTCATAACAAATGTTCCCCCTCCAGCATACACGTTGATAAAAGGGCAATTATTGTTTAAACAAAAAAATTGCATGACAACAAACGACAATAGTATTGAAGAATATAGCGTGAGCAAAGGCTTGTGAAAGCAATACACACTAATGAACTCCGAGGTGGGTGAAGCCACTTCACCGTTGGCTTCCCTTGGCTCAGCTAGAATTGATGGACACAGATTAGACATAGCACAACATACAGTGACAATTTTATCGATTGGCGGTGTATCATCACCTTGTCGGTGGGCAAAATACTCAATGGGGAGTGGGCCTTTCAGGAGGAGGAATAAACGTTTATTGTGCAACCAGCACTTTATGATGGCCGGGCCTAAGCCTCCCATGAAGGGACGAGATGATAAACTTATTCCTTGTGAGCCCAATCACTATCTCCATATGAACACGCACGTTGACAAGTTTTCTGGTGCTCAAGACTTCTTCTGCCGACAGTTATTTCTTATCTTGCAAAAGACATGCAACAAGGTGCAATAGAAGCCAAACTCTCAGAGATATTGAAGCCTTTGTCGGCAAGCACAACATCACCAGGACGCAGGTTATCGAGAATGCCACAATGTTCTGTGACGTGCTTATCACTGCAGCGCCCTCCCCAACCCTCCGAGATGGAAGTGACAACACCTTGAGGAGCAACGCCAATAAGAAACTTAAAAGTGTTACTCTGCTTGTATTGCGACCATGTCTCACTTCTTGCCTCATACAATGATGGCTGCTCTATTTTTATTTCAAAACACTCAATGACTGTGGCTACATTCGCACCAAAGGAATAAAAAAAAAGTCTGCGGCACTATCTGCTGCAATGAGACTCGGTCCGGCCACGAAATGTATGGCTTCAATCGACAATCTGCAACGCGTGAAACTGTCGCCTGTGAAACTCCAAACCTGAAGCCAAGGTCAGTGTTGTGCAAATTGAGCTTCAGCTTCATCAGAAACAGAATAAACTTTTGACACTTTCACAGACCGTTGTTCGCACCGTGTGGGATATAGCACTCCACAACTTTAAATATGCCATACAGAATATCAAAGTTTGCCATCCCCTGCGTAGTAGACGACCTTGGCTTTACTCTCTCTGAACGCTGCTTCAGTCCACTCCAGTTGATCAGTCTGAGCACGCAGGGCATACATGTTATTATTTAGTGCAGTGCACTGTTGCGCCAATGCTTCAACATCTGCCATGGTCATCTCTGTCTGTGCAGGAACTCCTGAAATTAACACAGCAAACCTAGGGATCAAAGCAGAATGGTTCACCAGCATGCAGACGTTTCATCACAGCGATGTAAACACATCAAACATCCAGAGTGAACGAGATATACCTTTCTGACTTAGACAAAAAAAGCAATACTGACCAGATATTCATTTTCAGCAGCCTGGACTTCGCATTCGGCTCGGGGCAGTGACGCGCTGTCTCCTGCGTATGTGCCGTCGTCGTTATCGCCGTCGTCACTGGCATCGCAGCGCTTTTCGGGTGGCGTTACGGCGACTCCAGGAGCTCTTGCCGGTGCAGCGGTCTCCGCGTCGACCACGGCAGTTGTTCATTTGCACCGTCGCCTTGCAGCACGCTCGTAGCGCGCAGTGCCTTCATTCTTTGCTTTGTAGCCTAGCAAAAGAATTGGCGCCCAGTCCGGGTTCGTCTCTTCACAGAGCTTCGACGATCTCCCTACAGTTGCAAAGAAATATCATTCTAGCGCGGTGTTAAGTGCGCCTTAGGTAATAATAGCGCAGGCTTACCTGTTACGAAGTGAACGCCGCACGCTCGGACGTTTGGGAGATCGCCCTTGAGATCGGCACGCGCAAGCCACAGACTGCGCTGCTTCGAGCTAAGTGTTTTCGTTCGTTCGCCTTGCCAATCTCCAACCTTCGGAAGCCGAAATAGGCTTGTGTTTGCCGAGTCCTTCCTTAAAGTTGCGTTTACTGTGATTACAAGATCTAACAACTGCGCAAATAGGCGTTGCAAAACAGTATTATTCGCATACGACTGACAGCGTGGTTGCCGGGGTGCTCCGCTATGCCGGAAAACTAGCCCGGCGTTTGCGGAAGTGACGTCAGTGCAGGCCATGTATAGGATGGGTCATTACACTGCTTTCATCGTAGTCTCATTAACGTCGACAGCCATGCTAAAATGAGTTCTGCTTTATGTTTATTTTTTTTCACAAGGTCGTAAAATCAATCTCACCTGCATCAGGTACAAAAGCTTGCTGATGAAGTACGGTGTGTACTGCGTAATGTGGTACACGCTCAGACCTTTGAAGTCGAGCACGAACACGACACCTCGGATCTGAACGTCTTGCTGAAAGAGGAGCCACTCGACCTGTACCAGGCTGACTCGGAAGTAGTCGGTGAGCGAGCACATCCGGCTGTTCCATGCGCCTGAAAGCAACAACCATACACAGAAGCCACCAAAAATATCATACTCTGAGCCGAAATACTACTGCGAAGAGAAAGACAACGGTTGGCCACAAAAAACATCGCATAGTTCTGGGCTTGCTCGAAAGTCCTTTCGTTCCTACGTGCCACAACTTTTAGTGGACACTTGAAAATAAGACCAGAGCTTGTATACAGTACTATTTATAAACTTTGTATGGGTATAGTTTTGGTCCTGTTAGCACGATATTTTTTCTAATACTTGGAGCAAGACAAAACTTCAGACAGGTACAGGCATTGCTGGACAAGTCGGAGAATATTTCAGGACTCGTCTGCTTTCCGAACTGCGAGCACGCCTTATTTACAACAGTTGAATAAGACAAAATAGACAGTTGAATGTTAAATGTGACTTAATTTCAGAGTTTCTTTTTTTTTTTTTGCTTCCGGGTTTGGGCAAATGCGAATCCGTCACACGTGGAAACTACGCTGGTTCAGCATCTGTTCCAAGAGACCAGGACCACTCTCAAACGCTGTCGTAATACTTAGCGAAGTAACATACGTTCAGTGGCTCCGCCTCCGTGACGTTCCTTTCGTTTCATCGGACAGACTTCCGCAAATACAGCCGCACTAGTTTACCTAAAAACTCATATTTCGCAAACAGACAGACGCGATTCTTACCTAATCTCAGAAGCACAACTCCTCTCCCGAGTGAATCCCTTTGCCGGGACACTGTGACTAGGCGGTGCTGGCGACATGTGGAGTCGAACGGAACCGAATATGGATTCAGGTTGTCAAACATTTCCCGTGTCTCCTGCTTGACGCGGAAATACTTTCGAATGTTCTTAAAGGCCTCTTCCACGTCGTACTTGCGGGCACGCAGAAACTTTACCAAGAACTCCTCGTCTGTGGGGCACTCCAGCCAGGACTCCTCTGAAAGAGAGAGACATGCCAGGACCGATCATCCTACAGTATTAGCAGCAGCAGTGCGGTTTACAGCGATGTCATTTAGTACGGCACGCTTAATGTAGGTTGTTGCGTGGCTTACTTTAATCCCACAAAGCCGAACGTATAATTTTCGGCTCGATGACTCTGATACCTCAAAATTCAGATTTAAGTGAGAGAAGTTTAACAGAAAGCTCTTAGTAGATTTTGGATACACTGGAGCAAAGTTTCAGTTGTGGGTAGCTCGGAGAACCAATTGCTAAATAAGTAATTAGAACACTAATTATTTTGCGTCTAAGCAGATTTCGTTGTTTATTTTCTTTTTCTCTTTTTTTTTTTGGTACGAACATACTCTCGTACGTCAGAAGTAGAGGCGAACAAGTTCTGTTTTTTTTTTCTTGATTTGTAAAAGTGTTTGAGCTTCCTAAAGTATTACATCAACAAACGAAACAATGTAATGACAGTCATGGAACTAGAGCCTTAGTCTATAAGGCCAGAGTGTCAATACCACAACCACTAAATCAGCTCTAAGCAATTCTTGACAGAGCATTAGGTACTCAGGTGAAAACGCATGTTAAACCATGTGGCGTAAAGTGACCCAGAGCCGTCTTTTACGCTGTCTGTCAGCCCTTGTTTAGCTGTGCGATATAAAATCCAACCAATCAGTTAATCATTTTCACTAAGTGAACTATGTATTTTTCAATAAAGACGAAGACAGCCGGAAACGCTCAGCGGCGAAGCCAGGACAGGTGCTCCGCTGTCAGAGGACCCCCCGAAATTTTACTAGTCCATATGAAAACAGCCTCTTAGGATGCAGGAACAGATAATGATCAGGCTTAAAACACTTATTCGAGACATTCCCAGGAATTTTGGCCATTCACACCCATAGAATTAGTCTACCTTCAGCTCAATAAAACTGCGTAGCTCAATAGGCAGCATATTCAAAAATTATTTTTGGCAACGTCTACCGATTTTCAACGAGTTTTTGTTAGCGACGTTGAACAGGTACTGCCTTCTATACCGTACGCCTTTACGGCACTTAGTCGGTATTTAGAGCTGAGTGAAGCAATGTTTTTGTCAGGACCAAAACACTGCTATTACGTATAGCACTAAGTGTCGACAAAGTGCCGCAAAAGCGCATGTGTTTAAAAGGAAGTGCCCTCTCGACGTCACTATTTCAAACTTGATGAAGCTCTGAGGATCTATATATATATATATATATATATATATATATATATATATATATATATATATATATATATATATATATATATATATGTGTGTGTATATAATAACTACTGCTTTTTAAGTTACGCTGTTGTATTGCGGTGAAGTCCAACGGATTGCCGAAAGGGCAATGTCCAGTATTCCAGGGCGTGATAAAGTCCTCGCTGGGCTTCTGAAAGCCCTGAATCATCCACTACGCTGCAATCTCGTTGTCTGAGCAAACTTACCGGAGAGTAGCCGGCGCAGCTTCCCGATGCACTTAGCTTTCACTTCGGGCGTTTCCCCAAGCTCGCGTTTCGCCATCTCCTCCAGGTCTGCTGTCATGTCGCCTGCTGTTTTGGTGGCGACGCCTCGGTCGCTTGCCATCAAAAACTGCCCGATTTCTGGAAGAAGGTAAATAACGCACGCATATGAGCGCGTTTCTGTATACAGCAGGCTTCCGTTAAAGGGAACTCGCACGGACCGTGAAAATAGGTTCGCCTCATCTGAAGTCTGTCTTACTAAGAGGGATACATCGAACGAAAGTTCCTGCTATTCATCGCGTGGCCAAATGTCTACGACCCAACATAATAAACAGAACAGCATTAAGGCTAAAACGCAGGCGGAAAAAAAAAACATTGATTTGTGCACCCTTGCTTAAGCTGTGGAGCTATCGTTACTTGCTACCCCTGTGCAAATATGTGCACTCTCACGAAAGCTGACATTTCGCTAAGCTTGCTAAAAACGTTTTCTATACCCTCACGTTAAAAAAATGCACCAATGTATTCAGGGAATTATCGGCTGCGCCATGTGTGAAGTTGGTTGTTGTGGCTTCTGGGTAGTGTCCCCACCATAGTAATCAACCTGCAGAGGCACGTCTCGGACACCCTCAGTTATTGTTCTTATGGTGTCGCCACTACAGGTTTCCATATCATCGTCGGCGCTGACGTAGTCAACTGAAATGCCATTTACTTCTCGTGTAGCTAGAAGATTCACTTTATCCATGTCTACAATTAGGGCTTCTGGCTGAGCCGAGTAGACGTCAGTCGCAGCTGTTGAATTTCGGTCTAATCGTATCAGCGGTTCGTGTTAAGATATTTTATTGGGTCTATGGGGAAACCCACCAAAAGTTCATACATTGTTCATCATAGCCGAAAGTTTGAATTAACCGTGGCCATTCTAACGGAAGCCTACTGCGTTTCTCTCCACGTAGTGCAACGAATTATGTTAGGCGCGGTCAAGTTTAAAGGACTGCGTGTCGGTCCGCAGAGCTGTTTAACATTTTGTCTTAATGTCCTCTTTAAATAATATACGCCTATTATTCGAAGCCGGATGCTACAAGTAATTTCCTTGGATATCTGGTACAAATAAATATATTACTACGCAGAACTATAGGGACGCGACACTATGCAGGTGCAAATGTTAAAAGGTGACACGATAAATCATAATACGTAGTTTGTTTATACGAGAAGAAAGGGGTTTAACCGAGGGGCCGGATATTTATTAGTCATATCATCAGTAGCCAACTAACAATGACACCAAGGAGAACATAAGGGAAATTACTTGTACTTACTAATTTAATTAAAGAAATGATAAATTAATGGCGATGAAAGTGGGTGAAAAAACTACTTGCCGCAGGTGGGAACGATTCCACGTCTTCGCATTACGCGTGCGAAGTCATTCCTCAGCAACATGTAAGGCATAACACAAGTAATGTTTAATGTCTGCTCTTGAGTTCCATTCTACGTAAGTGCCGACTGACGCTGTGAAGCAGATTTCAAGCACTAAGTTTTCCACGCAATTGGAATTGTATAACGCGAATACATCAATGTCATAAAAGTGCAGATGTGATGTCATTTGGTTTACTTATTTTTGGTAAGCGAACAAACATGGGAAGGTACCATGATTTGGTTTTAATCAGTTTTCATTGCTCGCTCGTATCGTTAGTATGTTCGCCCATGATACAAATGATGATGATGATGATGATGATGAGGATCGTTATTATTCGCGTTGTACGTTATACGGTTTCGTCGAAACCAGAATCGCAAACGAAAACAACCACGACGTGCTGTCATATGCTGTTCTCCAGTCAGATCCTGCGGCCCGTATTCATTCGGGAAACTTAACTGCAACCGCTTCAAAACATTTCGAACCCCTTTTCCAATATCGACGCTTGCGCAAAGCAAGATCTTAGTAGTCTCATTGACCAAGAGTCGGACCCCCGACCCCTTTCCATAGCACAGTTCGCGCATTTATCAACCCCAAACCTGAGCCATATTGCAAACCGGTCCGAACGGTTATTCTTCACTCGAGCGCTTAACTGAACTCATTACAAAGAACCGGCACGCGAAAACCGGAAGGCAAATCATTCGGCGGCCCGCCGCACGTGCTTTGCACAGATAGATTGCAGTGGATGCAGTGCATGTAAGACGAAGTAGGGGGTAAGTGGAGGAAACTGGGGAAGAGGGAAATGGTGGCCAACTTCTTGCGCAGCGAAAGAACGCGGGCAGAAGCAGCTCGATGAAACATAGCAGCAGCGCGATGGGGAGGATCGCTGCGCCCCGTGATCATATCGGCAGGGGTGAGGCGAGGGAAAGTGGTGAGGGGGCGTTTCACGTAAGACGCGCCCGGAAGTACACGCAAAGCTGGCAAGCTCGCGCTCCCTCTCCAACCCGCTCCTCCTCTGCGCACGGCCTGTGATTGTTGGCCGTTACGATATCTCCACTTCCGGCACCACCGGCGCCAATATACCGGCACGGTGTGCTGAAGGCGCCGCTCGCCTCCCGACGCGAGCGGCGCCAACATGACTGAGATTTGCATGAGATTGCCTTACGCTGGGCGGGCCGATCGGTTTGGTGCGTGTAAAGGAACATCGTCCTAACTATTTTATCAATTTGACGTATGATTTTTACGGTATCACTTCTATTTTCATCATTTTGTGGCATGTGTTCATTTTATGAAAACACGCGCATGAAAATAGGACATGCAAATAACAAAAGTTCTTATCGCTGATGAAAAAAGGAAAAAGAACGAAAAGAAAACATTACGAGTTTCTCTTGGTCTGGAGGTGCACATCGTATCTACAGTCACTGAATGAGGCCTGTCGACTTCAGGGATCGAAGCAATGCAGATATCTCTTTCTGAGCTTGCGATACGTGTGGTCACTGTACTTTTGTCCCCGTGAACGTTTTCCAGCGTGGAGTAGAAACCTCCTTTTCCCTGCTTAGGGTAGAAAACCAGACGTGTGTTTGGTTCACTTCCCTGCCTTCACTTTTCCCTATCTCTCTCATCGCTGTCAATTCAGTGAAGATACAGCTAGACCTAGCGGAATATGTCCACGAGTATTATACATTATGCAGGTACAACGCACATGTTCAAACCTTTGTCAAGCGAAGCTTTCCGAAAGTGGTTATTTAAGTCCGGTAAAACTAAATCCAATGCCTACAATAGTCTTTATTTTCGTCCTACGCGACGTATCATCTCATGCAATGTCCGTGCACTAGAAAGGTCACGACTCCAGCCTTGTGCGATGTTCATGTTTATGCGCTTAATTCATCGTTTACGTGCTATGCCCAAATGCACACAGCAGCTCATGCGGATGCACACAGCGAGACGGTGACGCAACGATGTCGCGAGCACGGAGCCTTGATGTTCGATGTCTTTCGAGGGAAGAATGGCAAAGAGATTGGGTCGGCGAATGGCAAAGTGCAAAGGGTCGGGCGTGGGCTACTGGTGACTCCTCGACTGGTTCGAAATAATTCTGGTGCCCGTATTACTTACGGTGTCACGGAGCGAAGTGTCCCTGTCCCCCTACTTTAAGAAGAGTGCTGCTGCTACGCTTGTCGGTGAGCAGAAATGCCCGACAGGAGCGCCCGTGTAGTAAACCTATTCAAATCGCGGAATGCACAGGCAATCTCGCACATTTTTTTTTCTTTTTTCCGCGCCGTCTTTCTTATAGCCGGGTTGAAGATCGCAGCAAAATGGTGAGGTAGGCAGGTTGGTGAGCGTTCCATCCAGAACCCTTCGATCTATCATCGCGGCCGATTTCACCAACCTCGAAAGTCAAGAAAACCTGCCCCTTGGTACGAACCCTTTCAACGCGCAATTCACTTTCGATTTCCAGACATGCCCCGGTTGCACGTGGCGTGCTGATCTCGTTACGCATTTTCGATTCACGAATAAGTAAAACGGGTCTCATTGCCGTTTCACGAGCGCATTTACCACGAAATCCGCAACGGCTGCAAAAAAATCCGTTTCCTTCGAACAGCGTAAACGATATGAGCAGTGAAGAAATAACAGCCCAAAGTAGGTTTATTGCACTTCCTTCAATTTCGTAATCGAGAGAAGGGTGCGTTGCCTTCCTTCTTAGTCCTCCCCGTTAAGTTGACGCACTCGTAGTCTGCCATTGCTTTTCTTATATTTTAATGTCTGCCACCTGTGTCGGCCGCAAGCGCGCACCTGCTGAAATTGATTCAGCTCAAAACACGTGAGCAGTGTATCGCAGTGCGAGGCAGTGAGCCAATGGCGTTAAAGCTGGAGAAAAGAGAAAAAAAATTGAAAAAAAAATTTTCAACACTTCTAATGAGGCATCAGTAGCCATTCATCATAAAAACGTGCAAAGTCGTAAACCTAACTTCTGTGCGCCGAAAAAAAAATATGTATATATCTTTGAGGACGCAAAAAGCTAGAGCGAAATTTACCGTGGCACTTTGAACCTACGTCAATGTTACCCCGGTTCACATGTACGGGATAAGGCTTCCTGTCATTAAGAGTGTTGCCGTCCGCTTCTATGTGGTTCATTTCGCTTCGTCTTGTCCTGCAGAAAAGTCCAACTTTTCGTTCGGATACATGCATGGCGGCGTTCGACAGCACTGGAGCGCAAGAAGTGGTATTTGCAGACACACACGGTAGCTACAAAAGTGCCATCTCTCAGTATGTGCAATGTGTAAAAAAAGAAAACAAATATTGTTGTGTAAACAACCGCGTATTACGATTACAGCACCCTCAGAAAATGGGCAAGGACGCTGCTGGGCCGACTATGCCCATCGTGCGAAAGCATCGAAAACGAGTTTTATGCACGGGTTGCATCTTGAATCCGCGGCCGCCAGACGTTATGCAAGCCTGATTAGTCACACGATTCACTGCCATTGAGTAAATGCTGTCACGTGTTGCAGACACCAGCGCACGTACTTTGCGCCGATCGCGTATGCGTGTGTGAACGGTGCATGATGGTCCCTCCGACCGCGCGCATGGACAGCAGACCATTGTTCAAGGAATACATTGTAGCTTCCTTTCCTGACCCAAACAGCACTGTGGTGACTACGGGGACCATTTTAGAGTTATTCAACGACGCCTGCTTGCATACGCTGGTCTGTAGGAATGCCGCACCATTGTGTACTCGTATGGACGCACTTCCTCCTCTTCATTCCAACCCTTCATCTTTCTTCTTTTATCCGCCTTACTCCGTGCACAGAAGCTAGCTAGAACAAGCTAGCTCAGCTGGCTACGTTCAGTAGTTACAGTAGCTGTCCCTGTTTTTCTTTCCGCTTTAATGCGCGTCCACAGGCAAGAAATGCTTCGTGCGATATTAAACGGAACCCGCACTTTACTTGTCGTCTTGTACACGTGCCCGCGGCATGAGAACGTATTCTCGGACGATCACTTTCGGCTATACTATCGCTTTAGCGTGACGCAGTGCTCAGCCAGCCACTCAGCTCATTCGGTTTTGCTCAACCAGCCATTAAGCGCGCACTGAAGGAGATATCTCCTAAAGCGACCGTCCGAGAATACGTCCCGTGGCTTTTATAGATGGATTGAGTGAGGAAAAGCAAAACGAGGAAAGCTATGGAGGTAAGCCGGGCGAACGTCCTCTTTGCCACCTTCTATGGAGGAAGAAACGTCAAAGGGGATAAAAATTCGAAAGCGACGAAGTGGAAAGAGGCAATGACTCATTCGATGCACTTCGAGAACAAGATATGCGCGCCGCGAATTCGCGCCTTGCGAGGTAGCAAATTTCATGGTCGAAAGTCGACATCACATTTGCGTACGTGCCGCAGGTTTCAGCAGCTTCCTGGGCGTCGACATTTGTGGCTGTCTCGAGCTTTGTCGTATAACTGTCTCTGTGGCACCGCAGGGGGAGGGCCCGTCTCTGCTGTGGTTCTGATGCGAACATCGTTCTCGAACAGTGTGCGCAAACGAAAGCCTTTCTGCCCTAAGCCCCCAATTCTCATTTTTTTTTTTTTTTTTTTTTTTGAGAGCGATTAGCTATATTGGGCTCTTTCGCCCGTTTTTGTTGCCGGTAGTTTGTGGCTTTCGGACTTCGACCACCAACACAAAAACACTGATGCAAAGCTCTCGCTGCGCGAGAGCTTTGGGTCATCGGAAGGTTTAGATGCTGTGTAGGAGCGCTCGGGAACGACAGTCTTCCTCTTCCCTCGTCACCCTCTCCCCCCTCTGGCATCTGCTGGAGATGGCCCCAGCGGCGAGTCCCTTTCCACGCCGACGCTCGCACCCCTTGAGACAACGCTTATTCAAATTTTAGTTCCGATATTCTTTTTTTATGTGCCAAAAAGCCACGATTTGATGATAAGGTGCGTCGTAGGGGTGGACTCCAGACGAAATTTTACCACCATGAGGTTTTCTTAACATGCACAAAGGTCTTGCATTATGTCGCCCCCGTCGATATGCGCCCGTCGCGGTCCGGGTCGAACCCGCGACCTCGAGCTCAGCAGCACAACGCCATAGCTACTAAGCTACCGCGACTAGTGTGGAGACAACAGCGATATTACGAATCGAATTGTATATGTGTAGCCACCTAATACTACCGCTACAAATGTGCTGGCTGGTTAAACGGCTCCGTTCCCTGAATTGCGCAATGAAACAGGAAATGCTACCTAAATATCCTCACCGCAACAAATATGCGCGATAAAGTGAGTCATCTTTTTTAAATAAAGTCAATAGTTCTCTAGAAGCGTTCGGCTATTCGCTTACACTGACAATCATAGTTTTCGTTTTTAGTTTTTCCATGTTACCTCCATCGATATTATTTAGCAGCTGCAGCATGCATTTGCCGAGCGCGTCGCCTCAAACTTGTTCATAGTCGTCGCGATACTTCGGAAGCTACAGTGAGCACATTCAGGAAATGTGAAGCTCACGCGTTAGTAATCAGTGCGCCTATCTCGTAATCTGTAGATTGCTGACTCCAACCGAAGCTCAACTGAAGGTTCAGGATATTATTTTCTTCACATCAAATATATTTTCATGCAAATATTGCCGGCGTGCAGTGTAGCGTTGCAGTCGCTTAGACATCCTTGTAAATCATTGGTGGTAAGCAATTTTTTTTTTTTTTTCGTTTTCGTTTTTACTGGCCTTGGCTTCGTCCTTTTGTTATGACATGGTGCTCTATGCTTCTCGCAACTTTTCTTTAGAGCAGTGTAGTGTTGAACCGCGCGCAACTGATTCAGGTTACGAAATAATTTTCAGTGGATAAATAAATAAGGCAAATATATTTCGTTAAGTAGAGGATGTACACTAGTAACGGTCATCATGGGTTAAGCTTCTGGCATTTAATTTTATTTTATTGCCTTGCTCGGAAAAGGATGCTTTTTGTGCACTCATTGGATAAATAAAACTAAAAATGCCGTCGCAACAGATATGTGATGACGAAACAGGTCAAGAATGTTAATGCGATAATAAAGAGGCGATAACGACGTGCTATGACAGAAGGGCAAAGTTTACACAAATTCATGCAAGCCCATAATTATCATGCGGCCTGAGCTGCCATTCTTTCGGCTAGTCCAGACATTAACGTCACATTTCCGTTCAATAATTCAGTATGAACGCTCTGCATCGTTAACCGTTGGTTGTAGCAACGGTCGGCAAAGTGCAAAGATAGTTATGGTGAATCATGATCTACGTCGCATAAGCAATCAGCGTTGTTGCGAGAGCGGCCTAAACTTTAATGCCTGAGGCCTTTGTGTCCCGTACCTGCTTCACCAGTAGCAGGCGATGGTGTCGCTGTTCTACTTCCTAAAGCCACGGCGGATGCTCCACAAAAGTCCGGTTTGCGATGGGCTTGCAGAAGCCACACGAGAAATTCTTACAGCGCCGTCCTTGCCCCCAACCCCTTCACAGATTCTAATCTCCTACAGGCTTCCAAGTGCATCGCTGGCGGTCGTATCTTACCATTACAAAATCCAGTAGGTTCCAGGGGACTCCAGCATTCGAATCCAGAATGTTCAGCGCGTGAGCCGAATTTCGAAGCCGTCACCGTTTTCTCTGGACTCAGTCGGTGACTGTGGACTTAAGGTTTCTGCTCTGGGCGTCGAATACCCTTGCAAATTTTTGTGTTCCGTAGTTAAGTTAATAGCACAAAATGACATTAATCTCGAGAGAGTTCGTACCATTGTCAAATATGCTTCGGCGCGGTGACTTGCTCCATATGGATCGACCCTGCCTAAATTTAAAACGCACAGAAGTTTGGAAGAAGAAATTTACCTGTCCATTTCGATGTTCGCAACCTCTCCCAAAACACTGCGCTCACCTTTGAACAGCGTCTTCCCGTTGGCTTCCCGCTTGAAACGGCCGACTATGTGCATCCAGGTATGCTCCGCAGAGAGCCAGCCGTCTTGCTTATCGTCTTTCACTGGAGCAGCTGTAACAACTTCCGGTTTCGGAAGCGGGATGCGATGACTCCGGACCCCTTTTCGGTTCGTATACTGTGCGAGGCAAAGCCAGACGTGCTACAGCAGTGCGCCGGGGCGACAGTGTTTGCTCTACAGCAATGGCGGTGGGCGACCGTCTAATCCGCTCATCAGTACAATGTTACACACACACTTCGTCTCGGCACTGTCGCGACCGTCACTGTTACTCGCGGTTCCTCGTTCGCCGAAAGTAAACTTCCGTCTCGCAGGCCGGGCGCCGCGTGCTCATTTCCGAGCGCTCCTGGCCAAGTTAGCGAGTATACCGTTGGGAAAGGCCCGCGCGCGACCCCAACTCACTTTCGCCTAGAGGGTTTGTTTTCTCTTTCTCGGACCCCGCCGGGCCAAAAAACAAAGCGGCTTTTCCGGTTTCCCCCTTACCTGGTCCACTCTTTCTCTGGTGGTCACGCTTTTGGTGCTACTCTCCGCCACGTCCCCACGCTCCACGGTGCGCTTTTAAGGCACCAAGAAACTTTGATTCGGCCGCAGACAGACATTTTGGGCAGCGCCAAAGGCTATTTCAAACTTGGAATCGTCGCCTTTTTGATGCAGCCAGTGTTTTCCTTCGCGAATTTTGTTGTTGTTTGCTCGCAAGCTTCCGTTTCCTAAGGACATATTCACAAGAATTGGTCGCTGTAGTAAGTATCAGTTGGCTGGACGAGTCTGTATCAAGCCTTCCAGTACTGTATTGAGAAATCAATAACTCCGGTTGAAGAAACAGGGGAAATAGGGTGTACATCAATCGTAACCTTCGCGTAAACATCTGCGAATGTTTTTTTTTCGACTTTTCTCTTTTATTTACCTGGCTGCCACTGCTTATGAAGTTGTTTCTTAATACCGGGCTTTCATTTCGGTTCCCTTTCTTTTTCATGTGTTTAACAAAGACCTTATGTATAATTTTGATGCAGATAAGAATTAGCTGGACAGCCTTGTTTGTAGCGCATATAGCAACCCATTCAAATAGCGTGCAACGATAAAAACGGAATAGCAAAAGGAAGACCGGTATTGCTCTATTGCTGTTAATTTTACGGCAAACACGGAAATAAAGAAGAAAAAAATATTCGGGATTTTGGACATTAGGAGACACTTTCAAGGCAGACGCAACATCGAAAGGCGTTTCTAGAGATTCCAGCAGCTATCGAGGGGTAATGCTCCGTCATGCAATCAGCGCCCGTCGATTTGAGGTCGTGACTGCCCGTGATCAAAACAGCAGATGATAGAACAGCTGACGCTTGTCGCGGCTTCGTCTATTCGTGCAACCCCCATCGAGTGCTCAGAGCTCACATGACACGCTGGGCTTCTGAAGGAGGGAAGCTGTAATTCGAGAGTCTGGTGTTTAAAATGTGCGACAGATTCAGGACATGGCGGGATTGCTTTTATTTATACTGCTTGTTTTTAGACGGCAAACTGCTCAGTTGGGGCTTGTACATTGCATTCCGTTCTATCTATCTCTATATCTCGCGCAGTTTACACAAAACTACTGCAGTGCCCGCCGTGGTGTCTACGGGGCTTGTTCAGTGTCTCACTCACTCAGTGTGAGTGAGTGAGACCCACTGAGTGACAGACCCACTCACCCTCCGAGGCGTTCTGCTATACAGATTGCGATATGGCGGGTACCAATCCTCGATGTGGTTGCAGGTACGCAATGGAGGCAGAATGTAACATAGCAGAGTGTGGGTGTAGGCCAGTTAGTTATTCGTGATTTTGGGAAGTTACCGCAAGCAGAACATGGAACTTGAAGAAAGGTACAACACGAAGCGGTACAACTGATGATTTAATGAAACGAACGCCAAGCTTATATAGATAAGACGCACTTGTGCACCCGAAAAGCTTGCGGCAACTTCCCAAAATCATGAAGGCAGAATACACGAATGCTCGTATTTGGAGATTTATGTGCCCGTCAAACAACCCGAGGTGGTCGAATATAGTTCGGAGCCTCCGACTACAGTGTTTCTCGTCGTCCAGGAGTTACTCTGTGATGTTAAATTCTCAAGAACGAACCATCCGATACAAACAGTCGTGCACAAAATGTTCGATATTTACGCCCTTTTGAGCCTACCATGTCGCGCAATAAAAGCGTCTAGATTTACTGCTTCCAGCACTTGAAATCATGCTCCATCATACCGTCATCTGTTATGCCTTTGTTTGTTTTTAGTTCTTCATTTGCTTACGCTAGATTTTTCTTCCAAAGTAACTTTTTCATCACTGTGTGGCAGAGGTGTACATTCGGTATCAAAAGCCTAGAGGACGCTGTATTTGGGAGAGGAAAAAAAAGCTGAATGCCCGCGGAGCCTAGGCACATAGCCTCAAATTCAGAGTTGCAGACCGCAGTAGTTCGTGGAAGCTACGCAGTAATTTATTTAGTTGGAAGTGGCATGCTGTAACAGATCACGGCCTGTATTCACAAAAAAAGACTACTCGCGTTAGAATTGTTCGTAATCGAGAATGCAAGGCAATTCTGATGCTGGACATGTTATTACAGTAAAACCAACAGGCCAATGGCAAAGAGCACTTAGGAACAGAGAGCCATGTGAATTCGACCGCAGAAATGTGTCGTTTTCGTGAAACCCGTGTTCTATGAGCATTTTATGCTGTCTATACTTCTCTATGTGCACATTATAACGTGTGTAACGACGACGCTGACGGTCATAGTGAGGTTCCCATACGAGGGCAATTTGACTGGAGTATATAAAGGTATTCGCGCGGGTTGTCAAGATGTATCCATTCGTGTTCTTGCGCCATGAACAGTTTGCACGCGCGAAGTGGGACGCCCTTGACGCGTGGCGGTGCAGGCGCGCAGACTCGCCCGCTTTCGAAATTGGCGGCGAGCGCAAACGTCCTGTTTGCCTCTCAGCAAGCATCAGTCATGCGACGTCTTGTGCAATTCGCGAGCAAATATTTTCTTCTAGTTCTGAACTAATACTAGCTGCGGCGAGTGTGTGTGACCTCGCCTTACGATGCACGGGCGACGGGTGCGACGCGAAAATAATCAAGGAAAAAGAGAAATATCATTGTATCACCGATTTCGCCCTACAGCAGCCGGTCTTATCACCACCATCGACAGTTTGACGCTCCCTTTCTTCCCCCCCCCCCCCCCCCCCCGTTCAGGCCGATCTCGTTCTAGTTTGTTTTTCCTTGGGGCTTAGCTCAATGGGAGCAACGACGTAGAGATCGTTGACTTCCAGTGGCGTGGACAAAGGTGCGTGTGCCTGCACGTGTGTGTGTCTGTGTGCGCGTGGGTGCGTGCAGGGGCCATTTCGCCTCGGAACGCATCAGATTTTACTGCGAGAACAGTTAGGTGCTTGAAACTAGGTTTCTGTACTTTCCATTGTGCGACCGTCGTCGTCAGACTAGCTATTCATCCTAAGTTTCACTTTCGCGATGTAGGGAAAATAAAACAACATAACTTTGCCCATCGCTGCAATAAAAGCGCACTTCTTTGCGGATGTGCAGTTGCGAGCTGGACGCTCTAACCACTGCGGTATGGCACAGATTTGGTGCTAGCCACTGTGGGCGGGGTGTTGGCAACTTCTGCACGTGCGCTTTGGAGGTTAGACTACAGGCAATATTGTACCAAACGAGAACGACGTTATATGCGTATCCCAATAAAGAAAGAAGTCGTTCCTGAGAGCTCGGGTGGGGTCTCCTGTGACGTCTTCCTGCTGTCGCCGAGGTTGAAGCAGGTAGTATGACTGAAGTGTAAGTTGGTTTGCTTATTATTATTTCATTTTCTTCGCGCCTATGAGAACGACAGGATACAGCTTATACGTGCAGGCTGAAAACAGTCACCGAAATTAAAATCAAGGTGATAACACCTTGCGAAGCTGTGTGTTGGATACGCAACAGATGACTGCATATAAAACGACCACAGTCCGGGCAATCATTCACCACAGGTGACTCAAGGCCCACTTGTGATGAATCCGCCAAATTTGAAAAAAAAAGAAAGTTCTCATGACAGGCCAAGGGTGAACCTCGGGGAGCTCCCGACGGCCTTAGCGCTACATCTGCGAGCGCGAAACCACTCCAGGTGGTCAAACTTATCCAGCAGCCGTTCAATATATCTCACTGTTTCTTTGGCATGTTAGGCCTGGTCATCAATCAAGTGCGCGCATTGATGCAAGCACACGCGTAGTACACGACCGTTTAACATATACGAACTATATAGTCGGTGAAAACCTAAGAATACTGTGGCAAATACTATATCTCAAAGGGAATTCCTATAGCCCAATTGCGTTCGCTCATTTGCGTGACGTCATGGTGGAGGCAAACTTCTTTCAATATCGGCGTTTATCGGCAACTATATTTCGGAATATGAAGGCCTGGGAGGAGCTCGCACCAAGTGCTTAAGTCGTCGCCTATACTAAAGCGCATGTGGGGATGTTTACCGTTATGTACACTTGCATGCGTAAATGCACTCAACTCACGAGCAGCTGCGTTTCTGCAGTGGGCATGTACCGGGTCGAACACTTATATATTGAAAGTGTTACCGGACAATGACAACCGTGGACACACCCAAGCGAGTTTAGAGCCCAGAACGAATAACGCTGGGCAGTAATGGCCGCGAGGAACGATTGCTCTTCGGTGTGTGTTGTACAGTACATTTTTCGCATTACCGCTAATGTTCGAATTTTTCAGCTTTGAGCAGGTCAGCCTCTTAGTAAAACGACCAGCACCGCTTCCGGGACTTCCGCGTGTTGGGCCAAAGTAACAATGCCACTGCAGAGAAACTTGGTCCACCGCTATGAGCTTTTGCTTTCCGCGAGGGTATTTCTGGACGCTCCTCGCGGCACTTCCTCGTAGCGTTTCCGCGCTCGGAGGTAGCTGACCGGGATCTTGTCGTCTGCGGCACAATCCAAAGTCGTTGCGCCATGTTGTTGCATAAAGAGGGAAAAGATAAGCTGCTTTGAATGCAGACAAAAGAAAAGCAAAGCATCGCCTTCCGTTTAGCAAAAGCTAACTGTTCTTTTCGTTGTTACATTACCGCATTTCTGAAGTTACATAAGGACAACACTGTGCACGGAAAAGGAAAGCTGTATGGAAAATAACACGAGTATCGCAGAGCTACTCTTTACAATGATTATTCGTATCTAGTATTATGCAACACGCGGCACCAAACGAAACGGCTCCCGGCAGAAAGCTGTTATCGTATTGCACCGCTTCATTCACCTGGGCACCGTCGGGTAAAGCGGCAAGCGCGTCTAACGGATTTCAGAAGTGTCTGCGCAAGTGGTTGCACCGTAAAGCGCCTCCTTTACGGTGCAAGACTCAGCATGAGAACAGTTAAAAGCATACACCCATCAAAAAAGTTCATACAGGAGCCTTGTTCACAATTATGAACAAGGCTCCCGTGCGAGAGCCGAAACCTCTTTCACTTTTATAAACTTTCGGGGTTGGTGTCCGCATTTAACTGTTGTCACGTATATTCCCGGCCAGATGGGTTTCCGTCCAATTCTTGATTTCAACACTCAACATGGCTTTCCAGCGTGCCTGCTGGTTGGCTCCTACCCCATATAGCACTGCAGACATCAAGCGCAGCAGTGCATTACCAAAGGTTCCACGTGTATACCGATTGTTTATCCGATTGCAGAAGCCGTTCTCTTTAATACTTGTTCCGATTTACTTCTTTTAATGCATTTCAATCTCTTTCCCTTGCTGATCGGGTACTTATTGAATCTATGGTAGTTTAATGGGCATTGTGACCCAGCGATCAGCGTGATTACGGCTAGCGTCCCTTTCCAGGAAGTCGAAAAGAAGTTCAAGCTCTAGATACCGGCTATAGATGCCGATCTGTAGAGCCGGGTGGCTGCCGGGTGGGTGACGGTGGAGGAATAATGGAGTCTACAGAGTGACGACCAGGCAGCCAGCCATATTTCCTTATTCTATAAAACAACCAGGCAAAAATGTCTAGATAGTTAGTGCCTTGGGTTCGCCCAGTCGCGCTGCTCAGAGGGTCGACTGAAAACACAACCGCTTTGCCACCGATTCTCAAACTCAGCGTCGCGGGCTTGAGCAGTACACTTCCGTTGGTTAGGTACCTGCCGTGTACTCCATTTTGCAGCAATGTGGTACGGCGTGCATGCCTTCGCAATGGTGCTTCCATGATTTAATTCCGAGTGATAAGAGTGGCAGAACAAGGAATGTCCCTGGAGCCTCGAAAATTTAGAAATGTGCTTTGAACCCCTGGCATACTTTAGGGGCGGCCACCGCATGCTCGTATTAACATGTAGTAGTATAGTTAGTACGTAAGAATTATAGGGCTACTTCCCTCGAAAATCTGTGTGTCTGTCCGTCCACCTGTAACGGGTGACACGACCCGCTCGGTAGGTACACATGGAGTCCTGTGGGGTAGTGGCGTAGCCAGAAATATCGTTCGGAGGGGGACTGACGTTGCAGCTCGGCCTTGTACAATTTGTCAAGGGATCAAACAGGTGAATAATTGCAGTGCCATCGCCACAGATGCTGCAAACGAATTCTTGAACGTTACGCTCTGTCAAGACAAATAAAATATGTATTTCTTTTATAAAAGAATATACTCGTATGTCCCGAAACTTCTGCCCGAAATAACTGATATCACTGTGTTCAATGGGGCTGGTTGGTTCATCTTTAGAATAAAAACAGGAACAGCGCAACACAGGACGAGCGAGTAAACAGGACAGAGCGCTGACTAGCAACCAAATGCTTTTTAATACGTCTTTATTTCTGCGTTTAACAGAAGCAGCATATAAATACATCATGAATGTGACAAAGAACATAAGAAGGAGGATCAGAAGGATAACCGTCAGTCAAGAAGATAATCAAGTTCTTTTGTTGAGAGCGTGAGGAGGCATCGCCACGGCATGTTTGCGAGCTGCTCTGAAGCGCTCGTGCGAGCACTCTGTTGAACAGAGCTTTTCAGTGCAAGTCAACAGACTAACATCAGCAGGCTACCCGACCAGCGTGCTGTGCAGTGTTGCTGGTGGCCTTGTAAAAGAGTTAAAGAACGCCGGAAAACAAGCTATGCAGTCACCGCCTTCGAGATCTAGGTTTGCCGTCATTCCTTATGTACACCATGTTTCCCATAACATTATGAAGATTGCGGCCAAGGCAGGAGTGAGGGTGGTGTGCAATGCCCTTAATAAGGTGAGCAGGTTGTGCAAAATAGTCAATAGGGAGGATACTGTCGAGCGCAAAAGCTGCTATAAGAATCATGTTCGCAGCTTTATTGACTGTACAACGCAGGTCGTCTATAAAATCCCGCTCGATCGTAAACGTTGCTATATCGGGCAAACGGGGAGGTGCATTAATGATTGCCTGCGCAAGCATGCCGCTTCACTAAAAGGAAACCCGCACAGTCATCTGTAACACGTGTGGTTGCACCCCGATCTTTAAGAATTGCGAAATAATTGGGAGATACAGTGAAAAGCGTGCGTGGGAAATCTTTGAAGCATTTTGCGTATTCAAAAGTGGCGACGCGTGCGTCGGTTCTGCGTCCCTGACGCTCTCAACAAAAGAACTTGATTATCTTCTTGACTGATGGTTATTCTTCTTATTCTCCTTCTTATGTTCTTTGTCACATTCATGATGTCTTTATATGCCGCTTCTGTAAATAAAACATTTGGTTGCTAGTCAGCGCTCTGTCCTGTTTATTCGCTCGTCCTGTGTTGCGCTGTTCCTGTTTTTATTCCAAAAACTGATATCAATGCTTCCGCGTTTTTGTCTAATAAGTAAAGAAAATATCACATGAATTTTAGAACCGTATTAGTTCGAAACCAGCAAAGCAGTGCATGCCGCTGATATGAAAAATGTAAAGGCCATGAAATGAACAAGTTGAGGACAAATATTTTAGTGAAGCTTTGTCATTAAAGAACCTTGTTTACATTTTTGTACATATGCAACGGCAAGGGGAAAATCCCGATGACGCTCTCTTTTATTCCAATGTATTGCGCAGGAGCAGCTGTCACCGTTTGTGCATTGTTATTGCACCAAAATTATAGTCGGAACAGGGAGCATATATAAAAAGCAGGTGTTCTGCAAGATATACAAGGGCGAGTCAAATGAAAGTGAGCAAATGCAAATATATGACAAACGGTGTACGTTATTTAAAGGTAGTCTCCATGAGCGTTTAGACATTTGTCCCACTGACTAGAGATTCGCGTGATTCCCGTCTCATAAAATTCCTTGGGTTGCTGCTTCTAAAAGTGTAACTGACACTTTCACGTCATCGTCCAATATGAATCTGGTTCCCTTGAGCTGTTCTTTCAATTGCCCAAAATGTGGAAGTCGCAGGGTGAGAGGTCTGGGCTGTATGGCGGATGTTGCAGCGTGTCCCATTTGAACTTTGCCACTTTTGTATTAACCACATCAGTGACGTGGGGACGGGGATTGTCGTGGAGCAAGATGACCCCATTCGTCAATTTTCCACGTCGTTTGTTCTTGATTGCGACACACAGCCGATGAAGCATTTCGAAATATTGAAAACGATTGATAGTCTCTACAGGTTTAGCAAATTCGATCAGCAATGGCCCCTGACGATCGAAAAAAAAAGAAGTCAACAGCACCTTTCCGGAGAAAATGACGGCCTTTGCATTCTTTGGTGGTGGTGAGTCCGAATGTTTCTGCTTTAAGCTTTGCCGTCATGTGTGAGGCTTGTAGTAGTGGCACCATGATTCGTCCCTGGTCACAATTGCAGACAAGAAGTCGTCACCCCCATTGTGATACCGGATCAGATGAGTCAAGGTAGCGCCGAACCTCTCCATCTTCTGGCGGTGGTTCAAAATCTTGGGCATCCATTGCGCACACAAGAGCCGATAACCGAGATGTTCATGATTTATGGTGTGAACCGAACCGTGACTGATGTTCACGCGCTCTGCCAGCTCATCAAATCTTATCCTCCGTTCTTGTCTAGTCAGCTCAAGTACATTTGCAATTGTGTTGGGCGTGATGTGATTGCACGATGGCTTTGACGCCCCCCCCCCCCCCCCCTAGTCGTGGATCGGCTTTTTAACTTTCACGGTCTTCGTTGAGCCGTTTGCTCCAACGCTTCACAGTGGCCAATGAAATGCAATGTTCAATGTACACGGCAGCCATACGGTGACTAATTTCTTTTTGGGAAACACCTTCAGCTGTCAAAAACCTCACGGCACCACGCTGCTCAACTTCTGGAGCGTCCATTATGTCACGCAACCATGTTCATCCCAGTGTATGAAAGCATTAAAGAACCTTTATCCTCACACCTACGTGTCACTTTTGTAAATCAGAGATGCCTGTGTGCTACGCACATACCTCGCAGATAATGGACCGAACCATTATTGCGCGGAGTGGTTTGGCTAACTCTCATTTGACTCGCTCTCGTACATTAGAAATGCTAAGACACAATGGAATATACAAATGCGAAGATACAGCTTGATAAAGGGCAAAAAAAGTGTCACTGGAAACAAAGTTCACTGCACGTATACACAGAACCTTGCAACAAGGTATTTAAATATACGTATAAGTCTCCAATAAATATGCGTATCTAAGAAAAGGTTACTGCATATAATGCGTCAAACAGGGCAAATACACATGTTGCGCAATCACAGATTCACAGAATCCCAATCCCCCCCCCCCCTCCCTCCACTGCCCTTGATGTATCGCGCGCGATGGAAGGCGGCGTGCTTCCTCCCCACTTTTCTTCCTCGCGCACAGCCACCATCGTCGGCTCACACATGCCACCCTCTCCCCCTACGCTTTCACCCGCACATACAGCATGCGGCGCGTGGTCACGATGTTGTCGCCCTTGGACTTTATACGGAATATGAGGGCGACGCCGACGGCACGAATGTGCCTGGGGTGTCCAGATATTTGCTATCGCAATAACATAATAAGAGTATCCGGCAAGTGAAGCGTCCCGTGGCCCAGTACTTTCCTCTCCGCAAAAGAAGAAGTAACAAAATCGAACTTTCACCATGCGGCAATTCGCTGCGCCGCAACAATGTTTTCTTTATTTATTTTTTTATTTTTTGTGTGTGTGGGGGGGGAAATGAAAAAAGAAAGAACGCACAGGAAAGCATGTTGGCCACAATCAAATGCCTACTTTGGGCACCCAATGGGGCTACCGAAGGAATATCGAAGAAAACGTGAGACGCTCGGTCCACAGAGAACCATACGCATATTGCTCGGTATCCTACACCAGCGAGACAAGACTTTCCGTAGAGGTTGCGCTCAAGCGAACGCGTTGCAATCCGTCGAGTCCCCACAGTGATGGCGGCGAGCGACCATTGTTTCTTCTTCTCGTCTGCTAGCCAGAAAGCGTCCAAAACTCTGTCAGGCCAAAATCCACTCGGCCAGAGAAAAACGAAAAAAAAAATATGGGGTTTTACGTGCCAAAACCACTTTCTGATTATGAGGCACGCCGTAGTGGAGGACTCCGGAAATTTCGACCACCTGGGGTTCTTTAACGTGCACCTAAATCTAAGTACACGGGTGTTTTCGCATTTCGCCTCCATCGAAATGCGGCCGCCATGGCGGGTTTCGATCCCGCGACCTCGTGCTCAGCAACCTAACACCATATAGCCACTGAGCAACCACCGCGGGTCGAGAAAAACGAACGCGCACCGAAATGCGGCGCGCGGTGGTCGGGGCAACACGAGAAAAACGCATGGCTTGCTCTGCAGCCCGCGGGCTGCAAGACAAAGAAAATTGAAGAGGCTCAATGTGTTCTCGCGAATAAAATTCAAAGTAGATAAGAATTAGGAACGTGGTTACTTTTGCTGGCTTTAGTGTCTGACATGGATGCTTTGGCGCAGGTGAAAAAATTCATATTCTTTTCTGTGACATGACGGCACAAATGAACCACCACAACGATTCGTCTCATCGGACCTCGCTGCGTGCTTTGTGAACTTCTCTGATAGCGTGTTCATTTCGCTTGTCTCGTTGTATGGTCCGATGTACGACTTTAGAAAAGTCAATTACCCTTTGAAGTCAAATGTTTATAACAACATTAAACGCACAAAGTTCCATAATTGAAGATCTAAAGCACGACTTTGGAAATTTCAATTCACCTTTCGCATCAAAAATTTATGAGAACTTGATACCCATAAAATTTCGGAATTGAAATTCCGAGGTCTTCGCGAAAATCCAGAATGATTTCCGGCGCCGAGGGTTGTTTGGATCGGTGGTGCGTGACAGCACAAAAAATTACGAGGGGGGGGAGCTGAAGCCCCATAAGCCTCCTCCCCCCCTGGCTACGCCCCTGCTGGGGGGTATATATATGACAATGACTTACGACCACGTATGAATATTGTGATGTATTATTATGACTATAGAACACTACAGTTACAGTCGGCCTAGAAAGTTGGCTACTGCAAGTAGCGCTACTGCAAATAGTAGCGCTACCATTTTTCGCAAGAACACACAAAGCCTATAAAGACAGAAAATTTAAATATTTCATTTTGGTTTTACTTAGGAAAGCATTGGCAAATAAGTAAACGAAAAGGACACAGCAAGGACAAGCTTTCATTGCGCTATTGCACCAAAAAAGTCGCTGTATTGCAATCCACGTGCGGGGTGATCATTTTTAAGATTCCGGCAATTTTCAAAGATGGCCTGCGGTAGGTAACATAATTCTTATCCTTGAGCTGGATTATCCGAACAGGCGCACAAGCAGGAGAAACGGAAACACATGTTCAACTCATTAACGAAAATTCCCTAACTACGTAGTTATCTACTTCACCGAACATGTCGCAATTTATGAATTGTAGCCGGTCAGGTTGCTAAAAGTATTCAGCCGAAATGAATCACCAGGTTGACGCCAGTTTCGAAGTGTCGGACGAAATACGTGGGCGTTCCAGTTACTTTCGTGCTTCAATGCATAAAAGATCGTTTTGTTAAAAATGTAAGTGGAACAATGGTGCATTTCAACGGCGAGTTTGATGGGGCGTATCTCTAAACTGGTGTCACTCTGTAAATTCATTCCGAGTGAATACGCCTTGCAAACTCACCCGCTACAATAAGCAAATCGTAACACGTCCGTAAAGCAATTTAAGAAGTTGATTAGAGAATTTTTCTAATTAGTTGAATATGTGTTTCGATTTTTCGCCCATGTAATGTCCGCCTCGCGGAATAATACAACCCAAGGACTATAATTGTGTCATCTGCGACAGTCGAGATTTAAAGATTCCGGAAAACTTAAAATTATCACCCCGTATAACGTGAGCTAGTTTCACTTACGCTACCAGAGGCATTAAGCTAATCAAACTCATTTTAACGAGCCTTGACCCCAAGGAACGTGATGCCTTCATAACAAACAACTCGTATTGCTTCTGTCTTAGTTCAATGGCTACTTCAGGCTGTCTGTGCGATAACCGAATCGACTGATGTGCTCGAAGTAGCTGTGAGAGCTCTTCACGTCCTTTTCTAGCCTGTAGTAGTCGAATTCTTCGTGCGTTCCACCATACTCCACGGGTATCACGTCAGCTGGAAGTACACCGTGAAGCTTTTGCAGGTCTCCGCCCATAAAGTAGATCTGAAATAAAATCAGACGATATTTGTTTTTCTAACATAATTTGTTTATGGTCCACTTGGAAGTCTGTCGTCTTACTTCTAACCATAACATAAGCGTCCGTATCGCCGGCACGGCGTCTTAGACATTATGTGGTTTCTACTCATCAATAATGCACCAGGTGACACGTGCGAACAAAATCCAGGTCTCTGAAAAATAGTTCTGCGCCATCGGTGTAGTATAGAAGCGAAACGGTTAATGTGTGGACAAATTTTGTCACTGACCCAAGCCACTTGCAACATAAAGAATCAATCAATCAATCAATCAATCAATCAACTTTATTTTGTCTATTTCACGAACGGACAGAGGAGCGGCGAATGAAAGGTGCCATTCGGCAGCTTGACGAGCCCGCTGCCCCCATGACAAGGGTTCTCAGCAGCGCAGACATAATTATACGTTACATGAAAATAAGCATATTACTAAAGGTCATAGCGTTAAAGCAACAAAATGGTAAATATAATCACAATGCAGAAAGTATTTATACCAATAAATTATGCCCTCGCGTTCACAGGTTTGAAACGTAATTTGCTTGAAGCACAAGAAGACAAATCGAAATCAATAGATTCACAGTGACTGAGAAGATCGGGCAACGCATACCTCACGCGCAGCATTCCCGAGTTTAAGCGCGCGGTTGGTACCTATCCATATTCCGCCTCTGCTTGTCTCACAACATTGTTTTTATTCTCTCTCTCTCTCTCTCTCTCTCTCTCTCTAAACAACTAATTGCTGCCAAATATTCTCATTTTAATTTCAAATTTCAATTGCACAGTACTCAGTCTATAATGGCACAACTGGTGGATTCTAACGATACGAGCACTGATAAGTAAATCAGCAGTAGGTGTCCGAAAAGGGGTAACATAAGCATGCCGAATGAACATGTTTTGCATTATATGTACTTTTTGCAGCATAGAAAACGTCGCGGTACCACAGACTAGTACACAGTAGCTTGAGTGAGAGAAAAACAAAGAATTATAGATAAGTAATTTCACCAGTGTCGAGAAAGGGTGTTTGAGGCAACCAACTAATCTTGTTATGCGAGCAATCTTTCGGATTACAAGATTTACATGGCTATCACAGGATATACTTAAAGAAAACGTACGCCACCCCTAGGCACTTAAAATTACAATAAGTTCAATGCTACGACCGTTTAAAACATTATCTACAATATGGAGGGATTTATTTGTTGTTTGGCCTAAAAATAATCACATTTGATTTGCTCTCATTAATTTTCATACCGTTAAGTAACGACAATAATGCTTATTTTTGTAGTGTGTCATTACAGGAGTCTATAAGGTTGTGTGTGTCATTACCAGAAAATAAAATGCTGGTGTCATCGGCATATATAATAAACCTTGCACTAAAATGTATACGTACCAGTTCATTAATATATAAAATAAACAATAGAGGACTCAATATACTCCCCTGTAGAAATCCGCAAAGTACCTTCATAATCTTTGAACCTGATGTATTTATTTCGACAATTTCTTGCCAACACATTACCAACAGATCTTTCCCAACTAAGGTTTTCGGCAACACTGTTGCGCACCGACAAAGAAAATGTTCATAACACTATACATAGCGTTGCTGCCAATAGTATTCAATTCTGTATTCCATGTTTTCTTTTTCTTTTTTTTTTTACTTTGTTGACACACACTGCGATCGTTTACTGTTTACGAACGCGAGTCGAGAGTGTCGACTATAGTTAGTGTAACGTGCAGCATCATTAATAATTCCGTACAGCGTTAGCAGTTGCGACTTCTGTGTAGCTGACCGGTCTTAAAGCGTGTGGCTTTCTCTGGCTCTTGCGGCCGTTTTCGTGGTAGGTCGGCGGTACGACGTCAAGTCGGACTTGGGGGAGGGAAGGCGAGGAAACGCGCCAAGGAAAAGGGCACGTGCACTCGGGCGAGGGCGGCGGAGAGGGCGGGAATGAAGTGGGAAGGGGAGGGGGCTCATCAGTTACATTGACAATCACCATCGATGGTTTCTGCGCAGCTTCTTCTTTTCCTCTCTAATTCTTTATCGAAATACGGTTCATAGTACACAGAACGTCGCGGTAGGCCAAGGCGAACGGTTCGAGTAAGCACTTGAGGTCTACTCACCTTACAGAAAGAAGAAACAAGCGCAAATCAATCCAGAGTATTATGCAGCATAACAAACAAGTACACGTAGCATACTAAAGGGCCGATAGCAATGAACGTGCAGATAAATACATGTAAACGTGTAGAGCAACAAGAAAGTTGCAGTGACAATAGAGAAATAAATATAACATTTGGTTGACTGTACAAACCAACTTTCTCGCTTAGCTCGCCCTGTCCATCAAAAAAGGTATCTTTTAACGTAGTAGTTCTGCATTTCTTTACGCAGTAAGATTCCCTTGATGGTCTTCGTAGCTATGAGATTGGTAATTGACGGAGTTAAAGGTGTTGGAGCACCATGGGGGCTATGAGATACAAAACACGTCGTAGTTCAGGGCTGTGGATTAGCTTCTACCCGCAAGATTTATGTAAAGTGCTCCGAAATCTAAGTTCACGGGAGTTTTTTGCATTTCGCCTCATCGAAAGAGCCACGCCGCGACCGGGAGTCGAACCCGGGACCTCGTTTTCAGCAGCAGAGTAAATCCACTGGTCCGCAGTCACGAGACACCTCTACGTCGCCCCCAGAGACGTTAATATTGCGAAATTTGTATGATGGAACATTGAAAGACGAGAATGTGCGCTAGAAGGCTGAGCGATTTCATTGAACTCGCGATCAAAGGTGGGCGACATCACGAGGTTCCCGCTTCATGAAGTCGAACTAAACCTCAATTTGACCTCTACCTCGCAAAGTGAGTTGAGGTTGAGGTGAGGTGAGGTTGCCGAGTGGCAGAATTTCTGTGAGTGAAGTCAGCAGTGTTGACCTCAACCTCTTGCGTGAGTATGAGGTTGAGTGACGTCGCATGCTCGGTGAGGTTGAGTTTTGAAGTCAGTCTTTTTTCGCAGATGCTTTCGCGCGTGCCTGCTCCTCCTAGAGAAATCAGTCCACGCTATTAATTCAACTTTCCCCTGGTTTAAAACTTCCCTTGCTTGGCAGTATGTCTACATTCGAGTATCAGCCCCGAGAAGCTTGAGTGGTGTGCTCTATAGCACGTGACGTCCCCTGTGGAACGCCGCGCTGCACGCGTGCTCGCAACAGGAAGGCTGCTTGAAAGCAGTTGGTTGACCTCCCCAGCTCGACTTTTTAAACAGCCGTAAATCTTCTACTTTGCCTGCAGCGCACAGGTCTATTTCAGTACACCATGCGCCGCGAGATCGAGCGGAAGGAGTTGTAGCATCGCAGGCCGTCAGAACTAGGCTTAAAGAGTGGATCGCTACTCGAATTGTATGCCATAGTTATCAGTGTGCATGTATGCCCACGCCCATCGACGCATAAATAGCTTGCGATGGTTTTGTTGCGTGGTTGCTTTACACTTAAAACAGCTTGTCTGTGCCATCTGCCCTATCTCTAACGATGAACTGCAGCATTGTTCTGCACTGTAATAAATTCAATGCTTGTGTACAGCACGCCATGCGCGGTCGGCCGCATGCTCAGTAGGCCACATTCTATTAATTTTTGTCGTCAAGCGCTCGAAGAACATATTACGGAAGCCGGTCGTTGATGTTATGAAGAAATTAAGTAGTCGCTGCGATGCATATAATACTGTGATCCAGCAGCAGGATGACTAAATCAGGCATTTACTGGAATGTGGCATTCACGGTAAAATGTGACGTTAGTTAAGTACGGGACGGATCAGCACTGGTAATTGGTCAGGCACGATGAAACCCGAACGTGCAAAGAATGCAGAGAGCTAAGAAGGCATCAAAACATTGTAGTGCGTAGTGCCAGGTCCTACGTTTACCTGATATTCTTGCACGCATTGCAGGTACAAAAGGGAGATTCCCCACTTTTCGTTTATGAAGTCATGTTCTAGGGAAGCATATTATAAAGTCAGCGCAATTGTAAGGTTTCAGTGCCATAAAATAAAACTAACCGTAGCGGAGCGCCGCTGTTTAGATTTCACTGCGTACTGTGAAATGCTCGTTTGCAGTATTTCGATAGTAATGAAATATATGGAATCTAGTATTTCTAGACGCGTGGGAAAAAGTAGGTGGAAAAGCAGACGACGCCAGCTAGCGATGTGCCACACTGCTGACACGCCCTGAAAATATAAGGTTGACTAACTCCGCCTTGTCTTCAGCCATAAGAGCGGCACTTCATAAAGACGTCCGTTCGGCTCTTGAGCGTTATCGGTTCGGCGAGAGCGTCAGAAACAAATAATACGAATGATATCCCACATTTTATACAGAACTTTGTATTGTTATTGTTCTTGTTTTTTTTTTTTTTTTTTGCCTTGTGTGGCGCGCACAGATCGCGCGCGCGATTTGCTCCAAAAACTTACGTTATTGGAAAATGAAAAATTCAAAGGTTTGACTATTTGATATGCGACTACCGGGTCATTACTTTTTTTTCTGTTATCATTAACACTTCTACGGATGCATTTATCTTGTATACCGGGTGTTTAAACGAACACTTACATTTTTTTTAATTGCCTGTGGCACATAACGCAATTCTAGTCCATGAGCTGGTCCTCACTCGAAGAAGCGGAGCATTACTTAACAAATGGAATAACAAGGCATTTTTGCTACAAGTTTGACGGCGATCTCGTAATTGGTGTCATCCACACTTTTCAAGTGTATATGCCTTGCAGTCTCACCCGCTAGAATGTGAATAGCGATATGTGCCATGAGGTAATTGCTTAAAAACTGAATAAGTGAATTTTTGTTGATTTGTCCATAATGCAATATCGTTGTTTTGTGCATGTCCGCCTCTTCGAGTAGACCAGCTCGCGGACTAGAATTGTGCTACCTGCCACAGGCAATTTCATGACGACGTCTTGGCAAAAAGAAAAAGAAACAGTTGAGAGTAGCACTTGTCCCGTGTCCACCTCATTTCCTGTCGTGCCGTGTTTTCTGTCATGCCTCCACAGACTGCGAGAGTCGCGGTGGCTACATATGTATTTCGGGGCCCACAACAGGCAATACTGTGCCGAAGGATGATAACGTTGTCTGCATCGCATAGAAGCATTTCACGAGGTGGCGATATCGACTGTGAAATCCTGCTGCTGTCGCAGTAAATGAATTAATTTGGAGCCAGAAGAATCACTGAAGTCTGATTATCTTTCTTTTCTTCAAACGAGGAGTTTTCTTCACGAGGAACGTGCATGCGTGGGTTATGGGTAAGATTACGTGGTGTGCTGATGTATGGGCCTATCTTCGTGTAACATATAGATTGCTCTCAACGTTCTTTTTTATGAAGTAGCCTCCACCCTGCAGGGTTTTCCAACGTGCACGTGACTGATCTATTTCACAACACGTGCTTGCTACGAAAAAAAAAAGTAGTTGCGAAAAAAAAAAGACACGCTACAGCGAGCGTTTAACAACTCACCCGTTGTAGAAGCTTCGACTTCAGGAAAGGTTTGACAGCAGCGAAGACAATTTCGTACGCAGGGGGATTATTGATCACGTAGATTGCTTTAATGCGTACCGGGTAACAATCCTGGAACGAAAATGACAAGGAAGTTTCAAGCTCCCAATGCACTCTTGGACACCGATTCTCGGCACAGAATAATTCCTTTCATGGCGACTTGGTGAAACACCAATGTGCACTAGTCATTTGCTAATATGTGTAAAACGAGGCACTTTGAAAGCAATTGGGCACACTTGCACGCACGTCGTGCGAACGGTGCAACGTACGTGACGCAGAAAAACGTCAACGCTAGTTTCGTAGTAAGTGGAGCAATAATAGGGACGCAAATGAACACTGGGATCGGGAGCATTGTGATGTTTGCATATTTCCTTGGCACGCCTGATCTATTCTCATGTCGTGGTATATCTGATTGTCAAGAAACAAAGTTGTCCGGTTAATGAGGTGCACTTTATTCAAGAGCGTCTCGTCTAATGTAGATACCGAGTACGTACACGTGCACGAGTATATGCGGGCGCTGCACAGTGTTCGCGCAAACCAGCATGTGAGCTAATCGTATCGTCCAAACTGTCGAAGATAAAGGCACGACATGTGCGTCTGAGAAGCGTCAGATTGTCGTACGACAGTCGCACCATCAACAGCGTCTGAGAACTTTCCTACAAGGCTTGGACGGTTTCCTACAGGTTCCAACAAAGCGCTGTTGCACAAAGCGTTTCCATTCGGTTTTCTGCGATTGCTCGTGGCACTCGCCTTCTGTATACCTGCATAATGTGAGCCGTCTTCTTGACGAATCCCGGCGTGAAATGCGCCATGTGCATTATGCGCAGATTCTTGAGGTCGAACACGCACACGACTCCCCGAACCTGCGTCTCTTCGTCCAGCAGTGCCCACTCGGCCATCACCAGCGCCGACCTCATCAGGTCGGTTACCGAGCACACGCCGGTGTTCCATGAACCTGGAAATAACGGGGCACCAAAATATGTGCTCGTCCGATGGGTTTTCTAACATTTCACTTCTGATAGCAAGGCCCTGTTCCGATAAGATATGCGATAGAGAGGATATATAACGGGAAAAAAACGTAAATGGGTTAACGGGAAGGGCATCTGATTGGCTACCGTGCTGAGGGGAAAGGGGAGGAGAGTTAAAGCGACGATAGAAAAAGAACATATGCTTGCGCAATTAGAATGTCACGTGCCGAATGAAAATCACTCGGGCTCACTTGACCTCAATAACGCAACAGCGCATTCAATTCAAAGGCCTCGGTGCGCCGAAGAGTGGTGTAGTCAGCACTTCGATATGTTCTGTGCAAAATGCGCAACCGTCACACTGTACTAATGCAATGTAAAGCAGTTGCCTCTGTGCCTCACAGTGAGGATCGTCACACAAAAGATGAAGGATTATGAGAAAGGCTATTTAGTCTCCAACTGGTCGCTTGTGCTACTTACTCAGATATTTGCAACCTTCACATTATTCATGAAGACCTACCTCGAAGATACAGCATATTCACTGACTCGAAGGCAGTTCTGCATTGTTTGCTATCCGCTCTACGTCATGGACCACAAGACCAACTTGTGCTAGAAATAAGGCAGTTATATCACCAGCTAGCAGAGAAATGATATGAAATCACTTTTCAGTGGCTCCCAGGCCACTGCGGCATCAAGGGCAACGAAAACGCCGATGAGGCTGC
Organism: Dermacentor andersoni; assembly: GCF_023375885.2. Classification (NCBI taxonomy): domain Eukaryota; kingdom Metazoa; phylum Arthropoda; class Arachnida; order Ixodida; family Ixodidae; genus Dermacentor; species Dermacentor andersoni. The sequence goes on from NC_092817.1 coordinate 71,982,648, forward strand.
TAGGAGGGCTCACGAAGATGCCGTGAAGGAACCCGTCCCCCTATCAAGAACTGGCGCAGCAGCAAAGCTTGACATACAAGCGCGTGATGCCACACGATCCATGTGGACCACACCAGCTTTCCGACATACTCGACTGCATCGCCTAGATCCATCCCCCCGACTACGCATTCCATCTGGACGATCCCGAATCGAGACAAATGTTCTCTTTGCCGACTATGGCTAGGAGTGTCTTTCACGAATGCATTTGCTTGCCGCATCAGAATGACTGGCAGTGCTACCTGTGATGGTTGCGGCAGCGAGGAAACAATCGAACATATCCTTTGTTATTGTACTCGCTATACAGCTTCCAGAGATAGTCGCTCGATAGTGACGGCGTTAGCACACCTCGATGACTGGCCGATTTCTGAGCAGACAGTCTTGGAGTGCCGTCTCATGCGACCTTCACACCAGAAGGCGCTACTGAGATTTTTCGGTCGAGCGACCTGCTTGAACGACTGTGACTCCTACGTTCCCGTGTGGGCGTGTGCGTGTGCGTGCGCGTGTGCGGGTGCGTGTGCGTGTGCGTGTGTGTGTGTCTAATATTTTCCCTCTCTCACTCTTTTCATGTGGGTGCAGCTTTTAAGATCTTTCTGTTTTCCCGTACCCCTTCCCCGATGCAGGGTAGTAAACTGGATATCTATCTTCTGGTTAACCTCCCTACCTTTCTCACCTCTTTTATCTCTCTCTCTCTCTCTCTCTCTCTCTACAACCTGATTTGAAACGCAGACATAGCGCTTGTATGCAGCGAATAAGCGTTGAACGCTATAACCAGCTCGCCGTTTTTGCTATGTCTCTTTATCGCTGATTATCGGACCTTCCATCTTCATTCGTTCGCTTTTCATTTCTTTTTTCTTTTGTGTCATTAATAAAATGACCCGCTGCGCGGGAGCATACGCATATCTAAGCGGATTAAAATACTTGGAGACCATCCAGTGAATTGTGTCGTTACATATTATACAGGTCAGGGCCGCAGTAATAACGTACAGTGGTTCGTTTCGCTCGTTCCTGTTCCTTTCTTACCGCTCACGAACTGCTGATGCTGATCATAACGTACGCGTATCGCTGCCCGAACCACTGACGAAACGCGAAAAGGACTGTTGTAATATAATTATTTATCCCGGCCCTTGGGCCTAGTGCAAGCAAGTTTGGGGAGTAAGAAACGTCTCACCAAGCTTTATAACGGCCACTCTTCTGCCCTCGGGGTCCTTCCTCTTCGACACCATCATGAGCTTGTGGTCGGGCAACACTGCGCTCAGAGGCACCGTGTACGGGGACAGGTTCTTGAAGAAGTCCCCCGACGTTTGCTTAACGCGGAAGTACTTCTGAATGTTCTTGAAAGCCGCTTCCTCGCTGTACTTGCGGGCCCGCAGAAACTTGACCAGAAATTTGTCGTCCATTGGACAAAGCAGTGGCTTGTCCCCTGCACGAAATGAAAAAAAAACTTTAGAAATGTGGTACTTACGCGGGCTTAGCATACCTCAACATAACGTCGCTGTCAACGTGCGCACCGCAGAACCAAAATTCTTTAATTGTTCTATTACTCGTGTACTCTTGTACGCCAGGTTGTTTGTGTCCCCTAACTTCGGGTTTCATATTCCTTAACCTCTCTAGTAAGTGGTTGACAAAGAAGAGCCTTCTTATTTTCTACGGAACATTGTTTGCCTCAGGCAGCAGTCATTCATGTGTAGTATCACGGCTTCTTTGGCAATCGTCACAATTTGGTATCGTGAATCTACATAGTTTTGCAGAAATTCCAGCTAAGCAATAAAACCACTGGTCCCCAGGAGAGCAACACCGGTCAGGTGAGCGAGAGAAACAAATAACAAAAAGAAAACGAACAGTAACCAGCCTATTCAGAAGCATCAAAATACAGATACTAGCATAAACAATGCAGTAAGACTGTTCGTACTATTACTGCATTTTCACAAGAGACACAAGACCCTACAGCCTTCCACAATCAATAGGCAAGGGACCTGGGCGCATGCTCATCATACCCAATTTGCTTATAAAGTATGTAGCCTTACTAGAGCCTTAGGATGGTGTGGGTCCTTCTGACAGTGAGACCTTCCGGGATATTCGCGTCTTGAAACATCTAGAATATCATATATTTACGCTGTGTTCTGCCGAAGTTGTCACGCTTTGCGCATGCTGCGCAAAAGAAGCCTTAGAAACACAATGGAAATAAATTATGCAGCTTCGTTTCCATAGTGCACAATACAAGGGGCAGCTAAAGTCAAGGAATTGGCATAAGGTCTTCTTCCCCATGACAGCGCTGCATAGGTGGTCTGTTTAGGCATAATACAGAAAGTAATGGCCAGTAAAGGAGCTCTGTTGACTTGAGGAGGCTGTCACCAGCGCCCCATAAGCGGTGGCCAACGCCTAGGGACTTCAATGTCTTTTAATGGACCCGAGCATACGGCGAGACTGAGCGGGCATTCTAAAAGCAATTCAAGAGAAACATTTCAGGTGTGAAATGGGTTCGAAGCTACTCACCGGCGATGAGCTCTCTTAAACGCGACAGGCAGCGAACCTTGACCTCGGCCGTCTCGCCGAGTTCGACTTTGGCGACATGTCCGAGGCCGGGAGGCGATGCTGCTCCGTTTCGCGACGCCACAGAGTCAGTGTTCATCATGGCCTTCCCCGAGTTACCTGCGTTGCGAAGGTGGTATGTGCTGCACATATGTATTGTGGCCGCTCTGTCGCGCGCTCGCCAAACACATATCGAAAAAGAAAAGCGTGCTGTCGCGCGCTCGGGGCAGCCTTCTGGGTGAAAACGAAGAGATTCATTGTTTATTCAGACAAGGACAAGAAGAAGGAAAAGAACGGCCATTTATCTTTTTTAGGAGGCTCATAAAAAAGGCACGAATGATTTACAGAATATCAACACCCATTCACATACACTCATCACTCAGTCAACAGGGACAGTTTCATATAGCATGAATTTCAACAGAATGTGTGTAGACAAACAGCGATAGGTAACATTAGCACAATATTCACTTCAAGTTGTCCTCTGTATATAGTGACACATGTACTTGTTTATCTTTCACCGGTGACCGCTTTTCACCGGCCAAAATATGTTGGCCGGTGAAGACACGTGGGCACCAGTGATTACTCCGGAAACTTCGATGACTCATGTATAAAAGCCGACGCTCTTGACCCGCAGATCAGATTTTCGACAATCCCTGAACTGCGTTCGCCGCTGTCGTCGTGCTTTACTGTGACTTGCTTTTGCGGGCACAGGTTCGCCCATTAAAGAGTTAATTTCGTAGTTCGCAGTTTTGCTACTGTGTTCTTGACCGTCACTATCACGTGACAAATACATAAACGTGTAATGCATGCCTACGTGCGTACATACGCACGCAAGTATACGCAAAAGATTGCGTGTTTGACTCTGAAATTCTTAGACATCATAAATAAATTCTAGTATTATCCCAGCGACAGGTCATCAATGAATCTGTATCGCTCCGTCCGTCACTTACTGCGCCCTGTGATTCTCACGTATAATGACCCCATGCTTATCGATTTTAAATCATCTGCGTCTCCTCTCTGTAACTGTTAATCTTGATTTCTTTAAACATCGCGTACTGCGAGCGGCCAAACTACAAGACAGAAAAGTAAGACTCAAGTGGTTCCCGGCGCACGCAGGCGACGCGTCGGAACGCAATGAGAACCACAATGAGACGGCACACGCAGCGGCGCGAGCGCTAACCAACTGCGCCCCGGCGACAGACCGTCCGACGTGGTTCGGAGCCAAGGACCGCATGACGGACTACAACGATATCACGAAGGCCTACCGCCTGGCTCGCAGGAGTCTCCCACCCCCGCACCCGAGGCTGAGTCGAGCGGAGGGGGTACTACTGACACAGCTCCAGACCGCATCGCTACCGAGCCCGGGTCTGATGCATCGCATGTACCGAGAGACATATCCGACCGATAAGTGCAGAGTCTGCCGGAGGGAGACGGCAGATTAGACGCACATCTTGTGGGACTGCGTTAAAACTCCAAAAGAAGCAAAATCAAGAACGATCCCACCGAGGCTCGAGGCAGCCGCGAAGAGCTACGACCAAGACGAACAGATCTGGGCCGTCCAGCAGGTCCTCGGGGCGCTCGAAAGGCCGGGACCTAGCAAGCCGGCAACGGTGAGCGGAGACCCGCGCCGAGTAACGGCGACTTCGTAGATGACGTAGGCCCTCGTCGGGGCGCGCGAGCGCCCAACTGCAGGCACAAATAAAGTTGGCTTCAATCCAATCCAATTTAAACATTGCACATACCCACGAGAGGGATTGACCGCCATCGACAAATGAAATGAATAGTAAAGGGTCTCTCGACATAGATATGTGTTTTTGAGGTTGCCGACTGCACAGCAAAGTTTGTTTTCTAAGTCACGCGGTTTCAGTTCTTTTAACAGCTTTCAACACTATGTGCACTCACTTTCGAATAATTGTTCAAAATATACGCTGACTTCCACTGCAGATTATCAGCATATAGTATTCCCTTGGAGCAGTTAATTCTGCAGAACCGGGCAGCTTGACATGACGATCCGGCGCTGCCGAGTTCATGCCCAAACCATTTACCGGCATTGGCATGCTCTATAACGATCTCCGTTCTGTGGTACGTGTTGCGGGAATTTTCGGTCCATAAGATAGTCTTGCAAACCAAACTGGCTGTCTTGCAAGCGCCAATATTTCACGCAGTGATGGCATTTCGTGGGCGTACTTTGTTTATTTTCTCGTTTAAATGCAGTACTCGCCCCCCCCCCCCCCCCCCCACGCCCGTTTCATGCAGAATATCAGAAGTACTCGTCGTCTGAAACATCGTCGTGCGAGTGATGTAAATTTTGTCAACTGAAAGAACGTTGGCCCCATTTATCACTTGAGCACTTATCACTATCACTTGCTATCATTTATTACCGTTATCTCCACTACGGATGTGTTGCTTTAAGGTGTGTGTGTTTTTCCTAGGCTAAACAGTGAACTACTGGATACATGCATAAAATGTAAAAAAGTCTATTGTGAAGTTCAACTTCTCTATGGAGTTGCAGCTCGAACAATCATGTAATCTAGCCGGGGAAAGCCATTTATACCAGGTTGTCATTACGAACCCAACATTCACTGGTTCATTAACCTTTTTATCTGCGATGTCTGCTATTCTTTATGGATGCTCGCAGCTGTACCCGCGTTACGTGCAAAGGGGCAGGCATTGATCCCTCTGTTTATTTTTAGCAATCTGCAGCCTAAAAAAACCGAAAAGATTGGAGCTTCGCTCAAAGTGCGAAGCAATGACATCACTCGCTTATGTATAGTACCACCCATAGTACATATCACGGTGGTTTGCGCAATATTATATACTCTAAATATTCACAGCGACATTTCAATAATCTTCCCAACACCGGCCGTCCGAGATATGGCTGTTTGTGTACCCCACCAGCACGATAGTACGTTCCAGAGCAGCCCAATGATCGAGACAAGCGAGTTTAGTGGCCCAAACGCAGCCCGCGAGTCAGGTCATGTACGAGATTTCCGAGTCAGTCCGAGTGTGCTCAGCCCGAGTGGGGCCAGAAATACAGGAAACCCAAAACCAAAATATATAGGTCTTACATATTCTTCATTGATCCATTCCCTCCCGTCTCTTACCTACAGCTGTTCCCCGATGTAACGATTCTGTTTCCTGTTCATTTTGGTAGCAACAGCTGTTGCTCCAAAATTTGCTTCAGTGCTTCACTTTGCATCGTCGGCTTCGTTCACACAGCTGACGTCAGTGCTGCCTCCTGTGGCATGCGCCTCTTGCTTGATTTGTTTGTTTGTTTGTTTGTTTGTTTGTTTGTTTGTTTGTTTGTTTGTTTGTTTGTTTGTTTGTTTGTTTGTTTGTTTGTTTGTTATGTGCTTACACGCTATAAAACTGATAACGATATGTTAAGACAATGTCGAGAACACATCGCATCGTCTTAGACACAAACGTTGCGTGTCATTTAACGACTGTAGATGTAAACAGCCAATTTACGTGCGCCAGAATTTAGCCGCAATTCGCGCAACCATACATCATTACAAGAAAGAAATCAGAGATCAATGACCAGGAAATGAAGATGCAGCGACAGACGGATGCCAAGACATCCGACATGCCTTGGACAATATACCCCCTCAACATACACGAGCTTTAGGCCTCACTGGGTCGGTGTACCTACTGCTAAAAATATGTTTTGTTTACAGCGATACCTAGTTAGGCTGATTTCAATTGGCGCTCAGATCAAGAAGCAACAGACTAATTTTTTATGTCCGTTTGTTTTTCGCGATGCAACATAGCGTTCCTCTAATTCAAGTGGCGCAGTAGGCATAAAACGAAGCCGCAATCAGAAAGAAGGTTGGTAGATGCGGGAAGTGACGTCATATCCCAATGGCCCAGCAGTCGTCGGCCGGCAAACGCAACCAAAGTCAGCTCAGGTTGGTGCACAGGTGCAGTAGTGTGATAAGCAGCATAGGTTCAAGCAGCATAAGTTACGAAATACTGAAGTTATATTTGTACATGAAGGTTCACTTAGGTTCCTCCACAATCCAAGCGATATTGCTGTGGATTCGCAGACGACTGCGTGGACTAGGTTTTTTTTTTCGTAATTCTATAGTTTCTATAGAAACTGGCCCTCGCAGCGTTTAACACTCTAACCCTCTCGAGTGAAGCTAGCCTAGCGGGACTCTTTGAGGCATTTGAGGCATCAAGCATTGTTTGGGATATCATTGGCCTTAGGGAGGTTAGAAGAACTGGTGAAGCTTATACAGTGCTGACAAATGGCCACGTCCCCCGCTATAGAGGACTACCGGATAATAAGCAGTTCAGAGTAGGATTCCTAATCCATAAGGACATAGTGGGCAACACTGAGGAATTCTACAGCATTAATGAGAGGGTAGCAGTAGTCGTAATAAAGCTGAATAGGAGGTATAGAATAAAGGTAGTACAAACCTACGCTCCAAACTCAAGTCACGTTGATAAAGAAATAGAACAGTTTTATGACAACGTTCAATTAGCGATGCGAAAAATGCAAACTCAATATACTGTAGTCATGGGCTACTTCAGTGCAAAAGTGGTGGAAAAGCAGACTGGGGAACGAGCATTTGGCAAGTACGTTGTGGATTCTAGGAACACTCGAGGATAAATTTTGGTAGAATTCGGGGAAAGGAATAAGCTGTGAATAATGAACACCTTCTTCAGGTAGCGTTAGAACAAAAAATGGACCTGGAAAAGCCCTAATGGTGAAACAAGAAATGAAATTGATTTCATACTTTCTGCCGATCCCAGCATAATGCACGATGTAGAAGTGTTAGGTGAGGTAAAGTGCAGGGATCATAGGTTAGTGAGGGCTAGGATTCACCTCAATTTCAAGAGGAAAGAGCAAAATTGGTCAAGAAGAAATAGGTATACCTAGAGGCAGTAAGGGCAAAAGCAGACAAATTCAGGCTGGTACTTGCAAACAAATATTCAGCCTTAGAACAGAGAGTTGATGATAACATAGAGCTAATGAATAAACCCGCAACTACGCTGGCTTCAGAGGCAGCAATTGAAATGGGAGGCAAGGCACCAAGGCAACCAGTAGGCAAGATCTCCCAAGTAACAAAGGACCTAATAATGAAACGTCAAAGAATGAAAGTGTCCAACTCAAGCGATAAGATAGAATTAGCAGAACTGTCAAAACTGATCAACAAGGCGAAAATAAGTGAAATTCGGAATTATAACGTGAGAAAGACTGAAAAAGCCGTAAAAAATGGACACGGCCGGAATACAGTGAAAAGACAACTAGGCATCGAACAAACCAAGATGTATGCACTGAAAGATAGGCAGGGCAATATCATAAGCAATTTCGAAGATATAGTAAAAGCAGCAGAAGAATTCTGTGCCGACTTGTACAGTAACCAAAGCAGTCACGATACCTCCATTCGTAGTAGTAATGAACAGGTTACAGAGGCTCCTTCTGTAACTAGCAATGAAGTTAGAAGGGCCTTGCAAGACGTGAAACGAGGAAAATCAGCAGGTGAAGATGGACTACCAGTGGGTTTATTCAAAGATAGTGGAGACATAATGCTTGAAAAACTAGCGGCCTGTCTGTCGACTTCAAGTGTCTCAGAGAACTGGAAGAATGCCAACATTGTATTAATCCACAAAAATGGCGACGTTAAAGAATTGAAAAACTATAGGCCCATTAGCTTACTTCCTGTATTATATAAAATATTCACCAAGATCATCTCAAATGGAATAAGGACAACACTGGACTTCAGTCAACCAAGGGAACAGGTAGGTTTCAGGAAGAGATACTCTACAATGAATTACATCCATGTCATCGATCAGGTAATCGAGAAATCCGCAGAGTACAATCAGCATCTCTATATGGCTTTCATAGATTAGGAAAAGACATTTGATTCAGTCGAGATACCAGCAGTCATAGAGGCATTACGTAATCAAGGAGTACAGGACGCTTACGTAAATATCTTGAAAAGTATCTACAGAGATTCCACAACTACCTCAATTCTCCACAAGAGAAGTAGAAAGACACCTATAAATAAAGGGGTCAGACAAGGAGACACAATCTCTCCAATGCTATTCACTGCGTGCTTGGCAGAAGTATTCAAGCTATTAAAATGGGAAGGCTTAGGAGTAAGGATCAACGGCGAATATATCAGCAACCTTCTATTTGCAGATGACATTGTCCTGTTCAGCAACACTGGGGACGAGTTACAACAACTGATTGAGGACCTTAACAGAGAGAGTATAAGAGTGGGGTTGAAGATTAATATGCAGAAGACAAAAATAATGATAAATACCCGAGTAATGGAACAAGAGTTCAGGATCGCCAGACAGGCTCTAGAGTCTATGAAGGAGTACGTTTATCGAGGTCAATTACTCACAGGGGACCCTGATCATGAGAAGGAAATCTACAGAAGAATAAAAATGAGTTGCAGCGCATTCGGCAGACATTCTCAGGGCCTGACTGGAATCTTACCATTATCGTTAAAGATAAACGTGTACAATCAGCGCATTCTACCGGTGCTGACTTACGGAGCAGAAACTTGGAGACAAACAAAGAAGCTCGAAAACAAATTAGGGACCGTGCAAAGAGCGATGGAACGAAGAATGTTAGGCATAACGTTAAGAGACAGGGAGATAGCAGTGTGGATCAGAGAGCAAACAGGGATAGCCGACATTCTAATTGACATTAATAGAAAGAAATGGAACTGAGCAGGTCATGTAATGCGTAGGTAAGGTAAGTGGTGGACCAGTAATGTTACAGAATGGGTGCCAAGAGATAGGAAGCTCAGTCGAGGATGGCAGAAGACTAGGTGAGGTGATGAAATTAAGAAATTCGCAGGCGCTAGCTGGAATCGGTTGGTGCAGGACAAGGGTAATTGCAGATCGCAGGGAGAGGCCTTCGTCCTGCAGTGGACATTAAACAGGCTGCTGTTAATGCTGATGAAAGTTTCTCTTGCACTCGCGAATACCAATGTGCTTTCTTTTTTCTAGCCGCTAATGTACCTACACACCTACGCCAGCTGGTGAAAGGACTGCCATCAATTAAAGAAATAAGTCAGCGTCAGCCAAACACAACGTTACAAGATGTCCCCAACGCCTCTACTTTTGGCATCTACACGTTCCCCTATCTTATGTAGTATTACATCGTCTCTATTCTAAATTTAGCTCAATGAACATTGCGGTTACACGTTCGACAAGGTTATATTTTCTGTAGCTAGGCTTTTACTGGCCAAAACAAGTTCAAAGTTATTTATCGTGAGTGTAGTAAAGGTGTACAATTCGGAACTTCAACGAATACCCTACTTTGCTGGCGAACATAAACTTTACGAAGCAATTAAAAATAATGAGTCTGACAAAACGCCCAGAAGCATTGACAGCTATAGGGAACAGCCGGCTAAAAGGCAAGCATTGGCGGTACCGTTGGGTGCGCCGTCGGGCCTCCGTGTGATTCAAGATGGCTGCGCAAGTGTAGGGGTGCGGCAAATATTTTAACTATCTAGGCGTTAAACGAATATCACAGGCTTCATTGTTCATCCATATAACACGGGGTCAACTTGTACTCACATGTCACCGCAAGATCAGAACTTGTCAACGCAAGATCATATGTCACGTGCCTGTCCATAATACACTACGCTGCCTCCGCTGTGCGACAGACATGCCTCTGCTCTAAAACTCTGTGCACTCGACGCAGAAAGCACCAGTTCTGTATAATTGTGTTCATTTGAATATCAACCGCCATTTCACTATTCATCACAAAAATCTGCATCACAAGGCTGACGCCGCCGCAGTAACAATCACGGTGCTGTTCGAGGAGAGATCAGTTAAGTATCTTAGACAGCGAAATTAACCAAGCAAGGCTGGAAGCTCGAAACTGTCGAAGGCCACCGGTTGATGCCTGAACTTTCTTGCGGCAGCTACAAAGGTGGCCTTCTCTTTTCCGTAGCGTAGATTTAAACGGCCCCGATCGCTTCGATGATAAATTCGCTCATGAAAAACGGCAAATTACTTAATTTTTACTCAGCCAATAGTCCTCCCAGTTTCTGTGAGTGACATTCAACGGATCGATTGCACCCCGTCCAGAGCCCATGCGCAGCAGCCCCACCGACGCCATGATGTAATAGTCCTCTCCACATTCCCGTTGTGTTTAGGTTCGATGAAACATTGAAGAAAATGGTGATGAGAACATATCTTTTCCAGCGAGTTCTAAGTGGCACTCAAGTCGGGGAGGGGGGGAGAAAAGAGGAAGAAGTGCTTTTTCTTATATACACACTCCTGTTATTGAATCTTTTCAAGTTCTCACCTACCTTCCTTTTGGTCTCGAGGGCTAAGAGGTTTTTCCACGGCACAAATACGGAAACACATTGTGATTCTTACCATAGTTACTGATGAGCCCGCTAAATACCGTACTACTACCGACAGGAAGCTAAACATTTTGACCAACTTGCCTGTCAGATTGAGCTAATTATGACTTTCAAGTGGCTCCAAGAAAGCTTAAGAGTGCCCCCTCGACCTCTCCGTCCTCACTACCCCATGAAGAAGCAGCCGAGTTGGTTCCGAAACGTCAAGAAAACAAGCTTATTTTTTTAGTTGGAGCCACTTGAAAGTCATGCTACTACTGCCGGCATGCAACGCGGCAGGGGTGTCGTTACGAAACTTGTGAAATCGGTTCGTACTCGCCAAGGTGCGACACCACGAACAGATATATGGAGCGTTATTTTTCCTGCAATGCGCCACTCCACGTAGCACGACCATATCACAAAATTACAGTATCCTGTAATTACGCAGTTGTGTAACGCACGACGATCACAAAGTATTCAGATCGCGAATGAAAGCGCGCTTGCAGTAACGGGAACGCCTGTGCCGTTCATTGAAATGAAACAGTATACACTGACAAATCAAGCAAGCTGCATGGCCAAGACCCACTCACCTTTCAGGACAACGCACCGAATAACCACTTGGCTCGAAGGCACGGTTGCATAACGACTCCGCCATGCAGGGCTCCAATATATCGCTTTCCGATCTCGCGTAACCTTCGCTCGAAGGTCCCGCGCTCCGGCAAGACGTTACGTTCTAGTTTGCGCTCTTCACACATGCTGTCCTTGGCCTACTCTATTTCTTTATTTCTCTCTTACACCGTTTACTATCATAATATCTTCCCGAAAGTGTGATTGCTTTCCGATACGTAATAGTTCTATGTGCATAAATTTTTAAGTGGAGATGTGAAGTCGGGACAACTGCCTAGACTTGGTAAAGATAGTACGCGCGCCCACGCACATATAAAATCGCAAAAAGAAACCCGCAGTGTTGAGACTCGCAAGTGTGCACAACGAGCGCTGACTTCTAATTGACGTTCATTGAAAGATGAACGGTATTTTACGTGCATGCCCAGAGCTCGCTCAACAAAAGAAGCAAAATCACAACAGTCGTGTGCGTGAATTGCATTTTAATGCATATACATTATATAACGTCAGTTGGAAGTTAGCGCTTTTCGGTGCGTGTGCCCCCATGTTGTTGTTTTTCTGTGTGTGTAGGATTGATGAAAACACGACAAAAACTTTGCTGTAACAAAAACATCTCGAGCAGGTAAAGCATACTAGCGCCGGTTTTGAACACTTTTTGAACCTGCGTTATTGGGGTACGTCGTCTCGTGATGCTTTTTTTTTTTTAGCAGTCAATTGTAGCTTGCAGCTGCCACGCATGCAAGCGATAAAGAACAAACTGGCTATCTTTTCTTTTTTTCATTCACTCCCGGATGGCAGGGCGACAGTGCGCAAGAGGCAGTTACAAAGTTTGATATCCTGTCCTTTGTGCATCACGTAGAAATATTTTCGGATACTGCTCTCACCTTTGCGCTCCAGTCTGCCTCCCTATACCAGCTGAAATGGCTTAAAAGTTCAACGCATCAGTATGATTTAATTGTAGTATGAAACACACCGAAAGGATAAATTTATATTTGGCGAAATAATTTTTAGCAGACCTAATGTATGCCGTATAAAGCGTGAATTGACACCTTACAATCGAAATTTCCCTCCTGAGATGCGGTAGCTTGCATTCTTAATACACAATATTTATAAGATGCTGGCGCCTTTAAGCGACGCCGGCTACAACTTTCCACATATAATGAACACGTGCCAAAATTGAACGAAGAAGACGGCATTGAACAAAATAATGGTCACAAGAACAAAACAAAAAAAGTCATACTTGATAGTCAGGTGGTGTAAACGCGCTAAAAATAGCTGACAACACTTGCCACTTAAAAACAGACTGAAATCGAAAGTCCCATTCGCACAGTTTATCACAGTTCGCAGTCACCGTCAAAGTCACAGTTTGCGCTACTTTGTCTTACATGTTGTTGTTGTTGTCGCCTCAAAGTATGGCTCTTACCCACGAGAGGGATTGGCCACACTGGATAGATGGAAACGAACACCCAACAACATACCAAAAAGGTTCAAGGCGAACATTTAGGACGAATCATTTGGAAATATACTGATAACACCAATTTTGAGAGTACCTATGCATCAGTTAGACTGAAAAGTTAGACTGAAAAGCTCAAGAAAAATAATAACAATAAAATGAAATATCCCACGGTCGGTACCCTAGCAGTGCAACCTTCCGGATGATCCAATGAACTTCTGCAGTGCACTAATCGTCGAACTATGGCTTGTGCCTAATTCACAGGCACCAAACGACAAAATGTTTGGCGTTGTAAGTGATAAACCTAGTTTTCTAGCTTGAAATATGAGGAACATATCTTGCGAAAAGAGAAGTGGCGGCAAAAAAGAAATAAATGGTCAATAGTTTCTGGTTCATTACAAAAAGAGCAGAGGTTGGTTATGTATAGACCACATCTATGAAGGTAACAATTTTTGCAATTTGAATTTCCTTTTCGGCCAATTCACTGATATTCACCACCGCCTGACAATTCGTTTAGTGGCACTTGTCACGTTGTAGTGATGGTGAAGAAAGCAACAAAACTGTAAATGAAGAAACTTTCATTTTATTGTGCGAGCCTGTGCGTAGGTGAAAGAGCGCAGTCACATAATTTTATTTCACATTTCGCTGGCTTTCTTTAAACGCCGAAAAAAAAACGCCACGCAGCATATACGTTGTCAAAAAAAATTGGATCGGTCGTTCCCGAACCCCCTCTACAACGCAACGAAACACACTTGGCCCTTAAGTGAATATTAAAATTATCGTATAATTCATCTTAGTTAATTAACTAAGTAAGCGGGATATAAATAATACCTTAAGGAGTGCCACATGACGGCAAACAATATGCCCTTGGTGTCGTGCAGCAGCGGCTAACCACATTTCTTTTAAATCCTTGGCACAATTTACGTGAAACACCCTGTATGTATTTGTTTAAGTACATACTGCACTATATCGTAAATGGAAGTAACGAAAGTCTTTGTCATGAGAAACGACTACAACATTCTACAGCTGAACAAACACAAGGTCATTAGTTCAATTCCTGACCTCAGTGGCCGCATTTCTACTTGCGTACAGCATGAAATAGACACTCGTGTACTTATATTTGTGTGCAAGTAACTTAACCTCAAGAGCCCAAGGGTAATCTAAAGCTATGCACAACGGCCTCTTTCGCAACGCAGGTCCAGTGCAGCTTTTTGGTAAATAAAGTTAGTCATTTGAGCACGAAAGAGACTCTTTGGTGCAGGTGGAACGGCCGGTAACGTCTGAGAAAAAAATACAGGGAACCTTAAAGCTGTGTTCTTTTTTTTGTTCTTCTGAACATGTAGTTATAATCTATTTAGCGTAGTCCATGTATAAGTTATGATTTATATAATTTGTATGGAGTTATCTTTATAATTGTTAATAGTATAACTTGCATAACGTTCTGTAAACATCACAAAACTCGCAGAAGCATTGAAAATTCTCTATCTGTTCTGGAGCTGCACACTTTTCATGATTTAGGAGATGCAAGAAATTCGGCAAAATAAAACTTTCCGTGAGCAGGATTAATCGGCGGGTATATTGGCGGGAATATTGCGCATTGGGCACTCATCAAAGAATCATAAGGGATCAAAAATAACCAGTCACCCAGTCAAATCATTCATATTCTTTAATAAACACCTGCATAAAACGCGACATCTGTTCGCTATCACAGACGACAAAGCCAGGGGCCTGAAATATTCCTGAGGACGAGTATGATGCATCATCCGTTCGCTATTTCCCGTACCCGAAGCGATTGACGTATTCGAAGTAGTCGCTCATGCTCGTCACGTCCATGTGCTGGCTCGAATAATCGAAGTCCTCGTGGGTGCCGCCAAACTCTGCCGGTATGCAGTCAGGTGGGAGCATGCCGTGGAACGTACGTGGGTCGCAGCCTAGAAACCGGAACTGAAATACCAGCAAAAAATGAAGAAAACGAGCTGTCGTACAGCGTCGTCAGCGTACTAGGTAATAGTCACGTATTTTTTTCTTTAATTCAACTTCCTTCCTCTCTCTCTTCCATGCTGCTATTGTGAGGTCGTTGGCAGTACTGGTGTTGTGGAAAGGAAATGGTTATGTCGCTACAAGTCATTGTGTTAGACAACGACCAGAAAGAATTGAAGGAGGAGAATGGGTTTTTTTTTCAAGGGGCATAATTACAGTTTAACAGCTGCTTGGCCGAGAAATAAATACGAAGCAAGAATTCATTTTCTTTGGGCATGTCATGAGAAATCCTTCTAGCAGTTGCGGAAAGAAGCACTGACTTCTTTTGACACATACTTTCGCCTCTTACAAAGCGTGTGGAGTGGCTCCGGTTCCACTTTTACGTTAGCATAGTTTTTCCGTTTGTTCCGATATTCTTTATTTTGCCAACTTTGACGGGAGCATGTCAGGGCTAGTGGCGTCCAGTGAAAAGCGGCAACATAAATTAAGCATCAAGATAAAATTTTGTTAACCACACTGTTGCTGCTCTTCATTCTAGGAAAACTACTATAGAGCAACAATTTTTGAGCTGATATAACTGATGATCGAATTGAGAGAACTCCTGTAGTACATTACCCGCCGCAAGAGCTTGGATTTCAGGAAAGGCTTGAGAGCAGCGAACAGAAGTTCGAAAATAGGAGGATTATTGGTGACGTAAACGGCTTTGAGGCGTGCCGGATAACAATCCTGGAAAATAAAAAAGGAGGAAAAGATTACGTGTCAACATTCATACAGTGATATAAGACCGTTTTCAAGAACTACCCGTCGTTACGTTTCTGGGTCTATCGCGTATGCCATGGCGGAATGCGAAAATTCTCGTGTATTGCGCTTTGGGGCTATACGTTAATCAATCCCGGGTGTTTAAAATGTATTCAGAGTCCTCCACTATGCTTTGTAGCCTTCCCATGCTACACCCTATCAAATGATATTTGACTATACATAGTACTTGCGCTTTCGTAAAGCATGTATTTCTATTTGTCGCATCTTGGTCTTGCCAGAAATCAGCAAATGAGGAACAGGACATCGAACACCTCAAGGCCACGTGAGACGTCCAAATTGTTCGGTTTCATCATCAACGGCAAACATCCAGAACCTGCCATGGTTATTTTCAGGAAAAATGACTGCGCGAGATAGCATTTTTAGAGCAGTCAACGGACTGATCGAAGAGTGAGTTATATTTGTTAGCCTACGGATGATAAGTTCTGCAAGCCACGGTTATAAGAATATTTTGCACTACAAATAGGTTCGGTGCTTTTTTTTTTTCATTTAGATCGCATATATGCATTAATTATTAAAAATCTGCATTTTACAATCCTTGCTTTGAATTGCAATCCGTGACATCGGCAGCTTTTGGGACTGCGCCTGAACCGTCCCATTGCATTCACTTGAGGATGAAGTTGGTGTTTTGTGACGCAATAACCAAGCCACGTTCACGTACGCATTCGCAAACTAAAGGGAACTGCCATTTTAATGCAATAATTTCTATAGGACTTCCGAGCCCTAGCTGGCCCCCTGCCTCCCCCCGAATCGCACATAGCCCGAAAAAGTCCCAAGTTCCTTGTCCCTGCGCAGCATGGTAGTTCTCGTAATTTTCCTCTCATCAGTTTTCAATCAAGATGTATACAAGACAGTGTCGCTTAAAAACGTCGCGTAGGCTCTTACGTCCCTTCATATAGGCGGTGCACGTCTCCTCTCACCTGTACAATATGTGCCAACTTCCCGAGTAAGAATGGAGTGAAGTGGGCGAGGTGCGATATGCTCAGGCCCTTGAGGTCAAACACGCCCACGACACCCCGTATCTGAGTCTCTTCGTTCAGCAACGTCCACTCCGCCATAACGAGAGCCGCCCTGACCAGGTCGGTGATTGGACAAATGCCAGTGTTCCAGGCCCCTGCAACCGAGCGGGAAACGATTACGAGGACGGTAGCACAAGCCAACGACAATTTGTCAAGGAATGAAAAATGACGGGAGCTATCAGTCCCTTCCTTGTCCTCGTCTTTGTCTTACGCTGCCTTCCTTACAATTAAAAATTACCAGTTGGTCCGGTCGTCAGTTCCACTGAAAGCGAACGCTTCGCGTAGGCGCACGGTGATGCGCAGTCGGCAGGAAAAGTGCACGGGACATGTGTTTCACGACAAATGTGAATCGCTACTCTGTTAAGGCCTGGTGCTTCTACTGTGCGTAGGTCGCCAGAAATACGACGGACAAAAGCTTTGAATTCCAGGCTATGTGAGCGGACAAAGCGGGAATTGGGCCTTCTGGCAAATGCCGTGTCCTGTAAACTCTTAAAGTCGACTGTGCGTATCACTGTGCGTATATTGTTGACAGATCGCTCAAGTGCCAGCAAAGGCTCCAAGTAAAGAGCCGAATAATTAGAATTAAGAAGAAATTGAGTGGGAAAGACGCAGTCACAAGTAGAAAGTTAGCTCGGAATTAAAATTTCAATTGATTTCAATATAGGAAAAAGAATCTGCAGTGTGTTGTGCTGTTATCTTGATGGTACCTGACTACAGGACCCAATTGAGCGCTGGCTAGAACTTGTATATTTACTTGCCTATCGTCTGTGCGTATTGACAGCTCCATCAGAAATGGGCTACTTGGTAACTCGCGACATTCGCAAGACCTCGAGTGTCCGGGGCTCGGGGGCTTCAGCCCCGAGTTCCAGTTTCGCGCGCTTTCAGAATCGCAATTCGTCCTGCGTTAGTTCCGTGAGTAATCGAATTTTTCCAGATCCGGAAGTTGATACGGCTTGTAGGGGAGCTCATTCCAGTTAACAAACTACGATGAGCCCACAGAAATTAAAACTTGGCAGGTAATAAATATACCTTGATTACTCGTACTCCGTTTAGTACATCGCGTGTAACGCCGGGGAGGCTAAAGAGACTTTCTGCAGTGACTGAATTCGCACCAACAAATAGTTCGGTATTCTTGCTAGCAACTAGGTGAAGCTGTTCTTGATTTAGAATCAGTATTAAGTGAAAAAACTAATCCTTAAATAAAGAACAGTGATGCCTGTATTTATACGGCTGCTAATACATTCTTTCATAACAATTTGTTTGGTTTTATTTAAGTTTTTCAGCCCATCGCGGCAGCCTCACGTGCAGGCTCACGCGAGCAAACGCCATCAGCACACAGCGAAGCACAAACGTAACCAGCAGCACATGGAGTGATAAATTTTGGTGGCGGAACTTCGTGCGTAGTTTCAAAAGCATTCCACGCTAAGTATGAAACGAAGTATAGTGAGTAATTACAGGGTATCACCCGTCAACCCATTGTTGCCACCGCTGACCGCTTTTTTCCGAAGGAAACGTCCTTTTAAATATTACTTAATGTCTTCGTACAAACACGCGGTACGTATTTCACTTTACACTTGCGTATGCTTGAGGAGAGTGAAACTACAGCCATCTCGCGGTTCGTGAACAAAAAAAAAAATACTCCTCCATTATTTTTGTACACGCACGCGCACATGTCATTGCTCGTTATATTGTATTTGACGTAGCAAACCGCCTTACCGAGTTTCATCATCGCCACAGCCCTTCCCATGGGATCCCTGTGGTTGGAGATCATGATGAGGTGGTTGTCTAGTATGACATTTTCGTAGCTTGCTGTGTACGGCGTGAGGGCCTTGAAAAATTCCGGCGAGTTCTGCCTCACGCGGAAATACTTCCGCATGGCATTGAAGGCAAGTTCCACGTTGTACTTCCGGCACCGAAGATATTTAACCAAGAACTTCTCGTCCGTTGGCCAGAGTAAGGAAGTGTCGGCTGAAAGTGGTAATAAGAGGCTTAGAGGTAGTGAGTGGAAGCATTCCTCAAAGCCGCGCGACAACTTCGAATGCCACAGGTTTTGCTCGATGTTCATACCCAACGTCTCGCAAAAATAATTGCGAGAAGGAATATTTTAAAAGTACGAGGAAGCATTTTTTTAAGCATTTCGAATGTTGGCATCTTTCATTTGGCATTTCGCTCTCACACTGACGCTCTTGCGCGCCGATAACCACAGCTTGGCATCGCAATCGCGAAGAGTTAAGGGGAAATGGGAGCAGGGTATTCAAGCGCGTAGGCGGGCTTAGGCTAGGCACCCGGTGATTCGAAGGCCACCCGGTCCGGGAACTTTCCTAGCAACTCGAATGTACAAGGGCAGTGATGCCCTCTGCGGACGCCGTCGTAAGATGCAAGTTGACTCACGCAGCACTAGAGGGCAGTGACGTCGGCGCGGGCGTTTAAAAAGATTCGAAAGAACCCAACTTTTCTTCTCGTCTCTGCGACATAACGGGGCACAGCCTTTCTCGACGCTGTCCGAATATGTCCGCGCATAACTGTCCTTTCTTGTTCAAAGTGTTTCAAAAATAAAAGGTATAATTATTGAACTTGTGCTACCCAGAGAAAGCTGCGATTGACGGTGGCCATGATTATGCTACAAGAAAGTCAAAAGCCTACATCGCGTCACAGGAAACCATCGTAGATACGGCCACTGCTTGGTTGTAAAACAAATGAGGTGCCTGTTGTTATCTCCGCTCGATTGGCCGTGTTCAACAAAAACGTCATTCCTCGATCCTGCGAACCGGGTGGTGAATTTGGAAGGAACGACGATTCTCGAAGTACTACGGCTGCGGTGGCAAGAGAGGGAGAGAGAGAGAAAAGGATGCATAGAAAGGCAGGGAGGTTAACCAGAGCAGCGTTGCCACCTGGTGAAATTGGCCACCAGATTTCGGAAATCTGGTGAAAATGTAGAGCTCTTGGTGGCCAGGCCAACAAACTACTACACCAGACAAAATCTGGGGATATCTGGGTAAAACCACTCTACCGAAATTACCGTCTACCCGCGTTGCTCATCCAAACATTTAACACTAGGTAGCGCCTGCGGCCGCCACGATTCTAAGGCCTATATTTGTATTTGTTTATTCCTCATGAAATCTCTGTGTTGCTGTGCTACCACTAGAGTACAGTGAACTATAACGCTTACTGTAGCTAAGGTTTGTGCTAGCGTGTGATGCTAGCGCTAGGTTTGAACGCACGTATATTTATAAGTCGTTTCAATAGACGGCACCGGCTGTTCTAGTGGAGGAATGAATTTACCGTGGGAAGCGCGGGAAGAGCAACGCTGGGCCATCGGCAATGCGTCAAGTGGCCAGCCAACACACGTGCTGACACTCCGCTCGTTTCGCTGTCACAAAAACCTGTTGCGCAGGCCGTCTTCGACGGGAAACTTCCTGAGGATTCTGCAACATTCTGGGCTAGAATTTTGAAGTTTAAAAATGCCACGGGGGAAAAGCCCTACCAGGACCTTGCACTGTATGCACTGGCATGTCTTTCTTGCCCAGTGTCGAATGCACTGGTGGAGCGTGTCACGTGTGTTAAGGCGAAGTACAGGAACAAAATGTTGCTGAAAACTTTGGATTCCGTTGTACGAATTCGCACAACGTTGGCCTGCAGAGAGGGGTGTTGCGTGAAGTTCACTATCACAGACGATATGCTACGCAGGTTTCGTTCAGGCATCTACGATGCTCCAAGCGATGATTACAGGCTCCTCATCATCACAGACGATATGCTACGCTGGTTTCATTCAGACATTTACGATGCTCCAAGGGATGATTAAAGGCTTCTCATCGTGATTTTATATACATAATAAAATGAGTGCTTGACGAATGTTAATTCTTGGCCATTTTTGTGCATTTTAAGGCAATTTTATTTTCTGGTGAAATCTGGGGAAACTTTAGCGAGTTTCTGGTGTCGTGCCGACTTTCCAATCTGGCAACGCTGAACCAGAGGCAGTTCCGGTTGGCTACCCTGCACATGGGGAAGGGTGAAGGGGGATAAGAGGAGAAAGAGAGCGGAAGTGTATATAGAAAGAAATGCAGACGAGCACGACCAAACCGCGTAACTACAGAGCGGTAGGGGGCGGATTTCTTAGTCTATCGTGAAGCCCCGCAGACCGCAGGAACCTTAATAACGCAATTAAGGCCTTTAGCGTGGGTGTTCTGAGGGAGTACTGGGCTAAAGCTTTGAATTCTGATAGTGGACGATTGTCCAACTGGTCCAGTACTGTGCACAGTACTTGCCTCTGCGCACTATATCGTGGGCAGACACAGATAATATGTGCGAGAGTCTCGTCGATGTTGCATTTGGCGCACATGGGGCTGTTGGCCATTCCAATAAGGAAAGGATACGAGTTCGTAAATGCAACGCCTAGACACAGACGATACAGCATGGTCTGTTCACGTCGTGGTAACTCAGGCGGTAGGTGCATCCGTATGTCCGGAGACAACGAACGCAAACGACACATGGTAAAAGCGTTCGAGTCCCACAGAGGCAAAGTACATTCACGGGACATCAGTCGCAGCCCAGCCGCAGCGTCTGTTCGCGAAAGCGGAATCAAGACACGTTGACCACTTTCATGTGCAGCTCGGGCGGCTTCGTCGGCTTGGTCATTCCCGCTGATGTTGCAGTGTCCTGGAAGTCATTCAAAGATTATGTTGTGTCCCTTGTCATTGCTACGATGATACATGTGTCGAATTTCTGAGGCCAGTTGTTTGTTGGGACCGTGGCGCATTGGGCTTTGTATGCACTGAAGGGCTGCCTTGGAGTCACTAAAGACGGTCCATTGTTGCGGTAGTTCCTGATTAATGAAATCAAGTGCAGCACGCACTGCTGCAAGCTCAGCACCAGTTGATGTGGTCACACATGAAGTTTTTAATTTGATTTCTTCAGATTTTGCCGGGATGATGACTGCAGCAGCTGAGCTGTTGAGTTTTACCGAACCATCTGTGTAGACATGTTGCCGAAATCTGTGTACGTGGTGAATATGTTCCATAGTTGCTTGTTTCAAAGTTTGCAACGGCACTCCGGCTTTGTTTCTGATGCTTGAAATTGTCAATTGCACTTGCGGCTGGTGCAGACACCACAATGGACCTGATGATCGTGTAGCAGGCATAAAATCTGATGGCAAGTAGTACTGATGTCTTACAACACTTTTGGCAAAGTTTGAATGTGTGCCTTTTTTCTGGCAAGCAAGCAAGATGGTGTGAAGGAATCCGAGTCAGGTGTCAGATATGGGCTCTCAGGACATCTGTGTGTATATAAACTGTCAAAACTGTTGCTCCGGAAATGGCCAATGTCGCAATCGCTATAATAATGGTCACTGAGCGTATGACATTTCAGCGCGCTATTGTTGTCCTAGGATCAGGTACGACTACGACTCATATTTTTTTCTTTGATTTCTACCGTAGAAATGGTACGTATGTTACCATGCAAGGATGATCTGCAATTCTAGATTGATTTTTATAGTTCCCTCAACAGGCTACTCGACGTGCCGGCTAGAGGGAAAGTAAATTCCATTTCAAGAAAATCAGAAAGGTCAGCCTGAAGAACATATGCTTCGGGCCTGCAACTCTGCTCAGTAATTGCAAGCGGAAGAGGAGAAAAAGTGGGTTATGAATAATGAAGATGAGGACAAGCACACTTATGATGAGCTTGATGGCTCAATTCGTTCATATAATGTGCGGCAGCGGCTTTTCGTCACTCAATGGCTTGTTGCATTTGGCGCTAAAGAAGAGGCTAAGGCATGCCGCTTAGCAGAGTGGAATAGGTCGGTTGGTCCAACCTATTGAAGCATATCATTCAGTGCACTTCATGCAACTCTTTCCGGTCGGTGCATTACACTATGGAGGACCTTAGGACACCAATACAGCTGCACGTACAAGAGAGGGCGTAGCTGCAAATTGGCACCCTTCGGAAATCCAGCTCAAATTAGCGCTGCGTCAATGATAAAAGATGATCCCCAAGCAAGGGCCGAAATTTCGTATGAAAATCCGAGTCTAACGAAACACTATCTGCCTTTTGTAATGAAAAAAAATTAGTGTCCATACCTTAATCGTCACCAGTATACACGACACTCTGCGTTAAGCAACAGAAAGGAAGAAAAACAGTGCTAGGCAATCGCAGCGAATGTTCACGTATGACGGCAGCTGCGCAAAAAAGCGGGCACATCGTACCGGGCTGCTTAAAAAAGCTATTGGATAAAGTTTTACAGAGGCTAGAATGTAAATCAAGCTAGCATACTTTTAAAATAAAATATGAAACGCGTAGAAGTCGGAGACGTAAAAACCGCGCCAATTACATGCAATCCTGCCAAAGCCCGACTTCAAAAAAACGTATCTCCATTCTGTTTACAGTTAGCCGCCAACTCTACCATGTGTACACTTGAAATATGCAATTTATAGCCTTTCTTGTCGCGTTTACAGCAATGCTAGAACTTATTGAATGAGAGAGAGAGGACGAGGAGGAAAAAAAGGGGCAGGAAGGCATGGGATCTTTCACGAGTTCTGGAGAGGTTTGCCTGACTGTATGTCTAGGATGCTACTCCAGATGGGCATAACGAAATATGAGCTGATGTGCGCAACGCGTGTACACCTGCACATGCACACCTTTATACTCAACAAACTAAAGATATTGTTGAGAACCGTGTATCTCCCGTGTACTTAGATTTAGGTGCACGTTAAAAAACCCCAGGTGATCGAAATTTCCGGTGTTCTCCACTACGGCGTGCCTCATAATCAGAAAGTGGTTTTGGCACGTAAAACCCCATAATTTATTTTAGAACAGGCTATCTAAGGAAAGCTAAAGGATGCCTCCGTTGAATTAAATTCTTGGGTTTTACATGCCAAAACCACGATTTGTGGTGTCTTTAAACCACCGCGTCTTTAACGTGCGCCCAATGCACGGGACACGGGTGTTTTTTCATTTCGCTCCCATCGAAATGCGGCCGCCACGGCCGGGATTTGATCCCGCGACCTCGTGCTTAGCAGCGCAACACCATAGCCGCTAAGCCACCACGGCAGGTATGCCTCCGTTTCACGAGATTCACCCGGGCAGCGTTAGTGCATAGTGCAAGTACGTGTTGCAGTTCAAAGGACGACTGCCCTTGATAAGTGTTTACTGCTGACGTTAAGGCTGTTCATTCACTTATTAATAGCCTGTAAGCGCAGACTAGGTGGAGTATATCTCTGCGTGCGGTTGCACGCAGGGCACAGTAAGTAGCGATCTCATCCGTTTAATTCTACATAGAAAGTCCCACACAGCCACTATGGGCCGTGGAATGAAACGGCAACGACAACTACAATTGCAACAACGAAAACAACAACGAACGCGAAAACAACAAAAGGAACTCGCCGTTTCTTCTAAACACGAAGCGAAATGCGAGAGTGCAAATATAGCCGACTTTCTTTAGAGTATGCGTGACTGACCGTCTGTGACTCACCGTCGATAAGCTGTCGCAGCTGCGACAGGCTTCGTTCTCTGGTTTCCGCCGTCTCCCCCAGCTCGGTTCGGGCGACATTCTCGAGGTCCGGCAGCGTCGTATCAGCAGCCGCATCTGTTGTCATCGCCTGCTGCGAGCAGCTCACCGTGCGTCTCGCTGGAGCTGCATTGTGGCAGTATTGCAACAGCCCTCCACTCAGGATTCGCGAAAACAAAAACAAAAAACAAAAGCGACGTCATAGACGATAATGTTGTGCACTGACTCCGCCCTGCTTTCATGCTCTTATCTCTTTGGCTTTAACGTTTTCTCTCTCTCTCTCTCTCTCTCTCTCTCTCTCTCTCTCTCTCTTTATTTTTTTTTCTTGTATTCCTTGCTTGAGCACCGCTGATTATCTCCCGGGCCTTCTTTTATGGTTGCTGCTCAGCTAGGGGACATTCGCCCCAGCCGGCTCGTGTCAACGTTGATCAAGCGCCGGGAGAGACGCGGCTTTGCCCCTTCGCGCCTGGTGTTTCTCCAGCTTTTCATTTGTTTTTCCGTAGCTACACTTACACAAAGGGGAAAGGGTCTCTCTCGCTAGGCTGGCAGCATGGTAATGCCGGGAAGCGAGGGCTTTAGGTTGATATCCTTCTTGAACAGCTTCGACATCTGATGTAGGAACCTAGACACTAAACGTTTTTACATCCTTAAGAGTCAAAGGTATTTTCTCAAATTTTCGCCCTTCATTACTTCAAAAGTGTCGAGAAAATCGAAACACAATAAAGAATTAACACCCTATACTGAGGGTGTTCGTACGCCTGTACTGTCAACGTTCGCCGCCGTTGGAAACTCGTTGCAAATATAAGGATGTTAGGTTTCAAGCGTAACGAACGCATCTTGTGCGGTGCAAGATGTGGCCTTGTGTAAGGTTTCTCATGAAATGAAGCAGCATGTGTTTCTCGACAATTTATACATATAGATACCCGTATTTGTACAGTCTGTAAGGTGGCTCCCGTGTGGCGCACTAGATAGGTTGCCTGTCTTTCACGTGAAGTACCTGGGGTCAAATCCACATTCGTGCATTTCATCCGTAATCTAGGTTGGGAGGAATAGCTTGTCCTCTTATTCTGTTTACGTAGTGATGCCAATAAGCATCTCGTAAACAGTAGGAACTGTATAAAAAAATTTAATTTCACTTCTACTTCAGCCAGATACCCTTATGACATGTATAACACCCTTATAAGCGTGTTAAACAAATAACGGTGCGTGTATTAACACCGTAAAGGTTGTCGTCTGGCAACAGGCTGATTTTTCACCCTCAACAATGTTAAATAATGTTCCTTGTCTTATTTTCGGCGATTACTAACAAAGCGTAAGTATTCGCGCCAAGGTGTATTTGTATCGAGTGTTAGAAGGTACCATCTACGGGTCGATTTATTCGGAAGGTGAGTAGGTTCTCATTCACTCCTCGCCGTTTTGTGTTACCTATATTTAAGTTTTAGCTTAATTAATTGCGCTTTTCGACTAAACATCAACTAATAGTGTATTATGCGTTACGAACAAGAAGTTTGTTGCAGCTCTAGGTGGCGCTAGGGCAAGGAATCTACCAAGCGCATCGAGGAATGCGTCCAATAGTAGGAATGAAGGAAAAAAGGTTTAATCGACATTAGTTAAACGGCTCCAGTCACGGATCCCCACTCCATGCAGGAGCACGTTAAACGTCCGAATTCACATCAGGGCACGTCGGCCCCACTGCACGAAAGGTCTCCGCTTTTAATACCGTCGTCTTCCCTATAGGGGACTCGACTAGAGAATCTGATCACTGTATCGCAGCCAACCACAATCGTCGAATCGGTTGCGATACAAAGCCCATTCTGTCACAACGTTCTGCAGCATCCCTCTCTCCAAAGTCTCTGCACAACCGAAGCATGGAAGAGGGGACAGAATAGCAACCTGGGAACCCACTGTCAGCGCCTTTCTTCGGTAGCATTTGACGTTGGCCCTTTTCATCATTAGTCCAGGCTGTCAGGCAGTGTGGCGGGGGCGCCTTTTGTGAGCCCGTCGGCAGTCGGTGTCAACAGTGCGTTGACTTCTCGGCAGGCGCTGGTGGATGGGTGGGGGTTGCCTCGTAGCAAACGTCTGATTAACGCCTTTGGCCGTGTTGAGCCGTAACAAGTTGTATAGGCTTAGTTACACGTGTTCTCGAAGCCAACGTCCAAACCAGCAGGCTTAAGTCAAGCTGAATCAACCTTCCCCATTCGGGCATTCCCATCGTCGCTTTAGCGACATTTAAGAAACTCGCATTCCCAGTGGCGCCACTCTCTAAGGCTGGAACACGCAACATTTCGCCTGACCAGCCAGTCGCTGTTGTCAGGCTAGCGCTGTGTGCGCCACCTTTCAGTATCCGTTATCTCGAGCGCCGCAGAATTTTTCCCCAGAATAATAGAAGGTGCCAGCGCCTCATGATACGAAACTAAATGAAAATAAAACAAAGCGCCACAACTTCGTTTTTCGTTTTTGTGAGCCGCGATAAAAGTATACTTTGGGTCAGGTGATACAACGCTTCCTATATTTCCATTCTATTCTTTCTATTATCACTTGTCTCGCCGATTGGCCCACGCTGGCGATGACAATGACATGCTGGCCATTCACGAAGGGAGGCAACAGCAACAACCGAGTGTACTATCGTGTTGTTATAGCTTTTATTTGTTCAGTAAAACCACTTATGCGTCATATGCTCAAATTTACCCGTTACTCTCGTGCATTTAAGGTACAGCGAGTTTCATTTTGTTTAGGAAACGGTAACAAAACATTTCTACAAAGTAACACATTCAGTCAGTGGCGCAAACTGCGGTGTATTGAACCACGATAACAGAATTGAAGTTAGCATAGAGCGCAATAGTAAATAGGTATTATTATTATTATTATTATTATTATTATTATTATTATTATTATTATTATTATTATTATTATTATTATTATTATTATTATTATACTTTAATATGAAAACACACATACACACACAAAGAAAGAGAGAGAGAGAAGTAGGAAGGGAGCAGGCTGGCAATTGCCACCGAGAGGTGCAGAAAGCCTGCCTACCTTACAGAAGGAAGGGATAGAAAACAAAGTCATTTCGTTAGTTCAATTAGTAAGTGCAAGTAAAGGCTAAACCCCATGAGCCCGATTTTGTGCGCGACAGCTGCGAGCGACAGCTTCGAGCGACGGATCGGGCCGTCGCGTGATGGCTCGGTTCTGCAAATCTAGAATTCGTCGCTTGTCACCCGGAAGTGCTATGAGCGACTAGCCAATAGCGCGAAGCCGGAACTGGATGTACATAACTCAAGTACTTCCGATTGTCGCATGGAACGAGCAAACGATTGAATTTTTATACGTGCAAGGATAAGAACCTACTGGAAGACCTTCAGAAATATGTTATGCCGCTTTTTACAGTAAAGCACATCAACTAAAGTTAATAAAACACGCGTCACGCTAGTTTCGGCGCCTGTATTGCTGCTCTCATGCCGGCAACATTGGGGAGACGTCGCTCGAAGTCATCGCTCGCATGGGGTACGACTTGTACGCGATGAGCGAACGCGACAGCCATCTCCATCGCGTCGCTGTCGCGCGCAAGATCGCTTGCATGGGGTTTATACTTAACTTCCTCTATGTGGTCCTTGGTGTCTTTGTTTGTTGGCTTCTCATAATACGATCAAGGCAGTCTAGTGCTACAGGTTTGCTCGCAAGGGCAAACCTTGAACCACTTTCACAGGGAAGAAAAATTTACGACTGAAATTCATTTATCAATTATACCAAGGCCATTTCAACACAACACGTTCTAATTGCCTACGAGACCCTTACAAGCACTCATTTAGACTAGATCATTCCAAAAGAACCCGCCAACCATTAGGCCATGTTAACGCTCACAAATTCTCCCTTTTTCCATCGAGTATCTTCCATTGGAACAATCTGCATAACGATATTGCGTGTTCCGATAACATTGACTCTTTTATGAACCTAATACAGTGTATTGCATTTTCACCATGAAAAATTACCAGTTTTATGTACTGTACATTGTACAACTAACTCATTTATGTACCTACTCCTGCACTGGCCGTGGCGGGCCTGTGGTATATTAAAATAAAGAATGGAGCAAACACGGCACACAATGTGTGTGCGAGCCTTTGGGCCGGAGTAATGTCTTTTCGTTACAGTCAGTTTTTCTCTACCCTCTCTGCTTCTCTCTCGATCTAGTGCACCTATATATGTACACGGGTTGGCCTTTTTGTAAATTTGCACGCTGTCTTTCTTTCCCCCTAATAAAATCTCAGTCGGCGCCTGTCACCTGTTCTTCTTCTCGATGTCTTTAATCTCTTTGCGCTGTCTTGAAAGTGAACATTGACCAACTCGTGCAATTGTCCACTTTACTACATTTCATTTTTTGAGTCTTATATTTTACATAAACGCGTCATTGAACGAGGACGATACTACTTACGTATTGTTGTTCGTTGTATCCACTATCCTCGCTGGTCACTGAAGGTTCCTTTCTTTGTCTTACAATGGCGGCGATGATGCCATTGAGCGCCGTGCAGGAATTCCTTCCACACTTAACGAGTCGGTCGAACACCCACCACCGAGGCTGCGTTTACCACGACTAGCGAGCCACGTGCGCTGGCAACACGGTAGCGTTTCAGGAAAGAGCGACATCACATTGGTCCTCTCCCGCGAGTCCAACGCCTCGACATTCAAGCGAAGCGTGGTGATAGCTTTTCCTCTCAATCGAAGGGAAAGTTACAGGGCGCGAACGCTCGAAGGGCGTTACTGGTGCAAACGGAAATCAACCTACTGCATCGCCAGTGCATTCTCCTTCCGGCCGTCGTCTGCTATGAGAACGCGTTTGCGACCCCGAGAGGCATGCAGCTGCGGCCTTGGAGGTACCGCGCTCGCACGCTTTCGCCCCTCTCACGTGACCCTCCGGTTTGCTGTTTTCGTTTCGCTTTAGCGCTGGCGGCTAGCTCAACGTGCCGACTTCGGTCAAGGTTGACGGCCTGATGCTTTCGTAAAGCTTTGCAGGCGCTTATCCAGCGACGAGGGTCGATGAGAGCGCGTCGAACGTCACGTTTGAAGGTGCGTTGTTTATTGCCGTTCATTCCTTCGGGCGGAACGGCGATCGCGGCAACAAGACGCGATGGCCACGGTAAGAGGAAGACCAGGCACCCTTCGGAGCGCGTCCATAATTCGCCAATGCCTTTCTTTAAGTTAGGGGGTGCAAGCGCGTAGATATCTTCTTGAGGCGGCTGTTTTGCCGTGCCTACTTATATTTATTGTTGTGTTCATATAGGAGGTTGTGGCCAAGTACTGCACCAGGGTGGCCAATCCTGCTCTGGTGAGGGAGTGCGTTACCGGTTCTGGTCACCGGAATCAGGCCGCACTCCAGGCCTGTTTATGCAATTTTATCAACACGCGGATTTTTATCATTATTACTGTTAATCCGGCGGAAAATTGCGTGGCACCGGGATTTGAACCACGGTCCTCTTGCACGCGAGGCGGATGTTCTACCTCTACGCCATCGTTGCCAGCTTAGTGGACGTTAGGTGGACGGATGAGATTAAGAAGATTGCAGGGACAACATGGTCACAATTAGCAGATGACCGGCGTAGTTGGAGAAGTACAGGAGAGGCCTTTGCCCTGCAGAGGGCGTAGCCAGGCTGATTATTATTATTATTATTATTATTATTATTATTATTATTATTATTATTATTATTATTATTATTATTATTTATTAAAGCGTAACTGCACTTTGTAAATTAAATGCAACAGACTTCGGATAAATGAAACTAGCCTAAACGGAAATGCCGGATAAACTGAACAATGGCATCAGCTTTGGTTGACCGCTCACAGGCAGAGTTTTGTCAAACTTCGGTTAAACGGAACCCATGTTCTTGTGAACTCTGCTTAAACGAAACTTTGCCGAACCTACGAGCTACCTCATCGTCGTATGGAACAGAAGAAGTGCGACAAACAGGCCTGACGTTTGTGATGTCGTGCTATGGAAACATGTGATGCTATAAATAATAAAGAAAATCAAATGTATCCGAGAGTATCGGTAGATTTAATGCAAACCAGGTATATCGAAGTTGCAATGGTGTTTCCTTCATTAGGAAGGAAGGAAAAAGTAGAGAAGGAAAGGCAGGGAGGTTAACCAGTTTAGCGTAACCGGCTTGCTACCCTACACATGGGAGAGGGATGGGGGCGATGAAAGATGGGGAAGGGGGAGAGAGAGAGAGAGAGCACATAGCACAACACACAAACATCGTCCGGTAGAGTCCATCAATCTGGCATTGTACGTGATAACACTGTCAGAGCCGCTTGTCCAATCCCGTCTCTTTCAAAAACTGAAGTAGTCCCTTCGTCGCCTTCACCTGCGATGTCTTCTGTCGGCGGCATGTGAAAATCGTGTCGAGGGACAATGGTCTAGTGTCAAGGTGCGCGAGAACGGATGCCAGGGACTGTCGCTGAACATTATATTCAGGACAGTCGCACAGAATGTGTTGCAGCGTCTCCTCGCAAAGACAGGCATTGCAGAGAGCGTTGTCGGCCATTCCAATGCGGAATGAGTAAGATTTCGTGAAAGCCACCCCTAACCATAAGCGATAAAGCAGAGTCGCCTCGCTTCGGCGGAGTCCAGTTGGCATATAGAGATGCATCAAAGAGGGCAGGTGGTATTGACGGTTGCTCTGGTTGGTCTGGCTGTTTGGTGTGCACCATGAAGAGAGCGTCATCTCCTGTGCAAGCACTCGAAGTCTGCTAGCTGCGTCGGATCGTGAAAGCGGTATGGCCTCTTCTTGTGCGTCTTCAAGAGCTGCCCGAGCGGCATTATCGGCGTCTTCGTTTCCAGTGACGCCGCAGTGACTTGGCAGCCACTGAAACGTCACGTGGTGTCCTTTCTCCTGTGATGTATGGAGTAGGCATCTAATATCGAATACGAGCTGTTCGAATGGCCCGCGACGCAGAGCTGATAGTATAGATTGTAGGGCTGCCTTTGAGTCGCTGAAGATGGACCATTGTCGAGGTGGCTCCCGACTGACGAAACGGAGTGCAGCGCGAAGAGCAGCTAGTTCAGCAGATGTCGACGTTGTCGGGTGGTCAGTCCTGAAGCTGATGGTAATAGCTTTTGCTGGGACAACCACAGCACCGGACGAACACTGGGTGTTTGTGGAACCATCAGTATAAATGTGTTCACTGTCCGCGTACCTCTCGTGCAGAAGAAGCAGAGACAGTTGTTTGAGGACAGGCGACGACAGTTCAGACTTTTTTCCGATTCCTGGTACACTGAGATGTACTGTGGGGCTGATAAGACACCAAGGGGGTATCGATGGTTTAGATGCAGCGGTGAAGCCCGAGGGAAGTTTGTCGTTGTACTTGTTGATAGTTCTAGAGAATGATGATTGGTGCCTGTCTGAAGGTAGTGCTGCAAGGTGGTGATAGGGGGCATGTGCAAAATGTCTGATGTGCGTTCTCAGGGCTTCCACCGTAATGTGAGTTCGCATTGGATGGTCCCGAGCAATCGCAAGAGTCGCCTCTGTTGACGTACATCTGGGCAAACCAAGGCAGACTCTGAGTGCTTGAGCTTGTACTGCCTGCAGAACACGAATATTTGTCTTGCAGGTGTTGTTCAGTACAGGTAGACTGTATCTTAAAAAACCGAGAAAGAGAGCTCTGTAGAGTTTAAGCATTGCGTCTACTGACATCCCCCACGTCTTCCCTGTCAAGTATTTGAACAACTGGGAAGTAGCTGTCAGGCGCCGTTTCATGTAGGCCACGTGTGGGCTCCAACAGAGGTCTCGGTCAATAATGACGCCAAGGAATCTGTGGTTTCGGACATAGGAAATGGTCCGCCCATTGATTGAGATGACATAAGGCGTCATCGGTTTCCGAGTAAATGCGACTAGTGCGCATTTTTCAGGTGAAATGCTGAGACCCTGTTTACACAAGTAGTTCGCTGTCAAAGTGGCCGCTCTTTGAAGTCGCGCACGTATCTGAGGACGTGTGACTGCCGAAGTCCAGACACAGATGTCGTCAGCGTATGTTGAAATCTTGATGGTAGTTGGCAAGCATTCAGCAAGTCCAACAAGAGCGAGGTTGAATAGCGTCGGGCTGAGAGCACCGCCTTGAGGAACGCCCCTGCTGGTATAGCGTCGCGTAGTTGGGCCATCGTCAGTTAACACATAGAATGATCTTGCAGACAGGTAACTTGCAATCCACAAGAAAACTCGACCACCTAGGCCAACCGTCGCAAGAGCGTCGAGAATGGCCTCATGTAATACGTTATCATATGCCCCTTTCACATCTAAGAATAAAGCTGCAGATAAACGCTTACGGGACCTTTCGTGCTGGACATATGAAACGAGATCAACTACACTGTCGATGGAAGAGCGGTCACGTCGGAAACCAGCCATGGAAAGCGGATAAATCTTGTAAAATTCAAGGTACCATTCCAGGCGGCCAAGGATCATCCGTTCCATTATCTTTCCTACACAGCTGGCCAGTGCTATTGGGCGGTAAGAGGTGAGTTCTAATGGGGATTTGCCCTGCTTTAAGAGTGGCACCAGGCGGCTTACTTTCCATTCGTCAGGAACATTTCCCTCCTGCCATGAGGAGTTGTAAAGGCTCAACAATTCTATCCGTGCGGACTCTCCGAGATAGCACAAGGCCCGGTATGATATACCATCTGGACCCGGAGATGATGAGCGCCTGCAGAGAGCTAGTGCCGCTTCGAGCTCCTCCATTGTAAAAGGAAGGTCCATGCGGCAATCACGGGAATGGGGGACGTCAGCTCGGGCTGGAGGATCTGGACGAGTCGCTTGGTCTGCGATCCGCGCACAAAAGTCTTCTGCGACATCGATGTCTTGACGCCCTTGGAAAAGCGCTAGCGCCTTGAATGGAAAACGCCGTTCCGGAAGGCAACGCAGACCTTGCACCGTTTTCCAAATGTGAGACAGTGGCTTGCGAGGGTCGAGTGTCTGGCAAAACGTTGCCCACCGTTCCGACGCTAATCTTTCCATACGACGCTGAATCTTCTTTTGCATCCTCCTGGCTGCCCTAAGGTCATGGATTGATTTTGTACGTCGATATCGACGTTCCGCCCGGCGACGAAGCGCTCGAAGTCGCTCTAATTCTATGTCGAAGTCATTTCGCGTGGAAGAGATCGTCATCATGCGAGTGGCGTTTTGCATCGTCATTTTAATCGTTTGCTCTAACCCAGAGGGTAGGCCCTCGCGGCAGGCATCTTCCATCTCAGATTTGAAGTTGGCCCATTGAATCGTCCGAATGGTATTCCGTGAGCCTGATGTAGACGACAAGCCTTTGATGTTCAGATAGGTGGGAATGTGGTCACTCCCATGTGTCTCAATGTCTGGAAACCACTTCACACATCTGGCGAGAGAGTTGGAGACGAAAGCAAGGTCGAGGCAGCTGCCGTATGTCACGCCTCGAAGAAAGGTGGGGCTACCATCGTTCAGGAGAGTAAGGCCATAGTTGTGGGCGATACTTGCCAATCTTCGTCCTCTTGCATTTGTCCTTGTACTTCCCCATGCTGGATGGTGCGCATTGAAATCTCCTATGATGACCCATGGGGCGGGACAAACACTCAAGATATCCTCAAATCTTTTGGTATTGAAATTGCTGGAAGGCGATATATACACGCCTATGAGAGTAAACAAGAGTTTGTTCTTTTTAACTGTGATGCATATATATTGATTGTCGTCGTGGGGCGCAATTGGTTGCAAAACATAGGTGAGTTCACGACGAATAAAAACGACGATTTTGCTGCATGCACCGTTTGTTGATGACATGATAAACTCGTATCCTGACAGTCTTATTGGTTTCGACAAGTTGGGCTCACAAATGACGATGAGTGGAAACCCATTGGTGTAGACAAACTGACGAAAATCTGAAATTCGTGATTTTAGCCCTCTGGCGTTCCACTGGATGACGGACGCTGCTTTGACTTCTTTCCGGAAGGATGGGGTATGAGTAGCCATCTTTCTAGTTGAGGGATGCAAGCACTGGGCTTAAGGCGTCCAACACTTTAAGTGCGCTTCGAGCAGATGGTGTCCTCATGTCCACTAAAAGCGCTCGAATGGCCTCCATGAGAGAACGTAGCACCGAGATGACTTGACGGTCTGTTTTGGGTGAATCATCCATGGCCGGAGAAGGATCAGGTGGGGCCCCGACCTTCTGAGGTTCTTTCGCAAGGGAGCGGCTCGGTAGCGTAGGCCATTCCTCTAAAGATAGAGTCTTTTCTGCTTCCTTCGTGGAAGTGGTGGGCCCTTTCGCGGCGCGGCTAACTGGCACCGCAGAGGAGTGGGTACTGTCACTTCGCGCATGCGTCTTCTTCGAAGACGTACGATGGTGCCGACGTCGACGCCGACGCCGGACTACTTTGGCTGCCTCCCTGTGGGCCGAATTGTCTCTGGCCATTTGCTTGAGAACCGCGCGTTCCCTCTTGATGCGGGGACAGTCTTTCGACGAGGCCGCGTGAGGGCCGCTACAGTTGGCACACTTCAGGACCGTGGCACCGCAGGTCTGTTCTGCATGAGGTTCAGCGCAACGGGGACACAGTAGCGAGTTGGGACACACGCCCTTAACGTGTCCTAGCCTGAAACACTGATGGCATTGAAGCGGCTTCTGGATGAATGGTCGAACCGGATGTCGAAAATGTCCGACTTTAACGTGGGATGGGATACAATCCCCCTTGAATATTACTTTTACGCAGCGCGTATTCCCAAGGCGGCGCACTTGCGTAATGATCGTGCCTTCGTATGCCGGCTTGATGAGGCTAGGTAAGTCATCATTAGGAATGGCTATGTCGATGTCGTAAATCACACCGGCTATGGATGTGTCGTCGATCGGGATAAAGGGGCGCATTTTGATTCCGCCTAGCTCCGTGATCGCTTGAAGTTTTCCAAGCGCAGTCGCGTTGAACACATCTATGGCGAGTATATTCTTGCGTGGATTTATTCTTATATCTTTAATTTGATCCGGCACCGCACGTTCCAGAAAAATGGATAGGGCTTGCCTGTTCAGCAATCGTAGGTTGCTTGATGGCTCTTCCGGCATATAGATGATGACGTGTGGCCAGCGCGCAGGCCTTGACTTCATAGTCGTTGTGCTCGCAGGAGTTGACGGCGCTGTGTTGACGATTTTTCTTCTCGCCCTCTTACTCCGGACGGGTATGAAGCCGTCGTCGGATGAGTCGTCCGACATGGAGTACAGCTCGGTGTCTTCGGTGTCACTGGGGGAGCCAACTCGCTTCCTTGCGGTTGACGGCTGTGATGACGTCTGGCCAGGCGGGCCTCTAGCATGCTCCGCGTCCATGGCTGCAAGACGGGGAGGCGAGGCACCTCGAAAGCCGAAGATTTTACCAAAAATTCACCGAGCACAGAAACAAGTGTTCTGCCAAGAAGACACTTCGTCGTCTTCCTCCTTCCTTCATTAGGACTTCTCTAGTGACTACAGGGGTAATTGGAGATCGCAGGGAGATGCCTTCGTCCTTCAGTGGACATAAAATACGCTGATTATTATTATTATTATTATTATTATGAGGAGGAGGAGGAGGAGGAGGAGGAGGAGGAGGAGGGGATGATTTGGCATCCAGGCTGGTTCTACTGTTTCGTTCAAACCACCACGAATGACATGCCATATGATGCCCTTGTTAGCTGCTGTGAGGAGATATTTGAAAATATTATCGGTGAAATTCGTGGCGGTGACCATATATTTATTTCTACATATAGAGGAATACATAGATATTAATGTTCCAGTGAGCGCTACTCTTTCAGATCAGACGGCAAGTTCTGCATTCGAAAGCCAATTGCTAGCGCTGTTATAAACACGAGGACCGCGCAGAATTATTGAGAATCTTTTCGCGCGTGAACACGACCTTGCGCTAAGGAACCTACAATATTAGCAACCGAGCGAACATTAGGTCTCTCTTTTGAGCCAGTGTAATACCAACACACTCGTATACGTTTTTCGAACAAAATGATTCTTGACGATCTTTGTGTGCTTCGCTTAAATGAAACTTTGGTAAACGAAACAGATTTTTCTGTCCCTTTGAATTCCTTTTGAGTGGAGTCAACTGTGCATCGTCATAGCGGGCGAGCAGGCGCGAATTGGAGTCATCGTGTCCCACGAACTCAAGCAAACTGCTTTTCTGGCTCGCTTGTGACCACAATGCGGCAGCGACAGCGGCGAGCACAGAATCAAGTGACGCTGCTTGTATGCAAAC
This sequence comes from Dermacentor andersoni, assembly GCF_023375885.2. Lineage (NCBI taxonomy): Eukaryota > Metazoa > Arthropoda > Arachnida > Ixodida > Ixodidae > Dermacentor > Dermacentor andersoni. The sequence continues at coordinate 72,019,150 of NC_092817.1, forward strand.
AGCCCCCGTTCCCTTCTTACAGGGCTTTCATCATGCCCTCCAGATCGCTAGACTTTCGGCCCCTGGTAGGCACACGTGTGATATTCGCGTACTGGAGGACACTATAGTATTCTTGGGAAAAACTTGTGCAAAACTTCCGCCCCTGTGCACAGGGAAAATACGCAGGTCTGCATGGCACCTTGTGCCGTTTTCCTTCTACACGGTCGTCGTCAAAATTTGTACTTCTTTGTCTGACCGGCGACATCTATATAGCAGGGCAGTTGTCGCCTACGGAGTGAAACGTTGCACACGCCAACCTCTGTGAACACTGCGTGTGTACGGAAGCTGTAGCACAGCACAGAGATGGAACTAAAAATGAAACGTAGGCGTGCTGAAGCGTGACGTGAACGTCGTGCCAGGTGGAGGGAGGAGCTATAGGAGCAGTGCGAAGCGGCTCAAAATTCAAAGGGCGACCGAGGCCAAATAGTGGATGACTAACATATCCCTGAGCATGAGCCGCGTCTTGTGCAGAGAAAGCATATAGTGCATACTGTTGCAGAATTGCAATATGTTTGCGTATGGATACGCCCGGGAGAAAACGGCATCAGCACTCACCAGCGCCTTCTTTCGCATAGCATGCAGAGCTCGCGTATTTTTTTTTTTCTTTCATCAGTGCGAATCCACCAACGCAGCAATACGTGCTACTTGAATAGCTGCGCTTCTGTTATTTTGTACTTTTAAGAGCGCTCGCCCGGTCGTCGTAGTCACACTGTTTTCACAACCACGCGCTCTGACTGGCAGCTCCAAGCAGTTACTTTACATCGGCAACCTTCAAGCACACTCAGTGCCACTCATATCCATCTTTTTCTCCTGTCCTCCTCTGCTTGAGCAGGGTTGCCGTTGGGAATTTTTCAAAAAGAGCTAGAACTGAGGCTAAAAGCAGCCAAAAGTAGCCACGCCACCTGGTCTTGGCGCCAAATTTGTAGCCAAGTAGAAAAGTACCATTATTATAAGCAACTTTTATTAATGAACAATAAATAATATCATTTTGAATCAACACAAGAACACAGAGTAAATAAAGAGCAAGGAAATTTGGTTCTCTTGCTTGGCCTTCAAGCATCAGGTACGTTGCAAATAAATAAAAGTTCAGTCCGCGTAGTTTATCTAGAGTAGATAGTGTTCATGCCGGAGTAATTTTGGCACATTCTATTCAACAACTCAGCAGGAACGTCAAACGATGATGCTGTTTTTTCTTGAAGTCGTAGCCCAAATTTGATTCGCAGAATCGCCATGAGCAAGTCCAGCTTCATTTTGTTACGGATCTCTGTTTTCGTCAAGTTCACGCAAGAGAACACGCGCTCTGCATCAGCGTTAGAAATTGGAAGGGTCAAAATTTTCAGTGCTCCTTGCGCCAGGTGTTGAAAAGGGCATTCGCCGCAAGGGTCCTTGTACGATGCCGCTGCGTGCCAGAAAGTCAAACATGATGCGCGATCAAGTGCACCGCTAACACTCTGCAGCTGGCGTATTTCAGACTCCAGTTCGATTGAGGAACATCCAAAAAAATGCAGCGGTAGCTTCATTATGCATTCACGGCTCTTAGCACTTTCTATGCCATCGGGATTTATGGCACACAGTCTTCGAAGTGCAGAGGAGGCATTTGGAAGTCGCTGCTGCAGTCCCATCGCCATTTGCCTCAAGAATTGGAAACAGCGCTCCCTCACGGCCCGTTGGTCTTCAATAGGGACTAGTGAAATCTTCTCTCTGAAGACGGCACCTAGGTCCACTACCTCTGGTTGCAGGAAAATCGACTTCATTTTTGCCAGGTCTAGCGACAGCAGACTTGCCGTTGTGTTGTGCCTCAAAACTGATGGATTCAAAATCCGCCTAAGAATTTCCAAATACAAATTTTCTAGCTCTTGGAAGACAACCAGTGGGTCAGTTGTGTTTGTTTGGAACATTTTGTTCACTCGCCTAACGTTACGGAGAACTGAGGCAAGAAACACGAGGTAAACATAATTTTTTCTGTCTCGATACATCTCTCGTAAAATGCGCACGTTGTAGCTGCGATCTTCTGCTTTCTCAAAAAACTCTTCGAGAGACTGGTACTGCGCCAAAATTCTTTCTATAGAGTCTGCAATAGCAAGCCATCTCGTCTGCGAAAGCGACAGAATCTTGGGCGGTGGATTTGCACTTTCATCTTCCACTGTCATACTGGCATACAGTCTCTTATAAGCATCTTGCCGGCAGCTGCCGTGTGCAAAGTAGTTGTAGGTTTCTCGCACTAAGTGCTCAACCGCAGAAGGAATCGCCTCCATCGACTTGGATGCCACAAGGTCCAGGCTGTGGCAAGAGCATTTGATCAGAATCAAGTCTTTGTTGTCCTCACTAAGACGACTGAACAGAGAATTGTGTTTGCCGCACATGGCATTTGCACCATCGGTGCAGAGTCCGAGACAGTTCTTGATCGATAGGCCGTGCTTGTCGAACGTCTTCAATACCGTGTCGTGAAGCGTTTCTGCCGTTCCATCAGACAGCTCTACGAGATCAAGAAGGGTGGTTGCAATCCTGTTTTCTTCTAAACTCAGAAACCGCACAACCATGGAAAGTTGCTTTGTCGTGGATACATCGCTTGATTCATCCACCATTAGAGAATAGCTGGAGCCGTTCAGTTGTTTGTCCATGTTTTCCGTGAAGTACGGGAAGAGAACATTCGTAATTATAGCCGTGCACTTCGTTCTGTGCAGATCAAAATCATTGAATTCGGAATGCAGAATCTCACCAAGTTCGTCGACAGCATTAATGGAAGTGTGCACTGCAGTGTACAAGGCGATCCTTAACTCTCGGCGAGCCTTTTCATAGTACGTTCGACTCGAAGACGCTAGAAGCTGCGGCAGTTTTTGTTGCGAATTTGGGATTACTGCGCACTCGCGGTGCTTTTTGGTTTCTGCGTGCTTCAACAGATCACTGTAGTGGGGTCGAATGTTGCAATTGCAGTACTTGCAGTGAGCAGTCGTTCCGCCGTCACGTGACGAAATCCATCCTGTAACGCGCGCGCGTCAAGGCGACCGGAACAGCCATGAGGAGAGCAAAGCTTTAAAAATAATTGTTCTTCTTTGTTCTTGCTTGCTATTGTATATGCAATTGCAAAAAAAATGGCTAGTGAATGCGCCAAAATAGAAGTTCAAAGTAGCCAAGGAGCCAACGTGAAATTTTCATCGCCAGACGGGGTCGAAAAGTGGCCAATTTGGCGCAAAGTAGCCACCAACGGCAACCCTGGCTCTGAGCAGAGCGGCAGCCTAGATAATGTTACCTCACACCAAGTTCAGTGTAAACAGCGGTGTAAATATTCTTCCTATTTTGCCACGCAGCTTCAAAGGTTCGACTGATGTCCGCATGGTCGGCCGATCGCCCTTCGGAGATGCTTTCACTGTTGTGCGACGCCATGCACACCGCGTCGACTGCAAGGTCGACTCATTGGAGCAACAGCCGGGAATCAGGTCAGTGGATGAAGCAGTCAAAGTCGACTGAAAGCGATGTGTCCGAAAGCCATCGAGAGTATTTCAATACATGCCCGGCAAATAAATGCACGCACACACCATTCATCTACGCTATAGAAGCCAATGTAGCAGCACAATGGTAACCGCGGAGGCCACGCACCACTCTGTTCACTGTGTCTCCGTTCGTTTGCACAAGGCGGCGCCACTTATCAAAACGGGCTAACTGGAAACAAAACAATCGACTCTCTCACGCAAACTAAAGTCACCAGAAGACCGTAAAATACAATTTCAGGCAACGCCATATTGTATGCAAGCAAAATAACTCTCCCTGCGCGGCTCTTTGGTTATGTGATGGTACGCGAATTCGTTGCATTGTTTCACCGTCCAAAGACGCCACATGAACATTCTTGCACCACTTTCAGAGCCCAAAGAAAAACATTATTCCTTGTTTGTGGGATACAAGCATGCTCGTCCCCTTAAATAGGAAATAAGATATTATCATTCTCACTACAATCTAAAGACGTGCGCAGAGCGATAGACAAGTGCTATAAAGCAAAGTAGCCTGACGCGTTTCCGCACGTTTCGCCGTTGTCGAATTTGTCTTGTTATAGCTTTGAGCCTAACCCGAAAGAATGCCGGGACCTCGGGGTGGAATTCACTAAATGAACTTGCGAATAAATTTTGGCGTAGGAAAAATCTTACGAAAAAAAGCATATTCACAAAGCTGAAACCGCTCTTAACATCAGCAATCTTGCGATGCCCGCCGCTGCAAAGACGAACGCGGTAGTCGACACGAAGAACAACTTTATTGACTCAAATCTGAGTGTTGTATATGGGTGGAGCCCCTATTCCAGGGCTCCACTGGCTTCTACGACTCGACAAAAGGTGTGTATATAATGGTAGCACAGGTGTGAACTTCACTACTTGCGCTTATAGTAAGCGTAAGTTGATCCACGAAACTTGAACAGCCGTCGCAGCTGCGGACGTAAGCATTTCTGCGATACGTGGGTAGCACTCTTACGAACACAAGTATGTATGCATGTGTGCCGCTCGAGTTCAACGCGGTTAAGCGTTGGAACGTGCTGTTGCGACCGATTGGCTAGCGGCCTCAACTGATAACGGAGGAAAGCGCGTGCTTTCATCTTTGTGGCGCACTTTCATTTGTCATCTCAAAGTGCATTGAATAATTTAAGTGCATAATTTTATTGGGCGTGAGCTGCCGTGAAAGGCAGTAACGTTAATGCCTTGCTATGAACTTCTGCTTTATATATGATAGGCCCTGTTTTTCTATGCGCGCAATAGCCTTGACTTTTCATACTCATGGCACTATTGGGCGGTAGCATACGGAAGTGTGGTGACCGCCCCTGACAACCGCCAAGTTTCTCATTAATTTTCTTAGCACATCTGTAAATTTATTTTCTAGTTTGAGCTTTCCCTCGCTCATAGGGCTGTGGATGATTATTTTTCGCTTTTGAGGCTATAATTTTTCATGAGAGTTGAAACTACAAAAATACGCCTAAACTTTTCTAATTATTGCAAATTGCTAATGTTGGGCCGTTCGCTATCGTTTTCCGTGCTGTGAGCCCCAGTTTTCAATTATATTGCTCATAGTTTCAATTCAGCACTAAGTCGAAGCGACGTAAACTTGTGGCCAGAGTTTTGCTGATCGTGCAGCTTACGGTATTAGCGAACGTATGCGCACGACGGACGTCAATACTGTCTATGATACGAAGCGGGACGTCAATACGATGACTTACAAAAAAAATCGCCGCCCAAGCACTCCGTACAGATGGTTAACCAGAGAAGCTGAAACGTGCGGCCCCGGTGTTTATCACTGGGTTAATCCCGACGGTTCATTACGACGGCTTGATAGGCTGGCAGATCCTCGGTACGCAGTTGCGCTGCTCGTGTTCAGCTGCATGAGCCTGTTCTTGTACCTGGGCTGCAGCATCGTCACGGTGCAGACGAGCTCGTTCCCGGTTATGCTCGCGGCGTGGCTGATCGAAAGCTCAGAGAGCAAACGGGCGTTACCAATATTCTGGCCACATAATTCATAAGACAAATAATCGGTGTTTCATTAGAGTTACAGAGTGGTTGTTAAGGGAAAGCAAGCGCTGTAAGCATGGCTGAAAATTATGTGGGGCTAATGAAAAAGGTGCAGCGGTGGCGTAGAGGTAGAACACCCGCCTCGCGTGCAAGAGGTCCGTGGTTCGAATCCCGGTGCCCCGCAATTTTCCACCGGATTAAAAAAAAAATCCGCGTGTTGATAAAATTGCATAAACAGGCCTGGAGTGTGGCCTGATCCCAGTGACCAGAACCGGTAACGCACTCCCTCACCAGAGCAGGATTGGCCACCCTGGTGCAGTACTTGGCCACAACCTCCTATATGAACACAACAACATGACCGGGGCAGTTGGAGAAGTATGGGAGAGGCCTTTGCCCTGCAGTGGGCGTAACCAGGCTGATGATGATGAATGAAATTGGGAAATTTGCAGGCTCAACTTGGAATCAGCTAGCACGTACAGGTCAGGGGTAATTCGAGATTCCTCAGAGCCTTCGTCCTACAGTGGACAAAAAAATAATGAAGTGACGAGGTTTTATAACATGCAAAATTATTCCTGAATTTTAAGACGCTGTTGCTCTTGAGCTGCACTTCGCCTCATACTTCGTGGCTGCATTCGCACCCCCACCTTGGCCTCGTACCGTATGTGCAGTGACGGCTTCGAACAAAGTTGGTCAGTTCCGCAAGACCAACGACTTGAACCCATTTGATCCGACACCAGCTCCAATATTGCACCGTTATGTGCTTTGCTTGTGGTACTTGAACGTGTATTCTTATGAGGCTGGTAAATTTATGCAACCCTGGTGCTGATCATTGTAGTGATGTTGACTGTCTAGCCTTGACTTGTATGAGGCACCGCTTGGGCTATGAGAGACACGGTTTAGTCAGGGACTGCAGGCCTTGACTTCACCAATGTATGATTTTTTACTGGGCTCCAAAATTACAGTGTACGTTCGTTTGTGCATTTCGCCTCTGCTGCCCTGAGGCCACTATTTATTATGCAATCGTTTTCCTTTTTATTTAATTATTATTGAAATAAAGACATTTAGTCGGTTTGTAACATGGTGGTTGTGCTAGTAATGTTGCTACAGACAACCCCACTTGTAGCAACATTAATAAAGAGAAAATCAGACATCCACCCGCTACAAAGGAAACCCGTACGGCTTCCTCGGAAAAAAGGCTCGCAATTGAAGTAAAATTTGTCCTGGTCCGGGACTCGAACCCGGGACCACCGCCTTTCCGGGGCAGCCGCTCTATCATCTGAGCTAACCAGGCGGCTAGCAGATGGCAGGGCGAAGTTAATTCATTAATTACTTCTCCCCACCTTGCGGGTTTTCGCAGAACTATTACGTCAAAGTGTTGCATTTGCTTCGAGTTGTTGACAAATTCGACTTGGCCCTGCCATCTGCTAGCCGCGTGGTTAGCTCAGATGATAGAGCCGCTGCCCCGTAAAGGCGGTGGTCCCGGGTTCGAGTCCCGGACCAGGACGAATTTTTCTTCAACTGCGAGCCTTTCTTTCGAGGAAGCCGTATGTGTTTCCTTCGTAGCATATGCTACGAACGGGTGGATGTCTGATTTTCCCTTTATTAATTACTTCTCTCCACCTTGCGGGATTCCGCAGAACTATTACGTCAAAGTGTAGCAACATTATACCACCACCAGCAGCAGACTGGCACACCTGGCCTGTGATTTATTGCAAGCGGTGGCGAGCGCGGTTGCGATTGCCGGCGCCTTAATTAGCAGACGCCCCAAAAAGGAAGCTGTTTAACATCAAGTTTAACGCAAGGAAACTGTGCAAGTTTAACGGGATTTTCAACTTTGGTGTAACAGCAACAAAAATAATACCTGGAGCACATTGTTTACATGTGCACTCTTTCGGCGTCATATAGTATAACACAGAATGATTTGTTTCTGGTTCGCAGCCCTAAGGTGCGGGTACAGTCTGGCGATTCCCAAGACGGCCTTGTTGGTAAGAGCAGTTTGACGTGTTCGCCAGGAGTGGCGTTTTTGTGCGTGGTATATCAAATTATGAATTTGCACGGGAATAAAATGTTGAAGTTAGCGCATCGCACTGTGTACGCCTGCCTCCTGTCCTTGTTTTCCAACGCTAAAATGTTATCCAAGTTCGAATACTAACGCGACCTACAATACAGCGGTGCTTTAATGCTGACGTCTATAAATTTCACACTCGAAAAAAATGCAGATAGTATTTGGTGAGTGACATGCTACGTAAACACACAGTTACAGCGGGAGCAAAAACTTCCTTCCTCTCTCTAGAGTGGTTGCAAAACTAATGAATATTCGGGTATTGCAGCCGGAGCGTAGCAAACGACGAAGGCGATTTCCCCAGCTGATGTCACTGGAACGCCGTTCGTAGTGCCAACAGTACCAACAATGGTTGCGCACGAGACAAGTAGCTTACCTATGCCATAGGGCACCTTGTTATACCATATGTTTCGCAGCTGGAACCTTCCACTGAACCCTTTTTTTCCTTAAGCAGTAAACGTATTTATTTCCTGTATCGTGGCTTAAGCCACCTGTATACATCAGGCACATCGGAACATGTTTTCGTTGGTTTATGCAAGGGTAACATATTTGACACAGAATACCCCGACCACGATCACAAGAAATGATGATGAGGGCCAAACCTTAACTTCAGGAGGCGGTAGGGTCCCCATAATCCTTTCTTGAGGTCGAGGTGAAGTTGATGGCGGCTGCTGAAAGCTGAGGTGAGGTCTCCTGAATGCACTTCAACCTCATTGGACGAGGTGGGTGTTGAGCGAGGTCGTCAAATCCGAGTGAAGGTTGAGGTGAGGTCAAGCATTCTGAGGTCGTTTGCGCAACCTTCGCGAGCAAATAGAAGTGCGCATTGACGGGAAATGTGACTCCTGCTGACAATGGCTACAAGTTGCTCGAAATTTACCTAAATTAAAGTGCGGCCAGTAAAAAGAAATGCATGGCAACAGCAACGTTACACTCTGATGATAATAAATCAACTTGTCACCGCAACTAACGGCAGCCGCGGTATCTACGCTACATAGTAGACCGCAGCTATAGATACGTGCAGCTGTACTATAGCAACGCGCATGCAGCGTTTGCTTTGTGCACGGCAGGGTTTGAGCTTCAGTGCACACTCGTGCTCATATTGTTTAGTCTAGACGTGCCACGTGGTCCGGGCCGAGTTTGTCCTGCACCAGCTTGCCCGATGGATAGTATAGCCACATCCGACTTGCGTATTTTCGAGTCCTGTCATTGGGTCAATACGAAGCGAAGTCTGCCAAGGCGTCTAGCCAGGGACGGCCAGCAATGAACGCGCGCTGGCAAGCATGCGCATGGTCTGACCTTAAGTTTCGCGGGGTTCCAGGCTAGTTGAGTGTTAAAAACTAGTCGAAATTAGCGAGACCCAACGGCTACGACATCAATACGCAGGCTCGTCAAAGTTTAGTCCCTAGGCGGGCGGCCGCGGCCCAGCGTGAGCAGGCGATAGTGGGCTTCTTCCGGAACTGCGTAAGTCCTATCGAAATTGGAAAGCGGATTTTCGCTTACTTCAGCCTGTTTGGTAAGCTGCGTGAATAAATGTGCACAGTAACAGTAGAAAGAAGCACACTGATAAAAATACCCATCTTGATTGCGGTCGGCTATTTGCCAATAGCACCCGCCTATGGGAATCGGCTACATGACGAAATATAGCAGCCCGAAAAGAGTGAGGAGACGACTTCTGTTCAAAAGAGAGCGTTTCAAACAAAGGTGACCTCGCACTCCGCTTACGAGCTTCACGTGCCATGCATGACTTCAAAATTTGGCTGAGATGTTCGCAACAGCGTATGCTATCTACGGACTGTATTTGTCCATGAAACCGGGCCGAGGCGTGGTTCAGGACCTTTTTAAGATTCGCAAGAAAAAGAAAGAAAAAAGGCCTTTACAGACCTATGCAAACTCTTAGTAGGCTGTCATGCTTGAAGAACAAGTAACACTCAAAGCGTACGCTCTAGAGCTCCGCAGGGATCCCAGATGCTGTCTTTATCTGGCGCTGAAGCCTTCAAAAATACCACTCAATTGAGTCTGCAAAAGTGCAAGGAAATTGCTAGAAACTGGGAAGGCTGTGATCCGCGTCTACCGCACGCTTTACTTAAGGGTTCATTACAAATTCGGTAATTTAGGGAATTTGGATTTTAGCACATACCTTTTAAGGTTTTTACCACTATCTGCCCCCGTTCTACTTGGTTTCTGCAAAACTTGCATCGTGGGCGATCGTTTGGACATCAACTACAGGCTCCTTGTTTTACGGGCGTGCACGAGCTGTTTTCAACAGCTGACATCTGCGCGTGCAGATGTGGTACCAGCCGGAAAAGACGGAACTTAAGGACACGGTTTTTGTTTCCTACAAGTCCCGGTTTCCTTTCTTCCTTTCTTTTTTTTTTTCAGGCGCTAACTCTTACCGATCCATTAGACTTCAAGCAGCGGTGCGAGGTGTGTGAAGATATCGACGATGTGACTATATACAGAAAAATAAGACAACTTTATTTAAGAACAATTCTCGCCCGGGTCTTAATTTGCGGAGGCGTTGCTTGTGGGGGCGGAATTTAATACCTGGCACCACCATGCTTACCGCTTAATGCCCGGAGCACGAGGTCGCGGGATCGAATCCCGGCCACGGCGGCCGCATTTCGATGGGGGCGAAATGCGAAAACACCCGTGTACTTAGATTTAGGTGCACGTTAAAGAACCCCAGGTGGTCGAAATTTCCGGAGTCCTCCACTACGGCGTGCCTCATAATCAGAAAGTGGTTTTGGCGCGTAAAACCCCATAATTTATTACTATTTTTTTAAAGCCCGAACAGCAGATCCTTACGACGCTGCCATGATCGACTGTTTCCACTGAAATTGTGCGAACATAATGTCCGTGCGCAGTTTTTGCCCACAGCTTGCTACATTCAGAATAATACTTTTCTCGGCATTGAGTTTTCCCATTTACTACTTCGCGCAGGAGATCTGCTGGTGAATACAGCGCCAGTTATACTAATGGTATGACTAACGTGCGTGCTTAAACGCCCTCTCGCCTCACTTGTCGTCAACGCACGTGCCGTTCCTTCATTTCTTGGTCGCTGAGGTGAAGCTTTAGTTCACGATAACCCTTCACAAATGCACAGGACGAGTCTGTTTCGGCTATTTTCTTTCATAGAGGAATATATAAAGAACTACCACCTTTCTCCCAGCTTATCACTATATTTATCCATCTCTCTTTGCTCATGTGGCACTGCGATCAGCTGTGTTCGTCTGCTGGCCACACAAGCGCACTTCACTCTACGTATTTACTCGCGGTCACCACGCGCAGAGAGATTATTCTATTGGGGAGGTGAAGGTTGGGGCGAGGGAGGTGCAGCGCAGTAACTGTCTCTCAGCGGAGAACACCTCAACCGCTCTGCACTGGGGAGTGGGGATAGGAAGGTGGGAGCGAGCAGCGGCAGCAGCAGGAGCGTCGAGGACGCAGAAAGGAGATGGGGAAGTGGCGATCGGCGCAAGGCCTGCATCGTCAGCGTGTACGTCGAGACAGCACGGAGAAGCACGCTGTGATTGGACTTGATGCAGGCCGAGAGGATATGTTCCACCCCTGAGCAAGGGATGTTTTGCTCGCGATAGACCTTTGCGAGAGCCGCTCTTGCGGGAGAAGCTGGGCGCTCGCAGAGCCGCCGTCCCTGCGTTTCGAGAGTGCACCGTTAGCCAGGGCGGCAAAGGTTGAGGAGGCGTAAGGATATTGGAAAAGGTAACAGGCGTACGATAGGTTCGATTGGTGCAGGACTGTCTGGGATAAGTGAAGGCGTCGGAAGCCAACGTTTACGTGAACGCGACGGCGACGCGTCGTACGTCGTATCGCAGAAGCAGGTTCATGCGCCAGACAATGCTATATAGAGAAGGGTAGATCAGATCACGTGGTGCGTGTAAATGCGGGTGCGTCGCATCATGACAGGGACAGGGAAAACGAGACGCCTTCACGCGTATGTTTTTCTCCACGCACCGGCGAAACGCAATCGCCGGAAGCAGATTCCGGGCGCCGTCGCGCGAGGTATGACGTGTGACATGGTTTCGCGTTGTAATATTCCGACCCCCTGAGCAGTGCGATATGCTGTTGCCTTCGTGTGAACGAGGCTAGAAAGTGCTAGACATATGTCCTGCAAACGGATTTGAAGCAGGTTGATGATGATATAAAAAATGCTCGTGGACCGAACCTAAAGTGGTTTGACTGCAATATACCGCATCTTAAACGCCTTGTTGTCAGACGACCTCCGCGCTTTTCCATTTCTCCTTACTCGGTGTTTCGGTTCGATCGTGAATATTTCAGCCACTGGACTCTTCCATCTTTTTCAGGTACTTGTGCAGCGTCTTGGCGTGCACCGATCCTTCGGACACGTCGTCCGGAAGCAAGGGCGAGTGGGCGAAGCAGCGCCACAGCTTCTGCGCCAGCTGGACGCGGGCGTTGCGCGGGGGAAAGCATGCGCCGTCGCCCACCGCGGACGCCCGCTCGGACACGGCTGAAGAGAGTTGCTGTGGTCGATGCCGGTATCCGAACGTCTCGTGTAACCTGAAGGCTTCCTCGTTCCGCAGCAGGGCGTCGACGAACTCCGAGTTGTCGAGGGGCTTCCGAAGTCCACCGTACTCGCGTGGCAGCATTTCGCGAGGCAGGTACTCGTGCAAGCTGGCGTAGTTCCTTCCGTGCAGGTGGAGCTGGTGATGCATGGGAGAGATCACGAAAAAAAGTGAAAGAGAAAAACATTATTTAAAGGGGGAAAAAATTAGTTGGGCGTTCTGAAATGCGGAAGCGTGCCAAAAGCAGCTGTGCATAAATCAATATCTCCTAGCGGCACCTGCCCGGGCCTCTATCGCTCTCCAAGCTGCTTTGCCGATCGACTACTGTCGAGACGGCCACGCTCATCTACACACTCGTCCAGTTGCATTTCAACATAACTGTGCGTCGGAAACATGAGTGCTGTCGAACGTCGATAAAGCGGACGTGCCTCTGTTGCCACGCGTGTTTGAAGGATAGCAACGCAGGCGCCCTGCCAGATGTTTTGTTTTGCCGAGCTCGGACTGTGGCGCCTGCGCACTCCACGATTCGCTCGTGGCATGGCAATTTGATTGATTGATTGATTGATTGATTGATTGATTGATTGATTGATTGATTGATTGATTGATTGATTGATTGATTGATTGATTGATTGATTGATTGATTGATTGATTGATTGATTGAATACATGTCGAATAGTGCTATCATGGCTTACGTTGTGACCGACTACCATAGTAGCGTGTGAATTGATCGACTGAATGAGTGAGTCAACAAAGGCAGAATGTTATACGTTGTTTTCTCAACATGCGCATGTCGTCCATGCAAGCAGCTTCGATTGATTGATTAAAAAAAGAAACATATCGATGCTCGCTGTTCTTTTTGTACTAGCTGCACCAATATAATAAAAACGAGGTAAAAAATGGAATGCGATGGAGGAAGATACCGGTGTCATTTAAAAACGAGGACCATATAAAAAGAAGAGTGGCTATCAGCGTGATTTGATCATCCGAGACAGTGCAAGCGTTCAGATTAGCGGAAGCCGCTCGCCTCAGCTTGTTACCCCCTGCGAAGTGGCATATTCGCTACCCGAAGCAGAACAATCTCGCCAACTGTTCTCTGCGATTTCAGAGCGAATAATTTGTGAAATCAGGGGCTGTATTTTGCAAGGATTCTTATCTTGTGACTCTATTCATTTCACATCATTTGTCGCCTTCTGTGGGTGACCCCAGTGACAATATCGAAGCGGCGATTTGCGACTCGATGACGATGGTCAAAGAGAATAAAAATTAAAAAAAGTTTCTTTACACGCAAAAGTCTGGCGCTAACTGACTTTCTTACAGACGTATGTAAACAACAGCTGCGCAGTGATTCTTACTTACTCGCTGGAAGAACTTATTCTTGACAAATGGCTTCAGGAATCTCAATAGAATTGTAAAGAACAAAGGCTGGTTGACGACGTGGATCGCTTTCAGACGCATGGGGTAACACTCCTGCAGTACACAAGGCAAGAAAACACGTGTCATCATTCCGCATGAACACTCTAATGTTATCGTCAGCCTCCGATCGGCATTCACGCTGAACCGGTTACAAATTTCGCACAATACACTTGCATATCATATTCGTTGCTACTTCGATAAGTATGCACGCATGTTGGGAATCACGCGCGCCACTATCAGTGTCCACAACGTTGCAGCCTATTTTGCGCGCCCGTAGTATGTTTTTTTTTTTTGCGAACATCTTAAGAGCTATGCATCACAGAATACCCTGAAAAAGAAAGAAAAAGAAGTACGCAAAGCCATTGTGCTTAATTGAAAAGTATAAAAGAGGCATGAGGAGCGGAAGCTGTAACACATGTACAGAATTGTTGTGCAGAATTGTCGTGCACATATCACCTCGCACTTCGCATACCGGGAAAAAAAAAAAGAAATTGTGTTCGACGCGTCGACTCTGCATCGCTCCTTCCAAGATATAAAAGTAGCATGAATTAATTCAATTATTTCTAACTGAAAGTGGCTGCATGCGTAGGATTGCGTACATGGTATCGGGATGCAGGGAAAACTGGCTTGGCTGCATGAGTACCTAAAGATGCACAGGCGCGCCCAGGTATTGAGGGCTTAAAGGTATTGGTAAAGTTATCCTGTTGGAAAACTGGCACTAATTACACTGCTATTGCTTAAAATTTCGGGAAATCGTTTCCTAGTTTATATTCACAGACTGAGGATCGGTATTTAATACTGTGATAAGCTTGCTGATTGCTGCTGCAGCTTCATTCCTCCAAAGAGCGCCAGGTTTCCTCTTCCACATGCTGAGCGTTTGTACATCGAAGAGCTGTGCAACCGGGGTTGCCACTATGGAATTTGGACACTCTAAAATTCCGTCGTGTTGGCGCTTTAAGCCAGTCGGAGAGCCCGTAGCAGCCTCCTTAGCCAATTAGAACTGAGGTGGCGAATTCGACAATGCGGCGATATTAGGCAATGCCGAAAATAGCACTACATCACAGGTGTACGTGGCCTGCGGTGTATCCGTCGTGTCTGCTTCTCATTTAAAATTCCTTTGTTGGTTTTGAACTTGGGCGACCTGGTGATTTACATTAAACTTACAAGAGAGCTTTATGGACAGGAAACAAGAGCAGTTTGGTGTGGAGCTAGTTGGCACATGATGCTAGGATCAAAACAGCGCAAGAAAAGCTGTTTTTCTTGCACTCTGTTCTCTTTTATTTTATTATTTTTTCTTCGCGCCACAGAGCTGTGTTTATCTCTCTTCCCTGTCCCGTTTCTTGCGCTGTTTTTGTTCCTAGTACAGGACACAAGCCGCATCTGTTGTACTTGTTCCTTTACTTGTGTCCTGCGGTCCGTAACGAACTTTCGCGAGTTCTTTCGTTGGCACCGCGTACCTGGACGCAGTAGACAATCTTGAAGGCGTGCTCGGGCGACATGGAGCCGACGTGTCTGAGCGAGCCGCCCTCGAGGTCGACCAGCGCCACGATGCCGTTCACCTGCGTCGCTGGATCCTCGAGCACGTGCTCCCAGGCGAGCGTGCACGGCTTGTACATGGCTTCCAAGGAACAGGTGTCGGGGCTCCACTTGCCTGCGAGAGTGGCAGTGCACTTTCTTTTTTCCTACGTGTCTCCTCTCGCCTCCGCATCTAGAAAGGCTCACGTGTGTATGCGCACATACTATGCCTAAAGAACAACACCGCTATGCCTTCCTCTTTCTTTCTATGTCCTCTGTCCCGCTGTCAAAATCTGCTCTTTACAGTAATGTATGTACCAACAAGCCCAAGTGAGCATGGGGAGTGTCGTGTGCAATGAAAAAGAAGAGAGAGAGAGAGAGCAAGGACAGGAAAGGCAGGGAGGTTAACCAGACGAGCACCCAGTTTGCTACCCTACACTGGGGGTGGGGGAAAGGGGAGTAGAAAGAGGAAAAAGGGGAGAGGATGAGCCCTAAGTGCATGTGTGGGAAGAAAAAACACAGAAAGCGTAAGATGGAAGAGCGAGAAAATGCATTGTCCGACAGGACATTTGACATCAGGATGACCACCGATATTGGACATTTGCGTGCATGACTTCAATTTTTAAATCAAAAAGCGCCCCCACCGGGGGTATGTCCTCTGCACTGTTAGGGCCGAACATCCCCTCCTCCTGCAGGGCTTACTCTCCCCATTACACCATGGATCCCACCAACAACCTGCCACCAACGTAGGAGAAATTTACCACCGGCCAGTTGACAATGGAATGGACACCATCTTTCAATGGCAGACAAGTCACTGCGGTGTCAGGAAATTGTCAAGCAGATCTACCCATGACAGTGTCGACTACGTTGCTAGTTTGACGTCAAGAGGGGGTGCAGCAGGAAAGTTTAGCGCACTTGCGCACAAACTTACAGGGGCCCACTTTAATTCAGCGGAATTCACAAACTAATATATCCTTGTTCTATGGATCCCCAAGTTAATATCCACCCCTCGCACGCTTTAGAACGGCGTGACGTAACTCTCATATACAATCAGTGTCTCAAAGTAGTAGTCACAAACGCCTACTACTTCCGCAATGGCCAGCTGTCCTGCAATGGGAAGTTTGTGGGCGTAAATAGACAAATATGGGGGGCACCTTCTCTGTGGACCTCCTCCTTTCGGTGCTCAAGGAAGAGCGTTCTGTACCACGCTCATTGACTTGACAAGCACCACTTACATAAAACAGAGTCCGTAGACTCCGATTAAATTATGGGGTTTTACGTGCCAAAACCACGATCTGATTAGGAGGCACGCCCTAGTTGGGGACTGCGTAAATATGGCCCACTTGGGGTTCTTAACGTCCACCTAACTTTAGGTACACGGGTGTTTTCGCATTTTTCCCCCGTTGAAATGAGGCCGCAGTGGCCGGGATTCGAGCCCGCGACCTCGTGCTCTGCAGCCCAACACCATAGCCACTAAGCAACCGTGGTGGGTTAGACTCTGGTCCTTGCCGAAGTAAACCTGAGCTCCTTTAATAAAAGCACCGGTGTTTTCATTTTTAAGCATCTGGAATATGTGAATACTACAACCAATGTCAGGCGCCTTCATGCGGACAATTTTTTTAATTATTCTCTTCTTTTCTTTTCATATTTCAACACTTTCTCCACAGCCGCCCCTACCCCCTACCCTCAAATATAAGTACCCAACTGGAGAGTTATTCTGTTTAATCTCTCTGTCTTTCATCTATCTATCTATCTATCTATCTATCTATATATATATATATATATATATTTATCTATCTATCTATCTATCTATCTATCTATCTATCTATCTATCTATCTATCTATCTATCTATCTATCTATCTATCTATCTCCCCTCCATATAATAACAATGCTGAGACTAAAGATTGAGGATATTTAAATGAGAAATTCGAACCTCTAGTTGAATCAAAGACAGCTATAATTAAAGGTCAATTTTTTGGCTCTATAAGACTATTTGCTTTTCGTCCGCGTTCTGATTCGCCAAGCAGCAGTGCTTTCAAGACGTTTCTCCGGCCTATCTTACCCATTCGCAGGAAGAAGACTTTGCGACCTTCCGGATCGGTGTCCTCGAGAAAACCGAGACATTGTAGGTCGAACACTTCCTTGGCGCTTGAAGGGTACAGATTCTGGTACAAGTCGGGATTTTCGAACCGCATTCTGTAGTAGTTGCAAAGCAACTGGAACGCAGCGGGTGTGTTGAATTTTCTGGCCCTCAGAAAGCGGAGTAGGAACAGTGGATCTGTTCTTGACTTTAGCACCATTGCTTCGCCTGCAGTAGGAGACGAACATATGAGACACGGAATTAAACGCAGTAAGAAAGGAGAGAAAAATGAAGACAAGGAAATGGAAGTAATTTTGTTATACCACATCCCAGTTACGATATACAGGCTGGCGTGCTGCTTGTCATAATGCAAGATGGTAAGGAGGGAAGAATGAAGACAAGGAAATGGAAGTAATTTTGTTATACCCCATCCCAGTTACGATATACTGGCTGGCGTGCTGCTCATGTCATAATGCAAGATGGCCACCCTATTGAAAATTCTATGTCCCATAACCGCCACACTTAAGAAGCAAAGGTGGTCTACAGGATTTTCTATTAAGCCTCGCATACTAAAATGTGGGATCATTGAATGCAATGGTAACGACAAATATGCTTTCTGTTAACAAAGATTTTATTTAGACAAGGCTTCAAACAAATTTGTGAGGAACCCCATAGCCCTGCGCCAATTATTCGCACTGAACACAACTGTTGCTCCAGTATATCATTAAATCTTGTATCTCTCTCAAATAAAGAAAGACAGCAAGCAATAAAGAAGGAACTTCCTGGGTCTATGGCCTCACAACTCAACCTGCAATTACAAACTTTCATTCAATTTTTTTTATTGTTATCGACATGATGCAATAGGAGAGGATGGCGTCATTAGGTGGCACAGGCTACTGCTCGTGGCTTGGCAAACAAGATTAAGTGATGAAATCTGGCGAAAAATACCGAATAAGTTCACAGCATAAACACAAAGTTCTGCACATGAGTCCAAGAAGCCACAGAAAATGAGTATGCACTCCAGTTGCCCAACGAAATACAAGTATTCCTAATTGTCCGAGAACCCCTACGAATGCACAGTTTTGCATACTACTGCACAAAACGTAAGTACCCCTGCATGACATAATATTTGCCTACTTGACAACTCAAGAAGCTTAGACGCATACCACACATAAGTCTTTCAGAGGACACTAAGAAAGTAATGTGAACCCAAGCTAATGATTCATTCTAATGAAACTTGAAAAGCGACAAGCGCTTTTCTGCGAAGCCATCATTATGATCATATCACAGGCAAACAAAAGGCATAGCTAACTGGACCTGCCCCACGGCGAACGTTCGAGAGCGTTCGTTCACAGCTCACGCAACCCCGCGGGCCGCGCCTAACAGTAGCGCTTCTTTGTTCACGGCGGCCGAGACGCCGTCGGTGAAGCGAATTAGCACAGAGCAGGGGCGTAACAGTGGTGTGCAAGGTCATACCGTAGAATATAGGCCGTGCAAAGATCTGAAGCAATCGCTGCGTAAATGAAACTCACCGTCGACCAACGCACGTAGTTCCTCGAGGGCCTCAGCTCGCCGCTGGGACGTCTCGTTCAATTCCGTTCGCGCTCTTTCCTCCAGATGAGCTGGCAGCAGTTCCTCGGTGTCTGCCAGCATTCTGTAGCTGCGGTGGTTCTCCTGAAACATTGCCACATTAGGCCATGGTTACAATAAACATCGTGGAGGCTTCGATTTAAAAATCAACTGCAGTGAGATTTCACTCCTGCTAAATTGATTATTATTGAGTAGTACATATATACTGTTTAAGCAGCATTGGCAAAGCTGAAGGGCTACTTCAGTACTGCTTCTCAACGCTCTTCTATAGACAACGTCGTAGGTCTTGTCTCGTCCGTTCATCAAAAGGGTTAAGCAGACTGTAAGCAGCAACGTTCCTAGACGTTAAAGGCGTTTATGACAATATAAGTTATCGAGCCATCCTGTACGCCTTGATCGATGTCGGCCTAGGAGGTCTTGTTTTAGAGCGCAGCTCTGGGTGCCCGTTTCTGCGGCTAGTCTCGGCGTCGGCGTAACCGAGCGAACGAGCTCAGCGCAGAATGAAAGCGAGTGCGGAGGTCATCGGGGGGACAAGAGACGCGAGGAGGAAAGCGGAGAGGAGGTGTCAGCGCAACCAGGAGGCGAAAAGCGGAGGAGGGCGCGGCGAAAAGAATGAGGAGGAAAGTGGAGTGTCGGCACGACCAGGCATGCAGCCAGGGCGGAAACAAAGCGCTGGCGTGGGCTTTGGACCCACTGCGCATACGCTACTTCGCCCGGGGCGCCGATCCCGCTAGATAATGCGCTCGGCGCGAGCAAGGCGTCGCTGCGTTTACGCTCTCTTTCTGAACAATGATCGACGCAAGCCGTGGAAATGCTTCGTGTGCCGCTGCTGCTAAACGAGCTGCCAGAGCAGAGACCCTGCGCCGCTGCCGAGACCACCTTGTCCTTCAGAATAAAACACTTTGCCATAATATATCGCGAATTCAAAACACCTAAACAGCTGCGCTCTATGTTCGCATTAGGAAGCATCGTGATCGTCGGTGAATCTTCAATGGATATTCAGCTACTGGAATGACAGATCATTCTTTGTGCGAACAGAGGATAGTGTATTTCGCCCCCATCGAAATGCGACCGCCGTGGGCGGGATTCGATCCCGCGACCTCGTGCTTAGCAGCCCAACACTATAGCCAATAAGCAACCACGGCGGGTACTTCCAGAAGTTCTGTGTTCAGCCTCGAGAACAGTTATACTGCGCGTGTCTGTCTGCGTACGGCCCACGGAGCAACGTGGCAATTTCTGCCATTTGGTTAAAAGAGAATGGCATATGCCTTAGAAGCTCGAGAGGAAACTTCAGCGGTAATGGCAGAGAGAATTTTTTGCTCAAGGACGTTAAAAAGAAATGTTAATAATAATCCCTAATATTCTGGAGTACAAACAAGTTCAGTGTTGCCGTAAGCCAAGGCTTGGCAAAGAGAAAGTGACGTAAAAATGAAATACGAGTAGCGCCGCTCCCATGACATGCCCGCACAAGCCCCCCCACGACGTCGTAGATATTGCTGACTTCTGGGACGTGTTAGTTAAAAGATCATTAATAAAAACGAACTATTGGGTAGAAAGACGCTAATCTGCAGCCACAGAGTTCTGGTTATTAACGACGACTGAAAGGTCTCCTCCTGAACCATTATGACTCCTTGGTAACATTTAAGTTGCGCGCCCTTTGTATTGAACACTGTGCCCACCGTACCGTGGTGTTCAGCAACAACAGGCAGCGACCTTCGTGGCACGGGTAGCCGGTTGAACCCGGCTCGCATGCGCCAGACGCACGAGGTGTCACGCGAGAAGAAAGAAGAAGACGGTTGGAGGCCAGTTTGAGAACGCGACTGCCGGGGATTTCTTCACGACCGCAGTGACTTTTAGTTGCGGGCAAAGGTCTACACACACACACATATATATATATATATATATATATATATATATATATATATATATATGTAATTTAATGAGAAGTTCTGTAGGTCCGGTGCATAGGTAGTTTTAGAAACGAAGGTGCACACTTACGAAAATTGCATCTTTAATGTTTTTAACGTTTCGGCCGTGGCACGGCCTTCGTCAGAATAAAGGTTTTTATTCTGACGAAGGCCGTGCGACGGCCGAAACGTTAAAACCATGAAAGATGCAATTTCCGTAAGTGTGCACCTTCGTTTCTAAAACTAACTATATATATATATATATATATATATATATATATATATATATATATATATATATATATATATATATATATACAGAGAGAAAGAGAGAAAGAGAGAGAGAGAAGTTCCTCTGATATTACAATGGCGTAATCAATGCCTACATTTGAGCATGATATTTAAATACGAATCTTTGTCTTATTCTTTCTGAGCGAAGCACAATTTTCTTAATTATTTCGAGAAAATGTACAGAGACATTTAGAATATTGATCTCTACCGCTCTAATCTAATTTAGTCTGCCTCCTTAGCCTTATTGTGAGACTCTGCCAGAGTTCAAACAATCAGGATAACACCACACAATCACAAGAACTATACAAATTCAGTACCTTTAACACGTGTTGCACAAATCTTAGGACATTATCAATTTGGCGTGTTCTAAAAGTTTACTACTTCTTGAGTGTAAAAAAAGAAGTATTTTAATGATTGGAAAATGTAGAGAGGTCAGCCGGATAATGGAGCATCTGGCCTGCTACTCTACGTAAGGGAAGGGGAAGAGGGGAAGAAAAAGGGTCACAATGGGGGATGATAATGGGAGGAACGAAGTGAAGGACACATTACACAACTGGTATCACAGGCGTGAGTCCAGGCCCGTGTCACCTAGGAAACGTGAAAGTGCACGCATTGTCTCTGTCGTCTGCCAACTCTGTGGCCATGCGCCTAGCAAGAGGTCCGTTTGAGTAAGAAAGAAGAAAGTATTGGTACATAATTGTGTGATTGCTTCCAGCAGCGCCAGTAACTGAATGTAGCGGATTTTCTACTTTTCCTTTAACTTTTATCTGTAATTCTTTAAGTCAGGTTAACTTCGAAGCTGGATGGGTATTTCCAAGCACAGTGCACGTGAAACGGTCGATCTCCCTCCTTGTAGCTGAGTGATGCTCACAGACGAAACGTGGAAGTTACATACGTGGAGACAACAAAAACTCATCAATATGTTCCAAATTATCAGCCTGTTTCAATAAAGATGCAGTAAAAAAACGCATATAACTAAATTTTCGGCTCAGATAAATAACTTCAGTCGCAAGAAGTTGGTGTGCTAATCCTTAAGAAACCCGCACTCCGTATGGGCAACCTGCGACGCCGATACTTCGGACGCCAACGGCAGCGCCCAAGCACACCACCTTGCTATAACGGGCCAAACGGTTTTCAGCAGCACATGCCGCGATTTCGCGTGTACAAGCTGTCCGCTCATCTTGAAGCAGACGTTTCCATCTTCAGACCTGAGCGGGCGCTAGCCCTCCAGAAGGAGAAGCGCGTGTATACGCTCCTCTCGAAGTGCATGACCAGGGACAAAGCTGGGCCATGCTGGGCTGTATATACGCATCGGGGCTAAAGCAAACGTTGATATAGTGCCGCGTCTGTTATCACTAAAAAAAGAAGTGCCGCGCCATTCTTGTGGCGCGTCCCTATTAGCCGGACGGTGTCAGAATATTTTAGCTGCACACTGGAGCTCCTGGCCAGCACCGTTTTCCCATACTATGCGCATAGGGGCGACGTGAGTTCTGCACTGTATGCAGGCGCTGCTATTGTAGCAAAGGACTTCTGCCGCTGGGATGCGCGTTGTGTTGCACACGCTCGAGAAAAACTGCTCAGAGCAGCCAGCCACTCACCGTGTCGTTCGGGTGCCGTGTCAGCCTTTACAATCGGCAATCTAGAGAAATAGTCGCGGCAGAGAAAGTATACCGTATCGTACGGGGGACCGGTTTGGTGTTGGTTCAATCACAGTCGCCCTTGTGCCCGCTCTCAGCGGTGACCTTTTCACTTTCCTCTTCTTGGCATATATGTGCAGTGCACACGAAGTGGCTGTTTGCTCTGCAAGCGCACATTGCTTTTCCTTTTTTTATTTCTTTTGTTTTCTCGCACTCTCCGTGGCCTTCAATTCCCTTCTCGCTTGGCTTGTTATGGGTTTGTAAGCCAGACACCACCATTCTTTTACGTAAATCAGCACGAGGATATAAATAGGTGCGAACGGTAAGTTCGTGTTACCCAAATAGTAATGCCGACAGCCGCAGTCATACGATGAAGAAACACATACGGCGGCTCATCTTTCGCAAGAACCCGCCGCCGTACAGCCCCGTGGTTGTGGCATTGCACTGCTGAGCTGGAGGTGACGGGTTTTAATCCCAGGTCGCATTCGGATGGGGCGCAACGCCAAAGACAGCCGCGTTCCGTGAATTGGGCGTACGTTACGGAACCCCAGGTAGTTAAAATTGATCCGGAGTTCCTCACTACGGCGTGCCTCGAAAACAGGTCGTGCTCTGGCACGTAAAGCCCCAGAACTTAAACTTAACTTAAATTTTAGCAAACGCCTATTTGCATGGAACAAACATTGATTTTCTTTTTTCAAGGAAAGTATACTACAACAAGCTAGCACCGCCCATCAAGGCGCCCCAAGTAGAAATCTCCAGCATCCTCCGAAGTGGAAACAAAAACGCTCCTAAGCCATGTTTGTGTTAATTAGGACGGTAACTGTACCTTCTTCTTTCACGACTGAAGAGCAAACGTGAGGAAATCGTTCGACATGCGATAGTATTAGTTTACGACACACTGGGAGGTTTTTAGAGAATTATTACGTCGGCCTTATTAAGGGGAGAGAGGAAGTTAATGAGAGCAGCATTCCGGGCAAGTTGGTAATCCATTACTCAAGTATTATTGCGCAACAAAAAAAGACACGGACGTAAGGACGTGTGTCTTCTTCTCTTGGGTGCATGTCTTTTTTTGCTGCGCAATAATACTTGAGTAAGGCAGGAAGGTTTCGCTTAAACTGATAAGCTTGTTTTGCTGGAAAGCAAGCTTACCAGCGCTGCTTAAACCCCCTATTATCATATATTCGATAAATCGGCACTACACCGTCAACCATCGCCCAAAGGGAGAATCAGGACAAACATTAAATCATTTCAGACTGATAAAAGTGTTACTTCTAAACCGTATCTTCAAAAATTTCGTGTTAATAGTTTGGGTACTATAACATAAAATTAAGGTCAACGTTATAACTTTGTGTTTAATTTCGCACCGAAACACCACCACAAGCATACGTCAATGTGAACTCACGCATTCGAATATTTCTTTTACCTTTTTCGCATATCGCTTCTGAACCGTCGTGGCTCACGAAAAGCTCTTGAAACTTGTTACGTGCCGCCGTTGGCTCTATAATATAGATGCAGCGTAGTTCATCCTTGCCGATAAATAATGAACCAGCCTCGAGCAGACGCCTTCCCAGTCCGTGACGTCACGACGAGGTGGTGCGGGAGCTTCGAGACAACGTCGCCATCTGTTTGTTCGTTCTTGTTTCTTCTCAGGCTGAGCGAATGCTTAGAAAGCATTTGTTTCACGGTAGGAGTGGTTTTTTAAAGCTAATGGAGTGCCCAAGAGAGGCGCACGGCGTGGCGTCTTCTTTCTTTTTTTCTTATTTTGGGTATTTTAAAGCGGCGATTAACTAATGTAGCTTAATCTATCCCTTTCCCTTTAATGTCTCTTAAACAGCTGAGGAACCACTCAAGATGGCCCCGAAACGTCGGGTTCAATAAGTTCCACCATTTAGTTGGATGCGTTGCTCTTCACAAAGAACCACTTCTGCTAGGAACTGATGGGGCTGTGGTATGTTAAATATTAGTTAATGAATAAGTAATCATTGCGCAATATTTTCTTTTTCCTGCCCCGTACCTCGAATACAAGCATTGCTAAAGCGAGCACTTGCGGGAGATGTTTCGTTGATGTACGTGGCCTGAACGGAGATAAACGAGGAGGGGAAAAAAGTGGCCAAAAAGTGATATAATTCTTAAAGGAAACGTCAAGGCGACGCTGTGCATTCTGTCACTAATTAAAATGTGAAGCGACGACTTGCTTCGAGAAATCGTTTCTAACTTCCTATGTATACGCTAGGATTATCGTCATTCGCACCCCTGAGGGTTAGTTGAATCACTGTTGGCGCACGTTGCCACGATGCCAGAAGATTCTCTTCTTGCAAGGAGCAAGTTGTTTTAAGTGCGTGAGTGCAAACCCTTGATTCACCTCGTTTTAAGATTACAGCGTGAAAGGGCGCGTACACAGAACCGTGGGTAGAGGCGTGAACGCAGTTTTCACAACGCAACTAATGTTTTTTTCTTCATGAACTGAAACGCACATGTATTTGTAAACGACACTGTTTGCTGAACAAAGCGGCCGATACCAAGCGATAAGGGAACAAAAATGAATCTTGTAAAATTCGGTGACCTAAAAAAAAAATTTTTTTTTTCCCCCAGCGCACCTCGAATGCATTGAGCGTTGTAGTGTTGTGTGCAAGGTTGCGGCGTTCCTCTATCTCAAAGAAAAACTTTTTTTTTTCGATTTTCTTTTAAGGATCTCGAGACGTAAATTTTATGTGTTCTTCTCAACCTTCCTTTTCAGAGCTGCTTATGGGCGCTTAATTTGCCAGGCACGCATCGTGAAACATGTGCCTATCTAAGTACCTTAAGGTACCTCAAGGTACGTACCCTTACCCGTCTTGACAAATGCGCGACTTCGAAGAAAAATCACGCACGGTTGGCGATGCGCACAGTGCGCGCCGATGGACAGGCCACTGGTGGCAGCCTGGCGCGGAACACACGGGAGAGGAGCCAGCCGCGCGCCGTACTTTGCTGCATCGTTGATGGTGCTTCTCTGTCTTATTCACGTTTTCAGAGCAAAATAGGCAATACCCTTCGCATGTGTGGGGTGGCCAAAGCTTCAAGGAATGTCGAAGAAGAATTGTTGCACGGTGGGGGGCTCAAATACCGGCGAAAACGTGCCGGCGATACGGTTCTAATCATTCCCTGCAAAGCCTCATCAGCGGGAGCAACGGTAGTAATGGATCGTCGCTTCGACGGGAAATTTCGTATTCCCATCCTTTCCTTTCTCGCGTCGGTGTTATTTTTTCCACTCAATCATAGACGCGTAAGCGATGAAGTTCGTCTGCAGTGCAGCATGCGGTTTAAAGGCTAAAGTTCGGAATGCCGTTTGTCGCTTATATTGTTTTCCGCTTCTTTACTGCGTTGCGCTAACTAGGCAGCACGACTGCACGAGCGCATTGTGTTGCATGTTAAAGCTACTGAAGTTCTCGCACCAGCTGTCGCGCACTTGATGTTTTTACGTCTATTTGATGTGTGGCTTCCCACATGTTTAACTGTTGCTAGTTGCTTCATGCATAACCCTTGTTGATTCTTTTGAGCTGCGAGGTTTTCACCCTGCCTCGCTTGTAAAGCGTATAAATCACGCTGTGTCTTATCGGAATGATTCCAAGCAAGTGCTTATTCTTTAACAGCTTTATTCTTTTCGCCCGAGGGCATATTAGATATTGTGGTTTTGGGGGAAATGCGTTTATAAATAGGTAGTTCAGGGCGAGAATCGTTAATAGTTGCTGCATGTGCTATTTTCGTTCCATTTTTCGCTGAAAAGTTCGCGCGTCACGTTTGGGAAGTCACCGCACTTCAATGCTGCCTGAGCAGACTTAACCCGCCGAGTGATTTGTTTGTTTCACAACGTGGTCCCTTCTTGCATGTGAATCTTGTACACAACTGAATTCTTTCTTATTATGCTTACGTCGCAGAGGACTAAACCCGGCCTTGCCGCCAGCGCTCATCTACTTTTACTGGCGCTGCTCTGCCTTTAAATATATTATGTCGCAACTCTCTTCAGTAACATTTAAAAAAAACGTACTGAAAAGTTAGTCAGACTTTAGCTTTCTACGTTTGCAAGCAGCTCCCTTGGGGAATTTAAGATTGCAAAAACTGCAGCGGAAACGGCAGTACATCGGTGTATGCAGCAGAATTGCATCGGCGGTAAAGCGCTAACACGCGCTTTCATTAACCCGTTCGTTATGCGTTAGCGGGATAGGGGGAACACTGTGTGGGCACACAGCAAAGCGCCTGGAAATCAGTCAAGTCCCAGCAAGTGCTCCGCCGATACGTTAGGCTGCCGTCATTCTGCTGTCTGAAGCTAATCTTGGTGCTTCCCCATAGCTGGTGATGCACGTTGAAGTCACCAGTGAAAACCAAGGAGCCGGTGGGCGTCAGCAGTACGTTGCAGTACGTGACAGTATATTGTTAAAGTAAGCCCCAGCCTTTTTCAGTTCAATGCGAATAGAATGCTGCGGGTAAGTCATGATGCTTACTCAAGACTTGCAAGGACTGAATTGAGAGCATCCGGCATTGCAATTCGCGCTGACGGAGTGTGCAGGTTATTCAAGAGCACTCGAAAAGTATCCATGAGAGACTGGAGCATCATAAGAAGAAGCACATAACGGGAAGGGCTTACACTCAGAGTCTAGAATCTCAACTATTACTGTTTAAAAGACCAAATGAGGCCTGGCTTGTAAGTTATATTTTCGATCCCGCTGAAGATACCGTATGACATGCTATGACAAGAGTTGGCTCTTGGGGCAGGCAAGAGGCCTACTGTCGATTCACTGTCGATCTTGCATATAAAGAGTGCAAACACATAGTACGTGGTCTATAGACCTTTACCCGCCGTGGTTTCTTAGTGGCTTTGGTGTCGCGCTGCTAAGCACGAGGTCGCGGGGTCGAATCCCGGCAATGGCGGCCACAATTCAATGGGGGCGAAATGCAAAAATGCTCGTGTACTTAGATTTAGGTGCTCGTTAAAGAACCTCAGGAGGTCCGAATTATTGCGGAGCCTCCACTACGGCGCACCTGATAATCATACCGTGGTTTTGGCGCGTAAAACCCGATAATGCCATTTCATTTCTATAGACCCAGGCACGTGCACAGCTGACTGTCTAGACAGACATTGCGTCACATGAAGTGCACGCAGTGACGTGTAGACGCCACCTTAGCCCAAGTCTGTGCAGAAGACCGGCTGTAATGTGCGGTGTACTCAATGCGTTCTTTGCGTGCGAAAAGATGCAAGGAGACGCGGTGAGCGCCTGCTTGCGTGTATTCGTCTAACCACAATGCAGCTTCCTACTATTGAATGGCATTTTTATTTTTATTGTATTTCATTGCTTGGCTTGCGTGCAAGCCAGCCATAACCTCCACTTAAATTTGTCCGTCTTTATTTTATTTCATTGTTTCGTTTGCGTGGAAGCCCGTCATAACTTCCACTTATGTGTTATTTAGATGTAGGGTTTTTTTTTTTCTTTTCCCACATCGGTTTAGGAGGTACTCTGACTGCGCAACAACAGAGCAGATAGCTAAAGTAAGTAAACTATAAAACTACACAGATTTTCAAATCTTTATTATGGAATTTCAAAGGGCGTGTAGCACGTGTTCATATTACCGTGCCTCGCACGAACCACCCTTTCTGTGCTATAGATGTTTCCCACTTCAAACTGTTGAGTAGCAGACCACATGTATGGTACTGGACTCAGCTTCTTTCTTTCTTTCTTTCTTTCTTTCTTTCTTTCTTCTCTGCAAGAAAGTAAGCAAAGCGACGGACAGGTAGTGGTCGTCGTTGTCGTCAGCGGAACCAACAACGATCAGGCCTGGCCTGAGAACTTTCGCAAAAGGCTGCAATTCCACTCGTTAACGTTTGACGAGCTAAAGCCCATGGGGTTTCTATCAACTCCATGAAATTATTTGAGGTTACCGTTGACCTTATAAGTCGACAATATCTCAGCAAACACGACAACTCCTATGAATGCAGTGATCAAGCGATGATCATTGCGCAGGTGCTACCGCATATTGCTGCCGCTAACGAGAGGAAGCTACGAACCTACGGGATAGCGATGTCGATCGAACATCGTTTATTCAGTCATTTACTGAAGAACTTAGAGAAAAGCCAGGTTAGACCAGAGAGACAGAGAAAGAGAGATAACAGGAAGGCAGGGATGTGAATCAATCAAGAGTCCCGTTGGCTACCCTGTGCTGGGGGAAGGGAGTATGGGAATAGAAAGAAGGGACAGAAAGAGAGAGATGGGGGTAGAGAGACGTCCACTAACAGCAATACAGAGTCAAAGGCGCTCGCACAAGCCAGACGTTCTCAGAAAGCACAGAAGTGCATTTAGTGCCTTCTGAGCCGATGAAGGCCAGAAAAGACTGCTGCGTTACTTTTTAGAGCTTTCTTTGCATTTATTTGCAGTAAAACGCTTGATGGCCGTACGAATACAGCCTCAGACCTCGAGCCTGTTGACACGGCTCCACTTTATAAATAGTTTATAAACAGTAGATCTCAACTTCTTAAAGAGTTGCTGACAACTGGGTCCATAGCCCGCAGTTACAGTAGGGAAGTGGCCAAGAATTCGTCCCTTTTAGAGCTAGTAACTTGTTCTCTCTCTCTCTCTCTCTCTCTCTCTCTCTTTCTTTTTACACGAAACAAGTAAACGGAAGAGGCGATCCGCAGTGCTCGTACTGCGCTGCACTTTTGACACGTGGACCTAAAGCGACCTAAAACTGCGGTGTTTGCACGCGATGTTTGTCCAAGAGAAAACTACAGGAATTCACAACGCTCTACAAAGGCACGAGGTTTCCTTTATAAGTCATGAATTGCAAGAAGGAGCCACGCGGTGCGCTTCCTTCCCGAAGCGCACGCGACGTTCTTCCGCCATATACGATCGATGCGAACTGCATCGACTCGCGATATCAGCTGTGTATACGCGTGCAAAGTATCCAACGTGGCCGGCCGCTACCACGCACTCGCGTCCGTTGCAAAGCCATTTGAGCCTCGGCGGCGCGGGAAGGATGCGACCTTGACCGCCAAATTACACCAGCGCACTCCCGCCGACCGGGCGTCCGTTATACGGGACCGGGTCATTACCCATTATCTCGCGCCACCGATGAGTTATGGCCTGAGCATTCCGGATTTTAATAGCGCCCGCTGGAATCGGTAAGGCGTACGTAGGTAGGAGGGTGAGAGGGATGTTAGGTGAGGCGAAGTGCTCTCCTTTCCGAGCAGTGTAGCCCTCACTTCCCCTGAATGCAAGACAGCCTGTTTCCGCTTAGGTAATCTAGTGTCAATGCTGGTAAGAGGGACGAGAACGTCCGCTTTTATGTATGTCTAATTTCTCTCTCTCTTCTTTTTTTCTTTTTCGGCGGGCAGCGACGAAAAGAAGACGTACGCTTCGTGGTGCGTGTTTTGTGTGTGTGTGCACCCCACCTCCCGCCCTCCCCCAGAACTGGGTCAATGGTAAGAGCCGCCACAGGCTGGAATTTCTGGAGGAGCCAGTCTGCGGGTCGCTGCCGCACCGTGTAGAGTGGCGTGCATGAAGAAGAAGCAGCGGCCGCGGCGGCCAACGCCAGCGCGGGAGATGTGGGTCAGCCGTTCCCCGTGGATGCACCCGGCATCGCCTCCCGCGTCTCGCCTGCCGACGACGAGGACGACGAAGAAGACGCTGCTGCTGCGACGCCCGGCCGCTCTGGTCGTCGCCGTTGCCGGGATTTAGCATCGGCACCCTCTCCCACCCACCCCCCGCCTTCCCCCACTGCCACCTGCTGCTAGTGGTGCGGCTGCTAACTCCGCCGCTAGGCCGCGGTGGACGGTTTCGACCGTCGATTTCGGGAGTGTGACAATCGACACCGGCCAAGGACGCCGTGTGACCCCCCCACCCCGTAGTTGGCCGGAGTCGCGCGGTGTTTGCTCCCGCTCCTTCGAAGGTCCCGAGGGCTTTCAAGCCGGAGGTGAGATGACCTTTGCGAGACAATTCTTTTCCTCGTTTCGGAGAGGCGGGCGCCGCTGCCCTTGACGCGTGCGTTTCTGCGCAACTTTCACCGACTGTTTGTTGTGTGCCGTCGGCTCTGGGCCGCGATCGCGGGAGAGCGATAACTCGTGTCTCGTTGAGGGTTATTAGTGGGTCACTTCTGATTGTCAGCCGGTGCAGAAGCTCATTGTAAATGTTTCGTCGAGTGTGGGGCTTAAACTTGAAAGTTCAGCCACATGGCTATGAGGTCACTGAAAGCGAAAGTGTCATTACCCTTCTGTAAGCCGTATTTGAAGGAACAGCTTGCAGGGGTAGCGGAGCTCTTGACCAAGAGCCACTATATATATATATATATATATATATATATATATATATATATATATATATATATATATATGCGTCTACGAATTCGTTTGCCAGCACTGCTCTTAGCGAGCTCTAAGTCCTGGATAAAGAAACGCCTGACACTTGTTTACTTTTCTTCACCTTACCCTCGTGTCAGAAGTATATATATTCGTGCTCTCTGTCGGTCGAGAACCAAGCATCATACTGATCCTGTGTAGGACCGCTGCTGTTGCCAGAGCGTATGCATTAACATTTATAACGGCGTGTTTGCTGTTTGTACACGCCAAATTTTATTAATTTGTACTGGAGTACTGCCCACAGTTATTATTTTATTTTATTTGTCAATTTCGAACTGACGAGAAATATCAATTTGACATAACGGCCCTGTGCATGCCGGCGGCCAACAACGCCGTTGCGATACATTAAATGACAGCGGCAGCTTTGTTCAGAAAACTCCATTCCCTAACTCCAATGATTGATGGGCGGTTTGCTTTTAGAAAAGTAAATCGTGGCCAAAGACGTTGAATTTCTTTCCTCTCGTGTCTTCTTTTAGGTCTTGCAACTTTGAATCGTACTTGCCTGGTCTAAACTGCAGCATTTATATGGACGTTATAACAACGTGCTTACTTCGTTGCCTCAAACAAGCAGTTTCTACCATACGTTGTCCTGCTGTTATTAGACTGGTTGTTCCCGAGTATGCCTGCATAGTCCTCGGCTTAATCAACTAATCGGCGACGCGTCATGGATGAATATTTGTTCATTCGTTGACTTTTCCTTTCATTCATGGCTGTGCATATGCACCTAATAGCTGTGCGAAACAACAGATAACCTGTCTTTACCAAAAGTACGCTGTCGATATCACACGTACACCACGTCTATATAGTTCATTTCTTTCTACCTTGCGTTGTTCTTGAGTATGATTCTCTATTTACTTCCCGTTCTTCATATTATCTGGAATATGAGTTAGTTCGTATGACCACTGAAAAAAAATCCACCCTCGCGAATGATATCTATAAAGGTGTACCCTTCTAAAATATTTATCCATATGCAGTTATTGCGCTCATCGCACGGTATCTTATAATCTGCAATGATTCATCGTGCTTCTAATGCACTGCAAAGTAGATAACAACGTGGACAAATGCTATACCACAAACAGTGCACAAGGTGTCATGGCCATGAACACAGTGCTCGGCCGAGACAGGGAAATGAAATGATAACCAGGGAGTCGGACACCATGCTGCATTGCCCCAGACGTGCTACCAGTGCATATTGTGTGAAAAATACGTGTTTAAAGCAAGTCTGTTCAACAAAATTCGGTTGCAAGACAGGACCGTACTTGCCCCTTTCACTTTTGATATCATGTCTGGGCTATCATGTAGTTATCTATTACGCTATCAAAGAAACAGAGGCAATTAATAAGTACGAATGATCGCATTGCTGAAAACGAATACTTCTACATTGAAAAACATGCCTGATAAGCCTAACATTTGCTTTTATGCCGCTAGCGGTTTCTTTTCTTTCTTTTTTTTTCTTCCTTTCTATCCATGTGATTTCATTGCTAAAGCAAGCGCAGGCTCAATCTACGGCCTTTTCAGATAGATTCAGTTCTCTAAAGGCGAATACAAATTTATAAGCACCTTTTTGAGGACGCCAATCTCTACACCTGTGTTAGCTTTTCGAGAACAAAAAAAAAAAAAGAAGAGCAGAAGTCTTGCTCCACGAAAATTTAACGATCCAGAAACACGGCGCCGTAAATGTGAAAAACTTTCAGAATTCAGCAGCGAGGTGACGGGCTTAATTTTGCCTTCGTTCCCTCGTAGGCTCAGGTTTCACATTTAAAGAAGTGTGAATCCCAGTACGATAATTTTTGTGGTCTCGCTGCGTGTCCATAACAGTCGAATTGAGCGCCTGGATCGACACAACACGGATACTTGTTGCCTTGAGACATGAAAGAGCGCATGGTAACGGCAACGAGGATCACATCGGCACATTTCAGCGCAGCGCGGCTGCTTTCCTATCGCTGTTACAGCTCGGGAGTGTGGCGGCTGCTTTCCTTCCAGCTGCCGCTTGCCCACGCTATGTTGTTCATCTGCGCCGAGCATGCGTGTATAGGCAGTGCGTGGTAAGAGTGGTAGCGCGGCACCAAAACCGTATGACGATGTGTGGCCAAAAATTTGTGTTGAATGAGAAATACTAAACTAACGCTAGATGTGCATGCTCCGAATACTATTGCCCCCCTAGATGGCACGCTCAACATTTGAACACTCCCTAAACGTTTTTTTTTTCAGTTTTTTTTTTTTTCTAAAGCATAATATTATATATATAAAGTAAGTCAGAACTGAAAGCGGAACTTCAGTTCCTCGCTTGCTTTCGCTCGCCATAACCGGGAAGCCATGGCGTCATTAAATAAATTAAAGCTTACAAAGATTCCTAGCAATGAGTTCATCGTACCTCGAAATGTAATGAAGTGATATTTACAAGCAGTACCTGTTGAAGTTATTTGACGCAGTCGATTTCTCCTTTCCTCTCTCGAAGGTTTCGCTGGTTCAGGAATTCTGAAGAGGCGCTGTTATTGACTGTACACGTAAAGACGTCTTTTTTTTTTCACACAGAAGTTTCTATAGCAATGAATAGCGCGCGGAGGACGGGACAGTAAAATTCAGACACACGCGAACAGTACGAGCGCTATTACTGAACGTACGAGCGCTCGTACTGTTCCTGTGTGGCTGAATTTTACTGTCTCGTCCTCTGCGCGCTGTTCATTGCTATTCAAATCATGCACGAACAAGCCCAAAAAGCTACGCTGCCGAGTTACATTTGTAGTAAAACGGGCCCTTTCATTCATTTTCGCCAGAATCCCAGTGCTACAGTTGCGACCATTGCCCTTGTTACTTGTTGTGCTCGCTCACTGTCGTTTTGTACTCGTAACAAGTTGCTGCCAGAAGACGTGAGAAGGTTGTTTGGGGCATTCGTTCCGTCAGCTGTACACAACACGAGGACATGCAAACTCGCAAAGGCGGAGTGGTATATAAGCAGACTTGGCTCTGCAGAAAGTTTCTATACTTGGCAAAAATGTATGTTTCTGACTCATTAGGGCATTATATTTGACCATACGTGCTTTCCTTCAGTGCTCATGCGGAACACCAAATTCCAGCTCCCTGTCGTTAAAAGGAACAATGAAGAATAAAGCTAAATAAAGAGTATTTGGTTTAGGTGGATCAGTAAATTACACTTCTGCAATAACAGAATTGCCATTCTTACCGCGAGAGCAGGCAATGGTAAGCCAGAGAAAGCGCAAAAAGAAGAATGGCGGTGACGCAGCTGTGAAGTTCCCGCACTAGATAGTTGTGATCATTTGATTCCGACAGCGTCAACACGGGTACAACTAACTTTTTATCAGTAAAAAATGAAACGTTGCATTTCAAGAGAACCAGAGACTCAATCTAGCAAGTTGCGAAAACGTTTTCTTGCGCGAAAATGGTCCAAATACAAGTACAGTCTTTGCAATACATGACATCACATTGTGGTACCGAAGCTGACGTTCCACGCACAAAACGATGGAAAGCTTTACCTTCATTTTGTCATGAAATAATCGAGCGTTTCCCGCGGATCGGAGTAGAGTTTTGAAAGAATGTTTTACCAAACTAAACTTATTTACCGTGCCTCTTTAGCATCACTTTAGTTCTGACCAATACGTTCACTTTAATGTGAACGTATTGCTTGGCTGACGAAGCTTGCGTATACCGTTCACAGCCGGGGGCCAACCTGGCTGGAGCCATCCACGCACGCAAGTGCATCTGCCAGTCGATCCGCGCTTGCAGCCCTTGCACCTCTCCAGGCATCAGTCGGCGTCTCTCCCATCTCCGTGCCATACATGCGGCTAGGTGCGCCCGCGTCATGGTTTTACGTAACCCGGTTAAAGCCCCAGGCGGCTAGCGAGACGAGCGCCGAAAAGGCCGCGGGGGGAAAAATACAAAGAAAGAGGAACAGGCGCCGACTGGCAATCACAGGCGGCGCTCGAATGAGGTCACAGTCGTCGTCCAGAAACAATTTGAGCCAGGCCGGCTCTGACCCCTGCCAGGTTGACAGTGCGCCCCGAGATCCTGCAGCGTGGCATCACTGTCTCCTCGCATGCGTATATTGAACGCCTTGCTTTTCACATCATGCTTTTTTGTCTTCTTCTCCCCCCCCCCCCCCTCTCCCACCTCTGTAGCTGCTTGCGAACCTATACTGTTGAAGGAAAGGTGGAGGCCTACTTATTCCTGCTTGCTGGCGCCCTTCAAAAGCGGATCTTGTATTCCTTTCTTTCTTTCTTCTTCTTTTTTCCCGTTTGTTCATGTGTAGGTGGGCAGGTTGGGGAGGGGACGAATCCAGAGAGATTTGGGGACACAGAGAAAGTTCTAAAAATGGACCAGTGCAATTTCCCCTTATAAAAGTCGTATAACAGAAAATACGATGTTTTCGCTTTCATTAATTTGTCGCCTTCAGTTGACATGCTGTTTAGGTACAACCGAATATCACGCGCTATACTTTTGCAAGCGCGATGTCCGAACGAAAATTTGTGGAGTGCATGCCCGTTTACACGCGCGCGCACTGATACGGGTGCCACGCAAATGAAATTTCGGTCAACTGAGATGCGAATCTGCCAAATTGGATGCGTTTGTATTGCTAAGCCAGTTTGTATTTGTTTGTATTGCTAAGCATATACAATGATCGTGAAATTAACCAACCGCAGCGCTCCACGCAGGTCGAGGCTGGCCATGTTTCTCCCGCATGAAAGGTATCACGCGAACAGTTTTACATATTCGCAACAAGTTGCACAAAATAAGCTCCTACCGCAGTAGCATGCTGCGCTTGCTGCGTGCGACAAACAAAAGCCGTATCCCTCATTGCGCGCAAGAGCACAGAGAGGTGGTTCCCCCAGTAATGCCGTTCTTAACGGCGATGTCACTTCGCACGCATTCAAGCCAACATGTGCCATGAGAAACGCTCTATGACAGACTCCGGGTTAATTCTGGCATCCTAGGCCTCTTAACGTGCGCTTTGATAATCGTGACGTCGAAATCTGGCTGTCGTCCTTCCGTGAACAGAGATTAAGATCGAGCTGTCAACGGGAAGCCGCGTCAATGAAGGCTCTGAAGAAGTGCAAATACAGAATGTGAAGGAAGCGTTTTCTTGTTATTATGTAAGAGGACAGGACATAAAATTTGATTCGGCTTCGCGTCCTTTTATATAATTACATGCATGAGATAACTAGTCCTGCAAAAAGCAACAAGCAGAGTTCTTTTGCGTGCGTGTGCGTGCGTGTGTGTGCGCGTGCGTGTGTGCGTGTGTGCGTGTGTGTGTGTGTGTGTGTGTGTGTGTGTGTGTGTGTGTGTGTGTGTGTGTGTGTGTGTGTGTGTGTGTGTGTGTGTGAGAGAGAGAGAGAGAGTTTGCCCCTGGTATGGCAAACTGCGGAAGCTGTGTGCACTAGTGCGACATGAACAACTTAATAATCCCCCTAGTTCGTGCAACACATTTTCACGCGCCCTTGTTCCTACACACCATGTGACGACGTCAACTACGGCCACGCTATGTCAGGGATTTCGCGTGAGCCATGGAAGCTCAGATATATGTGGATGACAAGTGAAACAGCTGAGTCTGACCATCGACAGCCATGTCTCCCCAGCTAGGCTGCTTAAAGCTCTGATAAGCCATCTCGTTATAAGCTCTTCTACTATTTATCGGCAGAACTCCTCGAGTGAAAAGTATTTGTGAAAAGTCATGTATTTTCCGATCTACGTATGAATCACACAGTTCGTCCGTGGTTGCCCCCCCCCCCCCCCCCCCTTAGTGTTTTTCTCAGCCACTGCTTCGTCGAAGCGCTGAAGCCCGTCCGATCAGAAATCAAAGACAGACCCGGGTCGTTGCACCAGAGGTGCAGTCAACTGAGACGAGGTCCTTGGTGTCTATGACTGTAGAAACTGGAGGAGACTTGAAGTTGTAAGAATAATGCAGCTTTTTCATGCAGGAATTTCACATGTAAGACGTCCCATGTAAACTTGTCCCACTCGGCTGAGCCGAAGATGCATAGTGCCTGGCCTTAGCCCAGAACCCCGGACAATCGTTAGCCGCAAACAACCCATAGCAAATGCTCTGAAACCTAGTTGATCCGTTTCGTGCCCACAGGGTCGTACCGGGACGGTGACCCGCAAGCCAATACCGACAGTACAACAACGCTCTCCCACATTCCAAACACAAAACGTGGGAAAACAGACAAGGTCAATCCATACAATGTCCTTGGGGTCCGCGCACGCCTTCTATTCTCCCTCGCGTTCGGCGGCAAATCCTTCCTAGCCCATCCGGCGCCAACGTGTCGCGAGCACAGAAACGGTGGGAGGATAAGCAGAGATTTTAACGCACGTGGGGAGGCGGCCGCGTCAAAGCGACGTGCCAAAGCGACGCTCGCGCTTTTGTTCCCAACGAGAGCGGGTCATTCAGATGCGTGTTCAAACCCCCCTCTCCCGCCCCTACCCGTCTTCTACGAAAAACAGCAAGCCGGTTCGCGTCTTAAGACGTGCGCCGTCATCGTCGCTGGGCTGCAGGCTCGCTACACAAGATTTTAAAGCAGGAGTTGCATTACTATATCGCCATTATTACTCACAGCGCGAACAACTCAAACATCGACAAAGAAGAGATACGTGAAGAAGAGATACGTTCGTGATTGATTTGTTCACGCTGTAAGCAATAGTGCAGATGTACCCACTAGCAGAGACGACAGGCGAAGCCTATGTGGATATATAACCTAGTTGAACAGCTCCAATCGATAATACATTCGCAAGACATCGAACGCGCAATACAACCAAAAAGAAACGCAAAGGATGGTCTTTCTTTTTTTCTTTTTTTGTCGGAGTTTGAAATGGCAGGAAGAAAAGAGTGTTGAAGCGAAAGAAACATATAGGCTGGAGAGCGAAATGTCGTAATGGCTACATATCGGCAGCGGCGCAGCCAGAATTTTTTCCCGTGGCGCTGAACTTGACCAGGGGCTGGTGCCGGCGGTTGTTGTCGCACGTCGTTTAATGTCAGGTTTTTTTTTTTTCACTCGGTCAGTTGCCCCTAGGTATATTTCAAATACAAAAAGGGGCGTCATACGTATACCAGCAAGTTTGCTTCGTGCATAAAGTCTGATAAAGACCGGCAAGACAGCCTATGTATTTAGTGTCGCAAGCTAAGTTGGTGTGCCGCAGACGCTCTTGTTGTAGCTCCGGGTGCAACCACAGCAAGTGTGTCACATAGCAACAGGCAATGGTGCACAAAAGTTTTGGGGAGGGGGGCACGAGTTCGGTGTACCAACTCGCTGCCCCCGGCCACGCCCATGGTATAACATGAAGTTACTGAAGGCACTCATTGAGAGCGCTTCAAATTTAGCTTATCTTCCTCTTCTTTCCTCTTTTCACCTGTCATCTCCTTTCACGTCCTTTGCTTATTCAACGCAACTACTCGAATTTCCACGGCCCAAAAGAGGCATAGAGCTGCCTCACGTGTGTATCCACCAAAGTTAGGAAATGGTTCAACTCTGTCAAGTGTCGCAGGCACGGAAGCAAGGTCATGTTCGAGTTGGACATAACACTAAAGAGAAGCATTAAACCAGTTTAGATTGATATAGGATTCTTTTGTAAAGCTGTCTGGCTTAATGTTAAGGTGTTAATTACTGGAAGAGAAAATAAAGCCCCAACTTTTGTTTTCTTTATTTCGCGCCGAAACGCCCCAGCGCCGGCACGTCAATTTCATGACGTCACGGATTTAAAAATGCCGCCTCGTGTTTGGGCTTTCGTGGAGCAGCAAAAGTTCTTGCAACTTCCTACGTCCCCTCTTTGCCAATGTGCAGTTAACTGACAGCCGGAACGTTGGAAGTCCGGCATGACGTCACGGTGTGCAGGCGCGGGAGCTTCCAAGTGGGCGTTGCCACCCGTGTTTAGTTTCAGTGTCTTTTTAACAATTTGTAAAAATTGTTAAAACATTTTTACAAAAATGTAAAATCATTTCTCACACTAGGAGTAGCTTGTTTCTTCGCATCGCAGAAAAGTAAAAAAAATTACAGTCTGGGGTTTTACGTACCATAACTACGATCTGATTATGAAGCATGCCGTAGTGTGGGTCTCCGGATAAATTTCGACCACCTGGCGTTCTTTAACGTGCACCCAATGCATGGTAAACGAACTTTTTTTCCTTTTTTTTAATTTCTTTTTCATTTTGCTTCCATCGAAATGCCGCCGCTGCGGCCACGAACTGCTCCCGCAACCTCGTGCTTAGCAGTGCGAAGCCAAAGTCATTAAGCAATCACGGCGGGTTGTAGAAAAGTAGCTTGCTCATACAGCTCGATCATTTTTCTCTTTAGTGCCCCATTAAAGTGACTGTCCGGCGAATTCAATAGTGACCGAAAGTTACTATTGCGAACTACTGCATAAAAGAAGCCATTTCACCCTGAAGCTTGACAGCAGACGTGTACTGGGTAAATATATAAGGCGGGAAAAAAAGGCTAATAAGCACACGAGGCATTTTGCATGCAATATTCACTGATAACTTCGTAACGTACAGCGCAATAACGACAATACAGGCAGAAATAGACGAACATAGGCCGACTTGCGACAAATTTTATTCGAAAGACGGCGCGCGGCACATACATACATACATACATACATACATACATACATACATACATACATACATACATACATACATACATACATACATACATACATACATACATACATACATACATACGTCAACCCCAAAAGAAGTTCTTGCGTTCTCTTTACAAGAAAGAGGCCTGGTCCCTGATCCTTCTGTAGAAATGGGTGGACAACAAATTCCCTTCAACAAAGAGCACAAATTTTTAGGTGTTATACTTGACTCCAAGCTCACTTTCATTTCACACATAAAATGTGTTAAAGCAAAATGTCTAAAAACTATGAATTTACTTAAAATCCTATCCCACACAACATGGGGTAGTGACAGGAAGTGTTTACTGAATCTTTACAGGAGCCTAGTCCGATCACGGTTAGATTATGGTGCCGTAGTAAATCACTCTGCCGCACCGAGCGCGCTTAAGATGTTAGACCCCGTTCATCATCTGGGTATCCGTCTGGCCACTGGCACATTTAGAACAAGCCCTGTCGAAAGTCTATATGTAGAGTCAGATGAGTGGTCACTCCATCTTCAGAGAACATACATCAGCTTCACCTATTTTCTCAAAGTGCGCTCTAATAAAGAACATCCGTGTTTCACAACCGTTAACGACTTGACATGTGAAACACTTTTTCATAATGGACTCTCTATGAGACTTCCTTTGCCACTGCGTGCAAGAGAGCTTAGCGAAGAAATGGATGTCCCAATTCTCAAACATGGCTTAATGCCTCCGGCTAAGCTACTACCGCCCTGGGAGTGGCAGGTGATAGGCTGTTATGTATCCTTTGTAGAGGTCACAAAGCACGCTCCTGTCCTCGAAATTACTATGCATTTCCGTGAACTTCAATCGAAGTACTGCTGTTCCGAATCTACACAGACGCGTCAAAATCACATTCTGGTGTATCTTATGCTGTTGTTTGTCCCTCTTTTTCCAAATCTGATGTATTGAACCCCTTAACGAGTATGTTCACTGCAGAAGCCTATGCTGTACTGTCTGCTCGAAAACATATAAAGAAATTAAAACTTGACAGGGCAATAACATTCACAGACTCGTTAAGTCTTGTAAAAGCGCTGATCTCCTTACCAAAGTTTACAAATCCGGTTTTCATTGAACTTTACTCGCTCTTATGCAGCATTTATTTATCATATAGACATGTAATAATATGCTGTGTAGCTGGCCATAGAGGCATCGAGGGTAATGTACTAGCTGACAAAATGGCCACATCACTCACATCACTAGTTATTAATCCTACGGCTACTGTCCCTGTCACAGATCTGAAGCCTTTCTTACGTAAGAAACTGCGAGTCTATTGGCAACGCATGTGAGACGCGGAAACAAATAATAAGCTCCACGTGATAAAGCCACAGTTAGGATTCTGGCCCTCTGCAACAAAATCACGCCGAACAGATGTCCTATTCTGTCGTCTCATAATATGACACACATTTGGTAGCCATGATTTTCTACTCACCGGAAATGACCCTCCAACCTGTGGTAGATGCGAGGAGAGGCTGACCGTTCTCCACGTCCTCCTGGAGTGTGGGGAAGCCGAATGCGAGAGAAAGAGACATTTTTCTTTAGCATACCGGCAGCACATTCCTCGTCATCCTGTAATGTTTCTCGGTCCAGAGCCACTTTTTAATACAAACACAGTCCTAGGTTTCCTCAGGGATGTTGTCTTACATGTTATTAGTCCCATACATTCGTAGCGCTTCCTCTCTTCAGAGCATGCTGCTGTGATAGTCGTACTGTATAGCACGTGCCTCCAGGTCCTTGTGTTTCACGGGCTCTGGTGAGGCAGTTGTGCTGAAGCAAATTTTGCATCTTTGATGGTCTGTATATTCTATCATTCTTCCACAATGCATTGTAAGGCTTATCGTACGTGTCATTAGTCATCGTCATAGTCTTATTGCACGTAGATTTTACGCACTTTACAGCCACTATTTTTTAGGCCCCTCTACAGCCACGTCACATCAACTTCACAGAAATCATCATTTCACCGCGAAATCACTAACAATGTCATGGCACACACACACACACGCACCGGCAAAATATCACAATCGTGGCACTGCACCACGCAATGATACATCAGACAGGCTGTGTATTCCCATGGCATGGTATATCGATATCTTCTACGAATTCAATTTATTTATTTAGTCGACTAAACTGTCGACGAGGTCTTTCCACAGGCATCGCCCAACTGCGCAATCTCTTTTGCTTCAATAATTCCACGTGTTAGGCGATTCCTGTTGCTTGCTCGCAGCAGTGCGCTTCATGAGAGAGCATTGGCATCATCTACAGTTAACAGCTGTTCAAAAGCACTGGAATTGGTTGGCGATTCAGTCATGAATCAGCAACTAGCCCAGCTTTCCACACTTCTGAGAACTGAATTGGCATTCCTTCCATTGAAATCTCGAAAATAATAAATGGACCAATTGGGTAAAAGGACGCTTGGCACGCGTGCGTGATGTGTGATCATGAGATGATGTGCTTTGGAACTTTACGCCGAATTTGAGCCTTTAAGCTCGCATTATCCCTCTTGTCTCATAAATGCAGTTGAAGTATTTTGCGGCCGTCCTGCGCATACCATGTTTCGTTTTAACGCTTGTAACGTGTTTCGAAAAGCCTTCAGAGAAACTTATCGTGCGCGACTCCTTCGGTGTACCAAAATGCCGTGGTGCGAAATTATTACATGAGGCCAACAATCGACGCACCATAACTGCTCAGCCTACGTCTGACGCCAGAGCATCAGCCAGCAGAGCGGTGGGCTAAAGAAAGAAAAGAAAAAGGAGAAATAGCAGAAAGTAGAGATAGAAATATTAGTGTAGACGAAAAAAAGAAAATACGCGGTCCTGGCGATCTTCACAAAAGCAGCGTATGGTCCGCATTCGACGTGTATAATAAGGTCTTTTTTTCAACAGTTTAGTTGGGTGTCTATGACACGAAGAAAGTTCGAGGCACGGTACCTTGTCAGGCCAGAAACCGTTTTACTTCTTTTTCGCTACAGCGGGAGAACAGCGTAGCGCAGACACGTTAAGTTTTCTTCGATTCCGCCAAGTTTCTCTGAAACTTCTGCACTGCACCTAGGCCTTCGATTCACCGAGGTGCACCGGTGCACTCTGCACCCCCGTGCTCGACTGAACGGGGTGCAAGGCAAGGTGCCTCCGCGGTGCAGTGTACCCTTGAGCCTTGCATTGAGTGGGTGCAGCCCGGCACGCCATAACTGGCACCACCTGCACCTTTTCGTTTGTGGTGCCGTGCACCTTTCGCAATCGAACAAACCTTTACTTACGCGCGTTTCGCCGAAAGGGTCGAGCGAGTTCCCCCGCCACTCGCGGTCGCTCTTATTCGGCCTGCACCGTCGCTCCCTCGGCCCCGCCCGCTGGCGTGGTCGTTTGTAATGCCCCCCCTGTGTCCTTCCTTTCTACCTTTCTTTTCCCTTCCCCTTTGGGTTACCATGTCGTGGAAACCGGCGCGTCACCCGTGTTTTCTTTTTGCTTGCTTGAATGCATCCCGGGCCTGACTGGCTAAGGTGCCTCGATGTTAGCGCCGCCGTGAGGCAGCCTATGAGTGGACTTCGCCCCCTTAGGACCACGAAAGGAAGAAAAAGAAAACGAAAGCAGATAACCATAGAAGTAAAATAACTGCCTGCTCGTGTCTGCTTGTTTTAGTTTCGCTAAGATAAGGAGAGCATGCAGCTAAGACCTCCTCCTCCTCCCTCATAAAAATTGACGGCGCCCTTCCCACTTCACTCCCCGGATTAAATGCTTCAACGGTTTTTTCCACGCAGTGGCGAAGGGGCGGTGCGCGACGCCGGACAGCTGCAGATTTTCTCGGACCTTCAACTAAACTGCGCCGACGGGTCCAGCCGGTGCCCAGACGCTATGACCTGCTCGGGGGAGACGTGCTACCTACGCCGAAATGATGCTTTCCGGAAACGGGTCGTGCCAGCCGACACTCTACGTTGGTGAACAGGTCGCAGTTGTGTGGATTGTGTCCCGTTACAACGGTACAGTCTTCACGAGTGCTGTGCAACAAGACATTTCCAGCCTAGCGCCGTGCCTGACGTCTATTGTTGACTGCTCAAGGAACTAGCTGACATAATGACGAAGGTAAGCTACGTTAAGGGTTTTCTTCAACTCTGACAGTCGGGCGTACTCATTCCGGCAGTGGCTAGATGTGTGGTTGTGTGATAGTGTGGTTTGCGTTGTAGTACACCGTCATTAAGCGTCAATTTCAGAAGCTAATTCCTTGGCGTTGAAATGTCTCAAGGTTACATTCAAGCACAAGCAAGAGTTCTATGTTGCAGCTTTCATCCTCCTCGGTCTTCAAGTTAGTGACCGCTGTAAAAGTGATTTCGGAAGATACCATCAGAACCTCCAAGCTGAAGAGGCTGAAGTACAGCTATGCATGATGCGACAACCATGTCTGCTACGAGACCTTCTTTGTTTCTGTTTAATCCGGATATACGGCGTTAAAGTAGTTCCGACAGATCTGAGCAAATCGGACAGATCGCAAATTGAATGGATCGTTAGCAAACGGCCTCTGGTTTAACAGTGCACTTTACCCTCTCCTATGATCTTGCGTTCTGTTCAGTGTTCACATGTTCGAGGTTCCTGCTCCGGAACAAGTTTTTACGGTCGCTCTGTGCGGAGCATACACACCCACCTCCACCGGTGCTTTTCTTCCCT
The DNA here is from genome assembly GCF_023375885.2 of Dermacentor andersoni. Taxonomy (NCBI): domain Eukaryota; kingdom Metazoa; phylum Arthropoda; class Arachnida; order Ixodida; family Ixodidae; genus Dermacentor; species Dermacentor andersoni. The sequence continues at coordinate 72,063,365 of NC_092817.1, forward strand.
ATCGCAAGAGCAAACACTGTTGTCCTTGAGTCTCAATAGGGCGTGCCTCTCTTACAGCAACGTTCCGGAAAAAGGTTCCGGGGCAGCCTCTTATCAAACAAGGAAGGGCTCGTCGGGGCCCTCCATTACGCGCACGTCTCAAGTGTTGGGTGCAACCGTGTTTGAACAAGCATCGGTCCCGCTTCCTGCTGCCCAACACGTTTGGCTGCAGACCGGCTACCACGAAGCGCCACTCGATAAACTTATGCACTCGTGCATGCAGCGAGCGTGCGTGTGCACGGTCGGTTCCCCATCTTTTTTTTTTTTTTTTTTTTTTTTTTTGTCTTGTCTTTACGTTTTCGTTTAAAGCGTACGCTTGCGGAAGCGCTCTGGAGCCTTCCTCTTCCCGTTAGGCTGTAGATTTGTGTGCTGACGCCTGGACTGCTTGGCCACTATTCATGTACCAGATTTATCTGCGCATGTTTTAAAGGGACACTAAAGAGAAGCGTCAAGTCAAGCCACGGTGGTATTTTGTTGTTGGAGAACGTGTAAGGAGTCAATTTTATCGCGAATACACCTTGAGTAATCGAGAAATTGAGGCAAACACTGGACACGATTTGAGACTCTAGGGGCGAGCTCCTAGCCCGATGACATAGGCAGTCCCCATTATAATTGTCACTAATACTCAATCACTCGTAATGACAAGATTATTGCATTAGATAACAAAGGAAAAAATGCTATTTCTATATTTACATTCAATTTTAGAAGAAAAAAAAACGTAACGTCACCTTGACCGCCCACGCTTTCGCGTTCCTATAGTTTCCTGATAGCGTAGTGCTGCGCTCGGTTTGCTGGCTCGCGTAACTCGCACAAAATGCAAGTAGCATGTCCATTTGATATCGCGGGATGCCCTTACGGTCCACGCCACTTGACCAAGAGCAGCTGCAGTCGCGAATCCAGCGCTGTCATCGCGCGACTTCTCATGGCCGCCCCTTTTGTGTTTCGTGCAAGAAAACTGCATCGCCTTCTCCTAGGACCGTTTTACTCACTGACGGTATAGTAAAGGGCAGCGACGGCGAATGCGTCACCACTCCCGCCTCGGGCCGGGCGATTTGAACTGCGCCAAAAGTATGCGGGTATTTTCGACGCGTTTCTCTCTCAAACTATATCCTTGACACTAACAAGTACTGCGACTTTCCTAGAATAGTATATCTTAAGTCCACGTTTGCTTAATATTTGCCTTTAAGTCGTAGCACAAGTCAATGCGTCAGCTTCTTTTACTAAGATTTGGTAGTTACTTAATTCTAATTCAGCACCACACCTAAGTGTGCACAACGCTGTGCTCAACTCCAATCTAATTACTGGGAGCCCGTATGTCTAGCACAATTTAGACGTTTGCGTAGAAAGCTTTGACGCGAATAATGGGTGCGTCACGCATAGCGTTACAAAGGGGCCTGAAAATGTGTGCGTTTGACGGCATGAACGCAGCTTCCTACCGTGCTAGTGCCCGAGCATGGCTGGCATGGTAAAGTCAGTGACAAATATGACTATATACATTGGTTCACTTTTTATCGCTGACCCATTTTTACAGGGTTATCACTGCTATCGATTTGTCCTAAGGCGCACGATGCACATGTCGCGATTTCACATTTCTTGTAGCTCGACGTGCTAGTATCCGAAGATGGCGGTCACGATGATGTAAATGCAAACCATCTATAACACATGACGCGATCAAATCAGAATCATGCCACGGACACGCGGTTCATTATAGCGTGGTTCACTAGAGCTAGTATAGGGAAGGCGTCACACTAAACGAGAACACCAGGCAGGTGTTCACTCTTCGTCGTTGCCACCTCTTCGCTTTTTTAAGCTTTTAGCACCCGTTAACAAGTTGACGCTTGGAATACGAAATTCCCTTCTCCAAGCGCACCTCTGCCGTCACCAGGCTGATCACTCGGACGAACAATCCCCGTCCAACACCGAAGATCTTCCGGTCAAAACCCACCGTGGTGGCGTAATGGCTTCGGCGTCGCACCTGTAAGCCCGAGGACGCGAGATCGAATCGCGGCGGCGGCAGTTCGATGGAGGCGAAATGCAAAAACGCCTGTGGGGGGTACCGTGCAGTGGGTGATGGTTAAAGAAGCTCAGGTGGTCAAAATTAACCCCAAGTCGCTCACTACGGCGTGCCTCACAAAACACCAGAAGTTAACTATGGTCAGAGGATCGTATACCAACGCGCCGTTGCTACATCAGCTCAAACCATGAAACTATGTCGCACAGCTAGCCATAACAAAGAAAGACTGCGGCTTAGCTCAGCTAACCCTGGATATGCAAAGCGACAGCTTGGTTTAGCCTGGTTAAGTCTTGCTTTCACTTGGTTAACTTTTGATTTAGCTTTATTATACTTAGGTATACAATCATCGTTAAGCCAGGTAGGACGGCTGTGCCTAGGTCGGTGGCTAGACATGACTGATTACGCTTGGATAGACACGCATGGTTCGACGGTGCGATACCTGTTGTGCCACAGGGAAAGCGCAAGTGCTAGACATGCAAGGAGACGCCGCGAACATGCGCAGCATCGAAGCACAAACAGACAGGGCGCGAATGCGGTCGCTACGTTGGTCTCGACGATGCGACGCCTGTTACATTCAGGACCCTCCCGAGTGAAGCAGCTCGCCGGACGATATCCGCGGGGTGGTCGGACGCCGGCTCAAAGCCTTCCGTTCCAGCGCAACGCTCATAGAAAACGGCCCGGTCTCGCCCTCACCTACAGCCAAGCTCGCACTGACTAGGCGAGCTCGGCGCTCCTCTTGACAGGCGCGCGGCGAGTCACGTGGTCAGGCGGCAACCCAGCTGCGGAGAGCGCATGCGCCAAGCCGGCGGCGGAGCTCGGCACGGCGGGTCACGTGATGCGTTGCCAGTCGCGTTGATGCGCAGCTGCGGCGACGGCTAAACTGCTCGACGCGGTTAGTAAAGCTTCCGCCTTAAAAACGCGCACGTATAGACAACCTGACCCAAAGTACGGTTTCTCGTATACCATAAAGTCATTTGGACAACTTTCCAGCAGTCCGACTAACCGCCTTGCAAACGCGGTGTCCCGCTGGTCGTGGGGTTGCCATGCGAATGCGTTTGCGAGACACGCACGCACGGTACGACGCGGCGTCTGGCGCTGCGTGCGCCACGTCGCAAAAATGGTAGGACGTAGTAGGACGCGGTTCTTCGTGCCATCTTTTCGCCGAAATGCGAATCAGTTCACTTGCACCGCGCGGTGACTCATCTTTATACTTGTGCATTCTTTCCCGCTCTCGCACCTCCACTGTAGACAGAGAGCGACCTGCTGGACCCGCCGTCGACGACGGCCTCTGACGACGACGAGATCGAGTACCCGAGTTGTGGCCCGCTCAAAGTGAGCCTCTGGCAGCTCGCCGAGCAAGAGCTGCGAGAGACGCCAGCTCGCCGACAGAGGGACCTGCAGATCATCAGGGACATGATCCGATGTGAGTGGCTGCATTTTATTATGTACAGGGTACAAGAGAACCCGAGGGTTAACCGAGGGGCCCAATTTTTTTATTAGTCATGTCATAAGAAGCGAACAAACACTGACACCAAGGACAACATAGGGGAAATTACTATTGTTCATTATGGAATTTATCTCAATTGGCGACTGCACGCAGTAATCATCGTTTTCGGCTTGAACGAGTTGCAACGACTCAAGGCGATAAGGTGGCTGGTAGTTATCAGCTTTTTCTAGATCTGCGGATGCGAACACGAGAACGGTTCGACGTACAAAAGGGTGGTTTGTATGTTACCGCCGCAACGGTGCGTGTTGTCTTCTTGTATCGCATATGTTCGCACTCGTTGTTCGTGCACCATTGCCGTCTAGCATAGTGTCACGCGAATGAAGGGCATGAGCGTTGCCGCCGCTGGGTTTCAAACTCGCTGCGGCTGATTTATCAGCAGCAGCCTATATTTGGGTCCTCTGTAGGACGAAGGCCTCTCCCAGCGATTTCCAATCATCCCTGTCTAGCGCTAGCTGATTCCAACTTGCACCTGCAATTTTCCTCATTTCATCGCTCCGCCTATTTTTTTGGCAATCCTGGACTGCGCTTCCCTTCCCTCGGAACCCATTCTGCAACTCTAATGCTCTACCGGTTATCCACCCTACGCATTAAATGGCCTGCTCAGCTCCATTTCTTTCTCTTAATGTCAACCAGAGTATCGGCTATCCCTGTGTTCTCTCTGAACCACACTGCTCTCTTCCTGTCTGTTAACGTTACGCCTAACTTTTTTCGTTCCATCGCTCTTTGCGCGGTCCTTGACTTGTTCTCGAGCTTCTTTGTTAACCTCCAAGATTCTGCCCCATGTGTTACCACCGGTAGAATACAATGATTGTGAACTTTTCTTTTCCATAACAGTGGTAAGCTCCCAGTCAGGATTTGGTAATGCCTGCAGTATGCGCTTCAACCCATTTTTATTCTTCTGTAAATTTCCTTCATGAGCCTGTGAGTAATTGACCTAGATAAACGTACTCCTGGAGAGACTGTAGAGGCTGGCGATCTCGCGTTCATGTTCCCTTGCCAGGCTACTGAACATTACCTTTGTCTTCTACATTTTAATCTTTAACCCCACTCTTGTGCTTTCTCGGTTAAGCTACTCAATCATTTGTTGCAATTTTTCGCCTACAGTGTTGCTGAACAGGACGTCATCTGCAAACCTCAGGTTGCTGAAATATTCGCCGTTAATCCCCACCTCTGAGCCTTCCCAGTCTAATAGATTGGAATACTAAGCATGCAGTGAATAGCATTGGATAGAATGTGTTTCCTTGCCTGTCCCCTCTTTTGATAGGTAATTTTCTACTTGTGGAGAACCTGCGGCTGCTTACTCACCGGAAAAAAAAAGAGAAAAAAAACTTGTAATGAGCGCACTCTGTCCCGAAAGTCTATCTCCTGCAGGGACAGTTCCTGAAAAAGCAGCCCGCGCCAGGAAAACGCCCCGAACTCCTGTTTGTAAAACAACCTCGAAAGCCTGTTCAGAGTCTATTAACGCGCCACCGCCGCCGCGTTTAAGCCTTATCTCGAAAGGCATTGTCCATTTTCGCGGTTGCTGCTCACTTCGGCGGTATGTCTCCCGATAATCGCCAGTGACGAATTGCTTGCCATGGGAGCGCACACCGAGTTCCCGGCTGACTCGCCATATACTGGTCCATGACAATAACAGCACGAGGAAAACGGGAGGGATGCCGTCCAGAAAATAATACTACGCCACGGGTACAGAGCTCGCGTACACACGCGGATAAGATCGGCAATCTTTTCTACAAACCACAAACTGATACGTGTGGCGCTGCTGTAGCGCCCACATCGAAGCCTGCGCGTATTTATTCCCCCTGGCGATCACCAAATACAGTACACGCGTGCTTGTCGCTCGCGTACATTTCTATCGACTGGTTGTCTGACGACCCGCTGTATCACTATTTTCGGTGCTGCATTGGCCCAACCAGAGCGTGCATACAGCCTACAAAGTCGCAGAAGACTGAAGTAAAGAAAATGCTTTGTTTATTGTTCGTTTCTTTTATTCTGCAAAACAGACGGCACGTGGAACTGGAGTATACAACTCGGCTATAAAAGGAGCGCATGAAACTGTCTGCGCCGCCCAATGTATTTGTTCGTCACGCATGTCGTTTCACAATGCGTGTTTTTTTTTTTTCTCTTTCTCTGTCGTTTCCTCTTGTTCCAAATGAATGATAACGCACAAATGAGAAACACGTGCCTAAGATAGCCATCGCGTCTACGAAAATAGCAATATGCGACATAAAAATGGCACGTAAGGCCCTGAAAGAAAAGCGATTGCCTAGGCACAAATAAGTTTACGCTCGTTACATGGAGGAGCAACATAAAACTGGTATTCAAGTTTTATGCCGAGATACAGGCGGCACGTAGGTCGACTCAAGGCACATGGTGGCTTTACCGGTTTTAGGTGACGCTCTTTTAAACCAAAATATGTAATCGCTTTTTGGTACGTGCGGCTGAGCATGCAAGCGACACGTGCGAAAGTGTTCAAAACATACCGTGACGTAACGTTGGTGCTATGACAACGTAATCGCATTGTGTGACTAGTAGTAAACGCCCGCCGTGGTTGTTCAGTTATTTTGGTGTTACGCTGCTATGCACGATGTCATGAGATCAAATCCCCTCTGCGGCCGCCGCATTTCGATGGGGGCGAAATGCTAACATGCCCGTGTGACGCGCATTTGGCGCAGTTAAAAAGCCCCGGATGGTCTAAATAAATCCGGCTTACCTCATAATTACGTCATGGTTTTGACACGTTAGACCCCAGAATATCCAACTACTTGTAAGCGCTTGAAATCACACGCTGTTTGACAATGAAGCGAGGCTTGAACGAGTCAGCGTAAGCGTAAGCTGATGACATAGAAGCACGAATTGTAGATGTCAGTATAAAATTTAGTTAAGAATAATGTTGGACTGAGAGATAGAGAAACGAAGAGGGAAAGATAGGGAGGTTAACAAAGTACGTGCCCGGTTGGCTCCCCAACACCTGGGAGAGAGAAAGGGGGAGAATAGATAAGAGGCAAATAAAGAAAAAAAAGTCGGTCATTGTAAACACATTAGCAGAGGAATGTCCGCTGACACACGCGTTCGTGCAGTGAAGTAATCTTCAAGAAGGGCTTTTATGACCTCGCGCATGTAACAGTGCATAAGCCATGGTCCCAGGATCTCTTCCTCCGACAGTCCTCTATTATCCAGTGGGCTGAGTCTAGCTTGTAGAGCACATCGTTGACCGTCGGATGGACATTGGCACAGAAGGTGCTCTATTGGTAGGTCACACTGCTGGCCATTCTTAATAGGAATGAATAGGCATTTGTAAAGGCGGCACCCAACCACATGCGACAGAAATTTTGTGATTGTGGCGTGTTAGATCGTAGATAGATAAGGAAGGCTTGCATGAAAGTATGAAGTAGATAAGGTTAATCGCAAGTGCGTTCAATGCCCTATACGTGTTCATAGGCATTACTTCAAAATGATCTTGATTTCCGGCCTCCAGTCCTGCCATAAAACAGCCACGCGACAGTATGCTGAAATACGGGTATTTCTCGGCACTCGATCGTTAGTTTTCTACTAATTGTACCGTTAGAGCTAGTTTAAAGCGCAGTAAGCACCCCACCTTAACACGCAGAGATAACTGTGATCCAAGGCTGATATACGAAGTCGCAACAGGCTCGTTACGCGCAGAAGGCACTCGCGTAGTCTCCTCGGACTTTTGGCAAAGACTGCACCCAGCGAAACATACCGCGGCATAATATGGCACTGGGCTCCGGAGTGGAACCCTGAGCCTGAACAGACGCTGCTCTGACGAGGAGAGTCGCGGCGCAGGAAGACCTGCGTTCACATGCAGCGCACCTATTTGGAATGCAAGCTAGGTTTTGTTAACCAGACATCATCCGACATTGCGAGCCAATTAAGAGCATGCGAACGTGCGGCGTGTCGCCCTGGAGCGTACGTTTGGACGAGGGAACTTGTCTTCGTTCCCTCGCTCAAACAGCGAGTCTTTGCTTCGAGACTTCGTCATCCTGTGACCTATAGCAGTATCTTGAACTATAGACCGTGATGTAAAGGAATGCATTTTACATCAGGCTGATGACGAGGACTTAAGGCTGAGGCTCTATATAGAGCTAGTATAGGTCATTTTCGTACAGTTCGACACTACTGCGCAGTGTTGTCGTTAAGCGGCTGACATCCTTGCGACGCCACGCAGGCGACCGGGACCTCGATTGCCGCATGGACGACGCCTTCCTGGTGCGGTTCTTGCGCTGCCGCAAGTTCGACAGCAGCCGGGCGTACAAGGTGCTGCGCCAGTACTATCGGCTGCGCCAGAACAACACGCAGCTGTTCCGCGACTTCTACCCCACATTCCTGCGCGCCACTTTCGAGCGGAACCTGCAGACGGTGCTGCCCGACCGCGACCCCAACGGATGCGCGGTGTTCATCTTCAAGGGCGGTGAGTCTGCTACTTTGCGAATGGCAATTTCGTTGGTGTGGCCTGTCAAAGCAAAAGACCCAGATTTGGGAAATAATTCAAAGAAGGTCCCACGTTAATGCAGTCATTGACCGTGGGACCTCTTCTCGTATTTCGTATGTCTCGGAACCTAACCGTTATGTGAAGCAATGAACTGAATAGAAGGAAGGTCTTGCGAAAACGTGCAGCTTCCGCAGAAACGCACGAAGCACTACGTCAAACAATTACACGGACACTAAAATAGCTCGAAATCTGTTCATACTAATAAAGCATTCTTTCGTAAGCTTATTTTCGTTAAGCTCGCCTTAAAAGTTTCGTTACTGAGAATGAAAATCAATTGCATTTCCTGAATTTCCGCCGCCTATCTTTTGTTGCGTGTTTTCTATGCCGGGGGTTTCTACTAAGACTTTACTATAATATACAAATATAGCCGTTCTGAAATAAATGAACTGTACCTTCAGGGATGGCGACCGTAGGGTGATCGGTGATACGTGGTACTTAGTCGCTAATTTTAAGCATTGTTTTAGCGGGCTTATTGTGATTGGGAAACTGGAGCGAGCTCTACCTAAAAGCCATATCAACTTTCGGATCTGGAAAAATGCGATTACCTGCGGAACTGTCGCACGACGAAATTCGGCCACCGCAGTGCGCGAAAGTGAAACTGAGACTACAGCGCTCGCAAAGCCGTGCCCCTCGAGGCGGCTTTCTTCTCGCGCCAGCGTCACCCACACTTCTACTCTAAAAAAAAAAGTTGACACCCTTTGGGGTGTGTACACTGGTAAGAAAAGTTTACACCCTTTGAGTCGTATCTTGCCGCACAACGATAAACGTTATCTGTAGTGTCCACATTCCCTTTCTTTAACGCTGCGAGCCCGGTACTTCACAGTAACGAACGGCATGCGCGTTATCAGTATGACATAGCATTCCCGACAGGAAAGTAGCTGGCGCGGCGTTTTCATGAAAAGAAACGCAAGCAAGGCAGATGATTATTGTTGCGTGGCAAATATACACCCCTAAGGGTGTAACCTTTTCTTAGAATGTACACTCTTACACTCTAAAAAAAGTTTACACACTTTGGGGTGCATATATGCCACACAATAATGCGTGATGCAACAGCGAGGAACACGGAGCAGCAGCACGCTGACTGCGCGCTACTAGGTGACGTAAGCAGAACGGCGCCTTGATGGGCACGGCCATATAGGGCACGGATATATGCGCTCGCTGCAGCCTCCTAGTCTCGATTTCGCGCGCTCCGACAGCCCCGCCACCACTCTCTCGCCTCTTAGGTGATTATTGCAGACAAGCGGATACAGTTCGACACGTTTACGAGACGTGTGCTTTATTCCTATTTAGTTGCGCAAATATAGACATCGTCGAAGATAGCTAAGCTACTCTTAGTGAAATCTTACTACAAAAAGATAAGATCGGGAAAGCTTTTCCTGGGCAAGAATATCGCAATATACGCCATCAGATATATACAAACTTGAATATATCACAATTTTTGGACATAATTCGTCTACAACATAACATGAAGCAATGCAACTCCATAATGCAATACTGATTGCTATAGTCAAAGCACCATTATACCCTCAAGTTCTGCTTATTTTCTGCTGGCTAAAGCAAAGGATAGTGCTATATAATCGGACACAATAGTAAGTAGGTGATTCGATAATCAATACACAACGAGATCTCAAAACATTCATTTCAAGACATGAGTCCATTGTGTAATGCGAAGGCTTCGCTATTGTATAGAGAATGTGTTCATTTAGGCACTTGATCCCTGTAATGAGTTTCTCAGTAGTCTCGTTCAAATTGATTTCGTGAAAGTGTTTTGTACTTTGCGTGGGTGCGGTAGTGTGAGGTGGTTCAACAGGTCGTGCTATCTTTGAAGTTTTCAATCGCTGCAGACAAATTGTGCAGGAACAATCAATGATGATTGTCATTAAAAGCGAATAGCCCGAACGAGTGAATGAGCGAGCGTGTAAGAGAGTGAACGGACAAGCGTTTTTCTTGCCGAGTCCAACCTCTAACAAACCATGAAAATGGCCGAATGAACCAACGAAAACTATTCGCTTGAAAAATAACTTTGTGATGTTCGCGACGAGACCGGTAAACATAATTATTAGCAGCACGACTCGAGGAAGGATTCTGCAGATGCTCGCCTTCGTCACCCGAAAATATATCTGACATTCTCGAATGTCTGTAGTCGTCACTTTTTCTCTTGTGATATCTATCGTGTCTCTGTAACAGCAGGCATGCTGTTTCTAGGCGGTCCCCATAAAATTTCGTGACGTAGGCTCTCTTTATTCCTTGTTGCAAATGACTCGATCTGTCCCCATATGTTGCAACATCTCGGATGGATACCTTCTACCTAATGAAGACGGCTAGGTGTGAAGTGCTTTGTAGTACCTCTAGCGGAACGTGTCCTTCGCTGATCGGGCAACACGGGAGCTGTGAAACCTTTTCCATAACGACGTAGTCTTCTTTTGACTAGCAGTTGGAACAAACGGCTCCCCAATGCCCACATTTTCTGCTTCCGCCAGCGGCTCCTCCCAAATCTGGGGATGTTTTGCTTCAATTCAGCGGCGCTTTTGGTGACAGCTTTGACCATTGTCTCCGCTTGGTCAAACCTAAGCACGCTTGTTTGCGAGGCAGTATAATCAGTGCTTCCATTCGTGAAAATTTCAATAGCTTCAACATGAAAAATGTTTCCAACTTGAGTAGCATCTTAAGAAACCCCTGTGCTTTCTCTCTATCCTTATTTCGTCTTTCTGATGCTGTCTCATACAGAAACATTATCAGAGATGGCTGTAACTTGAAAGAACTGATCACAGTGAAGAAGTCTTTAGCGTCCACCTTGCCGGAGAAAATTTTCACAAGTGCACAACTTTCACCTGCAGCAGTAACCCAGGGTGGTGGATTTAATTGCTGACCGCGATGGTCAAATTCAGATTGGGGGCAGAAGTTGGCGTCCACCACTGCACGCATAGTGCGCTATGTATTGCATACATTCAGATTGTTACTGCAATGCCTCTATTTGCAACAACCGTTTAAATTTCTTGCAAGTTGTTCAAGCTATGCACAGTGGTGAGCGTGGATGCGACGAACATGTGAGAAACTGGCATTAGCTGCTGACACAGTAAAAACAAAGTGTGGAATTAAACTATACTTGCATTTTCGTCACTCCACACGAGACATCGATGGACTGGCAAGGCCACAAATATACTTCAGTTTACAAGGTTGCCTTTGAAAACGATGGTAACTGATTAATCTTCCGTTTGTAGCAGTTTGGTGCAGTCGGGAAACTGCTCTAGTAAGTAGGTCTATTTTCAGAACGTTGAAACTAGTTCAAGCGAGACAGCTTTGGAAATGCTGTTTAGAAGTGCAAGTTTGTTCATCACAAGATGCAGCTGCATTGGAAAACTTTAGTGACAAGAACTTCCGAAGTAATTAAAATCGACGGCCACAACATTGTGAAAACCGAAATTAAGGTCAGATTGTGTTTACGGCATACATATTGACTTATCCGCATTATACTGGATGCTTCTATCTGTACAACATTCCACTAGTATCGGTGACCTTCATTCTAGCATGTCTCTTCATTCTTTGCTTCTGATGGGCGTCTTTCTTCTGCACCTTTTCAACTATAGTTTATTAGTCTAATCTGATTTCATGTATTACTGTAGTGTCCCATTAAACTACTATTTAAAACTCTTACTAGTTAATTTCACGATCATAGGTTCACTATTATTCGTAGAGAATGAAGGTGAAATTTCAGTTTTTCATGTTTCGTGCTGTAACCCCAGCGCCAGTACGTTAGCATGACATCGTGCACTTTATTTCTGCCTATTTCAGCCGCATTGGCTTAGTGAAAGTTGCAGAAACTTGCCATGTTCAATCTTTCGCTCCTTCAGAATGCATGTAGTCCATTTTTACCGATAAACAATTAGCACTACAGGTGCGGTAAAAATCTGTCATTAAACTCAGTGGTGTTGACACCCGTCTTTCCTTTTCGCGCTTTTTCTGGCTAATGCCGTTTTTGGCATTGTAGAAGAGTAATTTACTAATACAGGCGAAATCATTTTTTTAGTGTTTCTTTAATTTAATACACAGGATATGTAAGACTCCAATCAAGGACACCTTATTGATGTGCGCAGTGAAGCTGACACAAACTAAGTGGTTCATGTTGTCAGCAGTTTACTGGTTAAATTCAAATGATATGCAGAAGAGGGCCTTGGTTATTTGCTCAGCTCAGCACTGCACTTGCATGAGCTGCCCATCTTGCTGAGCAGGCCATTTTGTTTATGTGGCATACTAGTTTTTGTACTAGAATTTAGTTAAATGTTCATATCGGAACACCCAGATCATAAACTCGGGGGCTGGGAAAGCCTATCCCCCCTCCCAAGTTCTATAGGAGGACCCAATCCCTCCTTGCTTAACAATTCGCCAATTCATTCATGCATGCATACATATAAGCAGTCCATGTAAGCATGGGCGTCTCCCAACGAGCAAACGGATAAGTGTTGAGTACACCATAGGGAACAATTAAATGGATGAACAAAATGATGCTTACTAAGTTAGCTTCATTAGAACCATTAAGTAACATTCTAGAAACATGACCTCCGTGTGATGTGGTCTTGAGGCTAAACAAGTTTCACTTGGGAATCTTGCCACGGGAGCCCTATTTTTATTTCTGAACATTTAACTGTATTCTCACAGCTTTTTGATGGCTCATTATGCCCTCAGCGGACTATCTGATGGCTTTTCCCATTGGTATTCAGTAGTAGCAAGATGAAAGATGCAATTCAGAAGATGTAAAGTTGTTGACTTCTTATGTAGAAGCAGAAGAAAGGGAACAGAGTGGCCCGATTTTTAATAATCGTATAAGAAGTCAACAGACACCAAGTACTCCTTGTTGGCTTCTGATTAATAAAAATTGGTCCCCTCGGTGCTTTCTTCTCGTTCATTGCATTATGGGGATCCCGAACCTGGCAACACTGATGCCTTCAGGTAGCATGTGTAGGTTTACTGACCGGTTCCTGTCACCCAAATAGATCCTGCATTCGCGATGCCTGCGGCGGAAAGGATGTTCTACATCTGCCACCAGTGTTTGTGAGTGGTGGCGTTGGCTAATACTCCCAGGGTTAGTTCTGGTAGTAAAAACATAAATAGTCCAGAAGGTGGATGGGAAAACGGCGCCGCAGTAGTTCAATTGGTAAGAGCATCGCACGCGTATAATGCGAATACATGGGTTCATATTCCACCTGCAGCCAGTTGTTTTTTCATCCCCTTTCATTTGCATTAATTCATCATTCCTTCAACTCGGTAAGTACAAGTAATTTCCCCTGTGTTGTCCTTGGTGTCTTTGTTTGTTGGCTTTATGATATATAGAAACGGGTCACATAAGGGTGCTGAAAAAAACTGAATGCGTGTTTATGAACAATGCAACTGTCGTTCTGCACAGTGTAGAAAATAACTGAGGTGTAGCGTGTAATTATGCAGAAAAGGCAGGCCATACAGAAAGTGTTGCTAATAAACAGACTGGTATTGCCACTTTCAAAGAAATTCAATGCTAAGGAAATTTTGAGAAGCTTGCCTTTAGGGATTGCACTGAAATTTGTACGTTATACCGTTTAGAGACGGCAACACCACTACATCAATGTTACGTCACTTTGTGGGGCTTTAAACTGGGCACCAAGTAACGTACAAATACACTTATCCTTTGCTCTTTGCTCCTGTGTGACCTTAAACATTAAACTTCGGATAAATATTTGGAAACTTGCTCATATATGCTGCCCCTGTCTCTTCAGAAAGCTCTTACAAATTGCACTGATATTGCAAGGTGCTAATGTGCACCTGCTTCTCTCTAATAACAGTAGTCTGTTTTCAGCAATGATATTGATGGCAGAAATGCATATTTGTGACATTGCATTATGCAGCTTGCTTATAGCAGCATGGGTTGCATCTTGTTAATATCTTGTACTGCTTTATTACACTGTACCTTTGTTTTGTCCATCTCTGTAATCGTAATCATTTGCTCTTGTAGGTCAATGGGATCCGTATGGGTGCAGTTCTGAGGACATCTTCCGGGCCAACGTTCTCTGCCTAGAGCAGGCCATTATGGACCCTGTGACACAGGTGACAGGGCTTGTGGCAGTCATGGACATGAAGGGATTCGGCTTCACACATCTCCGCTTCTGTCCTCCCAGCAACCTGCAGAAGGTTGTCTCCCTCATACAGGTAGGCCATGTGTTACCCAATCATGCTCAATCCCAGTGTGGGGCATGAAGCAATTTTGACCTACCATGGCTGATCAGTGGGTATGATAGTAAGCTGCTCAGCAGTGGGTTGTTAGAACTCCTGGTGCATGGCTGCAAGAAGTGTTTGAACTTAGCTGTGCATTATACTAAAGCATCCAAACTGTTGCTTTTCGCAATAGTTGGTCAAGAAGCAGCCATTTAACAAAATTTAAATACTGTTCTCAACAGCTCTACACTGACTTTTGCGGTGTGGGAAAAACAAAACATTGCATTATCAGTTCTATTGTTTTTTTTTTTTCTTTTGTACTGAGTAATGTGTACTTGGACACCTTTTTAGGCATCAGGAGGCTTGAAAACATGCAGGCTCCTTCAATGCCTTCTAATATATGGAATTTTATTGGTACTGATCAACCTCCTTTACTATCCCTAATAGGTTGGGAAATGGCACCAATCGTAAGGGTCTGGTATTCTCTAATTATAATTTACAATGTAGATATACCACAAAAAAAAGTTACCACAACCATCGAACACAAAGGGTGAAATAATTTTGTTCCTGCAATGTTTAAGGTTTTCTTGTCTTGCAAAACTTATGCTACCAATCAAAGTTGATTTAGGTTTTGCAGCATAGTTCTGAGAACATCATTCTGTAATACATTGCTTTTAGACCAGTATTGCATCGTAATGGTGAGCTGTTAACTTGGTCTAGCCTTATGCAGTACTTCTCTCTCTGTGCATGTACTCAAATTCCATTATTCTACTGATTTTGTTTTTTTTTATGAATAGGACTGCTTTCCTGCTAGGTTCAAAGCAATCCACATCATCAATGAACCAGCTATATTCGGAATGCTGTTCAGCATTGTGAGGCGATTCCTGAATGACAAGCTCCAACAAAGGGTACGTATTCACGCCTCTGTGCTTTGTTTCCAGGAAAAATGGTAATAAAACTCGATCAGCTGCTGATCTTGCATATATTTTTGCCATCCAGCATAGCAGGTGAAATTAACATTAGTGCTGCAGGCCAATGAGTGCCCCTTGCCAATTGCAAGTTGATAAAAAGTTGCAAACAACTTTCTGAACACAAGTGCTGAGTATAAGAAGCAACACTTAATCCGTAGGGAGACTAAAAAAGCTTTACCAGTTTAGAGTGATGAAGTATAGGAGATTCTATCCACATTACAGCAACAGTGTTTGCAACCTCCAAGGAATTACTGTCACACTTATTTGACGCCCTTGTTTGCAATGAAAATGGAAGTATATTTTCCCATAGCTGACTTCAGATACCTGTTCTTGATGTGCTATATATACACATGCATTATCTGTCAAGCTCATCTGTGCTGCTTTCTTGTGCATTTAGGAGTAATGTTCATTTATAAAACAGAACTGTGCACTAATCCTGATGCCATCTGGATGGTCCATCGTAAAATATTTGCAGTCTATTGCAAATTGCATGGTCTTCATTACCAAGTAAACTTAGTGTACTGTTCCCGAGAATACAATCTGGAGCCTTTTGGGTGTTACGCATGTAAAAACTTTTAAGAGCCCATACTTTCACAACTGTTTTCGTTAACTTCAAGGCAAGTTTGATCGCTAAAAAGAAGTTAAACATTATTTCTTTTTTAATTTTGCACCCATACCAATGTGCCAGTATATGAGTGGGATGTCATATATATATATATTGTAAAGTATTTAAGCCATTGTGTTATCGTGAAAGTTCTTGGACCTTCCCATTAGTCTTTGGCTGCATTAAATGCGATTTATTCCATACTTACGAATAAAAATTTACTATGCCCGAGCAAAGCCAACTTCTGGCATCATGGCAAGTGAGTGTGGGAACTACAATGTGACATTGACGCCCACCTTTCAATTTTGCATCATTTCTGGGCTATCAAGTGTTCTCCCATATTAAGAGTGGCTCTTTTAGTATTGTAGAAGCATAATCTACAACAGCTCAACTTTTGTCTTTGGTTTCCCTTTAAATACTTGCTTAGCTACTGGCTTAGCTTGTCATCAGTCTGTTTTTTGTCATAATAGTCTACATAAAATGATGCACCTCAAAATCTGAATTATGCGGTATGGGTGCTTTCAACTAGATTGTTCATTGAAAACTGTTTCCAAGCAGTGCCATGTTAGGTATTTTGCAGACTGTATTTAATTTTTCTTTTTACTTGCTTAACCTGTTTTTTTGTCACTTGCTTCCTCTTCTATTTCTCAACTATTGTGGTACTCACAAGTTTCTTTTGCACAGTTTATGGTGAAAAAGAACACGGTAAGAAGTGGTTTCAGTGAGCATGCTTCAGGTTAATGTGGAGCAGATGCTCACAGCATTACAAGCTGGATTAGCAAAGAGTGCAATGGACTCAATAGTGGTCTGAAAATTGGAGCACTTGGTCCAAGCACAACACTCTCTGTTGGGTGAGAATACATAGACCACTGACAGTTAAAAACGATAAATGAGACATTTTCAATAACCCTACAAGTTGAACCAGAATCTCATCCAGTTAACCTCCCTCCCTGCCTTCCCATCCTGTTATCTGTCTAAGCTTTATCAATTAATTCCAGTCATCAACTCTACTTGGCTGTGTATATTGTGCATCAGTCAGCTACAGTGGCAAATTAGCTGTAACTACCCACAAAACAAACTGAAATTGCAGGCACTGACCTGGATGCCGCAGTATTTGGTTACTATGCTTCAGCTACTCATATATTTGCAGATTCGCATGAAAAGTAGTATCAAAGTGTATTGCCTTAAATCTCGTTTCAGGCTTACTCCTTCTAGCTCTCCATTGTGGCAAATACTACCTGCACATGGTGGCACTATGGCTACTTTCACACCCATATTTCATTCTGTTTAGCTTTCCTTTGGTTTTTCATACTACAGCTTTTTTCTAATATTGCAGATACACTTTCATGGATGTAATATAGCATCCTTGCACAAGTTTGTACCCCCCGAGATATTACCCGAGGAGTATGGCGGCTTCAACGGCCCCATGGATAACTCTGAGTTTGTGGCCCGCATGTACAGGAATGACGACATCTTCAAAAAGGATGCTGAATATGGCTTCAAGATCAGGATCAAAGGATGACTCTCACTGCGTGTTAGCCAGTGTACTTGCCCTACAATGTAGGCTGGCACTGCTGCTTTTTAGTTATGACAGTGTTCTTCAGTTGTGATGACAGGTTGTCCAAGTATTTATTTGATGTGTGTGATGAGCTGGCTTCCTTTGTACAAATCAGTCAGTGAAATAAATGTGACCCTCAGCAGTTGTGCAAAGCCTGAACTTGCTCTGGTCTTGTTCTTTGAATACTATCACGGCAATTTGTTAGGATAAATCCTCGGATCGCTTTTGTTGGATCTAGCCAGCAAGAAACATTGCACAGTGAAGTTGCATATGCTGGCTCCATTGACATTTCTCAAAATGGAGTCCATCTGTATGATATTGCCAGGTGGGTACGTACATTTGCAACAAATACAGCACTGCTTACTAAAGATGTATTGCTGCCATAAAATGCCTCCCTCACGATCCCTACTGTGAATAGTCGTAGCATCTTCACAGCAGCTATGACACTTGCAACGAGTTAGCCTGTACTTAAAATTGTGCGCTTCAGTCTGCTGAAAGCATGTGCTATAGATGGTTTCACTCGCTGCGATAACAGCAGTAAGAGTGCGGCCCCAAGAAACTTCCCGTCATGGCCCTTATCAGTCTACTGCAGTGGAACACAAGGCGCGTTTTGAAGTAGTTTTACTGTACTGAACTTCTATTTTGATGTTTTGAGATAAAATACATGCCCATTATACCTCAATGCTAATAGATATAATTTTTCGTATAACTTACGGCAACCTAAACTTGTAAAATTGTCATGTATAGAGGAAAAATACCCAAAATCTGTGGGCTTCGATTTTAACACTCCTGGTGCTCTATAACGCTGCCAGTGTCTGTTTTTGCTCGCTACATTTAGCGGGCTATGTCCGTGAGCAAAACCGGAAGCCGTCCAGGGCCTACGTTTATAAATGGTGAAAGCGTCTATATTAAAAGTCTGTATGACTTGTGTTGAAAATTCCTATAGACCTTTCTTACAAGTTTCAAATGTGTACACTGGTGTTGTGCCACTAATCACAAGGTCATATGATCAAATCCTGG
Source organism: Dermacentor andersoni (assembly GCF_023375885.2). Classification (NCBI taxonomy): domain Eukaryota; kingdom Metazoa; phylum Arthropoda; class Arachnida; order Ixodida; family Ixodidae; genus Dermacentor; species Dermacentor andersoni. Next base: position 72,081,774 of record NC_092817.1, read on the forward strand.
CCGTAGTGGCCGCATTTCGGTGGGCGGAAAATGCAAAAACTCCCCTATACTGTGCATTGGGGGAACATTAAAGGTCAAAAATTAATCCAGAGTCCCCCACTACAGCCTGCCTCGTAATGAAATCGTGGTCTTCGTACAAAAAACCCCAGAATTCAAATGAGTACTTGACGACTGGCTTGACTAATGACAAAGGTGAAGCGGAGAAAAACCTGGATGATTCCACAGAAAGTGTTTAGGTTGGTAGCATCTTCTGCATGCTTGGTGCTTTCTCCTAAACTGCATTCTTTTTTTTTCATAGGTTTCACTATCGTAATCTACATGCTTCTCAGCATCGAATGCAGCTTGACTGCGTTTTCATTTGGACATCTTGAGCTGCTGTTGCTAGGGCAGTTGTGTATTTTAGTAAATGCCTAATGCTGTAGCTGTCAGCTGAAAGTGCCACCCAATGTTAGCACTCTCGAACAGCACAAACTTGCAATGTTGTAAAGGAACATTACAGGCACTACTTCAACTATTTATGTACTGATTGCACCACTGGAGTGGCTGTTTCACACAGATTTAGAACATGCTGTATGACTTGTCTTCACCATGCACCGCATTTGAGCAATCAAGACTGCACTCCTTCAGGTAGAGTTCATATAAATGTGTTTCGGAGTTCAGTGCTAGAGATGAGGCACCACACAAATACTTAAGCAACTGTGGCTTAATTTCGGCTTTGTCACTGTCTAAAACATCATGCCGCGACGCCCACGTAGTCAAGCAGAAAAGTAGATGGCAAAAAAAAAAAAATTGCAGTGTAGGCAACCACAAGATTCACCACTAAACCTTAGTGTCGGTTAGCAGGAAGCTCATGTCTGCACCAGGCTTGTAGTACACAGGATCCACATTCTCCTTGAATAACTTTGCCTCATTGCACAGCAGTACAGCACGGTTGCCTTCGACCTTCAGTATTGCACCCTCTTTCAATCCCAACACAGGCAAGTGGTTGCCCACTTCCAGGTACTCGTCGATCCTTTGATCCCTTGTCTCACCCATGTGCTTGCTGTCGGGGTCGGTTTCAATGTAGTGCGGATTGATGTTGAACGGCACGAGGCGGAGCGCAACGAACGTCGGCGGGTAAAAGATCGGCATATCATTCGTGGTGCATATGTTGGCCGTGGCAACATTCGTTCCTGCACTAGCGCCCATGTATGGCATCCCGTCCTCCAGGCACCTGATGCGGATCGCCTCGGCGGTGTTGGATTCGTAAAGGGTCTTCAGCAGTCTAAATGTGTTTCCACCGCCGATAAATATACCCTGGGCCATCTTCACAGCACTCACCGGATCGGCGGCTTCGTGAATGCTGTCCACCTCGAAGCCCATCTCGCCGAGTCGAGCCCTCACCTTGGCCGCGTAGTCGGCGTAATCCTTGCGGGCGTAAGGCACGAACAGAATTCGCTTGGTTGCCGACTTCTTGAAGAAATCCTTGATGGTCTCGGCGGCGAACTCGAGGAATTCGCCGTTATACATGGTCGAATTTGACAGCAGGAGAAGCCTTCGCGGGGAAGCCATCGAAGAGGACGATGAAGATGACATCTCACAGCAGTGCAGGCGACGGTGGCTGTTGTAAGGGGCGTTCGGTGAGGACTAGTGCAATCGATAGCACGGGCAGAGATAAATGAGACGCCCCACCGAAGCGACAGGGGAAATCACCTCCACACGCTCTGGCCCCGCTAGCCGCCAAAAGCTCCACGTAGTGTTGACATAGAATAAGGAACCAGCAGAAGCAGAGATAAGCCGAGCCGCGAGGCGTAGGAACAAGTACAATGCAATAAGTCGTCTTCCATACAAAAGATGGCAGCTCCATAGTTTTTGCATGTCGTTCACTGCGGTGGCAAGACATTGCCTCCAAGATTAAGTGGTACATGCGCACCATGATGCGCACGGTAGCACGGCGAGTGTCAAATCTCAGAGGCCAAAAAGAAACGTTTGTAGTGTAAACATATATCGCGTAATGGCGCCACTTTCGCAGCCAAGTCCAACCAAACTTTATGCCTGTAGTGGCGGTTCCCTTAGTTCTACACAAACTTCGTAAGGCGGCGCTCGTTGCCTTTTCAACTTCTGGCAGTGGCGGCCGAATGCTTTCATCGGCACGGCGCCTGCAAGCGAGCGTTCTCGCGAGCCTCCGTGAGGGTAACAGATGACATGGAAATCTCAGAGGCTCCCTGCAGCAAGTGGTCTAGGTTGCAGGCGTGCGCCATAAGAGGCGCTCGTTGCCTTTTCGTGGAGACGAGAAAACGAGAGGGCACGGAACCGAGTTTATCGGATTATCGGACCACGAGGCAGGCATAACGGCCAAGTGCCTCCTCTAATGTTCTTTCCCACTGCCAGTCCCGTCGCCCGCATTCAATGGGCCGTGGCGTTTCACGCTTTGACCGTAAGGGGTGCCAGCTTATGATCCTCACGGTGGTAAGTGGTGGGTGGGAAGTGGGAAACTGGCAATCGACCATTGATTGCTACCTGATGATAGAAGGAATTCATGATAAGTTGAGAGAAATGGCCGTTGACGAGCAAGGGTATAGCATAATAGGGAGTGAACATAAACGCATCATTTTGAAAATGGGATGTGCAGTTGGGAAAGAGAGCAAGGAGTGCAAAATGGACAGTCCAAATTTGAACGCTGCACAAATAACAAATATAGTCACTAGAGACGAGGAAGAACTTGGCAAATGGCCAAGTAAAGAGTGGGAATATAGTGAGTTGCTCAGTGCAATAACGACAGAAATACAGAAAGAGAAACAACATGTTCGTTGGAAAGGAAAAAAGAAACCGAAAAGCTGGTGGAACAGGGAGATACGAGAAACGATCGCCGCGAACGACAGAAAGCATCCCGAGAGCACAGACAAGCAAAGAAAGCGCACTTGCCGCAGGATGAAGCAGCCAGTAAATGGGAAATATACCGGGAGAAAATTTCTATGGTTCAAACACTGGTCCAGGCAAAGATAAAAGGTGAAAGTGAACGTTGGTTATCAGAAATAGGTGAGACAAGGAAGGCCGCACCTAGAATATATTGGAACCATATAAAATTATTAGGCAGGAAGTCAACAACAATACAACATATCCTAGACGAAGATGGAAACAAACTGGAAGGGGAAGCGGCACTAAATTACATCCCCAAGATAACAGCCGAATCTTTCCGAGGCAATGACGAGGTTGTATTTCAAGAAAAAAAGAGCATGAAAGAGAACCAGATGGAAAATGAGCTGGTGCTGACAAATTTCAATTGGAAGAAAGCCGAAGAGCAAATTTCCAAGCGCACACCAACAGGGCTAGGACGAGGTTCCCGTTAGGCTGATTAATGAACTAGGACCAAAAAGTAAGGAAGCGCTGGTGAAAGCAGTGGAAAAAATTTTTAAAGATACACGAATACCAGACAGTTGGCGACAAAGTGGAATTAATTTAATTTATAAAGGTAAGGGGGAGAAAGATAGAATTAACCCGTATAGACCGTTGACATCGGTAATATACAGGCTAGCAATGCAGGCAATCAAATTAAAGCTGCAAGAAAGGGCAGAGAATATTGGCATTTTGGGAGAATTTCATAATGGCTTCAGAACAGGTAGACGTAGACCGCAACATTTTGTGGGATATTCTGGAAAAGGAAGGCTTAGGTGACGATTGTCTACAGCTTTTGAGAGAGATTCACCTAGAAAATACAGTTTGCGTTGAATAGGAAGGGATAAAGAGCGAGGGGAAAATCGATATCAACAAGGGACTGAGGCAGGGGTGCCCTTTATCCCCACTGCTGTTTATGATGTACATACATGGTGAGCATGGCGAGGGCGCTAGAAGGAAGTAATATCGGGTTTAATCTCTCATACAAACAGGCGGGTACAGTAGTCGAGCAGCAGCTTCCAGGTTTAGTTTATGCGGACGACATCGTGTTGCTAGCTAACAAGCAAAGTGATCTGCAACGTCTGGCTAATATCTGTGGACAGGAAGGCGAGAATTTTGGTTTGAAATTTAGTGTTAGAAAATCAGGTGTTATGGCATTCAGTGAAAACAGTGAACAGACAGTGGCAATATAGGGTCAGGAAATATCTCGGGTAAAATAATGTAAATACCTTGCTAAATGGATAAACGAAGGCAATAGATATATGGAAACACAGGAAAAAAACAATAACAGTAAAGGGGAAGAGAAATGCAGCCATAATGAAGCACAGAGCGCTATGGGCATGCAATAGGTACGACGTGCTCCGGGGTATGTGAAAATGTGTAATGGTTCCAGGACTTACTTTTGGAAATGCGGTTGTTTGCTTGAAATCAGGAGTACAAGCAGGACTCGACGGGAACCAAAGGTCAGTGGGTCGCCTCGCACTGGGCGCTCGCGGGAAGATTACAAATGAAGCTGTGCAGGGTGATATGGGCTGGACTAGTTTCGAAGTGAAGGAAGCTCACAGTAAAATTGACTATGAAGAACAACTGAGGAATATGGAAGAAAATAAATGGGCTGGGAGAGTGTTGAGGTACAGGAAAAAACATTGATTCACAGTGGCGGAAAAGAACTATGATGCTTACCAGCAAGTATGCGGCCTGTAGGGTGAACAACGCAGCAACAAAGAACGTCAAGCGGAAAGTCAGAGAGGCTGAAATAATCTTGTGGATGGCGGCAATGGAAAAGAAACTTGCCATGAGTAACTACTTAAGGGGAAAAAACGAAATCAGGAAAGAAACAATTTATGATAACTCAAAGGGAAGCTCATTATTTTTCGAAGCGAGATAAGGATGCCTTAGAACACGCACCTATAAAGCGAGATATAAGAATGAAGAAGAAGCATGTGCTTGCTGCGGTAAAGCTAGGGAAACGATCGAGCATGTTTTATTATAATGTGAAGACATCTGCCCAGTGGTCGATTTAGGCACCACTGGCCTCCTTGATGCCCCTGGGTTCAGCGAGAGCAGGGGAAAAGTAAACATGTCCGCAATAGAGCTTAGTAAGAGGCGTTTGGAAGATTTGTGGAAGAAAAGCAGGGAAACGACAAAAAAAAAAACGGAGAAGCACAAAAACAAAGTTCCCAATAGAGGTCAGAAAATTTGGTTTATGGAGCTCACTGTGTTTTTTTTTTCTTTCTTTTTTTTTTTAATTTAGGTAGGACATTAAGCAGTATAATAGCAAGAGCTTGATGGTGCAACCTGCTCCCCGTTCCAACGGAGACCCTCATAACACCCATCCATCCATCCATCCATCCATCCATCCATCCATCCATCCATCCATCCATCCATCCCGCTCCTTCTCGAGGCGGAAGGTTACAAGTACGGTGCGCCCGTTTATGTCGCTCGTTCTGTGCACCCAGGGTAAATTTTAAATATATATATATATATATATATTTCACAGCTTACATCACGAGAGGCACGGTTAAAGACTCCAGACACTCACAATTACGTGCATGAACCTGAAAATGTGGCACATAGAATCGCTGTACATACCGTACCATGTCAGTGTACAATTGGAAAGACTGAAATAAAAAAAAAACTGCAAACGGCGAGAAATATTCACATGGCTGGACAACGAAAAATGGCTAAGAGTTTATGTTAGTCTCTCGCCGAAAATCTATGCTACTAGAAAACAATAATAATTCTGCAATTGTTGAAAGAAGATTTTGTGGATGGTTAATTATTTATTATCATTGCTTTCTTTCTCGCGCGAGTTTCTCGTATTTCTTGGTCTCCATAGTATGCAATATTTTTGTTTGAATGCACATGAAGCAGCTGTAAGCACACAAGTTTAGTGTTTTTGTTACCGTTGAGATTAATATGTAGATGTTGTGCACGGTGCAGAATAATATCGAACGTCGAATGTCGTTTCACGCATTCCGTTTTCTTTGCCTTACATTTGAGTGCTGGCAGTCTCGCCTTCTTTTTTGGCGTCTGAAACAGTTTCAGTAAATTTGTGGTTGATAAATTTCTGTTTGAGCTGTCCGAGTTCACTATTTTAGGCACCCAAACCGACCGTGATACCGACCGGCGACCGTCGATCTCAGTCGTTCATTTCATGCTGTCTAAGCTAGCGCCACGTCTTTTCCAAGAAGGCCGCTGTCGAGCTTATCCTCTCCGTTTGTGTGTCGACGAACGCGAAACACTCGCACCCTGACACAAACGTCGCTGTTTTCCACAATAGTTGCCTCATTCGAGCAAGAGTCATACCTTGCACGATTTTCTCCCCAGTGCCATATGCGCGCTTCGGCCAGGCCCCTGGCAACTTGATAATTAACGAATGCTCTCGCTGTTGTTTGCCACTAGCATGACCTGTAGCTGAAGCCAAATTCTGACGTGCATTGTAGTTGTTAGAAATAACGCACTCCACAACATATGTTTGTGTTCTTGTTTCGGTCCTCGTCACCCGCACGGTTCTATTTGGTTGAGCACCACTTCGAGCTGACGCGACAGCTGTACATATGTGCTTGAAGACCCAAGAGCTCACATTTTATTTTCTTAATACCGCTTCAGTTACAGACCACGAAGTAGTTGGAAGCTCAGTATGGCTGTCTGTTCGTCATCGCAATCACCGTTAAACAGCATTTTTTCAGCGCGCAGTGGGAATCTTTCACAAAGAAACGTCGGCTTACGTACTCTTTCGCTGGCTGGACTTACGGAAACGAACACAACAGCAGCACATTTTCGCTTCCAAGGCCTTAAAGGGAAGCTGAAGAGTCTGTCGAATTCAATAAGACGCTCATATACGGATGCGGGAACCTTATAAACCATGTAGGTAAAATTTGGGGTTTTTTTTTTCAATTAGGAGCGACGTAATCGTCTGTTGAAATTGCGCTGTAGCTCCGCCCCCCGTCGAATGCCGCGCGCTGCTGCTGACGCTGACGATGCGAGCGGAGACCGGAAATCGTGGTGTTGTGACGTCAACTGTAGTGTTCCGTTCCTTCGCAGCATCCGCGACCGTGCCTGACCGCGCTTGTTTCTGCGTGCGTGCCATCGTAATCTGCTTCGATCGACCCTGCATTCCTTTGTTGGTGCGTCTGCGTGTATGTAGAGTGGTAGTCAACGTGCGTGGTAGTCAACGTGAGTAGTAATCAACGTGAGTGGTAGTCAATGTGGTAGTCAACAGATGAAGGTCACTACATGTACTGCATGAACCGGGAAGCTTTTCACGCGTTTAAACCGTCTTTGTAGATTGCTGACAGCTTTGGACAGCGCACAAATGCCGACGATCGCATCCCCCTTACGTTCCACAAGGAGGCATGCAGGAACACAACACTACAGTTGTTTGACCGGAAACGAGCTCACTAGATCGGCGAAAGATCGGCGAGATCACTAGATCGCTTCGCAAAAAACATACTCACCAAAGAGCATTTCCAACACGAGGAGATCCCAAGACTTTGCTTTCGTTCGCGTCGAAAGCACTGCTCGCACCAGCATCGTTTGCTTCTTCGAGAGGCCGGCTCTTCGCAATCGGCTCGTACATGTAGGGAGTAACGCCGAACTCCTCAGAAAAACGCAGCCTCTCTAAATTTTCCATTATCGTCTCAGAAAAACAGCACCAAACTACTTGGCACCGCGCTTCATTTGTAGCGGCAGCGGTCGGTTACTAGTGTTGACGTCACGAGGCGCCCGACCAATCACAGGCGGAAACGAGACGCGCGAGCTGGGCGTGTCCGCTGCTGCACTTTTCGTCGAAATAAAATATATTTGCGCTTTCTTTGGCTCAATTTCGATACGATATTCGAATTCTGAGGGTTGAAAACCATTATGTACAGATGTTCACTCATTTTTTCTGGAAAACCTTTCAGCTTCCCTTTAAGGTAACTACTATTCGCTGTGCACCATTTAGAATTGACAACATAGTCCAATCGAATACGAGTTTGGCGCATCGTAAGGGGGATCTTGCACACTTGCGGATCGTCTGCTAGACGGTCAGAAGGTAGCGCCACCGTGCGGAAGACGCGCTTGAGCGACTCCGTTGACTCCTACGTGGGAAGCTTTAGCTCGGGGCCAACTCCGATGTCACCTATCCAAATGCATGTGAAACGCAGAAATGCTCTGATGAAAAAACCTCCGAAACGAAGCCTTGTTGCACTTGATATAGAAAGTATGTTCTAGTGACAGTAGCAACTCGAAGTTTGATTTAGGGAAGGAATTGCATTTACAAAAATTGCCCGATGTCGGTGTTTCAGAAAAAAAATAGAAGCATAAAGTTTATAAATCCGTAACTACGCACTAGAAACAGAAACTGCGGTTCAGTAAGCTGCATTCGTTAGAGCATCTAAGGCGGACACGCTTGAAACAATAACTTACAGCTTACATGAATTTGTTACAATGTTTACAGGGGTTTCGAAAAGGCCCTATTCACGATTGAGTTAGGTATGTATTTCATAGTGGTGTAAAATACATAAAGTTTGCCCGCTTTAGATTTACATGAGGTGCAGTATACAGAAATGTGGTATCGTTTTTAATTGCTATATTTATGGTATCTAAGTCGGCAAGTTGCAATTTTGATACTTTCGTCGCTTGAATTATTCCGGTTTTCAACAAACTTCATTAAAAAATTGACGGTTCAAATAAAAAATCTGCTTCCTACAGCCCCAAGATTTCAAGTGTGCAACAAACCTCATCAGATTCTATGCCGACAAATTGCCCAATCAGTGGACCAGCAATATCTGACGGATATTGACCTTAAATCAACGCTAGCAGAAAGGAACTATCCCCAAGTTGCTCTCGATAGAGCTTATGATGCCGCGTCAAGATTGGAGAGACAGTCGGAATTGGCGAAGAGACAGCCCACATTAGAATCTGACAGACCGCCGGCCTTTATAACAATATATTCTAATGCACTCCATGGAAACATAAACAACATCCTAAGAAAATACCACCCAATATTATCAAGTAACAAGCGTCTGCGAAAAGCGTTCCCGGATGTACCCAGGGTTACCTATCGCCGAAACAAGAACTTTAAAGACATTTTAGTGCACGCAAAGGTCAGCCAACAGCATTCACCCGTAATCAGAAGGGTCAGAATTGCGCTATCAGCCATAGACAATTTTTAAAAATTTGGCGCAGCTAAAGAGAAAAAAGAAAAAGCACCTGATATATGCAGCGCCACTTGTTCAGAACAGCTTACTGGGCAGCGACCGTCGCATATTCAGCTTGGAAGTCCCGTCGACGTCCTCTAGATATCCAGGAGTTCCACACCAAAATGAAAACGCCCAGTAGATTTCACAGCGACGGAGTCGGCAAGGCCCCGAAAACGCGTCATCACGGACATGATTGGAAGGAGGAATCAGCGTGCGAAATATGTTCTGCGAACGTGTACCAAGAAACGGCCTGTCAAGCGGTTGTGTGTCGGCGTCACAGACAACGCTTTTTCTAAATCCACATAAACGTTTAGGTTATGAGCTACAAGGAAAGTTCCAAGCCATCGCCCTTTGACCTGTTTTCGCTGACGCATATGAATAGACGGTCACACAGAGGTTCGGCCTTTTAGTTTTCTAGAAAAATAAACATGTTTTCTGAAATGTTCAAATTGTAACGCAAAGCTGTAAAAATCGCCTGCCCGAAAACTAATCTCAAACTGCCGGAAAAGAAACTATGAGGTTCTATAGCGTTCCCAAATCATGCATACAACGTTCTTAATTCCAATATGTTTTATTCCGATAGCAATTATATGGACATCTACAAGCGCATTTTTGCCGTCGGCGTTGCCGTGAGGCCCCGCATATATTTAGGTGTATGTATGCTACATGCTCACCCTTGCAGTATAATATGCTGGTTGTTTTGCTAGACTATTCCGTCACTAAAGTTGCTCTTACCACGTCTTACGTTCTTGCCTAAATTATTCCTCAAGCTTTTGAGAATGGCAGCCCACACACAAATGTCATGAGATAACATTTACTGCGCAGGAATCTTATCTCAAATCTCCGCAGACTGCTAAATATTAAAATTTCAAAACAATATCAGCGTTCAAACCTGAATGTGATGAAATTTCACTGGCGCGCCTCCTTACGCGTGCAGTTTACGGGCGCCTGTGCGATGGCATTACAGACACTACACGGCGTGTTAAAACACTTAAGTGTGCAAGGAATTTTGGTACACCCGCGTATGTCGCTTCCGCGTTGGTCGGACGCGAGTATAATTAAAACACCACCCGAAAAGTTCAAGCGGACGCTAGACCTTGCTATTGCATTCAAGGCTTCGCCCGAATGGCGAAACTTCTAATTTCTTTATAGCATTTACACTTAAACTTTTGATAAGTTGAATACCCAGCTGCGCCAGACGTAAGGCCTTGAAGGAGGGAACTACCCAGGGTACTTCCAACGGTCACGGGCACGCGTTCGTTCGCACGCGATGCATGCATCCTTGCACGCGGAAGACATATATTGTAAATATTATTAATATTCATATAATATTTAATATATATATATATATATATATATATATATATATATATATATATATATATATATATATATATTTCTTTATTTCCCATCAATACAGTGGTTGATGGAAGACGCGTCACTAAAGGCGAGAAACGCTCGATGAAGGTCTCACACCTATTACAGCAGGCAACAGCAGGGAACATCATGCATATTACACTTATATTAACAAAGAACTTATTCCGGACAGAAACAATTACTGGAATACACTTCGAGGCGTTTTACTCAGCGTCGTACGTGTAATAGCTGCAGATATAATGCGTAGCATTCGGTCTATGCCCGCTGTAAACATTCCGATGCATTCCGATGCAAATTACTGTCCACTACACAGCAACATGCACAGTAAACGAACGGATTCAAAAACTGTACCGCCTGAAACAATCATAGGCAACAACAAGCCAAATAACGTGCCACGGATACCCAGTGAATGTCATATATTCGAGCGCTGCGTCCAATGGGCGTCCTCTGGATGTTTAAAAGTAAAAAAGTACAGATTTTCACGTCCGATATATATCCGAATGTCCGAGAGTGACGTCTGCAGGACGTTCAGCAGGATGCCTTGTTTTTTCGCACGGGACAATCTTGTGTACTTTAGTAGTATGCCATTCAGATTTGTGGAGATGCCCATCGGGCGTCTGGATGTCCGTAGTCGGACGTCTCACGAACGTTTCTCGGAAATACGCCTGATTGGGGACTGAGGAAAACGATTTCTCCTTTCCCTTGTATTTAGGTAGGAGCCCTCGAGCTAAAGCTTCCTCTTCATTCCACACATGTTGCTCGTGGGCGTGTGCACAAAGGCTCGCTAACAGCGTTAGTTGTAAAAGACGAAAACGTCTTATTTGTTTCACAGTTTCCGTTTCGATCGTGTATACGCTTTGGTTTTGTCGTCACAGTTTTATACTCATGTATTCTCAAGACACTGCGAGATGTTAAAGTGCTGATTAAATATGTAAAATGTTTGTGTGGTTTAATCATGAACTCGTAACAAATTTAAATGGTTTCAGATATTTTTGCGTACAAGGCATGAACAGCAAGCACAGTAGCGGCTTCTTATTAATTATTGCAGTGATGTGTTTAAGAAAGAGTGCCCCGGATGGCTTTGTAACGTCTTCAGTTTCTCAAAACCCGTCCTACTGAACAAGGCGTGGGAAAGCTCCGCAATACTCGCGTATTTGTAACCAAAAGCGGCAAACGGCAATCGTCGACATTGTCACGCTGTGCTCCCTCCTCCCATGAGTTTTCTTAACTTGATCACGGCCTAGCTCGAGTGTGAACGGCGCTTTCTATCTGTCCAGTTTCAGCGTGGCAGCTAAGTTCTTCTCACATGCAAAATCAAAACTGCGCATGATTTTCTCGGCCTGTATTGAGGACATACATCTCTCCCTCATTGTCCTCTTTTTTTTCTTTTTTGCGGAAGTTGTCACGGGGAAACCGGCCAGCTCGGGCACGCGGGTGAACATACCATTTCTTAGCTCCTGACGAAGTTATCGTGCGTGCCAGGAAAATATGCAAAACAAGTGACGCAGGATGTATCGAGTATCCTCATATGATCTGCAATGTAATCGGAGCTTTGCGTCTGGACCGACGAGACGCTTGCCTTTGCATATCCCAGACACGGGATATCCAACGTGCAATCTGTTTTTCACGCTGCGAACGCTGCAAAGTGGGGAAAAAAAAGAAACGAAGGCATTAGGTTTTCACATTGCCTGCATTAGGTTTCACACTTAGTTCCTGGTCTGGGAGAACCGAGCAAACAAAATTATCACTTCAGCATTGAAATTCAGTTGAACTTGAACAACACCACGAACTGAAACGAAACCTCATTTCACCCGTGAGCACCATGGCTGCTTAGATGTGCAGCAACTTTATGCAGAGAGAGGCCATGCAGTCCGTCCCCTTACAGACATTCGGGAGCGTTCCGAAATGGGGATGTCGTTTACCGCTGTGTCCTGGCTCCAATAGGGGCCGCCTGGCTCTACCATATAAAACGTTACAACTTACACTTATCCAGGCGCAGGAAATACATCTTCGGAGGCTTCGGACTGGAGTTGCCCTTAGACCATCCGTTAACGATTCACAAGAAGTCAACCAACGAACGTGATCCAAGTGGTCGGCTACTGTGCCAACGTCTGGACAAATACTTTGGCTGTGCCCTGGAACTCGGGTGATCACAATTTGGATTTTAAGAAAGCGGGACTGAAGCCAGGTATACTTGGAAACTACACACACTGGGAGCCGGACAATAAGTTTGCAGATACATTGCTACAGTTCCTGCTCTATGCAGACCTACAAGCACTTATACGCGTATTAATTTAGTTTATTTCTCACATAGCCTTGCGGCACATCCTCTCCCCCCAAAAAAGAAAAAAAAAAGTCTTCGGAGTACTATGGCCCACATGAAGAGGTTGCACGACTTTGTAGCGTTTCCATAGACCACACAAGTTATTCCAATCTGACCGACCATCCTGACGGAACTTTGCCTAGCTCTTGTAAACACGGAAGAAACAGCCCGAAAAGCGCAGATTACTTATGCTATTCACCGTAATCATGCACAGGGCTTCTCATTAAAGGAGACACACTCAATTCGATAAAAGAATTACGGGGTTTTACGTGCGAAAGCAACGATATGATTTTGAGGCACGTCGTAGTGGGGGACTCCGGAATAATTAGGACCACTAGGTGTTCTTTAACGTGCGCCTAAATCTAGGTGCACGGGTGCTTTCGCATTTCGCCCTCATCTAAATGTGGCCACCGTGGCCGGGATTCGATCCCGCAACCTTGTGCTTAGCCGCCCAAAACCATAGCCAGTCAGCAACCACGTAGAGTTCGCAATCGTATGTTCAATGAACTGGTTCAGGTCTGTGCATTTAACTTCGTAACGTTTCTCATATGACGCTTAACCGTATTACTAGGCGTTCTTGATTTACTTTGTGTTTTCCTATCGTTTTACTTTGTTTGTTTCGTGCTTATTTTCAACAAATTATCAAGTTCTCGCTTGGCCGCTAGATGCGCCGACAGAATTCGAAGTTCGTGTTCCATCAAATTGCACGCGCGTCAGGAATAGTGTATACATTCTCGAATATACGGGAGCACCAGAGATCAGGGTATCGAACCGAACCGGAGATGAACCGAACAACAGAGCTGAATTGTTATTTTGAGCCGTATCGGAACGGAACCAAACGAATATGTTTTCCGCCATCTCGGAACCGAGCCAGAACCGGAAGTTTTAATGCGTTAGCATTCCTTGGGTACTTCACGCACTTTCTTTGGGTTCCGTGTGTGTATGTATGTATATGTAACCGTTTTCTCTCCCACCTGGGCCACTGGATTGTCGAATGGTTATCATCGGGCTGCTGTGATGAAGGAACAGGGTTTGAAACCAACCATCGGACCAACTTGCGTGGCTGAGTATGTGGGAATATGTACACATGTGCCGCTTTTCAACGAACCACTTCCACGCCGACATGTCTCCCTTTAGATGCCGAACTGGGTAGGTAACGCTGTTCAATGAAATTATTTGATGCCGACTTGGAGCACTGGGTATGAGCCACTCCGTCAGTTCTTGTATTCAATGAAGCTCCCAGTGATTAATCTGGAATCTAGGATGAGACATCTATAAGCAGAAGACGAACTTGACACGTGAGATTCGATTCCATGATTGACAGCTGTACTTTGATTTGAGTGTTTCGGGCGTGGGAAGTCCGCGCAATAAGGAGTTAGATTCTTAACTCATATGTTGGGTCAGTGGCATGCTTTTGGCCGTTACTGCAGCGTGGCAGCATTATCTAGGGCCCACATTCACAAAAATATTTTTATCCTAGAATTGTTCATAAGAGCAATCGCCAGCCAATCGTGATGTTCGACATATACAGCTTGTCCCACATAACTTGAGCCAAAGCTTTAAAGATGAAAGGCACTCCGGACGCGAGTTGAACTGAATGCATAATGTTGGCACTGGCCTAGAGTTACTCAGGCTATCTTTTATTTTCCCCTTAATTAACGGATTAGTTATTTTTAATTAATCAATTTTTTAAGTATTGGCTGCCGACCCGAAGTGTGATATGCAAAGTTCTAGAGCAACTTCAGAAAACTCTCAATAAATTGTTTCCAATACGATATATCTCACGTGGTCCTTTTTTACCGCGTTCCAAAGAAAGCCCGCGAAATATGAAAAAATACCATGTGACGGGGTGCTTGCGCACTGTTATTGTGTTGCTCTCAAGCGTGCGATGGATGAAAAAGGTCGGCTGCAGCGAGACTGGCCCGCGACAGGGCTTTATGCCTTGTGTAGGTATCTGGGCATGTGGCCCTTATCGCATGACAGTGCAAATGCATGCTGCTTTCGATGGGCACTTGTCTTCGTCTTGACGCACACTCTCACTTGGATTTCAATCATACAAACGTTTACTGTGGGCATGAAATGAGCGTTTTAAAACTAGGGAAATACAAAGATACAGTAGCAGAAATTGCCGCCCCTTCCCACCCGGAAGGTGTTTTTTTTTTTTTTTTTCTAAGGCAGGAAGTGTAAGGAGCGATACACCAGAAACCCGTGCGTCGAAAGGTGGGGTTGAGGTCTACCTCCCTCGGACGCTTCCTCTGGTATGCCACTGTTGAGGCAACCGTAGATTACGTCAACATTTTATCGCCGTTGATGCGTGAAGCTGTGGGAGTCAGCGGCTGGGTGCCGTCGCACCGATTGCATGAAGCGGCGCCGCGCCACGCTGTGGCCACGGCCAACCGAGGACGCAGGAGACAAGCGGGGAGTGCCTGCGCCGGCGTGCGCCAGCGTTTAGAGGGCGCTCCGTGCGCTGTAGTGCGTGCTTCCCGCCATTCAGCAAGGCAGCAGGACGGACGACCGGGAACTGACGCGGCACTGGGGCTGCCACCGCAGCGGCATGTCTCGAATCCAAAAATACCTCGCCGCCTCGGTCGGTCCTAGCGCTGGTATTTATGGATCCCTTCTGCGAAGGCTTACTGCGCGCACAGAGCCCCGGGCTGCGTCGCTTTTCTTCCCGTGCTGCATGCACGCAAAATGCGGCTGGCCTTCTCTTAGCCGCAGTGGCGGCATGCTCCGGTCCTCGGCAATGGGCTCTGTCGCGGTGATGCAGCTTCGAGCACGTGATCATCGATCGTCGTCGGCCGTATTATGATGTGAACGTGACGCGGCGGAACAATGAGTGCCGGGGAGTGTCCCGGATTCGTGCCCCACTTCGCCAAGGCCTCTAGGTGCAAGCGCTGCTTCCGCGATGTCTCCGAGCATGGCAAGCCAACCGCAGCGGCCCCCGCAACTGCCGCCAAAACGACGACGAATGAACGTCAGCCGGGGAAGCTTCCCGGCCAGAGCCGCAGGGACAGCGGTCCAAGCCCCCAAAATACACGTGTTGCTGCCGGCTCGTCGCCTTCGCCGGCGAGCCCCGCGCCAGCAGCTGGACAGCCGAAGGCCGCCAAGCCGCCCACAGCGGCCGCCGCTGCGAACGCCGCTTCAGAAGAAGAGGCCAAGGCTGTCCTGAGGCGTAGACGGACCGCGGAAGACAGTGAGGAGGCCGAAGAAGAAGTCACCAGCGTCAAACTCAGGAGGCGCCGTCCGCTCTCCGCCGAGATCGGCGACGAGACGGCAACGAACGGCCGCTCTCGGAACTCCGCCGATTCGTCGCGGCTGCAAGTGAACAAAAGTGACTCGGAGTCTCAGAGCAGTGATACCGAAACGCAGCAGCAGCAACAGAAGCGACGCCCGTCTTCGTACGGCGCGAAGGAACGCAGGCGAAGCCAGCGCATCAAGATCGTGGAGGCGCAAGAAGTGGAGAAGGGCCCGTCTCCCTCGTTGCCCTCGGACTCCGAAACGGTCGCGTCGCCGTCGGCGGACGTGGAGTTCATCCTGAAGGTGAAGACCACCGCCAGTCAGCAAAAGGAGGAACGCGATGATGACGACGATGACGGGAGTTTGGCGCTTACGGAGACGACCGAAACCACAGACACCACGCTGGCATACTACGATAGCTACGAGGACATGGAGAACACCGTGGCCAAACTCAAAAGCCAGCTCGCGGCGGCCGAGGACAAGGTCCAGAGGCTCGAGAAGGAGAAGCTCGAGATGCAGAAGAGGCGGTCGGAGGTGACCGATACTGACAAGAAGACGCTCGAGAAGACGGCCTCCGAGATACTGAAGCAGAGGTCTAAGATCAATGAGCTCGAGGCCATTAACGAAGAACTCAGAGACGACAACAAGTGTCTCAAGCTGGAGGTGAAGGAACTCCAGCAGGAAATAGACAAGCGGGACTTGGAGGAAAACGTCAAGAAGGAAGCGGAAGCGTTAAAAGTGAAACTTCAGCAGGCCGAGACGTTGTGCGAAGAGCTGATGGAAGAGAACGAAGAGATCAAAAAGGAGGTGCAGGACCTCGAAGAGCAGCTAGAAGAACTGCAGGATTCGTACCGCGAAGACCAGCAGAGCGAGTACCATGACCTGAAGAAGGAACTCGAATCGACGTCGAAAAACTGCCGCGTGTTGCAGTTCAAGCTGCGCAAGGCAGAGAGGCGCTGCGAACAGTTGGAACTCGAGAGGGGACAACTGGACGACAAGCTTTCGGAGCTCCAGAAGACGGCGCAAATCGAAGTCGACAAGACGAGGATGAAAGTGCTCGAAGACGAGCTCCACGTTGCGAACGAGCTCTCTGTTAAGCTTGCCACAGAGCTGGAAGTGTTCAAGGATGCGAAAACCAAGCTCGAGATGGACAATGCCGCTCTCAAGAAACAAATGAGCAGCGGGGCCAAAGGTGTTACTGTGAGCCAAGTAAGTGCTTAACTATATAAAGCGTTCCCTCACAATGCAATATTCCTTCCGTTGTCAGCAGACGTGGATGGCGCAGTCACATTCTCTTGGACAATAACCTGGGCGCGCTTTTTTGCCGGCGAACACATGCTGGCACTTGAAACCTTGCCAAAGCATCTGCGTCTGGCATTAAAACAGAACAGCGGGGGTCCTCTGGGAGAGCTTGATGAATAGGTGGTGCTTTAAGCCTAGCAGGTGCGCTGTAGACACAGTCGCTTAAAAAACAACAATAATAATAACATTGAACGTCCACATATTACAGCAATACGCGTGTCTTATAAACAAAAGGCGCTTGAGGCTAACGAGTTGGCACAGCATAAAACCAGATGGTAGAAGCAGCAGTCTTGCGAAAGACGGTTCCGTGGCACATGCGATTTCTTATTTGTTTAAGGAGCGTAATTTTGTGGAAACCAACGAAGACAAAGCTTTATACCACAGGCAGTTTTAAACTCCGGAACAAAGCCAGCGTTGCCGAACGGCGTTGTCTGCTACCACACTTAAGAACTATGGCGCTGTGGCTTCTCGTGTGGAGTGTCTTGAACCAACGCAGCAGATAAAACATGGTGAAATGTCGACAAAAATGTTGTAGTTGTGTCAGATCTTCGTAGTGCTCAAATAACATGTCTAAAGATACGAGCAAGTTCAATGAAGTCATTTGAAAACGGTAAGGCTAAGGCCCGACGATTCTGCACATGCAAATTCAGTTAGCAAAATTTGTGAACTCTTGGTGTGGACAATGTTCGTTTTCACTTTGTGTCTCCTACGAAAAGTGGCAAGGAATATTAGGGGACACGCCTTGACGATGTCTGTTGCCAAGAACGAATTTGTTCTGCGCAGTGTTCTGAACGAAAAAGATAACCTAAAGGGATAACCTAAAGGGTTAGACTTTGTGTAGACTTCATTCTTGAAGCGATATTGCAATAGCAAATAACGAGCTGTTCCATTACGGAAGTCATCAAGGTAGATGTGCTCTTGAAGGTGTTGTAATAGCCAAAATAGCAGATTATTAGAAAGTAACATGGCGCCAGTTTCTTAGTGCGGGTCCAGCGAAGCGCTTATGCCTCCAGGAAACGGAAGCTGCCCATGGATTTGTTTACTTTAAGTTTTTCCGGTTCTGAAAGTCAGTGTGACTTTTATGCCAACCTTATTGAATTCACTTTGTCATGACACGTTCATCATGCGAATAATTAATGTAATTAAACACCTGAAAGCTTCCATGCAACTGTTCTGCTGACAAACTTTAAGCTATAATTGAATAGAATGTTTAAAAAAAAGCACAGACAGGTTGAGTGTTTCTCTCTAAATGTAATCTGTATACGTATGGCGACACACACAGGTTAAAGTGCGGTTTATTGATTATTTCGTGTTAAAATAAATGTCAGTGAGCGCAAAACCCAACTTTACTCCTCGAGAGGTACTTTGAGAAGAAAGTTTGAAACAGAAATCATCCCTAGAGAACCATACTATATGTCCAATGTTCTTTCTGAGAGGAGCTGCACCAAATTGTGAGAAAATACATACTGTGTAGTATACCTTTGATTCGACTGCACAGTGAGCGCTATTATACGGAGGAAGGAAAGATGTTATACTCTCGTTGCCTCATGCTTGATTCCTATGCACAGTGATTAAATATTGAACCGCTATAACGATCTCATTAGTCATCAATAATATAATAATTCAATAGTGTTGCTGACCCCATTTCCGGCGTTCTAATCCTTCAACTATTGTGTCTGAATCAGTATGCAACTAATTCGTCATTAAAGTAGCAGTTGTCGATTTTCCGTCAGGTGGGGCCATGCGCAGGTGCACCGGCAGAAAATGAAACAAAAATTACGCCACATATGAGTGTGCATGACCGGTGTGACATCATGGTTTCCATGATTCCGGGGCAAGACACAATACTATTTGCCTGCAATAATGAAAGGAAGGACAGAGTGACTGATACATAAAGACGGTTAATTGCTTCAATGAGATGGGAAATTGGGCGTGTCGGGGAAGATTCACGGTTGTTTCCAAGAGAGTCATCGCAGATTGAAACAAAAGAACGAAACAAAGTTGCTGGGCGAACGCTTGAAAGATGACAAACAAGTCGTCATTATATCCAACAAACCGTGATGGGCCGAAGACAGAAGTAAATAAACCACGTACGTGGAACAGATTACACGTGAATGTAACGCACATGAGCAATTACACAGAGCTGGAAAATGTCTTGCCGCGATGTGAAAAGAAAAAAAGAACAACCTGGACAACAAAAACATGTCCGTACCGTACACTGTTAGAAATTAGACTAAATTTGTAGCAAGTGTTCCGACGTATACGAGTGGTGCACGAATGTTCAATATTTTGAACGAAAAGTACATGTATTGCTCAAGGGCGCACAACCTACCAGCAGCAGGTTCTGGAATGCACGCATGCAGGTTCTTTTTGCCATCTGCCGGCGAAGCTGCTGCATTCGCAGCCACAACGCGCGGCACGCTGCCGTTAATTCTGGTTCGGTGTTAGCGATTCAGTTCTGCCCTCGTGACAGTAAAGGCCAGAATCGTCGCGCTCTTACTGCCTGCGAATACTTGTGTACAATAAGGCCTGCGTACCGAATGTGGACATTGGTACCACGAAGACACATTTGTTAAAATGAATCGTATGACCGGAAAGTTCGTCAACAGCTCAGCATCACGCCCATCTGGTTACCAGGCAGCGTCTCCAGTGGTGAGCTTTTCCGACGATCATTCATCTTAGCGTTGCACTGTTTAGGATAATATTGATTCTTGATGCCAACACTCAGCCCCACCGATCTGAGGCTGAACATTCCAAGCAACTAACAAGTTGCTGCGCGCTCATAGTGTTAGATACTGTATGTTGTAGGCGCCCTGCTATTGCTAGACGAGACTGCAGGAGCGGGAAAGCACCCGAGTGAAAGAGAGCTTCAAGGATACGCCATGTTAGCGCTTTGTTTCAAACTGCTCCTTGCAAAGAAATCCTTTCTCGCTTAGAGCCATAGTGGTACTCCTTTATAGTTTAATTTCACTCATTTTAGTGCGAGGCAAAGGACAAGCAGCCTGGTGTGTAACCGTCATGGCGAGAAAAAAAATATTCTCGCTCGTGCATAGGCATGTTCCGGATGCGCTGCATGACAGGGAAAAGGAAAGCTGCTGATCACGGATACAGCTGTAAGGGAGCTGGCAGCTGTTCGGCGCTTATAAGCAAAACAATTGCGCGCGTCTCCAATCCACGTGAAAAAAAGGCGTCACTTTCCCGATCTGCGGAAGCAATCCAAAAACCGAACCTACAGATGCACGCAACACATCACCTGCATGGAGGGATATTACAGCGTGCAATCAAAGTTATGTTCAAGAGGCTATTTAGGCATTGCGCCGAACATAAGTGTTTCACTAGACATAAAATAACGTTACATGCCCATAAGTAAAGTTGCGCATTCGTTGCTTGAAAACAATTTCGATGTTCACTCTGATATTTCTATACAATTTTGTTGCCGAGAGAATGAACGCGCAAGTGCTGAACGTTTAGTCGGTCAGCGTCTTTTGGCGTCGAGAATGGCTGCTCGCAGAAGGCGCACGTGGCTGATGACGCTGATCGATGATTTACATTTATTTTCTTAGGAGGTTTCTATCCCCTTAGATAGCTGATCAGCTTTTTTCATCACCACCTGTCAAGCTGTTCCCGGGAGGAGAAATCGCCCTTGCTGATGTACCCGCCTTTATTTACTTATTGATGCGAAAGCGTCAAATGGCGCATTGAACAAAAAAGCCGGCGTCAGTCTGCAGCCGCGAAACGGCACTTAAAGTCTCATTGGCTGCGACACTGCGTCACGAGCGTGCCTCGACAAATTCCCATTGGCTGCGACGCCACGGCATGAGTGCGCCTCGACGGATCAGAGTGGGTGAAACGGTCGACTTGCTGTGCGCTAACGCGCCAGGCGTTGCGTGAGGGCTCGCTTTCGAAAGCCTGTGTTATCCCTGCGTTTCTTGTCCGCGCAAGCTCTCACCTGCGTTTTAACCGCGCCTGGGTGAGGTAAATTCAAAACGCACCAAGCGTCGCAGCGGGCTCGCTTATTCGCGAGGAGTTCATAACTCCAAGGACCCCTCAGCGGCGTTCAATTGGACATTTGCATTTCGCATTCACAACTAATAAGAAATGCTTGTATGTCCTCGGTTTTGTTTGTTTATTTATTTATTTCTCTTTGCTGCGCTCTTGGTGATGAGCCACTGTAACTGTCTGAGTAGCAACTGCGCGCATATTAATAGCGAAAAAAAAAGAGTGAGTGTACAAGCACCGACTGTTCCTCAAAACATTGGCCCAAACATGCTTATTGGCCATATTTTTTTTTTTTTTGGTCAAAGCTATAGTAAACGTTTAAAGCTGCTCTCGAGAGAAAGAGTGGGAACAGTACCAGCGGAAAAAATAAACTCGGATTGTCTTCTACATACCTGCGCGCACGCGTCACGATGTGGCAAAAGTTTCAAAGACCATTTAATTGTCTAACTAGTGGTGCTATGAACGAGAGAACAAGAGTTTGTCTTGTATATACATTTTGTGCTAATTATGGTGCCAAACTAATGCACTAGACAACACACAACGTGTCTGTGCAGCTGCTTTACTATCTGCAATCTCTTCCTGCACTCGCAGCGTCATCGACCTTGCCGAGTTACATCCCCCGTTGATTGAACAGCCCCTAAAGTAGGCATCTTCCATTCTGAGATAATCGTTTTGTGCGAAATAAGGCGCAGATGGACATCTGTTCGCGTAACATAAATTCTTGCAGTGTAACTTTCACGGTGGTGTCGCGTCAAAGGACGCCACCCTTTTGAGAGCCAGTTCACCTACAAAAGCGCGATCGTCTATTTAATGGTGGTACTGCTTGTAAAAAAAGTATCGTGACATGGCACCATACCGTCTAAACAGCTCCTGTAACACATAAATACGTTTTTCTCCATTGTTCCAGCGCTTCCGTCGCCTTTCCTTGCACGGTTTTAGTCTCCAGGTGAAGCCAGCATAGGCGTCGTGTAAAGCGGTTGGCGCAAGGACTATTTTAAGCCAATAAATGCGGCTTATTAAGACGACAAGATAGAGTAAAATATTTGAATAATGGCTCTAGCCCTGCTTCGGGAAGTGGTAAGAAGAAATGAGCGAAGTGCGGCTCACTGTGGAAACTTCACACGCGAAGCTCGATAGTGAGTTAAATGCCTGTTTGTCGTTAGCTCGTGGTCAGACTCAGTACTCAAACGATGTCACTCCCTGAGACCGGTACGTTTCCCCGAATCACTAGAGTCTCTTCGCACTCCCACGTGAGGACATGCTCCGGCCGTTTCTTAATCTATCCGCACGTTTCCTGCAGGCTTCGAAAAGCAAGGAGGCCGTGATGGGCAAGGACTACGAGACGATGTGCAAGGACCTGTACGACTCGATGGAGCGCGAGACCGACCTCCGGGAGCAGCTGCGGTTCGCCGAGGAGGAGAACAAGACGATACGGCGCAAGCTGAACAACATCGAGCAGGAGAACGAGACGCTGATGCTGCAGATCCGCAAGCTGAGCGGCAAGCGCGACAGCCTGCCGGACAACAGCGACAGCGACGAGGAGGTGTCGCTCGAGGAGTTGCGCATGCAGTTCGAGCTGCAGGAGCAGGAGACGAGTGTGATGCGACGCAAGGTCGAGGAGAAGGAGCAGCAGATCGAGGGTCTCGAAAAGGAGGTCAAGTACCTTCAGGTGCGTAGTTGAGAGTTAGTTGAAAGTATGGCCATATACTAGGTGCTAGGTGACCCACGATAAACCGAACCCAAAGCACTGTGTAGCTGTGTCGGGGGTGATGATCAGTGGACTCATTTTCTTCAGAGACACAGTGAACTCAGCGCGGTATACATTGCCGAAATCTTCCAGCCCTTCGTAGAGCAACTGAAGCTTGACGAACGATGCTTTGCCTATTAGTATCGCCTTGCAGTGTATGTGTCCTTCACTTGCTTTGGGTTTAGTTTATCTTAGGCCACCCTAAGAGTGAGAATAGAGTGGTGGGAGGTAGGTCCTTTCCCACCTGGGACATTGAGCACCTAGTCTGTAGCTTTCGGTTCAGAATTGTGCTCAGCCCGAGCAAGGAAAAGGTTATAGGTTTGGGCAGTGTCAATCACTAGGCTAGGCAAGATGCAGGGTTGGATGAATTGTATTCGCTGTATTTGTACAGAATTCTTCAGGCATCAGGTAATTCAGTAGCGCGCAGGCGAACGAAGAGAGTGTTCATAGCGGAATGAAGGTTATGTTAGTGTGTGCGTGTATTGAGTTTTGAGGGGGGGGGGGGGGGGGGTTCGGCGTAGGCACGCCATAACAAAACTTAACTTACACAGCAGTGGACGAAAGAGTGTTTGTGAAAGCTTTGGCAAACGATGATGCCGGATTGGGCACGTGGATACTTGTGCCCCTTGGCACCGATCGCAACAACAGCTGCTTTACAAGATCTCAGACTGCGTTGACGCGCATATCACCTAGCTCATTCGACTTCACCGATCAAAGTGGCACCGCGGTCACGTCGCTGTTCTGCACTCTAAAAACTAGGAAGGGTATCGCAGGAGTGAAGCTGCCGGTTCACTCTTCAAAGCGTCGTTTTACTCTCGCAAAATGTCGAGGAGAGTGAAATGCATTGTTCACTCTGTCACCAAGGAGAGAGTGAAATGTGCTTTTCACTCTCCCCTTCAGAGAGAGAGAGTGAAAAGACTCTTGCGACAATAGAAAAGAGAGACTCTTGCGGCAATAGAAAACAAAACGTAGCGTAATCTTCTGCTTCAACTGTAGGTGGCTGGCCCCTAACATGGCAATGTATCATTCATGCACGCTGAGCAAAGAACACATTGTTTTGCTTCTAAGAGAACAGGCCGCCGCAGTTCAAAGGAACGCGTAGCGAGCGCTCTACTTTTTCACTCGGAGTTGCTCCACCGCGCGCGCGCGCGCTCAAGATCGCGGAACAACACAGCACCGAAAGGTGATCCCTCCGCCGAGCAGCACAGCAGCAGCAAAGGCCAGCCAAGGGAGATCGTATGTCAGCCATCTCGCGTCGCCACGAAAACACGACAGTCATTCGTCATGCCTTGGATATAACAGCAAATCCTCCACGGTAAGTGAATTCTAACTTAGGTGCACATTGTCCGTATATGTCATGCTATCGCCAGGAAGTCGTCGCTGCGCTTAGCCGACGCGATTGACAAAGGCCTAGGCATACGCGCTGTGTCTCTCGATGTCAATCGAAAAAGCCAGTCGTCGCGATAACTGCATGTGATTTTATCACTTTGCCGTTGTCCGTAAGAGCTTTAAAGATCGCAAACGCTGCCTGAACTATGGTATGTTCAATAAGACGCCAGGCGAGAGGACGCTTAAAATGGTTCGCTCACCAGCCTGTGATTCCGAGCCTATGCGGAGCGTGATTAGCGTGCGTTTTGTGTGTTTGAATTTATTCAGTTTGGCAGTATACTGTGTACGGAACGCTGTTGAACTAAGGAATCACATAACAGAAGGAGTCATTTTGCTGGCAGCATGCTTTTTTTTATAAATAAACCGCGCGCTTGACGGTGTCTCGCGCAGGGGGAATCTGCGACCACTGAAGTTACGTGCAGCACCAGTGCTAGTTAGAAACTTTGCCGCAGGCATTCAGCTGCATGCTGCAAGAGGTCAGTTGGGCGCGTTATCTTGAACTTACTGAAAACGCATGAGGAATCCATGTTTTATGCTGAAAAAAGTATAAACCCCATATAAGCGATCTTGCGCGCGGCAGCTACAAGCGACGCGACGGAGATGGCTGTCGCGTTCGCTCGTCGCCTACAAGTCGTACTCCGTGCGAGCGACGATTTTGAGCGACGCCTCCCCGGTGTTGCCGGCATGAGGGCTGCAGTCACGCGTGACGCGTGCTTTAGTAATCTACGTTGATGTATTTTACTATAAAAAGTAGCATAAAATATTTCCGGAGGTCTTGCAGTACGTTCTTATCCTTGCACGTATAAAAATTGAATCATTTGCTCGTTCCGCGCGACAATCGGTAGTATTTGAGCGATGTATGTACACTGTCGTCCTTTATGAAAGGGAACACGCCAGCGCGTCGCATGCGCTCTGCGGTGGCTGCCTACAGCACCATCAACCGACAGCTTAAGAAAGCACGTGCGCTTTTGGCGTCATCTGTTGGCTAAATAAAATAACGAGTCATGGTCGGTGCACAAGCGCTGCTAGATTACGCTGCCTCTTCACTCGCGCAACGGGCGATGGCTGTAGCGCGTCGTCTGCCGCCAACAAATCGAGCGTGGTGCACAAGCACGGTCGTTATCTTGTTTGCCAAAAGATGACGCCAAAAGCGGACGTACTTTCGTTAGCCGTAGATTGATGGCACTGTAGGTAGCCGCCGCAGAGCGCAGGCCACGCGCTCGCGTGTTCCCTTTCATAAAGGACGACAGTGTACATCCAGTTCCGGCTTCGCGCTATTGGCTAGTCGCTCATAGCACTTCTGGGCGACGAGCGACGTTTTCTAGATTTCCAGAACCGAGCCATCTGTTCAAGCGACGGCCCGTTTTGTCGCTCGAAGCCGTCGCTCGTCGCCGTCGCGCACTAAATCGCTCTCACAGTGTTTATCCCTAAGACTGAACTGTTTTTGCTCATGTTGAAATGGTGTGATTATAGGTCTGGTTTTGTCTCCTGTTGCGGTTTTCGTGCACGGTGCCAAACTGAAAGGATGCTTATGTCTACGAACTCGGTGAATTGTCGAGCAGCTAGTTACGCATCGGCATCGAATATAACGGCTGCTGTGTGGAATTACAATTGCAGGGGCGCTTTGCATGCGCTTATTGTTTTGGACATGCCTGTGCATTTGCTAATATGAGTTGGCGTGTCAGAGTTATGTCATATGAACAGCTAAATCAGCCTTCCTCTGGGGGTTACAAGCGTAATTTTGCTATAGCATGGCAGATCAAGATGTGTTTATCGCTTGAATATTTTTAGTAGAGAAATAAAATATCAAAATAAAATGTTGCTTTAATTCCGTGTTACCACTCTGTCGTACGCAGAAC
Organism: Dermacentor andersoni; assembly: GCF_023375885.2. NCBI lineage: Eukaryota > Metazoa > Arthropoda > Arachnida > Ixodida > Ixodidae > Dermacentor > Dermacentor andersoni. Next base: position 72,108,069 of record NC_092817.1, read on the forward strand.
AATAGGTTGGTGTAATAAACTAATAACTGCGGTTTAACTGCAACTTTTACATGCCTACAAGAATCTAAAATGCTAGATTTCAAACTGCAGCAGTAGTCGGGTCTGTCAAAAATGAACTCCACTGCGCACCTCATGCATGAAAATAAGTTCATGCCTTTTAGTAAGCTTAGATGCAGGCCGCAGTGAACTTGTTAGTATTGAAATGTGGGTAAGCTTGCCATAACAAGCCTTGTTGCCCTTTTTTTATAGGCACATCCATATATCCATTGAGCTGAAGGACAATGTTTTCATCCCTACTGAGCATCATGTTTGCAGCTATAATCCTCAAATTATGGCTTCAGCAGTGGCACAACCAGGGATGGTGCGGGGGGGGGGGGGGGGGGGGGGGGCACACTGTGCACGTGCTTAGGATGTGTCACAAGTGGTGTTTGCGATACACCAGACTCGTGACAGAACTATGACGTCTGAAAATGACCAATATTCTATTCATTAGCAGCAGTACTCTAACATTCATGAAAAACAAGGATGAACTGTGGTTTATTTGTTTTTTTGCTTAAATCTAAAAATTGAAGTTAGTTTAGCAGTTGACTGTTGCAGTCATTTGGATGTTTTGCATGCATTTCACTAGGAAGACTAAGAGCTAAGACTTTTTTATTGCCATGGCCTTGACTGTCTTGATGTTGTTTTGCACCATGCCCTTGTGTTGACTTTTGCATACGATATTTTTCAGGCACCCGCTTTATATAACGCAAGAAGGCAGCTGCAAGGACACGAGGATGTGAAAGAGCCAGTGCAGCGCGACTTCACGTAGTGCAGAGGAGCCAATGCCAAAAAATCAAAATACATTGGCATGTTATTTGGACAAGAAAACTAGTATGTGGGTATATTGGGTGTACCATTTGACCAAATGTCAACAAAATCAAGATACAGTATGTTACACGAAGATGAAAATTCTCACGTGCTCCAGGCAGTCATCTTAACATGGTATATTTATGTAATGTCTCTGATTGGAAAGTCAAATCAAGTATGCTCTCTGGAGACAAACACATAGCAGCAAGTGTCATTGAAAAGTTAAAAATGTGTTTTAAGAAAGCTGATTAGTTCTGAGAAGTGACTGCTTTTTGTCTTGCCTCTCAACAGATATATCCATGTGATAAAAAAATAGTGGTACAATGAAATTGCATATTTGCTTAGCGACATGATACATACTTGCAATGAGCACGGTGCCTGTGTTTACTATAAAAAGCAACAGCCCATGCTTGGTTAGGTTAGGCCCACTACAACATGCAGGCATGGGTGATTGGCGCTTTTTTTATTTGTGTCGTGAGGTTTATTGACGTGCGTATAGGTGCAGTGGCACGCAGTATGGCTAGTACAAAAAAAGGGGGGGGGGGGGGCAGATATATGTAGCTCACTGTACATGACACAGGGCAAAGGAAATCCGTGTTCAGCAACTATGTTAAATGCTATGTACGTAAATTTTACAACGCTACTCGTTCGAAGCGCGCACAGGTGCATATTGAAGAAAAGTTTCCAGGGTAGATAATTTAGTTCGTAATTTACACTAATTTTGCTTAACCACGAGACATAATAATTTGAATATACTGCACGGAAAAACCTAGAGCGAATTAAATTGTGTGTCAGCTTCGTGTGTATACATATAGTCTTTCCTATGCATTAGGTTTTTTGCGTAATGCATTAACAGTTGACAGCCTATCTTATGATGTGTACTCTGTTTACATTACAGTTGTTTATTAGTTTACTCGTTTGCTTTGCGACTGATGAAATGCCGGCATATATATATTTTCAACATTTGACATAACCCTGTATGTTTTGCTGGGACAACCCAGGACGTGCATTTCTCAGCACCCAGTCAACTGCTAAAAGTGACTCAAACACAGGCCACCAGTAAGTGGACATCAGTTGCAATTTCACATTATGCAGTTGGTGGCTGCCTTGTACGGAGGCTTTTTTTTAATGAGATGGTAATGTCGTTCTAACGTACACTTTGACCACAAAGGTGCGATCATGTCTCACAGAGGCATATATGGTTGCTATTCTCTGCCAGGGACGTGTTCTCGTGTTCGTGAAGCATTTGTGTTTGGCAGTATTGTCGCCCAATGAGTCGGATATAAACACTAACTCGCCACTGCCGGCAAGTAGTTGCGAGAAACGCATTATGACGCTGTGAAGTTATTTCATTAATTCGAAGGAAAGTTTTGCAGCAGGAAAAAAGGTTGCTATTCCAGGTAAACATGTCTTTTTCTCACAGGTTATTTAGCCAAACTGTGGGTGCATGAAATTCGTGACTTATGAATAGATTTTAATTTATTCTTTAGTGATGCTTCTAAAAGAGACTAGAAATAGTATGTGACTACCTCTGCAATCAGCAGACCATACATTTACAGTCATAAGTGGCAGTTCCATGCAGTCTCGCACTTTATATAACCTTTCCTTTCAGCAACATTGGAACTGGTGGCTGCGTTTTCAGAAGGAGAAGTGCACTTGGCACTGTATATGTATGTGTGAATTCGGTTTTCTTTGTATGTGTCGGCTCACTGACAAACAGTGCAAAAATCTGTTGTACCATGAGCCTGATGCCTTCTGCTGCTAGAAATGCGGCACTTCGTATCTTATAGTACTGCATGACATTTAAATCAAAGCTACCACATAAAATGATCAAGAAAACTAACCGCTGTTATAGCTGTTTTCCTCAAAGAACGCTTGTCCTTTATGGGCTGTGTTAATCTGAGCTCTCCACCGATGTTTCAGTAGTATTATCCCTTAGTGAGTGAGAGATTGGGGGCAAATAATCGTGTTAGTGTTTAAGTGGTGTCCTAATTATGTGCATTTGTTCCAACAAAGTTGTCTAGATTACTTTATTGTGTAGTGTAAAGCTTATGAAACCATCAGCAACTAGTGAGTTGCTAACACGCATATGGATTTGTCACTATACTGGTGGAACTCGGCTGTACCACTGCAGTGCTGCGGAAATTGCCTTCACCAGCGGCTTTGCAACAGCTGTTTCGCAGCATGTCGGTATGTGTTAATTTATAATTATGTTGGGATGGGCTAGTATTATGGACCACTGCTACTCTGTATTGTGACAGATCCATATGATAAGGGATGTTATGGGCACAGCGAAAACCTTTGAATTTTTTACTATGGTACATAAACAGGCTCTCCTTTTCGTCACTGGAGCAGGAGAGAAGGGCATGCAGGCACTCCTGAATGTACATTTATTTCAAAACATGAGAGACATACACACACACACACACACACACAATTAAACTAAAGGCAGGGACGTTCCATCTTTCATCTTGAATTGAATTGTGCAGCGCAAAAATACAACACAGACCACAGAGAAGCACACATGTTAACAGGTTTGATACACACGTTAGTTCAACAGATTTGATACTTCAAGTGTGCTATTTTACACAAGGAGGAAGGGAAAGGGGAGAAAATCTGAAAAAAAAGTGGAGTGGAAAAAAAGGAATCGTGCCAAAAAGCATGAGAAGCATCGCGCAGCCAGGATCACCAGCAGGACATCTAAAAAGCACTCTGATAAAATTACATACAGGACAACCTTACGTATAGTTTGTTTCAATCAACTCAGATCACATGCAGCCATTACTGCAATCAAGTTGTTTCCTTATGTCATATGAGGGAATGATGTGGGCCCAAAAAACTGTTTAGAGCTGAAGGATTATGTTCCATTCTAGCCTCATTGCCTGCTTTTTTATCATATTGTTATCAGCTGCTTATGTTAGGGACAAAAAGTAAGAGTACGAACTGTTTCCCGATTCGCCATTCCACACAACATGTCTTTGTGACTATATGTACATGCAGATGATCCATAGTTGAAAAATATTCAGTACAGTAGAATCTCATTACAAGATGCACTTGGTTGTAATGAGACATCTGAAAATGGTTTGGTTGGTTTTCCGATGTTTGCCACGTTAACAATACTGTATACAAGAGACACCTTTGTTACTAAGGATGACTTTTTAAGTATTCACTACTTCGAAGGGACACAACCCAGACACATTCACTTTGTGCACCTTGTGTGCTCCGAAGGGCGTAAAGATCACGCAATCCTTACACAAGTCAATCGCGCATGTCTCTTTTAGCATGAACCAGAAAAGGAGGGAAACGAGGACAGTGCAGGGCAGAAAGTGTCGGCAGTTGAAGCTGACGAGCGTCTAAGAGCACCTCAAAGGTACTGCGAGCAACAAGGCTTGCAAAGTGAAGTGTTCAAATTCCAGAAGTTGGGAAGGAAGCTAACACAATCTACAGTCACTAAAAAGCTGTGAATATCTTCTTTAAAGGGCCCCTAAACCACCGAGGTTGAAATTTAGTTGCGGTGTTGCAGTTCTACACAATAAGGCAATGAACAGGTAGCCACGAGAATTTTTCGAAACGGTGCAGTAATAGTGGAGCTACGTGTGTTTGATTATCGAAAAGTAGTCCCCACTCATTTTACTCTTTCATCTGGTACACGCCATATGGACAGTATCGTCTTTTCCTTGCCTAGTACACCTCCAAATGTTACGGGACAGGCCAACACCAACGAGCTCTGTTGCTGTTGCGCTGGCCCGTCGTCCTGCGAGGGGTGGCGCTAATACAACGGAACTGTATGGTGACTCGTGTTGAAGAGCCTCATAGGGAGACCCTTCTGTTGGCGTTTCTGTTCTTTGCCCCCATTGGCTGCCCACAATGGCATCGCGCGCAACACGACGAGGAAGAAGGAGTGTGTGTATTTGCTTGCAGGCCTTGCCGGCAGTCGTACACTTTCGTTCGACCAATCGACAGCACCGGAAACTGGTGACATCATCAGAGACAGCCTGGTGATGTCAGGACAAACTGGGGGGTGCAGGATAGATCCAGAGAGGCGCACGGGGTCATTTTCTTCATATTGTGGTGCTCCGGCAGTGCTACGCACTCTGGCATTTGGCTTCGTCGATCGTGACGGCATTCTGATTTCGATACGCGTGTTTACTTGAAATGTTCAAAAAATGACGAGAAGTGGTTTAGGGGCCCTTTAAGCCACCCTGAGCATTTATTCCTTCAGATATATCAAAACATACTTTAGTGATGATGCATAATAAAGTGATCTAGTCTGGCTCCTCAGTGTCTCGAAATTTTTGGTTTCGAGAGACATGTTTCCCGTGCCTCTTGAATATCTTCTGATGAGGCTTTACTGTAATATACACAAACAATTGTGTAACTCCTCCTGGAAGTATTATTCATTAAGCCCGGTCACTTATGTGCAAAGCTCGTGGTTAAGTCTTGATGTCCGTACTTTTTAGAGCTATGTTTATTAATTCATGCTGTTCTTATTGGTTCTTTGATGCAGGAGACAATGCCTACGAAATTATTGGCCCTGATCATGAGAGCCCTCAAGGGGCAAACAACATCTCTGTTGCAGAAGTGAGCCCGATACCACTTGGAAGTTACCATGACAGATGACACGGCAGCAATAGATACAGAGACTGCCATGTCTACTGCAGCTGCAACAGTGTACAAGGCAAGCAGCAGTGCGTCAGCATCAGCAGCAGTGTCAGAAGGAACCACACCAGGCCTGGTAGAGCAACATGTGTGCTATCACTGACTTTTTTTGTAGTGGATACAACTCATTTGCGCAACATACAAAAGCTTTTCACCACGACTGTGAGCCAGTGTTATTGTGCAGCAAGTGCAAGACTAAGTTAGGTGTTATAACACAGTACAAGCATCACTTTAATATATGCAAATGCAAACATTACAGTTGTTGCCTCCCCAGCCAGCCCACATAGTGACAACAATGTGGAACACATGGTGGGACACACCTCTCCCCCATTACAAGATAGTAGAGACTGTCAGTGTTGTTGCTAGATTGACTGGTCTTTGTAGGCAACTAGAAGGACAACACAGGTGTCATAAGATTGTTGTTGATGTTGTTGAAGAGGTAAAAAAGAAGTTTGATGCAGCTGAAGTGCCAACTGATATTGAGCAAATCAAAAGCAACCACCTGAGAAAGCAACACTATCGAAATTTGGGTATCTATGTGCCGCCAACTCTGGTAAGAATGGCATAGGACAGAAGTGTGATGAAAATCACACAGACACTGCTGTTGCATCACTGGCCACAGTGAGCAGCGACTTGTAGGGCAAGAGAGTCAACTGAAACTAACATTATGATATCATGCTCCCATGTGACCACTTTTCAAGTTATTTTGCAAGATACAGCTCAACCTCCAGAAACGAGACTGCAACTTGTCTGTAAAAAAGCTTTCACAAAAAATTATTGATAACACTATTAACATAGCAGTATCTTTTTTTTTTGTGTGTCGGTTCGAGGTTCCCGGCTGTCCATTAATGCAAAAATTGAGGAAAAAAAGAACATGTGTCGTACTTACACCTTTTTAACAAGTACGAGGGGGACAGAACTTTTCTAGTCATGCATCTTCATCATACTATCAAGTTTTTAAATGCCTTTTATAATTATTATTACCAGTTATATCTGAGGGCATTGTATGCATGTAGCAGGTGTAAAATCGGGTCAGTTGGATCAGATGCCTTATCTGCAAGCGAGCCCTATATTCAGGAAATTTGAATTAAAATAGTTACGTTAGAGACGCAGTCTTTCAGCACTTTATTGCCTGTGGTTTAAGCATTGCTCAATACTTTTGTGGGTGGCAATTTCAACCGGCACAGCACTGCGCTTTGCCACAGTCACATTTGTCTTCCAAGCGGTGTTTACCGTTTGTGTTGATCTGTTTGTGTATGCATAGAGCAAGTTTTAAATTTATATTTTTCTGCATTCTTGTGCTTGCACTAAGCTTGTATAAGGCAGTTACAAAATGTGCGTCACTATAACAAACTGTTCTGTTGAGCTTACACTTGCAAATAATCGTGTTCAGATGGCCGCACTTCTATGCGGGTGCACCGCTAGCTTTGTGTATGTTCTCATGTTTGTATAAAGCTTATATAAGCTAGTTAGAAAATGTATGTCACTAAGCATTGTGATATTCTTTAAAGAACTGCTTGGTTGGTTTTACACTTGTGAATTAATATTGAGGCGGTGGTATTCCCATGTATGCCCACTGCTAGCTTTCTGTGTCCTCACGTGTTTGTATTAAGTTTCTACAAGGGAGTTACAGCATGTACGTCACTAAGCGCTGTGATATTTTTTAAAGAACTGCTTTGTTGGTTTTACACCTGTGAGTAATAGTACTCGGGTGGCACTAGTCATGTGTAGGTACACAGGGACCATTTGTATACATTATGCTCATGTAAAGCAGTTACAAAGTGTATGTCACTAATTACTGTGATATTTGTTGAATTGCTGTGATGGTTTTACACATGTGAATAATAGTGGTCAGGACACAGTACTTGCGGTGTATAGTTGAATTTATACACTGCCAAGACATGGGCTGTATACGTACCAAAAGAAATGTATGTCATTATATTGTTGTGATTATTACTGTTTGGATTTTATTAAACTGTAATAAAATTGTTTCTTGTATCTATTGAGGTATGGCAATTTGTCATGCAACCAAACTGAGGACCTGAACTTGTGCATACAAATAAACAGCTAATTAAAGAGTATACTGCTCATATTTTGCTAAACCAGTTTAACAAATCTTGTACTACAATGCTGGAAAAATGACAGAGCTGACTCGGATGTACAGAAAAAGTTCTGCACTGGCTGAAGGACTGCCCCACAATGGAGTTCGTAATGTTGCGTTTATTGGAGTAGAACAGAAAGTGCACTTCTATTAAAAATGCAACAGTCGGTGCAGAAACATAAGGCAGACGAGCGGATGTGGCACATTTTTTTCAGGGCCCTCCATGCCTACTACTGCATTTCTAGTCTTCCTGTGCTCTGCGTATAAGCCCCTGTTCAGCCAAGGTTTTTACTCCATGACAGTTGTTCTACTGGGTTTGTAGCAATATTGAAGAAAAAAATTCAATGGTTTTCAAGGACTTTCGAGGCCCCGACACAGTAACTTCAAGGACCTCGTGCAATGTGTGTAGTAGTTTGGACAGGCAATAACTTGTTCAAGAACACGGTTAACTTTAATGCAAACAAAAGAAAACAAAACAAATCGCATTTCAGTGATTTCAAACATTTGAAAGACTGCTAATTTGCCTTTCACCGCCCACCACTAAACGCACACAAGGAAGCATTTCAAGAAAGCGCTCAAATTTTTTCTGCAATAGCACAATTAACTACTTGGACCTGCAACATTTGCAGTTTTTGAATACTGTTTGGTTTGGTTTGACAGTGTACGTGATGTCATCTGTTGCCTCAGCTTTTTTCACCATCAAATAAGCAATAGTCATTTCTAATTTCTTTTTATTGTGTCTGTCGCTCTCAATTTACTCTTCACGGCTTCTCTTCGAATGCCTCAACTGTTGAGCTTCCTGCTTCTGCTCCTCCAAGCACATTTGTCGCCGGTTCCATGTGCATAAAACTGGTATCTGCAGCTCCTTTGTAATTTCAACTTTAAGGATGTCGCTTTCCTTCTATTACCTCCAGAGACAATTTTCTGTGACATGCGAAAGAGTGTCACAGAAGGGAAAAAAAGCGCTTGGCAATGTCTGCTAAGTCTAGCCAAGTGTACAGGACTTTGCAGTACTTCTAAAAATTCAAGGGTTTTCAACGCCTTGAAAATGGCATTTTAGAAATAAAGGATTTTCAAGGATCGCTACAAACCCTGGATTCTAGCACCTAAATTTTACAAGCTTATTTTGGCATGGAGTTAGGAAATTCATGCTTTCTAGCTAACGCTGCACTATCTCTGTACAGTGAAGCCACGAGAGCGCAACTATTTTGGAGTAAAGAAAAATACTGAAAGCTTTTAATACCACTCTTCTTTTTTTCTATGGAGCTTCGTATTGCCTAGTTAAGTTTACGAATGTGCCTGGTTTTGGCGGGCGTTTCTTCGACATTTTCTGGAAGAAGCAGATGTCTAGCCCCCGTATTCAGAAATGTATCTTAACACAAAGCTCATGCTTGACTTGATATAAACGACGCCTGGTGCGAACGTCCCCCAAGACGCTCACTGCCTTTCTTTTGGTGCGTTCACGACTTGCGTCGTTTAGATCAAGTCAAGCATGGGCTTCAATTTATGATGCATTTCTGCATATGGGGGTAAGCGTGCACAATTCCGGGCAACGCACTGTGCCATTGACACTGAGAGAAAACGGGGAAAACAGAGTTAAACCACTTATGCTCCTAAACTTTCGCGTACCTGTGGTGTGCGTGAATCGTGGAAGAAGAAACAGCGCAAACACAGGGACGAAAAAAAGCATCAACCACACCAGCGCTTCGTGGTGTGGCATGTTTTTGCGTCGTCCTTGTGTTGCGCTGTTTCTTCTAAAATGCTCAACCAACTAGCCGGCAAGTCCATCCTGTGCATATATAAATTGAACACACGCATGAGTGTAGATGGTCTTCGAAGCTTTTAGAACGAGCACTGCCACAGGATACGAGCAGTGCACGCGTAACAAGTGGACACATTAGTCATTTAAACATGCGTGCCAATGCATTTGACGCGGCTATCGGCATAAGCAGTCTCCAAATGCTGGAATGCATGCGCTTCAAAACGCTAACGATCCGCTGCTAATGCAGGACAACAGCTCACAGCGGACTGAACCAAACTCTATAAACTAATGCACTTGAAAAGAACGCCTACACGGCAGCGTGAGGCACTTCGAAATGCCTGGTACTGGCGTCGCAGTTGCTCACCAGTATACGCGTGAATTAAATTCACATACGTGGATGGTTGGCGCAATACTTTGTATCCGCGTATTTTGGAGAACATGGACTGGAGAAGCACTCGATCATGAGCTGAACGGCACATTTGTTATTTTCCTGCGGTGACGACAAGCCTTGAATAGTTCTCACGTTGTCGTCTACGTTGTCTTCCTTCGTTAGTCGTAGCAAGGAATGGAAATGATGCAAACGCACACGTATTCCAGTACACAACAGCACAGCACACTGCAGAGAAACCCCACCCACCACAGCCGATTCATCAAATACGTTTGGTATATATATAAGCTCTAAAAGAACACAACTGGGCGTGGCGGTGCTGTGGTGTAATGGTTATGATGTGTGTTTTGAATTGTACAAATGTGAGTGTACGCGGGTTCGAATCCACATGATGTATATAGCATTGTGATTCTTGATAAGTATGTGATTTCCTTGACAATTGTATTCTAATTAGATTGTGTGACTCCTGATTGTGAAATTTGCGGAGATGTTTGCAAATTAAGCGTTAATTCACTTTTTTTTCTCCTCAGGGGCGTTCGTGACGCATACGCATAGGCCGCTTCAGAGCAGTCACGCCTCACGGTAGTCGGCAAATAGCCAGGAAAAAATGACATTAAAATCCTGCATAACTTTGCTCACGCCTATTCTGAAGGCCGCTTGGAATCGGGCCTGTGTCTCTGAGGAGCCGCCTAGGGAACAGTATATCAGCGGCCCTAATTTGATCTGATTTCCTGCCTGCATGCGTGACCAGGACTTGGCTAAGAGGGTATTGGGAAGAGTACTAGCACTCTGTTCTGAAGGAGTACAAGCACTCTGTTTGGGGGAGTAGAAGTACTCGGTCTGGCGGTGTACTATTAACCCTGTGGGGAGAGTATTAGCACTCTGCGGAAGAGTACTAGCACTCCCTGTGGGAAGAGTATTATCACTCTGCGGAAGAGTACTAGCAATCCCTTGCGGTGGAGTAACAAAACTCTGTCAGGAGGAGTTGACCTACTCTCTCTCAAAGAGGGTCGATCTACTCTCGAAAAGAGAGTGAAATATGGGACAAGCAGCTACTCCCTCAAAGAGAGTGCCCGGCACTCCCTTAGTTTTTAGAGTGTGTGTGAAACCGTGATTGGATAGAGGACCGCCATGTTGGAATAAGACGCCACTTTTCTGGAGGAACAAACGTCAAAAGGGCAGCGGCTTTGTACACTGGAGCGTGGGTTTACATGCGCCGTCATTATCAATATGAGAAGTTGCAGCTACTGGGTAAGCATAGACGTGCTAAAATGAAACACCTTGGAACTCATACTTGTTCTGGGATCGTCATTTAAAACTGGGAAGTTACAGCCACTGAACAGGTGAACTTATTTTGATCACACATACTGTGACTAGCTATGGTGCAGGTTTCTTGAACGAAGTCACGGGATGCAGAAAATATCGGATTTTAACACACGGTGAGTGGCAGCGCAAATTGACCTTATGCGTCATCAGGGGTAACGAACTTCTGAGCCGTGGGTTCTTCATAGCGTATGCGTATAGATCGATGAGTCGCTGCCTACGTAGGGCTTCCACGACACTAAGTGGATGAGAGCTCGCTATAGATTACGGACGAAATTGTTTTCCTAGGGCTTGCCCGGTGAGTCACATGTGAATCCGCGTATATACTGAAAACCCAGCATAACAAGAGAGGTACATGGGGACATTGTTTTGTTTTCTAAGCCAGAACTGAAGGAATAGATGAAATGTATTGCGTTGACAGATGAATTACTAAAAGCGGGGAGATTCATGCTCTTCATTCTTTACATCACGGCTATTGCAATGCAATGCTGCAATGAACGCTGTGCTAAATAAAACGCGCGCTTTTTTCTTTTGCATCTGCAGAGTAACGTAGCATGCTGAGAGAGAAATAAATAAGGTAAGACAAATAATCTTGGCACTACTTACGGGGTACTGAACCGACGTCTGTTCGAGACTCCCTTTTTCTAGCAATAATGAAAAAAAAAAAGCTTAAGCTTTTGTGGTGCGCCATCGACACCTGATATGTTGCGTTCCCGAAGAAACGCAACGCATTTCGCAGTAATTACTGCAACCATCATAACTTTACAGAATAGTGTCTTCCTCTATTTTTTGTATAACATGGGCACTTCTTCCTGTACATACAGTAGCATGAGTGCTTCGTGCACTGCCTAGTCAGCTGCACTTCCTTTTTTACTCAGAAATAACTGTCAACACCCTCTCGAACGCTTGTCTTATGTACTCTAAACCTGTACGTACCCTCTATAATAGTGTTACTTTTGAGTTTGCCACTGTGGATCAGCGTCTGCAGTACTTCGCTGCTGAGTACAAGTTGTCTGGTTGCCATGGGGTCCCAGCCACATCGGCCGCATTCCGAGGGCAAGGGAGTAGGCAGTAGGCAAACAAAAACTCGAATTTTGTGTGTCGTAATTTGGGGGCAAGTTTAAGGATTTTCTTTGTTCAAAATTAATTCACACCTTCCTACTACGGCTTCCCTCCTAGCTTTTGGTACCTTAAAAACGTAAAGCTTCACCAATCGATAGTTCAAAAAGTTGCTTTACTACCTTAAACAGGCGCGGCTCCTTCGGCGGCGTTCAAAGTGAACGAAGATGATGCGCAAGCTGCTTAGCAAGCTGAAGGGGAAAACGAAAAGAAGCCCAACCATTCTGCCTGGGTTTCAACCAAAGGTCTTGTTTATCACTGCCTCTCCAAAACTGAAGGTCCAGTTCCCGGAACGTTGTTACCTTAATTACCAGAATTGTGGCGCAGCAAGAGAGGCGACAGAATAACACATGTGTTGCTTCCAATTGATTTACTTCCATAAGAACACATATACACAAGTGTACAGCACATTAGCAACAAGCACAGCCAGAAGTGATATCCCAGAAAGTTATATTCGTTACTGTGGTTTACAATAGAAGGTTCGCTTACACGTGGATCACCTTTTCTTTCGTTGAAAGTTGTCACTTTCGTTGTGCTTGGTCATCGGCAGCTCACTTCCCTTTCCTTTTCACTTGGGTCTTATTGATGATCTGGCGACTCTCCTGGTGGTACGACCAGTGCGAGTGGGTGTTTCTCCAGCGAGCGGGGGTGTCTCTTTTTGTACAGGAGAAGCTGGTGAGCCAACCGTTCACCAAAGTAGAGCTGCCGGCGCCCCCGAAAAACGAGGCAGATGTGGACGTGTACCACCGACAGAAAGCCAAGCTCCTAGAGTACGAGGCTCGCGAGCTGCGTCAGAAGCTGATCGAGAAAGAACGAGAGAACGAGAGGCTGCAGACGGAGATCGAGGTGCACCGGCGGAAGGCATCTAAGGTCATCGTGCGCAGCCGGTCGCTGGACAGTGAACTACAGGTATGGCCTTGCAAGGGTGGGGATATGACAGCAGGACAATATGGTAGCCGGAGTAAATAAAAAGAAAAGGAAACTGGCTGACTTTCTTGGAACAGTATACAGTACCCTCGTTCGTATTAGGTAATGGCGCAACTGCGCTGATAGCAAAATTGCCCCGAGTCGTCTCCTCTGGGCGTTCGCACTGTGTTGTGGTGGCCAAATGTGAGGGCTACCTTTGAGCACGAGTTATGTTCAGAGACTAGGAAATGTCAGCTAGAGTATTATTATACTGTCCTGTTGATGTTTTATTTGTGGTGATTCAATAGGGGATTCCACGCGGCGTTTCCTCAACACTTTTGGAAAAGAAAAAGCTCTATTTTCAGATAGTGAGGTGAAAATCACTGTAGCCTTGCTCGGTGTTTGTTCGTAAGAGTTAACAGAATAGTTTATTTATTTATTTATTTATTTATTTGGTTAACTATACAATATTGCAATGATGCTTGGGGCAAAAGGTGACATTAGATAGTCACCTGACTATAGGCCTTTCAACCTTTTCAACCGTTCTTTCAACCTCTTTAATGAGGTGTTTTCACAATGCACATATATCGTGGTCCATCAGCCGTTTTCTACGGTACGTGTGGCGCTGGCTGCACCATCTCTCATCCGGTACTTGATTCGGTTTGCATGCATAAATTATGAAGAGCTTTGACATTTTTCCTCTGGTTCAGCTCAGCAGTGGAGACCAATCTGAAGCCTCTTGGAATTGCTGATAAGGACGCACAGATGTGTCTAAAGGGTTAGAGGGAAGAAAAAAAAGGAAATAGGGAGTGGGCAGTGGTCACGTGCTTCAAAACGTTGTTCAATGCAAGTGTTTGTATGATCAATTTCATTCTGTGGTGTGTAGCGCAAACAGGGCACGCAGAACGAAATTTCACGTGGTCGATGCATGCATGCATGCATGCATACATACATACATACATACATACATACATACATACATACATACATACATACATACATACATACATACATACATACATACATACACACATACATACATACATACATACATACATACATACATGCATACATACATACATACATACACACATACATACAAACATACATACATACATACATACATACATACATACATACATACATACATACATACATACATACATATATACATACATAACATTAAACAACAAGAAAAAAAATAAATATGAAAACACAACACAAATAACATCCCAGCAGATCTATTTTTCACCGTAATGCAAGTAACATAGCGCAGTAAGGACGAAGGAAAAATTGAGACAGGACAAGCGCTGACTTTCCACAAAGGCTTTAGTGCGGATCCTTAGCATATTTTTCAAAGCCGCTACCAAGCAAGAAACTGAATACTTTATTACTGTTTTTTGACAAGGAGATGTGTGGGCACGATAAACAGGGAAGCACGTGTGTGCCTCCCTGTTTATCGTAAATTATTATGGGATCTTTCTGGTCAGTTGATCAGCATTTTTAGGCAGTATACTCGCTTTCAGGGTGCATAGCTTATGCGTATACAAGCTAGCTCATGAGTCCGTGCTTTAGAAATTCTATTCGCAACGACCGTCAGTTTCTCTGGTTCTCCCATCTTCGTGAATGTTCACCCACCACCCACTATCTACACCACTGGTAATTCCCCCTCAATTCCACTTTTACAACCGGCTCAACAATGAGCAACTGAAATCGCTTCTCGACTAGCGTCACTAAACATAGCAGTAAGCGCAGGCGGTGGGCTAAAATGTGCAACGGTCATCACCGAGACGGATTTGCTTTCTAGAGTTCGCTAAGTTCACCCGATGGCTCTTACCGAAAACGTGTCAGGTTAAATCCACGCGGGACCGACGAAACACTCCGGCTTACTCGACTCACCAAGCATTCCGGGCTCCTTGATTTTGCAGGTGGACCTGAAGCGGCAGCTGCAGCTGGTGGAGCAGGAGGCCAACATTCTTCGTCAGAAGGCGCAGGACCTGGAGACCGAGAACGACAAACTCATGGCCGAAAACAAGCGTTGCCAGCTGCGCCTGAGCAGGAAGCCGCCGCCTGGCCCCCAGGAACTGCTCCAGCTGGACAACATGGAACTTAAGGAGAAACTGAATGACGCTGAGCGCAAGCTCAAAGTGCTCAAGGAAGAACTCGAGAAGGTGGGAACACACAGCGCCGCCTACGCGATACATCGATAACTACAAAATGTCGCGGCTTTCAGAAGTGTGCTGTCGCGTCAGCCCCACAAAGCTTCAGATTCCGACTTTCGTTGTCGCGTTGCGGAGGTTCGGGATGTAACGCAAGACCTACTGATGCTGGGTGTTGAAATTCGTTACACATGCAGGGTTTTCTTGCAGGAATCACACACGCTTGGTGAGGTGAAGGAGCTAACCCAAGTCTTATGAAAACAGCTAAGAAGCTCGGGCCAATAGACGACGAGGCGTCGCGCCCCTTTTATTTGTGCACGGTCAAGAAAAAAAGAAAGAAAACAGGCTGAAAAAGAGATTCTTCATTTCGTGATGTCAGCGAACATAACCGCGACCCGGTTGCGTTTTGACAGGTGCCCCTTGCTCGAGCACTATTCTGCTTAATGCAACGTAAGGAACATAAAGCTGAGACAGAGTACAGACAAATGAGCGTTTGTCTGTGTACCCTACTTCTGTGTTTCCTGTTACTTACTTCGCACCAAGCAGCATAATGCACACCAAAGCTAGATACTAACTCTCTCACGATCAAGTTCTTCTCAAATATATAGCTTGCTCGAGCACTACGGCGCAGCTTCGAGAAGGAAGGTGTCGCTACAGAACTCTCGCGAAACTATACGGCTGTTGACCGCATAAAATTTAAGCCCGTAATTACATAACCATGGTCGCTGGAATTTGCAAGTCCTTTAGACCTCCTCCACAACATAATATCACGAAGGTAGAATGTTCAGGCACGGGCGATCGATGAAAAGGCGCACTAAAGGCACACCATGCGCATTTTCATCGAGCGGCCATGACGTAACGCTCTATACGTCGTGACCACATGGTGTGGAGAAGGTTGGAAGGACTGCTCGAATGTTGTTCGACGTGACTGAATTGCGTCTGTGCTTTTTCGTCCTTTTAGAGGAAGGCTGAAAAAACTAACCTTGATGCCTGTCTTACTTTTCGTTTCACGCAGGTCGCAGCAGGAGCAGCGCCGTCCGCCGTAGTGATCCAGGAGTACGCGCCCAAGAAGGAAAAGCCGAGCGACATCGAGAACGACCTGATCGCCGGCCTGAAAAAGAAGGTTCGCGCCAAGGAGGAAGAGATGTCGGCGCTGCAGACCAAGATCGTCCAGCTGGAGGTGGAGAACAGCCGCGTGAACCGCGAGTTCAAGAAGCTCAAGGATGCGCTCAACTACAAGAAGAGGCCGCCACGAGCGGTCAGGGAGACAGCCACTCGAGGGGAGCTGAAGGACATCATCAGGGACCTGGAGGACGAGATCAGTGAGCGTCGGCCAGTTTTTTCTCTTTTTATCGCGGTATTTTCGTACATGGCACGCAAGCTACGCAGGACACGCGCAGATTTTGGTTGAAGCATTTCGGATACTGATAAAGCGTTCTTTCAAAACTCAATTTGAGGCAGTATCGCTCCTTGATTGTTGGAAGAGAAAGGGAAGGACAAAATGCAAGTTTTAAAGCTGAAGCCTCAGTGCCTGTAGATGAGCGTTACGTCACAGATTTCAAATATTGTTTAATGCTTATGCCTTAGCTTGCTAACTTGCCAATTTCCTAAATTTAACTAAACCCAGAAAGACGCCGTCCAAACCCGTGACGTCACGGTCAACTTGGACGGGAACATGAAGGCGGAGTCGGACACCCGGTCTTTAGTTCTCGCGTCTTTTCTGCCTTATCAAACCACTCCTCTTTGTAAGAATAATGCCTTGTTTGATATTGTGGCATGGTATTGTTTTTAGTAGAGCTCCGATAATTTTTCACTTTAGTGTCTCTTTAAGGTTTCAAATGAAAAAAAAATGACTGAAGGTACGCACCCGCATTTGAAAATGACATGCAAGTTATACAGTTCATTTTATTTACCACATACATAAGTGGTTGTGACGAGGAAAAAAAGCTGCATTAGAAACAGCTTGACTAGCCCTGAACGAAAGCACACAGCACAAAAATGAAAAAAAAAAAGGTTATGCAGATCCAAGGCACATCTTCGAATAAATGTGAAACGAAGCTTTCGTCAAGCGGTTAATCAAGTGCTATATATTTGCTCACTTCATTCCTGCTTCGTTTGGCGTAAAGGAAACTGGCAAGCAGGCACGGGCTCTCGCGCACCCGTGCTGTGCGATGGGGCAAACGCGGCGGCCATCTCAAAGAGCTAGTTGGCTTTGGCACGATAGAAGTGTACGCCCAATTGAACCTGGTACAAGCAAGTGTAAAGTAATGGAATGGAATAAACTTTATTATGACGTCGAGGCTCGTGTTGTTCACTATGAGTAGTGCCTCCAAAACCTCCTTGGTGGCCTCTTTATTCCAGGGAACTGTGGCTCTCTGCCTGACAGTCTGGCCCTGCGAAGGAATTTTGAGAAAAGCTGTAGGAGGGGCGGTAGCTCGGCTAGATTCGAGCACGCCAGACCACAGAATTTTAGAGAATACGATATCCGAGAGAAAGCTTTATATCTGCGCAGCCTCAGAACGCAACCTAGTATTCGTATTTACATCCTCCACCAGTACATGTGAGCGACGTTTTGATGTTTGGTTTTACGGACTACTGTTGCATGCTGCTCGGAAATTGAACGTTTTCTGAGATCCCGTGGTCCGTAAGCTTTTGTGGTTGACTGTACGTACGTTTGGTTCATTGTGATGTGTTTACATGGACACACACACACAAAAAAAAAAAGAGGAATTGTGGCCTTATGACTGGAGCACCAGGCTGCTCTGCTAGGGGAGCGAGGTTCAATATCACCATCGCGCACGTAATCCTTCTTTTTCTCCTTTCTTTCTTTTCCTTTCTTCTTTTTTTAAGTGTGTGCTATAAGGCAAGACAGCATCAGCATCCAGCAGCCACGGTCAGAAAAGTCCGGGAGGGTTCATAAAGAAAGCTTCGCTTTAAACCATTTCTGCAGAAATACGCAAGCTAAAAGAAGTTTCACGGAAACAAAACATTCTCTTTCAGCACAAAACGCTGCTCTTCCAGGCTGTGCCCGGAAGAGCATGCTTGAGGATTCCATGCTCGCTCAACTACTCGTTAAACGTACTCGATTAAGCCTAACTTTTCTGCGCCTGTCTCTGAACAGGATAACTAGAGCACAATAAAAAGAGAATAACTGTTCTATGTTTTCTTTTTTTTTATGAAAACCAGTATATGCGCTTCTTTCCGCTAGGTTGTGTGCCTTCTTCGAGAATCTAATTTAATATTTCGCCTTCTGGAGGCTATCAATCACTGCAACCTAATTAAGTGTCCGAAAATCTCATTACCGGCGTTTAATAAGAGAAAGAAGGGTGACGGGTGACAGCGACTGATAAAAATAAATGGCGTTTAGAGAGTAATTTTTCAGTCTGACATGCAATAACGCAAAGGCCGGGAATTATCGAAGAGAATAATGCTATGTAGATTTTCTCTTTATACTTCAGGAGCAAATGTTTAAGGGTGCCACACGTATTTAAGGAAAGTGGGTAAAATTCTTGCGGTCGTGCGAGGAGAACGAAAAACGCAAAAACATGTTTTGTAGTAGAAAATCAAGGCACATGGCAGTAAAGATGTCTTCAGAAGTTTGATATCAATATATGCAAAATGAAGTGACTCGATCGTTGAAAGGGCGAATAATATATACAATAAAGAAAGTGTTTGTTGTAAAATGCTTGACGTAAAAATATATAAATATTTTTAATTACCACTTATGGATGTTCTTACTAGTACGAGAGCTCTGAGAGTTGTCGCTTTTTCTTAAAATTAGTTGCATGAAATACAAGTCATCGTGTCGTTGATTTTGCCCTTAATCATATTCAGCACCAGTGTGAACGAGGGTTTTTTTTTTAATGTTCGAGTGTGTGGGTGCATGCGTGTATGGAAGTCTGTTTTCTTGCGCTCTCAAGTTTCTACCAAGACATTGAGTAACATAGTTGAGATTTTGAAGCGGTTCTCCTTACAACGGTAAAAAGAATAACTCTCATAGCAGTTAACACCTTGAAAAAGGTTATGGTTGATTGACGGGAAAGATTGAAGCAAGGCTGAAACACTTTCAGCTCATAATCTCATAATGCGTTCCCTTTCTTCTTGTTCTAATCAATTAAAGTTGCCTAGTGGGTTCAAGTAGTCTACTATATCTCGCGCTTCACAGGCTTAAAATTCATGTTTTCTATGCTGTACCAGGCAATGTGTGTTGCGCACGTCCGAGCACTCTTGGCGTCAAAAACTCTTCAAAATTTTCCTCGTGCAGCTGCCTCTACGAAAAAAAAAGAAAGCATTATGCTATAAAGAATAACAATGGGTAACCCTAGTGCGAGAACTGTCCCACTAAACGAAAATGGCCGTTAAAGATGACTGCATACTACCGGAAATCGTGCCTGAGAAGTACAAGATTAATAGAATAAATGCAAAATACTGCCAAAGCAAGAGAAAACGAATTCAAGTTAAAGGCTTGATGCTAGATGTAGTGCCGTCAGTAAGATGCAATGAGTCTTAGTAAAGGTCCCAATGGTCTGAATGGTGCGAGAAACAGCATGGCGAAAGACGAAGACAAGAACAAGTCAGACAGGTTGTTGCACCCAGGAACAACATTTAGGGCAATATAGCAACGGTGCTCTTTAAATCATGTGGCGGAAGAGTCGCTGCACTAATGTCGCCTTCCCTTTTTCGTCTCAGGTGAGCTGCACGTCACGCTGAGGAGCCGGGAGGTGACGCAAGAAGGCATGGCCGAAGAGGTCGAGTCGGCCAAGAAATCGCTGGAGGAGGCGCAGCTCAAGGCGAAACAACAGGAGGCCAAGATGGCGTCCGAGCTCGAGTGCCTGAGGCAAAAGGTGGACAAGCAGCAGGAAGATCTGCAGAAGGAACGGAAGAAAGCAGACGCGTTCAAGAAGCAGCTCGAGAGCATGATGAAGAGTTCCGCGGGCGGCCCCGCTGTCGCCGCCGACGTCATCGAGAAGGTCGCCTCGCTGCAGGTCATCGAAGAGAACGCGGCTAAGAAGCAGAAGGAGCTCGAGCAGAAGCTCGCCCAAGAGCAGAACAAATACAAAGAGCTCGAGCAGCGAATGGGCGTCATGTCCAAGCTGAACGAAAGCCTCGCGGCTAGCGTCAAGCTGCTCGAGTCCAAGGGCAAGGAGCTGGAGGAAGAGGTGAGGCGAAGGGCGCCATCAAAAGGAGTGAGCGAGCGAGCGAGTGAGTGAGTGAGCGAGCGAGTGAGTGAGTGAGTGAGTGAGTGAGTGAGTGAGTGAGTGAGTGAGTGAGTGAGTGAGTGAGTGAGTGAGTGAGTGAGTGAGTGAGTGAGTGGGTTAGTTAGTCAGTCAGTCAGTCACTTAGTTAGTTAGTTAGTTAGTTAGTTAATTAGTTAGTTAGTTAGTTAGTTAGTTAGTTGGTTAGTTAGTTAGTTAGTTAGTTAGTCAGTTAGTTAGTTAGTTAGTTAGTTAGTTAGTTAGTTAGTTAGTTAGTTAGTTAGTTAGTTAGTTAGTTAGTTAGTTAGTTAGTTAGTTAGTTAGTTAGTTAGTTAGTTAGTTAGTTAGTTAGTTAGTTAGTTAGTTAGTTAGTTGTGCATTCACAGGCAAGCTAGCCTTGCATGGTGATGTCGGCACTGCTTCACCTTTGTAAGGGTGTACTGTGGGGCTGGTTGGTTTGATATATGTTGTGCTAATTTCCAGCGCAGATACTGAGAGAACCAAAGAGACAAGACAAAGCGCTGATTATCACCTTGTGTGTATTGCTGAATCCTGCTTAAGGCGGAACAGTTTTTCCGTGTGATTCCGTCTTACATATATTCTGCACAATCCCTCTATAAACATGAGTTGGTAGTCAGCGCTCTTTCTTATCTGTTTAGTTGTCTCTGCTTCTGCGCTGGAAAATAGCTTTCCATCTACGTACCACATGTGATATGTGTACTGGCGGCTATAAAATGACAACGACAGCACGTTTTAATTTCATTATAACGATATCAAGTGTGCGTCTTGCAGGAACTTCAACAGGAGGCGTGGTACCTCCGTCCTCATTGGTCTCGGAGTCTTCCGAGAATATTACACATTCCAGAAAATCACAGCGGAAGCCCTCGAAGGTGCATGTTGCATACAGAACAACCAAAAAAAGCCCACCTAGTTTTTGCACGCCTACAACAAGTGGCAAAAACCTGTGCCCTAAAGGCAAGATTGACTCAGGGTATACGAGTTAGCAATGCATGTAGTGTCCCGTGCTTGATCGCATTCGAGATAAAAAAAGAGTTTAACTGCAGCTTGAGGCTATAGGCTTGGCGAAATAACTATTTGCCATTTATACTATCCATGTATAACCTTCAATATCGCGCCAGTCGTGACTCGCAAGTAATTCTTTTCTTAATCAAGCGGAATGACTAAAGCCGATTCACGCGCCACATCCTAGTCTTAGAACAAAAAGCTTCCTGAAATTTATCAAGGCTGTGGCTACACAGAAACAATATTTTTGTCAGAATCCCTACTCTCCGTATGTACTTGCTTTTCGGTCTTGTTTGCAGCTTGAGAAGCGCAAGAAGGCTCTACAAAGCGCCGAGACTCAGGCCAAGTTGCTCAAAGGAAAGCTAGAATCTACAGAAAGCGGGTACACGCAGCTCAAGAAAGAGTGCAGCAATCTCCGTGTTGAGGTACGTCTAGGCCAAATGGACACCGGCAGTTTTTCAGGAAGTTTTTTTTCGTGAACGGGAGTTTGCCTTTCTTCTCACTTTTTAGGCTGTCGTAATCCAATGGCTCAGGCATAAGATTACCTTAAGCCAAATTGATTATAAATGACATTAAGTTATAAATGTGTTGAAAACTTCTGAAGCGTCGTTCCAAAGCCCTAGAAAAGTTGTGCAGCGTTGGTAATTTAACTGCAAAGCTTTCAGCGATGCCAATGCTTGAATGGGAGTTTGCAAACATTTAGATGCACCGCTGCCCTAAAAAAGCGGGTTAGTCGCATTGGTAGCAAATTCGTAATTTTGAAGCAACGCTGGCTGTTCTTCTGAGCTCCTGAGTACTATAATTCAGTCGTTACACCACTTCTCTAGTAAGCTGATCATTTATACAATCTACCGCGCCGTTTTACTCGGGGCAGACTACCATTTTCGTCTAACCGTGCAGTTGCAGGAAGCTAAATCCAAAGAAGGGAATGCGTCAACTACATCGCCGGCCCAAGCCGGTATCGTGTGGACCAAAGAACGGGAGGAATTGAAGCGAAAGCTGGAAGACATGAGGCAAACGCTGGACGTTATGACTCGGAAGGAGATCGAGAAGGAGAAACAATTCCAAGAAAAAGTGAGTGACTTAAATCTGGGTTCGTGCCTGTTGTTGCTTGTTCTCTATATTCGAAATGCCTGCGCAGGCATGAGTGCCTGCCGTTGTGCAGGTACCAAAATTTTGCCTATGTTTTCGTCTTCCGTTTACTGCGTACACAATCAGTCATCATTAATTGCAATGCAGAAGGCGCCAACGTGTAATTATTGATGATATGTTCGCAACTTGCTGCGTGGAGCCTCCGCCGTACGTTTGCAACTGCTGTATGCATGGCACGTTCGCAACTGCTGAAGCTAGCGCAGTTGGCATGGCGTGACGTCACAAGGCAGCACAGAATCCCTATTAGGCTCTGAACTAGTCACCATGACGCACAAAGGGGTGTTAGAATTCCTGCGCTGGAGACGTAAAACGATTAGAAATGCACCACGAAGCGCCGCCATTCATTAGACAATCGTGGTCATCCAGATTTGCCACTGCGGGCTTGTGACGACGTTCTCCCGCTGTAATACACGTATATTTTTCCATGGTGTGCACATTCATATTCGTAGTGTACCACTCTAAGTGAAGTGAAACCACGTAGCGATGTTGTCTTGGCAGTTGAAAGGCAAGAAGACGTGGCCTCTCAAGCGGTGAGGTCTCGGCAGTCCCGCTTGTCCTCGTTTCGACCGAGCAGACGCTAGCAGCCAGCGTATAACTTGGAGCGCCTCAAGTTTGTAGTCGACGGCGACGCAATCATTCTTCGAAATGGGTGCGACCGCTCGTTCTGCAGCGGTGTATCTCTCTGCGGGAGCGAGCACATGATGTCGCAATGAACCATTTTGATCTTCTCTTTTTGTTTTTGAGTGCGCTTTCGTTTTCCGTTCAGGCCCTTCCTCGCCTTCTCTGTGGCTCAATCTTGCTGTTACACTTGCGTAAAGTTTACGCGGAACACGCAGCCATATGCGTAGTCATTGCCGGGTTTCACGGAACGTGATCTGAACGTGTGCCGTGATCCTTTTGCTTGACGTCATTGTAAAACCGGTATTTTGCTGTACATTCGGAGGGCTTCTTGAATGCCAGCACACAGTAAAACCACAGCTAAAGCAAACGGTGCCGAAGCTAGAGCTTTTGCATCAATTTTGAACCGCGTTTTACACTTCAGTTGCTTGACGCTTTGATCGTTTTTGCTGGCCTCTCGAGCCCTGTGATATTTGTCGCTGTCAACTATCTCATGGCGTAAACACAGGTAATATTCAATGCAGTCAGTACAGAGTGTTGAGGTGTGCGGTTGGCCTCGCAGTCGCTTAGTCATTATGTACGTTATTCACTCGCTCATACAACTATTCAATCGATCAGCAAGTCAATAAATTCGTCGGATTTGAAAAAAACTGAAAACACTGAACACTGAAAGAAAAGGTGTTGCCCTTACAACGAACGAATCAGTTACTGTAAGAGTACATTTAACTCTTTTGTCAGGAGAGAGCCATGGACTTGTCGAAGTCGATCCATGAAACATGCACTTTCAATCATTACCTCATTCTTAGACTTCCACGTATCTATCATTATGAAGCTTCCTCGCAAGTATGTGCACTAAAAGGCCTCCATGGCTAGCGAAAGCCGTGTAAACAACCTGTCTTCCGTGTCTAACAACGAGACTACTAATTAGACGCAGTGAATTATCGAAATTTATGTCCTAAAAGCAGGTGGTAAGTGTTCTTGGGTCATCCAGTGTATATGCTCATAAGTAAAAATAGCGCATTGAACGCAGTTCTGATCAAATTACTCAAATTATGCTAAGTCAAACAGAACTTAACGTGGGTATTTACCTGACTTGAAATCTTTTTTTTTTATTCACTATTTTGAGCTCCTTTACATTCCTGATTAAACTGTTCGAATTATTATTTTTTGTTATATAGTTGACGCAAACTCTTTTACGTTATGAAGCATTGTATATTACTAGTCATATTTCATACATCGTCTATTTCAGCACTATAATAGCCTCCAATATTGCAGAATTTCCCAGACGCCGTCCCCAAGTATCCTGATACAAAAAATTGTTCATACTTTTTTATGGAAGAATACGTTAGGTCTTCGTTGACTCAATTGTAAACACTCAAAACACTCCTTTCTCGCACACATCCGAAGAATAGGGACCAAATATTTGTGTCTATATTCACGCACACAAAAACAGCTCTCACGCTTCAATTGTTTGTAAGGGCAAATTTCAGCCAAGTCTGATGCTACACAATTAGCGAAGGCTGCCGGCCAGTGGCAAATAATACTTAGAGCCGAAAAGCTTTGTGAATTTAGCTTCAGAACGACAATAATTTTGCGTCTGCTTATGGAAGTTCTGTCCTATTACGTGAACGCACCTAGTTTTCTCTGCCGTGCGAACTTTTACCTAATTGTTTGGGGAATTTTCTGTGTTTATTTGTTTCCTTTTTGACATTCCTTTAATGCGAGAGCATTAAAGGAATGCCAAAAAGGAATGCCCCATTATGCGAAAATCCATCGGCGTGACTGTAAGATGACAGAAATATCGAAAATGGCCGACGCCACAAGGAGTAAAAACACGTGAAAGAAAGCTCGGATTGACGTAAAACAAAGTAACTTAATGACTTCGAAATGCAAATTTGGTAAATTTCGGCCTGGATGGGAATCGAATCTGGGCCACCGGGGTGACATGATGTGTGGGATTGCACACGTCACGCTTATGAAATACTCGCGGGCAAGGGAGCGCGTTGAGACGCTTGGTGCGTTTTGATTTGGCCTTACCGAGGCGCAGTTCGAAGGTAGGCGAGAGCTTGTGCGGGCAAGGAACGCTCGGAAAAAGTTATTTTACCAATGGGACTATAATGCTTTCGCATTCCCACACGTAAACGGTCTTTAGTATCTGTGCCGAATTTTGTTTCTTGTTTTCTTTTTTTTCGTTAGGAAAATAGGCTCAAGCAAGAGCACGAGAAAAAACTGGAGAAGCAACTGAAGGAGGTGCGTGAGTTTCTGCAGGCAGAAGTCAAGACCCTCCAAGAGGAGCACACTTCCATGAAGAATCGTCTCAACGAAACGATTGACAAGTTAGAAAAGGTATTGGCACGACCGGCCGTTTTCGTTTGTAATGCAATACTTACACATTCTGTATGTCATCCTAGTTGACTTCGGGAAAAGCGACTACGTGAAAACTGTGTGGAATTGGATCCAAATTTTCTCCTCGGTAGAGTGGAAGTAAGCGAATGGGAATATTGTAAAGCAGAATGTTTTATAAGTAATTAAACGCGTTGTCGCAAATCACGAGAATGTTCTTTTTTTTCATGTCTCTTTTTCTGCGTTGAGCCTGCTGGCTCGAGTATATTAACCAGACGGCAATTCACGATAAGAAACGAATAAGCTGCACAAATCTGTTACTCTGCATCGTAAAGAAGGGTACCGACACTACGAGTACCTGGATGGTTGGATGCAGTTACTCTTCCTGTCCTTGTACTGTCACTCTCCTTTGCGACGCTGCGTCCCGCACATGTGTTTAATAATCAAGCAGGACAAACACTTGCTTTGCTTGAAAATTAGTTAAGTGGCAGGGTGCTTACATGCAAGTTGAAAATCCACTATAGGGATTGATCATTTTCAAGTCATATAGAAATTTTGAGAATCGCCTGTGGCAGATAACGTAATTCTAGTTCTTGTGCTAGATTGTTAAGAGAGGACGACATTACTTGCAGGAAAAATCTGGGCTCATGTTTAACTAATTAACAAAAATAAGCTAACTTTAACTTCTTCGTTAATTACATTCCGGCACGTATTGCAATTTACGAATTGTAGCCGGTGAGTTTGTCAGGCGTATCCACTTGGAATTAATTTCCGGAATGACACCAGTTTGAAGATTAAAAATGCACTGTTGTTCCACTTACTTTTTTTTACTGAAACGCTCTTTTATTCATTAAAGCACAAAAGTAACTGGGACGCCCATGTATTTCGTCCCACACTTTGGCAACTAATATCTCGAAACTGGTGTCATCCTGAAAATTCATTTCAAGTGGATGTGTTTTGCAAACTCACCGGTCACAATTCCTAAATTGCAATGTGTGCCATAAAGTAATTAACTAAGCTGTTAATTAGTCCATTTTTTGCAAATTAGTTGAATATGCGTTTAGATTTCTCGTGCTTCTGATGTCCGCCTCTTCGAATAATCCAGCTCAACGATAAGAATTATGCTGTCTCTGCCCCAGGCGATTTCTAAAAATTCGATAAAACTTACAAATGATCACCCTGTACACAATTACAGTGTAAACTCCTTGGTGGGAATCCGTAACTGCACTACCACCTGCTTACCGATCTGCAATCGCGTTGTGTCACATTGCAGCTTCTTCGATTGTACTAATTTCCGGTGCGAGAACTCGATGGCCGCCACATCTGACGTGCGGTTTGAAAGGCACCAATTGGCAGCTGGTACTAAAGTACTCCAATAGTAATTCACTAAATGGGCTATTTGAGCGTGTTCTTAACCCTATGCGAGCAGCACAGAGGCTGAGCGTTGCCGACGAGGACAGTCGAAGGAGTTACTGGGCAGGCTTGGCGCCAAGCCTCTCCTGTCACTTCTTCGGTTATTGTTGTCCGCAATCCGCTACGTCTGCAGCTTCAGGAGTAAGACGTATATCAGCGTTGAAACTGCAGGGCTGTCGGGCCTCGCAATACGCCTTGAAATGCTCTGAGTGGCAGCTGTTGACCATAACATTTGGAAAGTGCACCTTGCGTCCGGCGTCATTCTTTTAAGGCTACACCCCGTCTCACACACACGCAATCTTGATATTTTTATCGCCCACACAGAAGGAGAACGAACTGAAGACGGTTTCGGACAAGCTTCGCCAGCTGAGTAACAGCCAGCGGCGCGAGAGGGATGACTGGCAGCACAAGATGGAGGACCTGGAGGAGAAGCTTCGCACCGAGCTGCGCAAGCGCGAGCGCATGGAGCGTGAGCACGAGCTCGAGTCGAAGTCCAAGGCCGAGGACGTGCTCGCCGCCCAGAACAGGGTGGTTCAACTGGAGAGAGAGCACCGGCGCCTCGCCGCCAAGCTGCAAGAGGTGAGCGATCCGGATCGACGTGCCTAAAGCAGACACATTAAACCAAGGACCTGTATCGGCCAGCTCTTCCCATCGTTGAGGCATGGTTCAGGTGTCGGCTGAACGTGACGTTATGGACAGGACTCCCGAAATTTTCCTCTTCGTGATTGGTAAGCGTTAAAACACGCTACAAAAATAACGTGCTCAGCAGGTAACAGTTTGGTGGTCCAAGACATCCATGATGGACATCGATCGCTTCCTTTGATCCGCGGCACATCTCATTTAGGAGGTGGCGCACCCCGAGAAATCTCACGAACCGTCGGATTGTAAAAGCAGTTGCTAGGTTATCTTTGCCACGACATGGTTTTTTACGGACCACTGCAGTATTCGATCACATTATTTTAATACTCGACAAAATACACAGCTTTCGGGAACTACTTCGTTCTTTTTCCCTAAGGAGTTAGCTTGAGATCCACATTTTTCTTTCTCCCGTATAGTTGTTTTCGTCAGAATAAAAATCCAGCCTTGAAGTTCCCGCAGTAAGTTCATGTAGGAGAGGCAAGCCGCAATTTAAGACAGACAGACAGACAAAGAACTTTAATGACAAGGTCCTGAGAAGCTTTGCCCTAGGGCAGAGCTGCGGGCCGCTCCCACGTGGGGACTGGTAGGCCGAGCCTAACCGCCGCATCGTGGGCTCTCTGGACAGCCCAAGTTTGACGTGCATATTCTGATCTCCGGATGGCAGAGCTCCATTCTTGTTCTGTGATGCGATTGGGTCCCTGTAACGAGGGGCATCGCCAGAGCATGTGTGCGAGATTGCTAACAGCCCCACAGTCGGGGCAAGTAGAGCTGAAAGCCTCTGGAGTGATCGTGTGGAAAAGGGCTTGCATTTTTTATAGCACAGGGAGAGAGAGGGACATAAATGCATTAATAATAAATATAAATACGTTCATACTGGAGGGGATGAACTGCTGTGAGAAAAAGCGCCCTAATCTGCTTTCGCAAGCTGAACTTTAAAGAATCACATCGTTTCTAGGTGGAACAAGAGCACGCCGAGCAGCGCAAGCAGATGGAGAAGGATGCGGCCAAGGAGCGCGAAGAGTACGACGACCTGACGACGCGCTACGAGGTGCTCGAGGAGGAGTTCCTCACCATGAAGAACAACCTGACTCTCGAGAAAGGCCAGTTGGACGCTGCGCTCAAGCAGCTGCGCAAGGAGCACGAGCGCATCAGCGCCGAGCTGCGCTCCGTCAAGGAGTCGCTCAACGCCAGGCAGGAACTGTACACCCGGGAGAAGACCGAGTTCCAGGTCAGTCACATGTCTAGTTTTGAAGTGCATTAGCAATTGTTCATGTTGTTTGGCAAGTCTTGTACACCCGCTGTCAAAAGCGTGGAAGCCACCGTGCGCGTTACCTGACCTACCGTCGGGTCGAAGTAGCCCTAGTGAACGAAATGTTGAACTTTTATCGCGTTTACGGTGATTTCGCTTGCACGATTTCTTTTTTTATAGAATTTGATACGCGAATTGGAGGCGAGGGTGACCCGCCTGAAAGACATCGAGGCTGAGAGAAATCGGATGCGCGCCAATCTGAACGAGAGAGACGCCATCATTGAAGAGCTGAAGAAAACGGACAGGTGTTTTCGAGAGGAGAAAGAAAAACTTCGGAGGAAGGTGAGCAACCCAAGCGCGCTCTATTTTAAGTTTTCCTTCAGAGCGCCGACTCCATAGTTTCGGAAAATTTGTGTGGTGAAGACCACCTCAAAATGCCCAACGTGGATGTCAACTGCGAGAAAACAACTTATAAGTAAAGCATCTTGTTGAGGTAGCTTTTGCATTACTGTGCGTAGGTATGTCTGCGCGATAAATTAGTTCACGTTAGCTTCCACGAGACGTTAGATATCACATGGCAGATGTGACGAAAAGCAATACGCGATCACAGCTGCGTGGATTAATTTGCCCAGCGGGCGTTACCACGTGACTGTCGCAGTAGGCATAAGCACTTCACCTATTATTCCACATACTGTGATCATTAAAGTGCGCAATGCCCTTAAGCTATTCACTCCAATCATGATCCATAAGTCACGTGCAGTTTTTGTCACAAATTACTATTAGCCCGCTCGTAGTCATTCAGCGACTATTAGTTGTCGTGCCCGGAACTGGTATTCCGTAGGCAGAGTGACCTCCTCAACTGTGACAACTTCAGTGTGACGTAAACTTGAACTGCTTACAAAATTAACGCCGCACCAAAAAGTCTGCCATTACGTTTTGCACCTGCCGTAACCTGCCTAATTTCTGCATCAGTAGTAGCTATGTTTTCACGCATGCGTTATTCCTCGCTAGTGTTTGGAAAATGGCAAGATATGCATAATTATGGAAAGGAGTAGTCATTCTGAATAAGTAAAATAAAATAGTCTAAAGAGCATGCGTCCTTTGCTCTAAGTCTTGAAAGCTTGCTTTGCCGCGTAGTATGTGTTACTGCAGTGAAGAGCACATTGTTTTCACGGCCATTACGGAGTGATCTCGGGGCTCCTTGAAAAAATACTGGTACAAAATTTTTGATGCAACTTATTCATTTGATTTATGCGGTGCCTACACCCGTTTAAGGGTTATCCCTTTCAACCAACGCTCACACACGCACGCACACAAAACAGACACGGCCGTGTTTACTGAAGCGAAACACGACGCTGACTCGAAAGTTATGTCCAAGAGGCCTTCGGCGCTGATGCCGTTAAAGCTAAGTCTAAGGTGCAGTTACACATAAATAGGTCGTTTACCATGATTCCATCTATACCAGCGTGACGAGGGATCCAATTACACTAATACGCAGCTTTACAAAAGGTAGCATTGTTTTCTCAACTATATATTTGGATAGGCGGCTTCAGCATTAGCCTTTCTTCCAACTTGTATAGCGTTAATAAACGAAACCACACCAGTGGAGAACAATCGCGTTTGAAAGTCTTATAATCATCGTTGGCCTGGACTAGCGTTAGTTTACTTCTGTGTCTGCTTCCCTTGGCGTCTGTCTACTACCCCATCTGCCCTTTACCCGCGCAGAACGAAGAGCTAATGAAAAGGGTGGCCGAGCTGGAACGTTCCGAGCGGCATCTTCGCACGCTGACCGTGGGCGGCGCCAAGACGGACGCGCCGCAGCAGCCGACGCCGCCGCAGAATCAACCGCTGTCCCAGCAACAGCAGCAGGAGCTGCGCGCCCGGCTCGAGCACTCGGGCCACGTGCACAAGGCGGAGCAGGCGGCGCTCAGGGCCGACTTCGAGGGCCGCGTCAACTACATGGCGGCCGAGCTGCAGGCCCTGCAGGCCCAGGTGGCGTCGCTGGCACGCGAGAGGGACCAGTGCCGCGAGAAGCTGGACGAGGCCGCCCGAGAGATGGAGCAGCTCCGCGCCAGTTCGGCGCGCAAGGAGCGCTCCAGGGGAAGAGAGGCGGTATGGGCGCGCGGCTATTCAATTCTGTTTATGCGCAATGTTTCGTCTTGCCGCGCGAACAGAACGCCTAGTAGGTGGTGCTCCCGCATGACGTCATTTCGTGTAACGAAATGCTACGACTTCTTGAATACTGATAAGGTGTTTAGCCTAAAGAGACACTAACGAGAAAAGTTGAGCTGCATTATACCCGGCAACAACCTTTTGTGGCTGTGCAGCCGAAGCTACGGAGCCGAAGAACACTTTCTTTAATTTTATTTATTTTACTTTATTTTTTTTTTTACTGCTCATCTCACTGTGGTCCGCGAATGTAACTGGCAGGTACGTAGCGTAAAACAAACTGTACCAATTACATTTTGCGTGAGATTATCGGTGTATTACGAGAAAATCTTGTGTGTCCGAATTACTGCCAGAATCCTTGTAGAGCTTAATTATTCCCTTAAGATGGTGCAGCAAGATTTTCTGAGAATGTTTCTGGCCGCACGTGTTCACAGATGTCTGTCAGTCATATGCCCTGAAGCGATTTACTGCGACGATATTTGCCGTTTCGTCAGCAAAAGAACTTCAGTTTTTTTCCAAGCAATGTTTAATTTTTGGCAATGGCAGAAACGTTTTACAAGGTTCTTGAGCTCTGACGAGTTTTATACGTCTTTTCAGTTCGATTCAGTGCAGAAGAAAGCTGAGGAGCTGCGGGCGTATGCTGACGACCTCAAGAACCAGTTGGAGGAGTCGCTGACGGACAACCGCAAGTTGCGTATTCAGATGGAAGCCGATAAGAGTTCCTGGGAGATACAGCTTTCCAACCTGAAATCAAAGCTTAATCAGGTAGGTGCACTTATATTTCAGCAAGCTTATACCACTAGTTATATCCAGAAAGAGAGGGAGAGAGAGAAACTTCATTTTTTAAGGGCTCTCCGTCCGAGTAGTCGCTGTTGGAGTCCAGCTGAGCCCCTGGTCCTCATCGTGAATCCATTTGTCCGGACCCATTGATGTACTTGATGCGGGCAACTAGCAGTGGCCATAGTCCAGGGAGCAGCTCTTGTAATGGAGCGGTCCATCTCTCCCAGATGTAGGGAAGGGAGGGTGGTATGGTTGAGCGAGTTAAAAAGGTTCGGGGGGGGGGGGGGGGGCTTGAGGGGAAGAAAGTAGTCTGGGGCATTCATAATAAGAATGTAGGGCTTGGAATTTCAATTTTCAGTTTTTATGTAAAAAATACATTTGTTAAATACAGCATGCAATTGATTGGTTCAAGCACGTTGCGCCAGTATTCGCCGTGTATTTGACACGCTGACTTTCTACGTCCGTTCTCAATGCGGTGTTGGATAGCATCGTTGGGTTCACGCCTGGCGGATCAGTACAACGTCCTCTCTAGTATGTGTTTGTGATGGGGATGTTGAGAGAAATGTGTCGTTTCTTTAGATTGAGCCTTGAGCCGATCGCAGTGTTATTTTCTATGTTAAGCTCAGACACTGCTGGGGCTTTAGGTTTCAGGCCACTTTACGGGGTTGCTCAGTGTTATGAGATCGAGAGCTTAGTCATGAGATCGTTCATTGTCCTTTATCCGCTCGTGACCTAGCACCCACCTCAGAAGAACATGTAATGTTGGGTGTTTGTGCACGTGTTTGGTCAGTGTAGTGGGGAAATGATTTGGAAGTTTTGTAAAGGCACTTAATGCTCCCTCACTGTCCGAACGAATTCAGAGATGTGGTTACGATAGTTAAAAATGGACAAAAAAAGTGGCCGTAGTAAACGGCGACATTTACTTTATTTCTATATTCTGTACTTGCGGGAACAATGGTAACAACTGCAAGCAAAGTAAGGCAAGATATACAGACTAATTGTGATGGAAAAGATTTAGGCCGATCTGAATCGGAGTTGTGACTAGCTACTCAGCAACGGGAAAGGATAATGAAAGTAAACTGAGGAAGATAGAAAACTATGGAAGATGTGGGTGAAAGCGGTTACTTGCATGAAGATGAAAAGTGAGGCCGATAGAAAGCCCCAAATCGAAACCACTCTCATACTGAAATTTGTTCGAGATATATTGAAAAGAGACAGCTGTAAACGACTGAAAAGGATGCGGTGAAATCAGTCGAGTATTCGTAAGCACGATATAAGCGGAGATGAAAATAGGGCTCGTGTCTAGATCACACTATGCAATCAAATTGATTTCACGCTCGCACCTAAGTCCACCCACGGAGTAAGCTATCATATATTAATTTAATGCACATTACTGCGCCTGATTAAAGACAGAACATTCCGCTTATTTCCGCATTCGCAGTAACGGTAATAAACATATTCGCCAAAACTGAGCCTCGACAACCATAAGCGTGCTTGATACCTTCCTTTCCTAGCCTAAGTTTCCTGCACGTCTTCCCCTGACAGTACGAGGAACGCAACATCCTGGAGGCCAGCAGGGGCTCTGCCAAGCTGTACGCCAAAACGCGGCTAGAGCTGGCTTGGGAGAAGGAGCGATCCGACCTGCAGAAGGTGCTCGGGGACACGCAGGCGGCCCTGACCGACCTCAGGCAGAGACTGCTCAGCGCCGAGGCGCAGCGCGAAGCAGAGCGAGAAACCGCGGAGAAGACTATCCAGGAGCTGCGCAAGAAGGTCGAGTGTGGCCAGGACGACGTTTCCAAGGACATCGTCGAGGTAGGCGCAGTATGTCCAGCGATGACCTTTTGACACATACGTAAAAGAGGTCACATACAAAGTAAATCGCGGAGACATCTCCAGGGTGAATGACACTTCCTTGTACATAACTGAGGATTCATTACATTTGAGGATTACAAGCGACATGCTGAATACTCGGTGGCCCGGAAACGCCACAAATGTCTATAGGCAGTAAACACGTAGCCTTACCCCGCGAATATCGCAGAAATAAACGAAGCAAACGCACACAAGACGACGTTCGTACAGCTGTAGCCCGTTGTTTACATTATCGGCTTAGTTTCTCTTATCAATGAGCAACTAAGAAAAGCCCAACTCGCACGCTTGCTCTGTCCCAGAGATAACCGCTAATGGGAAGTCATAGCCTAGAATCTTTGAAACAATACGGTTCTCTTGGCCACTTAGTCACCTGGATATGAGAAAGAAAGATCGCTGGGAGAAGTATTTGTCCTGCAGTGGACATACAATACGACTATGATTATTATGATGAAAGGGTCGGGTTTTATTGATAACGTTAAAAACTGATCGACCGGTATTCCAGGAGTGCGAGATTTTCTTTCAGGTTCAAACTGCTATCTTTCCTCCTGGCGCGCAGCTTCAGACCGATCTGGAGGAGCTGAAGGACACGCACGGCCGGCTCAAGACCCAGTACGACCGGCTAAGGCGCGAGAAAGAGCGGGTGGACCGGGAGCGCGAGGACCTCCGGCACCGGGCAGCGGCCACGCTGGACGTGCAAGCGCTCGTCACCGACCTGGTCGAGGACGTCAACAGGATGGGCGACCTGGTCAAGCTCGAGGGCATCTTCGCCGCCGACCAAGGGAAGGCCAAGGCGGCACAGAGACCTCTGCGCACGGGCTCCACTCCGAAGGACGACCTCGTCTCTCTTCTTCAGAAGGTGCACATACAAGATGTGCATGAAAAGTGTAGACACGCATGGCTCCGCGTATAATCTTGGTGGAAAGGGGGACGCGTACGGCGAGAACTTCCAGCTAGTGTGGCGCACGTACGGTAGAGATACAACCTGGCTAAGAAAAAAAAATGGGGGGGGGGGGGGGGGGGCTTTTGGTAATTTTCGACTACGATTGACTGGCCTTAACGTTTTCATTTTCTTGTTTTAACGATAAGGTGTGTATGTGTATTACACCTGTTTGACTTTCTGAGATATTGTTATAAGTGGGCTCCAGTGCTCGTTGTACGTATTCCTTTTTCGCCCGCATTTTTTTTCTTTTTTTTTTTATGCGCTGCCCTGTCAGTTTAGTTCTGAGGGAACGAACTTTAGCCACAACTTTGATGCGTGGAGGTTGCAGTCTGTCCGCGATGGCGGAAATTGCAATGGCGGAACTGGGCAACAATTTTATGTAAGAAACTAGCATTGTCCTCCACCCCCACCCCCCTTTCCCTAGCTGATAATTTTCCTTCTAAAAAAACCCATGTGCCCCCATAACCACCATATACAATAACCCGTTATGAACATATGGAGGTCCCATATAAAAGCCGTCTGTTCTCATTTATTATGTAGGCTTATTCGATATGACAGTAATGGGGCGTATCGCTCTTTTTTTTTTTTTTTTTCGATAGCGTTGTCTGACTATTTTTCTTCATATTTCTTCTCATTTTTATTTCTCGTCCTGTCGAATCCTCCGCGTAGCCTTTCTCTTTCATACGCACATCTCCTTTCGTTCTTCATTTTTATATCTCCTTTCTCATCATTTCACATTCTTCTTGTTTCGTGGGTGGATCACCTTCGCGCATTCTCCGCCGTTGTCGCAGCAGCGACACCATTCGTGAGGCTCCTCCTGGAGAGCGTCCAAGCCGGGCGTTATGAAAGGTCGCTTCTCGCGCAGATTTGAATCGCTGGATCCGAGCCCAGCGCAGTTCATTACGCGCCACCGTCGCGGGAGAGGTGCGCACCGAGCTCGCTCCGCCCTACAAGCACGGCTGCTTTTGTAGACCCGCGGATGCATCCTCGTCGGTCCTGCGTCGGCGCCAGGTGGCATGTCGGGACGCAGAACGGTTGACCTCTCTTCTGTGACGCTCATCCGTCTGCTGACTTGATTGCAACGAAGGATCTGCGCGGTGGATCTGCGCGTTTTCGTTCGTGCACTCGTTGGCGCATCGCGGGCTCCCATAATGACGTTCTGTCGACGTCTTCAAAGTACATATCAGAGTGCATAGTACTTTCTTTCCGACGCACGGATTATTGTCTTTTATAGCTTGCATGTTAGTACAACGAGCACCAAATAAGGGTGCTTGCCGGCACGGACGAAAGAAAAGATCGCTCCTATATTTAGCGATGTACCCAGTCTCCTAATGTGCGCCAACTACCAACGTGCGCGTGCTGTGCTCCTTTCTTTTTTTTTTTTTTTTCACTCTTGTTTCGCATCATATTTCAATTTTCGATTAACTCCCATGCTAAATGGCAGCGTGCTAGAAAAATCATTATAGTCAAGACAAAATCATGGCAAAGGTCTCGTATATCGTGAAGGTAGCACTGAAAGTAAGAGTGGTGAATGGTCTTGTTCAAATACAGCATCAAACAAAATGGCATTCATCAGTTCGAATAATAATAACTATATGTCTGAATGAAAGCTCTCAATACGGATTTGTAGTGTTATCCGCGCGAAAGAAGCATGAAAAGCGCGAATACTGACAGAAAGGCGGACTAATATTTAAACATCTCTAATATATAAGAGCAGCGGAAGATATTAGCAAAAATCATTGTTCCTGAAGTATGTTGCGCCAGTACAGTTCCTAATTTTTTCTTAATCAAGCCCTAACACGTACTCGGTGTGTTATGCTGTGGAGCAAGTTATCGAGTAATTTATCGTTACTTATTTTACACTTAAAATAAATGTTCTCAATGAGGCGCTACAGCTACAAGACTTATGCCGCAGGGTGAACTATACAAATAAAGACAATAGAGAATTTAGGATTGCTGAAACACATGAACTTGTCCATGTCCATATTTTGCCGGCCTTGTATCATACTCTCTCCTTCCAGGTTGCTCAAAGGACAGAGCGTCTGAGAGAAGTTTCCAAGCCTGTCAGGGACGAAGACATGATCAGGCGTACCACATCATTCCGAAGGTGGGTACGCAGCAATATCCTCAAGGGTATAGACCGTTTCATCGGGCGAGGAGGATACGGCGCGCGGAGAGCCTTTCCTCCTCTCTGGCTTGGGCGATCCGGCGCGGCGCTGCTTGAAAGTATTGCTGTCGCGTGCTGCGGAACGATTTCGAGATGTTTTAGATCTTACTTTGTGAAATTTACGCCATGTTCGTTCATATAAGGTCGTCAGGGAAGCCTTTCGGTGCATCGGTAACTACTGTAGGCAGAAATATGTCTTGGGGGCGCAAAAATGTGACGCGCATAATCAGCCGCGGTGTACGCGCATATCAGTCGCGGTGCGTGCATGCGTTGTTTACTATATTGCTTATATCAATTTTAATTCAACAAAGAAAACCGGCGTATCTGTATTAGCAGCATTAAATGGTAAATCAGCTCACTGTCTGATCGATTGGCGTAGGGAGTAAAACATAAAACATAAGAGCGCATGCTCGTGCACGGCCAACCTAAGGCAACCACGAAACGTCTAAGCGGCAGGCGCTATCAAATATTTGTGATACACTGGCATCGTTCTCACGCATTTCAAGTGTAGTATGCTTGAAATTACTATATGTCTACGCTAGCCTTGCTGCATGAGGCCCGTGGCGCTGCTCAACACAGCGATCACTGCGGTTGGTGAGCCAGCACGATACATATATAAGCTGTGTGCTTCGGCATTGCCTTTTTGGCCTGTATACAGCCATAATATATGAGAGGGTTCGCATAAAAAGAATGTGATGGCTATTTTTGAGCGCAAAATTTCCGTAATACGTGTGAGTACGTCGTAGAGAACTGAACGAACACAACCGAAAAAAAAAAAATCGGTTAGTATCCTCTTTCTCTAAAAGCAAGAGAAAACGGGCTAACGTCTCACAACGTTTATAAATATATAACCGCTGATACCGTATGCTTGGACCATGCGCTATATAGAACAAAGATATCTGTAATCCAGCACCTACTACTGCTTAGGACGCTCGCGCAGTTCGTAAACGGTCGCTTTGCTGGACAAGCTTAATTCAGACTGTATAAGGTATGCTGCTATTACTAGCCAAAACTATTTTATTCATGGGTGGAAACCTCATCCATCCAACCAAGTAGTCACGCAATGTAACCTGCAGCGAATAGTTTGAATGCTGTCAAAGTATAATAGCACAGCTCCTATCGTAGCAGAACGGTACCCACGCTGTTACGATCGTCGCGTATGTTTCATGGCTCCTAAACCGCAGCTTAGAAATAGAGGATAATACTGTAATAAGGTCACATTACTGACTGGAACGTTCGGAAATACACAATTGATCTCCGAGGCTGATTGTAGGCTCAAGTATGCGCGCACACATCGCGCTGCGTGTTCCGTCCACCTCAACGCCAGCAGAAATTCCGGCCATGACGCCTTAAACCACTTCAGCAAGTCTCACAGAACCGTTTACCGTGTAGAAGACGCGCGTCATACTAAACAGACCGCACGACCGCGAAAACAAACGCCAGAACCTGCCGCCGAGCGTATACCTGCCATGCAAAAGACCGCTTTCACCCAAGCCAGCATGGCGCTGCTCATAGGCGGCGCCACTGCGTTCACAATATGGCGGCGCCTACGAAAAAACGGTCTCTCTCTCTCTCTCTCTCTCTCTCTCTCTCTCTCTCTCTGTGCTGTGCTCATGTGCTTGTTATACGCCAGCTCTGCATTATGCACTGATGCAATAATATATGTACCACTAAACCTTCTTCTAAAGAGGGAAGCTTTAGCTAAGGGTCAACTCTGATTTCCCCATTAAAATAATGTAAAGCACAAAAACGCATTTGTAAGACATCCACTGATCTCATTTGAATTAAATTTGTTGAATTTGATAAAGAATGTCAAATTCTAGTGACTCCAGTAAGCATAATCTTGAATTGAGCGTAATTTTTTTTACGGGAGGTCCCGAAAGTTGGTAACCTTTAAAAAAACTGAATTCGTAACTGCACCAGAAGAGATATCATAGTTTTGTAAACTGGATGTATTAGAGCATCCAGAGTGATGAGTTACGATTTGCAAATGTACAGCTTACGTGAAGCCGTTACAATGCTTACGGGGGTTTCTCAAAAATCCTACTAATAAATTAGTGGTACATTTCAGAGCGGTGTACAATACACCTATTCTGTGTCCTTCAGGTGTATTGTTAGGTGCAGCTAACGGAAATATGATATCCTCCTTTATTTGATGAGTTACAGAGCTTACAGAGTTACGGACAGGCCGCCATTGGAATATGAACCTGGCAACGTTTAACGCTAGAACGTTATCTAGTGAGGCGAGTCTAGCAGTGCTATTGGAGGAATTAGAGGGCAGTAAATGGGATATAATAGGGCTCAGTGAAGTTAGGAGGCCAAAAGAAGCATATACAGTGCTAAAAAGCGGGCACGTCCTGTGCTACCGCGGCCTAGAGGAAAGAAGAAAACTAGGAGTCGGATTCCTGATTAATAAGAATATAGCTGGTAACATACAGGAATTCTATAGCATTAACGAGAGGGTGGCAGGTCTTGTTGTTAAACTTAATAAGAGGTACAAAATGAAGATTGTACAGGTCTACGCCCCTACATCCAGTCATGATGACCAGGAAGTCGAATGCTTCTATGAAGACGTGGAATCGGCGATGGGTAGAGTGAAAACCAAATACACTATACTAATGGGCGACTTTAATGCCAAGGTAGGCAAGAAGCAGGCTGGAGACAAGGCAGTGGGGGAATATGGCATAGGCACTAGGAATAGCAGGGGGGAGTTATTAGTCGAGTTTGCGGAACAGAATAATATGAGGATAATGAATACTTTCTTCCGCAAGCGGGATAGCCGAAAGTGGACGTGGAGGAGCCCGAACGGCGAGACTAGAAATGAAATAGACTTCATACTCTGCGCTAACCCTGGCATCATACAAGATGTGGACGTGCTCGGCAAGGTACGCTGCAGTGACCACAGGATGGTAAGAACTCGAATTAGCCTAGACCTGAGGAGGGAACGGAAGAAACTGGTACATAAGAAGCCGATCAATGAGTTAGCGGTAAGAGGGAAAAT
The DNA here is from genome assembly GCF_023375885.2 of Dermacentor andersoni. Classification (NCBI taxonomy): domain Eukaryota; kingdom Metazoa; phylum Arthropoda; class Arachnida; order Ixodida; family Ixodidae; genus Dermacentor; species Dermacentor andersoni. Next base: position 72,147,893 of record NC_092817.1, read on the forward strand.
AGAGGAATTCCAGATCAAGCTACAGAACAGGTATTCGGCTTTAACTCAGGAAGAGGACCTTAGTGTTGAAGCAATGAACGACAATCTTGTGGGCATCATTAAGAAGTGTGCAATGGAAGTCGGTGGTAACTCGATTAGGCAGGATACCAGTAAACTATCGCAGGCGACGAAAGATCTGATCAAGAAACGCCAATGTATGAAAGCCTCTAACCCTACAGCTAGAATAGAACTGGCAGAACTTTCGAAGTTAATCAACAAGCGTAAGACAGCTGACATAAGGAAGTATAATATGGATAGAATTGAACATGCTCTCAGGAACGGCGGAAGCCTAAAAACAGTGAAGAAGAAACTAGGAATTGGCAAGAATCAGATGTATGCGTTAAGAGACAAAGCCGGCAATATCATTACTAATATGGATGAGATAGTTCAAGTGGCTGAGGAGTTCTATAGAGATTTATACAGTACCAGTGGCACCCACGACGATAATGGAAGAGAAAATAGTCTAGAGGAATTCGAAGTCCCAAAGGTAACGCCGGAAGAAGTAAAGAAAGCCTTGGGAGAAATGCAAAGGGGGAAGGCAGCTGGGGAGGATCAGGTAACAGCAGATTTGTTGAAGGATGGTGGGCAGATTGTTCTAGAGAAACTGGCCACCCTGTATACGCAATGCCTCATGACGTCGAGCGTACCGGAATCTTGGAAGAACGCTAACATAATCCTAATCCATAAGAAAGGGGACGCCAAAGACTTGAAAAATTATAGACCGATCAGCTTACTGTCCGTTGCCTACAAAATATTTACTAAGGTAATCGCAAATAGAATCAGGAACACCTTAGACTTCGGTCAAGCAAAGGACCAGGCAGGATTCCGTAAAGGCTACTCAACAATAGATCATATTCACACTATCAATCAGGTGATAGAGAAATGTGCGGAATATAACCAACCCTTGTATATAGCTTTCATTGATTATGAGAAAGCGTTTGATTCTGTCGAAACCTCAGCAGTCATGGAGGCATTAAGGAATCAGGGTGTAGACGAGCCGTATGTAAAAATACTGAAAAATATCTATAGCGGCTCCACAGCCACCGTAGTCCTCCATAAAGAAAGCAACAAAATCCCAATAAAGAAAGGCGTCAGGCAGGGAGATACGATCTCACCAATGCTATTCACAGCGTGTTTACAGGAGGTATTCAGAGACCTGGATTGGGAAGAATTGGGGATAAAAATTAATGGAGAATACCTTAGTAACTTGCGATTCGCTGATGATATTGCCTTGCTTAGTAACTCAGGGGACCAATTGCAATGCATGCTCACTGATCTGGAGAGGCAAAGCAGAAGAGTGGGTCTAAAAATTAATCTGCAGAAAACTAAAGTAATGTTTAACAGTCTCGGAAGAGAACAGCAATTTACAATAGGCAGCGAGGCACTGGAAGTCGTAAGGGAATACATCTACTTAGGGCAGGTAGTGACGGCGGATCCGGATCATGAGACGGAAATAATCAGAAGAATAAGAATGGGCTGGGGTGCGTTTGGCAGGCATTCTCAAATCATGAACAGCAGGTTGCCATTATCCCTCAAGAGAAAAGTGTATAATAGCTGTGTCTTACCAGTACTCACCTACGGGGCAGAAACCTGGAGGCTTACGAAAAGGGTTCTACTCAAATTGAGGACGACGCAACGAGCTATGGAAAGAAGAATGATAGGTGTAACGTTAAGGGATAAGAAAAGAGCAGATTGGGTGAGGGAACAAACGCGAGTTAATGACATCTTAGTTGAAATCAAGAAAAAGAAATGGGCATGGGCAGGACATGTAATGAGGAGGGAAGATAACCGATGGTCATTAAGGGTTACGGACTGGATCCCAAGGGAAGGGAAGCGTAGCAGGGGGCGGCAGAAAGTTAGGTGGGCGGATGAGATTAAGAAGTTTGCAGGGACGGCATGGCCACAATTAGTACATGACCGGGGTTGTTGGAGAAGTATGGGAGAGGCCTTTGCCCTGCAGTGGGCGTAACCAGGCTGATGATGATGATGATGATGAGAACTTTAAACTTGATAACCCAGTTTTTGTTGTTTCTTTTTCTTTAATTTTACAATTTCAAAAATTTTTTTTCAAGGAATTGACGGCCAAAATCAACAGTCTCTTCCTACAGTCACTATATTTTAACATTTCCTTTTAAATGCAATGAGCCTTACCAAATTTGGTGCAGTGGTTGCCGGAAAAAATGATTTCTCTGTTCGCTTCTGACTATACAAGTTAATACTGGAAATCATTATGAATCCGTCCTCTGGCCTACATTAAGGTGATAAGCTCTTCTGTATTATCAGCACCTCTCTGGCGCCCTAGTCAAACTCCTTAGTGATTGCAGTGGGTCAATGTACAGTGATTGATCTGTGACTTATGTAATGTATAGAAGATCAGAATATGTTGCAGCAGCGACTGCATGGAACAATGATATAACAAAAAGCGTCCCCGATACAGCAGGCCTCCGACTCTCCCTCGGCTATGGAGAAGATAAAACAGAAATAAACTGAACAAGATGATAAAGAAGATAAAAGAAAAGACAGGTAGGTTAACTAGGTTGCACCATGGTTTGCTACCCTACACTAAGGGAGGGGTAAGCGGGAAGGAAAAGAAGGAAAAGATAGCAAGGATAACAAATGATGCTCGCACTGAGGCAAAAGCGGTCACCGCGCAGTCAAAGGCGGTTGCAAAGCCTAGCCGTCTTTACAAAATGCAGCTATGCTCTGGTGGCTTTCTGTGTGGCGACCATAGACTCGAAAAGATAACAGAGAGAGAAATAGAGAAACAAAGAGAGAGAGAGAGAGAGAGAGAGAGAGAGAGGACAGGCAGGGAAGTCAACCACATATACGTCAAAAGTTAGTAAAGAGATAGGGAAGGTGTTTATAGCAAAAAAAAAAAAAGAAATAGAAGCGCAGAAACAAGCAACTATTTAGTGTTATGTCAAATGTTTCTGTGTTATTTTGTAGGCACTGTTTATACATTTGTTCTCTCATTCTTCTAAATTCTTTTGGAGTCACAAGGTGAGTCTGACTGTAGAGCACAAGTATGTTATAAGTATGCGGTTGTGCGAATGTTAAAAACTTTCGAATAAGGAATCTAATATTGCCCCATTCGATTCATTCATCGTATTCAACCATTTCTATTCGTAAACATAAATATATTTTTAATAGTTCAAGTTGCCAGCTGTGTGCGATCAAGCATAAAATTGGAGCAAAAATGCAGCAAATTTCCTCCCGGTGGCCATAGTAGACATAAAGCACGGGAAGTTTGCGAGTAGTGGAGCACGCTGCATCACTCAGGAAGCCAAACTTTTCCAGATAAGCCGCTATCGTTTGAAGTCGCTAATAAATACTGAGTATACTAATAACATGTTTATTCGATCATGATGGCCCATTTGGGCATTAGTGAACAACGCTTCACAATGTACAATGTAACGATAGAAATGCGCTAACGTTGTGATACCGAGATGTGAATATCTTTATATATTAATGGTAAGTATTAATGGCCAGACAAATCTCCGTGCTCTACAGGCTATACAAGCTCGGGCTCTCAGGGTTTGTCTCGGTTCGCCAAAATGCACATCGACAGTGGCGACAATTGCAATCGCTTGGGACCAGCCCATACAAACACACATTGCGGTGGAAGTGTTGAAAGTGCACATTAGGCACACTGCCCGTGCCCGTTCCCATCATCTGGCGACACTACCTTCAGAAAAGCCGCAGGCATCATTTTGTGCTACGATTTCGGATTATTACACCCGCCTTCCATCAAACTTCACCCCCGCAACTAAGCCATCGATTCCTCCATGGTGTTTGCCTCGACCTGCAGTGCACCTCACCGTGCCAGGAATCAGGAAAAAATCTGAGCTATCATCACCCTGCTCTTAAACAACTAACTGTGCTCCTTTTGCACGAGAGGTACGCCGAACACGTACATATTTATACTGATGGATCGGCAACTTTCCTGTGTTCCTCAGGAGCCGTGGTTTTCCCAGCGAAAGCCACAACCATCAGTTTCAAGACATGTCACCCGACGACACCGAGAACTAATCCATACCTTCACTGATAAAGGACACCATGTGACATTTCAGTGGCTTCCAAGTCACGGCGGTGTCATAGGGAACGAACATGCCGATAACGCTGCTCGGTTGGCTCTTCAAGGCGACGAAGAGGAGCCGATACCGTTATCCAGGACAGATGCCGCTAAAAAACTCCGAATGCTCAACCGTGATATCACGTTCTCCTTGTGGAACGCAGGAAGTTTTCAATACAACCGTCTGCACAACCTAAACTCCTCTCTACGCCTTTGCATTCCAGCTGGCCTCTGTCGTCGCGAAGCTGCCCTGCTTTGTCGGTTAGGAGTGGCCTTCACTAAAAGTCCTTTGCATTCTGAATAGGATGGGCCGACGACGCCTCGTGTGATGACTGTGGTAGCGAGGAGACTCTTCAGTATCTTCTCTGTGGATGTCCTTGCTACATTTTACAGAGACAATCGCTCGAAATCGCGATAGCGTGATTCGACCAAAGACCTTTAACAGACGAACTTATTTTAGAATGCCGAAATCACAAACCATCGCAGCGGAGAGCGACGAGGGCACTGTTGCACTTTTTAAGAGCGACAGAATTGGACAAGCGGCTGTAGCCTGAACAGATGTTTATAGTGCTACAAGTGCTAATGTGCTGTGTGGTGACGGTATACGGTGACAGTATTTGACTGGCGACTGTATGTCTATGCTCCTTTCTTTCTTTGTCTCTCCTTTGCTATCACTTTACCTCCCCCATCCCCTCTCTCCCTAGCGTAGGGTAGCAAACCGGATTTACCCATCTGGTTAACCTCCCTGCCTTTCCCCTCTCTTTTGTCTCTCTCTCTCACTATATATTAATGGTGAGAACTGCTGCTCACTAATTGAAAACAATTCAAAAAGTATTCGATATTCGACTCAATAGGATTCGATTCTGTCACTATTCGATTTGTATTCAATTCGGTCTCAAAAAAAAAAAAAAATAGTATTCGCACCACCCCAAGTTACAACCTCTCCTTCTCATTGTCTTGCTTGGGGTTGACGGGGTGCCCGTGCTCGCAGGGCACTGTCGGCGACGGACATGGCGAACCAGGGCGGCCTGATGCCCGGCATGGCGCCCGTGATCCGCGCCCCGCCGCGCACTCGCGGCGGCATGCACTCGAAGACCATGTCGCTGGGCCAGGGCATGGCGGCGGCCGATCTCAGGATATGGGGCTCCGGCGACAGCCTCGTGTACACCCCGTACGGGTCGCAGAACAGCCTCAGGGGAGGCCGCACGGGCTACGACTCGGACGCCTCGGTCGTCTCCGAGCCGCCCAGGCACTGGCGGTACAGCAGGCCCGCCGTGGTACGTGCACCGGAAGTGTGTGCGCGCGAGAAAGTTCTCTGCTCTGTCCCCGTATATTGGCGTAAGACCAGAATCGAAAGAAGTCACCCACGCTCGTCGCGATTCGGCGTTATTCTAAATAAATTGGCCATGAATGCAAGTTGCGCTGCGTAGCTCTATAGAGAGACGCAAACGAAGAAGCACGATTACGCGCGCACAGGGAAATAAGCGAGCTAACCACTGTTTTATTCACATTCAGAAAGCAAAATATGCGCCATATATGCCCACGAAAAGTAAGTAACAAACGAGGAAGCAACGAAAATAGAAAAGATGACAGTCGCACGTGCTCCTTCAAATCGGTGCCGCATCCTGGTTTTGTCTAGCTTGAGCAATGTACTGGTACTCGATCGTGGATGAACACGTCCACGATGATGAACCAACTAGCCTGCACAAAACCTTTGATTGAAAAACTGTCGTCGTCAGTCTACTAACTGCGTGCTTTGCTGGTGGGAGGCCTCTTCCAGCAATCTCACGTTTAGGGACATGATGTAGCGCAAGGGCACAACCACAAAGAACAGAACACGACACAGGCGCTACTGAGTAACAATTTTTTTTTTCTCGAAAGGCATTGAGCTACACTACATACACTACTTCCAATGCGCAGACGCATCGCCCACAGTCTACATGGCGGGGCTGATGTGTCTGGCGCATCGGAACGAATACTTATGATGTATAGCTCGATGAAGTTCTTAGCAGCGCCTGTGGCGTGTTCTGTGCGTCTGGTTTTCTGGTTTTGCCCTTGAACTACATCGTGTCATTAAGCGAGTACCGACTAGCCCGACGACGTGTCCTTTTGCGATCTCCACTTAGCCATGTCTCGGGTCACCAGATTCCATCGTGGGTCTGAAGGTTTCCTTATCTCACCAATCTGCTAACACTCTGTCCCTTCTCTCGAATGCGCGCATCTTGGCTTATTACCCGTTCTGTGCCTGGAACCATTGGCTGCTTGTTCTATGAATTGCGTCACCTACCCAACTCCTCTTAACGAGGAGGACGTTTGCTGTCTAATTGATACTACCATCTGCCTATCTTTTACCATAACGTATATAATTTATCTTTCTATCCGTGGTTCTATTCCTTAGCATTTTTATTCTTCCTAATATTCTCCGCTTTATTCTGAAATATACCTCAACGTTTATATTCACTCCCTTAGTGATGATGTTCTGTCGTGGATGGTCTTAATATGGTGCCACCGCAAACATGCCCTTGTCGCTATCTTCAATCCCTTATATGCTCGCGTGTTTTACCTCTTCTGTAACCTTTACGTACTTTTTAACCTTTAAAAATGCATCTAGGTTTTAACATACGACGTGTTTGCGCGTACCTAGCCGCCTGGTGCGTTTAGGCGCTTCGTAATTATGCGTACGTATGCTTACAATCACCATAATATAAGTATTATATAAAGGAGTGCTCATCGGAGCATCACGAGGGCATTTTGGCTGTCAATCGTTTCTCTACGCTACTTCTGGAATGTACACCAACTTCACTTCGCGGCGGCAGATGTCTCGATGTCTGTGGATCGGTGTACGTAAACTGCCTCTTTCGCACAATTACATATTGCACCTGAACCAAGCTTCAGAAAAAAATTAAAAAGGGAGAGAGAATACGCAATGTTCGTGCGTCTTGAAAGTGTTTCGTTTCTGTCCAGTATGCTTCTCAGCAGTACCACATCAAAAACACAATTCTCGTTTTAGCGAGTTGATACGGAGAACGACTCCAGCAATCCAGGGAGCACGGAAGACGTCACAACGGCGACGAAGCACCGCAAAACGCTCAAGGAGCGCCTAAAGCTGCTGAAGAAGCCGTCAACCCACGAGCCAAAGCACGACTCCGGTAAGAATCATCATCATCATCATCATCATCATCATCATCATCATCATCCGGACTATGTCTACTGCAGAGGAACAATGACGAGTGTAGCAATGCTAACATTATTTTCATTAGTGCATATTATTCATGTATACACAATTTTACATTAGTAGACAATACTGCTCTTATAGTGTATACATTGCTTACATGCGGTGTCTTCACTCCTGGTTTCCATGAATACCTTTCATGTATACTTAGGATGGATAGTTGGTCGTGTTGGTTAAGCAAGTTAAGGCGCGACGACGACGGTGGACGAAGAAGGAACACTCACACACATACACAGGGCGCCCCTTCCAACAATGTTTATTCTAGGAGCGCAACACAGTTTATACAATTTATACAATTTATACAACAATGTATACTAGGAGCGCAATCACAGTTTCTCAGTGCGCATTCGCGTTCAGGTAAAACAGTTATTTGCGTGATAACAATATCGATGCAGCACTTACGCACTTATCACCCGCCTCAATGACCCTTTTGGCCTCAATTATTAATCGAACCCATTAGTCATGGCTTCTGGCAACCACAACGCAGGCGTGAAAGTCTGGCTTTTATTTGCAATTTCTACAATGAATTGCCAGATGGCCCTCCCTCCCCATTTGACTTTGTTATTTTGTTGCCTCAGCCTGTCATTCAGGCACTGCTCTGTTTGCGCCACGTACTTTCTACTAGAATCTAAAGGAATCTCATAAACGACTCCTGCCTGACAATCTACATATTGGTTATCGTGTTTTTTGACACAGGCCGGTGCCTTGCGGAAAAGGGGTTGGTCATTCTGCAGGGCTTAGAGAGCTTCTACAGGCCAGAAAACACTACATTTACGTTAGCTCGCATGGCAACCTTTTTCAAATTATGGGACATGTGGTGTATGTAGGGTATGACAGCTACCTTTTCTTTCTTGCGAGGTGGCTCCTGGTCCAGTTGGGGAGTTCACGACTTCTTCAGTATTGTTTCCGCTACGGAAACTAGAACAGGTTGCGGATAGCCTGCCTCTTCCAGTCGGTCAATCTGCTTAAGAAAACTCGCCGCAGCTCGATGTGGACAGGACTTCCTAAAAACATTCAGCAGGCACATATTAGCAATGCTGCGTTTAACTAGCTTAGAGTGAGAGTAACTAAAAGGTAGCAGAGGTTTGCTAGCCCGAGGTTCATACTGCCAACAGACGTGGTTACTTGCTAAAAACAATCTAAGCTTCTAAAAACCTGATGGAGGAATCTACCGAACGTTCGTGGGTCACTTCAATGGGAGATAAAATCAGCCTGAAGGGTGTCAATGTTTGACTAACGACCAAGTCGGCGTCAATGAAGTTCTTATCTATGAAAATTAGGAAGTCGTCAACGAATCTAAAGACTTTGACTACGCCGCTACCCTCGATACTGCTAGACATGGTTCTGCCAGCACGAGCTAAATATAAGTCGCTCAAGATCGGAGCTAAACACGAACCTATGCAAACGCCGCTCTTTTGTAGGTACAAACGACTGTACCATTCAATATAGGTCGAAGCCAGGTAAAGTTCGAGCATAGCCAAGAATTTGTCTTCCGGAATACCTGCTTCATTCTGAAATGACAGGGAGCCATAACTTCCAATGCCTTCCTGGACGCACTGAATCAATTCTGCTTTTGGCATGCTATGATATTGATCTTTCAGATCTACAGAAAACGCATTTAATTCTATTACGGGCTGCCTTGACAAGTATTCAACTACTTGTGCAGAATCCTTTACCAACTAAGGGTCGTCTACTGTTAGAAGTGTGTGTGTGCGTGCGTGCGTGCGTGCGTGCGTGCGTGCGCGTGTGTGCGTGTGTGCGTGCGTGCGTGCGTGCGTGCGTGCGTGCGTGTGTGTGTGTGTGTGTGTGTGTGTGTGTGTGTGTGTGTGTGTGTGTGTGTGTGTGTGTGTGTGTGTGTGTGTGTGTGTGTGTGTGTGTGTGTGTCTGTGTGTGTGTGTGTGTGTGTGTGTGTGTGTGTGTGTGTGTGTCTGTGTGTGTGTGTGTGTCTGTGTGTCAGAATCAGAAGTTTATGGAAACGAGTAATATAATTTATAGGTATCAATTCATGAATTATCTACCGTGTAAAATGTAAAAAAATAGAACAGAGAGGATATTTGAAACTCTCACGATGCTGTAAAAAATGCTCTTTCGACACTGTAAATCTGCGTTAACAGTGGCTAGTACTATTACTTGCTTCGTGTACGGCCTTGCACACGGTTATCATACAGTGATCTCTTCATGTCTTTTTGTAGATTGTACGTAACTTTCTCATCACTGTTAGAGTTTACAATTTGTGCTCTCATCGATACCTTTATTTCTAACATATTTTTGTGTTGATTGGTTGCTTAACTTCATCTTTGTCGCAGCTGTAGAGGCTGCCTGTATTAAGTCCTGATTGGACCATCGGCTAGCCTTTGGCTAGTGGTCCGACAGAAGGGACGTAGTTCTTTCTTTTTTTTTTTTTTTGTGAATAGCGTGTAGATTCGCAGTTTGCTTGCACTAAGACTTACGAAATGTAGACGCTGCTCTCGGGATGAGAACATTCGGAAGAAACAAGCCGCAAAATGTGAATCTCGCAATTCGTTCTCGTTTGAACCCTCACCGGTGCCGCCGTTAGTGGGGGCAAATGTGCAGTGCAGGGAAGCGCACTTGCAAATTAGAAACAGGGTATTTATTGAAGAAGCAGCATTTGCGGTGCTTCCACAAAGGTGCCTCTCTCTTCCTCGTTTCTCATACGCGCAGACAAAGAAGACAAGAGCGCCACCCTGAGGGCCCGGCTGACCAAGCCGTTCCGCTCGAGAAGCAAGGAGAAGATCGACACACCCTCGCCGAGCGCGTCCGAAAGGAGGCCCGTGCTCGCGCAACAGAAGCTCGAGCCGGTTCAGGAAAGGGCGCCCGTAGAGGTGAGCGACAGAATGCAGATCCTCCGGGTGTTAGCGATGTGACAGGGAATGCGCCCGCATTTTCATTCTCTTCCGTCCATGAAAAACTCCAGTCCAAAGTGGACGCCGTAACCATTAAGAATTCAATACGCACATCTACCTCTCTCTCTTACTCAAGCGCAGGCGTAGAGGCTCGACAATGTATCCAAAACGGGAAAGGGCTTCATGAGGGAAAAGGTTCAGCGGGAACTCTGCTGTGTGGTTGTTCACCGAGCATGTTCAAATCCTGTTGCTGGAAAACAAATTCCACGTTCAGTTTCGAGTTTTCGCGGGTGTAGTTGCAAGTTGTAGATTGCGCATTGTGATCCGCAACACGGAATATGCTAGCGCACCGTGATTACATTTCGTAGCAGTATTGATAGGATTCTTAACAGCGTGGAATCGATTTCTGACGCCACCGTGCCTGACGCAATCGACCGCAACACAGGCTCCGGCATCCGATAAAGAAGTCCGCAGGGTTACTCAGCGCGACAAACACTCTCCATTGCGACTTATGAAGCGGTTTGTGCACGTGGATACATGTATGAAGCAGCGGGAAATACGTGTTCAGATCTATCCACGTCCTCTAAGAGCTCGTAATCAACACCATCGTAACCAGCACCAGCCGCGCACGCTTGGCTCTGAGACAGGCAATCAGAATGAGCTTGAAAATAAAAGAAAATCTATAGCGTGCCCTGGCGTTGCGCTGCCAAGCCCGAGGTCGCGGGATCGAATCCCGGCCGCGGCGGCCGCATTTAGACGGAGGCGAAATGCAAAAACGCTCGTGTACCGTGCATTGGGTGCACGTTAAAGAACTCCAGGTGGTCAAAATTAATCCGGAGTCCCCCCCCCCCCCCCCCCCCATACGTCGGGCATCACAGTCGTATCGTGGTTTTGCAAGTACAACCTCATAATATAACTTAAATTTTTGCAGTGTGCTCTGATATTGGACGTTTCACCGTTATTAAGAACGAAATACACCTGGTCTTTTTTTTTTTTTCGTCGTTAGTACGAAGCAGAGGCAAAGGATTAAAGTTAAAGTTTCACGTCTTGCAGCGACGTGCCCGCAACGTGTGACGTGGTAGTTTAGATGAAAAGAAGTAACCTTCCTTTCTATTTTGAATCGTTTCGTTGGAACTCTTCTCTTTTGACACTTCGGTGGTAAGGTCTGTACTTCTTTCGTGTGAAACGCCTGTTGCTCGCTTATATGACGCCGCCTTTCTCGTTCCGTATGAGCCCTTTTGATACTGTAAATTAAAGAGATATTTGGCTGCAGGGCGCAGGTCTTTCAGCGGTATTGTTGCCAAGCCAATGTTGTTGCCAATGTAATGAACAGTCCGTGCACCCAGGCAGCTTATCTTGAACAGATAGAATGGTTTAGAGTAACGCCTTTTCGCCAGATAGGTTTCGTAACACAAGCGGTAAAATTGTTTTCTTTTGTCGCATTTACAGTACCAAGAATCATGTTTTCCAGTCATTCATATGATCTATCATACTGTTTTTCCACCAATTGCCAAGTAGCACTTTAGCCCTGCGGATGTGGTAGATCTTGTGTTCATATGTACATACGAAAATTTAGGCTTTCGAAGATGGAAACTCGCGAGAGGTGCCTTACGATGCACGTCGTTTGTGCATCGGTCCATTATGTCAGGCGGGCGTCTGTATATACTGTTTCTCACTGAACGCAAAATGTATATTCGCCTTTGTAAGCGACTGATTCTGAACTTCCCAGTTCTAGGGGTGAATACTTTTTTATGTGATGCCTGGCTAAACTTCCGCGCGCTTGAAATGTGGGATTTTGTTGAAGTCTAGTGCATGTCTAAAACGCCGATACCGCGTGGGCTTTTTTATTAACAGCCTTCTCTCTTAGCGATGCAGATACTCCTCAAGAAATTAATGTGTTCACATTGGTAGCACATGCTTATGTGCACTTGTACTGCGCAAAGTGCTATGGGCAAGAGTACGCCCCCGCCTGCAACTTCGAGTGATCGGCGCTACCTGCAGACGATGGGCGGAAGACATTGTCGAGTGGTGACAGTCCGGCACAGATAAAGAGTGACCGATAGGCTTTGTCGCGGCAGCATCGTGTTAAGAGTTGAGGCGGATATGCAACGCGCAGCGTGGTAACTAACATCTGTCCCTCGTAAGTTTTATTACTGCGAACAATCTGAACTAGACTAAAATACATCAACTGAACGCTGACTGAACATCTTTTTCAGTGAAGAACGTTCACTCACATTGGGCATAGGAACAGTGGTCGTACTCCGTCGTGAGTTCGTGAAGCCGTTAAAAAATATGGGACAAGCACGGGCTTGCTCTCGCGTAAACGACTACCGACACTCCTCTGTTATTTAGAGTGTGCTCAGAGGCAAAAAAGAAAATGAAAACGCAGAAGCAAATTTTGTTGTCACTACTTATCTGACGTAGATTTGCAAGGCAGTGGAAACAGCCAGAACAGCCTAATGGAAGCGCGATGCATTTCTCTGTAACGCAGCGTTCAAACTCCCTATCGGCCAAGAAGGACAAAGGGAGTAAAAAGTCGCTCCTGGGGCGGCTCACTTCGAAGGAGAGCCCGGCCAAGACGACGACGACACCGGAATCGCCAAACTCCAAGCCGCCGGCCACACCAGTCAGGAACCGCAAGGGCTCGTTCAACGAGACACCCGTCTAAGGATCGTCGCTGCGGCTCCTGCTGCTGCCACCGCCGTTAGTGCCGCTGTTCCCGCAGTACTGCAAGTGCCTCCACTAACGAAGAAATGCCAAAGAACCTCTTTTCCACAATGTCACTCCTGTAACGAACTTTTCCTATTTTTGTGCCTACGGGAGGGGGAAAAGAAAAACAAAGCAAAACGCTGGGCATGTTTATACACAGTACCGTGATTTTCATACGTCAATCATTGTGTGGTCTTCCCTGTAGTCATTGTCCTTCTACGTCTCCTTCGTCTACCGTTATTTGTTCTCGTAACTGCGGGGGAAAATGAAAAATGGGTGTGATTTGTTATGAAATAGAGCATCTTTTCCCTTGTTCTCCCGTTTCACTCATTTCTGATTAATCTAGTAAAATGGAGTACTTTTGTAAAGAGCGTGAGCTGCGTGTACAAACGACATGTTGTCACTCCCTAAATAACAGTCGCTATGGAGAAACGGGTCGGGAGATCTGCCAAACATGCCAACCAGGAGGCAAGCAGATGCATGGTAGAGTTAAGGTTAGTTTAATGACAACTCGGAGCGAATGGAATAAATGAGCATTGCGTGGCACCGGGGATTATATATAGGCCACGATCGGCTGTATTCAATTCGTATAGGTACAGCTGGCTTCAAAAGTTTACGGGGCTCGGGGTCTGGGAATACATGTGATTTTCCAGCAGTTTGTGACCATAGTCAATAAAATCGTACAAAGCTATGTTGTTCGCATGTACTAGTACTTTTGGGAAATCTGAATACCTTGCTGGAGAGTTGCAGGGGGAGGGGGGGGGGGGCGGTGTGTCCACACTTCTGAAATAGGCATTTTTTGCTGATCTCCTGGTCCATAAGCTTTTCACATCAACTGCACTTAATTCGCTCCTTTTGCTAGCCCCGTGAAAGCAAATCTGTGAAACCGTCTTTTCCCGTGGCCAATTATCTGCATGACGAACTTTGCTTTTGCATACAATGGCCATACTTGTTTCACATTTTTATTGCCTTTTTTTTCTTTCTTCCAGTGTCGTCGGACACGAAACGAGAGAATGGTCGTACAGATATAGTAGTTGAAGGCGCCGCAGTACAGAGAGAGAGACGCAATGCGGCACTTTGAAATCTCGCCTATACATGAAGTTCCGGCGTATGCCCTCTTTTATCAGTTCGAGCACTCTTTGCTGAATTGTATGACAAAGTGCAAAAGTCAGGCATCAGCGACATATCTCTCTGCTTGTCGTTCTTTCTTAGTGCTTAGTAACAATCACGTGCACTTCGATTTGGTAGCGCTGTTAATATATATATATTTATATATATATAACGATTACTTAAGGAAAGGAACACACTACTTGGCTGAGGACTTGATATAGCGCTGTAAATGTATACGTATAACGGGTAATGTTGCATTCGGGGAAAGGTACAGCACGGCCCGCCATTACACTGCTGCTTTCTTTATCTACTTGTAGACGTCAGCATCGTCTTTTCATGGGCTCTTTTCTCCCTAGATTTTTCTCCAGGCCACAGCATGGGCACGTGTCCCCATATTATTCCAATAATTAACTTACAAGTCCTGACCTCTCCATTTCACAGTCGAAGAAAACAAAAACGCCTACTGTTTAAACCTACTTCATTGCATTGTAAGAAGACAAATGGTCACACAAGGACGTCGAGTTGAAGCTATCAACAGCGGCCGAACATCGGGCGCCTTTTACCTGTGAAGCCAGCGTTTGTACGAGGGGACATATCTTCCTTAGGGCAACAGCTGTTCTCCTTGGCAACGTTCATACGGCTCAGATTTTCCCGGAGGGGATGAGAAGAAGCGTCCATACGAAGGAGTAATATGATGGAGGGGGGGGGGGGGGCGTTCGGACTATTTTGAAATACAGTGAAGACCTTACTGTCGTTCTACCACTCAGTGACGACTTCGTTAGAATAACGAGGTTTCAAAGTACGGAAGATGCACAGTAGTGTACAATGGACGCCGTATGGTGGAAGGCTGCGGACGAATTTTTAACGCCTGGGTTTGTTTCAACGTACACCCAAAGCACGATACACGAGCGTCTTTCTCATATGAATTTGCCCCTTCCCCCGCCCCCTTCCTGAAGTATACACGCGCGAACTTCCGAAGCGTATTCTCTGTCCAAAATCTGCAATCGACCGCTTGCTGAAGACGTATATATCTGGACCCTGGCCAGACTGCACACCTACTTGCAGAGCACTTTGGGCATTTCTTGCATTCCCGCGGAGCACGGTGCTTGACTCGCGGCTGCGAAAGGTACATTTGACGGACTATTTGTTGACGCACTCAGTCCGCATCGTCACCACTCATAACCCTCTTTCTTTCCGTTCCCTTTGTTGCTGTCTAGAGTAGGAGGCTATAAGAGTCAGCCTCAGGCGGACCACTCCGTCAGTTTATAAATGAACGTCTCTCCATCTCTCTCTCTCTCTTGCCTGCTTCATTATTGCTCCCTTAAACATCCATAACGATCGCCTCCACTATATATAGCCTATTTACGCGTGGCACAATGTGAATGCCTTTCTGAACTGCCCTGCAAAGTAGAGAAACTGAACTAATTTTGTTAAAATTTTGAGAATCAGAATTATTTTTTTCGTCATAGTGAGAAGTGCGATATCTTTTTTTCGAATACCTAAACACTCATTCCGAAGCCCTCGAGAAGTCAAGGCCACGGAAACTTTCCACTTTGTCTTGACATGCCCTTTCGGGTTAGCGTACACCCGTTGTTATCGGCGAATTATCCCGCCAAGTTCGAGTTTAGGATCGAAAGCGCGATGTATGAAGTAGTCGAATACCAACTTTCCGGCACGGCCGCTCGCTCCAATCTTTGTTCTCACCCGATCTAATGCCCCTTCCCTTTAACTAATCGTAATCGTGGCAACTAATCCCGGCCAGACTTTCCCAGACGACAGGCACGCAACGTTACCGAGAGTGTCTCATTCGACCGCGTTCTCACTGCTGCACGTCAATCAACGCGCCAGCGCCGTTTCCTTCGTTGACACTATATAGAGTTTTAGCTGAGCGTTGGCGGTCCGCTCTGCTCAGCCTTGTGTGTGCTAGCACTCTGCACGCAATCACTTAGCGGGAACGCTATGGTGCGCGTGCGCACAACACTCATACTACCAGCGGTATGTAGAACGCTTTCCGCTCTCCGTATGGCATTCTTAAACGTCCTTTCTTTTTGGCTAAGTTGCGCGAAATTCCGAAGCCCGCGTATTTCAAGGCTGCCCGAAGGCAACCATTATACCTCAGAACGTATCTTCACAACGTGGTGCCGTAGTCTATACGGTACCTTATCTAGTCTACAAGAGTACAGCTGTAAAGTCTGTGCCGTCTTACGATTGCTCACTCGTCAACGTCGGTATCGCGAGGCCTTGAAGTGTGCCGCTCTGTACGCTATGATTTGCTCGCATGACATATTCCAGCGTGTATCATGACGTAACGCACCTGATAAGGCAACACTTTGCACCCCTACTGCCAAGGTAACGACGAGCGTTTAAGATGCGAAACACAAGTGGCGCGTGTCAGGGCATTCAACAGAACTTCGAGTGAGAACGTTATCTGACAAGGTCTACGCAGGCTGATAGCTGACTCGTGAAGATGGCCGACAAGTGCAGCAGCATTGCTTTTTCTGTACATGGAGCAGACAAAATTAACAATGCATGCCGAAAGACGCCCCGGTTCATATTGCACGTCCTGTCGCTGCTCTCTGCAAGCTTCAGCCATTCCAAGTGAAATCGCATGACATAAAGAAAGGTAAGAAAAGAAATAGACTATCACTATTTATCCACCGGAAGCCCTCGCAGAACGCAATGTTTTCTTGTCTGACTTGGTTATGTAACCAAAGCGCATTTCCGCCTCTGTTCCCAAGCCGTAAATGAACATGTAACAGTAAGTGCACCTCCCCGATCGCCCTCAGATGTTTCTCTTTGTTGCTGTTTTTTTTTTTTCTTTCTACCTTAAAATTGCTACTCCATGCATTAGAATAGAAAAAAAAAGTGAAAGAACCAGAATGGCATGGGCACATTCGAAATAATCAACAAAAGCCCCGTCGCAAATGGTTCAGTCGAGATTTAATTTCGGCTTCCAGTTCATCCCATTTCCCTGCACTTCGGAAGCGATTACGTGACCCCGCGCGCCAGCTAGCAACACCGGGGACTACTATATACAAGCGAGTGACAGTAACACAGGGCGCCACGCTCCGGGTTGTGTCAAGGGCCTTCTCCTCCTCTTCTTTTCTCCCTACGACCGCCTCGTGGCACGGGAAAGAGGGAAGCTAGGAAGAAATAAAAAGGGACAGAAATTCCCTAGCTGTTTCCGGGCTCCTCTCTCACGGCTGGTGTCCCCCCTTTTTTCTCTGCCCAATCGCGCGTGGTCTTATAAATAAAGGTGTAATGGTTTTTCTCCTTCACCGATGGAGAGATGAAGAGAGCGAGAGAGAGAGAGGGTGTGGCATGCGAGTCCCTTTCTACCGGGGCTCGCCGGCTATAAATGAGAATTCGCGCGTGCACGACAGCCGAGGCGAAGCGAGCGCTGTTGGGTGCGATGTGCTCGGAATTGAGTTTCCCGTCCTCACAATGAAAGGCCAGTGTCAATCCAGTTTGCTTCCTTCTTAATGTATCTATCTTTCTTTCTTTTCTTTTTCTTGTTTCCGGTATTTGCAGCTATAGGTGACGCGTGAAGTCTGCTCATTCCGTTTCATTCCCAGCACGAACGGCATTTAAAGACTCCTGAATGCTCTTTCCAGCCCCCGTTTGTCAACGCCAGTGCGGAAGTCATGCCCCCCACCCCCTTCCCCATCCCCAGGCTTTGGTATGTGTCATGCTGTGGTGATGTTATTTTTGCCGGCACAGTGTGATCAAAGAAGCGGGGCCGTCGACTCGTGGTGTCCGCAGCCTGGCGTCGTGGCTCTTTCAATACAATTTTACTTACCGTCCCGTTTAAAAGCCCACAGCTATAGCGGCGACCGTTTCCTTAACGCTTACACATGCTGGGTGAGCGGATGAGGACATGTACTGACTTCGTTAACATATGGCCAGTCCCTAATGGACCCGCTTTATTGGATTGTTTCAGGATACTTCTACAGAACAAAAGAAGAAAAAAAAGATATTGCATATTTGATTTGCCAGACACAAATTGTGGCGGAAGTGCGAGGGGAGTAATACGTGGTCTCTATGGTTAAATGGGCAGCAATGAAATACTGTTGCGCCGTCGAAAGCTATTTCCTACATACGGGAGCCTTTGTATACTTCCAAGTTGACTCACGTGTTGAAGGATTAAACCGACAAAAGCGTTGAAAGCCAAAATGTCACATCTCTTTGTTTATTGTTCTACAATAAAAAAAGAATAAAAGAAAAGAAGAGGAGACGATAGCATTAACTTCGCGTCTCTTGCCGAAACAGCACGAACGAACAAGTTGGGCAAGTACATAATTCTCAGTTATTTTCTGCCTCTTCGTTGGCGACAGTATGAGTGAAGCACCTCTGTTGAATGCCCGTCGTAAGTGAACCCCTGCTGCGCGCCTTCAAGTTATACCGTAATGGGGGGCCGGAAAAATGAAACTAGTGACTGTCCTTTTCCTATACTGCACTCTTAAAACTAAGGTTAGTAAATAGCTGGTAAATGCGCGAGTTTACTAGATTACTATGTATTTTACTACCTTATCACTAGTTCTGTACTAGCCAGTGGCCAGTAAAGCTAGTAAGTGCTGCCTTTACTAGCCAGAAAGGCTACTTAGTAGTTTTTACTAAGTAAGTACTAAGCCACTATATACTACCTCGTCCGGCCATGGCCTACTATGCTGTGATTGTGGCAGTCTTATGCAAAATTGAGATAAACTGTAGTGTTGTTCATTATGTGGAACTAACAGTTATGTGCGACGTCGTCGCACAGTAGGCCTTAGAAGTTTGTGCATAAAGCTTTGAATATTTAACCAAATACATGGGTGTTCACGGGTGGAACATGTGCTCCCTAAAATTAGGGCTATAAATACTCTTGAAGATGCTCTTTCAGTAAGCGCCGCGTAACGCCTTTGTCGTTCTGTGTGTTCATGCGTATCCTTACTTGTTGGAGATATGTAGTACATTGTTACCTGGAATCAGTGCACCTTAATGTCTCTGGTAAACACTACGTATATATACCCTTAATTGATGCTTAAATGTTTAGGGACAGGATGCGGTTCTCTTTTTTTTCATATATATTTATTATTTTACTTTCTTAAGCTTTTACAATACCATCGACTTCGTATGCCAACGCAAGCGGCAGTTCTAAATCGAATAGCCCCACTGTATTATGGGTAAATACATTTCAGTTGCGTTAGTAACTGCACTACCGAGGTAGTATTTGGGTAGTTTTAAGTTAGGGATTTTTACTAGCTTCAGCAGGTAGTAAAAGTACTAGCCATTATTTTACTACCTGCACTTACTAAGAAGGTAGTGCTTTTTAGGAGAAGTAACGCGTTAGTAATTAGTGAAAATGACAACTTTTTTTGAAGAGTGTACTTCGAATTCTCGCAATGTCCTAAACACTTCTCGAGCTGAGGAAGAATGCAGCAAGCATTTCATGGATTCAACACTTTACCGCTATAGAGAGGCTAGTGACATTTGTGTTGACATTTCCAGTATCGTAAAAAACAACACAATCAATCAGTCATAAAGCTTTGCATAAATTACGAAGCATGTCGGCTGCTCATCCGAAATCTCCTACATCCATGTCAGCGCTCCATAATAGAAAAAAAAAATGCAACTGCACTATCATCACCAGCCGCCTATAATCTCTCTCACATTTACTACGCGTTGGAGTAGACCCTTGGCCATTCTGGAGCTCCCAACCCCCTGCCTCCCTTTGGGAAATGCAATTCTCCTCATGAGCACAGCGCAAAGAAAGTAAAGTTCGCCTGAGAAATAAAGCGGAACAGAAAATTTCCCTGCCGGAAGCTTCCGCAAAATATTTTCCGGATGTCACCGCCTTATAGTGCATGACTCAAACTTGCTCTAGGGTGCCTGGATGTCCCTCTCGCCCATCGCTCCATGCGGGCGAGAACGACATCGAGGCACCCCAACTTGCTTTCTCCCCGCACTTCACGTACAACAGCACAGTCAAAGAGGACATGACCAGAACACACGCAACCAATATGGGGCTTACTCCGACAACACGCAGGTCATTTAAGTTTGCCTGCAAATTTAACCCGGGATACAAGTTATTAACGCTAGCCATATCGAAGGTATAAAGAATAAAAGGGCGCACTAAAAAAGCCTTAAGATAAAGATATTGAGCTCATCAAGAAAAGCGACAAGACACAGGACTTGTACAAGGAGCGTGCCCGTCTGGATTCCGTGGACGAGGATCATGGGACCAGTCGGGGAATTGCGCACTCTTCAATACCACACCGTCGCCGCCAGCGCCATTTCGCTGAGGAAGAGGCACAAACAAAGCACTTCTGTCCACAGCCGTCACATGATTCGCTTCCCCTCCGCTTGACCCTCCCCATCCATTAGCCTGGACTCAGGGCCTCAGTAATATATTTTACTCTACCTCCAGACAGAGGGAAATGTGCTAGTGTCACAGAAGAGTCACAAATATGCGTTACCTTGCCGGAACTATGTAAAAAAGTAACTTCCCACACTATAGCGTCCACTATAGCGGACTTTATTTATTTCCCTTACAGCTTCGAGAACCCATAAAGCTGAAGTAGAGTATATACAACATCATATGAGTCTCAAAATAATGTTTCTGTTGAACCGAAAACAGAACACGGCTGAAAATAAAACAATTTCGACTCGGCGAGGGTGTGTGCATTTTAGACATCAATGAGAGCTTAAATAAGCTTTCTATTTTTGAGCCGCTCCCTCACTTATTAACTGCTGCGCGTGGGTCGTTTTGTAAACTTGGCGTTAAAACTGTGTGGCATCAATCACATGCAGAATATTTTTTTTTTCTAACACAAAAGTGTTTTATGCCGGGGTTCACCACCAACTTCCTGTAACGGATGTGACGTCGGCGCGAACGCGTAAAATATGTTTTCTCTTGACAACAGAAGTTACGCCGCTATCTAGGAGCGGGGAAGCGAAGTACTGCATCGTGACACTAACTAGCGCCGACAGCAAGCGCTTCGGTAGTCTCCGCGCAGCGCAGGCTCCAACGCGGTGTATCCTGGTGTAGGCCGTTTGGGCCTTCTGGCGCGACGATGCAGCTTGCGCACACGGTTTGCATTTTGCGTCCGATTAGCCTGTGACGCCTCGTCGCCTACGGAGTGGCAGCTTCAACATGCATCAGCAGTGCTTACACGCCGCCTACTGATTCGCTTGCGATGGCACCAACTAAGAAGATTGCTGCTCTAAGCGGCGCAGAGAGGCAACGACGTCGACGGGCGAATCTCGCTTTGGTCCGGCAGACACGCTAGCCTGAAGACGCCTTCGCGCGTTCGCGGCTGGCTCACGCTGCGAACTCTGCCGCTCGCATTCGTGAAGCTAAGCGCGTCGCAACTGAACCGGCTGCTCAAGACACTACGGAGCTGGACCAACATGCTCGTGCCTTCGCCGAAGCGACCCGACAGCAGGACGCCGCGTGCCAAGCAAACCTGCAACACGGTCCCCGACTCGCAAATCGTGCGCCTTTCGCCTACGGCACACCTTGAGTTCACGAAACAAACATGCAACAGCTTCTGTGAAGACACGTTTCACTTTCGTGTTCTACCGATTCCTATGAAAGAGGGATCAACCATATCTTTTTCGTAGATAGCTTGACCAGGACGCTATAGCGTTTCTGCCTGCGTGTACTGCTGTTCTGTCAGTTTCACTACAGAATGTCAGAATGCAGTATTCAGTCAGTGTCACAACAGAATACTGCTGTCAGTCTGCGATGCCACATGAATGTCCATTAAGTCTTGACTCGATAAAGAAGCTGACACGTGCCAGAGCTTTTTCTACCAAAGGATGTCACTTGCGTTTATGATCTTGTTTCACCTGTTCAATGGAAGAACACATGGTACGTCTGTCAAGTTTCAACATAGACAGTACGCCACTGTCACAATGCTGTTCTATTCATTTGACGGGAATGTCGCCCAGTTATTAGTTACGAGATCATTTCTTACTCGTTCGGTTTCTCCAACTTCAACATGAGCTTGACATAAAAACTGTTACAGCGCAAATACATGCAACCACAAGAATAAGGGACAGGACACAAGCGCTGTCTGTCAACTAACTTTTATTAACGGAAGACGGATACCTTATATAAGGGGAAAGGCAGAAGTGAAGGGGCCCCTTCACTTCTGCCTTTCCCCTTATATAAGGTATCCGTCTTCCATTAATAAAAGTTAGTTGACAGACAGCGCTTGTGTCCTGTCCCTTATTCTTGTGGTTGCATGTATTTGCGCTGTAACAGTTTTTATGTCAAGTATGCACCAACTCGCCCAGAAAGAAGTTTTAATAATCAACATGAGCATTCCGCGGAGACTGTGTGCGTTAAACTTTAAAAAAATCACTGATATCCTGTTATGGTCCCTTTGTGCATGTCCGTGCACGCATAAACGCATATGACTGGCTCACTGCATTCGCCCTCAATGTGATCATATCAGTGGACTGGAAGGTCAGAGTTGAAAAAAGAAAGTGACATCGAGAGAAGAGCTACACGAGGAATTTCTCTGGGAGATTTCGCTGACGGTCGTTGAAAACAATGCGTTCATGAATACTATATTTTGACCCATTTGAAATGCATGCCATCGTGGCAGCTCCTTAGAGTTGCGCCATGCTCTCGGACCATGGGCCAGCACTTGTAGCGCATTGCATGCAACAATGGCTCTCTCAGCATTCATCAGAGACACTGGCGTCAACCAACTTTTTCCCTGTGTACTTGAATTTTTTGTGTGCGTTCGTACCATGTATGAATGTGTCATCTCATATAATAGCCTGGCCATCTGGAGTAACATGCTAAGCGTATGGTCAGGCAAACATCTGCAGCATACATGAACATGTGCGTGTCGTGCAAATTCCGAGTTTTACTTAACTCATATTCAAGCAATCCTGCATAATTTATCCTCTGTTTCTTTTCTTTAAGTCTTTTATTTATTCATACCGGCTACCTTGCTAACTTAAGCTTCTCGTTTAGATTCCAACATTGCGTTGGATTTGCATGTCTTATTTCGCTTTCTTTTTTCGCTTTCTTATATATTTTTTTCACTTGGGCCCATTCTCGTCTTGACACTGCGGAAGAGCAACCATGGCTCCCTTTTTATGGGCGGGATGCGGAACTGCAAACAATACGGAGGATGTGTTGAACGACGCGCTATGGAGGTGTCCATAATGTATATGACTGGCAAAGAGATAGACCACGTGGCAGTCGAAGGCGCATTGAAGGGTCGCATTTCTCTTGCATTTGCGGCTAAATTTCCACTGATATTTTCATTTGTTTGCGCAGTCCGTGCGAACTTGCCGTGCAAACTACTGCACTCGAACGGTCTGGTCCGCTATTGAAGATATCTCGAAACAAGGAAAAAAAAGAAAGAAAAGCCTTTTCGATGTCACGTGTTTAACTACAATGTCTGCGCGGCTTTAGATATTGCTACAACTTATGTCACAACTAAGCACGCGGCGTTCAAGGAACTTCATACGCGTAGGGCGAAGCAGCGTACCCGAGAGATAAGCGTCGTCTGGGCAAGAACAGACTTCCGCCTTCTGTTGATCCCAGCCCTTAATGCTAAAAAAACTCCGGCTGGCTGAATCATGCACCGCGCTTGCAGAGGGAAATTATGGGACAGCATCCAAGCAGCGACGTTTTTTTTATATGCCTCTTTAATTCTTTTTTAGCTTCCCTTTTCTTACTTCTCTGGCTCCCACCAGCGTTACATAGTCTAGATATACGCACTAACTGTCAATGTACCCTCCCTCGCTTTCTCTCTCGGTCATAACCCACGCGTCTTGAGAATAGTCTCGCGTCACGTGACAGGCGACGACGAGACGCACACACCTCCCGAGGACCGGCGGCGGGACGCTGCCCCAAGCGGGCGCTGCTATTCTAAACAAAACTCCCCACGACACACCCGTCCCGTCTTTCGGTCTCCGACGTGCGCTCGGCTTCTTTTTTAGGTGCGCGAACGGAGCGGCAAGGACCGACCTGCCCGCCGTAGCGCAAGGTTATCAAAAGCTAGAAGAGAAAAAGGGGGGGAAAAGAGGGAGCGACTCGGACCGTCCTCAAAATATCAAACGCAAAAAAAAAAAGAAAGACGAACAAAAACACCGCACGCGCGAGTGCGCTCGCACGCGGAGCGCCGTGGGTGGGAAAGGAGGCGCCGCCTCCTCGCCCAACCATTCCTGCCTTCGAGCGCTGGCTCAAGCCGATCGGGCTTTCGGGCGGTCGGTGGCGGCGGCTGCGTCGCCGTAGCGCTCTCCTGGCTCTCCTCTCCCGCCGCACACCACGACGACGCACGCGGCGGAGAGAGCCAACTTTCAGAATCGCTTTTTTCCTCGCGTGGGTTGGTCCACCGTTGCGGCCGCGGCGTTACGGCGAGCGGTAGTGGTGGTCGCTCGTGGGGCCTGTTGCGCCACGACGGCAACTCCTTCACCGGACCGACTCCGAAGGAACTGTTCCTTCCGAGAACTCTGCAGCTCCTACCTACATCAACCGGCGCCGGCGGCTGCAACAGGTGAAAACGGTGGTGACCGGCGAGGGAGCAATGTAATCCCGACCGCACCGCGAGTGTGCGAGAAGGCTGTGTGATTGTGCGCCGAGGAAGCTCGGCAAAGAAAGCAGCGTCGTGCGACGACAACTGCCGAGTTTGCCGTCTGGGAAGGAAAAACAATAACCGAAGCCGGCTGCCGCAGACGAGAGCTACAACTGCGCACGGAAAGTTTTCTTTTTTTCCTATTTTTCTCGCTCATTGTCGTACTCCATCGCGGTGATACTGCCCCAACGCGTGCTGTGCGGCTCGTTTTGTGCGTTCGTTTCTCGTGACTGACGTCCCGTTGCGAGCCACGTGTTCGCTCGAGACAACGGCGCTGTTGGGGCGGCGTGCCGGCCGGCGATGTTAGCGGTCGTGCGTCGACGTCTCGGCGCGTAGACTTCACCGGTGCGACGGCCTGACCTGGATTTGGGACACGTTGCAGCCCCCGGCGACCGATCATGTAAGTCGGGAGGGGGACGAACGTCGTTCTCTTCTTCAATATTTACTCTTGGCTAAGCTACTTTGGCCCCTGGGACACCGCGTCCAGTTTAGTCTGTAATTGCACAAGTTGGGTGTGATAGCATTCGCGGTCAGTCACTCGCTGCCCGTGGCGCTTTCGCTTTGCGTTCCTTCCTGGTTGCTCGGCAGTACTGAAGCTGTGTTGCCACAGCTACTCATCTATCAGTAGGTCTGCTGATTTATGTAACTTTTTCTTTGCCATTTTGGGGATTCAGGGATAAACTTCGGAACTACTGACGTTTGCCATCTACCAGAAAAAAGCTATGGATAAATCTTCTACTTCTTAGAAAAATTTGTACTGCTGTCTACGGCATCTACATCTTTTTAAAACATAACTGTAAAGTGCGATCAACTTTTGCTACAGATGAGCAGCGAGTGATATGTGCATTTTGGGGCTTGGTCCTAGTCGAAAACACACTGAACACATCAGACTTCAGGTGCAAGATGTCATCCGAGACCCTGCCGAAACTCGTTTAACGATGGAACAAAGTGTCTTTTTAGCAGTCATGGCCTTCGAGATTCCCTGAGTACAGTCTTTTTTTTTTTTTTTCGAATCGCCCACGGGCAAAGAATTTTGGAGGGCACAGTATTGTGTTACTGCTTCGCAGATGGCACATTGTAGAACTATCAATAACTGCTGAATCCCTGCTGGAAAAAAAAAAATTTCTTTCAAAATATTCCTTTCACCAGCCTGAAGAACATGCTTATTAATTTCTACTGATCTTTTAGGCAAAAATCGACTATTCTTTTATGACCTCAGCACTGTTAGGGGGGCTCGAACCTAACGATAAAGGATTGTTTGGTTTACTAGCGTTTAGATAGCACAGGCAAGGCCCCAAAGAAAAGGAAACGAATGAACAAGAATATCATACTCGCAACAGAGTAGTGACAGAGTGGCATTCGCAAGTCAAGAAATATGCACATTTTTGGAGCGCGTTCTTGCGTTTCCTTTATAGGAAAAAGTATCTCGGTTGTTTTGTGGCGGGACGAATAAAGGACGCCTACTTTGAGCTTTCCGACGTTGAAAGAACAAGACGTGAAAATGCAATAGACTGTATTTTAAAGGTGCATTACTAGTTTTCGTTGCAAGACGACACGGTGCGGAGCGAGGTGCGTAGCTTTCGGATACGAAGCCCCATAGACCGGGGTTGGTGCGTCGCGACCCTGGGCCCTTCTGTCGGTGCGTACGCGAACTGTTTTCCGGTTAAGCGGTTTTATACGTCTACTTGTTATTCTTTGGTACGCCAGTGATCGCCCGTGGCCGATTTCTTTTAATTTGCATGCGCCGCGAGCCTCGCATTGCTGGCGGGAACGCGCCGTCACGTGGCATTTTACGCTGGCACACCTGTGCGCTATGCACGTCGGCGACTGCTGCGACGTCCGCCGCAGGAAGCACGTATACATAGCTGCCCGCTGCGATCGGTGCGTGCAATACCGTTTGCAGTCGCGTTCCAGACGCACCTGGCATGAGTAGTTTCGTTGGCGTTCCACTCGGCAGAAGATATACTGTAGCAATACTACACACGGTACCAGCCCAGCTGTCACGAGGAGATTCAGGGCGACTGAAAAAGTTGAGAAAGCTGGGTAGGAATTCATGGTGCTGAACGGGCATATATGTAGGACGAGAAGGATGGCGCAGTATAGTCGGCGTTTGTGTTGCCCGTATCGTTCTACACTTGTGTCATTGTTTGCACGCTTGCCTTTCCGTGCCACGTATATATATACACGAGTTTGCTGCGTTATTTGGTTATGTTGCTGAGCGCCAGGTTGCAGGTTCGATCCCGAGTCGCCGCGGCCGAATTCCGATGGGATGCGGGACCCAAAAACACCCGTCTGCATTGCTAACCCGTAGGCCAATTTAATTTCAGTATGTCTAAATTAACTTACGTAGTTCCCTCGTATAGAAGCGAGATTGCTTTGTTTCACGCGCGCGATCGTGTGCGTGCGAGCGTGCTAGATATAAGTCGGAGGAAGTTCAGTGCAACAATTTCCTGCTCATCTTTTCCTTCCGTTCCCACGGTTCATGTAGCGCTGCATCACTTGGGTAATACCATCTCACGGAAACGTTTCAGGAAACATTTCTTTGTTTGTACGTGCTATCACGACCTATGTCTGACACCTTGCCCGTTAGCATACATCTCCTGACACCACCCCCTTCCCGTGTTCGCGCTCTGAAGCACGAATTCGTTCTGTGCACGCAAGACGCAAGTGCGCGCTCAAGCATTGACAACGAATGCCAAGCGCACGCCGCGGACAGGCGCCTTTGAGTGCGGGGTTGCCTTGAGCAGACTCTGTGCGCCTGAGCACGTCGGCATAGTTACGTGACCACCGTTTCGCACACGTGGGCTTTAATGAGGGAGAGGAGATGATGCGATGTTCCGAGAATACTCAAGGATACTCATTAGTGGTGCATAAACGACCCTTCTTTATACTGTCGTCAGCTTCGGTTTCTTGCACGCAGCTGTGATGTCGACATTACTGTCTGCAGCGGGGCTTAGTAGCCAACACAGGATCAGATAAAATCGTTACTCGTACAGTGACTCATTCGAATCTCTTGTTGCCGAAATAAACAGAATTAGAGTGTGCCATTGAACACTTGGCTTTCCCGAACTTTCTCGAGAACAAAGCGAGACTATACCAAGTATCTGCGGTACGCGTTGAACTTTGACGTGTATAGTCAGCGTGGTGCAGCGATCGTAAGGGTAACAACGCTGGTCCGTGGACCTTAAGCTACTGCGAGACGTTAGAGTTAAAGTTGAGAAGAGGAAGGATGCTGAGAACTTTTGACGAAAACTGTGCAAAGTATCTTAGTTATGCACTTATGAACAGCTTCGGCCGCTATTTCCGGAGGTTGCTTTTAACTTATAAGCGCTGCGTTACAATTTGTGACTGGAGTATCTGTGCAGCCCTTTACGGCCATTCTGAGACCAGCAATGCATTAATAGCGCACACCGCTTTGGTACTGCGTGCACGGCACGGAAATGACCATCAGATCCGAACATTTCTAATACGACGTCGGCTGCCAATAAAACTAAAATGGTCTGTAGGCTATTTGAGTTCCAGTGTGGGGGCTATGGATCTCAAGCACTCGACACATAAAGGAAGCAGGGTTCTCTTTCTTTTTTTTTTTTTTTTGCTCACGGCAGTGTCAAGCTTACGAAAAGAAGCAAACTCGCCTGTATACATGTGTATTATTCTGACGTTTCCAATGTAACCATAGGTGCATAGCTTTGGCCAATAAGATACACTCTATATAATTGCGCGTACGCAGGCCAGCATGACAGCCTTTCCGCACTTCTTTTAAACGTGCCATCAGCTATGAGAGTTTGTAGATTATGGGTGGTTGGCGAAGAAACTGAATTTCGTCCCAGCCAAAAGTGCATCGCTATAAAACGGCTGATTCTCTCGTGGAACTTATGGTTACAGCTCAGAGTTACTTCCTGCATACGTAGACCAGGAAACATATTCAGATTTCTCACTGCTATCCCTGTCCACGAACTTCCATACTCGACGGCACGCGATCGACAAATACACGCCAACATGGCACAAGGGATGAGATTTCATTTGAGCAGCATGCTCAAGACAATTGCGGAAACAAAGAAGACGACACACCGCTGCGCCCGCAAATGAAGTTGAGTTGAAAGTGGAGCATACCACGAGCAAGCACTAGGCCTACAGAACTATTCTAGTTATCATGACAAAAAACAAGCAGTAACATACCACGAACAAACACTAAGCCGAAAGAACCATTCTAGTTACTCGACAAAAAACGAGCAGTAACATACCACAAGCAAACACTCAGCCGCCAGAACCATTCTAGTTACTAGGACAAAAACAAGCGGTGGAGTGACATCTAGAATAATTCTCTCGCGTGTACACCTTGAGGGTATGTTATATGAACGCTTGCCAATAAACTTGTGATTGCAACAATGTGTCGCCTTCCTTGTTTGTGTTAGCCGTCTGAGCGCGCTGCTCAAATGAAATGTGATTGATTGATTGATTGATTGATTGATTGATTGATTGATTGATTGATTGATTGATTGATTGATTGATTGATTGATTGATTGATTGTAACATCCAGAAGCTAGGCTGGGACATGTGGATGGCTGCACATTATTTTTGACCATCCGAAGGTTTTTAATGTATAGGTAAAAGCGAGTCTACACACGTTCTTTTGCATCCTGCACTAACTGGAATGCAGCCGCCATTGCCAGGTATCGAACCTGCGCCCTTAGGTTCAGTGGCAGATAGCACATAGTAGAGCCACTCGGCGATTGCGGCGGCTAAAGATAAGCCGTCACCGGATAGCCCAAACGGATATGCAGGCTACGATGTAAGGCGACAAAAACGACTTGCGCAGCCAAAAGCCAATGGCTCCTTGACCTTTGCTGGTGCCCAGGAGGTCTGCGTACGCAAACGAAACGCGAGCCTCGTAGGTCCCTTAATCTAAAACAACAGAGGAATGGAAAAAGTTACTCTATGCTGAAGTTCCCTAATATCGTTATAAAACGCACTGAACTTTCGGACACGCTCTCGCTGCGGTCAATTCACTGCTCGCGAGAGCTCCGGAAAGATTGTCCGCGCAACCAGATGTTGCAGGCACAAATGGCAACACCTTGGTGATAAGCGATGGCTCTCAACAAGGCATCTGCGTTCCAGCGCAAACAGCGTGATATGGGCGAGCGAGGGTGCTGGCTGTCGCCCAGATTCTCGGGCAGAGAGCATCGACATGGCATAGTTTTCGAGCTGACGCTGTCCAAGTTCGCAACGTACGGTATGTAGCCAACGTTGCTGAGGACACTTTTGGAAGGATCCTTGTAGAGGTAGAATATAGAGAGCAATCAGTGCAGACAATGTTGTCCTTCAGCTATATAGGCTAGCGCGTAAAGGCGGCTGCATGCTCATCGGCGGCGCATTTCAAGGCTGGCCAAGGTATAGAACAGTGTGCTTCCTTCCTCATCGTTGCAGGCGATGGCCTGTGCTCCCTGCCGCCGGCTGTTCAATTATACTGTAATATGCATACTGCCACCTTCCGTCACCGTGTCGCGTTTCTGACACCGTATAAATTGCACAGCATGCATTGGTCTCTTTCCTGAATCTTTATTTTTCATGAAGGACGTCCTCGCTTGCGCTGTGGGGCTCTCAACTTCTCGCTGCGTACGCAAGAGGCTGCGCCTACTAATTATGAAATCGCGAACTTTGTGAGAACATCGCCATAATTGGCGACGTGTCGCAGCCTCTGAGAATGCCTGGAGCCGGTGTTTCTACTACGAGAACGTGGAGGCAGAAAGTAAGTTAATAAAGAAAGAAACAAACAAGAAGGTCGGAAAAAGAATGTCGAAGAGAATGGCTTCGGAGCATGCGAGCTCCAGCCCGAAACGTACGAACTTGTCTCTTTCAAGCGCGTGCTGATAGTTCGTTCCCGTTGTTGCCCGAGCGCTCTTTGCCGAGTCGTCGAAATGCCGGGGAATTGCCGGCGACGTAAACGTCAAAGGCTGTTTCAAGCGCTTTCTCGATAAGCGGTCTCCAACTTCACAGCGCTCGCTGCGAGCAAGCGTAAAAGCCACGACAGCGGTCTTGATTTCTTGAAAGTGCGCAAAATGTGCTTGCGACGTAAAGGGAACATAAACTGTCAGGGGAAGAGATCTTTTATCAGGTCGTATCTTTTACGCTTTTCGCAACCATGAACGGAATGCTGCTGTTGGCGGACTCGCTCTTTCGATGGGGAGGTGATGGCCGCGTACTGTATATGCAACTAGCAGCGAAAAAGAAAGAAAAGAGAACATGACGCTTCGAAAGCAGACACAAGCGATGAAGGGATATTAGTTGGAGAGAGAGAGAGAGAGAGCGCGCGCTGTGGAAGGAAAGGCTTTTAATTGATGAAATTTGGATAAGTTAGCCAGATTATTGTCTGATATATGTACACCGGTTGCAGGAAGCGCACGTGTGCAAGCACCTCCCATCCCCTCCCCCGCGCACTCTCAGACGCACACGCACGCAAACTGGCATCAACACGAACGTGCGCTTGAAGCGTTTCACACAGCTCTTTGAGGTCAGCTAACGGCTTATGCAAAATAAAGGTGCCGTTGGTTTTTCCAAGCAAAGAGGTGTGCGTTGTACGGCTAAGTTTAAGTAAGCCAAACACCGCGAACGCACTGCTGCATGATTCTGCCGTTGCGATCTGAATTTGACTATTGCATTCTTATTTCTCTCGGACCACTTGTGTATATAAGAGCGAACCGGACGATGACGCCTCCGTGATGTTTGTCGTAGAGTCAACGCACAGTTTCGACATCGATCGCCGTACATCTATTACGGCCATTGTGCGAAAGCTCGCGCACACGCGCTTGTGTCTGTCTATGTGCAGGGGGGGTGGGGGGGAAGTCAGAGGTACCACTTGAAAACGCAAAGCAACATCGCAATGAAATGCAGACTTGTGCGAATCTGCCTTGTCGAAGTCAATGGAGCAAGTTTATTCCGATTCTTCCCGCTTTTCCTCACGTGCCGCAGCACAGCGCGTCCCGTTCTCGTCACAATCGCGAAGTCAGCGAGATGTATAATATAAAAAAAGAAAGAATGAAAAAGGAAAAGATTCCCTCAAAACTGGGCGGCTTTTCTTTCCGTGCATCGCACCGAATTTCCAAGAGATATCGACGCGGCATTTATGCGTATACAAAATACGAAAGCGCAGAAACTTTAGAGGCAATGGCCTTTCCAGCGCGCCACTGAGCCGACAGACTGCGTGCTTGAGAAAGTGCAGTGGCCTTGGAAAAAAAAAAAAAACTTAAGCGCGGTGTCGCTCTATACAGAGTTCACCAGCATCCGAGTGTGCGCGATGTGTATACGGCCGCGGAACTATATAAGGGGGCGACGAAAAGGGGACGTACGTCACCGCGTGCGCGAATGAGCAAGAACGGAAAAAGGAAGTGAGATGTTTCCGCTCTCTAGTAACATCGAGGCGGCATGACATCACGATAAGATAGCAATGACGCAGAATCTGTCGTGATCGGCTTGTAGTGTCAAGGTCGTTGCTGTCGCTGATTTGGAGCATTTTACTCCAATGCGCCATCTAGAATGCTAAAATGAAAGAAGCGTCGGTGCATGATGCCGTTATTTCTGAGCGCCATGCAGAATCCGAGTTGTGGTCAGAATTGCGGAGCCATTCACTGTTGCCTTTTTGATAGCTTGTAGCACCTCTTTGACGCGGACCTTACTTTATCTCTTTTTTTTTAATAGCGAAGTTGTTAGTCTCTCGGCGTTGTTCGTGTCCGTCTGTGAAAAAAAATTATCATCAGCAATTGCTCATACCCCCCTAAGCAAGCAAAACTGCAGTGGCTCACTCCTCTCGTAATACAGAGGCTATACGCACCCAGGGAAGCGAACGATGCCTATATTCATTGGAATCACGCATACAACGTAAAGAAAAGCGTACGTTTTAAGAAATATCGACAGCATGTTATACAACTCTAACACGTGAAGGCGAAAGCCTGTTGCACACGTGTTAATGCATTAAAATGTGCGATCGGAGGGGTCAAACTTCTTGCAAGACATAACGAGCTGCTGTGTGAAGTAACAGTATTGTGCTGTAGGTCGATCTCCTCAACGACACATGCGAGTACCTAATGCACTATCTAAAGATACTTTCGTGCTTCTTTTTCTTGCGTTCTCTTTCATTCCGTCTTTTTTTCTTCCTTTCATTCATTCTTTCTTCCTTTCGTTTCTTCTTACCTTCTTTCTTTTTTTCGTTTCTTTCGTGAATGAATGAATGAATTAAGAACTTTTCATGGAAAAGGGGCTGTCTGAACCCGGGGTACGTTGGGGTATTCGCTCTGCAGCCAGAGCTCCATGCTTCTCTACTATGTTCCATATTCAGTCACTGCATGTTGGCTTGCTTACGGGGGTGTGAGCCATTCCAGATTTTTTTTTTTTTCGACTATGAGCCATTGCTGATTATGATATTTTTAATACCACTCATCTACTCTTTTTGTATCACTGGACGACGCTGCTTATTTCGGGTGTGAGCCATTGCAACGAGCCACTTAAGGTTTTCGCCTTGATAATGAACAAGCCCAAAACAAGCATCTGTCATCAGCAATGGCTCATGTCGCCGTAAACAATGGTTCATACCCCCGAAAGCAAGCAAAAAAATGTAATGGCTCGAATTCTCGTAAGGTAAAGACTACAAGCGCTCGGCAAAATGAAGCCAACAGTGCTTGCTTCATTGGAATCACCTATACAACACATAGAACAGCATACGTTTCAATAAAGAACAAGCTCAAAGCAAGCATCCGAACCATCAATAAAGTATTACATCACTCCCTCAGCAGTGGTGGTTTTGCAACAGCTTCGCGGGACATCTATTTTCACTGAGCCGGGATGGCGAGTCAATTTTTTAATGCGGAAAGGAGTAATGTGGCAACCTTAGTTTGAATATACGTCCGCATCATAGATTAGAAGACATTCAAGTTCCAGAGGGCAAAATTGCTATCATGTCTCTTCTGAAGGACAAGATGCCAAAATTCGAAATTTGAAAACAAGAAAGGAAGGTTTCTAGAGACTTGAATGTAGCCACGTTTTGTATAACTATCGCAATATATATACACATAAAAAGACGAATAGTGTCAAGAATTCAATGACAGTGTGCCTTATTGCACCACTCCCGTTGAAATTAAGTGCTAATGCAGGCATAACCTATGAGCTTCTTTGTGTGTATGTGTTGTAGCGCTGCGACAAACGCTAGCGAGCGTTCGTACGTGCACGCGTTGAGGAAACCTTTGAGTCTCTCTCGAAAGCCGGTGCCGTGTGAAGCCGCCCCCCCCCCCCCCCCCCCCCCATCCAATGATCGTAGTGCTCCTATATGGGCTATGCAATCTTGTCAGGTTACAACATCTTGTCAGGTATAAAAGTCATAAGTCCCGTTTCTCTCGAGTCAGCTTGCGGGAAATAGATGCAGACTTTTCTCGCAAACTAGTCAAGCCGGCCGTCGCTGAAAGCGAAGATCCACGTGTTGTCTTGCGCATTTGGGGGGAAACCCAGTTACAAAGGCTTCCGTTCCACTTTTGACAGAGAAACTTGGAGAGAGACTGCAAAAGGAGCGGTACCGTCAACAAAGCAGTTCTCAGTGAGAATACTGCTCGCGAAATGTCGCTTTGTTTCTCGCATTAAGGCCACCAGGACGAAGTCGTCCGCCATCGTGTTCTCCAATAGTATGCACGCAAATCGAGCGCTCCGCCGACGCGTCTCGCGAAATTCTACCGCGGCACGTAGTCGTACTGACGGCCGCAAGACCTTGGCATGTTCTCGGGCGAACCGAGCACGCGTGCTCGGGCGAACGTAAACGTGCCGTAGTATTATCTTTCGCCGTCGCGTTCGCCGCGCTCTTCTCTTTCCAGCTTGGTGTGCCCCCGTCGCTTATTGTCCCAGTAGCCTATTGTTCGCCTCCGTAACCATGATGGACCTGCTGTATTGATAAGCCTGATAGCTGACCGCATAGTGACGCGGAACTGTGAGGCCGTCGGGACAACGGATTTGTAGTTTGCCTAATCGTGCCAACTTTATTATGAGCCTATACATGCTTTTTTTCTACATAACTCGTTGAACAATGCATCTGGATGTTATTCGCTATCGCGCGAACGATTATCTGTGCTCTCAAGTCTCTTGGGGCAGCGCTAACTATGCCTAACTTAACGTAGATCGTTAGTATTCTCCTATCCAGTTGATTTGGACGCAGAAAATAAAGAAAAACGTACATGTGTACGCCCCGGAGCGGTCACGTTTATGCGTTAGTTGTACCTCGCGCACCCTGTCATGCTACGTGCCGACGTCACCTTTGACCTCTTCGATTCACAGCAGAACATAATGTGTTTTCGGGATGCGTGACCGCTCGCAAGAACGTACAGAGCTGATAATTCACACGTTTTCCAGTATATAGTAATAGCGCTGAGAAACTGGTTTTCTATTGGTGTACCGCACCATAAGTGTCTCAGCGCGCAGTAACCTGCACGTTCCAGCGTTCGTTGAAATGTCATGATCATAACTTAATCCAGTCCCATTGTACTCGAGTAGCTAGAAGAGAGCTTTAGGAATTAGCGTACCGCGGCACCGTTGCGTACACAAAAACTGAAACTTAATTATAGACTCTGCATTTTTTGTACGCCCGACCGATTGCGCGTCCCCTAACTTTTGGTTCTTTGTCTAAAGCTCCCTAGTTTTAGTGTCTAAGCGTTGCACGCAATAGCCGACGTGCGCGGTAGGTGTCTTGAGACGTGATATGGATGTTTCTAAAAACTAGGCGCTGTTTGCTGCTTTCGAAGTCGGAGCAGGAGGAGAGATAGCACTAAAATGGGGGAAATGCATGGTATTTAACCGGAAGAGTGGCATCTGGTTTGCACCCTACTTTGGGGTAGGGGTAACGTGTATATTGAGCTGTAGGGGTAAGAACGGAGAAGAAAGAGGAGCAAAATACAAGGGCGCCTGCGGGTCGCACGCGCCACGCGGTCGCCAGCCCGGAGTCATTCTGCAACTCGATGCAGCTCTGAAAACTCCGCCCCATTGCGGGCCAAGGTGCGCAGGATTACCTTACACGCAACTGAAATGCTTAAGACGTTGGAAAGCGGCGATGAGCTTGAACCTATGGAGTTTTCGACATACATTACTAGAGGAAACTCAGGCGCCAGTGTTTACGAAAACTGCCAGCATGGGAATTATGGTCAGTGCACGGATTTCGCCTAAGAGTTTGTCCTTCTCGCTTAAATTGCTTCGTGATTTAGCGAAGTGATTATATTCAACAAGTTATTGTGTTACAAACGCAACCATTCGAAAGAAACTTGCATGTGCGCAGAGTCTTTTCTGCGTTTTAAAAAGTGGAATTGGTTGAATATTTGAGTGGGTCCATGCAGATGAAACGTACTAAACATATCCTCAAGCACGAAGATCAGACAAATCTGTGCTCCAACCATCGTTCCGATCCTAGCTGAGCGATTAAAGTGCCAGGGAATTATCTCTAGTAATATTCGAAGGAAACTTCATGCTTGGAGCACTCGGCGGCGAAACGAGGGCCGAAATGTAGCCACTGCTTAAGGATTATCTTGGGTCCACACATGCAGCAAGAAGGCAGAGCGTGTACAACTGTCTGTTACGTAAAAGTGACGCTTTCATTGCTGGTGTAGCAAGATAGCAAGGTACGAGACGTTGCTGACGAAAGCCCGTTGTTACGCTGCCGCGGCGATATAAGGTATACTAAGGCGGTGTTCAGTCTTGCATATACTCGGGACTCGGTCTTCGTTTTGAGAACTTGCATGCGCTCATCGTGGCTTCTTTTATATTCGTGGAAAGTCCCTAGCTGTATAGTACAACTCAAATTCTGGGCCGTGCATTCTTTTATCATGGATGGTTGCAGGGTGCCATCCCCTATCGCGCACGGTGATTCTGCATTACAGCGCTCAGTTTCTTGACATCCGGATTACGAAGTTCGACTGAGAAATATGCCGACTAGAGAGGGAGTCAAGGGAGATAAGAGATAAGAGGGAGATAAGACTAGAGAGGGAGCCAACATACATGTGCTCCCTCTCTAGTCTTATCGCTGGTAGACGATTACAACCGCTATTCTCACTCAGGTTTTGCGTAGCAGCCGCGGGCTTCCTAAGGTGCCGAGCCTAAAACACCCGGCGTCTCGCTCGACGTTGGCCAATGTGTGCCAGCGATTGTATAGGTCAAGAGGCCTGTCAGTGTTCCTCTCGTTTCGGACGAACGCTTTCGGAGGCGCTGGGTTATTCCTTATCTGTCGCACGTTGTCCGTCACTTGTTACTTTATGTGCTCAGTTTCAGCACGTGAACTGCGGATAGGCACATGGCGGGCAAGCTTCGCCAGCGCGGCATTTCGCCTACGTTAGGATCAGCATCGGCTGGTCGTCGACGGAGGATGGTGGGAATGTAACAGAATCGAAAGAAAGGAATCGCCATATTTTGCCGGCCAAGGCTAAGCAAAGGGAGCGTGCTATCAGTGAATTGTCCACTATATAGTAGGGTAGTGGGAAATATAGGCGGATGTCGTCTCCATAAGTGGGCCACATTTGTCAGACCAATTAGGTATATAGCGTGTATGCAAAGTCGTAGTTGCGTTATAATAAACCGGATGACAGCCGTTTCTTCTTTTTTTTTTTTCACAAGGTAGACGACGTTGCATGAAAGCAAGGCACGGAACGTGAAAACGCATAGCTCTTGGAGACGCGAAACGTGTCGTCATTCATTTAGGGCCTCGAGGATGCCATGAGGTGAACGAACCGGATCTTTAGGTGCCGCTTTCTTCGCCTGAATGGATGATCCTCTCAGAGCCCGTGCCTTCTCGGGGCACGAAAAAAATAAATGGAAGAGAGCGCAATTTTGGCGATGGCAAGAGAACATATAGGGCTGCTGGTGAGTTAAGGTGCTTGCTTGTTTTGCGCATGAGGTATCCGCGTGTTCTGAGCTATAGCCCCACTTTTATATGTATATGAGCCCCAGATCACTTATTTCTCGCTTAATTTGGACCTGTGAATTAGTCAGGACAGCTGTTGGCTCGAAGTGTATATTCATTCTTTTTTTTTTTTCCTTCCTTGCCGCTCGAGACACATCCCCACTAGCTATGCTAGTGCAGTTTAATAAAAAAAAAATTGGGGGAGGCGGACTCCGCTAAGTTGCAATTGCTGCTGCAACTTGGTTGTAAACTGTGTGTTAAATAATGTTAGAGTAAGGCGAATTTATAGCTGGTTGTGGCACAATTGTAGTGGGATGGACTGGTGGATGGACGGAAAAACTTTATTGTGGTCCATTAGGTCGCGCTGGTTTCCTAGCCCTAAGCGGGCCGCTTCCACGTTGGGAACGAAAGGCCAAGCCTTTCGGCCGCTAGCTACGCCCTTTGTACAAGCATACCATATACGAGGTATCTATCGTTCGACCGTCTCGGGGAAGAAGAGGAAGCGTTAGCGTTCATGCGACATGTATGCATACGTACTTGTGTACAGCAACATATTTTGTTGACACTAATGCAAAGGCTCTACAAAGGCGTGGGCGTGTTTGTGCGTCGTCTTTGTGCGTCACAATTACGGTTCGCAATTACAGCAGCACGTACGCTTCGTCTCCGTGTACTGTCAATGTCATCGGGAAACTTACGGGGCTCGGTTGTGCGTCAAGCATGAGACACGTGGACGTCTTTCCAATTCGCCGTTAGGCGTCTACGGCCATGTGCCCGTGTCGTTATTGCTGAGCGTGAGCAACTTACTTCCAGCGGAAAAAACGATAGCTTTACACGTGGAACAGTCTCGTTAATCACATGACGGCATTCTTCCGAGTTTCGCGGTTGCGAAAGGGTGTTGGAACGCGTGGAATCGTAGTGTTTCGTTAGTTTGCAGTGCCTGTTATACATCTCCGCGCAGCAGCTCACATTACGAGCTCGCCTAGGGCATTGCCCTCCTCTCACGATGGCATCTTTAGTGTCTATAGATGTATTGTCAAAAAAAGTCTGTCCTTATGTCCGCAGAGTTTTTGCGAGCAACCCTTCTGAAATTTTTGAAATTTATGAGCAACCGTTGCACCAACGGAGCGTTAATCTTGTTAGCGACCTTTGTCTGTGGGGAATCGTCGGTGCAGTTCTTTCAGCGTGTTACTAAATAATGCCGATGACATCCGTAGGGGATTCCACGAAAATGAAGGAACACTTTAAGCGCCTGTGTCAGCTCTTGCGTCCACCATGATTCGCCCTAACGTATACAATGCATGGCGACGCCCAGCTATTGCTGCTCTCGCGTTTGAGCACGCCGGTGCGCAAGCATGTCAGAAGCTTGACATGTGTGCTTTAAAAAATATACATATAATTCTGGGATTTTACATGCCAAATGTTACCGTCATGATTCTGCATGGTGTTATCCTAAAGTCTGCTTCATACGCTCGATATATATGCGTCGTGGGGCTACAGTTAGCACGCGAAGCTTCAGCGCTGTTTGCGTTGCTTTCATGGCCAAAAGGCGAGTTCTACAAGAAGTCATGTATGTAGCAGTCTACTCGAACTCTACAGGCAATCTATAGACTAAAGCCCCCTTTATAAGGTGTCACTCATGACCGGGCCCTCACTGAGGCGCATACCAACATCAGCGGCGTCGGCAGTCTGGAGAGACAAAGCTTCATCTGCGCGCTGCCAGTGTGCGAGACAATCGTTGGAGCTGCACGCTCGAGCAGCCAGAAACAAACGTGGCTTTCAAGTGTGCGTGTCTGTACGACCCGCGCTCGGGTCGCACGGGGCGATCCACGCCGTGCGGGGTGCCGGCGCGAAGGGGTGTGGCTGGCGATGGACCTCACGTCGACAGCGGTATTGATTATTCTTCTTTCTGCTGAGGACCTGTTCTGGCGTGGCTCGTGTTGCGATCCGTGTGCCACGTGTGGACAATCGTGCCCCGCTGGGTTTGTAACGTAACCGCGGTTTTCCCGTCGAGTGATGGCCCACGCGCCGCCGCTATAGCTGCTTCGATTGCGTGACGTAATCGCGGCGCGCCGTTTGTAGTATAATGTTCTTGCCGCCGCGCCCGCCCGTTCTACGGACGTGCGCTGCGTGGAATGCCGTGCTTCGGGTTAATAATGAGTGGTGACCACCATGACGCATCGTACATTAGTCCTGCACGGTCAATCTGTAGCCTTTCTTTCTACGGACGTATATGAACCACGACTTTCATCGCTATTTTCCTTTCGCCGTATTGGTATATAGTGCAAAACGCAGTACGGCATGCTTGCCTGATATGGTCTTTTCTTGATCACTTGGTACACACGTGTCCTTGGGTTCCGTTGTTCGCTTCTTATGGTTGGACTGACTCATGTCGCTGTATTTTTCCGAGAAGAGCTTGGAAAGCTCTTCTCGAAAGAGCTTGGATGAGCATTTTTCCGGAAGCGCGGAAGATAGGTAATCTCCATTAACCAAACAAGCGCCTAGTGGCCCATTGTCGAGGCGGTAGCGCGGACATGACGAAAGCGCTTTGTGTTGTCTGCTGAGTACTCCTGATAATTGAACGTGGCATCGTTGTCGCGTGCATTGATAGGACGAGCAGCGAGCGCTTGAAACGTCAAGAAACATACATGTTTTTTAAGGAAATACCCACGAACGCAGTGATTTGCTGTGATGCAAATGTGCGTGCGGAGGGATAGCATTGCCTTGGTATGGCTGGAGTGTCTTCCAGTGTACTTCTGTTTTCACCCGCCAGGACAGCTTGGCGGTTACGGCGTTGCTCTGCTGGGTTCGAGGTCGCGGGCTCGATCCCGGCCGCGGCGGTCGCGTTACAATGGGGGCGGAATGTGAGGAACGCTTGTTGACCGTGCACCGGGTGAACATTAGAGAACCCCAGGTAGCCAAAGTTAATCCGAAGTTTTTCGCTACGGCGTGTGCCTCATAAGATCGTGACTTGGGCACGTAAAACACCATTTCTTTCTCATTTTTTTTTTAGTTTCACTTTTTTATTTGCCCACTTCGATATCTTCAGGAGACAAATTTGTCGCAGCCCAAGATAATATACTGGTCTAGCCTTGCTATAGCTTTTCACGTAAGCTATTTAGCGACACGACTGAGAAGTTGAGGGAGATGGAAAACAAGTACTTCTTCCCATCATTCTCCGTTGCGCCCCTCAAGGGGTGTACATGAAGAACTCGCACTTACTGTACTATCGCACGCCAAAATGTTTATCACGCTTAAGCTCTTGTCCGCAATGTCCGCCTATAGTTTCGCGAGTCTATAGCGTCCGCGCAGTTCATTAGTGCGCATGCCTGCGTAGTATTTAGGACGACTCAGTGGAACCAGCTGGGGATCGGGTAGCACGGCAGCGGCGATCAATCAGAAAGCAGCGAGCGACCTCAGCAACAGCGGTGCTAAGGCGCAATAAATCACACCCTGTTCGGCTCTCCCTTGTTGTACTGGGCAGAACGCGAGCTCCATCCGAGTAGCTTCCGTAACGGCAGACCCGCGCAATTTGATCCACCGCGTAGAGGAGCCCTCCTCCCTCGACGCCTCCCTTTGGAGGCCGCGGACGTTCGAGGACGAACTGTCCTTCGCGCATTCGCCTCTTCGTTTGCATGACGTGCTCGCTACGTGTCGCGTGAGGATCTTCGCCGACAGTGTGTACCGTATAGACCCGTACAATAGCCGCGCGTGCATTCTCTAAGGACTGGAGCCATTGGGGAAGGTCACGGGTAAAAAAGCCCCGTATGTATATAACTTATATAGAAATAAATTATGCCGTCAGCTGACGAACTCCGTTCGGGACCAAGGCGATGCGTTTCCTCAGCGTGGAGCGCGCAAGTGGTCATTAGAATGCTTTCTAAGTTTCCTCGACTATGCGTGCGTGCATGTGTGCGTGCGTGCGGCGGCCTTCTTTCCTTTTTACTCTTTCATTCATCGTTATTCGCATTCTATTTTTATTTATTTCTGATGCCTTAAGGGCTCCGTCAATGACCTTATATTAGGGGTGGTTGCAGTCACAACGATACCTGCGGTGGTGGCGTAGTACATGGCTTTGGCGTTGACCTGCTAAGCCCGAGGGCGCTGCAGATCGAATCCCTGCCGCGGCGGCCGCATTTCCACGGGGGCGAAATGCGAAAACGCCCGTGTTTCGTGAATTGCGTGCACGTTAAAGAAGCCCAGGTGGTCAAAAACAACCCGGAGGCCCTCATAATCATATCGTTGTTTTGGCACGTCGGACCTCAAAATTTAACAAGTCGCAACGAATACAATAACATAATAGTGAGCACAGTCGTACATACGGGTACTTGTATAAGTTATCGCCGACACACACGATTTACTTCGTCGGCGGATTTGATGTCAGCAGAGTCGGTGAGTGTAGCACTATGGCTATGTAGGCAATTCCCGTCACGCGCAGTATGTATAAAAAACGTGCGTTTGTGCGCCCTACTTATATCTGTACTTGCACGACAAGCCTGTAACTGCGGGCTTATGTCACCGCTTTCAATTAAATATCTTTTTTTTTGTGCACGCGTTTCTCAGCGCGAAGTCACACTTCCGCACGGACTCGTACACCTTTGAGCAGGTAATTCTGCAAAGTATGGAACGCACCGACGTTCCACAAAGGCTCAGGCCCAGGTACACACCTTCATGCTGGGTTTGTCGCTTGCTTCACAGAAGGCTCATCTGACCGGTACTTATACGCCGGCACAAGCTCAAAATGCATATGTTTATAGCTGCGTGTGTTAAGAATATGAACGGAGAAAGATGGGGATATTTTACGCGCGTGAGACATGTACACTAATACACACGGTACGCCGCGATATGAACCGAGAGGGAGACCCAAGAGTAGCGTGTGGTGCGACGCGTCCGCCACGCCACGCCTGACCTAGTCACGTGACAAAGGCGGCTCATCGCACAAAGGCGTCGTGTGCGCACCGAGTGATCCGAGCCGCCGCTTAGCTAGCGATACGGATGGCAGAGATAAGGAAGCACGTGCAGGAATGTGCTTGGAAGCTGGAGGTGTCAAGCATGTAACTCATTGGCTGAGCTGGTCTTTTTTTTTTTTTCTTTCTCTCGCTAGGATACTAGAGAGAACGCTGTTGGGAAAGAATTATCTGAAGGGCCATGTGAGTGGACTGGCGTTTTGCGGAGGTCCAAGACAGCGACAAAGGCGTAGCGACATTTATCACACTACCTTTTCTGTGCGTTCTACTTGTAGAAATCCTTGAACGCATGTATGGCGAACCACATGTTCTATTGCTAGTGGTCGCCTGCCGCTTCTACTCACTTCAAAGGAACTAGAGAAGCAAAACTGCGTCTATGTAGCACTATTTGTGCGCTGAGTGACATTGATAGCCATGAGATGAATTAGACCGCACGGTGCATTTATTCAATCTGATTTATGCAGAGGTGGGTGTAGGCTTGTTTTGCCAATAACGTAGTTACGGTATCGATGCAAAGAAGTGACGATTCAGGAGCCTGATGCTTATTGTGACCCGCAAGACCAGTCCCAGTACCGAAAGGCGCAGCTCAAGGCATCGTGTAGAAGCGAATTTACTAAACTGCAGCACCGTAAGTTTACTTTTACGCTTTGCGACTTCCTCATTGATAATGTCGGCGCACCTTCAACGAGCAAAACAATTCGATAATTGATATAAAAGGGAAAATTGACCAGTCTACATTTAAGATACACTACTTGCCGTCTGCCAATAATTAAATAACGGACAATTGTGTTCTTGTTCCAGTCCACGAAAGGGACGTTTGTCATCGACCTGATCGCATCGTTCTGCCACACTCTAACTCCATTTCCGCAGGCGTCACTTGGTCAGCGCACTGTTTCAATCCAGATAAACGTAGCCTCTGTGTGTTCAAGATGTCCACCACCAGGTCAGGCATTCCTCACATAAGTTGTATTCAGAAGTCCTCGGTATTTCTCCCCTTCACGTATGCGTATAGCTGTACACGCGATCATCTAGCCCCCAAAGTAAAGCAACACAGTGTAACGGAGGCAGTGATAAGCCCTCAGCTGTGAAGCGGCCATATTTCTTCTCTCGTTTATTCCCTCAGCAAACACGCTGTCATCGCGCAGTCTACTGCGCTCGGCACTTGCGCTTATTCATCTAGTTTCTGCTCACATCCGGATTTGGCCATTACAAAGCCAAGTGAACGTAAGAGTCAAGGCATGGTATACTCCCCCGCTACATGTTATACAATCACGGCTTTTCTTTTTTTCTTGTTCCTATTGAAGCTGTGCCTCTTCGCTTCTGCGCAACATTGCGCAACACGTCGCGACGCTCACTTTTTTTTTTCTTTGTCGTCTGCACAAAGAGAAACCGGTTTCGGTTATGCTTTCGCTGGCATCGCTGGATGGCCAGGTAGGTCATTAGTGGAGCCCGAGGGGGCACCGCTATGTTTCCTGTTGCAGCGCGCCTCTTCACGCGCGATGCCTGCCTGCTGAATGCGTGCACGAAGTGTGGCTTAATCTCCGCACTTGTACGAAGCCAAGCATAGAGCCAGCGAGAAGTGTGCGCGCACAGCTTTTGCCCCAGAATGGCTGGCCTTCTTTTTGTTCGGAGAAGTGGACGTTTTTTTTCTTTTTTGGCCTTCAATTGGTTTCCTCTGCTGTGTTCGCGAGCTTGCCACCCTCTCTGCTTTCCTTTTTCATTCGTTTATTATTCTTTTTTCCTTTGTGTTTTCTTTGCACGCTGATCACGAGCCCAGACACGCGCAACTTTCTTGCTTTTTCTTTTTCCTGCTCCTGCTCAGCAAATTGGGCTTGGAGCACGCGAAGCACCGTGCCAGTTTTGTGTTTTCTCTCGGTTTCTTTATCGTTTATTTTTCTGGGCCGGTCGTGGTGCTCGAAACAGCTACTTTTACCTTGCGATCTGCTTACGCCGCATGATGCTATGAAGACCGCATCTTCAAAGTCCTTCAAAGGCATGCATTGTATTCATTTTCTTCCCTTTACTTCTTGTGTTCAACTTCTGCCATAACTAAGAGGTAACTGTATATTTTCTTTTCCTAATCGCCGCTGGGCTCCTGTGAGACTTGATTAATTTTGGCTAGCGTTAATTGAAGAGTATACACCTTAAACGTAATACTATGTACACGCCCCTTGGATGTGTGGCTTGTTTCGTGAAGTATTGCTGATTTTAATTTCTCAACGCCTAGTGGGGTGCTAAGTGAAACAGGGGCCCAGCAGCGTTGATCTTGTACGCGGGAAGCTGGCGAGCGTCGCACAGGTAGGTAAATGCCACGAAAAGGAATTTCCGAGCTCAAGGCTCTTCGTTTGACTGGTGATATATCTCAATTAAATGTCAGTGGCTGCTA
Organism: Dermacentor andersoni; assembly: GCF_023375885.2. Taxonomy (NCBI): domain Eukaryota; kingdom Metazoa; phylum Arthropoda; class Arachnida; order Ixodida; family Ixodidae; genus Dermacentor; species Dermacentor andersoni. Next base: position 72,192,765 of record NC_092817.1, read on the forward strand.
ACGGGAATTGTGATAAGGTATTTTCTGTATTACATTTCATCTCCAAACTCCTTGTTCTTGTGTCGCTTTGTGAGAGATCCCGGAAGAGGTTCCAAATCGGAATAGATTCTTACTGCTGAGTGTAATTCGACTGTATGATATCGCGCTTAAGGTATTGAGAATCACTGCGTAGACATAGTGACGTATCGTTTGGCTGTTCACTTAAAACAGTCGAGACACGCGTTTTTCGAACCGCTGCGAACACGTCAGCAGCTGACTCTTCCAGTTCGGTCAAGGCTGCAGACACATATATTTAGGCAGCCATTTCACCGCTACGCCGCAGAATGAACAGCTATAGCAACAATAGTCGTGTCGTCTTTTCATCGTGTGTCCGTCCTTTTTAGCGCTACCATCAGTTTTAAAGAATGCATCCCCAGCTAGCCCAGCACCAAGTTTTATTGAAGTCTGGAGTAATGGCTTTCGGAATCTCAGGTGTGTCATTGTGTCGCGATGGTAAAAGCGTCTCTCTTGGTACTTGTGAGGCGACTTTCCATGGCAGTTTCTTCAAGAATTTTTTTGTTAAGTCTTCGACGAACCAGGGTTTGCCTCCTTTTTCGTTTTGAACATGAACTGATATTGCATCACATCGCGCCACTCGCTGCATCTGCAGGAAGCTGCCGCTGCTGTCTGCGCTCCGCGGTGGCGCCCAGCTGAGGCTACGAGCCTCTGTCCCTTCTAATAATGGGCCCCACGTGCCAGAGCTCTCTCGACTGACTGCGCGACACGGATAAAAATTGGGCAGGCGAAAGCGAACAAGCACGACTTACTTGACTCTGCCAACAACCGCAGTGGTGCTCGCTTGTCTCCTCTCGATTTTTGCACTGTATAGCTGCCCGGAAATTACGTAGAATTTCTTGTAATAAATAAACGGTTACATACACTCTGTGCGAATGGACGTACACGAAGCTTCTGAGCAGCTGAAATATCTGACTTTGTCACTTACGAAAAGTGAAACAGAAATCGCGAACTTGCCGACAGGACTAGCATTCGTATACGCGGCTTGCAGGCCAATGTAGCACGCGAACGTCGCGGCTGACTCCTTTTTGCAATATTCGTCTAGGCGGAAACGAAGAAACTAAGTCGCACGCTGTCCTCTGTGGGTGTGTATGTTTGCGAAGCGTCGGTTCTTGGAAGGCGACGGCGAAGTGCGGAACCTATTTTCAGCCTTTTTCGATCGACTCGAAGCGCGAGTCTCGTTAGGCGCCCAATCTCTCGTGTCCTCCGCATATGTAATGTTGCTGTCTTCGTTCAGAAAAAAAAAAAAAAAGCAGGAAAGGAAAATGTGGCTAGTTGAGCGTCTGAGCTTAACGTTTGCTAACGGCTGTGCGCACTAGGAGGCGTGTGAGGTCGTTAGCGGTATCTGGGTCTTCGAGGTGTGTTCGGTGCAGCTTTCCGCGATTAGGCGCCGCTTCTCTCTGGTTATGTTTTGTTAAATTGACGCGCGCCTCACGGGCGGTCTCGACTGCGTCGCCTGTAGCTGTTAAGCGTTTCAGCATTCTTTTCTAGTTGTTGCTTTTTTTGTCACGTCTTGTGTAAATGTAGGTTTATAGGTGGGTTCAATGTAAAAGGAAAAGTTGGCTTGAAAAGTCATGGAAGCTTTTGTGTGCTCGATGTTTCCTGGAGCATTCGGCTTATTTACTCGCGCGATTTGCTGTTATTTGAAGCACAATACTTAGCATTAGTATTCAGTCCAGACAGAAAAGGATATGTGCGTAACTCAGTGCCGACGAAGCACTAAACAAGTTGAGTGGTCATGTTACGGTGTGGTCTACAAGCTCGGGTACAGGAATATCCACCGCTAATACACAAAAGATGCGCCTAACACACAACACAATCTTAAAGGTTGGGATGCCTGCTTCCTGTGTGCTAGCAATGCTATATACTAAACTGACGCGAAGTCATGATATGGAAGCATGAATTAATTATACCTGCCTTCCAGCGCTTTTTTCACTTAAATATAATGGTATAATCGTTATTGACATGCTCGTGAGACTGTGACGTCAATCTTCGAGCTTCACACTGCTTCTGTCTTGGTCCCTTTTTTAGGCTAAATTGTATCGGGCGGCGTGTAAGCACGTGCGTGTACTTTGGCCTGTTTTCACAATATTCCTGCAGACGACTTCATGACTTCGCGCACTTCCACAGACCCCGCACCTGGTTGTGCCGTTCATCGCAACTTGCTCTTTAGTATCAACGATAGCCGCAGGACAATCGTTGAAAGAATCCCTCCCGGTCTCTGAACGTTCGTGCGCACCCTCTCCCACCGTGCGCGGTTGAACGCTTGGCCGGTGCTCACGAAGACGTGACTTTCGGCTGGGCGTCTGCACTGCACAGGAGAATCGGCGTGGCGAGAAGCATGCGGCGTGGTTCCGGTCCCGCACTCCTGGGTTGCGAATTCGTTCGGCCCCGCACGAGCGGGCAGGCCCCCGTGCTAACTATCGTCTATACAGCCGTGCTACGGCTGGCTGACTCAGTCTGTTGTCCGGTTCGCAGCGTTGTTTGCGACTGATATTGGCCCAAACTTAGTAGCTGTCGTCGCTGTTTCTGAACTCTGGAAATGTTGACCTATAGTCGCTATATTTAAGCAAGTGTAAATAATTTTCTCCTTCTACTTCATGCTCTCCGTTACTCTCTCTCTCTGTCTCTCTTTCTCTGTCCTTTGCTCCCGTTGACGTCTGAGCATATAAAGCGACACAGTTACAGTGCGGCCAGCAGCAATTTCCCTCCACTTACTATTTCTACGTTCTGTGGGAATACATGGCATCGCTATACAGGTTGAAGGGCCGACGACTGGTTTAAGTGTTCCGTGCGGCATGGTGTGCTACATTTGGCTCATTTACTTGCACTTTATTCTCGTTCTGGTACCACTGACCTTCTCATACCACCTGAAGCTTTCCATCAGATTTATCTTACTTGTTACACTAACAGCGTCCATAGTGCCGTAAAGCTTTCTGAACTGTACTCCCAATCATCAGTGCCAATCGGCGGTATATAAGTTTAACTTATTAAGGTCACAGAGATTAGCCTGTAGCTGGTTCGGACACAATCTGAAACGTAAGAGCGCAACTTTGGACAAAGACCAAGCCGAACAGCAGACGAAGACAGCGGGGCTCGTTCGCAGGTCAGCTCTCTAGCCTCTCCTACTGTCGCACCGTGTATATACGTGAACCGCGAAGGATCACTGTAACGCGCCGTTTTCGCATTGAAACATGCAGTGTGCAGCGGTAACAGCAGCAAAGGCGATTGTTGAACGCGAAAGGTCGCATTCCCGAACGGGCCCCTCAGGCGCTGCTTGGCCTTCCGGTATACGCATGCCGCCGGACAGCACTGGTGCCTGCTACCCGTGTGGCTCGCTTTCTGCATGCTGTCTTTCCCGGCTGCAAAGCCGGCACATTGCGGGGCGCCCGCGGAGACAGGTGTCGATAGCAGAGGCCCTCACTGTTTACCTTCCTTGGGTCGCCCTCCGTTCCGCCCCCCTTCCCCCCCCCCATCGCCTTTTTGCCCCCGAGTCCCGGTGTGGGTTGACGATGCGGTGGGACAAGCGTGTTCCCTCCCTCACTGCTGCTGCGTCCCCCCCCCCCCCCCGCCTGCCGAAGAGGCGTGCACACGTGCATTCCTTTTGTGCATATGTTTGGGCCCGAAGGTGAGAAGGAAACGAAACTTGACCGCGCCCTTTCCCGTCACACTTTCCCTCTTTCTCGTCTTCCCCTGCCCCCAGCTATAGTGCGAGCTTGCGTTTCCTGGGTGGTCGTCCGCTGTGTTTGCTGTGCAACGCCCTCGGCGAGCCGTAAATCTCTCGCGGCCGCACTTTGTCGGAATGTCTCGGTACGTAAAGAAGAACGCGAGCGTGAACGCACGCGTGCGTGCACTAGGAAAACGGCTGTGCACACACGAAGGCTTCGCCGATGTGCTTACGCAGCACGTGGCTGCTGCGCCTATACAGGGGCTTTCGCGTGCGGCTTCGTGCAAGCGCGGACGCTGCGATGGCGGAACGCGACATTTCGATTGAGCGCCCCGAACGGCGATAACCGAAAGAGAAGTCCTGATACTTTGCATGGAGCCATTGGCCTTTCAGTCCGCTGAAAGTGCTGTCTTAATGCGCGCAAATGTGTGCGTAAGCAAAGACGACGGCGCAACAGGCCTGTATTTTTCTTCCTCTTAAAAAAAAAAAAAAAAAAACTGCGAACTGTTCTCAAGTGGCAGTGTCGTTTCTTTGTTCTTTTTCCCCGTGTTTTATCCGCGATGTTTCTTTTATTCTTACGCACCCAATGATCTCTCGACTATTGCAATTATGGCGGCTCAACAGCCATGGCGTTTTAACACTGCAGCTGTTCGTATGGGCGCGACTCCGGGCCGCTGCTGCAGCATTCCTGCAAAGCGCAACGGAAAACGGGATATTAAAAAAAAATGAAAACGAGCATGCATTGACATTTCCGTACACGTTGAACAACCAAATGTGACGAGTTCGGTTCTCTTACGACTCGCTTGGAGCCGAGGTGTATAGCGCTGGGGCCTTCATAATCGCTTCATTTGTTATCTCGCAATAAACTAACTTTGTCGTCATGGCGTTGCTTCTTGATGGTATCGCGAGTCTTTGTCAGTCGAGGGCATCACGACCAAATACGCTCGGGCACACGCGAAAAGAAGCGGCAGAAGAAAAGCCTTTACCCGTTCCGCCTAGGCGAAAGGGAGCGAACAAATTACAATAAGTACAGTACATGGCAGGCGTCCAGATTTGTTTTGAGAAGCGTAACTCGAAACGGCACCATCTGGTCATGTTTCACCATGCCTCGGGAAAGCTGTGGCGTTCCGTGACCCCACAGATGACATCTACAGCGGCTGCTGCATAGAAGTAGCGCCCTTGTATAGCTCCGTTTCAAATCTCGCCGACAGCCTTGCAAGCCTTGCTTTCGACACGTTAAATTTATTGGGGAGTCGTTAACACTCAGAGCCCAGTGGAGAATAGACCGGATATGGATGTCGTTCTGAAATGTCTAGATCTCTTCTTACCAGTGGCTTTTTGCGTGCCTGCTCTGGTTGGGGTATACATTCACCTGAAAGCCTGCTACGTCTGACTTAAGCTGGTGACTGTCTGAAGTAGACGGCAGAGGATGTTAGCTTCCGGCGAATTGGTTGTTGTTCTTTCAACTCGGAAACATTCTGCGCTTTTCTCCAGGTGTTGCGGTGTTCCCTATGGCGAAGTTTAGTTTACTGATTTTTAGACGCGCTGTGCCTTTTCTCCATAATTGTCCGACATAAGTTATGCCAGGTGCAACTCGGCCAGCTAGACAAAGTCACGATCGTAAGAGGATAGCTGTCTCAGAATACGTGTACTCGAAAGAACAATTTTAGAAACGAGATACAGCCAACAAGCTTAGCACAAATATAAGTAAAACTCTGCGAGGGGCAACTGGAGTAGCCTGCGCTCTATATACTCCGGGTGCAAAGACGCGGGCTAAAAGACGTTTATAACATGGGTTTGATTATAGGCATTTCAGATAACAAACAATAAAATGACGAATATTAGACATCTTAGCTGTATGGCCTCGCTGCACCTGGTGACCACCCGAACATATATTCTCGTTTATATTCTTGCTGAATAGCGGGGAGCCCGATCGCAGATGACAAATGAGTGACATTGATTGACAACACAGTTGCATCTTTACACCAGCAGTGTACGTAACGATAACATGTCTGATTACTAAGTAACGGCTCCTCTTTATGCGAAAACTGCTATATACCGGAGCGCAGGACGAGCTCCTAATCTTGGCCCAGATCTTAAAAGCATGAGTATGTCCTGTGCAGTCCTTGCACGCAACGAGGGGGCGTCCTTTCGAGAGGCCTTCTGTGCAGGGGCCCCGCGGCCTGAAGGAAAACCCTTGAGTGATCGCGTTTCCGGCTGTCTCCTTGCATCGAAGCTGCAGTGGGCGCCCTTCGTTTCTTTGTCTGTTATCTGCAAATGTGCGGCAGACGTTTGTCGCGTCTGCCGGGCGCCCGTCTTGGCGTCACAGCGGTTGAAGGAGAGCCATCTGGGGAGTATTTTTCTTTGAGATCACAGCGTCGGCCCTGTTGGTGTAAGGCTTCAGTTGCGACGGCACTGCCTCTCCTGGACTGGGAAGCCAGGGAACAGCGCGTGACATCGTGGCTGGGGAAAAAAAAAGAAAGCGCGTAGAGCGATGTGGCCCCGTTACGTGGGCTCTCATGTTGACGTATACGCGGTCCCTCGAGCACGCGTATAACATGACGTGCACATGAAGCTTAAGTGTCGTGTTGCACTTAAGCAGCTACTGCGTGCATGGTGACGCGTTGCAGCAGTCAGAATACAAATTCACTGAAAGGCGACGATGTTCGCCAGGATGGTTACTCATTGTTTTCCCAGACGACGCCTTAGTGGCTCCTGTAGCAGACGGGAATGACGCAATAAATATTAATGGCCTTTTCTGTACAGCATGCGCCCTCTTCATTTCTCACAGGCATTGCGCGTGATCTGCTCATGTTAGAAACTGAGGCGAAATATCATACATATACAGGGTGTTTCAACTATCATGCACCAAGATTTAAATATATGCGAATGCCACGTAGCTGTACAGAACCAAGGTAATGCTGTTTGTCATCGCTTGTAGATACTAAATTATTTTTTTATTCCGCATGATTACATTAGTCTTAATTAATCAACTTGTCAAGTATTATAACTCGATGAAAAGTGTCAATGAGAAAATTGCAAAGCGACATGAAAAACTCCCGATACAGCTTTCTGTTGCTCAATACGTGCTACATAAGTGTTTTTCCGAGCGCGTGAAATAAGCCCGCGGATACACGCAAAGTGTGTCGAGCGGCCGGTCGCATGGCAATTTTTCGTGCATTTCGGGCTTCTTTCACGCTCGGAAAAACACTTGTATGTAGCTTGCACGTATTAAGCAACAGAAAGCTGTATCGGAATTGTTCATGTCGCGATCGCACTACAATTTTCTCATTGACACTTTTCATCTAATCATAATACTTGAAAAGTGGATTAATTAATGCTAACTATCTAATTAGGCGAAATGAAAAATAATTTTAGCATTTCCAAGCGAAAGCAAACATAGCCTTGGTTCAGTCCATCTACGTGGCATTCACATATTTTTAAACTCTGGCTCAAGCAGTTAGCTAGAAGAACCTGTATACGTAAACGGGAACATGCCTCTTTGTCCATGACACGCCGACAATTAGCAATATAACAGAGCCAAGCTAAAGTCGCAAAGCCTAACGCCACTAAGAAGCAGTGGCGCGGTCGTCAGTTCCTGCACAGGCAAAGCTGGCCATGCAGCGACCGCTGCGAGGACCAAATGGGTGTCTCCTGCAGCGAGAACGCAGGACAGCTGAGGCCGTTAGAGCCCTGGAAAAGGGGGCCCACCCCTGCTAAACCCAGTCAAGGGTGTCCAAAAAGACCCTGATGGTCTAACACGAAAGACCCCGTGAATAGAGACCAATAAATGCTTTCATGAGGGTGAAGCCAAAGGAGAGGGTCATATTCCAATGCGACACCTGCATGGATCAGCTTATTAAACTCTACATCGGCGTGCGTTTTTCAGAGAAACACAATCTATACGGTTGGGGTGGTTCTCAAGTGTTTCCGGTTCAAATGTTTTCATCCGAAACGGCGAATAGGCGCGGCCTACGTGTCAACTCTTTTAGTGCGAGAGCATTACTAGGCTCACGAGGGTTGCAATGTGGGCTTGTTGGTATACCACACCATAAAATCATTCTGGTGTTGTATGTTGCTGCTTGCCGACAGAATACAATTGGTTTCATTCTCGTATATTCTATATTTTATTTTAGGAGCTTGGCTAACGTTAGCTGGGACACCCTTGTTGGAAATCGCACCGCTGGCCCGAGTTGTTGGGGTCTCGGTGCTGACGCCCGTTATTGCCAATGGGTCGCAAGCCCCAAGGGTAGCGTTGGCCTGGCGGCCTGGGGCACTGGAAGCATCCGAAGGTCCCGGCAAAGCATGAGAAGACTGGTAACAGAACAACTTGTTTATTCTAACATAGCAAAAGAGCGGCCGGTCAGGTCGACCGGAGTGGAGAGACGGGAGAGCACGTAACTCAGCAGTACAAATCGGAGCCTCTCTCTTGGCGTCCGGGGGCAGCTGCTCTTATACTCCCGGCGTCGCGGTCCAAAAGGGAAGGAGGGAAGGTCACGGGATGAAGGTCACGGGACGTCGCAGCAGGAGCCCACGACGGCGCGAACTGTCGGGCCGAGAGACCTGCTGAACCGAGTGTAGTGACGCATCGCCAACCCTCACCCACACGACGGCGCGAACAGTTGAGCCGAGAGACCTCCAGGCTCCTCATTCGGGGAACTCCGCTCCCCGGCTGCCGCGCTTTGACAAGCGAGGGCACACACACACACACGCACACACGAAGACACGTGGCACTGAAACACGCCTGGGCACGCTTGGCGGGTAGGCGTTGCGGCGGCGTCGGACGGGCCAAAATGTCCGCCGCTTTGAACAAAGCCCCGGCGTCCGTTGCATCCGCGCCGGCATTACCGCGCGTTGTAGGCGAAACGTAACAGACCGCCCCGCCGGGGGAAGGAGATCCCGATGGTCAGGGGACTGCATCCGCTGTCCGGAGGGATGTCGCTCGATGATGCTCATAACCGAAGTTGGGCGTCCTTGGGCGTTTCTTGAGCGCAGCGCACAGAGAAGGCCTCGTTCTCACGTTCAGGTGCACACAGGACACTGCAAAGTGACTTCGGGAGAGTTGACATTTTTGTTCTCGTTTCCGGCAAGCGTTAGAACCACGCCAAAAGTCAACCGCTCAGTTAGCAAGCACGGCACAACCCTCACTAAGCCCTGCCAGGCTCTTTCCCCTTTTATACTGCTGCCTATTTCCTTACAGTAGTTTAGCAGCACTCAGAACGCGTCCACAAATCGGAAAAATTGCACTAAAAAGCACATCACCACTTTGAAACACTACACAAAAGCAATAAGTTAAAAAAAAATCCTGCCTCAGGAAGAAAAACATCAGTAACAAGCAATTTTGAGGCTGATTCCCACGTTAGGGGCTTCGACTTAAGCCATTGGCGTTACCGTTGAGACTCCCCTTTTTGTAACGCACCTCAAAGGAATATTGTTGCAAAGCGAGGCTCCAGCGCAGGAGGCGGCCATTTTTGGGAGAGATGGTCTGCAGCCATTGGAGAGGGCAGTGATCCGTTTCAATGATAAACCTCGAGCCAGCTAGGTAACATGACAATTTCTGAACGGCCCACACGATACACGCACACTCTTTCTCGGTGGCGCTATACGCCTGCTCACGACTCGTCAGCTTACGACTAGCATACAGGACGGGGTGTTCTACTTCTCCATTTTCCCGTTGGCACAGTACAACGCCCATGCCTCGCTCACTAGCATCACACTGAACAACGAACCCTTTTGTGTAGTCGGGCGATCGTAGCACAGGCTGGCTTGTTAGGGCGCTCTTTAGGGCGCTAAAAGCTCTTTCCTTTGTCTCGTCCCAGACGACTGTTTGCGGCTCTGTCTTTCTTAGAGCATCCGTCAAGGGAGCCGCGATATCAGAGTACCTGGGGATGTACCTCTGATAGTAGCCGGCGACACCCAAGAACGACCGAATATCGGTCTTCGTGCGCGGTTGCGGGAAGTCTCGCACAGCGGCCACTTTTATTTCAGAGGGGCGGCGACGACCCCGACCAATCACGTGTCCGAGGTAGACAACCTCGGCCTGTGCTAACTGGCACTTGGGAGCCTTGACTGTCAAGCCCGCATCGCGCAGGCGGGTTAGCACTGCCCGCAAGTGCGCCATATGTTCCGGCCAGGATGCGGAGAATATCGCTACGTCGTCTAGATACGGTAAAGCGAATTCTTGCTGTCCCCGCAACACTTTATCCATGAGGCTTGAAAAGCAGTATGGCGCGTTCTTCAAACCAAAACTCAAAACTTTAGGACGGAATGTCCCCATGGGTGAAATGAACGCCGCATACCTACTAGCCTCTTCTGTAAGTGGAACCTGCCAATAACCCCTGACAAGATCTAGGGTGGAAATAAACTGAGCGCTACTCACTCTCTCAAGGCGCTCCTCGATGTTAGGGATCGGATAAATTTGATCCTTAGTGATGGAATTAAGCCTGCGGTAGTCGACGCAAGGACGAGGTTCCTTGCCCGGTACCTCAACCAAAATCAAAGGGGAGGTATAATCACTCTCACCCGCTTCAATAACACCGAGCTGTAGCATTTTCTTTACCTCAGCCTCCATAATATCGTTCTGGCGGGGTGACACCCGGTACGCCTTGGATCGTACTGGCTCTGGGGAGGTAAGTTCTATGTCATGAGTAAGGACAGAAGTCCTACCAGGCCTCTCAGAGAACAGACCTTGAAACTCTTGTAAGAGCTGGTGTAGTTCTGTTTTCTGCTCAGGCGACAGCGATGCTTTCCTTATTAAGTCACTAATGACTTGATCGGTGTCTTTCCTGTTCGTCACTGAGCCTAGTCCCGGAAGCTCGACCGGAAGCTCTTCGGGCACGTTTACCATCATGCACACCACTGCTTCCCGTTGCTTATAGGGTTTGAGAAGATTACAGTGGTAAACTTGCTGTGCTTTCCGCTTTCCTGGCAGACTCACCACGTAGTTAACGTCCGACAGTTTTTGAACAATCCGTGCTGGGCCCTCCCACTGCACGTCGAGTTTGTTCTTTAGCGATGTGCGCAATATCATGACCTCATCGCCCACCTCAAAACGACGGGCCCTGGCTGTCCGATCATAATAAACCTTGGCCCTCTGCTGGGCCTCTGCCATTGCTTCACCTGACAACTCCTGTGCCCTTCTTAAGCGTTCGAGGAGCTTAAGCACGTACTCTACCACGACTGGGTCGTCGCCCCTGCCTTCCCATGATTCTCGAAGCATGCGAAGCGGAGATCGCAGCGAGCGACCGTACACCAGCTCAGCTGGCGAAAACCCCGTAGCCGCATGCGGCGCGGTTCTTAAAGCAAACATCACTCCAGGCAGACACAGCTCCCAGTCAGTTTGATGTTCAAAACACAATGCTCTCAACACGCGCTTCATGACGGAGTGGAGCTTCTCAACGGAATTCGACTGGGGGTGGTGCACTGAGCTGTGTAACAGCCTTACCCCGCACCTTTCGAGAAAGGCTGTCGTCAAAGCGCTAGTAAACACTGTACCCTGATCTGACTGGATTTCTGCAGGAAAACCAACTCGCGCAAATATGGACAGTAGTGCATTGACTATCTCAACTGAGCTGAGTTCTTTAAGCGGCACTGCTTCAGGGAACTTTGTCGCTGGGCAGATCACAGTCAAAATGTGTCGGTACCCCGTGGCTGTTACCGGCAGAGGTCCCACTGTATCAATAACGAGCCGTCTAAAAGGCTCCGTAATGATAGGTACCAACTTCAACGGCGCCCTCGATTTGTCCCCTGGCTTGCCCACCCGCTGACAGGTGTCGCATGTCTTCACAAAGTGGTCTGCGTCCCGAAAACACCCTGGCCAATAGTACTCCTGCAAGAGACGGTCCTTAGTTTTCTTAACTCCTAGGTGTCCGGACCACGAACCCCCATGCGACAAGCGCAACAGATCCTGACGATAGCATTGAGGCACGATCAGCTGATCGAACTCCACTCCTCTGCGGTCCAGATACTTCCGGTACAGGACCCCACCTCTTTCCACAAAGCGAGCATTTTTCTTGGCGATGCCTTCCTTGATAATGCAGCGTATGTTTTCTAGGCTGCCATCCTTCTTTTGCTCGGCTATCAAAGCCGACCGGCTGACTTTTAGCAACCTGTTAAGTCCGTCTGACGTAGGCGCGATGAGCAAATCTGGAGACAGCTCTTCTAACTTTCCCGTGTCGGGAATTTCCTCTCCAGTATCTGCTGCCTTTAACGCTACAGGCTCAATTTTATTCAGTTCGGGCGTGCTCTGAATACCAGCTTGCTGCGCCTCTGACCCTTTTTCATCGTTCAACAACGTCGGCCCCGCAACTACCGCCTTTGCAGCGAGCTCCCGAACCTTCGATCTGGTTAAGGCCTGAACGCTAGCCTCACCAAACAAAAGCCCCTTCTCGCGCAGGAGGTGATCGGACCTGTTCGAAAATAAGTACGGGTACTGGGGGGGCAGCATAGATGACACTGCGGCCTCCGTCTCAAGTGCTCCGAAAGGTCCTTCAATAAGCACTTTTGCTACCGGCAGACACACGCTATGAGCTTCCACTGCTTGCTTGATCCATGCGCACTCGCCCGTGAACATTTCGGGTTCTACGTAAGAGGGGTGAACTACATCCATTGTAGCTGCGGAATCGCGAAGCACTCGGCACTCTTTCCCGTTCACGAGGAGGTCTCGCATGTAAGGCTCGAGAAGCTTCATGTTCTCGTCAGTGCTGCATATAGACAAAAACACGACTTGTGTTTTTGTTTCTGGACACTGCGCCGAAAAGTGACCCGGCTTCTGGCACGTATAACAAACGCGCGCTTGCCTCGTCTCGAACCGCTTTCTGCGTTCGGCTTCGGTTGCCGCCGTCTCCTTACGTTCGGTCGGACTGCTTTCACTCGCATCCGCACTACGTGTATCCCCCTTTGCTCTCATGGGTGTGAACTTCGGCCTCTCCAACTTGGAGCCAAATTCACCCTTTTGACCGTCCTTAGCTCCGCGAGCCCGACGCGTCACAAACTCCTCGGCTAACTCAGCGGCTCTAGCCACCGTACTAACGTCTGGCCTATCCAAGACCCAGTACCGCACGTTCTCAGGTAACCGACTATAAAACTGTTCTAGCCCGAAACACTGCAGAACTTTCTCGTGGTCACCAAACGCTTTCTCTTCTTTGAGCCACTCCTGCATGTTTGACATAAGCCTGTACGCAAACTCTGTATATGACTCACTTCTGCCTTTCTCGTTTTCCCGAAACTTCCGACGGAACGCCTCCGCTGACAGCCGGTACTTTTTTAGCAGACTCGATTTCACTTTGTCGAAATCCTCTGCCTCCTCTCTCTCCAAGCGAGCGACTACGTCGGCCGCCTCGCCGGGTAGCAAAGTGAGCAAGCGCTGTGGCCACGTTTCCCGAGAGAACCCCTGCTTCTCGCACGTTCGCTCAAAGTTAACCAGGAACAAACCAATGTCCTCTCCAAGCTTAAACGGCCGCATCAGGTCAGTCATTTTGAACAATACTCGTTCTCCTGCACCGTGTGCCTGACTTCCATTACGAGCGCGTTCCATCTCTACCTCGAGACGCTTCATTTCCAAAGCGTGTTCGCGCTCTTCTTTTTCTTTCTGTTCTTTTCGTTCACGCTCATTTTTCTCTTTCTGTTCTTTAAGTTCACGCTCATCTTTCTCTTTCTGTTCTTTAAGTTCACGCTCCCTCTCCTCAATGGTCTCAAGGCATTCCGACAGCTCGTCATCCTCAGCTTCTAACTCAAGAATAGCCCTTAGCAGTTCTGGTTTTCTGAGTTTGTCTGAGACATCCAGACCCAACTCTCTTGCAAGCTCCAGCAATATCGGTTTGCGCAACGACTTCAAATCCATGGCTGCTCTGAATGCTGCTTTCTCTACTGTCTACTATTGTCTTGCCGCAAACTAACCCGGTAGCAACGACAACCACAATTACCAGCTCTGTTTCTAACACTAACAAAAGCCTGGCAAAACTCAGAAGAAGAAAGTCCCGCACTCACCAAACCTCGCAGCCAAGAATTCAGCGCAGTCGTTCCGCTGCAGGCAACCAGTCATCACACAGGGCTCGTTGCGCTGCTCCCGGATGGTCGTTGTGCTGCTCAGCATACAGTCAACCGCATCTCTTCGCTGCTGGCCTCCGTTGTCGCGATCCCACCGCTGCCACCAGATGTTGGAAATCGCACCGCTGGCCCGAGTTGTTGGGGTCTCGGTGCTGACGCCCGTTATTGCCAATGGGTCGCAAGCCCCAAGGGTAGCGTTGGCCTGGCGGCCTGGGGCACTGGAAGCATCCGAAGGTCCCGGCAAAGCATGAGAAGACTGGTAACAGAACAACTTGTTTATTCTAACATAGCAAAAGAGCGGCCGGTCAGGTCGACCGGAGTGGAGAGACGGGAGAGCACGTAACTCAGCAGTACAAATCGGAGCCTCTCTCTTGGCGTCCGGGGGCAGCTGCTCTTATACTCCCGGCGTCGCGGTCCAAAAGGGAAGGAGGGAAGGTCACGGGATGAAGGTCACGGGACGTCGCAGCAGGAGCCCACGACGGCGCGAACTGTCGGGCCGAGAGACCTGCTGAACCGAGTGTAGTGACGCATCGCCAACCCTCACCCACACGACGGCGCGAACAGTTGAGCCGAGAGACCTCCAGGCTCCTCATTCGGGGAACTCCGCTCCCCGGCTGCCGCGCTTTGACAAGCGAGGGCACACACACACACACGCACACACGAAGACACGTGGCACTGAAACACGCCTGGGCACGCTTGGCGGGTAGGCGTTGCGGCGGCGTCGGACGGGCCAAAATGTCCGCCGCTTTGAACAAAGCCCCGGCGTCCGTTGCATCCGCGCCGGCATTACCGCGCGTTGTAGGCGAAACGTAACACCCTGTATATATATATATATTCACGCGGGTTGCGTAACGAGCGGTGATGGCTGTGGCGGGCGCTCATTATACGTTTCGGTCTTTCTTCTTTCTTATGCTCTCGGCCCGCATTTTCTCTTGTGTCGGTGCAGGCTAGCCGAGCAGAGTCTTCTCTGGATAACTTTTCTATTACTTTCACTCTCTCACTCTTCATACCTTTCCATTTTTTTGCCTCCCTAGTGTCTGGTTCCCATTCGCGTTTTAGCATTTTCCCCGCGTCTTCTCAAAAAAAGTTCCCTGCTCTTTCATTTTTGGTGTAGAGAACCTAAGGAAGGCTTTTTTTTTTACGCTTTTTCTTTCTTTTTTTTTCTTTTCTTGCGCTTCCCGAAGAAAAAATCATAAAGGTGCCGAATTCTTCTAGCTATCGGCATTGCCCACCGGTGTGCTCCAGTCAGCCTTTCCTTAATAGCTGCTCGTGCTGGAGTTCAAGAAGAGCCGCAGAAAAAGCAAGAACGCAAATGCATGCCGAAGGTGCGAATAGCAATTTTGTTGCGCATAAAGCGGCAACCAAATGGCGCCTATGCCCAGCTGTTAACGCGGCAGCTTTCAAAGCGTGACCGAAATGCGCAAAAGCGTTACACCGACGACAAGGCTAATGAGCCGATGCTAAACCTGCTGCAGAACACGCTCGCTATCAGCACTGCTCAGGCGTTGCCGCTTTGCTACCGCCGGAAATCGCGTTCGCTTGTGTTGCTGTTCCATTCCGCTCGAGGGCTCCCGCGCTGCGTTCGACGATGATTCGCAGCGGATGCTGACGAGTGTTGCGAGAGCGTCGCCAGACGCCGCTAACGGGATTTGCAAAAGGCTTATCTCACACTATAACGTTCCTGTTCTCGACGCTTGCGCACACTTCAAATCTCAAGTGTCGTACATGTAAAATGTGGCGGCAGAGATAGGAAGATAGCGCGAATAGGAACGGACGCTGGGGCTGTCGTACACTTGAGTTCTGGTGGAGCGGTCACCTTTTTTGGAGGAGACACCAGACACAGTATAAGGCACAGAACGCGTGTTGCATGAAGGAGTCATGGAAACGTGCGTTGTTCAAGCAGTGCATGGTGAAGCAATGCATGAATGTTGCAACATTTGACTACCAATAATTGGGCAACAGCCTTCTAGCCTTACACCTGGGCTGCGGAGAAATGGAGGCTTATCTATGAGTTTTTTCGGTATAACTTCACATAAGTGGGCAACCAATCCTGTGGTGTGTTCATACCCTTTGGGCTCACGCTATCACACACGCATCCGCACACTACAGAGAGAGAGAGAAAGACAGAGAGAGGAACGCGCTGACGTCAATGAATTTCCGTCCCTGTACAGTGAGAATCCGTGCCAAGCGTTCCGTCACGGAGAAGGGAAAGTGGTTGATTCAAGGCTCGAGGCCCCTTATCGCAGGCTTAACTGCGCTATCGCGCTCCATAGGCGCGGAAACGGGCGTGTGGTATTTAAGACAAGCATGTTTTATTCGGCGTCGCGCCATCGGTTTCTTGAGGAGTAACGTAAATTGACGGCATCTCGCTTAGCGTGCGCAGGGAATCGGGCACACGTTAGCGCTGGGGGACTGCTCAGTTGAAGTTGTGGCTGATGGAGATGGGGAGGGCGAGGGTTAAAACGTTCGGTAAGGCAGTGAACTGGGTTAGTTGGCGTTAATTCCAATTAAACTGTTCTCGGTGACACTGATCACGGTAAATGACACGAACGGATACATCACACAGGACGAGAGAGCGCTAACTACCAATTGGTCCACCATTTGATAGTTTGTGATTAGTGTCAGTCAGCGCTGGTTAACATGAATCTTAAAACGTCGACGTATTGCGTAGACGCGCACCGAGTTCCCCAGAGCGGGCCCGCACCACATAGAAACAGAAAGCAAATTGTAGTCCTAACTTCCATACTCCACGCAGCCTGGAAGCTGGCTGCAAGAGATTACAGCTCGGTAATCTGGCTTCCTTATACGACCGTGTCATTATCGTCCGACTTCGCGTGTCAATAGCGGGATCAAAACGGAACTTCCAATACGTTTAATGCTATCTTCCGTTGAGAAAGGCTTGGAGCCAAATGTATGTCTGTCAAGAATAGTGCAAGTGCACCTTCGGAGAAGGTCACTTTGTAGGCGTGCAGGGTGCTTCGCTCGTTTCTTAATCGAGAACACTTAGCGGGCCTCGCCGAGATGTTCCAGAGACATTTACTTAACTACCGGTTATGTATATTTTTTTTTCTCATTTTACGATAGTGGTAGAAATTAAAAGTACAAACAGAGAGCCGGCACTTGTCGCTACTGCATGGTTCGGGCGCACGCGGTGGCTTCTGTACTGCGAGTGCAGAGGTTCGTTGACCGCGGGCAGATGGCGGATCTCAGCGGCAGCCAGTGCGGTAATGTGGCGTTGGCGGAGTGCCCGCGTGCTTGTTATACTTTAGCGCCTCGCTCTTCGGCGCGCTATCTGTGTGGCATGCTGGCGTGTACTGCACTGGGGGAACCTGGCGGTGGGGTGGGGGTGGGAATGAGGGTTATATTAACACTGCCCCATATTTCCTTTCCCGCCTTTACCGCCTTTTCCCGCGTTTAACGCCTTTACCAATTCGACTTGTAACAGTAAGCACCTGTCCTCCCTTTCGTCACTCCTCGGAGGCTACCCTGGATCCGCGGCTGGTGCAAGAGGCGCTGCATCTTTAAAAAAAAAAATTAAATTGTGGGGTTTTACCTGCAACAACCACAATCTGATTATGAGGCACGCCGTAGTGGTGGAATCCGGAAATTTGGACCACCTGGGGTTCTTTAACGTGCACCAGCGCTGCGTCTTTTGCACTCACATTGCTGTCAAAGATTGAAATGACATTAAAGGGATGCTAATGAGAAGTACTAAGTCAGTATAGACTCGTGGATTACTGTTTCAAGACTCTACTTTCACTTCGTTGAGTAGAACAATAAGCTTATTATTAGCGGCGAAAATGGAGGTGCATAGCTTCTATTCTTGAATTTTATGCCCAGAATGCACTTGAATGGAACCGATAATGTAACTCTGACGTCGCGGATTTGTCTTATCGATGGTCAGTTTTAGCTTTTATGAGCCAGAGTAAGAGAACGTCCACGCCTTATTGCTTTCGTCAAGATTGCATACGGCGCTATTTGCGCTAGCGATACTACTTTAAGTTAGGACGGCTAGTTAGTGCTAAACACAGGCTTTGATAGTCAACTGTCGGGGCTATAGTGCTTGGCGACAAAACATTTCCGTATATAAGCGAATGTGTCAAAGAATAGCGCGCATCTGTAAAAGCTAACAGTGGTGCGCCAGGAGGTTAACACGGAAGGAAGCGATCATTTCTAAAGATCTTGTCAGAACGTATTCGCTTTCTTGACTTGTCTATGGCAGGAGGGGACCAGTCGGTTTTTCAGTCTGCATCACGGACCAGTCGGTTTTCAGTCTGCATCATAGGGAATAAATGTGAGATTTTTCTTTTTCTATACTGCTTTCTAATCTTGCAATGCCTTCGTGTAGTTGTCTTTCTCTTCTTTTTTCCTTTTTGCTCAATTGCGTAGATATAGTACGTATTTGCTCGAAAAAAAAAAACAAGTATTGATAGAACTATGTTGCCTTTCGGTGAATGTGTAACGCTTATATTAATTCGCTGTAACGGCTGCGATTAGACTGCTTTATGTTCACCGTGGATCCACGTGACGATCATTAAACATAAGGATTATAGCGTTAATCAGCCCACTTGAATTAAAACACACATCGACGTGTTAAGCATATGAAACAGGAGCAGTCATCTCAGCTGCCGGGGTGGAAGATGTCGCCGATAGAGATTGCGTTTATGCGAGCAGCCCGTCTCTCGAAGACAAAAAATAAAATAAAAATAAAATAAAACTGAGGATTTCTCGCGTAACGGCTTGGATCAAGAGCCAGCGCGCGAATTCCGGAAGTCGCTCGCACGATCTCCCACTCCGAGCCTCGAAGTTCCCCGCCTTTTCGCGATTCACGCTACTCGCTACGGCCACGTCCCGCCTCGCTCATGCTCGTTACACTCGGTGGAACCGAGAGAGGGCTTAAGGCATCAGCCTGGAGAGAACCGCGTACTCGCGTGAACTGGAGAAAAACACATGGGGCAGAGATGGGGAGACTGAGGATGGCTTTCCCTCCAAATCCACCGCCGTCAACTGCGGCGACGGGACTTTATACGCTCACACGCACACACACACCATTCACAACCAACACTGCAGCGGCAGCCGGGTGTTTCCGTCCCCCTCTTCTTTTCTTTCGCCTCTGTCACTTCTCTGGGGCGACTGCCATATACCGCGATCCCTAGCGTGGAACAAAGCCATCTGATAGAGCCATTCATTTTCGCGCGGGATTATCCGCCGGCGCGCGCAGTCGGAGTACGAGAGAAGGCTCACGGCTGGAATTGCTATAGTATAGCGCCGTCTTTCTCTTCCGTATACGTGCGAGAAGGATCGCGCACATACCGCGTCGTCTCGGCCGGCGCGCTCCATGTCGCGTCAAGACACCGCGCCAGCTCTTCCGAGCTGCCCGTAGGGAGAGAGAGAGTGAGAGAGAGAGTGAGAGAGTGTGTGTGTTCCTCACTGGTCCGGCTCGTGCAGAGTTCGTTCACCTCTCTCTTTTTCTCTGGCACGCTCACTCTCGGCTCGTGAGATAGCCCCCGCCAGCGCGTGCGCGAAGGCAGGCTTTAGGCGAAGAAGAAAGGACGCGGCGCTAATGAATGGCCTCGTCGGCGGGAAAGCGCGGACCACGCCGGTGCGTGTGTGCGTCTGGTGGCCGGTGGAAGCGAGAAGCCGTCGCCGCCCCGGAGGACGAGCTAGCGAGAGAAAGCTCGCCTCGGCGTGTGTGTAGCTGGCGGAACGCCGTGATTGCAAAGCGCGCCGTGCCCCCTTCGCCACCGTCGAGGATCTTGTTCTGGCCAGAAATCTCCGCTAGCGCTCAACACGTCATTCACTTCCGCCCGAGCGGACAGTAGCTCTTCCGCGTGCGCGATTGTGAGACGCCGGGGAAGAAGATTAAAGGAGGAGGGAATAGATGCTGGGTTATTCCTGTGTTGCCTGTTATTGGGCTCGTCCTCTTTGTTTCCTTCTAGCGTCACGGTTCCCTAGCGCGATCATTGGTCCTTGCAGTGAGGGGCTAGTGCTTTAAAGCGTGACGAAGAGCCGTCGCCTGGCATGGAGGTCATTCTCTTTCGAAATCGCGAGACAAATTTGGGTGGCATGTCTTGCTTGTTTTCGCGGTCGCCATGTGTACTATGCCGTGCGATATCAAAAGTATAGCGTTTATCCCTCGGAGTTCAAGCCGGCGCACGTTCAGAGGCCCCAAATTGTCATAAAACTCGTAACCAAGTTCGAAGGACCTGGTAAACGGTGCAATATACGGAGACGACTACGTTACATAAATACAAGACGTACGCGCTGTGTCCTGTCTGTCAATACTTGTCACGTCGTTCGCGCACTCCGCCGTGTTGGCCGTAAACCCACCCCAGCGCATCGAAATTCTCAGTTTTTGGGAGATCGTTTCCTGAGCTTCATACCTCGGGAGACGTGTAGGATTTGCCTAATACTGAAAGGTGCTGGCGTGCTATACTCTCAATTATATTCAGTATAGACACTGCCGGAACTTTCTCTGAGTTTCACTACATGCTTCCCCAAACGCTCCTTAAAAAAAAAAATCAGAAAGAAAAGCAAGACGTTACGGGCTCATAGTGTTTGTCGAAGAAATGGGTTACTGATGTGCAGTGATCGGATATATAGTGCCTGATTTCTCGAAAACAACTTTATTGTGTACGGGCTTTCTTACGTTTTGAAACTGCGCGCTTACGGCGACGTTAGGGTGAAATCGCAGCGTTGACGAGTAACGCACCGTCCACAAAAGCACTAAACCTCGACTCCGTAACAGAGCTCTAGAGATTCGGATCTGTAGCGACGCCGCCTGGCATAATTTCTCAACGTCCTCAGCGCTTTTTCTTTCACTCTCCTGTCTATTTGCAACACTGACAAAGCGCGTGTGTTAAAAATAAAAGAAACAAAGAAAAAAAAATACGCCACTTGTAAGACGTGAAAAGTGCCGGATTGTAAGGGGGGTGGGGGGGTCCATTCAAGGCTCTTTCACTCGTTCTTCTGTACATTGTGCTGACAGCCGAGGCGCGAATGTGCCACGATTGCGAAACTGTCGCTGAAGAAAAGGTGCCCTTTCAATTTTGTTCTGTTGCCCTCGCGCGAGGTGACACTGTATCCGTGTGGCCTCACCGAGACCGACCCGGATATTTTGGCGCTGCGTGCGTTGCACGGCGTGCGCATGCGCATATGAGGTTTCGCTTCGATAGCGCAACTTCAGCGCGCACGTTGTACTCTACGGAGCCGCTTTCCCACCGGCTCCGATTCATCTAATCTCTTCTGGCCGAGCCTCCGAGCGGTTCGTATTCGCGTCCGGTCATTGCTCTGTCCCCTTTGCACGCTGCGAGTGCAGCTGTTCTGTTTATCAGCATCGCTTGTTTGTTAATTGGAGTACGCCTGCACTTTGGAGTACGTTTGCACATCAGAGACAGATAGGGCAGATAGACAAAACGTGACGCTGGGACGGCGTAGAGTGCTTCGGAGAAAAATGTGCGCCTCTTGTTCTTTGAATGATTGCGAGCGTAATGCCCGTGACTGCGGGCATTACGCGGGCGTGACGCAAGCCCCAGTGTGTTGTGTGCATGCACGAACATTTTAACTCTCTTAAGGGTGCTAAAGGTGTGTTCTAGTGTTTACACTCTACGTCACACCTACGTATACTCATCACACCCCACAATGAGGGTATGTGCGAGAACGACAGGTATATTTGTTTGTTTGTTTGTTTGTTTGTTTGTTTGTTTGTTTGTTTGTTTGTTTGTTTGTTTGTTTGTTTGTTTGTTTGTTTGTTTGTTTGTATTTTCATGGTAGGTGGCGACGCCTACTCCTCGACACTGGTGCAGAAATAAAAATTGTAACGGTATCAGGTCGTAAATACCATTGACACTTCTAGTGGGAATGTATAGCGCAACACAGGAGTACACTGAGGCTTTACCCCTTTGTCCCCTCTCCCTCGAATCCATTCTCTCTCAAACTGCCGGATACACCGGTTTGGTTGGTCACAACGAACTGAGGCATAAACCAAACGTCTACACAGAAAATTAATTGTAAGGGCACGTTGTGACTCTTACTTAGGTCCAAATACGTCTCTTTTATGTGCTTCCGTAGTACAAACAAGCCCCCAGTGTCAATACACCCTAATTTTACACGTTCCGCACTCGTGGGGTAAAGCTGTAACGCCGAAATATGACCTCGCGGAATAGAAAGGAAGGGTGCGAATTCGGCCGAGAGTGGGGAAACGGTCAAAGAGATTTTCTTTAGCAGCGAACCGTTATGCTCGCACCCCGGAAGACGTGTACTCTCTCACCTTACTCTTCTTGTATTTGATGGCCGTCCGCGTAGGCACGTCATTAAGCGTTACGCGGTCGTGGCCGGTCAAGCGGTCCTTAGAGTAGGTGAAGAGAAACTCCAATTTTACACAATTAAGCTCGAGCGAAATACTCAAAACAACTTCCAAAAAAATCCTTCGTCACGTGATACAATCGCCGCCACAATTAAGCCGAATTTTATTGCTTTTCTGGCGGATGGTGCTTGAGATTTCTGCTCGGTGCGCCTTTTTAACGTGCTGAAGCTTAATGCGTGTTCATACGAAGCATTCTGTGTTTGTTCCTTGCAGCCACAGTTTGTTAGATTTAAGCTGCTAGAGGTATGCGTATTCATTGTTAAGTCTGATGGCGACTGTAAATAGATTCTTTTTTTTTTTTTCGCAATTTTATAGGCTTGATGGGTGGAAAGCCTAAAAACAAGCGCCTCTCTAAGGCTTGGAGCTGCTTATTCCATCGGCCGCGAGTTCATCTCTGTTCTTTGATGTTCCTTAATGGTGTGCTGGTAAAGAAAAAGAAAGGTGCGGAGATTTTTAAGGAAAACGTTTGACGGCGGCGTTAAGCCGACACATGTAAACTCGGGAGAAAGTTGGGGACGCTAGTATAAGTGCTCGCCGTGCTTTTTCGCAAGTCGTTTCTTTTTGGCGAGAAATCACGAGAAAACCGTTCCAAACTGATTATGAATTCACGAGAAACGGTTGGCATTTAAGCCAGTTTAAGCCTTCTGGTCCTTCGAACCGAGCTTGTGCAGCGCATGTATAGACGGGACGCCTATATAGGAACACAAACGACGCAGTACGTGGGCGCTGACTTCCAAATGCGACCCGCCGCGGTTTCCGCGTCGCCATGGCTTCGCGCTAAAGAGCACGAGGCCGAGGGTTCGATACTGGCATCAGTGGCCGCAATCAGGTGCGCGTGAACAAAAGCCTTGGGTGCTCAAAATTAATCCGGCGCCCTCCACTACGTAGTCCCTCATAACCCACTGTTCAGTTTCTGAACGTTAAACCCCTCAGTTTAGTTAATTTGACTTCCAACTGTTTATTTTGGAACAATTGGAAGCGCGGGAACAGTCAGTGAGCGAATTTATTTATTTAAGATGTGACTAACTAAGATATTTCGATAAGTATATTGCCTTCCCGACAGTGAAACTTACTGCTCGCGGCCTGCTTCAGACCCGACCATGTGGGAGAAATGTTCGCTTGCGCCGAGCTTCGCGCAAACACTCGGGATGGCGTTGGGTGGACTGCAATTCGCGTTTTTTTTAAATTTATTTTCGCCACAAGCTTTCACGACATAAAGCGAAGCGCGCAGGTCCTTTTCACCCGTGGTACAGCGTTCTCTCTCTCTCTCTCTCTCTCTCTCTCTCTCTCTCTCTCTCAACATTCTCGGAGTGAAGAAAAATAAGTCATTGCGCAGGCTCTTTGTAAATGTAAAGGTTGGGGAAGAAGTCCAAACACTTCTTCGGCATGTCTCTGTTTGCGGTGCTCTTAAAGCGTGGGACCCGTACCGTTCGTTCAGCCCAATACTATGAGTGAACTCTTCAGACTCTGCGAAATGGAGGGGCGTTTAGGGAATGTAGCCCCGAAGTGACGTCGCAATTTTGATGTTTAAAAATATCAAACAATACGAGCACCGGGCTCGGCACTGTTTGCAGGAACAGGCAACATCGGGGAGGCCCTTGGGTCTTCGCACAAAGCCACGGGCCCAGCCTCGATTATTTTTTTATTCCTGAGACACTACAGCCCTTTAAACTTCGGTATACTCCCTCGAAGACGCGGTCGTGGTTTATACCTGGAGTACGTACGTGCGCTTACGGAGCGAGCGCGGCGCTTCGAGTGCGGCAATTGTTTGCTGTGTAAGTATTCCGAAGTTCTGTGCAGCAAGTGTGAGCTGCACGGTCAGCAAGAAAAGAAAGATAGGCGCGCGCGTTGTGACTATTTTGTTCTGTGCGCATAATTTCCCTCAATTTCTTTAATTGAGGGATGCATCAGGCATGCCACGCGTATGTTTATATGGGATCGTCGTATGACCGGGCTCCTGGTCAGCTGATTCACCCAGTGCACGCAACTAGACTTCTGAGATTCTAGTCTGGCCGTTACCTTTCATGCTACAGTACAGTCGGGACAAAGTGCCGAGTTCTTTTTCCCCAAGACCTTCGGATCACTGCTGAAAATAACCTAGCTTGCCGAGAATTTGTCACACCGAGCTAGGTTGCGCAGAGGAGAAGCAAGATGTTTTGGTAGAGTGTAGAGGTAGTCCGCGCCTATTTCAAGGAGTGTCCGAGATTCTCGGAAACGCCGCAAGCTTTATTCGACGCGGCTTTGTTCCCTGACGGACGGTTGTCAGCCGGCAGCGCAGCCAGAACGTAAGCATTTCGTCGCATTCTCCTAAGACAGAGTGGCAGACGAGCGGACTTCGTTTATATGCCGGTGATTCCAACGGAAAAATCGCTTTCATGACTCGCAAACTACACGGCTAACGCGCGGATATGTTTCTGCGGTGAAGGCGGCAAAAGACAATCTCAAAAACTGGGGAGCTCGGAAGGCCTCAACCGAATACAGGTTGCGACGACAATGAAACGATGGAATAACAACGCGTACACAGTGTCCGCCCGCTTGGATTTCGCGCCGCTCCCCCTTTCCCGTTCACCCTCCGCCAAACCTCGCTTCCTCCGTACTCTCTGTCATTGGTCATCATCTCCATAAAAGCATTCAATGGACGCCCATATCGGCCAGCCACCGCCCGATTAAAAACGAGAAAAGGAAAGCGCGCGCTCGAGGAAGTGAAGGTGGCAACGGCAGCACGAAAACAGCGGCGTCATCTTCACGATATATAATTTCGAGCTTATCACCGTGGCGCTCAATATGAACAGCGCATACAGTTTCGACAAGTGTCAACGGCGCTAGCGCACAATATTTCTCGCATGGCTTATATAGGTTCGTAGGTTTCAGCATATCCTCCGAACGTGCGATGGCTTCAGCTGTATAGACCCCTGTCACGCACTACTTCCGCGGTGCTGTACGAAAGTAAGCGTGCGCGCGGAGCAAAGGAAGCAGCCGTCGTCACCCGCTGGCACCTCGTTCTTTAAAAAGGTGCGACAGAGCTCCTGGTTTCGCTCTGGAGCGCTGACGTCGGCTTCTGCCCAGCCCCGAACAGCTACCCCGTTTTTGAAGTGCGCGTCGCTCCTCTTACCCTCCCCCTCCCCCTCCCCCTCACCCCACCGCGCTACCTACCACACAATGTATTTTGCTTGTTTTGCATTTTGTGTCCGTCCGGAACTTTCTTTGCAACAGCTGCGCGGGCACGTCTAATATTTATAAGCTCGCGCCCACCTCGCTCCTCCTTTTACTCCTGCTTGAGAAAGAAATCGCGAGAGAATAAAGTGTCGAGGATAGAATATAAAGTGCGTCTCTCTCTCTCTCTCTCTTAATCCTTCTCTATTTGCTCTTCTATTCCGCACTCAGCTCGAGAGTTTCGTTTTGATATTCATTTCTTCGCTGGGCGTGTGTAAAATGAGTGCAATTACACTACCTTACTCGCAGAAGGGCGCAGGCTTTGTGTTCGTTTCTTTGTCGTCACAGCCATGCTCGTATAGATTTTCTCTCACGAAAACGGATTTGCTTTTTCTTTAATTTTTTCTCTCTTGTTCCAGCTTCATGTTTTACTGACAATCGCGAGGTTTAGATTGTTAAAGCTGGTAAAGGCGTGCAAGAGTTCGCTGCCCTTTGTCTTTCTTGCTATAGCGTCCGGCGTTCTCCGAGTTATAACTAAACGTTTTCTTTTAACGAAGGTTTACCAAATGGACTTCGTAAATTTCATTGCACCTAGTGGGAGGTTCCAAATAAGCTGCCTTTACTTGTGCATTGTGGAATGAGGGTGACGTGGAAAGAGGGAAGGGGCGTGAAAAACGCGAGTTCTTCATTGGGCCAGAGTTCACAGCGATGTGCACACAGCGATCTGCGGCACTCTCGCCGCCTTTGCATAGCGGCACTCTTTCTTTCTTTCTTTCTTTCTTTTTGGCGGTGTTACGACGCACCGCTGCAGGATACATTTAGCGTGTTTGATAAAGCTTATATAAATATATTTAAAGATTGAGATGCACCAAAAAGTTTTAAAGAACCAGCTTGGGTGGCAGGTACCACAATCCAGTTTCAATGGGGGTGCCACATCACCTCCATCATCACCGTTATCATCACTATCATCATCAAGAACAACATGTGACGTGATACCCTTAGATGTAGCGCGGATAGTGCGTGTATCATCATAAACCACCTACTGTTTCCGGTTGCTGCGCTATGACTCAATGTGCAACCGTAATGATTCGATTCCATTCTAATTAGAATGGAATCGAATCATTGCAAAATATAATTCTACACAAAGCCTATTTTTCCCGTCTTTCGTCGTTTAGTAGCAGTAATTGATTGATTGTTTATTTCCTAAAAGAGAGGAGGAAAACAGCAAAATTCCCTCTGGTCGCTATGTGTACCAGCCTGCTATGAATGCAGTGGCTGACACATGAACGGCAGCCGGCGGAAGAGAAGGGGCTATGGCAGTATAGGATAAAGAGAGTGAGGATAGTAAAAAAGATTCGAGAAAGGCTAATTTTTAAATTTAGATGAAAAAAGAAACTTTCCTTTCTTTAGTGGTTTTTTTTTTTTTTTTTACTATCTTCTATCGACATACTGTATACAAAGTTCGTGACTAAGTAAAAACGTTCATCTTATAGTTCACGTGTTTCCTTTCGTGGTGCCCCGTCTGAGTGCGTGGTCACCAGGCCTGACCACTCGTCGCGCAGGTCTTGTGAGTGTAAAAGAAGCGAGTGAACATAACAGTTGCTATCGTGTCGATAAAAGCTCCAGTGTGAACGCGACCTATATCTGTAACGTGGCCCCGGCTTTACGCAGCGCTCGCGCCGGATTTCACTCTCAGCGTCCTTCCTCTCTTTTTTCTGCACTTGACGTCGCGCTCTGTATAACAGCTCCGGACGGGAACACGAAATGCATGCAGCACTCGCTTCGCTGCTGTTTGTTTGTTTGTTTGTTTGTTTGTTTGTTTGTTTGTTTGTTTGTTTGTTTGTTTGTTTGTTTGTTTGTTTGTTTGTTTGTTTGTTTGTTTGTTTGTTTGTTTGTTTGTTTGTTGCGTGCCCTAAGGGACGCTAGCCCTGAGGCTTCGCTCAGGCGTTCGCATGTATACACAGGAACAACAACCCTGGTCGTGCGCTCGCAACAACGTGACGGCATCCTCGGACCTGTTTGCGGCCTCCCGCATTTACTCTTTCGTCATGACAACCTCGCCACTCAGTTCTCACTTGAGGTATGTTCGGGCAGCTGACGACGCTCGAACGACGCGTACAAGTTAGTGACATGCTGTCTGACGAAAAATCAAGGTAGACAAAAAAAGAGGCAGCAGCTCACTCAGACGTTTGCTTTTTCCATATTTCGCAGCGACATGGTACGTGCAATGCTCACTCACGTTCGCGCCCGTTTGAACGCATTTTGGGGGGTCCTGTCTGGAGAGCAAACGCTGAAGAGCGGCGGTCGCGACTGATTGCACCACAGCGGTGTCGTATAGTCGAGGTACTGCTTTATAATGCGCTTCAAGGTGTAGTAGGAGCAAAACATGTTCAATTCTACGTTTTATAATTATTATGTTTCTGATATATGTAGAATTTCTAAATCTGATATCCAATTATGGAGTCCCATAGCAACCAACGGGCCAGGAGTCACTTCGCAGTGGAGGGCCCCGGAACAAATTCGATTAGCTGGTGTCCTTCAAGGTGCACCTGAATCAATCAGTACGCGGGCGTTTTGCCTATCGCCCCCATCAAAATGCGGCCGCCCCATCTGGGAGTCGAATCCGATACCTTGTGCTCAGCATCGGAAGTCTGCGTTTTTGAATGCACATTCTGTCGCCTCTTGTTGAGGGCACTTTCGTATGGCGGCGCCGTCGTGAAAATTCTGCTCGCTTAGTGGTTAGGTGACATGTGGTTGTCGACGTAATAATAAACTTATTTGCTTAACTTGAGCAATGTTCAGTCAATATTGCGCTCGTAAAAAAGAGAGAGAGAGAGAGATAGGGGAATTTATAGCGCATGTAGTGGCTCTTCTCGGGCCTCTCAACATGATTTTTTTTTTTCTTATGGCACGTGAGTCCCTGTGCGTATCATTGTTGGCAGCAGCAACCTTTGGGCTGCCATCAGTGACACGGACTCATATATTCGGGAGAAGATACTCGACTCCAGTTACTGTAAACCTATACCGATTTCACCGCCGTCCTAATACTTCGAGTGAAACAGGCACGTAAAGGATGCACACGCCTTCAAAATTTGTAAATCCACGAAACGGAGCAATAGTATTTCTTCTACATGGATACCAGTTGCCCTTTTCATGAGACTGGTGTCATATTCTTAGCCCGAAAATTGTCGCATGACGTGGAGCTTCGAGATGTCTTCACACCACCGCATTCGCGCATGAAAAGAGGCCGTGATATAACGCGCAAGTCCGCCCACGTTCCTACTCTCTCCCTCTCTCTTCATCTTTTTTTTTTTTTCTATATCGCGTTCAGTAGGCTTACGTTTGCAAGTGAAACGTGTCAGCTATTTTAGTGTATTTGATTTCAACGCCGTCGTCGCTTTATCGATCCTATTTGGTGCGGCTGGAATAAACTATCATTTTCTTCACGCAGGGCGCTTTAAGTTGGGCACAAATTGCGCTTTCACAACTGAGCGTATGTGTTTTCAGAAGTATAGTGCTTCCTACGCAAAGCGTGCACCTCCTTTGTTTACGCCCGGGCGATTTTTCGGCGCAAATACACGAAGTGCGCCGCCTCATCTGATCCTGGCGATTTCTCAGGGGCTACTTTGAATTGCAAATACCTGCCACGCGTGCAAAGTGCTGCGCTCGCGAGGCTCGCTTTCCTCCCTGGGCTGCATGCCGTTGAAATTGAGAAACCGCTCCAGCGTTTATATAAACTCTCGCTTCTCCGTGTGCGGCCATATTGCTTGAGCCGCCTGTCAACCGTCACGCGCCCTTCTCGAAAGTGGAGACGGCTGCTCCATCAATTTGCACGCAACTTGATCGCCGTAAGTTTCGCAGAGGAAAGGAGGTGAAAGGGCTGAGGCGGAGCTTGGTAAGAGTTCGAAAGCGTTCCACGTCTTCCGCGAAGTCGCAAGAAGATTCGTGGGTGCAGCGGTTTTCCGCAGTGTTGTTTCTGCACGGTTAGGCGTGGAGCACTGGGTGAGCACTGTATTAATAAACTCATGACGTATTACCCCCCTCTCCCCATATGACTGTTTCCTCTACATTTGGTTTGCAATGTAGAGTCGAAGCGCTGGACACAGAGCACTGAGGGCTTGTTGTTGTTGTTGTTGTTGTTGTTGTTGTTGTTGTTGTTGTTGTTGTTGTTGTTGTTGTTGTGGTGGTTGTTGTTGTTGTTGATGTTGCTGCTGTTGCTGTTGTTCATACCCACAGTAGGGGATTGGTCATGAATCGGGTGGTTAAATTAGTTATAGCTTGTGTGAGCAATAAATTCACCCTTCTTCCTTTCCTTCTTCACCGCTATAAACTGATCATCATCGCCAACGTCATCCTCTTCAGCGCGCGGCCCCGCCCAACAAAGCATCGAGGTAACATAGTATTAGAAGGGGTGGAGGTGCCACTTGTTACACTGTTCTTATCTCTTTCGCCCTGGCGTTTTCTTCCGGGCCCGTGGCGCATGCCTTGCGAACGGAGCATGCAACGAATACCCGTTTGAAATGCCTAATGCATCTGGCGGCATATATGGCAATGCACCGCCGCCTCCAAGATTAAGCCCTAGGGACGACGACGCGATGATATATTCCCGGCTATTAGCTCACACGCACATGGCATGTTTAAACGGAGCTGAGTCGGCAGAGTTATATACCTTCGCATTGTCGCCAACTACCTATACAATCACTGCAATGATTTCTCATCGAATGTTATTTAAT
The DNA here is from genome assembly GCF_023375885.2 of Dermacentor andersoni. Classification (NCBI taxonomy): domain Eukaryota; kingdom Metazoa; phylum Arthropoda; class Arachnida; order Ixodida; family Ixodidae; genus Dermacentor; species Dermacentor andersoni. Next base: position 72,222,784 of record NC_092817.1, read on the forward strand.
CTGATACGCTTACTGTTGGGGTTCGGCGACGAACGTGCTCCGGCAAATATAGGGTTCCGCCAGAGCGCGCGATACTCGCATCGGCGGTTTTGTATCGGCGGTGAGAGTGCGGCCACCACCAACAGCCGAACACGAGAACGGGCGAAAGAGCCAGGGAGGGCAAATCGCTTTAAATTTTGCCGTGCTGAAACAGAACCGTGTCATTTTTTCTTTTACAAAACGGAAGAAGTCTTGCGACAGCGGTGTGTACACGGTGGCCTGAGGGAGGTATGCTTCGAAGTCAGCACGAAAGCACCCATGGAGAGCACTCAGCCTGATCGAGCCGGGCGTTTGTCGTTGTCTCGGAAACCGACGCTAAATCGCCGAGTATGTGTGTTAGGTTCCTCACGTGACCGCGCCGCAGCCGCGATCCGTTCATCATGCTGCCTCTCTGTTTCTCCAGCGTCTTCCTTTTCTTATACTTTCGGTGCATCGCGTACACATCGTTGTGGGAGACGCCTTGCCAAATATATCTTCCCGCCAGCCTCTGTCGTTTTTCTAGGAAGCCGTGTTGCGTGCAGATAAATGCCCAAGTCAATACGCGTCTCCTAGCGTCACGGCTCTATACGCCGACCTAACCGCCGCGGGTGAGCTATGGCGACCGCTGGTGTCAGCACCGCAGTTTCCCTCGCGTAACTGAGCCTCGAATTGATGCTGCAGTGTGATCTGTGGTAAACATTATTGCTAATATACTGTGTCTTAGTATCGTTCGGCATTGTGGTTGGCAACGAGATTGACACTTTTGTGTGTGTCTGGAGCAATATTGTGTGTTGCTGCATTGCTATAATGACAAATTTTGCTTTAACGCCGGCATTCACCGTGAGACGGGTTCTGTCGGAATTTTTTTGGGAGCGGGAGGGAATGAGTTTAGTCAATGCATGCGTGGGCTTAAATTTCCTTCCACGTTATATCTTATCACTGATAGTTTAAGCAGCACAACTATAAAGAATAGAAATACAGCTGGCATGTCATGCTGGCTAGATTGTTGCTCTTTGGGTCCGGACAACATTGTGTCATAGTTACGATATACAATGGCTCCTGGCTGAAAACCAACGGCATCCACTTCGTTTCGCCGTGCCCGCATTTAAACAACTCGGCAGCGAGTCGCGTTCCGTTGATAATAGAGATTCCTTCAAACCGTTGTTCGGTCAGTTCAGTTTAATCTCTGCATCGTTTCACGCCACAGTTTATTCTCTCGTTTTCCCTGCTGCATTACGAAAGCAGGAACACATAGTGAATACAGGTCGTGCAACCATTCCGTAATGCAAGTTATACGCTGACAAATGCGGTACATTGAGGGCTTTCTCCTCTCCGACGTCTCGAGTCCTCTCTATCTCTCTCTCGCATCGAGTGCCTACTTCCCTCGCTTATCTTTCAATCTTTCGCCGTGGTATCCTGGGCATCCTATCCACAACTGGACGTGCGTGTCCTGACCTTTTTTCTTTCTTTCTTCTCCCACTGTGCGTAGAGCTTTCTCCCGTGGCATGTACGTTATGCCGGCAACAGCCTCTCCCTGTAGCGGAAACCGTGTACGTAGCCGGGCAATGAAACCGATGTTTGCACGCTTGGCAGCCAACGGCGTCGGTGGCACCTTCGCTGCTTCCTCCACGGCATCCCCTCACAGTTACCGCCCTGCAGCCCCGCTGCTTCTGCGCTCCTGGTCTCTCTCGGCGCTTTGGGTGCCTCTGTGCGTTTGTTTCACTCCGCCGATACGCGCTCTGAATTCCTGAGGGACCGTTCTCGTCGGGATGACTCGGTTGCGCTGTTGGCGTCGGCTGATCCATCACTGTCCCGCTCCTCCTCATTCTCTCTCTCTCTGCTTTCCTTCGGTGTTCCTTTGTTGGCTCTCCACTTTTTTTTGTCGAGGTATTTTGTTTTTCCTTCTTTTTCGTTCATGGTATTTCAAGTTTTTCTTATATTTAGAGAGTGAGACCGAGAGGCTGGCTTAGGACGAGAGGGAGTATATATCTCCAGGGCTGCAGGTATATTCGGCGTGTAGAATTCTTTCGCTCCCTCCACGCGGAGAGCGAGGCTTGCCGCGCGCGCCCTTCACTTTCGCTTCCGTTTCGGTCATCAAACTGAGTGGCACCGCTCGGCGGGGTCGCTTTCACTTTTGCCCATCATTTGCGACGGCAGACATGTGGCTCCGAAACTGCGGGAACGCTGGCCGAAAGTGTTTGATGCCGCGGCGGTGTAGTGAGCGATGACAACGGAGAAATCTTTTGTCACGAAGTGGGAGAAGGGTGCGGACAGAATGAGAGATGGAGGAAAAGGGGGGGTGCGGTCTCTGGTGCTGCGTTATATGCGGTGCTGTCTTATATTACTGGTGCATTACGGGGTCTTAAGTAGTGTTGTATGTGTACGTCGTCATGTTCAGTGTTGTATCTGGCTACATTATACGGCAGCATGTTCAACGGGCCGTTACATCTTTTTTATTCTATTTTCTTCTCTCCTTACTCTATCCCCCCCCCCCCCCCCTTCCCTGTACAACAGGCAAATGCTGCGCCTCTTCTGGTGGCAGTTGGTGATGAAGTCCTTTCGACTTGCTAGTTTTCTTGGCGATTGTTATTTTGTGTTAGCAAACCAAGTTATATGTAGCACTTTTCGTTATCTAATCGGGCGCTACGCGGCTTTATGCTCTATTTTCTTTTATTGCAACTCCGCCTTCTTAAAGCAATTGTTCGGACTAGTTGCAGCGAATGCGCCCCGTTCGACTGACAAGCGTTTGCATTAACTCGCGATATCCGTTTCGTGTTTACCCCTCTGAAGACTCCACTTTTACCCACAAATAAGGCGGCTGCTCCCTACAGAAACCGCACTCTTCATGATGCAAACGTGCACGCTTAAACCGCATTAGCAAGCCTCTATTATTACCGAGTTGTAGCGAACCCGAGTGCAGGCTATGTGGATATCACATTTACTGTTCAATACACGTGGAAAGAAGCCCGCTAACCCTTCCGCATATGACTTCGCAGCTACTTTCGGTGACTGAGCCCAGAATACTGCATGCAGTATATGTGAAGGCTAAGCTTGCAATATTCTTGCAACCAAAAATGGAAGGAAAGAAAAAAAATGTTCCAACAGCTCGGAAAGCCTGCACAGGGTCTTCAGTGTAGTATAAAAAATTCCGCGTGGTCAGTATTAGTTCTCAGTCACCCTCTCGCTCCTTTTTCCCTCCCACTGAGGTGTCTCTCACAGCCTTACCGGCTCTGGAACGTAAATCCCCATCATTTATATCATTATTACTGGCGCATTAAGATCGCGTCCTGTCTAATCATTTCTTTTTTCAAGCCTGACGGTTTTATCCACCCCATAGAAAACTGAAAGAGCAATAAATGGAGACAAGCTCGCCTATAAACGTATATTCGCGCTCCCCACCATGTCGCCTCTCACATATGTCGTGATGTCCTTCTGGAAGTAGGGCCAAATTTCTTTTTCTTCTCTTTCGTTCGCGCTACTGCAAACGCTTACTCAGTCGTGCTTCTGAACGGACACCTGGCGCTGTACGCGGATCGCTTCGTCGCTCCCACATTGTGAGCAGGACGAAATACTGCGCTCCTGACAAATGGGCGGGCGCGGGAAGTCCTGCGAGACGGCAGAGGCAAGGGGATAGCGCTCCGGTGCCCTCGTGTAAGGCCTTCCATCGACGTGACGGGAAAAGACCTAGATTGTCACCGTACGTCACCACGGCACTATTTTTCTTCCGGTCTCGGGACCTGTGGAAGGAAATGGTGGGCGGGGGGGTTGGGAGCTTGTTTGGGGAAGGGGGGAGGCCTGCACCCCCTGCTTCTCTATCTGGCGAAATCCGTTCAGCGTTGCTGACGCTCAGATTCGCGTGATTCACCCGGTGGCCGAATTCGCAGGCAAAGGAATCGTGTTGGTCGAAATTAGTGTGCAGCTCATTATTGCGATGACGCATTGCTCAGATAAGCGCGTGACGCAGTATCGACCCAGGGAAGCTCTAACTTGCAATTATGTTAATCTTCGCATAACACGTGACAGATACATGCGCATTGACGAGCGCGTAAAAATCTTTCTTGCAGCCTGCTAGCTAAACGGATGCCACACTGTTTGCCTAAACGATTATTGGCCAAAATCATCGACCAAGCCATGCCGTGAAATGCGCTGGTTCGTGTCAGATTGACCGCGTTATTTATTAAGCAACCACGGGCGTTCTCCGAGTCGTCAGGAGAAAGACGAGCACCTAGGAATGCCGAGTGCATAGCTCAATGCTGTGTCTCCCTTCTTAGCCATCCCTTTCTTCGCGCTGCGTATTCTACATATGTTGATCTCCTGTTCCACCGTGGCAGGGGAATGTCGAGTGTCCGCAGCAGGGGAATGCTTCTACCACATTAAGCAGCCGATTCCATTCCTCCCTTCCCGCTTCCGTACGCTGTCCTTGTAAATGTAGACGTTAGTCCACTTGCGTAAGGTCGCGTCTCTTTATGTGTGTGCGCGCACAACGTTGTTCACTAGCGCTTTTATTCATTTAGGTATACAAACCTCGGTAAATATATTACATGGAAGAATCGGCTATTCCACAGGCTTCAGTATAAGCCCAGGCGGCTAAGAAACGTGAGAAATAAACAGAACGAAGTCTTCAACTAAGTGAATAAAAAGGTTAAAAGCTAAAGTAGGAGCGAAGCCTGGTGCCTCAGGTTAAAGGCGAACCCCTCAGTCCACCCACGGATGGGCGCTGTTTTGCTCTGTATGTAGCCTCCACAGGACTGCACGGTTTTATCGACGGCGCTCGTAGGCCCCGTCTCCCACACAGCTCCCTGCTTGCATCCCCCCACCCCCACTACCTCAAACACACACACGCGCGCACACGGTTGGCCTTCGCTTGAGTCAACCGCACTGCCACACAGGGTGGCGGTATACAGTTGGTCCATTAGACCGATGGCTTCGGAGGAACCCCTCCACGTTGTGGCACGCGGCTTTTGGAGCGGCACAAGACGCTTCGAATGAAAGCGCTCTTCTTTCTTCTTCCGTTTTCTTGCCCGGCGCTTATTTGTTTTATACGCAGGAGGAAGAGGAGGAGGCTTTCGTCGGCGGGACGAGAGAAATTATTTTTATTGCCCGCTCCCGCCAGCCACTTTGCGTCTGTCAGCGAGTGCGCGCAGGGGCGCTGGCTCTGAAACAGTATAACAGCGCGTATAAGGAGTATCGGGGGGGGGGGGGGGGGGGGGGAGGTGCAAGGGGAGCATCGGGGGTATGTTCTGTCGAACGGCAGAAGAAGAAAGAAAACAGAACACGACACGGAGAGTTTGTGAATATATTTAAAGAGAGAGTAACCGTGAGGCTGTTCGGGAAGCGCTTTAATGTAATTGAAAGTCGGAAGCTGTGATTAATGCTTATGAAAGGCGAGCGAGTTGTTGCTTTGATTGAGGAATGTGGAATTAAGCTGGGTCTACAATGCGGGAAAGGCAGCCTTCCGGTATAAGTGAAACGAGTGAAGCGGCGCATGACGTTGCTGGCTTCTTCTTGTATATTTGAAGAAGCTTAATTCCATAAATACACAATTCCAGAATGGTAATTTAATTGCAATGAACTGCAGAGTCACTTTTGAAACTACTTTCGCGTCCTTTTCATTTCGAAATAAAGCGAAAACTTGCAGAAGCATCCGCGTACCGTTTGCGAATAAGTTCGAGCTTCGAGCTGATAATATGAAATTCCGACTCATTCGACGGTGATGAAATGACAAAGTTGTAGCAGTGCGTTCTGTGCCTGTTCCTTGGTTCAGACGAACTCGCAGCCTCCCTCAGTTTTTGTCTCAAACATGTGGCATCGAGATTGCGTAGACGAAATGAAATTTGGTCATAAATTTCATTCTGATTGGTTTAGGTGTTGCAACTTCTATGACAGCTGAGCGGAACTTTGTATATACTTGTCACGTAATGGTAGTCTTTCGTGTATCGGACCTAACATACACGTTTTGCGTCGGACCAATTACCGCAGCTCGCTTCGTTAAAACAAAGTTCAACGCTTACAGGAAAAACGTCATATTTCAATATAAGTTAAACGAATCCAGAAATAATGTATGATCTGCATTGAAATCTCGCGTTTTTGTTATTGTATGGGGCCAGAAGTGATTGATTGATTGATTGATTGATTGATTGATTGATTGATTGATTGATTGATTGATTGATTGATTGATTGATTGATTGATTGATTGATTGATTGATTGATTGATTGATTGATTGATTGATTGATTGATTGATTGATTGATTGATTGAAGCGTAACGCATTAGAGCAACACAGACACCATAAGAGACGTCGTAGAGGACCGCGATTTTTGACCACGTGGTTTTTCTTTTTTTCGTTTTTAATTAATGTGCCCCCTAGCTCTGTACTACTACACGAAAGTCTTCGCATTTCACCGCTATATGGAATGCGGCAGCCGCGGCGGCGAACCGAGCCCACTCTACCTACTGCTTACCGGCAGATGGTCTGCGCTTGCGCAGAATCCTCTGACGTGTTTGTGCGTTGCTTCAGCGCGGACGTGCTCACGGCATTTGTGCCCCGTAGGTTAGGAAAGTTTCGGGAATGCAAATGCCTCTTTCAGATTCGTTACGCACAACACCGCCACTAGGCAGGTTCGTTATCACGCGACGGCTGCCGGTTTATCCACGTGGCAACTGGTTCTCCAGATAAGGCTACCTCAATCCCTTTCTTCGAGTCGCAGCCTCGCGGTGTTTCACGCGTGAGCTAGATCACCCGGAAGGCTACAGGAATAGATGTATGAACCCTGTCGCTGGCCCAGCCGCCTGCGTCCATTTTTTTCGTAGCAGTAAAAGCAAGCAACAGAAAGAATCCGCAGCTTCTTCCGTGGGCAGAAACGAGTTCAATCCTTCCTTTTTTCTTCGTTTGTTGCTTATTGCTTCAAACGCGCTGCAGACCTCTGGCATAGGCCTATACGTGTACGTGTCCTGCGTACGGATGGTCGCATAGCTCATGCGGTTGTTGCGCAAGTCATGGCCCGCTTCGTGCCTAAGGCCACAGCGCCCACTGTTAGGGGCTCGCGCTGAAGAATGCGCACACATATATAACGCAGTAGGAGACAGCCCGAGGATAATGGTATACGCGGGGCTTAACGCCACAACGGGCAACACTGACTTAGAAACAGGTAGCCCCATACCAAGGGCGTTGGTCAGGATTGAAAGGGAAGAGAGCAGATATAATGGCGTGTGAGAGAACCGTGAGTTCGCAGAACCCTGTCCCTTACTGGAAAAGCTGTACTCACTGTCTAGTCGGAGTAATTTCTTCTCACGGCAACTGCGGTATTGATTCGCGATGTTTGGCGTCTGAAAGCAACTTTGGGGCTATGAGGAACGCCGTGCCGCCGGGCTTCGGATTAATTTGGCGATTACGGGGAGTTCTTTAAAGTGCACCGAAAGTGTTGGTTCACGAGCGTTTTCGCAGAGCGCACCCATCGAAATTCGGCAGCCGCGGGCGTCAGTCGAACACGGAACCTTCGTTCTGACCAGCAAAGCGTCGCATAACCGGGTAGGTAGGTGGCTGTAAGGTCAGGTGACGCACCTTCTTTGCACTCCTCGTTCAAGACTTCGTCAAATAAAGGGACACTGAAGGGCAACGCAATGTTAGTTTAGTATGGGGAAGTGTTTTTAATTATCTATTATCATTTATTTTGCGGGGAAACGGTTGTTGATTATAGAACGAAATGAAGGGCAAGGTTTTCTTGAATTTCTCGCCCGCCCGATCCGTAGCGCCTGTTCGCTGTTATGCCGAAATTTGCAAGTTATCTTTTCTGGTTCGGGCCTGTTCAGTAGATATGCTCCTTACCCTTAGAATGCACCGTAATCGTTGCCTATAATTGATAAGCTATAGATCCAAGCTGATGCCGTTCTGATTTCGTGATGTCACGAGGAGATATAGCGCGGTAACTTAATGCACGCATTTTGTTCTCGCGTCATCTTACCGATACTCCGCTCAGGATGAGTCTCATGCTTCTGGTATTCTATAACTGCAATTTACCAACGTAGATTTACCGAATGTTGCTGTCATTGCTTTCTTTTTTTTTGTATTCATACTTAGTCAGACATTTAATATATATATATATATATATATATATATATATATATATATAAAGGATGTTGCCCTGGACGCCGATTAAAAGGCACGGATGCCTGGGGGGATTCAGCCCCCCTACAGTCCCAATCGCCTTCACGCAACACTCAATCATTTGTTACAGTGGACCGTCCAAAATATAGTGTGTTTTAATACATAACCATAATTAATTTAATTGTCCCATAAAAATTGTCTGACATAAAATTAGCAGGGCAGAATAGCCAGGAAAGGACAGTCGTAGTTTACATAGTCCCACTCATAAAACCCGCACAAAAGCGTGAAAAAGAGTTCGTTTAAGACACGTTTATGGGTGAACTGGCCGATACGACTGCTGCGCCAGTACCTTGGCTTCGTATGCAGTGGAACCGGCACAGCAGCGAATTGCCTCCATTGCGCTTAAACAGGTAATATTTTCCTAGAGGGAATACGTCCAATTATTGTCGACCAGGTTCCAATTACCCGGGGCTCTCTCAATGCGGCGTAAAGATGCACTCGCTTCCTTGTTTCTGCACAGGGATAAAATCTACTGCGCCTTTAAGCGACCTTGACAACGTTGTAGGTCTCTTGGACGCACTTGTCGTGGCGGCCCGTTACAAGGCAAACACGCGCCAACACAACGCTATAGCATTGTTAGATCTTTCGCATACGAGCTCGTGGTCTTTTGCTTATCCGCAGGAAATCCGCAAGGGCATCAGCCATCGGCGATCTGTATAGCCACGCAATCCAACGGCGAAGGAGGGGCATGAGTTTAACGAGAGGCAATGCGGGGGAAGCTTAAACGCTTCAGCGACCTCTCTCTCGCTCTCTTTGTGTGTTTGTTTGTGTGCGCGCGATGGGAGGCGGTTCAGTGCGCTTCCTATAGCTGTCAGAGAGACGGACCCCGCGGTTGGTTGTCCCGAAGGAATTCTCGTGCGGCCTTTCTATTCCCGAACAAAGCCGCCCGACGCGCTGTCTCGACAGAGAACCGGCATCGTGAAGTCCCGTGGCGTAAAGCAAGCGCCGCGGTGGAGCACCGTCGATTCCGGTTTATAGCGAATCCGGTTTATCGCTTACGGAAGTTCACGACCTTCGGTCTCCGTATACTATGCGAATCCGGGACGTTCGTCTCTAAACTAAAAGCCCCGTCAGCTCCTTCGCCGAGCAACGCTTGCGGCACCCGGAGGGCGCTGAAGATAATACAGTGCTCTCCGGCTTTCAGGTTCAGTGTATATGCGTAGGGGGGACGACTCCTTGCCGGAAAACGTTGTTACTAATATTGCAGTCACGTGGCACTAGTTCGAGAAAGTTTACTGCGTGTATTGTTGGCGGGGTACTCATAACTATGTAGATAGCGGGTCGCGACGCGCGCGTTGTCTCCACAAAGTGATAGCCGCCGCGCACGCGTACGCGCCGTTATAACATTGCAAAGCGTGCGGCGAATTGGCGCGTCGCCCTTTACTCGTAGGAAGTTGACGCCACACCATAATTATTCTCGTTACAGTTTCTCCTCCAAACGACGCGGTGAGGGTGTAGCCTTGTTTCTTCGTACAGCCAGTAAGCAGAGCCAAGTTTCTCTCGTAATGAGTCCGTTATCTGCCTCGAGACAAGCCGTTGCGAAGGAAGAAATAGCGGCCTCCGCTATCTGGTGCTAGGCGGACGAACAAAAATAAAAGAAACCGCCTATCAGTTCGGTCTGCTAAGTGACTGCGTGAGGTGAATCGTAAACATCTGCAATGGCTGCCCGGCATTCCGGATTAGGCGTGTAACTGCCATTAAGCGACTCCGCGTCTTGTTTCGCTTGACTTCTTATCTCTCTGTATCTATTTATTCTGCGAGTGTGTTTCCCCCCCCCCCCCCCCCCCCCCCCGTTCTTGTATTTTTTTTTTTTCAAGTGCCAGAAAGACACCCTCAGTGCGGGGGGCATCACGGTCTGTCGCTTCGAAGCGGGAGGTCCCCGTTTCTGCGTGGACGAACGCTTTCCCTTGGGACACTGTGACTATGGTATAGGCGGCGCGTAGACCCAACCTGACGGCCGACCTGGAAGTTTGGGGGGGCAACGCGGCTTCGGCGCTCTCTAATTGGTGTCCAGTCAAACCGCGAATTAGATTGCTGCTCGAGGCTGACGCGTCCCTCTCTGCTCCATTGAAACGTGGGACAACACAAGGGAACGAGGAACGGGCTCGTATACGTGCAATCTACCAAGTGTTGTCACACGCCCGAGCTCGGTATGCGCTCTCACATGTGTTTCGGCGCACTGTGTGCCGCTTTCGCGGCTTTCAATTATCGTGCGAGTTGGGATGCACGTATAGTATAATGCTTCGACGAAAGAGATGTTGTGGCGCGGATCAGCTTCGACTCGAACGGGACCTGGATCTCGATGAGGTGACGCGACGGCAAGCCGCTGCAACATATGGAAGGAACTGATTACTTCGTCTCAGCGGGTTGCCGCGTCCCATGCACGCTTGTATAGAAGGTTCTGCGACCTTGTCCGTGGATAAGAAAGCGGGGGAGGGGAGTTTGGCACAGGAATAAACGACGCGCTGTGCCGAGATTGTATTGCTGCCTGAAACCTGTTGAATTGTTCCTTCCTGACAATAGTATCGATAAAGCGAATGACGGTTGCGCTTTCTTTCGCTCTGATAATGAGGCAGCTTTGTCATTAAACGTCACGAAATGCTCGAGCCAATATCTGAGTCGGGCTGATAGTTCTACGTTCTAGTTGGGTCCGTTGAAGTTTCCCAAACTGCACTCTTTTGTGTTAGGAAGCTATTTTGGGAACCTTTAGTTTGCACTATCGATTAAGATGGCACTATTGATTGTTTATTCGTTAAGTTTGTTTGCTCGAAACACGCGATACAATGCAGGGGGGAGAGGTGGTGAGAGATAGAGAAGTAAGGAGTGAGAACGGCGAGTTAGTTCTCCCAGGAATGGCAAACATGGCACATATTTAGTAAATCAACAACATTGAATGTTCAAGAACACACGACATTCAGAATGATACAATTCTATGGGAAAATACTGTGCCGGTCATCCACATGTTTTTATTTATTGCGGAAAAAAATGTTAAGAAGTGCGCGCACCTTCGGGAATAGTACAACTGCTTATGGCAGCGCGCTTCACATTTAGTAGGACTTTAAATTACCACCAAGTAATCCAGCACCTCAATGAAATATGACGTTGTGGCCCTGGTCATGACGTTGTCTGTCAAATTAATGTGAACGTTCTAGCTTCATAATGCCGCCGACGTAACAAGCATTGCTTCAAGGTAATTGTTATAAATATATTGCGTAATGTCGATCTTTAGTATGGACTTACGAGCCATTAGACAATTTTAGTGTAACGTAACACGCTCGCGTTAACATTGGCGTGCGACGCAGCGCTAGCGCTAAGAAAGGCTGCACTTTTATAATCTTTTAAAATAGCGGAAAAAACGCTAACGCAAGCATATGCGACACCATATAAGAGAGTTTTAAATTAGGGTTCCCCAGCGCTTGCTTTCCCCTAATCTAAAACTCACTATAGACACGAAAAGCTAGTACAGGCTTTGGCGCTATCTCGACGCGGCTACAGCAGACATGAGCAAACACGAGTAACCTTTCTCGTTATGCCTAATGCATGCGCTGCTAATCGAGAACGTATCTCGAAAATCACGCCCATTTGTAATGTGTAACCTTTGTCAAAGCATCATAACACAAATCTAAACAAATACTAGTACTAGAGGGGAATGAATGAGCCGAAAAGTGCAGGCTGACGACTCGATAAGTCCGGAGCGGGCAACTCTCACTTCGACCGGCGCCGCCATGTTGCCGTACGTAAGGCACCCCTTGCGTTCGTTAGCGTTCAGTGCTAAATCCCGAAAATAGAGCACGTACGTAAGAGATCCAGCGTCGTTTACGTACAATGTCTGCGCAGTGTGGTGCAAGCAGCGCTAACACTAACTCCTTGTGTATGCTGCGTTATACTAAAAGTGTCTATTCTTTCTGATTCATCATAAGTCGAAGATTTGCGAAGCACTCTTTCCCCTCTTAAAGCCCGAGTAATTAACTCAGTGCAGTAGAAACTGACACTAGCTCCGAGTAGCTTCATGCAACATTCGCGCAACAAAGCTTTGCTCGTACGACTGAAAAAAAGAAGAAAAGGAAAAGATCACAACTGTTTTGTGTAAATTGAGAAGCGTCAGCTCCATGCATACGTGGGGCGCATTCTCATTTCACTACGGTGCAATTTCTGCTTGCACCCAAGCAAGTGCCTCCAATTTTACCGTAATGAGATTCTCAGAGCCCAGAGACTCTGCGTAGATTGCTTAGGTTGATTGGACGGGATACTGTTCGCGCTCAGAGCGCACTCACCGCAATCTCTTTCTCGCACCCCCCCCCCCCTCCCCCTAGCGTGACCTCCTTTTACTTTGCTTACCGCATTCGACGAGGAAGCCTTCCTTCGGCCACGTACGGGCCCACGCTTCGTACAGCGTTCGAGTACGGCTGTGTGCGCGGCATCAATAACAAGCGGAATATAGAGAACGTACGGTGAAAGTTTTAGACTAGGCAAAGGAACCTTCACTGTACGTTCAGCGGCGTACTGTAGTGTAGCTTGTCTGCGGGTTTATGAACATGAATCATAGAACGAATAAAGAGAACTGAAGATCGTGCTCTGGGTTAGAGCGTGTGTTATTTATTGAAATAGTAGAGGTAGATGTTAAGATCTAAGTCAGGAGTGATTCCTGATTATAACACTGCGTATGTGAAGGCTGAGGATGAAGCACAGCATAGTCTACCATCGGAAAAATTCTGCCGGCACCAGTGAATCCACTAATCAGTGACACTAGCACTGCTTTGTACTAGCATTAGCACATTCTCACTGACAATACCAGTAGCAGAGCATACATACTACCACCAGTAAGTTGACACCAATGTTTCGTTACGACGTGTTTATTTTAGGCATTTCACCAGAAAACCCATGAACCCCCTTTATTTTCTTTTTTTTTCTTGAACACTTTTGTTTAGAACTTCGGTTCTCAAAGGCGAAAATCTTATAGCACATTCCTGCATTTCACGCTAACGCGGCGTTACGAAATGGAGGCAGAAATGTGAGGCATTCAGAACTGGCTTTCATATCGCAACAGAAGGGGCGACTAGCCTTTAGTCACCGAAGTCTCTTTCACGGACTGTTAAAAACTGTGAATTGCATCCTGTTATCTGTTCTGTTATACCCGGTAGATTGATTTTGTTTGTTATATCATCGAAGTAATATTAGATGAAATGATAAATAATTACTGAGGCAAAGTGCACCGCTGTCAGTTCCTGATTGTGATCTGCGTTGTAGCCGATTTTCTTGTTTCATTTCCCTTTCTTTTTTCTGTATAACAGAGATAACTAAAGATGATGTACCTAACCTCCCGTATCAATCTCTCTACATAAGCCTGTGTCTGCAGTAGAAAAAAAGCCGGTTACCGGTTCCCTGCGCTTTGTCTATCGCCATCTGTGTTCAAATGTGCAGTTTCTCTTAAGCCTAACCAGCACGGAAAAGCTGTATATGAGAAGGCGACTGTCCTTGTAAGCTTTGTAATGCTTGGCAGGCGGGGCACACTCTCCGTCCTCCGAGCAACACTCACACGAACAAGAAAAATGAAAAAAAAAATGAACTGTGGATAGTACACAAAATGAAAGGTACACCAGGGAAAGGTCAAACTGCTCAATTATGATTTCAAGAGCACTCTGCTATTTTCTAAATAAATGTTTTGCCCAGTTTTTTTTTTTAGTTTTGATGTTGGGTATGTGATCACGACGAATTATGCAATTATTCGGAGTACAAAAAAAGAACTGACCTTCTTCATGATATAGCCAACAACGTGTGCCTACTACAGGCTTTCTCAAGGACTTTTCACATATCGCTGAGCCGCTTACACATCCAACCAAATGTGATGTCGAGTTCAAGTGGGAAACGCCGCAGGCCGACATATTCCAAGAACTCAAACGACGCATGCAATCGCCGCCGGTACTTGCGCACTTCGACGAGGACGCCGATACCGAAATCCACACTGACACCCAAATCGTTCGCACACTGAATGCAGCTAGGCACACAACACTTATCGAACTGCGTTGGTATCTCGAGTACGGTGAGGTTTTCCTTTTTTTTTTTTCTGAGCCGAGGACAGGTGTGCCGCGCAAGGGCTTTATCTTGCCGAGGCTACGAGGAACTCTCCTTTAAAGCGAGAATGACGGGGAACGACAACGACTGTAAACAGAACAGAGGCGTCCCTTTGTCGGTAACGAGGAATTCCATATATGGGGAAGACGGCAAGGAGTGAAAAAAGACACGGTGCAATGCTCCGCCGTATCTCGACGGACGCACAAGGTAGAAACAGTCGAGTCGATGACATTGCGCTTGTGCTAATCGTAAACTGGAAGCAGTTATCAATTTCTGAGCTTAGGCTTGAACGTGAAGGAGCTGTTTGGGTTCAGCTAGACTCGGATTTCTGGCCCTTCTTGTCTTTTTCATGCGCACTTGTGCACCTTTGATGTTGCTGTTTAGAAAACTGGACAGCACTTCTGAAGTTGCCGTTAATGTTTTACATTCAGTGCAGAAAGCGTATTCGATAGGCTAGTATTTTGCGTACTTTTGCAACATATGACGAATACGATGGGCAGCTGCAGTGCTGATTTAAAAGATCCCTCGCCAGGCCACATAGCAAAATTTGGTTATATGCTGGAAGTTGCTACGTGCCTTCTAGGAGTGTTTTACCGCAATATTTTTTTCCAAGTTAGTTCAATAATAGCAGTGATATAAATATTTGCATTGCCGCAAACCCATGCTTTCAGGAAGCGAGCACCACCGCGAATATAGACACTCTCTCCACTTGTCCTCTCTAACCTCCGCAAGCGAAATTCCTTCCCTGTGGTCTCTCATACCGGAGCCGGAGGACCCCGTGACTAATACGTCATGGGCCCTGCCTTCGTTCTTTTTTCCCTCTCTCTCGCGTTCTTGCTGAGTGGCGCACTTCCGGTGACGGTCTCGCGCGCGTGAGGTGTTGCGTTTGTCTCGTTACGCGCAGCGGACGATCTTGCGCGCTCTTCACGAGAACACCTGATTAGCGGTATAAGTCAGTGCCGCAATCACGAGCACCGAGACAGATGCGAGAGGACGAAAGAGCATGATCGCGGTGCTGGAACACTGTAGAAAGTGACATAGTTTCGTTCTCTGCGCGCGCGACTTCACTAAAGTGGGAACAAGCAGAAGAGACGTAAGTACATCTCTCTTGCTACGGTATATAGCAAAACAAAAACGCGCAGGCATTCGGTTTGTATGTTTTATTATTTGTCTAAACATTTATTTATTGGCTTGTTTGTTTGCTTATTTATTTATTTATTTATTTATTTATTTATTTATTTAAGGATACTGCCAATCCCGTCAGAGATAAAAAGAAAAAGGTACATGAAATGTCTGTTCGTTTCACAGAGTTATACATGCATAACATTATACATTGCTATTCGAACAACATATTAGAAAAAGGATTTTGGTTACACCATCTACATAGAAGACGAAAAACAATACATTTGTAACAATGACATAGGCTAGACACTGAGTAAGTTTAATGTTTCTACGATGACGTTGAGGCTACTTGTGAAGCAAGCAATTCATTCTCAATCACGCTAATAAACCTGTTCAATGATGATTCGTTAGTTACAGTGGGTTTCATTGGGTTCCGGTTCTTAATTGCTAGAGGAAAAATGAGTATTTGTAGCAATTAGTATTGAAATAATATTCGGTTAGTGTATGGAAGTGCTTGTAATGAGATGGTCTTCCATTTTAGTAATATATAATTGTTGAGGTGTCAGTTTTTGTCATGTGTAGAAATTGAAACACCAGTTTTAACTGTGTTAGTTTGGTTCGGAGTTGTAGTGTTAGGATGCCAGCGCTATTAACTGGTTGTGTTGGTGGGTCTGTAAGTCTATAGTTAAACGCAGAAATGAAGACGTATTAAAAAAAACGTTATTGATTTTGTTTGTACTGCCTCTATTTTGCTCACTTGTTGCTGGGTAAAAGGGAACCAGATAAGGCTATCATATTCTAGTACAGATCAGACAAGTGTTTTATAAGCTATTATAGTTTGGTATTTGGTGGTGCTAGTTTCAGACATCTTTTGAGTACAAACAGTCGCTTCACGGCTGTGCTAGTAATGTTATAAATGTGCGTCTCCCATGTTAGATCGCTCGAAACTGCTATTCCGAAGTATTTGTGATCATTAATTTTAGTCACGGGGACAGTTGTCAATAATGTAAAAGAAGTTATACGTGTACTTCTTGTAGATTATTTCCAAGGAAACACATTTACCAACATTGAAAAATATTTGCCAGTTGTTACACCACTTGTGTACTTGGGCAAAAGCATTCGTTTCCTTGCAAATAACGCAATCGTCAGCAAAGAGCCCGTTTTCTACATCAGTGGAGAGAGGAATGTCATTAACAAATATTGGGAATAAGATTGGGGCTAGAACTCTACCCTGTGGTAACACCTGATTTAGCTGATGTTATTCTATGCAGCGTTGCGTATTTTTACATGCGGTGAGTGGTTATTCAAGTAGTCTTTAACACAGTGAGCTATGGGGTTATCTACAAGTGTTATCTCTAATTTCTATATTAGTTTTTTGTGCGAAACGAGGTCCAACACTTTAGAAAAATATGAAAAATATAAGATCAATTTGTATTTGCTTATCAATGGCCTGGGCTGCATCATGTATAAATTCTAAAAGTTTGCTTAAATAGACTAATTCGTATATTGAAGCACCAGATTAAACAAATAACTGGTGTTCATTCATACATTCAAATAACTTTATTGAGTGCCCAGCGATTCGGTGGGGTGGGCCTGGACCCCGCCTATATTTCAGCCAAGGGTTGTTGGCCCATGGCGACTTCCTCGGCTCGCTGGACGGCCCAGAGTTGGTGCTGCAGGTCTGAGCTGAGCAACGCAGACTCCCAGCGCGCGCGGAGGCTGTCGCTGTTTGAGGCTGCATCACCGTTATCCTGTGCTGTAGCCGTACATTCCCATACGATATGCTTCAGGGTTGCTCTAGAGTCACAATTTCTGCACTTGTTAGTCGTGTTTAAATCTAGGTGTACTAGGTGCGTGATAGCTGGACTCAGATAGGGTCTGGTCTGTAACTGCCGCCATTCGACAGACTGATTTTTGCTTAATTTTGGGTGCGGCGGCGGGAATGTGCGCCTCTGAAATCTATGGTGTGTAATTTCGTGAAATCTGGTCATTCGATCTTCCCACTCCCAATCAACGGTAGTCGGTGAGGCGGGGCTAACCGATGCGCGGTCCGTAAGCTCTCGACCAATGCGGTGCGCCGCCTCATTGCTACCGTCTGGTATAGTGTGTGAGCGGGTGTCCAGATGAGATCGACACATCTGTCGTGGTTATTAGCTAATTTTAGGAGTCGTAGTGGGGAGATTCGACCGTTGGCGAAGTTTCGTATCGCCGTCTGGGAATCACTGATGATTATGTCCGCTTGTGTTTGTGCTATGGCTAGCGCTATAGCAATTTCCTCTGCGGTTTCTGCGTGTAGCGTGTTGACTGTAGCGGTCGTCGTGCATTTTCCCTCGTAATTTATCACCACTGCTGTGTAAGCGCACTTGTGTCTGTATCTAGCTGCGTCTACACATGTGGTGTCCTTGCTGTTACCGAATTTCTTCTGTATATTGCGTGATCTGCTTTCCCGTCTACCCTGATGGTGGATAGGATGTATATTCTTGGGTATTGGAGGGATGGTTATCATGTGTCTGATGTGTCTCGGCATATCTACTTTGACGCCATGTTGGGTATGATAGCTTATACCTAGGCGAACCAATATTTGCCTACCTGTTTTAGTTTTAGACAGGCGTTCGTATTGCGCTATTCTTTGTGCCTCGATTAGCTCATCCAGTGTATTGGGGAGACCTAGCTGCAGTAGTCTATCGTTGATGGTGGTGATGGAGAATCCGATTGCTTGCTTGTAGATTTAACTGGTGTTTCCTCGGATAATTATCGAAGTCACGTGTCACCATGAGTGACGTCACAGCAGTGCCTTGTACGTAGGCGCACTTGCGCGATTGACGTCGACACTCTGGCTGGGAGCGCGACGGCTGCGAGAAGGGAGAACGGCGTTTGGTTTGAAATTTAAGCTCTTTCCGCGGCGCGCAGTGATTTAATACTTAGCAGACCCGATTGTTAACGCGAATCCTGCACTGTGCTTGTCAGCTGAAAATGGCCAGACCTGTGATTGGCCCTTTAAAGGGAGGCTGTTTATCTACTCCGGAAAGAGGGCGCGTCTTTCTTTATTGTAATGAATCGCTCGTTCCAACTGCACTAACTGACCAGGCATTTTGTATTTTCTTGTCTCTATCCTTCCACCATCTTTCCTTTGTTTATGCCACCTCTTTCCCATCACAGGCCAGCGAACTTTTCTCCGTCCAATAACTGGGTAGTTGGGCAGCTTGCGATTCTCGGTGGCCCTTCCCTGTCACCTCGAGACTCGCCGCTGAGGTAAACGCACTGGCATGTTTAAAAACGAGAGCTCGCTTCCGCACTTCATGCTCGCGCGGGAGGTTTGGCATGTTGTTATGACACCCTTCTGACTGATGTGGAGAGCTGGCACGTTTTCCTTTTGAACTGGTTCACTTTCCTTCGTTCGTATCGAGCTGCTGAACATGCGGTTCCGCTCTTGACACTCCTGGCGGGAAGCGCCGCCAGCGAGCATCTTTCAGCGCGGAGGCAATCGACTAGCGTGTTTTATGGGCGCACGTGCGGGGAAGAACTACGCGTAGGCACTCTCGGGTAAATGCACGTGCGGAAGAGAGCGAGAAGCTGAATGACTCCCACGTTTCTTTTTTTTCCTGCTACGGCTGCTTCTGGTGACCCGGCCCCATGTCTGCCTGCGAAGAGGCGTCAGCTAAGGAAAGCGGTCCGTTCGTTTCGCGGCCTGCGGAAGCCGTTTGTCGTTCACGGCTCGCGCTATATTCGGTCTCGAACGCCCCGCGGAGACGCGTCGGCGGCCAATGGCCGTTCCTCTGCAGGCAAGCGGAAACGGCTGTCAAACGTCAGGCGGGCGTTTCTCTCTTCTTCTATAAGGTCTCTCCGTAAACGGTGGCATTACGAACGAGTAAACTAAAGTTTATTCGTTAAGATTCGTTATATCCAGGTGATATAAGCCCGTCATATACTGGTGAATAGCAGGGGGGGGATTTGTGCGCGCCAGTGACGAAGGAGAATAAGAATAGAACAATAAAATAATTGTGTTGAAATACGGTCCCTGATTTCCTATATGTCGAAGAGGACGTCACCAGCGATTACCTTTATGTGAATGTGTATGGTCCTAATATTTATAATTTGAGTGGCGCCTTCTTTCATAAGCCCACCAAATACTTCTTACAATCGTATAATGGTAGCACGACTTTTCTTATTCCATAGTTCGGGTTTAATAGTCAATGATGCAACCGTTACTTGGAGTGAAACAGGCTTTCCTTCTTTTTTTCCCCTTTTTCCGTGATGTATCTTATGCGGAGGTTCTTTTCATAAAGTCGAAGTGCTCACAGGTTCTGGCACATATGACTAGGCTTCGACAATACGCACATAAGGCTAGGCTTTGAGAGTCGAGTGACCAACACTCAAACTTTCAGAAATTCTCAAGTCACGAATGCCCAAACACACAGATATTCTGGCAAATGGTTCTCGCCATCGATCTACTAATAGCAAGCGTACGGCGAGATCCACATGTGAAGTGTTCATTCGTTCGCTGACACACCAAAAGGCATCAAGAGGCCGAAGCACTCCAGTCATCATGGCAAAGTCAGCTTGAGACGCGTAGAGTTGTTTCAGCGGACTACATGTCACATGCCCTTGGAAACATAGATATACGTTGTGATGTTCTCGCGCCCCAAGTATACAGGGCGCTTCCAACCTTAGGACCGTTAGCTCCTTGCTTTTCGAAGCGAGATCAGGATGCCTTAGAACGCATAGTTATAAAGCGAGGTACACCAAGGAAGAAGAAGCATCTGGTTGCTGCGGTAAAGCTAGGGAGACGATGGAACATGTTTTATTAGAATGTGGAGATATCTACCCAGCTGTCGATTTAGGCCCCCCTGGCCTCGCAAGCTTGATTAGTAAGAGGCGATTGGAGGTTTGGTGGCAGAAAAGTATACGGAGACCACAAAGAACGGAGGCGCACAAAAACAATGTTCTCAGTAATGGTTCGGATAGGTTGATGCTGGAATTTTTTTGTCTATATACATGTGTGTGTGTGTGTGTTTCCAAAATAAAAACGATCTTGATGGCGCAACCTACCACCCCATTTCAAAGGGTATGCGCGTAGCATCCATCCATCCTTTGTTGAAGGTGTAGTGAATCTTGCGTACGAGTAATAATTCATCTTTCTTTACCTTTTATTTATGACTTAAGGTAACCATTGCATGAATGCGGCCATTACGCACGTCGAAAAAGTAATCGGTTTTACGTGCCCGCAATATTGCTTTGACGTAGAAAGAATGTGCACATGCATAATAAATGCTGCCAGCCTGTAAAGATTGCGAGCCTTTATGAGCACAGGTGCTTTTGTAACATGCGCGCTGAATATATACAGACTCACGAATTGCGCTCCGAAAGCGCGGCCGCTGCAGCCTTCGATATGAAACGAAGGTGCAGGGCATTCATATCTTCGGTGGCCTGTGTCATCAACAGATAGTTGTACCGTGTGCACTCTTGGAAAGTACATTGGCGTATCAGCACCGTAAATAAGCGGCGTGATAAGAAAGCACTGAAGAGTGATACGCGCACGATCAGTTGTCCATGCGATGTTGGAAAGCAGCACGTTTGCCCGCTTATCGGCGCACGAAGACGAAGGTAGAATACAAAAGGCTGCTCCCCCTCCCCCCAACATGAGAAATACAGCCTAGAAGAGCTTCTCGTGTTCTGTACTTAGATTCAGGTGCATGGTAAGGAAGCTCAGGTGGTCCAAATTATTCCGGAGTCCCCCACTACGGCGTGCATCATCATCAAATCGTGGTTTTGGCGCGTGAAAACCCATAATTTGATTTTAGTTTCTCCTGTTAGCTGGTATTTGTTTTTTTCATACACATACATCAACGACGCCGTCTATCCCAAGGTGAAGTTCGTAAAGTACCCCGTGGCTGCTTACTGCTAGAGTTATTAAAGCGATATAGCTGGCTTCTACTTGAGCATAGAGCGAAGCTCTATGAACGAAACGAAAATGGATTGCGCAGAACCAAAGTACGCTGTTTCTTTTTTTTTTACATTTCTTTATCATCTATGGAGACTTCAGATCACACATTATCATTCTTCCTTAAAGTTTCGCGATGATGTACAGGTCGGTATCAACATTGGGAAATATGCCTCCAGCTTGCAGTATTCCACAGAAGTCATCTATTCACTCACGCAGCTAAAGTGAGCGAATTAATGCGCCACTCTCTCGCGCCTGTTCACCATTGACTTTCAGCACATTTCGTAAGCTGTTTCGCCTGATCGACTGTGGCTTCTCGGGCGCAAGCCGACACTGTTTACAGCGGAAGGGAAAAAAATTACGTATTCGTTTACCGTTGCGTGGCCGTACCCTTGTCGGAAGGAAGCACTTTGCACGCACTCCCTTCTCTCGAAGCAAGATGCGTTGCCAGTATTCTCGAAGACACGCAGGAATCGAACCATCCATCGGCTGCTCTGCCGGACAGCATAGCTTTCTTCTTTTCTTGCGCCGATTACCCTTCACTCGCAAATGTTTCCAGCCAGAAGCACGCAGTGTCGCGAGAGAGAGCGAACGGTTGACGACGTCCCAATTTCCCGTAGAAGCCCTAAGACAAACGTGGCGACGGCAACAGATGGGAAGCTATCGACCCTGAACCGTTCTTTGATGTTTTCCCTTATTTCTCTTCCGCAGCTTACTGCTGGAGTCAGTGGCGCTGATAAATGGACGCAATATCCCATCTTCACCGTTGCCTGAAAGAGAGACTTTCCCTGCTGGCATCGAATCGATTGAAAACAGTGGCCCTCCCGCTCGCACACACACACGCGTACACACACACGTACACACGTACGCACACATACACACGCACGCACGCGCGCCAACGCGTTAGTTCTGTGTGAAAGGCAACTAAAGTGGTGCGGAATGAACAAAAACGCGCCGAGGCGTGCGCGCGTGTGTGTATGTGTGTGTGAGAGAGAGAGAGAGAGACGCGCGCACATCTTTCCCGTTGATTTGGCGCGCAGATGTTCGACGCAATGTGGCGCGCGACGTGACGGTCTGTGGAGAACGTCAACGATAGGCTGGTCGTATCGTCGAGAGCCTCCGAGGCGGTTTCTTCCATTTGTCAGCGATCAACAAGCCGTCGTCGGTAACGATACGCTCGCTTTCGACGATTAGAGCGGTGACACGGTAACCTTCGAGAAGGAAAACTTGTGCTCAAGATAATAATAAAAAACCACACACACACACACACACACAGATATATATATAGTCGTTCGACCGACATATTGCAGAACCTGAAAGAAAAGCCTGACAATATGAACACGTTGCTTGGTTCAGTCTCTGTCTGGGGGATTTCGTTCGCCGTATTTCACCTTGTTCAGCATTTCCGGTACAATGCCACCTCAGAGTGTTGTTCTAGCAGATGTCACACGTACTTGAAGCGCTTTATATTTTGGCTAGTGTGTGGAGTACCAGCGGTCGTGGAGAGAGAGAGAGAGAAACTTTATTGCAATGGAAAAGATTTGAAGGAGGGGTGGTCGGAGCCTCTCACTCCATGGCCCCATTGGCCTCTGCCGCATGCCTGACCTGGCTAATTAAGGACTTTTGTCCTGCC
This sequence comes from Dermacentor andersoni, assembly GCF_023375885.2. Lineage (NCBI taxonomy): Eukaryota > Metazoa > Arthropoda > Arachnida > Ixodida > Ixodidae > Dermacentor > Dermacentor andersoni. The sequence goes on from NC_092817.1 coordinate 72,245,733, forward strand.
AGGTCGGAGTGGGTGAGCTGTGCCTCCCACTGCTCCATTGTGTTACTGGTATTTGGCCTATGAGGGTGCTTAGTGCACTCCTAGGTTATATGTATTAGGGGGTAGGTATGCCACCGCACCAAGGACAGTTGACCCTATAACGAGTGGGATACATGGCGTTTAGCAATTTTAAATGGGGGAACACCCCGGTCTGTATTTTACTCCAATCGGCGGCCTGTTCCTCGCTAAGTTGACGTGGAAGTTCTCACAATAGTGTCTATGACACAAATGTTACTAAGACTTTTTAGTCTGGCATGATATTTATTGAATTAAGATATTCTCTATATGTGTAGTTTCTACGGCTTCTGGCAAGTTCTTTTTCATTTAACCGTGTGGAAGAACTACGAGCACAATATTGAAGTATGGTTAATAACTGCCGCAAATTGCGTAGACGTAACCTATTGCGAACTCATTGCCCATACAATTCGTCCTCTCCTTCACGGCAGTGTCAGTCGGCCTAAAAACGCTGTGACTTGCAGTTTTTTTTTTTTTCTGTAGAGGCGCGCGTATTATTGCCGAAATCTCTTGAGGTGTTTCAGTTTGGTCGTGTGATCTTCTTAATGTTCCGCACAGTGCTGCCTGTACTGCGCCTTATTAATTTTGTTCAGGATTGGTTTACTATGTCATCTTAACAATTACCTATAAACGTGTCGCCGTTTAACCGACGGAAGCGACAAGCGTCCCAGTACATTGATTGTTCCTTTTCGGATATAGTTTTGAAAACAAAGCGGGGTTAAATTGAGAATTGTCAAATACACGCGGAGGCCCTCTTTAGAGGGACCTATAGGTTCATTTCGTGCGATACGCCCACCACACTCACCTGTCCTCCGCTGCACGCAATAACTTGGAACGTCAGGTCCGTCGGCCCGAATTCTCGACCGCCCGGGACCAGTGCAAACACCCAGGCGGGTGACGCAAATGTATAAACTTCGGCAGTTTGACGGCAAGCCGACCGTACGCATCCCTCGTTGTCCGTCGTCGTTTTTCTTCTAAATTCTCCTGCACATCCATTACGCCGGAAAGCGTAAGCTTCGGTTAATCCTCAAAGCTGCGGCTTGGTCACGTGCAACACACACTTCACGGTGCCGCAGAGTGCCGCTTTAAGCAACTGTGTTCTCTGCTTGGTCTAGCTGTCGCATCGGTGTCAGACGCGACGTTCTCGGCTGGGCAATCGAGGCCACGTGCGCGCACGTCTGCACGGCCCTTTTTCTGCTGACATCGCATTTTATTTTTTTCCCGCGTCAAATTTGCGCCTTATTTTTTGGCTCGCCGCTAATGCTCCGAGATAGTAATCTCTCTTTGCGTCTACGCGGAGGCTGAGGTAATTACGTTGAATGTGACTCCTCCCCGCTCGTTCGAAAGTGCTCCCCTACCTTTTCTATACTTCCTTGTTTTTTTGTTTTTTTTCGCTCATTTGCCATCGTTCCATTGACACAGGGAGATAAATCCGAGGGATTACTGTCGTACCGACCCGCCAGCTTTGATTACATCGTTTACTCTGCGGCTTAGATCGCGCAGCCAGCGTGAATCTGCGTTGCCTTCATTTCTCTGCGTGCAAGGAAGGTCCTTTGATCTCGCTCTTGTGTGCATTTCTATTTATTTATTTATTTATTTATTTATTTATTTATTTATTTATTTATTTATTTATTTGCTGACACAGACGCCTGTGACGTCGCTGACTTTTATTGATAGTGGCTTAACGCTGTGATTACTTGTTATCCTGGGAGCTTGCAGCCTGTCCGTAATGGAACGCGCGCCTACAGTCGACGTCGCTTTGTATGCAAATTACGTCCGTCGACTATTGCTCGTTCCATCATCACGGCAACACGTCGAGATGCAGAATAAAAATAAAACAGATTTATTTATCAAGCTTTCTCTTGAGGACGTGGGACTCCTTACGCCGGCGGCATAACCATAAATCTTGCGCGTCGTAATTATGCGCATAATTTTAGCGGTCAAGTGTTCCGTTTCATCTGACGCTTCAGGTACCCGTTATCGTTCCAGGGGAGCAAAACTGGCTTTACCCGATACATATTATTCCAGTTTAGGCGGTTATGTGGCGGATAATGAGTGGGGAATGGACGAGGCAGGCTGGGTCCGCTGGCAATTTAATAAGAGCGAGCCTAAATCGCTCCGGGGCGAAAAGTGCGCTGCACAGGACGTAACAATATCAGTGGTTATGTAAAGCTCGCTGTACTCTTATATTAAACGAGCCGTGTATGTGCTTGTTTCGATCCCTATGTGTTTCGTTTGTTGAGTATAGAGAAATACAGAAACGGAGTAAACGCGTGCCTGCGCAACTGTTTTAAATATGATTTTTTTTTCCTCGCAGGAGGACCATTCCTAAGACGGCGGCAACGAACGCCCACAGAAGAGCACGGAAGACCCGAACAGAGCCGGGGCCACTCAATCTTTCGCGAGAAGCACGTGGCTCAACGCAGCGGCACTGAAGCACTGGCGTTTTTGCCCGCTACCGCCGTCGCAGCAGCAGCGATTGCGTAATACGTGTACAGTATACAGTCTCTATAGATAGCATCAAGCCAGTATATATATACACCTCTGGCCATGACTCTCATCAGCGGAGATAGGCAGCGGTTCGCGCGCGACGACAGCGTCTCCAGCCTGGGCACCATGACCAACTCTCAGAGCAACGAGCCGCTCGTGGTCGGCAAGGCGCCCGTCGTTCCGGACGCACTCGGAGTTCCCGATGCCGACGTGCGCCCTCGCACAAACGCCACCGACGTCTCCGGCGACGACGCGGGCGGGACCTGCGGCTGGGGCTGCCTGCGACCCCGCTGGCTGCAGCGGTTTCGCACGCCCCCCTGGGTGCTGTTCTTCCTGTGCTGGGCCGGGTTCCTGCAGGGCCTCATAGTGAACGGCTTCGTGAACGTGGTCATCACGACCATCGAGCGCCGCTTCCAGCTGCGCAGCTCCGAGAGTGGCCTGGTGGCCAGCGGCTACGACATCGCGTCCTTCCTGCTCCTGGCGCCCATCAGCTACTTCGGCGGCACCCGGAGCAAGCCGCTGTTTGTGGGCGTCGGCTGCCTCGTGCTGGGCCTGGGCGCGCTCGTCTTCTCCATGCCGCACTTCCTGGCCGGCACGTACGCCTTCAGCACCGAGGACGACAGCGAGAGCCTCTGCCTGGCGGAGGCGGCCGCCGGCTCGCAGGGCTTCTGCGCCCTCAGGGAGGCGTCGGGCGGAGGAGGCGGCGGCGGCTCCCTGAACCAGTACAAGTACATGTTCCTCGCGGGTCAGATGCTGCACGGCGCTGGCGCGACGCCCTTCTTCACGCTCGGCTGCACCTACTTGGACGAGATCGTGTCCACCAAGATGTCCTCCGTGTACATCGGTAGGCGTCACAGGATTGTAGGCGTTTCGGGGTGTACTGTTGGTACTTTTCCAAGTGTACTGTGCGGTTTTTATTCACTTCAGCAATGTGGGGGATGGCTTCCAGAGGCTTCGCCTCCGCTCTCCAAAGCGTTCCACCGATAATGATAAGTGAAATTTGCCACAAGTTTGGCTAGTGCATTTGTGCTAACATCTATGCCTTTCTGAAGGGTGCGGACCAGTGATCGTTTTGATCAAAGCACGCACTTGCTTGAGCACCCTGATGTTTGTCTACTCACTAATGCTAATGCGAAAGGACTCGGCAGAGTTCATAGCCTGGATGATTGTTGTGCACTTCTCAAAGAAAACATTATTGTAAAGTTATGTCACAGTATCAATATATTACAGTTCTCGTTGTTCAGCTGATATAATTTACCAAAACAACCTGTGTAATCAATTCGTAACAGATAAATTAAGCATAAGTCCTAAGTCATTTGTGTCTTTTTTTCTACTGCAGGCATTTTTTACACTATGGCGATCATCGGCCCCGCATTGGGCTACATTCTAGGCGGCCAGTTCTTGAAGATCTACACTGACCTCTCCGTAGACGCTTCGGCGTAAGTATCTGTCGTAATTCTGCTGCATGCACTTGGTATATCTGAAGTTTAGCGTTAGTGTGATAGGTCGTTTGTCGCAGTCAACCGGAATCGTCATGTCTAATTTGACTACTGAAACACGAACGTGCCACCGTCTATGTAGTTTGGCTGTTTAAAAGGAGAAGCCATAACACACGCGCAGAAACGCACTGATGCTGCGCTGGTGTTCTAAACATACGTAGCGAAAGTTCGATGATTGTGCTCTTTTATGACCTAAGAATCACTCCGACTATGTTTGGTCGTGAAGTTTTTTAATAGAACTGGTCAAACTTTTCACACCGTCAGAAGGCGCATGTTATCCTTAGGAAATGTACAATAAAAGTTGTGCGCCGATGTCATGACTTATAAGGAGGTATCTCATGCTCGTACCTGTGCGTCATGGCCCAAGATTAGACCGACAACGTTTGCTTTCATTCTAGCTATCAATAAAGGCGTGTTTTCACAAGTAACTCTGGCCATATACATCCGCATGGGGAGGGGGGTGAGGGAAGGAGGCAGGCAGATTCTCCCCCCCCCCCCTGACTTCAACCAAAGTGCAGTGAGAGGCCCTTAGCGGATACTTTTGAAGGCAATCACCTCCGCTCCCGTAAGGTTATCTGGTGGACGTTTTTTCATCAGTGTATGTTTATTTAAATAATGTTGGATTGCTGCGCTACGTGGTTGATACCGTTCCGGTATCAACCACGTGATACCCGAACGGCATCAAACATTAGGTACTGCCGCACTTGGCTGCGCTCACATGCGTAAGGCAAAGGCACAGTCAGGGTGAAACATGTATTGCGACCTACTGGGAGAACTGTTGTAGCGCAGCCTAGAAATAAACGCTGCGGAAACGATGCGCTCAAGCACCTGCAGTTGTCTGACAGAGACATTGAGCACGCTTCGTACCTCGTGCAAGATCTCGGTTCGCGCTTTTAATCTTTTTAGAGATATATCGGACAATTTACGGAAAGAAACGCGACGATATTGCGATGTAATCGATACGTTCTGCAAGTATTTAACTGCCGAGGTAGATGCGCCGACCCCTGCCGCGGCGATTGCTGCTGTTATGTGACGCACTGGAAATCTGCGATGGCCCCGAAAGGCAAAGGCCGCGGCCAGTCGCAGTTAATGTAATAGAAGGCGCGCTGCAGAAAGCTACAGCTATAGTCTAGCTGTTCATGGCTGTCAGCTCAGTAGGTCAATCATTATTCTTGCAACTTACCTGCTCCTTCAGCAGTACTAGTTGGCGATTTTCTTCGCCATGTTGTGCTGTTGATGTTCTGTTAGCTTGAGCCCACATTGAATGGTCAGCGTGTATGGCGCCATTGGAAACGGCGAAACAGCCATAAAGATGCATGTACTACAGAGCTGAGGCGCAGCTCATCCGACAATGGGCACTAGAGCTACACACACCCGCATAGCACTGTGTGTGTGTGTGTGTGTGTGTGTGTGTGTGTGTGTGTGTGTGTGTGTGTGTGTGTGTGTGTGTGTGTGTGTGTGTGTGTGTGTGTGTGTGTGTGTGTGTGTGTGTGTGTGTGTGTGTGTGTGTGTGTGTGTGTGTGTGTGTGTGTGTGTGTGTGTGTGTGTGTGTGTGTGTGTGTGTGTGTGTGTGTGTGTGTGTGTGTGTGTGTGTGTGTGTGTGTGTGTGTGTGTGTGTGTGTGTGTGTGTGTGTGTGTGTGTGTGTGTGTGTGTGTGTGTGTGTGTGTGTGTGTGTGTGTGTGTGTGTGTGTGTGTGTGTGTGTGTGTGTGTGTGTGTGTGTGTGTGTGTGTGTGTGTGTGTGTGTGTGTGTGTGTGTGTGTGTGTGTGTGTGTGTGTGTGTGTGTGTGTGTGTGTGTGTGTGTGTGTGTGCGTGCGTGCGTGCGTGCGTGCGTGCGTGCGCCTGTGTGCATGCTATACCAACAAATCGAATGTGCAAACCCAGTTTGAAAGACACGTGATGTGGTATTGCTCTAGTGCGTTGGCGGGGTGCCACCATTGGTAGCTGAATATATTTCTCTCAGGGTTTCCAAGGCGCCGGGGCTGATGAACTGGAATCTATTAACTAATTAATGAATTAATGATCGCATATGCGTTCCCGAGCGTACGTATACGCAAATACTTTTTATCTCCTCATAGTGCATAGCCTAGTTCGCTGTAACAAAGATGATGAGCAGACCATGTGGCGGCCACAGCAGGAGCATGGCGCCGTCTACAACGTGACAGCGCATATCAGCGTCGGTGGTAAAATGTCGCAATGTGTAGGTAGCTAACAATAGCTTCCTCTCTCAACAGCCTTGGCCTGACGCCCTCCAGTGGGGTCTGGGTTGGAGCCTGGTGGATCGGATTCGTCGTGTCCTCCGTGACGGCAATCCTGGCCGCCATCCCCATCAGTGCCTTTCCGAAGGTCTTGCCAGGTACGGCTGATCAACTGCAGTCACAGTCTGTCTCACGTTCAGCACATTGCTGGTTCACTCACAGGCTTCGTCAAATATTTCTAAAGAGAGGGAGAGAGACAGAGAAAAGGGGAAAGGCAGGGAGGTTAAGCAGAGGGGAAGATCCGGTTTGCTACCTTACGCTGAGGAGAGAGGGGAGGAGGAGGTAAAGTGATAATAAAGTACAGATAAAGAAAGAAGGAGCATAGACATACAATCTCAGTCGCTCACTGTCGCCGCATACTGTCACCGCATAAATATTTCTAAAGCGCTCAAACAGGCTATGAAGATCACAAAAATCTCATTTCGCCTGGGAATACTAATTTCTCGGAGAACGATGACGGTATTTTGGGAGAAAGGTCCGGTGTGGCGAAACTCGGCGATTGTTACAGAAAAAAAAAATGGCATTGGTTAAGCCACGGGGAGAAAGTGAAGTGAGTACTGCTAGACGATTAGGGATTACTGCATTTACCACTGGGCGAAGGATATGCGCTTTCTTTATATCTACTAAGTTCATGTTAAATAAACTTCTTACGCGAAATCAAACTTTCTTTTTCTTCACGATACTGTGTACACTACCTCTTTTCGCACGCTCAGGTTCGCTGAAGCTGCAGGCTCAGAAGAAGTCCGAAATGCACCAGAAACTGCAAAAGAGTGAAGCCGTGCAAAGTGGCTTCGGCGCCAGGGCTAAGGATCTTCCTGCCTCGTTCAAGATACTAATCACCAACCCGACATTTGTGTTCCTAAGTCTGGCAGGAGCGACCGAAGGTCAGTATGTGGGCCAACTTGCAGTTCGCCAGTGTACATATTACTTTTATTGCTAAACCGCACTATTTCACCGCGTTGACTTTCTTGTTTACAAATTCTCAGCAAACTTGGGAATATATTTCGCCTACTCTCGATGAAAGTACGCATTGTTACCGTTGAATCTCTGACAAACTCAGCGAACTTTTATGACTCAAAATGCTGTTATATACGTTGAAGTTTCGACAGCAGGTAACATCTTGTTTAAAAAAAAAAGTGCAGATTTTCTGAAGTAATAAAAATAAAAGGCGCAGCTGTTTACTCTTCGCAGCAAAAGGGTTGCTGGCTTTGTCAAGCATTGGAATTGCACCTCAATTTTAATACCACTTGGAGTCGCTATTCCTATAGGAACAGATGAAAAAGAGATCTGATGTCGAATCGATTTGCACCAATTATCCCATTGCCTTCCATCCAGGCATGCTGGTGTCTGGCCTGGCGACATTCCTTCCGAAAGTGATTGAGTACCAGTTCAGCATCGCAGCAAGCTTAGCAGCTTTAATAATGGGTGAGTATGAAACGAATGCTCGATATAGAGTTCTATGCCAAATTTAATCAGCCAAATTAGCTCTTACCATCTTGTTGTGCACACCATTTCACTAAGCAGGCAGCTTATATCCGCCAGCCTTTGAAAGTTCGCGCACCCTACAGCAGTGCTCCTTTCAGATCCCTTTGATGATCTCCTCGCCTCTGAGTGGCTTACCTTTAGCTACCTTCGCGAGTGCTTTTTCTTTTCCGTGTCTGTGATTAGCCTTGTTGCTTCCCAAAATTATCAGACTTGTTCTCACACTCGGAGCATGCCTTCGATCCACTCGCGCTCCATTCGCTTCGGCGTGCCTCCAGCTAGGGCCGCCACTGAACGCTAAAATCATCATCGTCGTTTCGTTCGTGGCGGGCGCATCGCACACGTTGCCACACGAGGCGTTTGATAGTCTTATCGATGTACGCAGGGAACCACGGAAGTTGGCTTCTCCCCAAAAATACACTTATAGTGGAAAAGCCAACTTTCACGGATATGCTTTTCGAGCAAATTAAGCGTGCACCGACGTCCTTTAGGCATGTCGTTAGTACTATTTGCAGGTTTTCGCGAATGAAGTGAGCACACATCCTACTGATTATTTGCTGTATCACCATGCACACGGCAGCCTTGGAACGTCGCGTCCAGAAAGTAATCGTTCACCTTACTAATATCGCACTACACCGGCAGTGGCGAGAACGCCATGGCAAGTTGTAGTTTATCACTCGTCCACGTTTCAATTTGTGCCGATTGCACATGGCACTATTGTCCACTTCCCATTCCATCTGCTACGAGGATATTTGCATCATTTCATTATATTGCTGTTATTGCGCTTGATTTGCACCAAGCAAACACAGGCATTCTCTCGATGACCTTATGCACATCTCCGTGGTGCCTGTTCGTTATAGCTCCCTAAGAGCTTTCACTCACGACTAGACTGAAGATATCACCCTGGGATTTCCAGAGCGCGTATTGCTGCCGCGACCTTATTGCGTCCATCCTGGCGAGGCTGCTACTTCCGGACCGGGCAACCGCATTTATTAATGCATGTTCCGCATTTAGTTCTGAGCATGAACATTCTCACCCCAAGACTGTCCTGCCTCGAATAAGCGAATTATGCGGGCTAGCTATCATACTGTACCTATACTTCATTACCATCAAATTATTATTATTATTATTATTATTATTATTATTATTATTATTATTATTATTATTATTATTATTATTATTATTATTATTATTATTATAGGTACGTTCAGATCGCGGAACTCGCGAACAAATCATTTCCTATCTGTGTGAAGGCCTATAGTCTTCAAGTAGGGTACTGTCTAAATAGGCTGCACATGCTCGCACATACCGAGTATTTCACGTAACTTGCACCAAGCTTTAACAAAAGTGGTACATCTTAAACAATCGAGATGACGCCACTGTGCCCTTGCGCCTCTGGTTGGCAGCGCTTTCAGTCATGTTTCCAAGGAACAGAGGGCGTCTATTCGTTTGTGAAAGGAAGCGATCGGCTCTGGCAACCAGCCAATCACGTCAGCATGATCGGAAAAGGCCAGTGTTGAAAACGGATTGAAGCACACTCGTTGGCTTCTTTCACGGTGAGTATGTGGGCTTAGTTCTTTGGGCACACGGCAACTCCTAAGCGCGCAATGACGTCGTTCTTATCATATATTATTGGCTTTCTTGGAGCCCATAAAAAAGAACGACATAAAAGAGAATGTCGTGAAAACAACTTCATTGGGTGTTGTTGAGCTCAATCTACAAAATTGGCAATCAAACCTATTCCCTAAGACAAATACTAAAATTTGCATAATTTAGCTTAGCTAATTAGCTAACTAATTGTACTTCAGAAAATAATCTGAGTAACCCAGCATGACTACAAACAATATGCCATTGGTCTCAATTTCCAAAGATGTAACATTCCTTTAAAAAGCTTTATTTGTGTTGCAGGAAATACCCGGTGGGTTTCCCAAGCTTAATACTTATCTTTCACAGGTTTCTTGTTTTGAAAATATTAGCTAGCAGTTTGGATGCAGTGCCACAGCACGAAAGAGTGAATATGGCACAAGGACGGGGCTGTTTATTGTAGCGCCACGTATATTGTACACCATGGACAATCCTGACAAGAATTCCTGACAGTCATGGGATGCAACAATGCAATTTAGTCAATTTTTCATGGTCTGCGAGTGTTTGTCCCCAGTAGGGCAAGTGAGTCTGCTATTGAGCATCAGTCTATGGGAAGATGAAAAATTTGTTGAAAATTGCTGCATTGTAAAATGCGATCATTTAGCAGAGGTAATGCAGCACAATTAAAATATTGAGAATTAGAATATATTTCTTGGAACGGTCCTCGTCCTTATGTCTGCCTAGCGATGTTATGCAACAGGTATATGTATACCTACATTAAAGTCCCTTAAGTCATCCTCGAGTGTATTGGTCTTCGATGGAAATATTGACTATGCTCTTTGTCACATTCTTTTTTCTTTCAGGTGCAGTCACTGTTCCAGGTGCCGGCGGAGGCACCTTTCTAGGAGGCTACTTCGTCAAGAGGTTCAACCTACGCTGCTCTGGCATCATCAAGATGTGCATCCTCTGCTCCCTTGTGCCACTCGTCACTATCTTTGCCTTCTTCTTCAGCTGCCCAAACGTCAGATTTGCAGGTGTCAATTACAAAACAAACAAGTGAGTGTACAAAGTTTTCATTGTTGATGTGAACAAGGGTTATATACCACTGCAAGTGTTGGTCATTGTGCCTTTGAATGAAATAAGTGCAATTTCCATTTGACTCACCAAATAATTAATCAAACATAAAGAATATTTGGGCTGCTGAGTCATGAGCTGGTAGAAATAAAAATTTATGGCAATATTTGAATCTGGGTTATGGCAACATGAACTTGAAATTTGGCAAATACGATGCACTGGGACCTTCTGGTTTTACATATGAGCTATGGCGTCTACAGTGACATTTTCATCATTGGTCTTGATTTCAGCTTTATACCGTCTATAGTAACGATGTTGTGAACTCTGCTGTGGCCAGTTGTGACAGCATGGTGAACTGACAGCCCAAGCCATTTTTATTGTCTACTTTTTCATGTTCCATTTCTCGAAGTGTGTGCAGCTGGCACCTCACGTTCACTTCATCGTAACTTTAAGCGTTCACGAATCTGTTCACACAACCTTGCATATGTTATCCTTTTACAGCCTTACTGTGGGAATCGACCGCTTTCTCAATGAGTGCAACAACCAGTGCCATTGCCAAATAGAAGACTTTGACCCCATCTGCGGAACAGATCATGTCATGTACTACTCGGCGTGCTTCGCTGGCTGCCAAAAAGTCCATCACTACGAATCAACGAAGGTGAGTCAACACATAGCCCTTTGCTCTACTGAGTGCTCCACCCACGAGCCAAAGAGACAGAAGTATTGTCCAGCTAGGCATGTTAGATTCCACATGCATTAATTAGATGAATCAAGCAATGTCGAAATCTGCTGTTGCTGATTTAAACTGCAGGCGCATAAAAAAGACTAATGGTATAATTGTGATTTATTGAGTGCCAGCGTAGTGTAATTAACGACAAGAAAGAGGGTTAACCGAGGGGCCCGATTTGTATTATTGATATCATAAGAAGCCAACAAGCAAAGACACCAAGGACAACACATGGAAAATTAGTTGTACTTGCTAATTGAAATGAAGAAATTGTAAATTGATGTAATGAAAAGTGGATGAAAAAACAACTTGCCGCAGGTGGGAAACAATCGCCGGCTTCGCATTACGCGTGCGATGCTCTACCAATTGAGCTACCACGGCGCCGTCTTCCCATCCACTTTCTGGGGTATTCATGTGTTACTACTAGAACTAATCCTGGGAGTGTTAGCCAGCGCCACCACTCACCTGCGGCACGTTGTTTCTTCATCCACTTTCAATTACATTAATTTATAATTTCTTTACTTCAATTAGCAAGCACAAGTTATTTCCCCTGTGTTGTCCTTGGTGTCTTTGTTTGTTGGCTTCTTATGATATCAGTATAGTGGAATTATATTATTTGCCCTATATGATACTTATCAAAAGTGCATAATCACAGGCAGGTGGGCTAAATGATTAGCACGTGCTCCAGCTTTGATTCGGAGCATTGACACATCTTCTGGACTGCTGACAGAGTGACTTCTGCGGTTTCTTCTACTACAAACAGCTGCGCTTGACCCAACTGTTTACATTCCTTCGTTGCACTCCCTATCAGTCAATCGATCAATCACTATTCTTGTTCAGTACAGTACAGTAGGATTCCAAGCTTTCCTACTAGGAATTATGGCAGTCATTCTCGTCTGGTGCCCTCTCATGCTCCTTTAGCTCGCAGCTCACACCTGTGCTCTTCACAGTCACTTTTGCAGTTGCATCTGTAGGTGAAGCATCCACAAAATTTGCATACCTTGTTACAACTGGCCTGTATGATGAAAAATTTGCGTCACACTGCAAAAGCCACGGCAAAAGCCCAGATGTTTCAAATATGCCGAGCCGCCCGCAACTGTTGAAAAATGCCTGGGAGGCTGCAACGGCAAAAAGACGTTAGCCTTTGTGCACACATTCTCACTTCCTTGCTCACGGCACGCATGACGCCCTGATGTCTGTATGGGCTCACCAGTGCTGTCTTTTGTCACCAAGCGAGACAGTTAAGCAGTTAAGCTTTGTGTGTGCATTCCCTCCTTCTTCTCCTCGGTGTGGAAGATGCTGGCCATGTCTCTCTCTCTCTCTCTCTGTGTGTGTGTGCGTGTGTGTGTGTGTGCGCGTGTGTGCGCGCGCGTGCGTGCGTGCGCGTGCGTGCGCGTGTGTGCGCGTGCGCGTGCGTGCGCGTGCGTGCGCGTGTGTGCGCGTGCGCGTGCGTGCGCGTGCGCGTGCGTGCGCGTGCGTGCACGTCAGTGGCTTTCCCTCTGCTTTGTCAGTGGCGGTTGGAAAATCCCTTGAACGGACTGCCATGTACCAAGTGGTGGCCACAAGCGAGGAGAGCGTTCGCTCTCTCCTTCTCCTGCGTGAGGGCATTCCGAAGACGCTATAAAAGACGCCCTCGCCAACAAACTTCATCTTTCAGTACAAACTAGAGCATTCGTGTCACTCTCCATCATGAAGCTTGTAGAGGTGACCACTTCATAGCATTGTAATTAGAAGTTCTTTGCTACTCGTTACGTCAATCATCTTGTGCCTCTGCCTGGGCCCCTCCCTACTGGTCAAGCTCCAGACCGCTAGGCCCATGCTACCTCCACAATCCTGGTGGTAGCAACAATTTGTAACAATCAAAATCAGAGTGCAAGTACTACAGGGTATTCATATGTGACATACACTAATGCGAAAATGTAGGACATGCTTTGGTTGCGACAACTGACATGTGCATTATTTTTCTTTGTGCATGTTGCAACCAAATGCCTGAAGCAAAAGTTTCAAAGTCAGGTTGTGTTGTTTGAACACTTTGCCTCAAAATGTGACCACCATATGACAGAGCAATGTTAATTTGAACTGCACGCAGGTGTATGAGGACTGTCGCTGCATCGATCATCCAGGCCGGAACATAACACTGGAAGGCAGGCAGGTGACCATCCAGGCGGAGCGGGATAAATGCCCCAGCGAGTGCAACTTCCTTGTCTTCTTCTTGATTGCTATGTTCATCTGCATGGTCTTCACATTCCTGGTCAGCATGCCATCACTGGCTGCCACACTCAGGTAAATTCTGTATAAGGAGGGGAGGGGGAATAACATGGCTGCATCAGTTGGACATGATGCAGATTGGAGTCATGTAATGTTTCAAAAATGATTGCATTTTCCTCAGATTTGACTCCTATTGAAAAAAGAAATACATTGAGCATTCAGTACTGTTAAGTACCACTGCCAAGGAAGTCCTGCCAATTTTCTTGTTTATTTGTTTCATATAGCTATTAGAAATTCAGTGCTTCGCAGTAATTGCTTTCAATTTTTAGACGAATTCATCGGAAAGAAAACAAAGAGAAGAGTAAGCACTGTCTGGCATGATTTAATTAATATATATAGGAGCAATGTTGATGATTTCCATAGTGTTAATGGCACATATCAGGGTAGGGGTGACAGTGCTCATTTTTTCTACCAAAGAGTTGCTGCTTGGTAAATGCATGCTACATATCCCCATCCACATTCATGTACTACTACTGTGTTCATTTTTTTTGCTGGTGCCACTTTTAGTGTTTCCTGCATTTCAGAATCAGCACTAATGTTTCTTGAGGCTGCTCCTGCCTTATGTTGATTTAATGCTGTTTCCTTAACAGTGAGTCACAAGTGCAACTACAAGTGCCTTGCATTTGATGCACGTGAACTAGTCTACATGTGCTGGTTAATGTTTGATCCACCTTGCCGATTTGTTTGCTATCATTGAATGTGCTGCTGTTGTACTGCATTCGACATATGCGCACGTTCCTCTAGCATGATCAATCATGTTAAATGACAAATATTGTGGATAGTATTTCGGAAGAGCAATAACCCATAAATAATTTTGAAACAGCACCGTGTTTAGTGATGCAAAGCACATGTCGAGAAATATAAATGTATGCCAATCATAAGGTAGCATCAAACATTGTGGAAAATTTAGTGGTACCGATGGTAAATGACAGCAGTGCCTGGAGTAGTTTTCATAGGGTCAGTCATGGGTGACTTGAAGCATGCATTTTTTACTTCCTCTGAATGCTTTCCTTTTCTGCTTTATGTGCAGGTGTGTTGCAGCTAGCCAGAAGTCTTTCGGACTCGGTATACAATGGATTACGGTGCGGTTATTAGGTAAGGGTCCATCTTTTTTCCAAACAAACCTGGCTTCTTGTTATCTGCTCAGATATCATGATTGGGACCACTTGACAACTGACTCTCAACCTAGTCAGCTGTAAATTTAATGTCACAACCAGCCCTTTTCGATGTGAACGTAATCTGTAGAGGAGGCATTAAGTCCCACTGCCCATATAGTTACTGCTAGTACATAAAGTCCCTTTCTCTATTGCTTACGAGTTTTGCACTTGCTCATAATTTTGATGAAAATTCGATGCTTTTCCTATTGCATTGTAAGCTGCCTCATAAGAAGTAATTACGAATGACTACCACTCATAGTCGCCAAACTGACAAGGGCTTTATAAGACCATATGATGTACAGAATAAACAGTTGTAGTGCCACATGTTGCAGTTTGATTACACTGTGTACCATTGCTTATCGTGAGGCACTGATTTTTGACTATGGAAAATGACTACATTCAGCTCCTATAATGATGTTAGCGCATGAGAGCGTGCCTGCATGGCAGCACAAGCATGGCGGTGGTACACTGCGGCCATCAACAGAGCCAGACGGAATACAGCTGACTAAGAGAAATATAGAATAAATGCATGTCTATTGTCGCTGAGGGGTCATTAAGATTTTAGTTGCAAATCAAACCATATTGCATGAAAAACTCTTGCTAACATGATGAAATTGTGATATGTAGAGCATGGGTTTCCTGTGATTTTGCCAATTCGTCACTCAGCATTCCCACTCAGCACGAATACATTTGTTTTCATTTGTCTCTTGCAGGAACCATTCCAGCTCCCATCTTGTTCGGCTTACTCATCGACCAGAGCTGTGTGCTGTGGCCTGGCTCATGTGATGACTCGGGCGCATGTGCGGTCTATGAGAATGGCCAGATGGCTCGCAATTTGCTTGCATTGCTGGCCACTGTAAAGTTCCTCTCATGCCTATTCTTCTTCCTCTCGTGGCTCCTGTACAAGGCACCCGAAGATGGCGATGATGACGGTGACGTCATCGCAGCCGAGAAAGAAAAGTGTGGTGTCGCCACCATCAAGCAGGAAAAGGCTGCAACTTCCCCATACAAGTCAGCCACAAATGGCTCGGTGACAACAGAGCAGCAGCAACAAAATCATCACAACAGTGACAGCAGCACTTGGTTTTGAACATTACCAAGAGACAAAGACTACAAGTAGCATGGCTCTATGTGTAATAGTGAGGTTCGCCATGGTGATGTGCAAATGAAAACGCAGTATGGGCTTTTTCACTGTGTGTCTCCGAGTGCCCACTTTTGGCATCAACTCCAACATGAGGTGAAAGCTTCTCCTGTTTCAAGCGCCCATTCTTGGCAAATTTCCTGTAACAGAAAGTTTGCATTCAGTG
Source organism: Dermacentor andersoni (assembly GCF_023375885.2). Lineage (NCBI taxonomy): Eukaryota > Metazoa > Arthropoda > Arachnida > Ixodida > Ixodidae > Dermacentor > Dermacentor andersoni. The sequence continues at coordinate 72,261,633 of NC_092817.1, forward strand.
CATATCCCCTATGTCATATGCAACTGCAGCCCTATAGAGGTGTAAGCTGGTGTGAGCTGGCAGGCTTTCAGTGGCCAATTGTGAGAAGTGCAACACTAGGCTTTTCATTGTTTTCATTTCGACAAACCTTGAATAGCATGAGCACACTACTCTTTGCCTCACTGCCAAACTAGAGAGCAACGTCGATCTTTTGCAATTGCTGAACCGCCATGTGTGCTTGAAGGATCTTCACAAAAGTCACCACATGCGAACTGTGAATTCGGCAATTGAATGTTGCTGCTGGCACCAGGAAACACCCTGGTATGCCAGACACCAGGTATGTGTTCTTGCTCAACATCTGTCCATAATAGCAGCAAGCCCAGTTGTCTACAGCTTTCCTGTCAACCCACCTCAATTTGAGTAGAAAATTTGAGAAAAGCTCATATTCTGATTTGTGCACATCTGTGTGATGATCCAAGTTCAGGAAGAGGTAGCTGCAGCATATAGACTGCCTACAGGATTCCAGCATCTGAAAGCTTGGCAAACTTCTTGGATGTCTGAGCCTTCGTGCAATTTTTCATGCGGGAGTGAAGCACAATTTCAGCAGCACCGACATGTGATTCTCAGAATATGTTGTGCAAGTCCTCAAGAAAGTGATGCCGTGTGAGTGTGTGTGAACTGTGAATCTACGGTATGATAGGCAGAGTGCAGATGCCACTGACTGACATCATTTCTCATGTTGAAGTGGTCAAACAAAGGGACCTGTTTAAGTGAATTGGTGGACAAGTGACGCTTCAGCAAAACAAGCACTAGGACTTAATCATGAATACAATGAACTGTTCTGAGTGCCTGTTCTTAGCAGATTTCCTGTGCTCTTTTTGACAATACCCGTAGCAAATTGGCGGGACAACATATCTGTAGATTTGTAAGAGTGTTTGCACTTACATACTGTGCGCACAAACTGACACATGAACAAAACATGTCTGAAAGCTTGCAGTAATTTTTTCTTTTTGAAAGTGCACAAAATGTGACGCTGTTTTGCAATTAAACAATTACCATTATTTGCACTAGAACTAGAAACCTCATGAACATTTGGTGCAAGAAACACTGCTAAGTCGGCAGTGCCTTAAATTGCAAATAGCAGACTTACTCACAGTGCAACTATGCTGAGAACATTTAGTTCAAGTGTTATTAAATGCCATTCGAAAGCAAATTTCTTTATGGCCACTTTAATTGCGGAATACAAAAAAAAACCTTGTACATAGCTTTCGTGCCTGTTACAGAACCAGGTTGGATAAATTACTCCAGAGCCCCATGGCATCTTTCATAGCGCAAGTGTAGCTTTGGAATGTAAAACATAATCACTTATCATATAGTACTATACTGAAGTACATAGTACTAATGCTATTCCTAAAACAAGAAGCTCCCATTCATTTAACCCCTGAGCAAGCACATATGGCCAGGCAGTCTTGAAATTACCTATTTAAATTCTTGCTGTAAAGTGTGTCGGCATTCTACAGACTCCATAAAGTATGACATGGCTCTTAAGAAAAAGATAACACGCAAAATAGACAAGGATGAGAGGGCAAAGAGATGGACTGGCACAAAATTTCAACTAATTTTATTTCCACACATGTGCAATAAAGCTGTGCACATTTAATATGGGAAAAAAGGTAAGTGAGATATGTACAACATAACCATCACTTTCTTTTTTTTTTATAACTAAATGTGGGCTGCCTTATTGTACATGTGTGGTAATGTGCTTATATTCATGAGTCTGATGGAAATAAAATTAGTTGAAAGTTTGCGCTAGTCTGTGTCTCTACTTTCTTGTCCTTGTCTGTTTTATGCATTAACTTCTTCCAAAGCATTATGAACCAACTAGCACAGCAACAAGTCTTATCGAAGTTTTATGACATAACAGTAATCTCACAGTATATTAATGCTTTGACAGTATGAAGCATAATGACTTCATGGCTTAGTGTTCGTTCTCTTCTTCTGTGATACTGAATCCGGTGACATTTATTTATCTCAGAATGACAGCAGCCAAAGCTAACGTATTTCTTAGCGAACTTGGTGAACTTGTAACAAGCACTCCCACTTTTCCTGTCAATTGTATAATTGTCCCAAAGCTTATTTAAAATATAACTGTGTTCATCAACCCTCGCATTTTGATTTGGCTTTTGGTGACATTCCTTAATACTACCTAATCTTTTTGTTTCTCTCTAAATGATGCTACTAATGTCTTTTGAGTGCTATGCGACTGTCCATATGGACATTATTCTATTCAGCACGTTACCTTCCGACACATGACCTTGTAATGTTTACTTGAGAGTATTTTGATTTAGTGTCACTGCAAAATGTTTGCATTTGCATTGGCTTTATGCACCTGATTTGAACACAAACAGAATTCGTATTACATCAAATGACAGATGCCACAACTTTTCTGCAAGTAACTTGCCAATTGATTTTGGGGTTCTTTTATGTAAGTGCAAAGTCAATGACATGTGTAAGATAAACATTGCCATGTGGAGGGGTGATTCTGGTTCTCGACCGTGACCTTTCAAATAAAAGACAAAGTAGCATTTTTGTTCAAAACATTGTAAACTAGCAGAACATTGTTTAATAAATCTGGTTGGTCATTAGTAGATATAGCATGACATCACTCTGTATAGCCCCCATGCCTCCTACATCAGTGAGTAAAACATCTTGCTTTCTACGGTTCTGTGCAGATGAGTTGCTTTCTGGACAAATTTTTGATAAAGATTACAAAGCCAGCCTTGAAGTACTGTGTACTGCTTTGCTCACTAATGGTCTTTCCAGTGTATGTCCTCTGGAGTCCATGAAAACTGCAGCGACTTCTTCTTTTTTTTTTACACCAAGAATTAATACTTATCAGCAACCCCACTGGCACCTTTATTGTACTAAATTAGATGGACACAACAGGCGAATTTCCACCGTCGGCGTCGGCAGCGCCGTGAGGTTCTACTGAAAGTCCAGCTGCAGTGAGATATGCCGGGCGCCCTATGGGGAACCAGCGCGGCCGCGGCACCGCCTGGCGCGGCCTCGTGCGTCCTATCTTGGGAGTAATCGGCGGTGCTTACGTAGGTTAGGAGAGCCGAGAATGGCTTCGCGAGCGCTGTGTTATCGCGCGCCTAGTTCGCGTTGCCGATAGAGGCAGCACGAAGGGAAATTCGTTCGCTGATGCTGCAGCTCTTCATCACGCCAGCGTTGCGACAGCGAATTCTCGCGGTCATCGACTGAAATCTATTCATGTCTGGCCGTGCGGCGCGTCACACCGTGCTTGTAATTTATTTAGCAAGCTAATGTTCACTGCAACTTGCACTGCCGATAAAACTACGAACCTGGCTTCGCGTAGTTGTTTAATAATTTGATGTCGCTGTCAATTCTTCGCCTGTCGACTGAAACTGCGACATCTTTTTTGTTTAATTAGGTGTGTGAGAATGGTAATTTTTGAGACCATACCGAATAGAAATCGAATAGTGCTACAAGTGAAGTGAATATTGATTACCAACTTTTCGTATAGCTCTCGAACACCCACGTCACCGACTCGGTGGCTAGGCTTTGGGCTGCTGAGCATGATGTCGCGGGTTCGAATCCCGGCCACGGCGGCTGCATTTCGATGGAAGCGGAATGCAAAAATGCTCGTGTACTGTGCATAGGGAGCACATTAAAGAACACCAGGTTGTCAAAGTTAATACTGCGCTCTCCACTGCGGTGCCCCTAATAAACCACTGAGCAGTTTCTGGATGTTAAACTCCACAATTATTAGTTCTATACTAATTAACAGCCTTGTTACAAAGTTAATATAAAACGATGTCCACGTCCTATTATCGCAACATCAGCAAGTGTGTCATTGCACGGCACATTATGAAACACACTTTATCAATAACTTAATTTGAGCAGTAGGACCGACGGAACAGTTTTTTTCGTGTACTGGGGGCTCTTCAGAGCATACACGGTCGTGTATTATCAGGACAAGCTCTTAGACAACAGATTATTGTGAACTCATTAGCATCTGCATATATTATCAAGGCTCAGTAGGAAATGCCTGTCGGCTGTGGTGACGACATAGCGAAAAACGGTATCTTTCTCTAGTAAGTAAGTTTGTTCCTAGTCCCTTATAACACAGGGCAGGCGTTTTAGGTGCTAGGGCAGGCGTTTCAGTTGAAATGGTTGCGATAGATGGCGCGCCTGTCCCCAAATGCTCAAATACTATATCAACTAGTGCTATAATGTAGTATATGCAAATTTCATTCGAAGAGAAAACACAATGAACCCGAACAATGCGAACAATTTAGTGAAAAATTAGTGCAAATGATAGGGATTTGGCCGAAAAAGTCTGGCTTCTTCAGCGACGCGGCATGCTCCGTTACCTAACATTGTTATTTATGTCAACTTTAACCGAGATAAAAAAAATACTAATTTGGCTTTAGTTTCATCTTACGTGGTGCACTTTTGTCGATGTGAAGTATGCTTAAGCTACTTAAAAAAATATTCACCATTGGAAATAGTGACTATTTGATTCGAGGACCGAGTCAAGTAAACATTTGGTTAATTATTCAAAAACTTCGACTGTTCGCAAGCCCCCTCCCCTCCCCTTTTTTTTTTTTTTGCAGACGCAGTGATACGCCATGTTAACTGCAAACTGTGTCGTGTGTGCATACTTTTGTAGGCATGGTGGGATCCAGTCGTTTCGCTTATTTTTCTGATGGGAGAACGAGCTTTGGCTTATCCGTTTAAGAATGGCAATAATGATGACAGCCTTGTTTCGTCCTACTTTCCATGCCGGTGAACTATGTTTCTGGCCCTAAGAAAATTAAATTGGAGTCACTCAAAGGTAGATAGCCTGCTAACACGCATGCATGAAAAAAATGCAGTGTTTAATATATTTCGCATTATTTGCCCCGATGAAAATTGCTTATTTGAAACATGCGGGAGAAGTGACAGTTGAAATTTATTTAGTCGTGCAATTGGCAGATAACCCAATATTCAAGGAAAACTTATAGGACTGTGCTGACAGAAATGTTTTGTCTCATTTTTATTTCTTTATTGGATGGCTGCAGACCCAGTAATTATCAGGGGCGTTCAGAAAGTTATCAGTACTATTAATTATCAGTACTATGAAATTAGAACAGGATTTCACAATGGGCACCAAAGGGAGCGCACGTCTCTCTTAGATTAGCCGAATATAAAAATTCTGTATGGTACTGCAGAACACCGTTACAGGGCTTAAAAAAAATTGACAGCGTTCATCGGGAAAGTTGGTTGAAGCACGAGCAGTGGTCCGGGCTTTCTGCAATTGAAGACACGCAATGCCAATGAACTTCAAGCCAAACTAGCGGTGGGGTGGTGCCCATTAAAATGCAGAAAGCTGATCACTGCTCGTGCTTAACCAACTTTCCCAATGGACGCTGCCACTTTTGTGTTTCTGCCCTAGCGGTGTTTCGCGGCGCTGTATAACAACCCGAGGTTATAACGTAGAACTGTAAATTTTGTAGGCATGAAATACTTTTAGCTCCCGTTTTCGGCGACCTTCAAGTGAACTTGAGCCAAAAGCCATAGCCGTTATCCGGGCACTCAAAGGAGAACATCCCAACACATTGCGAGAACAAAACGAAACCGACGGGAGAGTTCATTTGGCATCTTTCGGCAACACGGTCACTATAGCCGGACGCCTATACTAACGAAGAGCTTGGGACCTCCGAAATCATTCGTTATACAGGTCGAGCACCGCACAGCTCACGGTAAAACGGAGACATAATTATTTCTTTGTTATATACAAGTCATTTCGTTGTAGAGGTGGTCGTCGTAGGGGCGCTCGACTGCATATGGCTTTCAACCACATCACCGAGCTGACCGGTGCCCTCCGAGTTGTTCGTTCGAAAATTAAATTATATTCTGGGGTTTTTGCTTGCCGAAGCCACCATCTGATTACGAGTCACGCCGTATAGTGGAAGACTCCAGATTAATTTTGACTCCGGATGTTCTTTACCGTGCACCCAATGCGCCGTACACGATCGTTTTATTGCGATAATAATTACGCGGGTGCTTGAGGTGCGTTGGCGCCGCTGCCGTCGTCGTCGTGCTATCCCGCTATTGAGTGGCGCATGCGCAGCTCGCTCTCGGAGCGCTTCAGGGCCTCTACAGACGCGAAGTGCGCCTGGATGCAAAAAGTGAAGCGAAGTGAGTGCACAGTCAATGCTCTGCTCAATCGCCTCGGCAGCGGAGTGAGCGTTCTGCCATATATGGTTCTGCCGTCACCTGCTGCCATGCGCGTTGTGCGCACGCACACTATAAGCACACCAGAGTCCCTGCCGAGCTGCTGTGTGTATACGCTGGTCTGAGCGGAACGGACAGTAAAGAAGCCAACATTATCTAGTACTTCCCTGAGTGAGTTCCCAGATGGTTTCTCGTCGGTCTCATTTCGCGCACTGGCAGCGCTCCTCCTCACGTCAGCATTCTGAGACGCCTGGTAGCCGCCGGGGCACTGTTCCTTCTGCCCAGTATAGCAGTTGCCTTGCGGGCTGCGTCGCACCAGCATATCGCACCTGCGTATAATTAGAACACCGTCCGAGAATTCAAGCGCAACGCTACACCAGTTGTCAATGCTTCGCCTTTATGGCGAAACTGATACATTTCTGGCGTGAAACATATTTAAAGCCGGTCAAAAGGGCTTGCTAAAACCGCATGTAATGAAAACATGTTGTAGTATTATCACTTATATCTTTGCAACCGTACTATCGACGCGCTTTAATTTGGTGTAGTTGTGCAGAGGAAAGAAACCACTACTCGGTCATGCATGTATCGTACGCACAGATGGCGCAGTTGTCGCACCACGCGTGACGCAACCGGAGTTAAATTTAGCCTCGCGCTCTGCGTTCAGAGAGGCGTATGTCGGCAGGACGTTTGTCCATCCAAGTGTAAATAGTCGCGTTTGAGAGAGCTCACCTATGGCATAGTAAGTAAAATCCATCACACTATACTTCTCATCAGTAGTAAGGTCCACAAATATGGAATTTGTTGCAGAACATTTCACGCTTGCTCCGCTATGGGTCTCCTGCGTTCAATACACGTACGCTCCAGAAATGGCGTGGAGAGACTCTGGCGACAAGACGGAGAGATATCCGACCCCTTTGGCCGCGGCGGAATGTGTCCGTCTCAGCATGGAGCATTGTACGCACAACAAATTGAGGCAAGTGCAGGAACCCCAAACATTACGAGTGCGGCGGGATCGAGCGGCGCAAGGCATTCTCGGGCGCCTCCAGTAGAGGGCTTAATTCACTTCTTTACCCTAGTGCCCAAACACCCTCTCGAGAACAAACGAACCCACTGCGAATACGGAACGAGCACGACTACAAAATTAGATAGTAAGACTACAAATGCTATAGCTGCAACATAAGTTAGGGATGTAAGCTTTATATAATGCTTGAACGAATGTAACTTGTGTATCTGGTTACGTCATTTCTGCATCCTCTACTGCCCGTACATCCTCTGCAGCAAGCACAAGATGTTTCACCCAAGGGTGACGTAAAAGCTTGCCGTAAAAGGAAGCTCCCGTCGCACTTCCGCTCTTCCCGCGACCTCATTCTTATTGGCGCCGCTGTGCGCGCAACTCCGGATTGGATGCATAGCCACTTCAGCAGCTGGGGCGAGACCGACTGGGACTGCTTTTCGCGCCGTATATAACCAACCTTTATTTTGCGCAACCTATTTACTACGTCACAGAAGGGTTGCAACGCGAACCGCGCCTCTCAGTGCGTCGGGTATAATGAGCAAAATTGAACGAATAATTTGAAGCCACTTAATTCAGTTTACATTTTTGAAATGCAAATACGTGTAACTAGTCTTTTAGGAAGATTATCTTCACCTTTCCAATGTAAACGTGCGTCGCAAAGTTTATAATAACGGAGATGGTAATTAATGTAATTAGTTTCGTGAATGACTGAATTGCTTTGCTTTTTTTCTTGCAAATGATGTCAACCTGGGTGGTTGATTAATCTTTAGTGATGGAATTTCAGTAACCTTGTAGGAGTTTTTTTAAGTGTTCGAAATAAGAAAAAGAAAAAAGAAACACACACACGCACGCGCATTGTATACAAAGGTCTAAAATACTGAGATGGTGTGAGATTTGTGACATCGTCAGGATTTCGGTGCAAAAGTAACATGGCGAAATCTGGCCGCGTTTTCTCTTGTGGTAATCAATCTTGTTCAGCCAATGATGAGCAGTTCTTTTTTTTTTCTTTCCCGAAGTGTGCCATGCACCTACCGATGTTTCGCTTTTCTACAATTACCGTGAGCTGGGCGAGTCCGAATGTGTGTATCTTGTAACAAATGCGGGGAAAATAAAGAAAGGCAAACGAACACCAAAGCAATGTTTTCTGTTGTTCATGCTTTGATGTCCCCGTTTTCTTATTCTATTTTTCGTGCGGGTGTGTGTTTGTGTGCGTGTGTGGTGCGGGTGTTCATGTGCGTGCGCTTGCACGTGTGCGTGTGTTAAGTGCCCGTTTAAGAAACTCTGTTGTTTGCACATATTTCTAGACTTAAGAATAAGGTAATGAAGATTATATGTAACGAAGGGGTTTAGCAATGGCACACCGCAATGGAGTACGTGAAGGCAAATCAAGGACGCTTATATACAGCCGTCAAAGGCTATCCACCAATATCGACTGTAGTAAGTAAATCAGCAAGTCATTTGAAGCTGGATAGGCATCGCCATTCCTGGTCACTTGTTCCAAATAACATTCAATTGAGAAAAACGCACACCCACCCTTCCCCCTCCCCTCTCCCCCCCTCTGTATCTGCCAGTGACGCCTGTACAACCTCCTTGCGGAGGACATAAATATCCAGTCACACGTGCAGGATGTAGGCGTTTTCAAGCAGGCCGAAAGTACCGCCCGGTCGGATTTCCAGCTTTTCCAGGTTCACGTGTGCTTCACCGAGTGCGCATTGAGAAGAAAGAAGAACCCGGCTGCTAAGCGTGCCGCACGCACTGTGCGCTACCCCGACGCCGCCTGCGAGACCGTGCTGTTCTGAACCGTGAAGAGCGCACCTTTGGAAGCACCTTCGAAGCTCACTCGAGGTACGTTCAGTTGAACCGCCGGCCAGCCTTGTAGTCATCTCCTTTCCTCGCGATCTAGAGGACGCGGTGACGCCTGGACTATTGACTCTCCCCACGATCAATGAGGCTTCAACTTGGGCTAGACGGTACGCCATCGTTAGGTTTACTGCGCTAGAATTTCGCACAAATAAGGAACGACGAAAAGTACACTGTCCGAAGTACGCATATTCGTGCGTGTCTTTTTCAGATTTCCTTGTGTGAAATTCCAGGGCGCTAAACTGAACGATCTCCTCGAGAGACTGGAGCACTGTATCTAGAACCGCGCGCTCAGACGCCAGCTTGAGACTCGGAGACGTATCACCCAGAGTAGGGCGTATGCCCCTCCCTCATACCCTCCCCCCCCTACCTCACTCAACGCCCCTTGTCACAGAACTGCTAGCTGGCTTAGCGGTATCAAGTTTAGACCAGAGGCAAACTTCGATGGAGTTAGGTGCAGATAAGCAGGGCTCGATCTCGCAAAAAAAAAAAAAAAAATGTGCTTGCGCTAGAATTGTTCTCAAGAGTACATTACAACCAATCGTGTTGACGGATATATCGTCATCAAGGGGGGGGGGGGGGGGAGGATATAGAAGTACAGGAATCCTTGAGCAGCCTTTTTTTTTTTGCCACGGCTTATGATCTTGTTCCGGCAACGATTTATTTAGCCTTTGTTGCAAAGCTCCATTCCTTACAGCAGCCATTCATTCGTGGAAAGTTTGTTTGCAACCAGGCTCTAAAAATTTTGAAAGGCTATTCGTGTAATTTTTATTCACAATTAGTAGTTTTGTGTTTGAAACTGCTTCTTTGTCCATGAAAATATAATTTCTTTCTTTTTGTTTGACTAATCAGTACAGGCGTTGTATGAAATGATGCAGAAACAAATATTTTGGCTTTATATACGCGCACATGCACCTGCAGTTGCTTATTCGATATTCGATACGCACTATTCGTATTCGATTCGCACTGCAAAATTTGATATTCACCCACGTCTAAAAAATTGACATCAGCGTTGAACCAGGCAATAATCAGACATTATATGAGAAGCAGAACTTGGTCCTGCCGTAGGTGGTGCTTGATGGCTGCATATATAGTGTGTCACATCTGGGCAGGGGATAATGTTACGATTCTATTTGAATGCTATTTCTTTCCGAGCTTCGTCTGTGGTTAAAGCCGTGCTCCGCTCACATTATCACCAGTATCGGGCCGTTGTGAAGTGTGGGTGACGAAAATAGACGAATTGAGCGAAAAGTGTCCTTGCATCATACCGTCCCTGGTTTCTCTGCGTGTGCTGACGGCGATCCTTTAGACTGCGTGCATTCATCTGCCGACGTGTGGAGCGCGTTAAGGCATACTACACGAATTTCGTTAGCGAAACTTTTTGTTGTTGTTTCTTTTTGCTTCATCTGTGACCCGGTTTGTGCAAGAAATAGCTTTTCTGAAACCAGAATTTTAGTCTAATTTCATTTCCTTAAATATGGGAGCCCTAAGGAAATGAAACGGAAATTCTGACTTCAATTGTTCTCTGTTAAATAAAGGGCGCAAACGCAGAAAAGTTAACCTATAACCACGTGCGATCAGTTCGGAAGGTGACTAGGCACTTTTTAAAAAACTATAATGGGCTGAACACGACAACGATATACGGTTGGAACCGATATGCGATGGTAAGTGCATCGTTAAATGTCCTTGGTTACGACATATGTACTAATTCAATTTTTTTTTTTCAAAACTGACTGATCGTTATAACCGATGTGTCGTTGTATGCGGTATTATATGTGGATTACATTCTAAATTAATATACATTAACTACATGCCATCTTAAGCATCCTTCCTATCCGATATTCGGCATAGAGTCGCAAAATCTGAGCACTTAGCGCGCTGTCGAGTTTCCTGCGTGCCGTCGCACATAAGGCACCCCATTTTCAACGCGCTACGGCGAAATTGAAACGCTCTTGGAGGACATGATTTCGTGGCACTCGGTGCGTCACGCGACTTAGCTAGATGTGCGAAAGGCCCTGCATAATCCTGGTCGCTTGCATAGGTATAGCTTTAGAATTCGTGCACAACATTTGTGAAGAGTAAACGAGATGACTCGAAGTCGTTGTGTTGCGTAGTTCTGGCGTCGTCATATCGCGCCCCTCGAGCTCCTGGTGCAAAAATAAAAAATAAAATTTAAAAAGATCTCTAAGGCGGTGTTGACGCGTTCCTCTTCGCACCTGTCGAGCAATGCGGATGACAACGATGCCACTTTATAGACGAGTGATCGTTTCTTTTTCTCAAGATGACTTCTTGGGCAAGTTAAGGAAGAAAACCGAAACCGAAACAGCACTGGTAAAAGAAACACATAACAATTTCAAGGGCGCCTATTTGTACGTGTGTCTGTTTCTTTTTTCTTTCTTTATTTTACGTGGTTGCCTTAGTTCATACTTATTTATCAGGGCCCGTATTCCCAAAAAGTGCTCACGCCAGAATTTTTCCTTAAGAGAGGATTACTATAGCGAAGGCGGCCGGTCAATGACACAGAGCACTTACGAACGAAAAGCTCCGCGTATTCGGCCCCAGGTTTTTTTTTTTTTCGAATAATTTCCTCCGTCAAGGTAGGTAACGTTTCCGAGTCGCCACTGTTGCTCCACCGGCGGAGCAAATCCCACGCGCCAGGCGTTCCGCACGCAGTCCCCGCGAGCACTGCTTTGTTATTCCGCAGCGGCCATCGACCATGTCTTCGTTGCCGACGGCGAAATTCGCGGCCGACGTGGGCCAGTCCTCGAGCAGCCTGTCGACGCAGGGCCACTACCAGGACGTGTGCGTGCCTCCGGCCGACGTGGCGCCACCGCCGGAGCCCGCGCGCAAGATATCGCTCACCCAGCTGCCCTACATCAAGCACGCGCGCGAACGGGACGAGCGCTGCGGCTGGTGCTGGTTCCGGCCGGATTTCCTGCTCAAGCTTCGGCACCCCCGGTACTCGCTGCCGCTCACTTGGCACCATGGCCGCTTGAGTACCTTAAGCCGATGCACCGTTGAGAATACCAGTGCGCTGCAGGGGCGCGGTATACTATATGAAGTATTACGGTATGCGCCTTCGGCTCGCAAAGGCCGATGAACCCTCTCGTATCGTGCAGCGGTGTACTGTACATATGTATGTATGTAATATATATATATTGCTAGTGTCCAACAAAAATCGTGGTGCAGCAGAAACTGAGCTGCGAATACGCGAAAAAAATTGCCGCGCGACTGGGCGCTCGAGGCATCCTGGCGTTCATTCGCGGGCTTCTCTCATGCTTGGAAAAATAAACGCGCGTTCGTGTACCACATATTGAGCAACAGAAAGCTGTGTCGGGAGTTTTTCGTGTTGGGCTAAAGTATTCTCGCAAACACTTCTAACGTAATTATAATATTTGAGAAGTTGATTGCTTAACTAAGGCTTACTATGTAATTCGGTGCAAGGCAAAAATAATCTCAATATCTCCAAGCGACGGCAAACGTCATCACTGTGGTTCGTCCAGCTATGTGGCATTTGCATATTTTTAATGTTTGGCTCAAGTTACGTGGGTACACCCATTATGAATGACCATCGCTTCTTATATATATATATATATATATATATATATATATATATATATATATATATATATATATATATATATATACAGAGAGAGAGAGAGAGAGAGAGAGAGGGAGCCTCCAGAGAGTGCCGTCACCCTCGCAGGTACGTGCTGCTGGCCCTGTGCTGCATGGTGTTCCTGCAGGGATTCGTGGCGAACGGTCTGGTGTACATGGTGCTGCCCACCCTGGAGCGGCGCTTCGAGCTCAAGAGCCTCGAGGCCGGCACCATCGTGGCCATGTACCACCTGGCTTCGTGCATCTCGGCACCGCTCGTCACGCTGGTCGCGGCGCGGCGCAGCAAGCCGTTGTACCTGGCCATGTCGGCCGTCGTCATCGGCATCGGCACCATGGTCATCGTTCTGCCCCACTTTATGGCGCCCCACTACATGTACGGGAAACGGTTCCTTAAAACCTTGTTTTTGTGTCCGCATTTGGCATGGGCATCCATGGACCGCATATGCTGTTTACACCTCCTGCGGTACCATGACTGTGGGCCTGTCGAGCGGCCGTCCCACTGTCTTGGACGACGGCTGGATGAAAGCTTTGGGCATACGTTGCGGCGGGGTGGAGCGCATGCTTACTTCTGCGATACTTGCCTAATGGCGTAAAAGCATAGGCGCCAACATATTCTTCATAGATGTATGACGACTGTATGTTATAGGACACTTATAAATCGCACAAAAAAATGTAACTCGTTGTGTGTGTACAGAGCATCTCAAGGTTTCGCCATGGGAGCTTCTCTTCCCGCCTATATGACTTCTACGTTCTCCTTTATGGCCGCATATTCCTAAACCGGCAGGCGCCTTCGTTTAGGCTATGCCGTTTCAGTAAGCGGAATAGGCAGCGTAGCGTTCTCAGACCGAACGGCGAAGACGAAGCCGGGCAGATTTAATGCGTGAAACTTTCACCGCAGGGAAGAGAAGCATGAGCGCTTGAGCCTGTGCCCGAGCAAAGGCATAGAGAGCTCGCTGTGCGGCACACCAGCCGGCGACCTGCGCCGCTTCCGGTTCATCTTCTGGGTGGGGCACTTCATCGTGGGTGCCGGCTCGTCGCCCATGTACACGCTGGCGCTGATTTACCTCGACGAGAACGTGCCTACCACCCTGTCCACCAAGTACATAGGTGGGCTTTCCGCTTAGCCGTTCCCGCTTCGCCGTCGCTAGCTGTAAAGCGTCAACGCGCAGCGATGGAGTACACGAGCAAAGCCTACCGGCCATAAATAAGATGAAAGGTTTTTTCAAAAGGCTAGTCGATTCTTGATCGTGGATATGAAGTTGCACTGCATGCAGTTATAACAAGACACAGACGGTGAAAAACAATTGCACCCTGTGTGTGATCGTGACTCTTTTGTTTCTTATAACTGTAGCAGTGCAAGTTCGTGTCTGTGATCTACTAATGGCGACGTCAGTGAAACGCGTTTACCAACACTAGAGCACGTTTAATTAACTAGGGATGGCGAAAAATGCTCGGTGGACGAGGAGAACGAAGCGCTGAGCGAGTGGTCACTTACCTGCGACTGAGTTCCCTGGCCGAGTATCTGCAGGGGCTGTCATCAAATGCTCACAAAATTGTAGTTAACTATTGCTGCTGCGGCTTCCCAGAGCTGCCAGTCAGTTTATGGCGGACAACTTGTCCCTTTACCAACTTTAGCCAACTTAAGTGTGTCTTGTGAGAGAGCCTTATGGCGTGAAGAAAATATAGGGAGATCGCAAAATGGCATGCATAGACGTTGAACGATGCTTTACTGCCGGACATAATAAACTGTGCGCCGAATTTAAGTAAGAGCTATTGGTTTCGAGATGTCCTCGTCATTGAACGCAATATACTTAGTGACAGATCAGGGCATTAAAGTATGAGTTTTCACCTCAGCCGCGCTTACGCTTGATGGTTTAGCAAGCGACTCAAGAACATTTAACTGCGTCGATACGGGATGTGTTGTCTTTCCGACACACAGAAGGAAAAGACAGCTATACAACAAGGTTCTCTTCTTTCGAACTCCGCAGCGACTTACCAGGCGACGTCCCTCCTCGGAACGGCCTCCGGCTTTGTACTATCGGGATACATGCTCAACATCTACACCGAGGTCTCGTACGACCCTTCGAGGTACGAAACTGCACGCCTTCGCAAACCCTTAGACAAAGCTATTCGGGCCAGGCTGTAACAAACACGTCTACGTTTTTCCGTACTTCACACTTTCGTTGCATTTTCGCTCTAATTTTGCCGACATCAATATTAGCCTGCTCATTCACGATTCGTCAGATCACGCCGCTTATACATACTATGAAGTGTACAACGCGCACGGAAACAGGTCGCAACACCACTACGGCTTTGCAGTCAAGTTCCGAGAGTGCTCGGAGCGCTGTAAGATTTTTTTTCGTCAAGGAGTCGACTCCACTCTTCTCGTAATGTTGCTAAGAAAATCATCGCGCATGCGATGTAGCATGTAAGCAGCTTTCACGGTGTTCGATGGCTTATCCGTAATTCCGAGCTCGCAAGTCGCCGCATTGCTTCTGTTCCTCTCCTCGCTTGTCCAGGCTGGGCCTGACGCCTCAGAGCAACGTCTGGATCGGCGCATGGTGGCTCGGTTACCTGATTGGCTCCATTTCGTCCATCATCGTGGCTTTTCCCACAAGCCTCCTGCCCAAGGAACTGCCAAGTGAGGCCAATATATGTTACGCAAGTCGTAGAAGTTAGTAGAAATTGTAGCACGAGTTAGCAGAAACGTAAAACTGAACGACTGTGCGAAGTCGTCCACAGAATTTTATGAGATTTAGTTGTCGAAAAAGGCTGCGATTATCTGCTATAGCCAGGACATGCGACATGGTATCGAGCTCCGAACACGCGCCTGCGACCACCGTAGTGCGCTTCTCATTTTCAAATGTGGTCCGGCTTCTCAGGTGGCAGGAGGCCTGTAACCCCAGAGACGCGACGACACGTTGGTACAGGCCGACAGCACTTCATTCAATGAGCATCGTCGTCAAATAAGCGAAGAAACTAATCGTGTTCATGCATTTTGTCACTGTGTGCTTTGTAATAGAAACATCGGCTCACAAGCGTGGCGTCAGTGTTTCGAACGCACGTATAGGAAGCATTGCTGACCGCTAAAAAAATCTCTTCGCCTCCCGCGTATACGTTATATTTCTGAAGGAAACGGCGGTAATCACCATATGCGCATCAACACCGCGACCCGCGCTGATGACTGGAGCTTGGTTTAGACGTGATTTGTGAAAATACTCTCCAAACGCAACATCGGCAGCACATGAAAGGTGAAAGCGGGCTTTTATTTTTGCATCATGATAATAACCTTGAGCCCATTACGTAGTGATGATTTTGAGTTGCTTCATGGACACCGACTACTGCCAATTATTAACCTCGTCAAATAAAATATTTTTATCGCCTTGTTCAAGCCAATTAACGACCACCTTCCTTTAAACATCTGCTGGAAGTCACTTCTCGTTAACACAAATCTTAGATTCCCTGTTGATGACAACTTCCGTTTACCGATGATACAAACTAACTACGGAAAACACACTGCACACTTTTCAGCATTATCATTTTGGAATAACCTCCCGTTAGATGTTAGGTTTTCTCCACCGTCACGTTTTTGAAACAACTCTTCCTTTCTGTTAGGTAGCTAACTTGTGATATCTAGTGCATTCTATTCTACTTGTTTTTGCCATATTCATGCTTAAGAGGGTAGCCATTATTTTATGCATTTGTAGGAGTTGCCTAATCACTGACGTATTTCATATTTAGTTTGAAGTGTTCTTGTTGCTATGTTTTGGAATCTACACGCACTTCCAATGCTGATGTCTATACTGTAAGCTTGTACTTATTTCTTCGGTGCTTTTATATGCACCGCACCTTTATTTTACGTACAGGAGGTCTCCATCCAGCCTTACACTTTGGCATCTCCTCCTGCGTATTCCATTATGAAAGTGTGCCATTGACTAACCTGAATAAACAAACTGAGAAGCTCAGCCATAATTCGTCTATTCTTCCATTTGGCCATATAAAGAAAAATCTATATGCGACCGAAACCACTACGCAGCGGTTACTTAAGGATGTTTACTCGGTGTCGAGGTCACGTGGTTATATTCGCGCAGCTTCGTTGCAAATCTCTGAGAACAACCTTTGAGAAGCTAGATTAAGAAGGATGCATTTCAATTAATGCAGCTCACTTGCGTGACAGATTGTAACGCAAGGGCTTCAGAAATGCGGAACCACGGGACGAATTCGTCCGTTTGAGCTACTGCGCCCCGCTTGTGTCGTCCTTTTGAATTCCTGCACTTACTGCGCCACAACTACGTCGTCTTAAGCCCATGGCGACCGTGCCGATTTCGCGAGCAGGTTATGCAGCGTCCGGCACAAAGCTAATAATGCGCTATTATGCGAATACTGACCAGGAAAACGTAGCTAGAGCGCAAGCATAATGTCAAGTTGTTGTGGCGATAGAGAATTACACACTATACCAAAAGTGTAATTTGCGAATTTTCCTTTTTATTGGGCGAACATGTGCCCAGAGACACACGTAAAGCTCAAATCGCAACGATAGCGGCGAGAACAGTCGTCAGTCATCGAATATAACTCACGGATCAAGTACGTACTTCCGCTATTTATGCATGTATCACTGTACATTCCAGTGTCTCGCGCTGCCTGGCATACATTGCTGGCGCTCGCATACATTCTGAAATGTACGACACTATTCGCGTCGCGCGCCCAGTATTATTACAAAAGACTCTTTCGCTATAGAGTCGGCGACATTTACTAAGTTTCGAATACAATTGGCACCTAATAACACTTGCAAAAGCAAAGCAACGTGCGCGTGACAATATTTAAAAACAACCTTTATGACGGTCCTTTCTTCTTTTCAACTTAAATTTTTGTGCCTTTTCCTGCCCCGGCTCACGGCTGTCGTAATAGCCATTCCGTACTTTTTTTTGTGTGTGTGCTTTGTCAGGTCAGATATGGGCGAAATTGGAGAAGAAATGCGGTGCCGCCGGTAAGAAAGGCAAGAAGCCCAAGGAATCTTTTGGTGGCTTCAAGGACATCCCCGCCCACGTCAATGCCTTGCTTCACAACGCAACGTACATGTTTCTGTGCCTGGCTGGCACAGCAGAGAGTAAGTTCAAAGCCTCGCTGTGTACTGGATCTGAAGATATAGTATGGCAGCATCAGTTTCAAGCGGACGTCATTTTCGCCATTAGACACCTTGCGGCGCGACTTTTTGATCCAATCTCTGACTAGGTGGCTTTTAAGTTGTTGCTGTCTAGGAAGCACTAAATTGAGTGCGTAGAATTTGGGTTCACGTTTCAAAGATTGACGTGGCCTCCAATACTGCGCCCTGACTTGTCAAATAAGAATCACCAGCGAGAAATCAGTCTGTTCTTGAACAGACTTCATTAGCCGTGTCAGTCTCTAATTCGTCTTTCACTGTATCGTCACTTGCTCGCTTTAGTCTTGGCGACGTACTGGGGTCTTGTGCCGCTTGTGAGACTTTGCATTTTTTCCGTCGGCAGTGGCTGAGTTCACAGGCTCCCAATACGTGACCTGTAAATTTGTAAATTTCAAGTCACTGCTAATTGCGATACCTCGTTATTCTTTTCTTTTTCTGTAATACTAAGGTCTGTATTGAGTTTCGCGCAATGCCGCGACAAGGTACGACCTCCTTGATTTACACGGCTGTCACATCAGAGGTCCTCGTCTCGTTGTCAAAAAAATCCCTGGTGCCTTTCAAAATGATGGCTTAAAAATACACCGAAACCATATTGGCACTTTTGCTATTTTAGCCAGCCTGCGTGTTCATAAAAAAAAAAAAAGCGGCATTTATTTACGTTGCTTTTTCTGGAGTACTGTGCTGTTCATTTCTAGAAGGCCGGTCTGCAGAAAGCCTCCTTTAGTGGCATACGTGACTGCGAGTGATTGCGAGATGAATGTGCGAGGCCGAATGTTTTCTATGTATCATATATGTGTGCGTTGAACTACGTGCTTTCACAAAACAGTCACCCGCTGCGTCGTTTGAAATAGTAGTCGCAATGTCCTTCTTCTGATCGCTTCAGGCACTGTGTACGCAATTGTGAAGTCCAAGGAGGGTACTAAATCTAAGAGTACTCATTAAAGTAATGGTACTTAAAACGTACGTGTCGCGTGCATGTTGAAGCACTTTGGTTGAACGTGTGCTGTAAACTTGAATAATACATGTAAAATTCTCTAGTAAAACGAACTTGAAGGTAGAGGGACAGATGTTTGCTCTCGGTGTTGGAAAAGTGCTTTCCAAGTGGGCTAGACATGAACGAGTTGATGTTCTGATATCTGGAGTGCCTACTGAGTGCTCTCACATGGAGTCCAGATTCTGTAAACTTAATCAAACTCACTGACGAATTGAAAACTCTTAAGCCTTTTGCTGCTGTACCCTTTGAATGATCTTAAGGATGCAAGAAATGTGGTGAAACTAAATTCTTATGGAAAAGCAATTGTTATTGTTCTCCATTTCAGCCTGAAATGGAGAACAATATTTTTCGACAGAACCACTCTCTTCAAGACGACATAAGCATCTGTTCGAGGTCTTGATAGCAATAGACTGCCTTCCAGAATGCACGTTTCAATCGTATCCTAACAGCTTGCTCACTGTCAGCAGATATTGCATGTTCTTTGCCAAAAGTCATTCTTATAAATGGCAAGCAGCTAGCTTATTTTTTTTCTCCTCTGCTTTTCAGCCATGATAATGACCGGCCTGGCGACCTTCATGACGAAGCTCTTCGAGTCCCAGCTCGGCATAAGCTCCTCCAGCATAGCTCCGATACTGGGTACGTAAGCATCTAGCTCTATAGATACAACGCCGCTAATTCCTTCCCCCCTTGTACTTTAACTCGCGAATGTAACGTAACCAATGCCTGCAACAAATAAATTTCCATGCATATCTATGTATAATAATTCCCGCTTACCAAACTTGACCGTCGCACCTAATGCTCTTTTGTGCACGTTTTTCGAAGAAACCGCTGAAGAAGGGTCTGTATCCGACCTAGTTGGTATAGCATCATTTTCCTTGAGGCAGGTCAAGCGTACAAAGACACTGACGGCGGAAAGACGACAAACAGTTGGAAGTAGAGCCTTGTTTGTCTTCTTTTCGCCGTCCGTGTCTTTGTGCTCTTGACCTACCTTAAGGAAAATGATGCCGCTGAAGAAACACTCGTTTGTTACCGATCTCGCAACTAGGGCTGCTCGAAACTGGATTTGCGCCGCACACGGTCTCTGGCAGTGGTGGCGTCTGTGCACGTGCGTACTTTGGAGGCCACAGCAGGCAGTGTTGTATACCAGAGGACGACGACGGTGCTTGCATCACGGAGAGGCTGTTCTTTAGAAGATGGAGGAATCCGCCGTGAGAAGCTGCTTGTGTCGCAGTGAATTAGAGTCAGAAGAGTCGCCGAAGTCTGCTAATTATTAACACGAATAGCATTCCTGGCAGTGCCAGACCAGTTTTCTTTCCGGCTACCTTGCTATCCCATCAAAAATGTGGGCACATACTGAAGGTATTTCAGTCTTAAATGTGAGCGGTTCACGTGGGTATGTGCCACTGAGTGTGTTCCACTCTTCGATGAACTTCTGCGACGCTAGTTTGGGTTACTGCGTATGTACCACTGGGTATACGCGGACTCAACGGCGGCGCCGACCGAAGGTACAGCGTGTCCGGGGGGAAACGCGAGAGAGGATCCCGGCTGCAGTTGACGCCTGAACATGACGCGTTTCGGCTATTCGCATACTTGTATAGCCATCGTAGATGAGTTCTGCCCGAACTTCGTTTTTCTTTCTTTCTTGTGCTCAAGCGGTGGCTCGTATTGCGACGTTTACCAGCATGACTCTAACACTGCGCTCGTAGAATACGTTACTCGGTCTTTCGCAGCCCCGTAAAAGCCGTGTTGCGGAAGTTACGTACTGTACTACGTGTTCTCTATGGAAAAGTTAATATTACGTGCTGTACGCGAGGCTGCTGATGTGCCTGTGCGTTGCCGCAGGCAGCGTGGCAGTTCCGGGTGCGTGTGGCGGCATCCTTCTGGGCGGCTACTGCGTGCACAAGCTGAACCTGGACATAGACGGCATCGTGCGCATGTGCCTCATGTGCTCCGTGGTGCCCTGGCTGAGCAGCTTCGTGCTGCTCTACAGCTGCCCAGCCCCGACCTTCTTCGGCATGAACCACACGTCGAGCCGTTTCTACGTGTCCAACGTGTCCAACCAGTTCGACCAGCTCTGCAACGCCAACTGCAACTGCCCCATCGAGAACTACGACCCGGTGTGCGGCAAGGACTTGCTCACCTACTACTCGCCCTGCTTTGCCGGCTGCAAGCGCGACTACATCTACGAAAACGTCAAGGTGCATACAGCTGGAGACGACTACGCAGCCAGCCATTCGCTCATTGGATCGGTTCAACATGGTGTTTGTTTAACATACTGAGCATTAGCAGGTCGATACTGAATCTGGAGGAAAAGGCTCGCCTTTTGTTCCACTTTTGTTTCTCTTTTTTTCCTTAGGAATATGAACCTTATGAAGGAATATGCTTATAGGAATGCGCCTATGTGAAGACTCATGCATTCAGTCAACAGTTCAGAAAAAAAAGAAAAAATATTTTCTGCATTGCCTTCGTTGGTTTGGTTATCTATTGACTTAAGCGTGTTCTGGGCGTACTTTATAGAATTGGTTTTTTTTTTTTTTGCAGAAAGCTGCATGGTGGTTGTGGTGGGCTGCCTTGTCCGTGTATAGTAGACTATATATACCTCTGTGCTTTCGCAGGTGTACACGGACTGCCAGTGCATCTCGCACCCAGGCGTGGAGACGATGGTGCAGTGGGGGCTGCCGCAGAAGGTGCAGGCGGACCGGAAGAAGTGCGTGCGCGAGTGCAACGCCCTGTTCGTCTACATGAGCGGCATATTCCTCTACATTTTCTTCACCTTCCTGCTCTACACGCCGGGCGTGTCGGCTACGATACGGTGAGCGATCCGGCACAAGCGCCGGTCCTCTGAGGCTGACGTCGTCTCCTCGCTTTCTTGCAGGTGCGTCGAGGAACACTTGAAGGCCCTCTCACTGGGGTTTCAATGGATGATGGTAACTTTATTAGGTGAGAGAGCAGCTTCCCAAAGAACACCTGGCCGTTGCGCAGTAGGCTCTAGACAGCATGCTCAGCGTTCGTCAAATGCTTGACGGTGACGCGTTTGCGCATGGATACGCGTGACGCGAACGCAATACATCACCACCTGGGAGAAACTATCCCACCAAAAACGTGGCTTTTAAGCACCTGAAAGCAGTGCTATGGCTCCGATAATTCACAAGCCCATGTATGTGGGTTTCCGATCGCGTGCTATTATGCACAGGGACAAACTTTAAACTGCACGGAAACACACCACACAGATCGCGCTGTGTGGTGTGGGTTCCCGCCCAGTTTCAGAGATGTCGCTCTGCATTACAGCGCGTAATCGAAAGCAATGTGTAACTAACTGGCCCCCGATTCCAGCCCTACATGTAGGGGTGGACGCGCTCGAATCTTGGAGGTCTGCCACAGGCACTACAACTATCTTACTCAAATTGGACACGTGGACTGTTCTATGGCAGAAGGAGAACCATGAACACGCTGTCGTTTCGAGACAGCTTTCTTTAATAGGTCTCTCCCTGGTTGCAAACAAGCAGTTTGGTCACACTGCAAGCGCCCAGCCCATCTGCCACGCCGGTGGAGCGTTCGCTGGTTAGGAAAAGACGTCCAACAGGCCGGAATTATCTAAATATAGGAGCGGTGCTTGTATCTAAACTGCTGCAATCGCGAATTCTAGTATTGAAATTTTCTGCACAAACAGTGGCTTGAAAGCATGGAATTGTCTATAGAGCGGACCGAACGCGTTTTATTGATGCAACAACGTAGTGATTTTGCCAAATGCGTGGTTCCTTAAAAAATTATGGGGTTTTACGTGCCAAAACCACTTACTGATTATGAGGCACGCCGTAGTGGAGGACTCCGGAAATTTCGACCACCTGGGGTTCTTTAACGTGCTCCTAAAGTACACGGGTGTTTTCGCATTTCGCCCCCATCGAAATGCGGCCGCCGTGGCCGGGATTTGATCCCGCGACCTTGTGCTCAGCAGCCTAGCACCGTAGCCACTGAGCAACCATGGCGTGTCCGTGGTTCCTTTAAGTCGGCACATAGTGACTTCGCAAGAATTCCTCGTTGATTGTTGGTACCAGCAACGACACCCGCGCAGAGAGCCATGACGTTCAACTGCTAAGCACGACGTCGCGGGGTCAAATCTCTGCCATGCTGGCCGCATTTCGACGGTGGCGAAATGCTAAAACGACCGTGTACCGTGCATTGGGTGCTGCATGCGTATGGTGCGGCTGAGCGCGGCTACATGGGTACATAGTCTAGGTGCACCGAGGGCTGATCGCTTCGTGTGCATTGTGTTCTGGCCACTTCGCGTTGAAGCGAAAACCTGCATGAAGAACGATTCGCTGGCTGATGCTGCTGCTGCTGCCGCTCTTCCTTTTGACAGCGTTTTGACAGCGAGTGTTCGCGGTCATCGAGTTAAACGTCCACCTGTGCGCGTGTGGCACCATGCTTGTTAATTTAGTTAGTAAGCGAATGTTTACTAGTTTACATGGCCAATAAATCTACTATCCTTACTTCGTATAACTGTCTAATAATTTGATATCGCAATCGATGCTTCGCCTTTCGGATGATCCTGCGACACTTTTTTTTTTACCTGCAACGATAATGTGAAAGCCCCAGAAACGAAAACGAGCGCCAAAGTTTCCCAACTTGCGATATCATGTTCTATTTATTTAACTATATCTTTTCTATGGCACGGCGCGTTAAAATACCTCGGCAGAATTTCTCCTTTTGTGTTTTCTTTCAGAGTTACTTTTCGTGGCGCTTGCCAACTAGATAACGTTGAACTTTCATTCTTTAGTTGTTCTGAATAAGCTATTTACGAGGCATCTTCTGAAGTTCCCGAACGGCGAAGATGGTTGCTTTCTGATTTCTCACATTAATCATTGCACGTATTTTAAAGCGGCGAGCTGTCCGCTGCATTTATGTGGTTAGTTTGGACCCGTTTGCCAACTCTTATTGGTCATCGAGGTTAACAGGGGTGTTGATCTCACGCTTTTCGTGACGTGGCTGACAGTACTGGCCGACCTGACGCCCACTGAATAGGCCCTAAAGGGCCCTATGAAGCCAATGTTAATCACACGGCGGCGCTCGTATAGACGAGACTCCGCTTTGGGGCAGAAATACCAATAGGTATTTACTACATAAGGCTGGTCAGGGACACCATTTACAATGGGAGACGTGAGTCGGTCACGTATAAAATGCTTCATTATCAAATTACTTTTAAAGAGGAGCAAATGTGTAGGAGAGACTGAAACAATGTGTGCAAAGACGAACAAATTAGTCAATGCAATTGATTGAACGGCGTTTCCTGTCTCAAAACATTTCAATAGCTTTCTACGCTCTATGTGCGCTCCATATACGGTTTGCTTTTATCAGTGTATAGACATCGTGTAATTGTGAGATAACTTGACCATAACGTTATATGTGATTCGTGTGTACCTCTGCTTACAAAAAAAAAAGGGAGAGGCTTAGGATAGGATAGGGATAACGTTAATAAAGTGCCGGCAAACGACGGTTTAACGCGTCGTGACGCTGGCCAAGCGTCGACCCGGGGTTATACCCTACTCTGCACTACCCGAGTTGGGTCCGTTTGTAGTGGGTCATGAGGCTTGTGCCTTTCGAGCGCACCCCGGGTCTGCTGGACGGCCCATAGTTGTGTGTCCTTGTCTGCAGACTGCAGTGCACCTTGAAGTTCGGGCGGGTAAGTCCTGGGAGGTAGCTGCCATCGGGAACTTGGCACAGTCCCATATGAATTGTCATTGGTCCATAGTGTCCTGTTGTTTCGCCATGTTCAATGGGCAATCATTTTTCTTTCCTTATCTTTGAGGAGGGAGGGACCCAATAGGAAAAGTGGAAGCAGGGGCTTGTATTTCGTCTCACCAAAGCCCGTGCACTGAAGCGAAAGGTGCAGGTCATGCCAGGAACGAAAATCGGCTGTGTTCCGTCTTCGGAAAGGAACATGCGCTTGCCCATTAGGCTCCGGTACTCCATCCGTTAGCATGACCTTTATCGTTATTATCTGTTCAACTGATTTAGCGCGAAGCAGGATTAGCGGAGCGCAATGGGCGACCTGTTTTGTATCTTCTTCCCTACTGTCTGGAGTGACCCGTGCAGATTTCGCGCTACATTGCGCGGTAATTAATGAGACGGCGATGTCTTCCTTTTTGCCCTCCCACTACACTTGTGTATTTGTGTACACTTGTGTATTTGTGCACTACACTTGTGCATTTGAGTGCGAAATTGCACTGCGCAGGCGCCATCCCCGCAGCGGCCCTGTTCGGCTTCGTGATCGACAACAGCTGCGTCCTGTGGAACACGGTGTGCGAGCAGTTGGGCGCCTGCGCCGTGCACGACAACGAGGTGATGTCGCGCAACCTGTTCACGGCCGTGATCGTCCTCAAGACGCTCTCTATGCTGTTCTTCGTCAACGCGCTCATCTTCCTGCGCGGCTCCGGCACCGAGCGGGGCAGCCACGACGGCACGCCCGAGTGCGAGTCCAGCTCCAACGCGAGCGCGCCGGTCATGCAGTCGGCGCACAAGCTGGCCCGCCTGATCCAGGGGCGGGCCTCATCTGGGTCCCTCTACTGACACCGCTGACAACGGGTCCCTCTACTGACAACGCACGCCGCTCCAGCGGCGCCGGCGTGCGTTTTTTGCCTGTGCCGTTGGGCGCGTGCGCACTCGTTGCGTGTGCGTCTTTCGTCAATGACTCATTTCGTTTTTTTTTTTTTTATAGTGCCGTTGTGTACGTTTTCATAAATCCGACGTAGTTTGAAGAAGCTTTGTACGCACGGTGCGGGTCACCAGATTGGTGCGTATACGATTACATGCTTGACATTAATGATTTCGTGCTGACTTGGCTTATTTTCTCACATGTTTTATACAGCGCAACTGTTGAGTGGGTACCCACGACTTTTCTTGCGCGGCGGCCTGCGTGGTGTGAATCGGAGACCCCGACACAGCCTGCGCAAGTGTCCTGAGCTTGCTTTCACACGTAATTACTGAAGAGTTGTAGAATAAAAGTTACCTCACGTATGAAACATTGGAATACTTCGCTTCTTGGCCAGAAATTCATATTTTCTTTTTACTCGCATCGCGTTTAACAGTCTTCACTTTGGAGGTCAGCTAGGAGCTGCCTAAATTGGGGCTATCGTGTGTGGGCTTTCTTGCTAAGGTCAATCCCGTCAACGTCGTAGCGGCGTTGGCTTCAGCCTCGACAGGCCTGCTGGGTATATCGCCTGCTGCTATTCTAAGGAGCCTTAGTCCATTATCGCGAGCCCTCGCGGGGCACCTGCGAGGATGGCGTCGAGAGTCCTTTGGCCCCGGCGCCCCCATAGGGAGCGCTGTTTTACATGCCATTTCTGAGAACATTACTTGGTAGGCACATGCGAAAGTTTTACAGCGAGGCTGTTACGGCTAGCTCTGCAAACGTCTTCGTACAGCGGCATGCGACGGCGTGGTCGACATCGAACGTAAAATTTCACGCAACTTGTTTGGGGGTCCCCGAATTTGGTCAGGAATGAGATTGTCGACGCTTTTAAAGATATTTTCATTGTGTAAACTCACTCAAGCAGACAATTCATACGCGCCTTTCTTTTTTTAACGGTAATTCATAATTTTCGTTTCTCCCGTTGACGTTATGCCGACTCGAGGTTGAAGATCAGCCCAGAGTTTGTGCATTTGCGGCGCTTAATGTAGACTGGCATCGTGCTGCAACGCATCCTGCGTGGGAAGCGTCACTAAGCCAGCAGCTACGTATACCACGTTCAAACGCAGTAGCAGCAAACGGATCCCTTGTAATTGCGAAGGATGCGAGAAATCGCTTGTATGACTTCGCTGTCTATGATGCATGAGTTGTCAGATTGGCATCTTGTTGCGTGTACACGACCGACCTTCGACTAAAGAAAAACATCGCTTTAAATATCGGCATTTGAATTGCGAGACTTCCACCGGAATTATTACAAAGAAAATTAACTTTATTAAAGAAATGGTCCGGCAGTTTTGGTTTTGGTGGCCCCAGGTGACGGATCGAAGTCCTTGGACTCTGGCGGCATCTTCGGCTTGCCGGACGGCCCCAGAGCTGATCTTGCAGCTCCGAAATATTACAACTTGGGCAGCGGGAGGGATAAAGGAGGAGGTCAGGTTAGATATTGGCGACTGTTTCTGAGCCTCGAAGAAATAGGAGCAGTGACTGAAATACCAGTCGCCGTTTCTCTGGGGGAACAGTGAGAACGCGCCAGGCGTCGAAATCCTGAGGCCATTGTGAACGTGCCTGGATAATGCCAGAAAGTGAGCGTTAATCAAACGGTGCCCCTCTTAGCCCAAATGCCACTTTGGGAGATAAAAGACCAATAGATGGTAATTAGAGCAGAACAGGGGCCCTGGTTTGTTTTGGACTAACCGAGTCAGTCTTGCGCGCACTGCTACAGTATTAAATTACTTTTAAGCAGCAATAAATGTTCAGAAGAGACTAAAAAAGATATGTGAAAAGACGAATAGATGGGTACCTTAACGCACTTCATATAAAGATACTGCCTTGCACTTTTTCAATACCTTTTTTTTTCTCGCTCTTATATACTCGGTTTTGTTTTCTTTATCAACACGTATGAGATGTATCATTGAACTGTTGGATTTATTTACTAGGGTTGTACGTAGTTTGCGTGTGCCTTTGTTTTAGAAACTAGGTTCCCTGCTGTTTCGCCATGTGCAGTCTATTTTATCTTTATGTGACTTAGTTCGTGCTTTTGGTGGAAAGGGGGGAGGGGGCGAGGCGGTGCAGTTGAACACAGCGCCTAAGGACTCTAGCTGTAACTAAGGAAGAATTCGTTGCCTCATTGATGCTTCTATTACATTTTTGCAGCGGTGGTATGACGTTTGGCGTCAGCACTATGGCGTTCACTCAATTAAATCTCTACCACTGTCAGAGCCCGCTTAAACGCCGTTAGAGGAATACTGCATAGCGTTTATTTCGACGTCCTTCTCCCTAAAAGGCGCCGTTAGAAGGCCAATTTTACTCACCACAATTTTGACGTCTGCAGTAAGACACGCGCCTACAGAGAGAGAGAGATAGAAAGAAAGGAACAAAGTGCTTACATTGGCGTTTTTTGAAATATTATGTAAAAGTTCAGGTGCCCAATTCTTGGCCAATCTCATAGGGCAGATTCGAACCATATTATAGGGACATCATTATCATCATCATCATCAGCGGCATGGCATGTGCTGTTTTGATCTGTTCTGGAATAAACCGCGAATGAAGACGCGCTGCTCTGAGCTCCTTTCTTGCATATTGTGGATAGCATTCTATTACATTTCATTCGGATACACGTAAACAACAATGCGAATAAAAAAATATAAATCAAGTGAAGTGCCCTAGACAGTCTCGCCGACGTTTCGATGGATCTTTGTGTATATCACAGATAGGTCCGTGTCCTTGACAAAGCCAACTGAAAAGCCTTTCACGGATATAGGTCCACCTAGCCGGAATGTCCAGCGTACACTCTTAATCACGTTCGTCTGAAGTTTCCCCAAATAAGTCTAATATTTTTGGAAATATTTCTCACTTAGTTTGTAGAGCCGCATATGCAACGAAATTTAAGAGGGTAAAGTCCGAGGCGCTTCACTTGGTTCGCCGTCTTACTCGTTTTATCCACATAACACTTACGTATATAGACCACGCTGTAGAACTCTGCAACCGTAATTTCGGACTCCTCTGGGGCGCCCGAGGACGTCTCGGTCGTCGTTGTCATGAGTTCCTCGGCGGTCGACGTGGAAGTACCGGACGACGCAGTACTAGCCGCGAGAGGTGTACCGGCTGGTGGCAAAGTACCAGCCGGCTTCGGCGCACCAGCCGAGCTTGGCGCACCAAAAAGTACCAGCTGTGTTTGAGCAGGGAACACATTCGTGGCGAAAAACGAAGCTGCACCCGGCAGTTGGCTTTCGGAGGAAGTATAGACGCGGAAGACGCGTTATTTCCGATGGCGGCCTCCAACAGCGATCCTAAGCCTAACAGCAGGTCAACGCTTACGGCTGCTTTTCTCTGCGCGACCACATCTTCGGACCTCGGCCCGCCGGTACGCTTCATCGTGCTGGGAGCGGCCTTGCGCCGTTAGGAAACTGGGCGCGTCCGAAAGGTCACTCAACACTGGAGATAAGTGGCTGTAGACGAAAATGGCGTGTCGTTCTTGGTATGGTATGGTATGGTATGGTATGGTATGGTATGGTATGGTATGGTATGGTATGGGATGGTATTCCTTATGCGATGGCGCACACCCACCGTGGGGGATTGGCCAAGATTTGGATGAAATTAGGCAATCTTTATTAAAAACTAAAATTGGTAAAGCTAACTGGAGGAAATCAACAAAAATAAAATGTTTAAGAATTCAAGACAATCTCTTTGTAGCAATTATAAAATCCTCCATGGCTGAGCAAATATCCCTGTGGCACTTTCCAAGAGAGGAGGCTCCTAGAGAAAGGATTTTTATAATTGAAAAGCTCAAACCAAGCTGTGTAAATCTTGATTCTAGATTTTTTCTTAAAGAAGTGAAACGGCGGCAGAATATGAAAAAAATGATCTATAGTTTCATCTTCTCCACAGACTGGGCACAGAGGGGAGGGCACCAGACCAGCCCTGTGACGATAGAAGTTTAATTTTGGTATTCGACAACGTAATCGGGTAAAGATGACTTCAGTTTTTCTGGTGTGAAAGGAATTTTTGGGCCAAGGGAATAGCAGGTGTCGATATTCTGAAAAATTAGCTACAGCTGCGTTCAAAAAATCTTGAATAATTGTATATCTCCTGAATCTAGTAGTCGTCAGGTAAGCTATTGTAGGAAGTAATGATAATACAGGGCCACTGAGGGCCGCTCTCGCGAGACTGTCAGCCATTTCGTTCATGACTAATCCTCTATGTCCAGGCACCCAAAGCAATCTAATTAAATTTATGTGGGCAGGCACTAGAAAATGAAATGTGCGTAAAAGGTTAGTGACACCATTTGCTGTGAGCCAGGAACATAAGGATAAAGAATCTGTTATTATTACTACCGCCGATATTGACGAATTTAGTTTGCGTAAGGCTAGAACTACAGCTAGAAATTCAGCCAAAAATACGGAAAAGAAGTCCGGAATCCTGATTGCAAATGACCAGTCTAGAGCGGGAGAGAAAATGCCAATTCCAGATTTTTCTTCACACTGTGAGGCGTCTGTCGCAATGACCGTACTTATAGATAAACTCAATAAATGGTACTGTAATAAGCCGTTTAATATATTATAAGAGAGATGTTTTGCATTATTTGGGTAGATGTCATCACATATAATTTGTAGGTTCTTTCGCACATCACATATAGGCGGTACCTCCCAGAGACGTACATTTAAGGGATTTATCAATGTTTGTACGAAGACCACCTGTAGTGTATGAAAACGATGCCAGTGTACTCCGAAGAAAAGTGCAGGCTGGGAAATGAATATGTATTTCAATCGTGTAATAGGGGATTCATACAATTTTAAGACTGTTTGCACCGTCAGTAACCGAAATCTACACAATATTGAGGGCAACCTGACTTCTTGGTGTAATATGTTATTGGCAACATATTTCGGTAATCCGCAACACAGTCGTAGGGCTTCCCGCTCAAGTAGAACAAGGGGACGTAATTTATAAGCTGGAGCACCAGAAAATAAAACACATCCAAATTCTAAAATGGGCCGCACATACATTTTGTATATCATTAAAAGTGGATCTCTCCGCATTCCGGACCGACTGTTGCACAGCTTACGTAGCATACCCACTGCTCGCACTCCTTTTTTAACTATATGGTCAATATGGCCGAGCCAGCTGAGGGAACCGTCATATACTACACCTAAGTTTTTCACCGACTCCACTTGAGGTATAGTCTCGAGGCGATAGGATATCGATATATTAACGGGATTGTTAAGAGGGAAAACCAATATCGAGCATTTTCTAACGTTAAGTGAAAGGCGAATTTTGTTTAACCAGGTTTCTATGGCGTTGAGGTAGTTTTCTAGTCGATAATATAGAGAGTGAATATCACTGTCTGATGCGAAGAAAGCAATGTCATCCGCGTATACATATGTTTGTACATCTTGATGAAGAGGAATGGAACACATCAGAATATTAAATAGTAATGGTGAAGTGACAGCTCCTTGAGGAACACCTCGTGATTGATTATATATACTCGAGGAAACGCCTCTCAGACAGCAGTAAAATGTTCTTCCATTTAAAAATTCACCAATCCAGTTTGAAAAATAATTTGGAATCTCTAGATTTCGCAATATATCTAATAAAATTAAGTGTTCTACACTGTCGTAGGCTTTGGAAATGTCTAATGTCACAAGAGCACCTATTTGCCTCTGTCGCCGTGCTAATTTTATTCTACTTTCTAAGTCCACGTGAGTATGCCAAATTGAACATGATGGTCGGAATCCAATTTGGCAGGGGCTAAGCAAGTCCTTGTTCTGTATAAATTTAATCATACGGGCATATAGAATTCTTTCAATTAATTTAACCAAATTTGAAGTTAGCACAATTGGCCTAATGTTATCTGTTGTATATCCTTCCCCATGATTTTTAAGAATAGGGATGATTTTAGCAATTTTCCACGCAGACGGAATCCATGAGAACCGAATTGAGTAAGTTACAATAGCTAAAAGGTCATCAGGAGCTTCCTTAAATAAAATTCTGATCATAGTAAATGTTACCCCATCCACACCGGGAGCTGAATCTGGAAGTCGCTCCACTATTTCAGCCAATTCTAACATGGAGATTTCTGTAAAATCATCTGATGCCCTTCGTAAGCGAGAAAAACTTGGCAAGACAGAAGAAAATCAAATTTCTAATCCATTCGCGATTTCTTCTAGTGATTGTTTCATTTCATCGCTACTTAAGATTATAGAGTCAATATTAATTTGACGCGGAAGAACTTTTCTACCGCGGAGAAAACGAAACAATGCACGCTTATTTTTATTGTTAGACAAGAAATCGAAATGCTTACAGTCGAATTCAGCTTTGGCTTTAGAAACTGTATGTTTAAAGACAGCTCGAAAAAATTTATAGTCACTCCAATTTTGGGGACTCTGGTTATGCAATAATTTTTTCCAAGCAGCTTTTCTCTTTCTGTAGTCTCGAGTGCATTCTTCATTCCACCAAGGACTGTAAGCATTTCTTTTATTCAATCTAATCTCAAATTGAGCCTTTTTTTGAGAACTTTCCAAAGCGGAACAGATAATCGTGGTTTTTTGTTCTGTAGGCGCATCAGACAGAGATGAAAGAACATTTCGTAAGCATTTTTTAAAAATGTTATAATTTATGAAAGTTCGAACCTGGTCACTTATAAATGTTACCGGACGTGCAGCGTCAAATACTATTGGAAGGTGATCACTGCTTGTCGAACAATCAATAGTCGACCAAGAAGTTACGGAGAGACTCGGGCCAGAGAATGTAAGATCTAGTGAAGAGTGAGATCGGCCTCTAACAGACGTAATAGATCCGGAGTTTACACACGAGAGTCGATTGTCCAACGACCAGTTCCACAATCGGGTGCCGCACAAATCTGTTCTTAACCCCCATGAGATATGGTGAGAATTGAAATCACCTGTGATTACAATGTCACGTCCACAAGAGTTAATAACACTATCCAGTGTGCTAGTGTCCTGTACGCCAGATGGAAAATATGCATTAACTACGGTAAAAGGACAACATCCCGGGAGAACCAGTTCTATCGCTAGGATTTCACAACCCGCCGTGGTTGCTCAGTGGCTATGGTGTTAGGCTGCTGAGCACGAGGTCGCGGGATCGAATCCCGGCCACGGCGGCCCCATTTCGATGGGGGCGAAATGTGAAAACACCCGTGTACTTAGATTTAGGTGCACGTTAAAGAACCCCAGGTGGTCGAAATTTCCGGAGTCCTCCACTACGGCGTGCCTCATAATCAGGAAGTGGTTTTGGCACGTAAAACCCCATTATTTAAAAAAAAGGATTTCACACTCTGGAGTAGAAACTTGAAATGAAATTTTAGCCTTATGGCAAATTTTAGATGAGATAAGTGTAATTAATCCGCCACCTCTTGTAGGACGGTCTAATCGAAATGACCTGTAGAATTTCAGTTGAAAAGATTTCTCAGGATTTAGCCACGTTTCTTGTAACATAATTAAATCAGAATTAAGTTGAGAAGTTAGACAAGTTAAATCTACTGATGCAGAATATAAAGAGCGGCATTTCCACTGAAGCACTTTTAGTGATCCTATTTTTTGGAAAGTGCCGCAGTCGAAACTGCCTTCTGTAGAATGTTATCCTTTAGCACAACACTGGACTGACTTTTCTTAGCTTTTGAGTGAGGACTGGGGGAGGAGTCTTCACTAATAGAAGACATGGTTCTTTTATATGCTCGAGCATTTTGTTCTACCTCTGTCATCTCCAAATCTGTATTAATCAGATTACAAGCTGTAGGGCCCGCGGAAGAGGGAGTTGAAAGTCCAATATCATTGTTGCAAGGATTGGCGTCTGATCTTTCATGGTTAGTTTGGTGCTCAGGATCAACTGTTTGCGTTGGTACAGGAGCTTGTCTTGTCTTGTGTCTTGTGTCCCAGACAGTGGCGCGTACCCACTATGGGGGATTGGCCAAGAAGCAGGCGGTTTTCCGTAAGGTTAGAAGTATAGAGAAACTAGATTTGAATAGTGGAGCGTGGGACGATAGAACTGTAATTTAGACTTGCAATGAAAGTATTGGTAAGAATTTTGATAAAAAAATTTAACGTAAAGGAATTAATAGAAACTATGGATAATTGTAGAAATTAAGCAAGGTACTCTTTTTGTCTCTCTAATAAAATTGTAAACAGCAAGAAAAGCATCCCTGTGGCTGGTCCCCAGTGAAGTTGCCCCAAAAGAAAATGTTTGTCGAGGTTAGTGATAGGCCAAGTTTGGTAAATGAGTATTCTAATATTCTTCTTTGTCTTAGAAAGCGGCGGCATGAGAGAAAATAATGTTCGATAGTTTCAGGTGCACTGCAATAAGAACATAGAGGGGACATCGCGAGACCAGACCTGTGTAAGTAAAAATTTAGAGGAGGTATACGGCATCTCAATTTTGTAAAAGATACTTCCAATTGCCTTGAAGGACACCAATTAATATTCCATGGGAAGCCAAGATGGTGGAATTCAGAACACGGTGTTAGCATGGATATTGCAGAATTTTGAGATATAGCAAAATTTCTGTACCTTGCCGCGGTGACATAAGCTGATGTCTTCTTCACC
Source organism: Dermacentor andersoni (assembly GCF_023375885.2). Lineage (NCBI taxonomy): Eukaryota > Metazoa > Arthropoda > Arachnida > Ixodida > Ixodidae > Dermacentor > Dermacentor andersoni. The sequence continues at coordinate 72,295,743 of NC_092817.1, forward strand.
TGCCAAAAGAACGGCACGTGCCCATAACGCTTGATTCTTCTCCTTCGCTTGATTGATTCGCGGTGTGCGTCTAATCCCTCGCGTGAATTTAAGAGTAGACGAAGAACAAGAATTGCGTCGCGAACACCACACATAAGAAAACGTTGGTATATTCCTACGTACCGAGCTCAGTGATATATAACGAATCACAATAAGCAACAGTAATAGAAATGCCTCCGTCTTTTTTCTTCTTGCTCCTAAATTATGACGGCAAGAGAAAAAAAAAACGAAACCAATCTAAGAACAAGAATATTATAGAAAATCAATTAAAATAATTCCGGCAGAACGCATCTCAGGGCGAATGTCGACGTTAATTCGATTAACATTGATGCGATGTACTGCCAATACGGTGTGTCAATTTGTCACCGCCGAAATGTGTCACGAGCAGAACAAAGTAGAATGAATTTAATTTATCAAGGTAAAGGGGGAAAAGCTAGAATTCACTCATATAGACCGTTGACCATAACATCGACAATATACAGATTAGCAATGCAGGCGATTAAATTGAAACTGCAAGCATGGCCAGAACATAGTGGTATATTGGGATAACTTCAGAATGGCTTCAGGATGGGTAGGCGTCATGATGATAACTTATTTGTTCTTACTCAACGTCTTCAAATATCCAGAGAACAAAGTATACAGCTATGTTTGACTTTTTTAGACATCATCGTGGCGTATGACAACGTAGCCCGCAACATTTTGTGGGCTACGTTGTGGGCTACGGCATTAAGCTTTTCCCGCACGGCTCTGAGCCAGTTGTGCATGGCCACCGTGTAGGTGAAGTGACACAGCACAAAGGCGTTGATGAGCCACGATGTCTGTTCGTGACCCTTCGGACGAGGCGAAAAGCATTGTCGGTTTTCGCAATTATCTTACGTTGCCGCCGCGTGATTCGATGAACATACCCAGGACTCTGATGGTGTCGACCCTGGGTATCGGAGCAGTTGTTTACAACCTTCCTTCAAAGTGTGGGAAAAACTACGCGGGGCAAAGCGGAAGGTGCCCCAACGAGCGTTTAAAGGAACACCGGTATAATGTAGCAGAAAAGCGGGGTGGGTTACTTGACGCTCGCTGCAGGCATTGCAAGTGCGCTGTCGCCGGGGCGGATGATGGAGACCACTCGACGTGTGCACCAGCATACAGAGACTACTCCATCGTGGGAAGAGCCCGAGAAAGATTAACTCGCGAAATTATCGAAGCAGAAATGATTGATAGACTTGGGGATAACTGTGTTTCAAAGCCATCAATTGCCCTTTCCCGCAAAGAGTTAGCTTACCTGCGTAATGGTGTGTACGGTATTTTTTTGCAAACAGCGCATGTATGATGATGTATGCAAAAAAGTTGTTATATGAGTGGGTCCTTTGCTCAAAATAAAGATTGTTGCAAGTTAGCGCCTGTGTGTGTCACGTCTTCCTTTCGTCCTTTGTTTTTCACGCGCTAGAAGTCTCACGATGTTATCTGCCTGTTTTTACGGTTTCCTGAAATAGAAAAGGAAGACTTGATTATTTACAAAAATTAAATTTTGAGAAAGTATCGGAAACCACAGGGGCTGTTTACAAGCGAAATTTGAAGTGTGTGAGTTATTTAAGGGTTGAATGTAAATTGCTGAACAGTCGTTTTCGTGCTGTTCAGAGCCGCCATACGAAACACATGCAAACTTTTCCCGCTGCCGTGGGAGAACCGAAAACGGCAGCGATTTATATTTAGAAGGAATGGGGACCATTCTATAGGTGGCTTGTACGCTAGTTTGAAGTGTGTTTAGGTTAAGTATGCGCTTTGAAAATAATTACTTCATACTCGTTTTCTCGCAATTTTCATGCGTCATACGAGGTGTGTAGTTTTTGTCCCGGTCTCGCCGGTGAACGACGCGAGGTACGTTATCCATATTTTGTCAATTATAGGCAATTCGTAGGCAAAGCTCAAAATTTATGGGTTAGTTGCAGCTTTTGCGATAAATTACGTATGCTTATGATGCGGAGCGTTACGAGTGCATTTTACGAACGGCGCAAAATTTAACTTGCTGCCCTAGCAAAGTGCAAACGCCACCAAGGTTAAACTAGGGGACGACTATGAGGGGGGACCACAACGACAAATCAGTATGGGAAGTTAAAATGTGTGCGTGGATGAAATGCAGCATTTAAAAAAAAACTTTAAGCAAGTGTTCGGAAGTGTCAGACGGCCGTTATCAGTTATGTTGTCGCGACAGAAATGTGGACTCTAAAGAAAAATGGTCGCATCGCTTAAACTACCAAAAGGTAGTTAATGCTTGTTACAAAGTCAACTGGATTTTAGTAAGGACAGTAAGTAGCGGTGCCTGTAGTTGGCGTTAGCTACACAAATAAGGTGGTGCATACGGCTGCACTCTTAGAAAAAAAGTTAGTAAAAAGTGATTAACTGTAAGCAAATAGGTAGTAACCGCAGTGGTTACCATCTTTCTTGGCTGGTTACTGACTTTTTGGTACCTATTTTCTACCTACATTACTAAACGGTTAGTAGTTGCATGTAAAGAGGTAGTAACTGCAGCGGTTACAACCTTTCTTGAACCGTTACTAAATTTTACTACATGTTTACTACCCAATAAAAAACTGTCTTTTCTACCTATAATGTGTCTAAGTTAGTAACTGGAAACATCCCGAAATATCACTTTTTAGGGGTACCCGACTAAGAAAATATCTACTTGATCGAGTAAACAACCATATTTTTTTTCCTCACTCCATCATACGCCTTCAAATTTCTTAATTTCATCCCACCAACTACAGTTATATGTACCATCCTCCGCTACGTTTCGCTTCCGTTGACATTCATTCGGTTACACACACGACCTGTTTAACTATATTTCTTTCTCAATATCTCCACGAGAATATGATCTGCCCCGAGGATGCTCTCTAATCAACAGCGCCGTCTTCCTCGTATCGTGCATGTCATGAGCGGCGGCATCTGCGCATGCGTATCAGCCGTGGTGGCCCTTTATATATGCGCAAGCATTCTCTGAATAAACGCTCATCGTTTGGTAGCACGATCGTACTCTTGGTCTAGGCCTGCTATTTTTCGTTTCATCGCTCGTTGCACGTTGCTTAGCTTAGCATCCAACTATCGTTAACCCTCAGAGACAATTGGTATTTCTACAGGATCGAATAAATTTTCTTATTCTATGAAAACCGTGTAGGGGCGTTAATTACGGTATTGGTTTTTAGGTGTCGCGACGAGCGGGCCAGTACTCGTGCGGCACTTTTAGTATTTCACGCGCTGTAAAAGTAAACAGCGGGGGGAAAAACAATTGCGGAGTCCATAGATCGCTGAGAACGCCTGAATTGGATGTTTTGGGACGCAGTAATAGCTTTCCCATGGGAAAAAAAACGCATTTTATTCACAAAGTAAGCAAACTCGCGTAATTGATCTTTTCTTCTTCAATTACAGCCAGGTAATCAGGTAACGCTTGGCTAGCGTTAACTGGGAAACCCCTTACCCGCTACACAAGAAATGACGACACTGGCTGAACCAATTAGGACATGAAAGGTGGTTTTTTGAATATAGTGTCGACAAAACTGACCCGTATCTTCGCAAACGTGACTTGGCAGAAAAACGGGTGGCGAGAGGACGCGCTTTAGCGGTGTAGAGGTCGTCCCTGCAAAGGTGGCAGACACCTGGTGTCAGGTAGTCGCGGACAGATACTTGGGTGTCTCCACAGGGGTCGCACCCCGCGCGATGGCGGACACAGCGGCAGCATGCTGTTGCTGCTTGCGGCGCAGCGCCATTAGGTCTATCAGCTGGCTCAGGTCGTCGTAAAGTTCGAAGAGGCGCATCATTAGTACGCCCTGTAACGAAACATAGATAGATAGATAGATAGATAGATAGATAGATAGATAGATAGATAGATAGATAGATAGATAGATAGATAGATAGATAGATAGATAGATAGATAGATAGATAGATAGATAGATAGATAGATAGATAGATAGATAGATAGATAGATAGATAGATAGATAGATAGATAGATAGATAGATAGATAGATAGATAGATAGATAGATAGATAGATAGATAGATAGATAGATAGATAGATAGATAGATAGATAGATAGATAGATAGATAGATAGATAGATAGATAGATAGATAGATAGATAGATAGATAGATAGATAGATAGATCACCTAGCGACTTCCGTAAGCACAAAAAAAGCAATGACAATTTTTTTCCTTCGAAGTATAAAGATATCTCAGGAACAGTGTTCTTTTTGATAAAATCGCGCTCGCCGTTACGATAATTGACAGAAGCTTTTTACAGCGAAACATTAAACAGGTTACGAATAAAAATGATACTATTATGCTTCACAGGCATTTAAAGAAAAAAGAGTTATTGAAGGCGAGTTTTGGAGCTAGTAACAAAAAGGTTCCTCGAGATTCGAACAAAGCACAAGTTTGCGGTGAGAGCGAAATCTATTAACGCTCGCGTACTTAAATGTATGCACGTTAAAGAACCCAAGGGGGTCAAAATTAGTCCTGAGCACTTCGTTATACGGCGTCCCTCGTGCAGTTTCGGGACGTCAAACACCACAATTTAGGTTTTCCACTAGATCAGCAAAGCACTTCACAGTATGTGGAGCAAAAGCAACGTACAGGGAAGAACCGCGAGATAACGCTACGGTATTATTTTTGTGGAAATAATAAAATGATAAAATCAGTCTCCACACAAGCGTTGAAGAGACGAGGGCACGTGCCCGTGTGCCCCCACCCCCCACCTCCCCGCTTCCCTGGCTACGCTACAGGCAACAGGCGGACTCGATGTCATAAATTAATAGGTATACGTATAACAGCATATTAAAATGTGACTGCTGTTGTTACTCAAACGCAACGGGTCGCCCCGCCTTTAACGAATTATAGGGTGCCAAAACAAGTACGGTTTTACGTTTCAGTAAATTCATATAGGCGTTAAACATGGGACGACTGTCGTGTTTAGTTCTTCGAATTAAGCGTTTGTTCACCAGCATATGTTTCTTTTCAAATGCCACTAGTGATACACTTTTTTTTTGTAAAGGCAGCACTGCTGCGGGCCTTGTTTGGAAACAAACAAATTCCACTGAGCTTTTACTTTTCACCTTCAGATATGTGACCACATACATTGCACAGTGAAAGTCTAAAAAAGCGAGAAAGTTGTCCTGCAGCGCTATTCGCGCACGACTGCAAGCGCTCCACTCTAACCACTTCTAAGAACTTAGAAATGACGGGTACGCCCTCACGTTACTGCCCGTAAGCTCATGTCGCATTACGCAGGAAGATTGTTCGCGAACACCGCGAATCACTTCCCCTCAATTCGCGCTCTGCATGCACAGCGGCTGCAGTGCCATGAACAATGGAACGCACGCCACGCAAGCGACACTAACCTTGAATCCAGTTAATAGGGAGTCGATGACGGAGAAACCAACAAATCGAGATACCTGAAACAAGGCATACATTATCAATGGGACACGCTGTTGCGCTAACTTGGCGCATTGCTTCCGAGCTTTATCTTCAATTGACCGAGCGTGCAAGATTACACACCACACGAGGCTACGACGAGTGCAAGCTAACGACTGAGTTTAATGACAGATTATACGGCAGAATACGTAATCCAAAGGCAGACACATACCTTCCCTGTTCCCCGCAGGCTCGTAAGCTTGCCTTTCCAAGAAGCTTTATTTAAGAGTGTGAACAATGACATTGCCTTTCTGTTGAGTGCCAGCAGTGAGGGAGTCGCGCGTTCCCGTTATGCAGGCTTGCTTCTTAGAATAAGTTCAAAGCCTTCAGAGGTTCCCGCAAGCGCTTTCAACAACGGTTGCCTCGAGTCCGTTCTGCAGAAATCCAAAGGATGCGTACGAACTCATACGCCCGGTGGCTATCCCGGTGGATAGCCGGTGGCTATCCCTTACGTATAAGTAGAGTATCGCATGGAAACGGCATGGAATCGGTGTGGTATTTTTACTGCAGAAACGGTTTATGGCTATAGTCTCCCGCAAACTTTCGCTACGAGAACGGAACGGAACGCCTGCCCGTTTCAGGCGAAACTTGCACAGTCATTGTTTCTGGCCCGTTTACTCCCTTTTACGGGAAGTGTAGCGGTGTTGCAGACTTTCGTGACCCGTCATCTCAATTCGGCAGCAAAGTTTGGGCGTAGTCTGTAGGCCGTCTTCTTGAGGCTCGTTCTCGATATCGAGGCATGAAGCCTTGCAGCCTATGTGGTGACGCACAGACGGCTCGCCGTATCACTGGCTTTGATTGGCGTCGCTTCAGGCTGCAGCACACGTCAAGCGTAGGCGCTCTTCTTCGTTCGTGGAAAGTTGCGCCTTGAAACGATTGAAACACTCATCGACGTATACACAAACACACGAACGAGTCAAAACGCGTAATTTTAGTAAATGCAATGGCGTGAAAAAGCCTGGAAACTTTTTTTTTAAGCGAAACTTCCTTTTCCCATCGCCAACCCTCGCCTTCCTTCTTTTTTTTTGTGTGTGTGTGTGGGCGCTGGCTTACGCTATCTTGCCGAATATACAACTTGGTCCACTGGGTATACATACTGCTGGTCACGTGGCACTGCAGCCTTAGGAACGCTTTTAATTAATCACCGAAGATGGGTACGCGCCACTGCATATAGCTCCCTCCGAATAGACACGCAAAGCAAGAGGTAATTAAGAAGTGAAGTCGGCAAATGAAAATTGAAGTCAGCTCCACTGAAGCGAGGAAGTGGCAACAGACGCAGCCGAGTGTGTGGAGAGGGAAGCTAAGTGAACAAAGTGTTGTTAGATCGTTGAGCTGCAGTGAAGTGAAGAAGGAGAAGTAGGGACACCTCCGTAGACATCAAACAACGCTTCACTTTAAACCCATTCTCACATATGCGTGGAATTCACTGTCCTTTTCTTTTTTTTACCTTGAAAGCTTGCACGTTTGAGCGTGCATATTTCACGCTACCATGCGCATGCACGACAACAGGGCAGAAAGCATTGGGAGTCGTATACGTGCGATGCGCCACTGCACAAGGTTTCGTGTGTACGGCTGTACAGTGAGAATATTTCACAGGGCGAAGGGGGCGCTGCGCGAATTATCGTGCGCGGAAGCATCAGATGAGAACAGGAAAAATGATAGTGATCTGGCTAATAATCTGTTAAACCACTGTGCTGCTGCAAATGTGAGACATGCATTTTTTGTTTGTTTTTTGTTCTGATATTGTAATTATAGTAAAACGTAATAACAAAGATGCACGAAAACACATTAAATTATGCCACCGCAGTATCCCCAACGTGAGCGACACGTCCGTATGGTAGTGTATATATATATATATATATATATATATATATATATATATATATATATATATATATATATATATATATCCAAAGATTAATAAAAGTATGCAAACGACACGTAGCTGAACCGAACAAAGCTAATGTTGTTTGCCGTTGCTTGGAGATACTCAATTTTTTTCATTCTGCCTATATATATATTTAGTCTTAATGAATTAGTCAACTTCTCAAATATTATATCTACATTACAAGTGTTAATGAGAAAATTGTAGAGCGACATGAAAAACTCGCGACACAGCTTTCTGTTGCTCAACACGTGCTACATAAAAGAGTTTTTCCTAGCGTGAAAGAAGCGCGCGAATACACGCAATGTGCCTTAAGCGACCAGTCGTGCGGCAAGATACATATACGAATATATACCGTAATAATCCAACCAAAGAAAACATAGGGGAAATTCATTATCATCATCAGCCTGGTTACGCCCACTGCAGGGCAAAGGCCTCTCCCATACTTCTCCAACTAAATTACTTGTACTCAATAATTGACTTCAACATATGATAAAATAATGGCAGTGAAAGTAAATGAAAAAAAACAACAACTTGCGAACGATCCCACAACCTTCGCATTTCGGCTGCGATGCTCTAACCAAGTGAGCTACCGCGGCGCCGTTTGCACGTTCACTTTCTTGGGTATTTATGTTTTACTACTAGAACTCAACCTGGGAGTGTTAACCAGCGCCACCACTCACAAACCTTGGCGGTGGATGTGGAACATCCTTTCTGCCGCAGGCGTCACGAGTACATGATCTTTTTGGGTGAAGGCAACTGGTCAATAAACCCACACATGCTACCTCAAGGCATCAATGTTGCCAGATTCGAGACTCTCATTATGTAATGAACGAGAAGAAAGTGGTTTAACCGAGGGGCCTGAATTTTATTATACGTATCATATAAGAATCCTACAAAGACACCAAGGGCAACATAGGGAAAATTACTGGTACTTAATAATTGAATTGAAGAAATGAAAAGGACATGAAAGTGGATGAAAGTGAAAGAAAGGAAAATGACATTTCCATAAATTAATGGAAATGAAAGTGGATGAAAAAAGAACTTGCCGCATCGCACGCGTAATGCGAAGACGTGGGGTCGTTCCCAGCCTGCGGCAAGTTGTTTTTTCCGCCACCTTCATTTCCATTAATGTATTTCTTTAATTCAGTTAGTACGTACAATTATTTCCCCCTGTGCTTTTCTTGGTGCCATTGTTTGTTGGCTACCTATGACATGATTAATAATAATTGGGCCCTTCGGGGAACCGATTGGCTGTTGGGTCGGTCGCTATGTGTACACACACACACACACACACACACACATGAATATATATATATATATATATATATATATATATATATATATATATATATATATGCACGCACATTTGCCGAGATAGCGACCGACCCAACAGCCCAGCAGTCATACCACCAAACCCGGGAAAGTAGGCAAAGAAAGCTTAATTTGCTTCAAAACTAACCAGATCTTCTTGTTAGTTAATAATCTTTGAAGAATGCGAACGCTGCACTCACCGCGTTCGCGCTGAATTCTGGGTTGTCCAGTCGCCCCTTGAGGTACACCAGATCCTTTGCCTGGAAAAAAAAAAATCCGACTGTTATACTGAGTGACGTTAAAAAAAAAAAAAAGAGGGCAACCATGTCGCCATTTTGCATAATTTACAAAGCAAATGCATGAGTTGTGCAAGGACCTAGTTTCCTACAAAAATATCAGTAGAGGACAATCTAGCACTTTACTGTATACAGTGTCTACGGGAAATGCATGTATATAGCGGCTCATCCAGCATGAAAATTATAGGCTTAGTGCTTTCTTTTTTTTTTTTGCCTAAACTTCGCCCTTATGGCTCCAAACGGTTTTTGTGACTTCCCCAAATTTACCACATTCAACAAGATATTGCGTCATGAATTCAACACTTGGCAATTTGTACCATTTAAAAAAAAAAATATGATCTAGTGGCTGTAGCGAGAAGAGCTTTATTTAGGCCTCCGAGATTTCTCACAAAAGTTGTTGAAAGCTTCAAGATTTCTAAAAACGAAAGTATCAATTAAGTTTATAGCTCTACAACTCATCAATGAAAGACAATATAGCAATTTTATGAACTGCGCCTAATCGTACATCTAAAGAGGGCGAGATTTATAAGTTAGCATCATTCGCAATTATACTAATAATATTTGAGTAGGAGTTTTGTAAAATCCTTGTAAACAATGTAACAAGTTCATGTAAGCTGTGAAAGCTTGTCCGATATATGCGGTCTGACAGATGCAGTTAACAAACCGACAATAGCCGTTCTGGGTGTAGAGTTGCAGATTTATAACCTTCCCGCATCTATATTTTTAAACTCACTAATCTTCTGGCAGTTCTTGCAAAAAAAAATGAAACGTTTAGCCCTAAATCAAAAATTGCGCTTGCTACAGTCATTAAAGCTTAGCTTTCGCTTTCAAATGCAACCCACTTTATTCAAATCGAACCAGGGGCTGTCTCATAAAAAGCATTTCAGCGCTTCGCATGTATTTGAATAACGGGGAAATCGGAGTTCGCCTCGACCGCTTCCTCTTGATCGCCACTGTGTCAAGCGTAGGCTGGACAATCAGTCACGGAGAGAAGGAGGACACAACGCCCACTCACCCCACAGCAGCCGACCGTGTCGTAGGGAGACAGGACGAGCAGGAAAATCTCGACCTTGCGGCAGAGGCAGGAGATCACCGTCAGCACCACCGAGCAGCCGAGGTACATGGCCAACGAGTCACGCACGTCCTGGACACAGGACACGTGTGCTTCAATGTCGCGGTCTATGGCATATTCTTCTCGTTACTCACAATGTCGTATTTTACGTTTGCCGAATATAAAAGCGAAAGTAGGTTCAACGAGCGAACGCCGTTATCACATCTTAACACTCCGGCTCATTTTTTTCAAGCCCTGCTTATTCGAAAAGGAAACTCTTATTCAACATTTCGTAACGGGAAGAAGGGATGTTGTACACGCGTTACCATGGGTGTACACAAGCCTTACCCCTACCACCCTATTGCGCAGTTTGAGCGATCACCTGACAGTATATACTTTGTTTTATTGCAAGGTACTAAAGAAACAAAAAAAAATCGAAACACACTTACCCACTATGATAAAGGGGACTATGTCAGCATAAACCGAGAATTATCTGAGTACTTCGATACTTTCGCCGCTAACGTTCCACTAAATTCTCTCTAGTCGAACTGGTTGCCTTTCAAAGCAGAGATGCATCGCCTTATACGTCTACATACCCACTATTACAATAGCAGAACGAACATCACCATGGTTTAATGTATCCCTCAAACGAGTGAACAATAAGAAAAATCTCCTGTTTCAATCAGCCAAACGATCTAACTGTTCTTCCACATGGCAGAAGTATTACGCAGTCGAGAAACAATATGAAAAGTTAACTTCTCAAACTAATCACAAGTTTCTTTCTACCACTTTACCAGTTATGCTGCAAGCTAACCTGAGGCAATTTTGGAGAACCATTAATCCTAATCAATGGAATGAAATTTCACTTAATATCATCTCTGAACTTCCGATCCCTGAGACTGAGGATCCCTTAGTTCGGTTTTTTACTAATGAATCCCTTGACGCCTTGCCCGATTCACCATATACTTAGCGTATGCGCTCATGGAAAATATCACATTCGATCCCATCGGCATTGTCAAAGTAATTGAATCATTGAAGAACTCGTCATCCAAGGCAGTAGGCGGTGTCAACGCCAAAGTGATAAAAAATACTAAACAAGTGTGTAGCCTGTTTTTATCTCTCATATTCCAGGAATCGCTTAACAGCGCTTCAATTCCACATGACTGGCAGATGGGCAAGGTCCCCCCAGTCTTCAAGAAAGGAAGCCGATCATCACCGAGTAACTACCGCCCGATTTCTATTACAAGCGTCTCTTGTGAAATAATGAAACAAATTTTATACTCGCATACTGCTAACTTCCTAACATCCGCAATTTTTTTCACCCAAGTCAGCATGGTTACTGCAAAAATTATTCCTGTGACAGGCAACTTGCTCTTTTCTTGCACGACTTACGTTTAAACCTAGACCGCAACATCCCGACTGACATATTATTTTTAGATTTCGAAAAAGCGTTCAATAAGGTCCCCCGTGGTCGCCTCTTAATAAAATTATCCCGTCTTAACATTCATCCGTGTGTTCTAAGCTGGATTCGAGGGTTCTTAGCTAGCCGTCAGCAGTTCGTATACCCTAACCCACACTCCTCATCCTTAACACCCGTGCTTTCAGGCGTACCTCAAGGTAGGCATACTGCTGAACATCTTCAAGGGGCAGTGCAGTAAGACGAAGACAGAAGGCAGCAACACAGAGGACAGCGCTTCTGTCTTCGTCTTATTGCGCTGCCCCTTCAAGATGTTCAACCAGTACCAACTCGCCCAAATGTCGATCCTTCTAAGGTATACTGTACTTGGCCCCTCCTTTTCTTAATATACATTAATGACGTGCCTCGTAATATTTCTTCTCATATCCAAATCTTCACAGATAATTGTGTGGTCTACCGGGCAATTACTAACCCCACCGACCATTTCGCGTTACAAGGTGACCTATCACGCATACAAAATTGGTGTAAAACTTGGTTCATCTCATCAAATATATCTAAAACCGCGTTGACGTTTGTTCCCCGTGGTCGTAATTACGATATGCCTAATTAATGCATCAAGAACATGCAGACTGCACCAACTGATCCAATCAAATATCTTGGTGTGTATATCTCGCGTGACTTAACTTAGACCTGTCATGTTAACCATGAAATTCTGCTAATCGTACTCTTGCTTATCTACGCCGTAACATTTCCCTCGCTCTTCCCTCTATTAAAGAAGTTGCTTTCCAAACTTCTGTGCAGCCCAAGCAGGAGTATGCCGATGCTATTGTTGAACCCCACACTACAATAACCTGATTAACGCCCTCGAGTCGGTTCAGAACCGCGCGACACGATTTATTCTGACTGATTATTCGCACAATTCAAGCATTTCAGCATTAAAAGCACAAATAAGCTTACCCGCTCTAGCCTCACGCCGTAGATTAGCACATCTTAACCTTTTCCATAATTTATCCCCATTTCTTGCCTTTTGATAATCCGTACATAAAAAGAGGCCATCGCATTGCCCGCGCCAGTCACTCTAACGCAGTATATCCTCCACAAGCCCATACCGCGACTTTCCAGCAGTAACTTATTCTGAGTACAGCATGAGATTGGAATGGCCTGCCCATTGAAGTCGCCACTATCATCGTCCCCCTTTCATTCAAGTAGCCCATCGAAAACATCCCATTACAACTTGTATTATCTTTGTTTACCATTACCCGCCCACTCCCTCATGTAATGTCTATACAAGAGACCTTTGAGGATATAAATAAGCAAATAAACAAAAAATGAAGCCCCATTTATGCACCTATGAGGCTGCAAAGATGTCTAGTCTGTAGAATATTGAAAACTTCTTCCAGGGCATCTTTTGAGTAGCCAGTTGGTTTCGTATTTCTTTGTTTGAAGCTTTCATTGCGTTCTGATTCGGTGACAGTAGTCGGTGACAACTGAAGAAAGCAGTGGGAAAGACGCCGCTATACCCAACTAAAGGAAATGTGTATACATGCGCCAGCCAATTACCCTCGCTCATTTCTATATCGTCACGGCAGAGGCGAACTTCCTCCAATATCGGCGCCTCTTCAGAACTGTATTGCAGTGCAGAGGCGGGGAAGACAGATGCAGTGCGGTTTTGTTGTAATGTGTATTGAATTATTAGGTTACGACCGAGTATAGATTTATCGAGTGGAGATGCGTCGAGAGTTCACAAGTCCAAAAGTGGTTCCTGGACGTGTAAAGCGTCCACAGGGCGCGCGCTGGCACACAGAAACTCGTCACTGCGTATAGCGAGGGAAAAAAAAGAACTGTTTTATGTTTTATAGCGACAATTTTCTTTAGCTTCTTCGCGCACTTTTCATGGTTGTTGTATCTCGCCGTATAGAAAGAGAGGTAACATGAAGTATTGAAGAGGAAAGCAGGAAACTAAAGGAGGAAGCACAGTTGCGGAGGTGGAGAGAGCTTAGCCGGTGATTGGAGAGCGCTCGTGATGACGTCACCTAGATAACGGGAAGTAGCGATGAAATGAAGGCGTGCGCTAAACTCACATGACCGCTATTACATCATCACAGGGCGTTTATATAGAGCGTTTATATAGTGTGCGTCATATCACGTTTTATATGATATAAAAACACTCCTACGTCTCGAAGTAAAAACCATAAGGTTTGCCATGGATTTTGTTTTTCAAGAGTAAAAAAAAGAAAAAAAACTCGATTGTTGCCCAGCATTCGTGCCGTCTATATAGTTTTTTTTTTTTTTTTTGGACGCGTGTGTTCAATTTAGCGCTGTCAATAATGGATGCTCTAACAACTAACTAGCCCGTATTTCCGCCATTCCCATTCACAAGAAAACTATCGCCGACTTTGACACTCATCTGCGATGGTCTCTCCCCTTTCTTTACTTGCTAAGTTCCCACCGCCCCTTCTTTTTTTTTCTCTCTCGTTTTGCATGCGCAATGGCCGGCGTTTTATGACAGCAGCCATAGTCTTATTGCTATCCATTTCGACGACAGTCAGCGCTCCCCTGTGTCCCCGGCGGCTGCTGCACAAAGGCGCCATTTGCTGAGCTAACACAGTGGAGTAGCTATCTTCGTGTCCGTTAAGTTAACGCTGCGGTTATTGCTTCAAGCATGAACCGAGTAGCCCGAGAACAAGTTCCATCGAGCAGAAGTTCACCTACTCTCCGCCCGTAAGGGGCGAGGGGAGTAGCCATCCAGTGAACACTAACTTCACGACAACGACAACTTTATGACGGGGCAAAGATGGCGACGGCAACACGACGACGGAACGACGACTACTACATCAACTACGGCAGGATGACTCACATGCGACACGCATAGGATAGATTCCTGGGTGTGAACGGATGTGTTTCGTTTTTCATCTCCTCAACAAAACAAACATGTTTGCAAACAGTATGGTGTACTTGCGACAAATCCATAAAACCTGATACCGTCGCGTACACTTATCGTTCTAATCTTTATAATAGGTGTAACCCCAGCCCAGTGGTGTTACGCCCTTTCGAGCGTAGTTTTTGTGCTAGAGGCTGCATTTGTCCTCGCTACCAGTACGAGTCTATAGTTTTATGTTTGTAAACAAGAAACCTATCACCTCGTTCGCGCGCAGGCACATGAACCGAATTAAAAAAAAAAAACTTTTTTCGCTATTCTTTGTCAAGCCACTTCAATTTGTGGTCACAATAATACGTGGCTTCCTGTACAACGATAAAATGCTCAGGATCAATCAGATCATGTGCGCCTACCAGAATCGACTGTTTCGCGGTAGGTAACGGTAAGTGGCTATATGTGTGACAGCATGACCTAGAACAGGTCAATGCAAGAATATTGCATTGTTAGAAATAGTCCCTCATATTAGACACTTTGGTTTAGGAACAAATATTTGATACTTACACAACAGCACCTCACGAGCAGGCACCGGCTTCGAGATCTTATGGCGCCGTTGACGAATGTCTGAGCAGAAGTATGGAAACGAAAGCTGTTTAGAAGCAAGAAGACGTTTTACATCATGAATGTCCAAGATGGTAACACTCAGAAATGTCCCGTTTTTTATATATATATAAAGACGGTGACTCCGAAACACCATCAGAGAACCTTTTTCGAATACATGTTTCAGTTTAATTAGTGCTAAATCTCCCTGCCGCCTGCTTTCGCGACCGGTGAGGGTATACGGCTTTCGCAAGGCACCCACGAGACCGGGCCCCACTCACAAGTATCCCTGAAAGCATCCCTGCCGAGAAATGTCGAGAAGACTTCGCCGCCTTCGCCGCGCCACATCCCTCAGGAGCTGCACTCCTTGTCCTGCAGTCACTCTAATCTCGCGGGAAACGCTGGCATAACCATGTGTCAAGGCCGTCCTGGCGTCATAAGGTGCCGGACTGGGTGGCAAGCAAATATGTTTATTCTCTCTACGTCTATTTCTCAGTGACCGCTGTTTAGATTGTCATAACGGCTGCGCCTTCGACAATTCGTTCCGTGCATGCAATTTGAGTGCTTCGCTGACCTATTCCTTTGAAACACGGCTGCCACAGTCGGCAATCGAACACGCAACCTCACGTTCCGCAGCAGAACGCCGCAGCCTCTGCGGCCGTCACGGAGGGTAGAAAGGCGTGTGCTCACGATTTCGTACCGGCTTGCCACAACATTTAAAAAAACATTGAAACTCTAGTTAACGGCATAGGACGTACTAACAGTAATCGGAAAGGTAGTAACCTCTAATATACAATGACGACTTTGTAAATGTTTAATACCGTCTCTGATAGAGCTGGATTTAACAGAACACAAACACCGCACACAACTCCACACGCATATACGCGCGTACACAGGAGAACATATTCTATTTTGAAAGCATGGTATTCGTTAGCCTCTAAAATCGCACCACGTTCATATCAGGTACATTAATTAAGTTTCGGCCAGTACACTGCACAAATCACAACAAACGATGAAGGGCAAAAGCGCAATTACAGAACACCAAGAAACGGCAGCGCGGAACGCGCTAAACAACTCACACATTTGTAGCCACACATTGGCGTTTGTGCTTGTCTTATTCCTTTTGTGTCTGTGCTTATTGCGCACTAAAACGCTTTGGTAATCTCGGATGAACCAGTCGGACTGACCAGCACCGATGGGATTTTGATAAGTACAATGAGTTAAGCACGTATCTATGCTCAATCCCACAGCGAAAATACTCAAAATTATGCACCTGTACATTGCCTGAAACCGACTGTTTGCACAAATGTACGCCATGAAGTGACACGACATTTAATCCGGCAGATTGAGACAAAATTCATTTCACCTATATGTCACACTAACACTTGCTGTCATCACACAGTATACGTAATAATCTACCGGGTGAGACGAGCTGTGTAGTCGCCTTGACTAAATTAACATTAGCACTTCGTAACTGACTGCACCTGCTAACCCTGAATCTCTTGCGTCAGAGTAACCATATACGTAATGGAAAGCTAATGACAATCGAAACGAAGTAGTATCGACACAGTTATTCTTATAGTGAGGGGAACAAGAATGAAAAAGACGTGACACAAAGCGCTGGACTTTGAACTTTCTCCTTGTTGCGCGCCCTTCACATTCACCAATAGTTATTAGTGCAAAAGCTCAATAGCGAGTCAGTGGTGCTTTCATTTCATCAAATGAGTGAGTGAGACAGCAAGGCGACCAGACGTGACAATTCGGCGGAGACGGCCTTGCTTTTTATGTTTTGTTTTTCGGTCTGCATAATTATCAAATTGAAAGCCAATCATTCATTTTTGAATGAGCAAGCAAAGGACTAACGTCAGCATGCATAAAGCCAATGGAGTCATAAGGAAAATTAAGCGCACAATATAGAAGTCGCGGACGCTGTTTGCTCGACGCAGCTACATTATGTATAAAGGGCAGTTATTAGTGCGTTGTGTATTTATGCTATTGGTGTGAGCAAACATAAGCGTGCAACTTAGTTTACTTCTAGAAAGTGCTCACCAGTCGTGAATTCCTAAACGCTTTTCGACGAACGATGCTCGATCCCCTGAATGAAGCCACGGAGATAGGCCACATCGTTTGCTGATCTCTTTTGTCAGGATTAACTCACAACATAATAGCCTAATAACGTCACTGCGACGTCAGCAGACAGCTATGCTGCGCGCTTTTTGGCATCAGGCTTCATGACATTTCGAGTAAAGAAGATATCAGACTTGCATACAGCAATTAAAGCCCTATAGTGTTGTAAAAGCGAAGACGGCAGCTCGCTGCAGAGAGACCGACAGTATCCCGCTTGCCGGTATTGTTTCCTCATTTCCGCTTTTGACGAACTAAACGAACTCACCATTAGAAGGGCGGTGAGGGTGTTGACGTCGGCAAACACGTTGATAACATTGAGCAGGCTTCGAATGGTATAGAAGGTCATACTGCCTGCGCAGCAAAATGTGAATTGCTGTCGATGGTATCGTACCCAATGCAGTACCTGAAGTAAATTCTCGGGTTCGACACGTTGTATCCACGATCTGATTATGAGGCACGCCTTAGTGGGTCACTCCGGGTTAATTTTGACCCCCTGGTGTTCATTAACGCGCACCCATGATGCCGAGTGTACGAGCGCTCAAACGCTGTGCCTGGCCACAGATACCCAGATTGAGTTTGTGGATCTGGCATCAAGTAATTCCGAGCATGTTTAGCGCCGAGTACGTTACCCTGTCTGTGTAATGCCAGGGAAAAAAAAAAGGGGCAACCAATAGAGATGTCACCAGACGACTCTGCTCCCTATTGTGCCTTCTTAGCAAATACCCGATCGTCCGGCGTGGTTCAAACTTTCGGCGTTGTCGAGTTGCTAACTCTATTCGCCCTGTGTTTTTTCTAATCCCCACAACATATCAATGTATTTTTCGTCTCCAGTATGCTGATTTCGTTTTCTCTTGTTTTGTACGTATTCACATGTGGTCCATGCAATTGATAAAATGCCTTCAACTCATGAAGTTTATAGTAATGAAGCCCTTTTAGTAGCATATAGCAATATTGAGTTACTTTATCTTTTTACATTACAACTGCTTTTTACGTTCTTACATAGTACGGGAGGTAGTACAACATTTACTGACATCGGGACATCGTCCTGTATGTTCATACCAGGTCTTTTTTTTTTTTTTTGTCTACACCGAATTTTTAAGAACTACCTATTGCAGATAGCACAGTTGTAACTATTGAGCTAAATTACTCGGTGAGGTAGCCATTACTTCTACGAAAATCAAATTGCATATTTTAATAATTAGCATACTTACACTAATTAACTTTTTAGTTAACTACTCTACAGCACTTATCTAAATTGGCGAGTCATAGCCGCTGAGTTCGTAAGGCATATCCGCGCACTTGGAACGAATTCTCAGAACTATATCAGTTTCGAGATAATAAATTAGAAAGGGTCCGATGAAATGCGTTGGCGTTCCAGCTACTTTTGTGCTTCAAAGCGTAAAACAGCGTTTTCTTAAGAAGGTGCCGTTGCCATCCCCAGAATTTGTTACAAGTCGATAAACCTTGTAAGCTCACAAGATAAACCTCGTAGATTGAAATAAAGTGATATAAATTTAAATTTAAATAAAGTAATTTATTAAATATGTATTTAAATCAAGGGTTAGAATTGCGCTATTAGTCACCAGATGTTATAATTACCATGTTAAGCGCCCCTTACACTGTGCTCCGATAAGGAGCCTGCAAGGTACTGTGAATAAATAAATAAATAATTGCTACAGGCATTCTTTAAATTTGGTGCAGTAAAAAAACTATGTTGTAAGATACACTTGAGTTAATTAACTTGATCCTGATTTTCTTAAACCGCCATCCACCCTCTTCCTGCCTGTGTCTTTTGTGCAGCATGCATGAGTCCGGACAGTGGAGCGGCTTGAAATAATCTGTCTATCTTGCAGAAAGACCCTGATTTGCTCGGGGCATGATTTCTGACCCATACTTACTGCGGAAGACATCTGCGGCCTGGATGTTGGTGTATCGGTTCAGCTCTGCAGTGAACACCGAGAAGTTCGTTAAGAGGCAGGTCACGCAGCAGGTGTCTTCGAAACTACCTGAGACGTATATTATTCTGTGCCACGAAACCCCAAAATTATCTCGCGTGTAGAAAGAAAGTCCAATTTCAAAAGCATGGTCATTTGCTAAGCCTTACATTAAATTATTCTGCAGCTTCTGCGCCAAGGAGCCAATAGCCGCCCTTCATTGCAGCAGTTTGAAATTTTCATATAGGAAGTGCTCTTCGAGCGAGTTAAGTGACTTAGGTACAAATGTCCCCCGTACTGATTTTCGGCTGCTTGCAGTAGCTTTCTTATCGGGAGCGGGTCCCACGGATATTTCTTGACGTGGTCCCCTGGGAGCCCCTTTTGAAACCCCAGACGGCTGTAGGTGTCGGTGAGAGATGCCACCTCCAAACTTAGTTAGCATAGGCACAAGTTCGCAACCATAGTCCGGTGCTCGGCCATTACAGGATTTCAGTGATAAGGAACGTGTCATCCCCCAACCCGAACGCACCTCACTCAGTCAGATACTCATGGGAAATAATCGTGGCGTAAAGTATAGGTGGACAATTTAACCAAGCTCCTCGCAAAAGTGGATCGCTCCGCGACGGGGGGTCGAGCCACCGCTCTAGAAATTTTTGGGCGGCTTCATCCAGGAAATTATTGAAGAAGAAGACTAAGAAGTCAATGCCTGTTCATTTTGGACTGGTAATCAGTGTTTACTCTCTCTCTCTCTCTCTCTCTCTCTCTCTCTCTCTCTCTCTGATTTTGTGTGTAAAAAGAAAGGGTTGCAAAGTTTCGGTGGGTGTCCCTGCTTGATATGTTATGTCAAGGCAGACCCGCAAGGGCCCGTTCACATAGGGCAACGAGATGACCTTCACTGCCTATAACAGCAGGAGAAACATGCTGTCGGTGGTCCTGTTACATTGGACAACTAGCGGTATGTGTGAGACTGGTTCCCAATAAACGTTGACACTCGTAATGCAAGCATAGATACAATGAAACATTCCCTGAAAATTCTATCCCTTCCTTCTCGTGTCTTCTTTCTATAAATTTATTTACAACTTTTTCATCTTTAATGACAACTTGATAATCACACCTTATACATCTCCGCTATAGGACTGAACACTGTCACCAGGTTAGTGTTCTATTTTTCAGTCTGCGATTTTGTCCAACCCTTATCGCTTCTTTTATTATTCTATACAGCCGACTGCCGTTAATTCGACCTTAGTTAGGGCGACTTCTCGCTTAATCTGAACACACTGAAAAGTCCTGGCTAGAAACCCTACATAGCTATGGAAACAAAACTCGTATAGTTCGAACGCGAAAGCATGTCGCTTCGGTTAATTCGATGTCCACCGTTGCCTCATCACATGCGCAGCGGTCATTAAAAGGTTGAAAACACAAGAAAATCAGCAGATGCCACTATTGCTTCCCTAGACGTAGGACTACGGTGACGGCAGCAGGCAGTCCTTCAGTGATGTTGACGACTTGTGCTGTGGCCGGGTTGATGTCTCTTTTACGGATTTTGTCAGCGACGATCGCAATGCCGAGGCTCCAGGGCCGCTGACCGACGACGACAAGTATAGTTATTGTAATACTGTATGAACATAATCTGCCGACAACGAGATGCTACTTCAAGCAATAAAAAATATTTAAATTCGTTAATTTTGCCACTGTTCCTTAATTCAACTTTTCGGATAATTCTATCGAATATCGCGTTCCCTGAAGGGTCGAATTAACGGGAGTCGACTGTGTGTATAGATAGATAGATAGATAGATAGATAGATAGATAGATAGATAGATAGATAGATAGATAGATAGATAGATAGATAGATAGATAGATAGATAGATAGATAGATAGATAGATAGATAGATAGATAGATAGATAGATAGATAGATAGATAGATAGATAGATAGATAGATAGATAGATAGATAGATAGATAGATAGATAGATAGATAGATAGATAGATAGATAGATAGATAGATAGATAGATAGATAGATAGATAGATAGATAGATAGATAGATAGATAGATAGATAGATAGATAGATAGATAGATAGATAGATAGATAGATAGATAGATAGATAGATAGATAGATAGATAGATAGATAGATAGATAGATAGATAGATAGATAGATAGATAGATAGATAGATAAGTGCGTATGTTGAAACGTTGACTTACTGTACTTGTCGAAGCAGAAGAGAACGTTTCGAAAAGTGTAATGCAGTGCCGCACAGTGGAACAGCTAAAGGTAGGAAGAGAGGCAATTATACAGCGTTTTTGTCTGTTTGGCAAGAGCTGCCAGAGTGATCAAATTAGAACAAAATTTCATCTTACGAAATAAATGACGACTATTGTTGTCGCCGCCAGCACTGTCTTATTGGTCAATTCTGAAACAAAACGTGAAGAACGTGAATATGCGCTCAAGGCGAAATTTTTAACAAGGGGCCCTAATTACTACTTGTATATACAAACATATGTTAAATGATCAAACATTTTCATTGAGTAGCCACCAAATCAGCACCAACAACATTTATAGCATCTGAAAGGGAAAGTTAAATTTCACTTGTTTCGGTTTCCAACTTCACAAAATCTTGGAAGAAATATATTAAGAACTTAAAATAGTATTAAAGAACTAACGCCATAACACCACAACGGGTGCAGGTATAGTATTTCTGTAACCTGCGCCTGACCTAGAGTTTAACGCGACGACACCAGACCTATTCTGCATCTCAAGACATTATATATGCGGCTTTTACAAAAAAATAACGGGGGGAGGAGGAGGGGGGAAGATGTATACAAGAGATTAAATGTGATCGATCGAACAAGCTATCAAATCAAATCATTGATTGTATTATTACCCTGCGAACAACTAAACGTACTGGCTAATATTGTACGCTTTTCCTGGTTATTTTCTGAGGCCCTCGGTATCCTTTTATTCTTTTCGCTGATTGCGTAGCACGGGCCTACACGTTGGCTGCCTTCATGTCATTAAGTAGCCCACGAGGTTTTATTGGCCAGACGTCTGCTGCTATAAGCTAACGTATACTACACGACGGCCGAGTGTGGCTTCCGAGATCCCAGCGGCGCAAGGTGCGCTGTTTTGATATCGGAGGCCAAGCTCCATGCGGTTGAAAGTATACGTTCTACATCCGCCACCATAACCACTTGCGGCACTGGCTAACACTCCTGCGGCTAATCTTGTACACGTACTCAAATACACAAGAAAGTTGGTGGAAGTGCAGCTGACCGGGATAGCTTAAAGTGTGCACTGTATACCTAATGGTAAATCGTCGCGCGCGTACTGCGGACGGTGCGGGTTCGATTTCCATCGAGCCGGGTTGCCTTTCTTTACGCTTTCATTTCCCTTTACCTCACTACGTCAACATTTCAGTTCAATGTAACAGTCTTTTTTTTTTTTTTTCTGCGCTTTCCCTGACTTCATGGTCTGCTTGCTTCATATGGCAGAAACAGAAGGGGAAGCATGCGCCACGTAAGTTGAGTATAGCGGTTTCCAAAAACAGAACGAAGTATAAATACGTGATGCAACATTCTGCAATTTCGGAGCATCTACAAAACGAACAAAAGAAACCAATTTCTGATACATGCGGGCAGACAAGAACCACGGAGTATACATATATGACGTGCCGTAAAAGGAACAATTACAAAATAAAAGCAAGAAAAACGCCACAGTGTTATGATAGAAAAACAACACAATTTATATGTATCGGTGACACGAAGCACAAGTGATCCCAAATGCGCGACAACGTGAAAGATATAATCTCAAGCTATCTATCAAAGCCGAAAATCCAATGCTGACGAAAAAGAATCGACTGATGATTACGTGTAAATATTTAGCCCCTGTGGATTTTAATAATATCGACGCTATACTTTCAGACGGGGTAAAAAACAGCAAAAAAGGCATGGGAGATCGCGTGGCTCATACCATCATTTAAGTATAAACCCCATGCAAGCGATCTTGCACGCGACAGCGACAAGCGACGCGATGGAGATGGCTGTCGCGTTCGCTCGTCGCCTACAAGTTGCGCCCCATGCGAGCGATGACTTCGAGCGACGTCTCCCCAGTGTTGCCGGTATGAGGGCAGCAATATAGGCGCCGAAACTAGCGTGACGCGTGTTTTATTAACTTAAGTTGATGTATTTTACTGTAAAAAGCACCATAAAATATTTCTGAAAGTCTTGCAGTAGGTTCTTATCCTTGCACCTATAAAAATTCGATCGTTTGCTCGTTCCGTGCGACAATCGGAAGTACTGGAGTTATGTACATCCAGTTCCGGCTTTGCGCTATTGGCTAGTCGCTCATAGCACTTCCGGGCGACGAGCGGCGAATTCTAGATTTGCAAAACCGAGCGATCGCGCGACAAGACCGAGCGATCTGTTCAAGCGACAGCCCGATCCGTCGCGCGAACCCGTCGCTCGTCGCTGTCGCGCACAAAATCGCGCTAATGGGGTTTAGCCTTTAAGGCTAAAGAGCACGGGTTACCTTTCATATTACGAAAATGTGCACCTTTATGAAATTTACCACACGTATATTGATACATGTATTAACGAAGCGCGATGATGAAAGAAAACGGCGTATTCAGGGCCACATGACCGAGTGAGTGAGTGAGTGAGTGAGTGAGTGAGTGAGTGAGTGAGTGAGTGAGTGAGTGAGTGAGTGAGTGAGTGAGTGAGTGAGTGAGTGAGTGAGTGAGTGAGTGAGTGAGTGAGTGAGTGAGTGAGTGAGTGAGTGAGCGAGCGAGCGAGCGAGCGAATAAACCTTTATTGGGTCCAGCAAAACGCGATAAACGCGCACCCGGCTAATCCCACGACGGGACTGACAGATCTAGCCTGCCGGCCCGATCGCGGGCGCGCTGGACGGCCAGGATTTGGTCCTCAAAGACGGGACTTCGCAGGAGTGCGTCCCACTCTTCCTTGGTGAACTTCGGGCCCAGCGACCCGCACTCCCAGAGCATACGAGACAAAGTATCAACCTCACCACAGGCCACGCAATAACAATTCAGATAATTCTCGGGATATATGCTGTTAAGAGATGCCGAATTTGGCTAGGAGTTCGTTTGCAAGAGTCTGAGCGTGACCGCCTGTGGCCTGCTTAGCTTGGAGTGAGGCCGCGGGAAAACCCTTCTCAAGAAGTAAAAGAATTTAGTAAGTTCATTGTGCGTGATATGGGCGTCTCTGTGTCCGGGGAGAGAGTGGCCCGATCTGAGGGCAGCGCGATCGGTAAAGCCACGTACAGCCTCGTGGGCAGACTCGTTGAGGTTCAGAGGAATCCCCTCAATCGCCCTGACGTGGGCTGGGAACCAAAGGATGGAGTGTATGGAGGTGTCGCTGTGTTTGGCTCCTTTCAGAATTTGAATTACCTGCCGGGCTACCCGGCCTTTCTGCAATGCCCTGACGGCCACTTTCGAATCGCTATACACCCTTTCTCTCCGACAGTCTTGCATGGCGAGTGCAGTGGCCACTTGCTCGGCCACCTCGGGGTTCGTCGTACGGACGGAAGCACAGTTGATGACTTTGCCCAGCGTGTCCACGACGGAAATCGCAAAAGCCTTGCCGTCTTCGTATGCAGCTGCGTCCACGAAACTTGCTTCGATCTTGTCCTTGTTTATTTGCTTCAGTATATTCAATGCTCTTGCCTTGCGACGACCTGCGTTGTGAACGGGATGAACATTGCGGGGAAAAGGGGCGACCACGATCTTCGCCCCTATTTCTCTGGAGATTTCGGTGTCTTCAGCCAAGTTCTTGGTTGGTGCGAGTCCCATCTCCTCGAGGACACGCCTACCGGCCGGCGTGGTGGACAGCCGAATTAGCTGGGCCCGTTCCTGGGCCTTAGCTATCTCCTCCATGGTGTTGTGTATGCCGAGCCGAAGGAGGTACTCGGTATGCATTCTGATGGTCAGCCCGGGGGCTCTCTTGACGAATTTTCTAATGAGGCCATTAAGCTATTGCCGCTCGGCTCCGAGCCAGTTGTGCATGGCCACCGTGTAGGTGAAGTGGCACAGCACAAAGGCGTTGATGAGCCGAAGCAGGATGTCCTCCTTGAGGCCGCGATGTCTGTTCGTGACCCTTCGCACGAGGCGAAAAGCATTGTCGGTCTTCGCAATGATCTTGCGCAACGCAGTGCCGTTGCCGCCACCTGATTCGATGAACATACCCAGGATTCTGATAGTGTCGACCCTGGGTATTGGGTGACCACTCCGAGTGACCAGGTGAATGTCGCTTTCCGAGATCGGTTTCCAGCCCTTAGGTCTGCCGCCTTTTTCTTTTCTATGACATGACCGATGCCTTGTGAGTTTGCCGTTTCAACCTTTATATGCTTTACGAACTTCCTTGATATCGTCAAATTGTTGAGGGTGCAAGATCTGGGAGTACAAAGCTCCTGAAGTTCGAAATTTTACAGCGCTAGCTCTCACGGACTTTTAACTACATGCCTTGAACATTTCCGGAGTCGTCTGCCATTACACGATGCAAGAGTTTCTTAAAGCCACATGCCATTCTTCTTGGAATTGCTGCCGTTTTAAGAAAAAACATCTGCTATGCCTATCTATACTGAAAGCGATGTCCCCGAAAGTGGTAGATACAGGACGCTCCCCCAGCACAAAAAAAAACAAACGAAACCATCTGCGTCCTTACCGGTCATACTGTGGTCTCTGCTTCCTTCGATGCCGAGATGAGAGAAACCTGTGCGTGAGAGACACAGCTCGCGGCACAATTTGACGCTTCACAAATGACAGAACCGCAAACAGCTATATCTCACCTCCGCGCCTTCTTCTTCTTACAGGCACGTGACTATTTGACAGGAGACTGCCCAGACAACTTTGATATTGATTGTTGTTCGAAATTGTTGATAAGTAACAATATTATTAGCAACTTCTCTTTATTGTATTTCTTGAGATTCACAATAACATGTAGATCGAAGCATTGTTAAGATTATTTATTGTTCAACAATTATTATCCCCTTACAATTTTCTCTTCAGTTATCAAAGTTCATCCACATCTTTTTGTATATGCGTAAGAATTTCTACGCCTACCCAATGGGGGAACCCGTCCTTACGCCCGTCTGTCACGTAAGATGAATCGCTATAAAGAAATCAATCTATAAAACAAAATAAATTCGAAAGGAAGAAAGTTGTAGGAGGTGAGTTTCGAATCTACGACCCCACTTTCAGAAGCACCCTTTTTCTTTCTTTATTGCTTGTACTGAATTCACACAGAAATACATTGTGCAATCATACCAGCCCAGCAAGGGCTGAGGATAGAAACAATCAAAACTCTGGCATGTACGTCGGCCCTAAGAACCCACGCTTTCAGAACATGAATTTATCTGAACCATATGAATGTGTTGTACCGGCGGTACAAAACCGATGTCAAAGGAGAACAGTTTCTATGAAGGCTCTGTTGAAAGCTTTGCTAATGCTGGAATAAAATCCATATCTAGGACCCCATGTAGAACCGACTTGGGTCGTTTCAGACGTCAGGAAAATTCCAATTTTGCGAAAATTTAATGCCAAACACAATACCCCCGATGCGTTTCGGTGGTCCCGGGATGCTCCTTCCGTCGGGCTGTTCCTTCACTGACCGAAATGCCACCGATCTTTGAGGATTCTTGCGCTTTATGTCGCGCAACACAGACAGATGAGTACAGACCGATGAGCAGTCAATGAGTTAATAAGAAGTGATGAGGGGTTATATGGGTCCCATCCCGGTTGATAATGGTTCAGTGCGGATGGATAAGGTGCTAAAGAGCGATAAGGGCTGATAATGGTCGGAGCAATCCCGATACACTTAATAAGCATCGATAAGGGTTGAGAAGGGTCGAATCAAGTCCCATAAGGTTGATAAGAAACTATAAAAGTTGATGAGGGTTGGATTATGTCCGATAATGTTGATAAGGACAGATAAAGGCTGCTAAGGATCTGATCGATTGCGATAAGGTTGATACACACCGATAAGGGTTGATAAGGCTCGAATCAAGTTCTATAAAGGTTTATAACAACTGATTAGGGTTCATAAGGGCCGGATCTAGTACTTTAAGGTTGGTAACGACCGATAACGGTTGATAAGGGCTTATACTTGCGATTCGCTGGTGATATTGCCTTGCTTAGTAACTCAGGAGACCAATTGCAATGCATGCTCACTGACATGGACAGGTAAAGCAGAAGGGTGGGTCTAAAAATTAATCTGCAGAAAACTAAAGTAATGTTTAACAGTCTCGGAAGAGAACAGCAGTTTACGATAGGTAGCGAGGCACTGGAAGTGGTAAGGGAATACATCTACTTAGGGCAGGTAGTGACTGCTGATCCGGATCATGAGAGTGAAATAATCAGAAGAATAAGAATGGGCTGGGGTGCGTTCGGCAGGCATTCGCAGATCATGAACAGCAGGTTGCCATTATTCCTCAAGAGAAAAGTGTATAACAGCTGTGTCTTACCAGTACTCACGTACGGGGCAGAAACCTGGAGGCTTACGAAAAGGGTTCTACGTAAATTGAGGACGACGCAACGAGCTATGGAAAGAAGAATGATGGGTGTAACGTTAAGGGATAAGAAAAAGGCAGATTGGATGAGGGAACAAACGCGAGTTAATAACATCTTAGTTGAAATTAGGAAAAAGAAATGGGCATGGGCAGGGCATGTAATGAGGAAGGAAGATAATCGATGGTCATTAACGGTTACGTACTGGATTCCAAGAGAAGGGAAGCGTAGCAGGGGGCGGCAGAAAGTTAGGTGGACGGATGAGATTAAGAAGTTTGCAGGGAAAACATGGCCACAATTAGCACATGACCGGGGTAGTTGGAGAAGTATGGGAGAGGCCTTTGCCCTGCAGTGGGTGTAGTCAGGCTGAGCATGATGATATACTGGTCGGATCAAGTTTCATAACATTGAGAATGACACTGGGCTGTGTGTAGATTAGCAAGTGACAGACTGCTTACGCATACTTAGACAACTTCCAGAGGAGTTTGTGCGTGAACTTTTTGTACTATCATTCACTCTATTCACGACTGAACGACAGCTCAGATTTGGTAGCTCCATTTTCACTAAAGGACAAACAGCTACCCAATCGTGCCCCTTGTGTCTACGCTCATGTAAATATATCTACTACATATACGCACGATATGCACGACCACAAGCATTTAATTATTCGTAGCTACCGCCGAGAAATATTTAACGTGCACCTTCAGAAGTCACGTAAAATAAATTAGACCATAGCAAATGAGAATTCCGCTTTACGGGATGGCTCGAAAGCACTATGGACGACAATTATTTCTCACTATATTTGGCAAATTTTTGTCATCCACCTGAGGGTAGCACGAAGCTACCACGAAAACCTAATTTGGCTCTCTCGGAACAGAAACATCGCTGTTGGAGAAAAATTCATACTTTTCCAGAGATCGAGACCGAGTCCAACGCCTTTCCAGGACGGTCACCCTGCAATCTGCAATATTCTGCCACATTTACTGAGCCTGCGATTTAGTCGTAGATAAACTCGGCATTGTTTTTCGATCTCCTAGCCTCCTGGTTAGCTCAGGTGGTAGAGCAACCACCCCGGAAAAGTGTTGTTCCCGAGTTCGATACCCGGGGCGGCTTGCACGAACATTTAATAACAAAAAATAATAACGAATTTAAGAACGCGTCCTTGTGCGGATGTTCTTAAATGTTCCGTTGTCAATGGAACATTTAAGAACACGTTCTTAAATTCGCTATTATTTTCGTTATTAAATGTTCGTGCAAGCCGTCCCCGGACTTCGGCAAATTTGTCATCAAACGCGAAGCTTTCTTTCAGGGAAATTCCCTACGGCTATCAAAAAATAAATTATAGGGTTTTACGAGCCAAAACCACGATATGATTATGAGCCATGTCGTAGTGGGGTACTTGGGGTAATTTGGTCGACCTGAGGATCTTTAACGCGAACTCAAGGCACGGCACACTGGAGTTATTGCATTTCGCCCCCCAGGATTTGATCCCACCTCATCGTGCTTATAAGCAGTGCAACGCCATAGCTTCTAAGCCACCACGGAAGGTCTGTATGGGTTTCTTTTGTAGCTTCACGCTGGGTGGGTGGCGATTTTCACTTTTAATTCCCGATATTTCATAACCGCGCGCAGAAAAATATCTCCCGCGTGAAAAAGCGCTTCAGCGTTGCGATATGCTCATAGACAAAAGCATGAGAGAGAGAGAGAGAGATATGAAAGACAGAGACGTCGACTTAAGCGGGTGCGCTCTAGTCTGCTACTCAGCACTGGAGAAGAGGGAAGGGGAGGGAAAGTACTGGGATGGATGATGACGAGAAGAGGAGGAGTGAGTGCTTGAGTACAATAGACGGTGACCTTACTAGAGCCGTTCGTCTAGTTCCGTGTCATGCAGGAACTACACGGGCGCTTTAGTTGTCCGCACTGAAGTTGCGGTGTCAAGGGCCGAGAATAGCGTCCTCCGACAGTGGTAGCCTGCCAACGGTGGCTAGGAAATTATTCAATGTCTGTCGCTCCAGCATGTATGCTGGGCAATCGCATAATATGTGTTCAAGTGTTTCAGTCGTCTGACCGTTTTCGCAATCAGAGTGGTTCGACTGGACGATTTGGTGCGCGTAGCGGCGGGTGAAAGCAACGTCCAATCTAATCCTGCGTAGCAGTGGCACTTTGCTCCGCGTAACCTTCGCGAGCCAACGGAATTTGCCATCTGGGTCGATCACGTGTAAGCGTCTGTGGGTGTTAGGGTAGGCTCTGTATGTATTTTTAAGGTCCTGCATGAGTGCTTTGATAACTGAGTTAGGGTCAGGTCGCGAGCAGGCAATTGGTACTTCATCAGAGGAAGAAAATGCCTATGTTGCCTCACTGTCAGGGAGTTCATTGCCAATCAAATCACAGTGATTAGTCACCCATTGACAAGTGGTAAAGTGGTCACCTCGCTGGGCACTGTGATGAAGTTCAACGATTTCCAGCACGAGCAGGTAGTATGGTCCTGTCTTTGAGAGGAATCTTAGCGCCTGCAACGCTGATTTGGCCTCGCAGAACACCGCCCACTTATGAGGTATCTGAGTTCTCATAAAACGAACAGTCTCCCGTACAGCAGTCAGTTCCGCAGCCGTAGATGTCGATGTGTGGTCCAATTGAAATCGCCAGGTGATTCCAAGTTGCGGGATAACAAACGCAGCCGTTTTGGCAAATGGTGTGGCTGAAACATCGGTATATAATTCTGCAGTCCCACTATATAATGTAAACATATGGGACAGGTTCAGCTGTTTCAAGCCAATGGAAGAAACTTGAGACTTCTTCATATTTCCAGGTACTTCAAGCCTCACTAATGGCCTCGGTATTGTCCGGGGAAGTGTTTCGGGGATGTCGGTGGCCTGGAACCTGGACGGTATAATGACTGCGTCACATGAAATGGTCTTAGGAAACTCGCAGTCCCGGTTGGTTCTTGGAAGTGGAGGAGGGGGAGGAAAATAAAGAGAGAAGGCAGGGATGTTCTTGGAAGTGATGGCAGAGGATGGTGTGAGGGTCTGGTCAGCAGGCGAAGGTAGGTTCCCACAGGTTCACAAGACCTGTACACGTACAGGCGCCGATAAAAGTGGTATACTCCACGCAGCGGGAGCCGGAGCAGCGGCACACTGCATTGTGACGCCATCTACATTGACACGAGTCAAGCGACATGCCTGTAGATAATAAAGGGCACCCATTGGCTGTCTCGATCCCAGATGCTGCCTGTAGATGGCGTTGCGATACAGTTTGCCGTTGCTCTGGCTCCCGCTGCGTGGAGTATACCACTTTTGTCGGCGCCTGTACATTGGGCAAGCCCGTGCTTCCGCTATTGTGCCTTTGGCTGAGGTGCAGCAGGTCAAGGCATGTATCCGCAAAGTTTGTGCCTGAAGGCTCTCCAGCGTGAGCAGACACGATGACCCGACGTTTGATAGCACAGGCACGCTGTAACGTGTGTAGCCCACAAAAAACGTCTGATACACTTGGAGCAGGCTTCGTTCGGAAGAGCCCCCCCTTCAGTCCCGGTATAACAAGGAGAACGTGTATGAAGCTTGTGAGCTTAGTCCAGAGCGCAGCAACACGTGTTGTCCAAGAAAGATTGCGGTCTATTATGACGTCGAGAAATATGTGGTGAGTGACTAAAGTGAGCGCCGTTCCGTCGACAACAATGAGATATTATGGGCGCATGAATGCCAACACTGCACACAAGTGTTGTTGTTGTTGTTGTTGTTGTTGTTGATGATGATGATGTTGTTGTTGTTGTTGTCGTCGTCGTCGCCGTCGTCGTCTCAACACATGGCTCATACCCACGGGGGGATTGACCACACTGGAGTCAATGAAATGTGCATGAAACAACAACAAAAAAGGGTAATAAGCAAAAAAACAAAAACTAGGCATTAGCCAAAGGGATGTTTGTCACGCAGTATGTTTCTTAAGTGAAACAAAGTGATTACTGTGTTCATTTCTAGTTTCTTTAGCTTTTCTCTAAGCTTTTTTCTCACATCCTCTCTATCTTTAGATTCTTATTTCATTTCCTTGTGTTCACTGAGCATAAAGTTAATTAACTTTATTCTCCAAATTCTTTATCAACGAAATATTTTAGATTTTTTCCTGGATACATCATCCATATTTTGTTTCACTTAATCTGACCGCACAACTGCGTGTTATGTTTCTCCTTTTCCGTTATTTCGCATATTTCCCTTTGTATAATTCTTTTCTCTCCTTAGAGCATTCATTTGTTTGACGTGTCCACCCGCCACCCGATTCTTGAACGATCCCCCGCCTCTTTTTATTTTTTTGTATATGTTCCTCAACTGAGCATCATCATCATCATTATTTTTAGGTCCCCGGTGCGACTTCCACAGCGCTCAGGTAGAGAGAGGTTTTTGTCAATAAACCAATGCGCCAGGCCTCATTTCCAATTATGTACATATCGGAGATGTTTGCGTGGTCATAGAACACGCTCCTACAGATGATAAGGGTGGCACAGGAAAAAGCACACATATGCCATTACATAAAACAAATGCACACAGCACGTACACAAGGAAACACAGAGTGGCAGTTAACTACAGTCTTTCGGTGAGGCCCTGTGCCACATCAAACGATAACTGTTATATTTCGCGTCCTACGGTGTTCACGTTGGCAAAAATTCGGCAGCATGTTGCACTCCTGTAACACGTGCAGGCCAAAGCCTGCTGCACACGTGGTAGTGCATTAAGTTATACGATCGGAGAGGTCAGACTTCTTGCAAGGCATAACGATCCGCAGTGTGCAGTAAACGTATGGCGCTGTAGGTCGACCTCCTCAAGAACACATGCGAGCGCCCAATGCGCCACTTAAAGTTTCTTTCATTCTTTCTTTCCGTCATCCTTTCTTTCTGTCTGTCTGTCTTTCATTCTTTCCTTCTTTGTTCTTACTTTGTTCTTTCGTTCATACTTTGCTTCGTTCTTTTTATTTAGTTTATTCATCCATATTCAGTCATTGCATCTTGACTTGCTGACAGGGGTATGAGCCATTCCTGATGATATTTTGTCTCACTGGACTAGACGCCGCTTTTTTTCGGGTATGAGCCACTGCAACGAGCGATATTTAAGGCAAAAGCTTTAAAAATGTGTTTCTGATAACGGGCATCAAACTTTAGTGCGCACAGTGCTTAATCTGCAAGATGCAAAGATTGCACATGGGCAAAGATATCACTAAGAGACGGCGCACAACACGAACCAACCAAGAAAACGCAAGGCACACAAAGGGCACAAACGGTACCTTTCAAATCGTTGTCGGATCATTTATTTAAGGTATACTGACACATATGGCACGTTTAAGTTATTTTTCGCATTTTCACGGCTCTCTGTCGAAGACACCAGCTCAAAGTCCGTTCACTTTCCCATGGCGAAAATTGTCCAAAGAACCTTTTCTCTCAGCGCCACAGACACCGAGCTTTGCCGCACAAGGCGTTCAGCTGCCGCTTCGTTCGCGCTCATGATGCCGGTTCTCTGTACGAATGACACATGCCCACCGTGGGGGATCGGCCAAGAGTTGGGCGGTTTGGAGAAAATTAATGAAAAAAAAGTTTAGGAGAAAAAAGAAAGAAACCAGAGAAACGTGTATTCTGCTCGGCGTTCTAATTAGTTATTACAATTGACTGGTTTAGGAAGGCAGCTGGTTGGAATAAAAGATGAAGTTTTTCGTAGCGATGCAAACATAGCAGTGCCAATATTCTGGTGCCACTAACGTCTCGACCCCAATGTGGAAGCTCCAAACGATAGCAAGACTGGGACGTTCATGCTAAGGCCAACCTTTTTTAAAGGGTCCTCAAGCATCTTTTTTCTGACTGAGGAGAACCGTCGCCGCGTAAGAAGAAAGGAGTCAATTATTTCTGGTGCCTCGCACTGTATACACAAAGGAGATGCCGCCGTACCCACCGCTACTAGATACTTCTAGTAACGTTGGCCGTACCAGCCCTGCGTGCTTGGAAATCTAGTGTCGGGATGTAGCCTTGTTGATGTAATCTCTCATTTGCGTGCTGTGCAGAATTTACGGCTCCAAGGGAATAGTAGGTGGTGATAGCCACAATGCGAAGCCACACCAGATTTACATAGCTCATTCATCATTGTAAATCTAAATCTAGCAACAGTGGTATAGGCGGGTGGGAAACTAAAAGGCCACCCAGGGAAGCCTTTGCTCATGTGCCTGCACACTCATTCGAAGGCAAGATTTTGTGCCCAGGCACCCAAATTAAACGAAGCAAACGCAAATGAGACGAAGCCAAGAGACATAATGCTTGCAAAAAATTTTTTTAGTCACTACACGTTGGCGACGAGCTTTCGCGACGTGTTCGCGAGCGATGCAAACGCGCTGATTGCTTTAATATATTAATGCGTCAGCATCCGCAGCACTTTCACGACCGTCATGGTGAGAAGAAGAAAGGAATGGGCTCCGCTGTCAACCGCCGTCGCCATCCGAAGTCGCCCCCCCCCCCCCCCGACTTGATACAGGTTTTTTGTTCGTTGTAGAGCCCAACCTGCACTTCCTGCTGCAATTTTCAGTATTGCGAGAGGGGCTGACCATAACTATAAAGTTTATATGCAGTACACACAAGCAACTATATAATACGCTCTTCAGAACTTCCATTTAAATTCTCTCGGGAGTCATCTCCATTTACCTACACAATCTGATATAAAGGGCAGGCTCTCGCGATTGAATTGGACAAACTTTAATGCAGGTCCTGCAGGACGCACATCAGCGCGGAGTAGGCGTCTCCCACGCAGGGATTTTTTTCCGTGGTGATGGCACGTCGGCGATATACAAACCTTGGGCAAAATGACGGTGCATACAAGTTTTGTGTCCTGGCGCGTAACCTGCAAACGCTCAATCTGGGGTTCCCTAGCTGGGCCGACAATGCCCTTCCATTTTTGCCCCGTCCCAGCCATGCCACACATGTCAGTTTCTATATACCGAGCATCCTAGGCTTATACTCAGGAAAATTGCGTACATTTAAATCAGGCATGGGCGGCAACAAAGGCGGATGCCATTAACCACGTGAGTTGCACCCCGCTCCCTTAAAGTACATCGCCTAACGCTAAACGAATCATTTAAGCGCACTGGACGCGTATCTTTGACATGAGTTATCAAAGGCGCCATGCCGTGTATCGGCGGGTATACGAAGCGTCCGGCGAAGTGTCTGCCTTCTACTATTCAGGAAATTAGAAGCAAGGTCAAGGACAAACTTCATTTCACAATCGAGAATTTCTACTTTAACGAGTTTCAATTACACATTGAGAGGCGGCGTTAGACACTGCATTATTAGAACAACACCATCAATTTACTCGCCCACACTGCACACTTCTCAACGGCAAGATGGTTCTTGAGGCTAGTTGACATCCGTGCTTTTAAAGGTCTGGCAAAGCTTCGTTAAAGTCGAACTGCAGCGCAAATAAAATAAAGCGGCATCGCGGGCGAGTAGACCGTGACCGCGAAGCCTCTCACCTATACGTTGGACGAGGATGCGTCGGAGGCCAGTCGGGGCCACCCTACACAGCCATTAGCTCGAATCAGGGCGACTATGATGCCACCCCGCCACAACACTAGCTCAAACCTGAAGCCAAGGCATGCGAAGAGCCTCCACCTTGTTCTCCACGTAGCATAGGCAATAGCACGATCAATTCGCCGCAAGAGCCGCTCGAGAGGCAAACAAGAACACGAGAAGAGGCCAGCGAGTTCTGATCTGCAATGTTGCCGCGAGGCAGGATTCGGCACAACCACACTGAAGGGAGACTTGTGCAGTCCGAAACACACAACAGTCACGTGAACCAAGGGTGCGTCTACAGTTGGAAAACTCAAGAAGCACAGCAAAATCATGGGCTAACAACTGCGTAATTGAGTAAAGGCAACATCCTCTGATTTCCACTCGCTCCGTTTGTACACGTTGACGCGCTGTCAGAGGCGCGTTTTTCACAAGTCTATCGAAGCGGAAGAACATGACTGCAACCACTTTTTTTTCGTGCATCTTGCGATAATAGCGAATAAATAAGTCTAATTATTGAAAAAAAGAAACAGAGCAACTTCTATACACTTCGTGCGCTATGCGCACACCCCACACAAGCACTATAAAAACATCCACATCGAGGTAACTCAAAGCAGCGGACACCGGTTAGGAGGGTTCATCGGGTCGCCGGGAGCACAGCCAAAAGCTTCAGCGAACTCGGGTACGTGTCGCAGCGATATATCGCACACCGGCTCTACCGGTCCCTCGGAGGCCTGTCCTCTGCAATGGACGTAGCACAGCGAGATGAAGACAAGCTGAAGTCCGCTGTACTTCTCCAGCCCATGCACCGTGCTGTCCGATGCACGCCTCACCACACTGTCGTAAGCGTCCACGAGAGCGCCGAGGCCGACAGTGCGCTCTGCGTGCTGTTGGCCTGCGTCGATTGAGCCGCCCTCCCGCATGCACTCGATCATGGACTGCGACTCGGACACGTTACTGTAGGAGTAGAGAAACAAGCTGCCCAGCGCTTTGGCGACCTCGGATCCGAAGCCGCCGTAGTTGAGCGACGAAGGCAGCCTCGAGTCGAAGAGCGGATAGGACAGGGCGTACGGCATCAGCTGGAAATCCCTCTTGCCGTATAAAATAATGTGGTAATTCAGCTTGTACACGGATTGCATGGTATCTTCCACTTCCTGTGGTCGTTTGATGAGAGCCGACAGCTTCCAGTTGTCCACGAACGAGTCTGTCGCGTCCGGCAGCTGGAGTCGCTTCTCGGTTCCGCCCTCACCGCTGTGTCGCTCGAAGTTGAAGAAGACCGTCGCCACGGAGGACCAGTTGCCGACCACGGTTACGCTCTCGTCGAAGTACGTCCAGTTGGATAGGCGGCGCAAGAAGGCACTTCGCACTGTTAGCGTCATATTCCTGGCCACTTCACCTGCGTTTCCCTTCAGAATGTCGGCGTTGTATCTGGCGAACGGTGCTTGTATGGAGAAGTACATGGCCCTGGTGACGCAGAACAGTCCGTGGTACGCTTTCGTCGTCTCATAATCCGTGTCATAGTAATTGTGGATGAGGGCCTCGTTCGCGAAGAGTGCCGCCGCTTGAACCGTGCACCAGGAGACAAACGTGTGGAACGAATCCGAGCCGTTCCATCTCCAGACGCGCAGAATAGATTGCACATACTCGGGAGTCGTACTCGTGACCGATACACGTGCGGCCACGCTCACGTCGAGTTCTTGAAGTACCGCGCTCCACTTAGCCTCGGTCAGCCCCAAGTCCGGCGCATCTAGAAAGCTCTCAACGCGATGCGCGGCCGCCGCGCGGGCGCGAGAGTATTTGACGACTTGCAGCGCGTAGGTCTCGAAGTTCTTCATCTGCTCGTACGTGACGCTGTCCGTGTCGTTGCGCCTGAGGCGTTCTTTGAGAAAGTCGAAGTATACGTGGCCGCCACGGCTCGCGCGCAGGCGCTGGTGTTTCTTGACCACGAACAGGAACAGCTTTCCGATACTCGCGACTAGCTCGACCCCTTCGCCGTGCGTCACGACATCGAAATCGAGCAGCACGTCCCAGCCGAGCTTCATGGCGACGTAGAGAAGCGAGCGGAGCACGTCCGCGTCTCTCGAAGGCTGAGGCCACACAATGCCGGCGTCGTCGAGGGCCTTCCGCACGGCTGCCAGCTCGTCCCTGCTGCCTTCGAGTATGGCCATGCAGCTGCGGTACACGGCGGCGGCTCGCTGCTCCTCGTTCTGTCCAGACGGCGGCACTTGGATGCTGCTCAGCGTCTTAGAAAGCCTGTCCAGCACGCTCTTGAACTGGTCCTCCCACACGGAGAGTTCGTTCGCCTTCTGCCAACCGCCGCAGACGAAGCGCGTGAAGTTCTTGCACGGGTTCACGGAGTCGTCGATGGACGAGCGGAGCCGATGTGAGTAGGCGAGGCAGGCGTGAGTCTTGCACACGTTCGAAAAGGGCTCCTCCGCGAAAAAGGCAGCCTTGATCGCCAGCGCAACCAAGGCAGATGTGAGAATGACCGTTAGCACACACGCCGAGAGCATGAGACCCAACTTCAGCGACCTAGGAATCTGAAATAAGAAACATTAGCCGTTATGTGAACAAAACGATCTCGATATATATGCCTTTCTTCTATATTTAATTTGGCAGTACAGTCGGTGGTATTTCGGTGTGATATGAAGTGGTCTCGGGTATCAGTTGTATAGGGGAAATTGCGACCGCAATCAATTACACCAATCTTTGCTAAAGGTTTCGAAAGAAATGATGAATATTTCAAAAAAAATATCCAACAAATTTGACCTCTTAGTAATGTCCAGTTTGATTTCCGGAAAGGAGGTCAACAGATTTCCTATTTTTCTTGATTGTGGCGCGAAGTACATTTCGTCAAAAGGGGACGGAAAAAAGAAGACAGTGAAGCGCTAAACTACCAACTGTTTACTGACAGCCTCAGAAACATACAGAAAAAAAATCTACTTCCGCGCGTGCGCACAGAGCCAAGGTGTGACGTAGAACTACATGGTCATGTTAACGTATTTCGAAGAAAGCACATTTCTGCAGAATACAATATGATACATGTATCGCTGACACAATCAGGCCCTTTCTTTTTAATATATAGAAAGCTTCTAATAACTTCATAGCAGTTCGGTCCCCACTTTTACCAAGAATCAATACTTGCTCGAATCATGGCGTATAACGGCAGGCTTTACAGTGCGCAGGAAGATGCGCATTGTCACATTTACCAATACTATTAGCATGCTCCATAAGCCTGTCAATAATACAACGTCCCGTTCGTCCAATGTAGGACAAGCCGCAATGGAGGGGAATCTCATGGACTACCCCTTCAACACAGCGCATGGAAGATTTTTTTTCAAGTTTCAACTTTCAAAATTTCAGGAAAGTTAACGCAAACTGTATGCAAACATTGTACGGCCCCTTAGCCAAAGGCAAGTAGTGAGGCCACTTACATAGGTGCGATTGGCAGTAAGTTTGTTAGTAACACATTTATGCACTGAAGAAATGTCAGGAAAACAGTACTTAGAAAAACAGCATAGATTAAAAAGCACACTTGGTTAGTAAGGTTACTACTAAACAAAATCTCGTTTCCGACTTAACATAAAAACGTTTATATACAAGTGCATACTGTTGGTCGCGTACGTGGGATGAACATTTTCAGACAGGTTCCGCTGCCATTTGCTGAATATATTATTTTTCAACTAATGTGATACATTTCTCTTTGTTTTACCTCCAATGGCAAGTTGTTCCATGTATTTATACCGATAAATTCCACTAATCTCTGGCAATACATATTTGTCAGTGATATGTTGAAGTTGCCAAAAGTTTTGTTTCGTGTTGGACCAGCTGGCATATTTAATATTGATACATGAAGGGGATGATTGTCTGTTATTATGCTATTAACGCATTCGACCATATTTATTTAGCGTAAAGAATCGAACGGCAGTATTTGTAATTTGACAAAAATTGCCTTACTTGTTTCATTTCGCTGACAGAAAGTAAGCGTGCGGAAGGCTCGTTTTTGCAGGCGTCGGATAGGTTCTAGGCACGCTGTAAAAGTATATGCCCATGACTCAATGCAATACATTAAATGAGATTGAATAAACGAAAAATACAAAATGCCGAGAATTTTTGCTTGAAGATGTTCCCGTGCGTGGAGAAGAGCATAGCAGCCAGATGCTAGCTTGGAGCAAAGGGCTTCTATGTGGCATTGCTAGTTTAGATGGTTGTCGAGAATAACGCCGAGATAGTAATAACGTCGGTATAGGAGTCGGTGCGTTCGAGTGGACACTGATTAATGGACAATGAAATAGAATCACTACTGACGGTTTTGTGACGTGAATGAAAAAGAGTATATTTAGTTTTTCTAGTATTTATTGTCAATTTATTCGCCGTAAACCTTTCAAAAACTTTAGAAACCTCTATTCGTGTTTTCTATTTCCTTGGTGTTGTTACCTGTGATTATCAAAGCAGTGTAATCGGCATACATTAATGCATTGGAGGACGTTAAAATCTGGGGCAAGCCATTGGTACAAATTGTAAAAAAAAAAAAAACACAGCGAACCATGCACAGATCTCCGTGGCACTCCTGTTCTCAGATGCTGAGGGGATGAGATTATCTTGTCTATATAAACGATTCGTTTTTTATTTTGAAAATAACTACGAAAGAATTCAAGTACATTATCGCAAGCTCTTTGGCCAGTCGGTGCATGAAGTTGAAAAGGGTGGTTCCAGTGAAACACAAAGGAAGCGCACACAAGGAAAAGGCGTTAGGCACGGACGGAGGCTGGTCTTTCAAATGTAGTTTATTGGAATTCACATTGCCGCGCATAACCTCCAATGCATGCGCACATTCAACTCCTCTCAAGACATGTGTGTCCGTCCGTGTCTGACGCCTTTTCCTTGTGTGCGCGTCCTTTGTGTTTCACTGGTACCCCCTTCTTCAAATTCAAGTACGTTGTTGCGAAACCCATAAGCGCTTAGCTTATTAAGTAGGATATTATGATCAACGGTGTCAAAGGCTTTCTTTTTAATCAAGAAAAACAACTGCTACTAGTTGGTTATTATGAAGAGCGTTGTTTATTGCCTGTGTTAATGAAAGTACTACTGTAGACGTAGAGTCAATAGGTCAAGAACCATGTTGTTGAAAGCTAAGTACCTCATACTTTTTGAAAAAATAATTAATACGCTTAGCAAGAAATTTTTCGAAGATGGCATTGATAACTCTAAGAAAA
The DNA here is from genome assembly GCF_023375885.2 of Dermacentor andersoni. Lineage (NCBI taxonomy): Eukaryota > Metazoa > Arthropoda > Arachnida > Ixodida > Ixodidae > Dermacentor > Dermacentor andersoni. The sequence goes on from NC_092817.1 coordinate 72,335,987, forward strand.
GATGTGGGGCGATAGCATGATAGGTCAGATTTGTCTATCCCTTTAAAGATCGGGGTGACCTTAGCAGCCTTTAAAAATGACGGATATATTCAAGTGCACAATGAGTGACTGAATGAGCGGAATAGCATTGAAACCAATATATCAATGTTTTCTTTGAGTAACCTTACAGTTATGCCTTCACGTCCTGATGCTTTCCCAATGTTTAGTTTGTTTACAGTATTAAGTATTTCATCCCGATCAGTGGCGCTCTTAACAAAATAATTAACAATAGAAGTGACGGAATATGTGGGCAAATTATGATCGGGAAGCATTTATTCTAGACTAGGGCCTATGTGCTCTGCTTGCTAGAGTGGGAAATAACTTCGTCAGCAATCTGCCATATCCTCTTGGAGTTGTCTGCAGCTTGTTCAATCAGCCCTGAGTAATATATTTTTTTCGCTTACGCAGCACCGATACTGTTATATTACGGGATTTTTTATACTCACTTAAGTCGTAACTATTGGCTTTGCTGCGTGTTCATTTATGGTACCAGTAGCCTTTCACCTTTACTAGGCCTAGTATATTATTTGTCATCCATGGGCAGACGCATTATCATAGGAACGCTTCATAAATTCACTTTGGCTATTCTTTAAAATGTCTTTTAAGATCTGAATTAGGTCCGAGAATTCAGTGTTGAGATCATTATGATAAATAGTGTCTGTTCTGCATGCCAACAAAAAGTTCCGTGCATAAGAGCAGAAGCAGCACGTGACAGGGCACGTGCTGCTTTTGGCAGTCCCGCGGCCCGTCGCGTGTGATCCGGAGGCGCAATTGAGCCAACGCGATGGGCCGCAGAGCTGACGGAAGCAGCACGCCAAACCTTTCAGACGTTGTATTGAAGGTGGAGTCTATGAGATAACCCTAGACTGCGACAGTTCCTACATTGGACAAACGCGACGTTGTATTAATGACAGACTAACGAAACATTCTAATATTATTGGTAAGTGTGGCAATGCGCATCTTCCTGCGCACTGTAACGGTGCTTTGAGCAAGTAGTGATCCTTGGCAAAAGTGGGGACCAAACTTCTAGGAAGCTTTCGGAAGCTTTCTATATTTAAAAAAAAGGGTCTGATTGTGTCAGCGATACATCTATCATGTTGTATTCTGCAGAAATGTGCTTTCCTCAAAATATGTTATCATGACCATGTATTTATACGTCACACCTTGGCTCTGTGCGACGCGCGGAAGTTGTCTTTTTTTCTGTATGGTTCTGAGGATGTCAGTAAACAGTTGGTAGTCTGGCGCTTCACCGATTTCATTTTACAGCGAAGCTGTACATGGCTAGCCGATTCGTCCATCCGTCAGTCGCCTGTACGCCGATAACTCCTCCTGTCAACCCCAACGCATGCCCGAAAAAAAAAGAGAAAGAGAGCCGTGCGATTGGCTGCGCCAGTAGTGACGTCGTTGCTCTCCGTCACAGCCGAGCGCACGCGCAGCAGTTTCTCTCCGGCTCCGAAATGGGTAGGCCACTCGTCATACGTACTCCTGAGGAGCAGGCAGCTTTCGATCAGCAACCCCACGAGAAGAACCAGGAACGAGTTTGTCTACTCCGTGCCTATGCTGCAGCCCTAACACAAGAACAGGCTCATGCAGCCGAGCGCAAGCAGCAACTGCGTGCCGAGGATGCGGCAGCATATATATACCAAGCCGTCGTTTAATGAACCATCGGTATTAACCCAGTGATTAACACCGGGGACGCACGTTTCACCTTCGCTGGTTAACCATCTGTACGGAGTGCTTGGGCGGTGATTTTTTCTGTCCCCTTTTCACGAAACGTATTTCGCGCCACAATCAAGTACCTAGGAAATCTAAGCACCAACTTGTCCAAGGAGTCTTTTGGAAGGTCTACAGAGTGATTGTTAAGACCTAAGGAATACATCTTCTAAGCATCCAGAACAGACTCGATACTTTAGGTATATACATGATTTCACTGTTTTCAGGTTCTTTTGACCAAATATATTGTCGCATAAGTTAGAAATGTATGGCGTTCGCGGGGCAAATCTCTAACTTTAGTTGTCGTAATTTAACAGATAGGTCACAGTGTGTCGAAAAAATTATCGATTATCTTCACTGCCAGTTAGTAGCGGTCTGCCGAAGGTGATCCTTATAGGTTCCCTTTTGTTTAACGTCTTTATAAGTGATATTATAAACACCGGCACAACAGTGCAATTCATAGTATTTGCTGACGATACCACAGTGTTGCTATCTGGCGCATATGCAGATGGTTGGCAGAAAGATGTAATAAAATATTAGGCAATAATAAATTATGGTCACTCTCTATGGAATTAAATAGAATATTAGTATATATTCTTCGGAAACGAAGGTAAATTTTCAGATAAAAACAAGACATTTAGCTTTAAAGTGGATATGTGCGCAGGACATAAAATCTAAATTGTTGATCAAGACAACATATTTGTTTTAACGTTTTTCTCTCACGTAATTTATGATACTGACGTACATAATATCTCTATAAACTTTCCTTAACGGGATCTTTATCGCGTTGTCGTTGACTCGATCCTTCCAACGCAAATAAAGGTCCGCATTTATCACGTAATATTAGGGCCTGTTTACGCTCGAGCCGCCCACCGCCGCAAGCCGCACCGCACGCGTGCGGTCGCGCGAAAAATTGCACATGTTGAACACTTGTGCAAAAATTTCCGTTTACACTGTGTTCTGCACAAATTTCGGTTTACACTGTGTACACAGTGTAAACGGAAATTTTTGCACAAGTGTTCAACATGTGCAATTTTTCGCGCGACCGCACGCGTGCGGTGCGGCTTGCGGCGATGGGCGGCTCGAGCGTAAACAGGCCCGTAGCCTCGCACATTAACTACTGCAGTTTGGTTTGTCTTACAACTCAGTGATATTTATATTGAATACTACTTTGGAAAAGAAAGCTGCCCGTCACAACGCCTGCAATGATTACACCCGACCTCCACTTGCCTCCGCACTCAAAGCATGATTAGGATCGAAGATATGTACGAGTTTCACGATCTGCGTTCGTTTCACATTTCCTCTTCTGCTTTTAAACTTCAGTCAGACTACTGCGCTTCTGCAGCGAGACAATCATGATATAAATAATCATAACATGGACGAATGCATTCTTATGCCCCGTTTTCGTACCTATATTAAACGGAATATTTGTTATTTTAAATAAACAAACACTTAGACTAACCAGTGTAAGTTATATTTCGTGAGAACTTTCTCAAGCGTAATTTTCTTTAATAAAATGCGTGCTTTTTTAGCACGTAACAATGTTCCATGTAACAAGCTACTTTTTCTTTCTCACATCCTGTGTGTATTTTGTCTATTGGTATTATTCCTTACACCAGTGGTGTTTTTTATTCTATTAGAATAGTTAGAGTGCGCTTTAATTTTATTAGCGTATTGTATAATATTGTTTCATTTTACTTCTTTTGCGTTACTGTTCATGTTACGAATGCGCTCTGTATTTCTTTTTTCTTTACTCCAAGAGAGTGCACGTTTTAACTGATCTACAAGAGCATTTAATTTAGTTTATTTCTCTTTAAGGGCCCGAAGGCATTACATAAGGGGGTACATAAAGACATGTGAACTTCAATGCGTTGAACAAAACTGCAAAAAATACCGTAGAAGTACAGTCAGGGAAGCAAAAAATACAATTTATAATACATTGAATACATAGAGGTAAACAGCAGAAAAAAAAGAGCAGGCAGATATTTATTAAGACGTGTTAGATATGGCTACTATTGCGCAATTAACATATATTTTGTGTATATGAGGTTTCATCATTCATCTCTGTGATCAGTTTTCCTGTCACGTTGCCATATATCGTTCTCCTAGGCCCTGTCAAGCGTTTCTTTGTAGCTTTTAGCCCAGCAGTGGATCCAGTGAGGATATCTTCCGGTGAATCATTGGCATCCAGAAGTGTCGAAACAAAAATAACTGGCTTGCGTTGTGGTTGTTGTTGTTTTTCTTTGCTCTGGGGACAAAGGGTCGCGGCTCGCGTCTGGCAGAATTGTCCGTGCACGCTTACCCCTCGTATCATGCGAACTAACCCGGGGTTGAATGAGAGGCCACAAGAATCAAGCGTTTTCCCGGGTCACCTTCCAGAGAAGTACGTATAGTATGAGCGGACAATGTTGTTCAGTTTTGCCGATATGGCGAGGACAACTAAGCGTGTTCGTCACGACACCGCCGACGGCCCGCAAGCCTTACCGGGGGCGGCTTCGGGCCCTCCTCGGCGATTTTATCGCCGGGCAAATGGGGTGGATTGACGACCGCCTCCATGGGGAAGGCCACGATGTTTCCGCTTATCAGGGGAGACTTGTGTTCGGGCGGGCTACTGGGCTGGTCGCTGGCCCCGAACGAGTGGCGGGCCTGTGGCACCGGCAACGAAACCGGGCTATTGGGCGACACCGTGCTGGCCACACCAGCGTTGCCGGCCTGCGACGCCGGCAACGAGGCCACGGCTGCGCCTTCGGCGGCGGCACGGTGAGTGCCGGTGACGCGACCCTCACGTCGGTTATGCCCAGTGGCCGCAGCTTCCGTGACATTCGGCGCTTTGGAGCCCTTGCTTCCGTGGCGGGACGGTGGCCGGATGGTGTGAACTTTGGCGTCTGCGTGCGGAAGACATGCGCAAGACACAGTAGTTGGCCCCAAGCGAAATGAAGGCCGGTGCCATATTCAATAACAGCGCCTCCATTGACAGAAAACGGGAGGAAGTCTAGGGACGATATTGTGCATGTATAGTTTGATGTAATTAAGTGTTCATTGAAAATTCGTCCGGTCAGGTAACGTGATGAAGTTGCGGACACTGACCAATTAAGTCAAGATGAAAAAAACACAATAAGCTGACGTTTCGGAGCCCTACGGTCGCTGAAATGTTCTTCCTTTATTTTCCCCTCGACTTGGTCAGTCGCCGCAACTTCTTAATCACGATATTGTATAGTTCAGGGCCACTGCAGTTATCACCATCGTGGAAGTGTAATATAGGCATCTTTCCTGTGACAACAAGTTGCAAGAGCCAGAGCAGAGAGTTTCGTCAGTGCGAGACCCTACTACAGTGCTGCGCAGTAGAACTTATAAGGGCGCATGCTTTCTCGTTGAAATATACCACCCATGCTTCAGCCAAGCTGATTTTAATGTCTTAGTTACTTTTCGTCGGCGAGTGCTAAATGTAAGAACGCTCGCAATAAAATATAGAGTAATACTGTACACAAAGTAGCAGTACCCGACGTTTTGCCGTCGTAACGTGCATAACTCGACGCCTAACGCCGCGCACATTCAGTTTCAAGTTGTTCATAAATTTCCCTTCGCTATCAATGTTAGCTTTGCACGTGATGAACTTTAAGCAATACGCCAGAACCAGCGTGGCCGCCGTTGCTGAAGGTAGAAGCATGTCTGTTAGACTTTATATGCGAAATTTAACGCAGCTGTACAAAGGTGGTCGTGACATAAGGATGCGTTCATTGATGATCCTGTCATGCATCGTCAGGAGACATATACACTGCTTTCGAGATCTGCCCATTCAATATTCCCAGTGTACATCCTCCTAGGCTTGCCTAATAAGTCCTATACTACAAAGGGCACACGTCGACTACTGTATATCAGTTTTACTATGGGCTTGAGTGGCCACGAAGCGATAAACAACGAAAACTTGACAACACAGGTACATTCATCCAACTAGCACTTCGACAGCCTATCAGATAACCTTTGAGCGATCGATATATCTTGTTCATCGCACAAGCAAAACTCTACTGCACAAGATGAAAGGGGGACATGACAAGCGTCTCTTACAAGTTTGCTTCTACGTTTTACAGAGTGAATTCTTTAAAACGTGGCTGCTTCATCGTCCATTCTCGAATTATCTCCCAATTCGTCAAACAAGTCTATTTAGCTCGATACGGGATGTCGCTCCATTGCTTCAGTGGTAATCGCATCAACGTTAAAAAATATATATTCTGGGGTTTTACGTGCCAAAACTGCGACATGATTATGAGGCGCGCCGTAGTGGGGGATAACGGATTCATTTTGACTACCTGGGGTTCTTTAACCTCCACCCAACGCATGGGTGTTTTTGCAATTCGCCTCCATCGAACTGAGGCCGCCGCGGCCAGGATTTGTTCCCGCGACCTCCGGCTAAGCAACGCAACACCAAAGCCACTGCGCTAACACGGCGGGTCACGTTTAGGCCAACATTCACCGTATAAGAAGGGTTCTGTGGGAATTTTTCAGGATATTTATTTATTCAAGTCTTTCGTTCAAAGAGACACGACTGAAGGTCCCCTTGTGCACTTAAATGTACGTTCACTGACTTCATGGCGAGCGCTAAACAATTTATTCAACGATATATCTTGTACGTAAAGGCTTCTTAATGTAGCGTCATGATCCGTGCAGTAGTGCGCTGAGACTGGAACTAGAGTGAACAGCAGCCTCAAAAGCCCGAGCGACCATGACGACTGAATACACCTAACTGATTCACTAGAAAGCCCTAACGTGCACCCTACCTGGCTGTGGTACCGCAGGACTCAAGACTGATTTTTCGTGACCTTCCGGCCGGGGCTTCTGGGTGACATCTCGTCCACCGGAGGCTCCGGGCTGCTTCAAGTGGCGGGCCGGTAACGCGTCCCGCTTGGGTCCCTTCCTGGAACCAGTTTTCTCCTTCACGGCCTTTGCTTCCTTCGCCTGCGTGCCAGAAGCCGGCGGAGGAGCCTCGCTTGGCTTCATGGACGAACGCTATAGATACGGGTGCCTTGATGACGAGCAGCGCGATGAAGCTGTCTGTGAAAGGCGTTCGATCGTCTTCTCGAGCTCGGAGGGTGTCACGAGAGCGTGCCACGAGAGCGTGCCCGCGGCAGGCGAAGCGATCGCAATGTTGATGCAAATTTCCCTGCAATTAAGAGGTAACAGTGAAGTGTCTTAAGAGGAAGCTTCAGCTCGGGTGCTCCTATCTAAATACATGTAAAAAGAGAATTCGTTTTTCTCGGCAACCACTGCACCAAATTTGACGAGGTTTGTCGCATTTAAAAGAAAAGCTTAAAATCTAGTGACTCTTGGTTTGGATTTCTTTATTTAGGTCGTCAATTTTTTATTGAAAATTAGCAAAAATCGAAAATTTTCAGAAAACGAGACTATCAAGTTTACAACTCTGTAACTCTGCAACGAAAAATTATAATAGAATTCTGTGAACTGCATCTAACAGGGCATGTAGAGCGGACAAAATTGATATGTTACAAATGAATCTAAAAGAATGTGGTAATATGGAAATACAGCTTTTGCAGAACCCTTGTAAACAACATACCAAATTCACGTAAGATGTAAAATGACGTATCAAATTTGTCCACTTTGAATTATCTAATGGATGTCGTTTACAGAACCGCGATATCTGTTCTTGATGCAGAGCTATGAACTTGTAAACGTCGTGCTTCTTTTTTTTTTTTCGTACTGTCGAATATTTTCAGATATTTTTAACAAAATTCAGGCCCCAAATCGAAATTCTGCTTCCAACAGTCACTAGAATTTAACTTTCTCTCTCAAGTGCAAGAAATTTCATTAGGATCGGTCCAGGGGTTATCCCAGAAAAACGTTTTTGCGTTTTACATGCGTTTGAATAGGCCGCGTCGGAGTTGGGCCCGAGCCACTCCGTGGCCCCAGCTAAAGCTTCCTCTTGAGGATCAATGCACCTTTTACAGCGAAGCTGTTGAAGCGGACTCTTATCTTGTCTTGTGTGCACTGTGCCGTCGTTGTCAGAGTTCGCTAAAACTGTGTCACCATCAGCAATGGCTCGAGCGTCGTCGTCTTCTTCCACAGCTTGCTCGTTGGCGCCCCTCGGCGCTACCTCGCACATGCGCGCGTGCCATCTGATCCCGCCTTCGTCGTCGTCGCCTTCTTCCACAGCTGGTTCCGTTGCCGCTCGTCATTCCAGCGTAGAATTTCACTTCTCATCTGTCGTCGTAATGGGGAGGCCGCGTTTACGGAGGCATGAGCCATTGCTTAAGGGGGTATGAGTCATTCATTATCTTACGTGACGGACAGATTTAATTTTGAAGCATAAGGCTGTGATTGTCAAATGTGAACGCCGTCATCCGCCGTCAACTCAAGAGCAAGCAATGCGAGATTTAACGTCTCCAGACAAGGCACTGCACGCGGAGGAGGCACACCGAGCAGTGCAGACGCAAGAGACGACAACTCAATATAAAGCTTTAGAAGAGACAACACAAGACCAAGCAAATACAACATTACACGCAATATGAATAAAAAGAATAACATAATTTTTATTTCACGCCAAACCTTGCTTTCATTACTGGCGCCCAAAAAAAGGGCGGAGCAACTTGCACGCAAAAAGAAAGAAACACGGCAAAACACAGGCAGAAATCTCAAGCGCAAGAAAAAGAGAAAAAACACTGGGGGAAACGCAAAAAAAAAAAGGCACTCCTGCAGCATGCTCACCATGGGAAGTGCGCAAAAGCGAAAATGAGGTGAAAGAATGGTTAACCAAAAGATTTACAATATAGACTACTTGAGAAGTTTGAATTGCATGGTGTAACACTCGGTGTAACTAACACAGCTTCGCTGTTCGACCATCTTCACGGACTGGAAGGGGCGGTGATTGTTTATTAACGCGTTAGCAATACGTGCGTCAAAGTGGAACAAACTACTTTCGGCAAAACCCGTCTCACGATGACTGTCGACGGTAATGCGATAAGCATTCAAGCAATGAGCGACACGTCGCATTGCTAAATTCGCGGTTATTTTAAATCAGCAGTGGTCATTCTGAGACTTCCCTCGCTTCGCCTACATAAAACATACACTGTCTCCGCCATCGTGCCACTTTGCTATGTCACTCACTTGCTAAGGTCGCTCATGAGCATGACTGCATGACGACGAACGCATGACGACGACGCAGTGACGACAATGGAATGATGATAGAAGAATGCAGTCAAACACAAACGGCAAAGGCTATATGACGACGATGGCACGAAGACAAAGAGATGGCGATTCTGAAAGGATAACGGTGGTATAACAACGGCAGCGTGCCGACTGCGGCACGATGACAATGGGATGACGACCGAGTGCATGCAGACGATGGCGTGCGACGACGGCCAGATGTCGACAGCCGGAGGAAGCTAAAATGACGACGATGGCACAAACACGACGGCATGAAGACGACCGCGTATGCATGACGATCACTGAATGATGACGACGCAATGAGGACGATGGCATGGCAACGGCGGCATAATCACGATTGAATAACGACCGCATGATTACGATAGAATGGCGAAGGAGGAGTGACATCAATGGACCGACGAAAGTTGTTTGACAGCAATGGCATGATGACAATTGTACGGCCTTTCTGTAATGATGAAGAGAGTTAAACGACAGTGTGACGATGGCAGCGTGACAACAATCGTATGACGCCGATGGCATGACGACGACGGCACGACGAGAGTCGGGTGACGAAGTTAGAATGACGATGATGGAACGACCACGACGGCACGACGAGGACTGTATGACAACGAATGCACGACGACGGCTACCCGACGACGACGCAGTGACGATGACGACATGACAGCGTTATCAGGACAATCGGATGACGACAGCAGAACGACGGTCGAATGATGAAGCTCGAGTGACGACGATAAAACGACCACGACGGCCTCACGAAGACGGTGAGAAAACTAATGTATGATGACTGTACGACGAAGATAGCGTGACGATGACGGCAAGACGAGAACCGGATGACAACGCTGGCATGACGACGATGCAGAGAGCACGACGGCATCACTACCGCAAGCACATACCATGGGGCCCAAGTTATTGGACAACTTGGGTCACTGTGTCGGCGTGTAAGGCGCGACGACAACGGCATGACGAGAGTCAGACGAAGGAACTGGAATGACGACCAGAGAACGACCGCGACGCATACCTAGTGGCCCAATCTGATAGGCAACTTGAGCCGCTGGGTCGGAGTAAGAGGATGGATGGATGGAGGATGGGCAGGCGTGGTCGCAATATACGTCGGGGTAAACTTCGTATAGAACGGCCAGACACAGATATTTGCCGGTCTGTAAGAGACTAAGAGAAACGGCTTGCGCCATATTAAACTTGGGGTGATGGGGTGGGAAGACCCTTCTAGACATGTAGAAGAATTTCGCAACCTCGTTGTGAGTAGCGGGAGCGTCCCTGTGGCTGGCAGGCCCGAAACGGCTTAAGTAGGCAAAAAATTCTAATCGCAGTAAACGTGCATGTGTGTGAAGCCGGTTACGTGATAGAGGTAGAGATGGGATGGGAGAGTTTACGAGAGCTTACCAATGAGAGAGCTTAGAAGAGCGTGGGTGGTATAGAAGCCGGTCGCATCTGGGATGGAGGGACAGAGAGCATCGCAGCTGCGAATGGGCGCTCGAGAGAGGGAAATGGCGGCAAGGCTGAAGAACCGTCGCCTGTATTCTCCGGATCACCATCGGCGTCAATTACGCTTTATAGGTGTTCTGTGGTTCCACTTCGCTCCTCGAAGAGTCAGGATGTGTGTTATCGAGTGAGAAAAAAAAAAACAATTTGCGAAGCTACATAGGTGCAACGTAATGCTAACGCATTTCTCTAGCACTGACCGCTAAATCGCCGCTGACTTTTTTGTTTAATTATTTATTCTTTTGTGAGCCTTGCCCTGCGGCATTGTTGTTCATTTAAATGAAAACGTGGAGGTTCTCCTCATGGAGAAATTGCAGTAATGCGTGCCTTGGCGAAGTTGTCCTCCATGAGCCTGATCAGTCTGGAGCTTGGTTGTGCTTAGCATCCTTCCTCGAGTAGCCCTAAAAGTTGAATTAAATTATGCGGTTTTACGTGCCAAACCCACGATCTGATTGTGAGACACGCCGTAGTGCGTGTCTCCGGATTAATTTTGACCTCCTGTGGTTCTTTAACGCGCACCTAAGTACATAAGCGTTTTTGCTCTTCGCCCCGATCGAAATGTGGCAGCCGTGGCCGGGATCGTACCCGCGACCTCGAGCTCAGCAGCGCAACGCCATAGCCACTGGGCTACCGCGGCGAGTCTCGAGTATAGCCCATGTTACTGGGCAGATACACCGCAGGTTTTAAAAGTCCGCTGTGCACTTGTACTTAAGCGTACGTATACGTGTGCACTGCGCATAGGCTTTTCTACGCGAATTTGACGCTATGGAGCGCCACCGGAACCTATTATCTTTCGACGCTTGTTTATGTTCATATACTGCTTCGCGTGCAATCACTCGGCCGCCTACAAGAAGGTCTCTGGTACACAAGGTTCTCTTCAATGATGTCGATCAACGCAAACGATATACCTGTGCATGGGTTCCGGCTACCATATAGTACAAGCGAGTTTCTGTCAAGTTCCATGGATTGGTGCATCGGAAGTTGAATTTTACCTCGCTTCCAATGAACTGCGGATCTCAATTGAGATATGGTCCCCTCTAAAAAGTTTTTTCGCGTGAAAGGAGCCAACCACGCTTTGAAATGAAGTTTGCAGCCGTTTCTTCAAGTTGCGTCAACTTTAAATTTATATGGAGGATCACTGAATTGGGAAATTGCGCCATCTTTATATTAAAACCCAATGCACTCAGGTGTATGTCCGCTGTGAGGTGCCGAAACCAGGGTAAAATTGTTACACAAAGGTTGCTTACTTCTTGCGGTCAACATGGGAAGTGAAGTACCAGCTACTCTGTCTCTTCCTTCAATCGACCAGTCATCACTGGTCAATCGACCAGATCGAGGCAATTCATTAAAATATGACCCGCCATCCTTTTTTTTTTTTTTTTTTTTTTTTTATTGCGATAAAGGCTTGCCCTTAAGGCATAATTCTTGGAGCGTATATGTGTATTATATGTGTGCTGTGAGGCCTGTGTTGTGTATGAATTGAAGCAGTGTTTTGTGGAATCTGTTGTCATGTATCCAGCGGTCATAGCTGGTTGTCACACTGTAGCGGAGGCCGGCTTGCAGTAGGAGACGCGAGCGTTCCGATTGTAAACCCGTACATGTCCATATTAGGTGGTATGCATCTGATTCCACCACAGGAATGGAGCAGTATGGACACGTAGCACCCAGTGGTAAATGCGACCAGTTCCACCTTGAGACAACAGCCGGTGTAAGGGCCACCCCGGCCCGAAGCCTCCTAAGCACAACTTCCTCCGCCCTAGTAAGATGAAGGGGGAGGGAGCAGACACACGGTGGGATAAGAGCGCGTGTGTCCTGCCGGAGAACATTTTTACGGGCTCGCAGCGAGTTACGGGGTTGGGGTGGGAGGGGAATAGGTGGAGGATCAGGATTAGGAGGACAGTGTGCCTGCTGGTCAGCAGCAATGTTGTGAGGGTTTGCTGAATGGCCTTGAATCCAGTGTACCTTGACGCAAGTAGCTGTCTTACTATTCATAGTGTGTATTCTCTCGCAGATTTCCATCGCCTTATCAACCTTCTTGAGTTCCTGAATAGCCGCTAAAGAATCAGTAAAGATATCTAGTTGCTTGATGGTAGGCAGCTTAGATGTCGCATCTTGCACAGCGTCGTGGATGGCTTGAAGTTCCATTACTAGAGCGCTGGCTTCCGTAGATAAATAGCGGTGGTGGCCGGTGATGAAATTATGCGTAGTACTCAGGAATGATGTCCTTCCGCCGTCTGGGAGAATGGCAGCATCCGTATAGACTTTGCAGGTGTTAACGCATGATGCATCGACTTTGTTGTGTTCGTCAATAATAAATCCCGGCCCTGCGAAAGTGGATGTCCAGCGAACCTCTGGCAAACCGCCACTATAACTGCTGAGGGGGGTATTCTTTATAAATATGAAATCATTATACGGCCCATGAAGCGAAAAATTCGTCGTTAACATCCGATAGTACCAAAACCCATGTGACTAAATAGTGACCTCACGTTTGAAGTGATGACAAAACGTGATAAAAATTCGTCGTTAGCATCCGATGGTACCAAAACCCATGTGACCAAGTGGTGACGTCACGTTTGAAGCGATGACAGAACGTGATTACGTCAGCACCTCACACGCTGCGTGATGAAGTCATCACACCAAAGGTTACGTGATGGCATCATCACGTCATACGTTGCGTTACGTGATAACAGCATCGTCGCGTCACGATATCGCCCGATGACGTGATGATGTGATGCGATAACATCATCACGTCAAACGTGACGTCATCGTAAAGTGACGGTGTCACCTAATGACGTCATGTGATGCCTCTTGGAGAAGCAGCACACTGCCCTTCCCGCTTCGTCATTTCTACGCAAATGCTTTTGCACCCCGTGCAGGTTCGCCTTCGTGAGGTGAAGTAACCGGTTACTATGTTGAGCTTGGCCTCTCAATACCCAAGTCAAGGCCTTGCGCACCTCGCAAACAAACTATACTGCAAACCTTTCACTGAGAGCAAGACTTTTGTACCATGGCCTAATGCGGGGACACACAGCTCGTGTCCCCCGAGTTCCTACGCTTCTGTCGCCTTCTCTAGCCAAAGGTTTTGGCGTTTTCAAACGTCGCTTCCTCGTCGACCACAGTGATGATGTATCCTTCCCCCGCTTTTTTCCCCGGGCCTTTCCCTTCCTGCACAGGGCACTCCAACAAATTGCTTGCTACATCACGCTGACTCTTTGGAAAACACCGGAATATTGCCACCGTCGTTTCTACATGCTTAGTCCATCACTGAAGCTGCCATCGCCATCAAACCTCTCCCTGTGTTTGTGGCACTACACAATACTGTGCCGGCTACGATTGACTATAGCTTTCACAAAGTCGTTACTGCTTCCTCATTGGAATGGATGACTCTCCTATATGCAACCACTGTAACTGTGAAGAGACCATCGAGCACCTCCTCTGTAGCTGCACCCACTCTGGCGTTCAACATTAGCGCACTCAGCCAAATGGACGGTTGACCTTTTACAGAGCCAAATATTCCAGGTGATTGGCCACTTCCATCCTCAACCCAGAAAATTACGCGTGCTCTCGATTTTTATAAAAATAAATTGGCTTGAAAATGCCCTTGTAGACACCCTACGTCTACTACTTTGCGATTGAACTTTCTCTCTCCTTCGCCTTCCTCTTTTTTTTTTCCTTTTAATCCCTCATCTCCTCTCCCCCATGCTGGGTAGCAAACCAGACATCTGTCTGGTTAACCTATTTGCCTTGTTTCTTTCTCTACCTCTTGCCACGCACAAAGTAAAACACTTAGCTGTCAGTCATCGCTCCAGTGTCTCGCACGGTTAAATGATAAGAATCCGTTCGCATTAGCCCAAATCAATGCGTTGCAGAACCTTCGTCTTCACCAATGCTTATATTCCTCGGGGATAAGCTATGTAAGCACAATTTTGTGCATACCTTTGTGCAGAAACACACCTAAAGTGATGATCACACAATTTTAAAGCGAAGCTTTCTTTGCCTCTTCTCCCGACATTCCGGGCGCTGCTGCGATGGTCTTGCCGCGCGTGCCACTAGGTTTCTTGCAACACCACCAGGTGGCGCTCTCCTCCGCGCATCCCGGAACAGCATCGAGGACACCCTGCGGGCGCGGAAGAAGCGTCGCGCGGAACAGCAGCGTCTTTGCTACGCAGTGAAACGTGGTGCAGACCGCGAACGTATCTATACGATGTATACGTACAATTTTATAACAATTAGTTGAATTACGTAGAGCCCCATAAATCAATTAAAGTCTAACAATTCTGCCTCGATGCGATGTACCATGTGAGGCAACGATAACGCTCAACAATCAGAGATTATGAACAACGCGCACGACGCCTCAAGCAAACACGTCTCACAGTGTGTTCTGTGGACTACGCAGACAAAGAGCAGTGGTGCACGCAAGGTAACGTTTAACATAAAACCACCACTCTCGTATTGGTCAACGCTGCAGAAATTACACATTCAGCGCCAACATCACCGCAATTATCGTCAATCAAATCAAACAGCACACAAAGCTTCGCTTACATCGATTCCCACAATGCGTGGGATCCGCTCTTTTTTTTCGCATACTCGATCTTGAGGGTTTATAATTTTCATTGGATTTACACACTTCATAGGCAATAGACACGCACATATGGGTGTGAATTCACTATAAAAACACAACAAGAATAGCTGCAAATTTTTTAAAGCGTTACCACTTTGATAAAGCACCTAAACTAATATTCAGAGCATAGCTTCGAATATCACACAAGATTTCTTTCTGATCCCAATTTTCGTGCATCAATATGCGCAAGCTCAACCACTAGACGACTAAGCCTTGCAGAAAAGCTACCCTTACAGTGGCGAAAGCGACTGTTGGGACTCTTAATCCATTATAAAGCTTAATAACAAAGCCCTCAAGACACTTCAGTGATGAAGGGGGATTGCGCAGATATTCAGGTGATGTAGAGACTTTAGGTACAGTGTTAAGATCCAGTACAATGATGCCCAGCCTCACCGCACAAACGCTCATGCCTAGCTAGCACACGTGCATGTGGCCCCTAGGTGAAGCACGTCGCGCTATGTTGAAACGTCCTACCCTAGGCCTACCACACATATGCTGCATTGGGTCGTCGGCGTATCATCGTCATCACTGTGTATGCGTGCATGTTTGTGTGGAATTATTTGTTTATATACCAAGCAGTAAAAAGTACATCCCCTCTCCCTCCCCTCTCACTATATAGATACAAATACAGTGAGTGCATAGTTAATGAAACATGAGCAAGCATAACTAACAAAATGAACTAATAAACTGGTTACATGGCTATAAGCAACTGGTTTAGAAACTGTTCAGCTCATAGTTGCTCCAGCGACCCTTTTAGATTATTCCAGAAATCAACTGTCAAAGGAACAACACTGAAATTAAATTCTGTGGTTTTACGTGCCAAGACCACAATCTGATTATTAGGCACGCCGTAGCGAAGGGGGGAGGGGGGTGCAGGTTAATTTTGACCATCTGGGGTTCTTTAACGAGCACCCAATGCACGGCAAACGGACGTTTTTGCATTTCGTTCCCATCGAAATGCAACCGACGCGGCCGGGACTCGATCCCGCGATCTAGTGCTTGGCAGCACATCGCCATAGCCGCTAAGCCACCGCGGTGGGCAAGGAACAGCACTTGATGTCAAACTTTTAATGAAAGATGCCAACACTGGCCACTTTGTCTTCTATAAAATGATAAAAAATTCAAAATGACAGCAGATTCACACTTGTTTCATTACTTGTTGGAACTTGTCAGACCAGGACCTACAGTTTGTGGCCTTGTTCTAGAGCAGTAGCATTTCAGTGAGTAGGTCACTACTTTTTCTAGGCCCATTCAAAGGTGGAACTGTGACACTCTTTCATAAGGGTAAGCAATTGGCAGATCGTACCATAATATTAAATTTGTGCACTTCTAAAAGCTGCTTCTGCTCGCAATGCCGTGTTTACAATATTGCTGTCAGCACGAAAAACTTTCAGCACTAGCTTCCAAAAGAAAAAAAGTCCAAAGCACTTGTGATCAAGTGGACATTGTAAACAGATGTCTTGTAAAAATAGAATTTATACATCACAATTTGATAAGATGACAGAACATAGGTGTGTGACATCTACAGAAATTCATGTATAACAAAGCTGTTTTGTTCACTACTAGTGGATAAATTCACTATTCACATCGCCCTGAGCATAATAAGACAAAGCATGGTCAACAAATAGCAGGGTACCCATGAAAAAACTGGCATCACATATCTAAATAAGTTGAGCTCACAAATACAATACAGCTAATAAAGCAGGGAAATTTAGAGTCAATTTCAAGCTGAATAATATTCATATCCTCATTAAAACTATAGAGCTTAAAATGACAAGCCATAACAAAACTTTTGTCTCAGACTCACATTGTAAACATGTACCAACTTTTCCAGCTCACAATTCTACAACATGGCTAGTATACCCCGATTCACCGAATTAGTCAGGACTAATTTTACTGTAACACAGCTATACAGGTTAAAAAGATATTAAATGCAAATAGCACTGTATAAAGTCACGTTAGTGGAATAGTCCTTTGAAATGCTCTCAGTTGTTTGTTTGGGACAAAATGACTATTTTATACTGGAGAAAGTCACAACTGTAGGCAGAACTTTTTTTTTTATTTCTCTGGTGCCCAATCCATAGCACCATTGAAGTCATCATGCAATGTCACAGAATTCAAAATCTTTCAAAAAAATTAAATGCCTTCGTGTGTAGAAAAAAAGAGAACACACAGAAGTTGTTGCCATAATCTGTGATGTCTCAGACGACTGTCTCAAGAATTCAGAACTGGTATTCCTGCACACATTTCATATTTACGCTGTTTTATGGCTGACTGAACCTCTGCTGTTTAACTCAAGGACAGAATTTTAAGTCCTGGCCATACTAAATAAATAAATCAATCAACTAATATTCTCATTGTAAATGATATATATCAATGTCAGCAGTACAACCTGTAGAATTTCTTCTGTGTTATTAACACACAGGCCACTTCTTGAAATATTTACATGCACATCTTTATGACAATGCTACCAATTAAGAATGGCCAATACATCAGCATCATGGTAGGATAGGCAAAGTATTTTTTTTTTCACCAGATGTTTGCCCATGTAACCTGCCTTCCCCTTACACTCACACCAGTGAAATATCACCACCTCTGAACATTCGTGGTTATAGCAGGGCTTTTTCATGTCTTAGAGAGAGAGAGAAAGGAAGAAGGAAAGACAGGGAGGTTAACCAGACTGAGTCCAGTTTGCTACCCTACACATAGGGAGGGGAATGGGGAGTGAAAGAGAGAGAGAGAAAACATGAGTCTATACCGCACTTTCACATACACTAAGTTAGCTGTAGGATGTCTATAGTCGGGCACTCAAGTCTGTTGCCTTCAGGTAGTGAAGATGCGCTCGAACTGCTTTCTGGGCTAATGAACTGTGAGGCCAGGCTCACAAGATCTTTGCTTCTGTAACTGGCCTGTCATCCAGTCTATTCAAGGCACACTGGAGAGTCTGGCATTGGTTGCCAAAGCGAGAACAGTGTCACAGAAGATGACTGATGGTCTCTTCACACTTGCACTTGGCACACATTGGCGAGTCCGCCATTCCAATACGATAGCTGTAGGAGTTGGTGAATGCTACTCCTACCCACAGCCGACACAGCAGTGTTGTGTCACGTCATGAAAGGTTTGCTGGTAATTTAAGTTTCTTTTCATGTCGTAAGTTCTCATTAGATGGCACACATAACTAAATACAGCAGACCACCAGGTCTTTTCTATTTTTTACAACATGCATTAATGACACACAGTGAAAATGTTTATGAAAAAGAATACTACTATTTTTCCAGCACTACTTCTCCACAATACATTAATATTTCATGGCTCAACAATGCTTTTCAGAACGTTTTAACATTGAAGATGAAGTGGCAGCGAACTGAATAAGTATCTATGCCACATCTGTTTACGTACAGGTCAGGGGGCCAGTAGTAATGGAAATGTCCTCGAGACAAAATGGAACAATGCGCAAAAAGACATAAAAAAGGAGTCAGAATGGTGTTAAATTTCACTGTGTCATTTCTCTGGCACTCCTGAACTTGTCAAAGTGTACAAGGCAAAGTAGGGCATAAGCAAGAAACAACAAATTCTAGGACCTTAAGCAAGTAATGAAGCAGATCACAAGTAGCAATGCCATGATGAAATGCTTCTACATTAATTCATGAGTAAAGAATATACAGATATTTGTCCCAAAAATGGTACCAAATGCACACAACAAATGAAAGCAGTTTTTGCACAATGTCAACATCATTTTCGTTTATCTTGTTTTGCAGGCACAAATTATGCCACAAACTATCTTTGCAGGCACAAACATGTGTATACTTATGACATTTGAACTGGCCATTAGAGTGGCTTTACTGGTCAAAAGTCTTTTATGATGGTCTGCATATTACAGCTTTTTTCAGGCTGTCATTATATCCACAATGCTAAAAAACAAAAAAAATGCAGAAAAACAAATGGCACACAAAACAGCAGAGGCAGTGGATGGCCGAAAGCAGACAGCTAACAGAAGTTCCTCCACCATTCACATTGTATGTCACCAATGAAGATGAAAAGCCACAGCAGCTCTGCATACCGAGGGCATGAAACAAAGAGGAAAGGAGAAGGAACTTGTTCGGGGTACTCCCTTCAGTGTCCGTACAGGTGCGCTGAACAGAGTGCCCAAAGGAGATAGGCACCTGCCACTGTATTCATGTGCCTAGCTTGTAAAGAGTCTCACAAATTGGTGCTTGATGATACAGTGAAATCAGTATGTGATGGCCATCAATTGTGCACATAATGAACCAAGATAAGTATGGCATCTGAAGGTTGCAGAGAGAGTAATTGAAGATATGCTCCTGGGGGCAGTTCCTCTTCTGTGGCTGGTGAAAGGTGCCTCACAGTTTTATAACGAAGCAGTTGATAAATTAGCCAACTACACAGACACCAAAGCTTTCACAGCATCACTGGGGTCCATGGTGCAAATGATGTACTGCTCTTCAGACTTGTCAAATCTTCTCAGTAATTGTAGATACCTTGTATTATCATGCTCACTGTGAGTTGCAACCTGGTGCCTGTGGTACAATGTCTCCACGGCTGCACGGTGGCACCAACATACAAAAAATTTTTGAACTGAATATCAGTCATTGTAGCAGTGTTAACATCACCAATCTTTTATATGGTGGTGCCACCATTAAATCTTGAGGCCCGTTGGACAATTAGCACTGTGTGCGCAATAGTACATGCCGCTGAGCGCAATAGTACATGCCTATGGAGGTATGACATGCCTCCATAGGTACCAACACTATGGAGGCATGACAAGTTTTTGGCACCGTGTCCCCATACAAGAGCAGCCATCCAAGCCTAAACGTTTGGCAAAGATCTGCCTGGTTCCAAGCAGATCTAACATTAACCATGTTTATTAAAATCCGATCTTTTGGAGCCAGCCCAGGTGTTTCTTCAAGGGTGAGATGGCGAGAGGTGGAGCATCTTCTGTTTGATCCTCGTGACTGGCATGCAGTGACCTTGCTCAGATCTCGGTAATTGACTTTTGGGAGAGCTCCCACACAGTGGTTGATATCTCCAGTATTTTTTATAATGAGCCATGACTTTGAAAGGAGTTGCCTCGATTAAAGCAGGAGTGGCCAGTTGGCATAAGGGTTATCTCTGTGCCAATTTGGCAAGAACCTCTTTCAATGCAGAACTACGCACCTTGACAGCCATAAAGTTTGTCAGCCTTCAAACTTTAGTTAAGGCTCTAAGGCGCAGTTTAGTTCTTTTCTGTGATTCTAATAAGAGACATGTCTCTTACAACCTTGTACCGCAAAAGGCTGGCATATTTCTTGAGCAGGCTTCGCCAGTAGCATTGCACATCTTCCATTCTAAGGTGTTTCCAAATAAAATCATAGCCTCGCTCAGCTATTTCACGCACCACTTCGTCGTTTTCTTTCGCAAACTCTAGCAGCTCTTCGACCTCGTGGAGATCCACTGTGACAGGGATATAGTGGACCCAGGGCTTTAGCTGTGGGTAGAAGAACTCGAGCCACTCGTCACCAACGTGAAGTACAAGCGACTTGCACAGGAAGAGATGCTTGAGCCGGAAACTAGCAGCGACGCCACGGAAATTGAAGAGGTACTTATACTTGCAGTGATCTTCAAAGCGCACTTCCTCGGCAGCCGGCCGTCCCAAAGTGTCCTGGTCCGACTTCCAGGCCTGATTCTTGGTGTACTGCGCGTCGACGAGGTCGGGCTTGCTCCGGGACAGTAGGATCAAAGGGTCACGCTCCGAGCTTGTTCGCGACCCCCGGAAAAATCCTAAAGCCTGTTTCCTGCAGATGAAAGACAGACAAATCGTACAACGAATTGACAAGACATAGATACGACACAAGAAGCACAAAACAATAATTATGCGCCATCCTAATGTCTTGGCGCAAACAAGCATGGGAGGAAAAATTGGACTATCAATTAGTGGAGTATTACTTGTCCCAAGTCCAGGCTCCTTTTGCCGCCTTGGTGATGATGTCTCGCTGCAGGTCCCAGCGGCCGATGCCCGTTGGATAAAGGCTGATGGCCGGACCACCGGCCCAAAAGGTCCATGCTGGATACATTATGTCCGAGTAGTCGCGCGTCTTGCTGAATGAGAAGACCGGCAACGGTTCGATACGCTTATGCGCCTGCGGCCAGTCGCGTGTGTTGAGAACGAACTCGACGTCAGGCAGCTCGTTCACAATCTTCAGGATGAAGTGCTCCACGCCAAGGCAGCGGAAGGGGAACATGCACTCTTTGCTTCTGTAGAGTTTGTGGTTGACGACTTGGTAAAGGACGCCCCTGGGCTTGGACCGCTCGACGAGCTCAGCGGAAATGCCCGACTTAGACCACGGGCTAAGGTCGTCATCGATCACCGATCTATGGCACGAACACTTTTCCTCATTGTCATCATCTTGGCAGGGATCGTATCCCTCCAGGCTTTTGTTTATGGCCTGCAAGTAACCTGACCAGCGCTCGTTGTAGTACTTACGTTTTTCGTGATCACTGTCAGAAATCGGACACGTCTCATCAGTGCCAGCGCTCCGCCCGGGACAGTCACATGTTATATACACGTTTATATGCGACAAAACTACAATGCAAACGCAATAAACGACGAATGATGGCTTCATCATTTGGCTGGCAATGTACTTCAGACAAGCAAAGTGCTCAGAACACAAAAACCCGCCCGAAAACGGCTCGCTTAGTTTTTGTCGTCTGTTCACTTAGATGATAGCCACTGCCACAGTTTCGAACTTGAGGACGCTGTACCGGCCGTACGCTGTATGTTCTTTCTTAGCATATTAATTTGTCAGCTTAACACACACAATTTTTACACGTTTGAAACACTCTTTAGCAATTCTCTGAAGAGAGTTTATGTGACTTTGAAGTTGTTTCTGCGATATAAGTAGCGCCAGTGGCTCCTTCAAGCGTCTTCGGCGTGAACAAATCGTGCCCGCTCCTCTTTCGCAGCACGTTGCTCCCCTTGCGTGCGTCGGCATCCGGTATGTGTTGTATTTTCGCTTTCTGTTGCTACATTAACCGTTGAAACAGCCCGAAGTTTCATGATGCAGTGTGGGATAGTCGGCGCTTTACCGGGGAAGTAGTTTCAGTGTTTGTTTTCGTTCTGTGGCCGTATGATGTGCAGAATACAGATACTGTCTTGACCATCCTGAACAAAGATGTCGTCACTCGATACCGCCGGCGCTCGTTTTAGCATTTGTTGGCTATTTTTTCGCTTTGCCAGCCACGTGTAGGAAGTCCTGGTCGCGCTGCAGGTGTTGTTCGCGACGATCTTCGTTGCCCAAGTTGACAAAACCGCTGTGTGTTTTTTGGGTCTTTCAGAGTTCAACGACATGGCACATCCACTCACCCTCGATTCAGTCTGGCTCGACAAGGCAAAGTATGACGATGCCGAGAAGCAGTACCTGTGCTACTTGAACAGGGATCAGCTTGCCAAGGTAACGCCTCTGGCCGCTTGTCGAGACCCGAGCATTGGCCGTTTTCTTTCCGGCAGTGCACTAGCGATTAATCATCACGCTAAAAGAGGCGGGGCATGCGGTCACTTTTGCTGCCTACCGAGACTTCGCTGTTTAATCACGTTGTTTGCTGTGGCTCGAGTCGTCTGCATAATCGCTGGCTTTACTGTGTCTTCGAATGTTGCCACCGTAAACGCAGACTTGAATGTAATCCTAAAAGAGAGCAGTCGTGTGTTCGCCACCGTCAAAGAGTGCGGATACCGCTGAGCCGGCACTTATCGCTTCATCCGTTTGAGACGTGTCTTGTTCTTGTCTCTCTTCCTCCAGGCTAAGGCGTCTTCCCAAAGCTCCCAAAGTTCCTCTCTAGTCGATAAGATAGCCCAGGCTCGGCAACAAATTAAAAACTCTCTCCAGTCAGTGAGTAGCACCCTTATTGCCTCCTACCCCACTCATGCGCTTCGCCTAGACGGCGAAGTATTGACGTGTGGAGGTTGACGTGTGGAGGCCTGTTAGTCTGTTTTTCACAAGCCTGAGGCATGAGTCCCACCTCCCCATTCGTATTCTTTATATCTTTCAGCGCACGCCTTTTGCCCTTCTTTTTTGTTAGCACTTATCAGTCACTGTAAACATTGTGCTTTGCAAAAAAAAAAAAAAAATTGCCTTGGTGGCGAACTAGTTAGACCTCTCGTTTTGCTCTTATGTCCTTGTCCCCTAACTTTAGCCGCATATGTCTTGCTGAGCATGTTATGCCACCCAAACTTCTCAAAATTCTTTTAAATTATCAGAGCTTTCACTGGTACAATTGAAAGCTTGAATTACAGGGATTGACTGAGCGTGAGCTGTATGTCTGTGCCCTGTATAAGTCTTGCCTGTGAATGAAGGTGTCAGTCAGCCAAGTAATTTTCCAACTTATAATACGCTTGTGGAACTAGAAACATAGGTTGCTTTCATTTCTGTGATGTTCATCTTACTGCATGTCTGGTCATTGCATGCTGCATTTACTTTGCTTTTGCTGCCACTCGAGGCTCCACTTCTGCAAATGTTATTTTGATATAGAGAGTCACAAAATTCAAGGTTGCTGCTTCCTCAGCAGAGGAGGAGGACTAGTTGCCATGCAGTGACTCAGGACTTGCCTGTTCATTGTGCTTAGCCTACTGATGTCAAGGGCTTTTTTCTTTGGCTCTCTTGCTTATGTGACCTTGTTTTCCTTGGCTCTCTTGCTTATGTGACTGAGGACTGTATCCTAAACTATCAGTTTAGGAGACATTTTACACAGTTTAGCAAAGTGTATTGCGAAAGTTTGGCCAAGGGTAATTTTGCTCTCTTTTTCCTTTTGCTTCCTTGTCATGGCACGGCATTTATGGTAGTGGAGTTTTTCAAGTGGGAAAGACCATGTCTTGGTTTCTGCTTCAAAAGTGATTAGGAACACTTCTCAGTGCA
Source organism: Dermacentor andersoni (assembly GCF_023375885.2). NCBI lineage: Eukaryota > Metazoa > Arthropoda > Arachnida > Ixodida > Ixodidae > Dermacentor > Dermacentor andersoni. The sequence continues at coordinate 72,359,942 of NC_092817.1, forward strand.
TTTCAAACAGCATCATTTTGATTGTCAGGGCAAACATGTGAGCAATCTTGGTTTGCACAAAGGCAACTGTCTAGCTGTTTGTGATGGCCATGTCATTGAAAAGCTTTTTTCACGGCACCTAAACCCAATTACATGACATGGTTTGACATTGACAAGTTTCTGGCCTGCAAATATCACTCATCACATTCAATTTTGCTCGAACAGCTTGGCATAGCGGAAATGATAGCCAGGTAGTTAAACGACTGTTTCCGCTTCTCACAGATATAACTGTTCAGGCAGCTGTTCAAGAATACAAATGTTTGTCAGATAGGTTTCCTTATTACTGCAAATATCCGTGCACAGCATATGAAATGCACTCATGCTTATCTCGTGCAAGCCTTATATATGCATTGCCTGCATTTTTGCCAGGCACTGGAGGCTGACAAATAATCAAATAAGTAACTTTTGTCGCAGTGTTGCAAGTAAAAGTAACAGTTTTGATGGGTTGGCACAGTTCATGACCATAAAGAGCAGACTCAAAATAACAGCACTGAAGCAACTAGGAAAAGCAGGTTACCTACAACTCATGTAAATCGGACAGACATGAATATATGCACACACTGCTAAACATTAAATACTGAAGGAAATATCAAACACAAAAACGGTGTCAACCACCTTCTCATTAGTCCATAATTATTGCCCATGTGTTGTGCATGCTGTTATTCGCTATGGTGCTGTCAATGCATGTCAACAAGTAAAGTCTGGTGTCACTGCTAGGCAACTGCAAATTTATTTTTAAAGACTGTGCTATGCTTCTGAGCAATGCTCCTAATGTAGCAATGTTTCCAGCAAAGAAACAAAAATGCTTTCTTGTAACATGTAAATCTTGTATCAAACCTCAAAGATGTTGCTATTTTTTTTTTTTCATTCTCCCCCCTTTTCTTTCTCTTTCCATATTTCTTTCATTTTGTTATTTTTTTATCCTGTTTGTGCTGCGAGTGGCAGTGTCATGATCCCTCCACAGGTCAAAATATTTGTCTGAAAGCTGTGTCTGTTTAAAGCATCAATGTGGAACCAATGCAAAACAGATCTCGGTTTGATCCCTGAATTTCTTAAGCATGATATGGCGTCTCTTAAGCAAGAAATTGTAGTGAACAGTACTCGTAGAGCCCCGTGCTGGAAGAAGAGACTGGACTAGCGCCATCAGACAAATGGGCTAGACGATGGTATCCGCGACATCAGTGCATTCACCTGATATATAAATGGCAATTCTTTTTGGGCCTTCTGTTCCTACAAGTTGGTGACATCGGACGTGATACCAAATCACCACTGTATAAGTCTACCAAGTCAAATTCTTGCTGGCAGTTGCGTGTGCTGGGAACTGCGTGATTTAGCTATTGTGCGGTAGAATTATAGAAGTGGCTGCTTGTAGAGTTCAAAAAGATCAGCGACAATGAAACCGCTCAGTTAACTTGCTCAGTGAACTGCTTAGTGTTTATGATGTTCATATTCAAGTGTACAGTGTACAGGCTTATCCTGATAGGTACCAATATGGTTACTGTAGCGCCTGAGCTGTACACAATTGGTTTAAGATATTGAAACTGGATTTCTTGTCTTGCATATCAGTAGTGAGGACAAAGGGACATCATTAAAATTTGTGAAAGTAATGAGCGCTTCTTAATTCTGTCCCACTTCTCACTATTTATCATTACAGTTTTTTTTTTTTTCTTATGTACACAGTTTCTTGCATTAATTCCATGTGTCAAGGCAACTGCAGCATCTGCAGTGTTGAAAGCTATATTGTGTAGCACAGAACCACATTCATTTGTTATTGCCTTGTTTCCACATTTGATGCTTACCTGTCCGTGACATTTGTGTTGTGTTTTCTTCAGGCATGCAAATGCTACGAAGAAAATTGAGCTTTCACTCGTGTTTTCAAGGCACCTTGTCAAGTGTTGATGTGTGTCTGATCTAGTAGTGAATGTATAAAGAAGTTGCTGCAGAACTGTGAGTGTTAATTTGTGCCTAGTTGTTAGAAGTAAGACTGAAGAGCTCCTACTATACCATTAAGTATCACTGGTAACCATTGGGGGAGGATGAATGTGGCAGTTCAGTTTTCTGGGTCTGTAAAATGTTTGCCCAAGTCAAATTGCAATGTGATATGGCTTGTGTTTAGTTTGATGACATTGGGCCATGCATGTACACTCCATTTGTATTCCTTAGAAAAGTGCAGGATGATGAAAATGCTAATAGTTTTTGTTTTTATGTGGCCTTCAAAAGGTAGTTTTCTGACTTTGTAAGATTGAGCTCGCCAGATGGAATTGGGATCTGTGTTGTGTTAGAAAAAGAAATTGTGTGTTCAAATGAAGGGATTGGAATACTTTCTTTTGTGAAAGTTGCTTTAATTTGTTGCTAAGCATCTGTTTGTGCTGCAAACTGTTTTATATAATCTATGGCCTCTATCTGGAAACATCTTTAAGTCCTTTGAAGTTCATCTTTGCCACATAGCACATGACCAAGGCTGCAGAACACAACCTTTGCCACTTGCAAACATTGCAAATTGCACATTTCAAATTGGGGTTTTAACTTGAAGTGCTTAGTATTGCAGGAGCAGCATATGAACATGAAAACATGTGGGCAGTTAAGGAACTGGTATTGGACACCTTAGAAGTTTCACTACATGCATTCGGTACCAATTCTGCTTAGAACTTGCAAGCATTTAAAGTAGACCATCAGGTATATTAATGCTTACTACAAAAGTTATAAATTATTCACAGCCATGTCCTTATGTAAGCTTACAGGTTCTCACTAATCACTTCCTTATTTTTTTTTTCCTTTTTTTGCACCTATGCAACAGTTAAGCACACTCTTTAATTTTAACATATCTTCATTCTCTACGTAGCTACATGCTTTTGGCTCCAAGGGACGCAATAAAGTTGAACCGTATTATTAGATTACCCTTGTACAGTACGAAAAAAAGCCACTCATACCGTGAGAGGAAGCTTGATAAGCCAGGAAAAACAAGACTTGTAGTGAGACCACCTTTTAAGTTCTGGCACCACCAGCTCACCATGACATCACGGATGTTAACCATGTCTGCTCAGACATAGTTAATTATTTGAGAAGATGGGCCACATTGTATTCTGTAAAATCCAAAGACCGAACTTGGCAAGGTTTGGGACGATTTTCTGGCTCACAAAGCCCAAATATGAAAATATATTTTTGAAGTTCATGACGTCGCACTGATGTAGTGGCACAGTGTTTCATGCGTAATTCAAAAAGATTGGCCTTCCTTTTTTTCTTCTACTAATCGACCTCTTACCGCAAAATTAACAGAAATATGCACTTGAACCTCGTTATAACAAGACAGGATGTAATAAAATAATGGATGTAATGAAGTAAATACAAATCCTCTTGAAATCCTCATAAAGATCCATGTATTTAAGACCTTGTTCTAATGAAGTAAAATTGCTCTGTCAATGGATATAACAAACTAGATTCATCTACGAAACTAAAAATACCAACCATTGCACACTGAGCATATTGCTTTCCGCTGGATTCCGCAGTCGTTTGGTGCAGCAGTTCAAAATTGCTGCATTGAATTCACCATCGAGCAACACTGGTCCTTCTCACTGACACGTTTATGTCTGCTATGCACAAGCAGCACTTCTTGCCTATCTTATCGCACCTCTCTCGCTGCAGCATGTAGCTGGCGTAACTAGGTGCGCCTTCCAAGATCGCAATCTCGGAGCTCACGTGAAGTTACACCACACCACATATCTGTAAGGATGCTTGCATGCGGGATGCTTAAAACTAATGGCTGCACTTCTCTCTGTCACTGCGGCGCACAGTGCTGCACTGACTCAGCTAGGCATGACCTCCAAGATTGCATGAAACCGGCACAATTCTGTCCAAACCAAGCTGGTGCCACGAAAAAGTGGCGGATCAGATAGTTTAATTTTTCAAGGACATTGGCGTTTCTGGTTCTGTTCTAAGTTCTGTCAGCTGTAAATTTGACAGGTTTGCAAAATCTTGCAAAAGTGAAGCTACCACCAAAAGTCACAGAGGTCGCCCAAGAATACTGTGCTAGCTGCGTACGAAGACGAACTGTGTTGTGTGTCACATGCTGTTCGGACATGACAGTCTTCATTCGCTTCATAACATGTTATCAGTCAATACTGGCAAAACAGCATCGCTGTTTTTCCAGTTTCATGACAATGTGAGCAAGCAAAATAGAAATCAGAAGTGAAAGACGATCACATTTGAAGATAAGGGCGTTATTGTAACGGCTGTTGCATCAGGTGCTAAAAAGCCACCTGTTGCACAGGCCGGAGAGTCTGTTGTCGGTTTAATCAGTTTTCATCGCATATGCTGCCGCATAGCGGTTTAGCAGGCTTCAGAGCCGTAGACTTATTTTCATGTTGAGTTACGCATACCATTGGGCATATAGTGCTGCAGTAAAGGGGCAATAGTCGGTATAACGAAGTAACTTTGGCTTTCCCTTCAGCTTCGCTATAACGAGGTTAGAGTGTAGTTGAGAAAAGTTCTTTATTATTGTAAAGTTATTTAGTGCTTTTTTTAACCCCGTTGTACTGCCATGACTAATTAAGAAAAAGAAGTTTAGAAGTGCAAAAGAAAAATTATGCGTGGGTCTGTTATCGCAAACACCAGAGACCAGCGGAGCTGGGCTAAGGCCAGTAAAGTAGTGCCAAACCACACACTTAGCCTAAGTTTTGCTGGGCACCAGAGACCAGCGGAGCTGATCTCTGGTGCTTGCGATAGCAGAGCCATGCATAATTTCTTTTTTCTGCTGCAAGAAAGACTACCACCGAAGCAAGCGCACGGGTTTTTGTCAGAGAGCAATGACGTCATACCACCTCTGTCCCCGCCGCGCCGCTCCTTTTCCCCGGCTAGGCTCCACCCACCCTCGCTGCGCGGTGCTATTTTTATACTCTGCTTTCACTCTATCTCAGCTCTCTCCCCTAGCTTGGCGAAGCTGTGGATGTCAAGGGAAACCTAGCGGGGTTCTAACAGCTCCACTGTAAAATTGACAAAAGTCATTATCTATTATTTTCCTGTCAGGATGACAAGAAACTGAACACATACACATGTGCAATAATTGCCAGAAAGTCACGATGAGTTGTCATAAGGGGTTAATGGGACTATCTTGTAGTAACAGTTTCAACACCACTATTAACAAAAATAGTTTTACATAGAGATAAGCCGTAATGTGGTTTCCCGAAAGATGGGCCAACAAATTTTATGCGTGTAAAATAGTTTTCAAGTAAAACAGTGATATTTTTGTACAAAATAAAAGAATATGCGAAAATAAACTAGTAAAATTGAGCTGATACCAAACTATATTTTGACGCATTCTAGTATTTTATGTATACATATATAAAATATATCTATTGTGGGGATACGCTCTGCATGAGGCTAGGCCGTAAGGCAAGCTCCGGATCTAGTCACGGTCATTCCATATTACTCCCCAACCAGTAGCGCATTTAATCGCAGCTACATTGGGTTCAGGCAAATAAAGCAATCGGTGGTGTTTGGCTCTAACAATTTTTTTTGCTGCGTGCAGTAACACTTGCAGAGCGAAAGTTGACTGTCACATTGTTACACTGGTGGAGGTGCTGGGTATGCTTCATGCTTGGCACTCCTTCGCAAAGCCGACAATCGAGTCCGGAATCACCATTGCGCATTGAAACACCGGTCCGCCAGTTCAGTCGTCACCTGCTAAGACTAGTGCCCGAGTCCAGTCCCCTGCAAGAAACCTTGAGAAATCGTTTCCCTCCTACAACTATAATGGCCACCGCATCTCCATCACAAGTAACACTGCAGAATCCTATGGTTCTGGAGAGCTTTCATGGTGATGCCTTTGAAGATGTCGAAGATTGGCTAGACCAGTTCAAGCGCGTCGCTAAGTACAACCATGAGAGCAGCTCGGAGGACAAACTCTCGAGGGTCTATTTCTATCTGAAGGACAATGCTTGTATGTGGTACGTCAACAGGGAGAGGAGTTTTGCCACGTGGGACGATTTCTGCACATAGCTGCTGGATACTTGGTCAAGCATACACAGGAGGGAAAATACACAGCGTCTCCTTAAAATCTGCATTCAGTTGCTATGTTCTCAGCAGATATGCCAGAGGAAAGAAAGTTGTGGTATCTCTTGCGGGGAGTGAAAGAGCAGCTGTTTGCCGGCCTTGTGTGAAATCCACCGACAACAGCAGCGATGTTCACAAAAGAGGCTACAGCCATTGAACAGGCCCTACAACAACGATACCACCAGCATGACATGAGCAACTCGCAGCAAGCACTTCCGTACTGGCTGAAACTAACGACAGGCCTCTGTGTGAAGTTACCCAAGAGGTTGTGCAAGAAGAGCTTCTGCAGCTCGGATTTGTTATTGCGCCTACGGAACCGGCGCCTGCATTATCTTTTGTAGCTGATGTGGTCTGGGAAGAAGTACAGAAAGCTTTTTCATCACCAGACTGTGGTAACATGCCGCGGCACCTTACTTATGCAGAAACTGTTCACCGTCCAATCAAAGCATCTTCGACGGCGTTGACACCTACAACTAGAACATCGCCTAGGCTACAAACAGAGTTAATATCGTCACCCCCGTCAACTCTACCAACCCCACCGATCACGCCAGCGCAAACAATGCCATTTCTAGCTCAGTAAAGTTTTCACTCGCTCATCACTCGACATGTGCACGCCACTACTTGGCTCCATGGAGAGTTGCCGCCAAACTGTCAGCGTCGGAAAACCGATTTGTGGCACACAGTTGACCAGTGTGCTACCATTGTGGCGAAGCTGGACACTTCTATCGAGTTTGCCACAAATGGAACAACTATCACGCCACTCAATACCCAGCACCTCCATCAATGTAACCACGTGGGATCGACGAGGACGCAAAGCAGCACCAACAAATACACCTTATCAGTCAAATAAGAACCAGCAATGTCTTCGTCTCCACGCTTAACCTAAAAACCCGCGCTACTTCGACCTCGTCCCCACTGGCACATACCCGCGGCAATATAGTTGTGCCAATAGGTGCCAATAGAGGCTGCCCTCATTGATAGGCAATGAGGTCACTTGTGGGTTGCAACAGATATCTGTTAGGCCGTTGGTTAGGTTCGAGGTCGGGGTGCCAAAGTGAGTCTCTCGCAGTGACACACCTTTATACTTTAACTTTGCAAGAGGAATGTCTTCCTCGTGCTTTGGATACCTTTCCCACGAATCAAGGGGGGGAGGGGGTAAGGTGCGCGTCACGAGAGCGAGGGAGAACCAGGATAGGTGTAGCGCACCTCTCCCATGTCTATGCTAACTCGACGCATCCGCAATGTGCAAGCACGACTATGTGAGTACACAGGAGGAAATGTGCGCATATGCGCCCCAGAATATATGTGTATACTGTGTATCTTGCTCATCTACATGTACTGCTGTATGCTCCCTTACGTAAGGCCTTTCAGGTGGAATAAATGAAATGAAAAAGAAAAAATCAAGCAGAAACTCCTTTCGTAGTTGTCTAAGTATGCATAAGCATTGTGCAGCTTGCTCATCTCCACGCAGCCCATGTCATTGTCAGTGTTATGGGACTTGATCCAACCAGTATTAAACCCTTAACTCTCATTGGTCCGTCGCTTATCATGTTCGATAGTGAACATGATAAGGTATGTTTAGTAAAGGTAGAGTTCATTACGGCACTCGAACCCACGACCACTGGTGTTAATTAAGGTGGAGTTAGTTAGACACCATTCATTAAGATAATTATAATTAAGGTTAATTTAATGAAGCTGTTGCAAAACCACCACTACATTTGCTGAGGGTGGTATTCAGTGCTTTATTGTTGGTTTGAATGCTTGTTTTAAACTTGTTGTTTATTGAAATCTGTTCTGTGTGTCGTATTGGTGGTTTCAATGAATTTATGCACTGTTCACTTCACTTATCTGAACGTTTGTAGCCTCTGCCTTACGTGGGTATGAGCCATACATTGTCTTAGTGACAGACAAACTTCTTGTTTGGTAGGCATATAAATGCTTATGCATTTAAATAGAAAAGTGCAATATCCTTGGTTGTCTTACTATAATTTTTTTCCTTTCCAAGTGTGTTGCTTTCCAAGTGTGTACCTACGGTTCTTCGGCGGTTGTGCTGTTTTGTTGGTTCATTCTTAGTGTTAAAGCTGTTCTGTTGTGGGAAAGAAGGAGTCATGTGGTGCGTCGTGCTCCTCAATGTCACACAGGGTGATGCGCTTGTCAAGTCTGGCAGTTCCTCTCATGATGATGCCTTCCAGAAGAAGATTCTGCAGGAGCACAACGAAATGAAAAACAGTGAGTGGTCTGCCCCGTTGTACTTTCTTGTTGCATAAATCAGTGCCAGTTGAACCAGTTTGCCTTGGGTAATGTTTAATGAGCCATGTGCGGATTTAAAACATGTTAGGTGGTAGAGAGTAACATAAATTCACATATTTTGGCAAAGGAATACCCACTGGGTAAATGGAAGGAGGGGGTGCCAAGATATCAGGTGCAGCCTTCTCTTCCAAACCTTTTCTTTAACAATGCTATAAATTAATGTTATCAAATGGGCCATACAACGTTATTTCTAGTTTCAGTTTTCTCTTTTTCATACAACCCAAGTTTACACCTTTGGGTTGCATTTTGTCCCCAAACAATAATCATCTGTCTTGCCCGCATTTCCTTTCTTTAACGCTGCGAGCCCGCTACTTCCTAGTTGCGAATGGCTTGCGCGTTATCAGCTTGACACAAAATTCTCAACAAGAAAGTAGCGAGCACAGAGAGCTTTCGAAAGAGGAAACACAAGAAAGACAGATGACGATTGTTGTTTGGGGATGAGATAAGCTCGAAAGGGTGTAAGCATTTTTTAGAGTGTAGTGGCATGTTGAACAAAGGAAAAATTGTGTAATTTTGTGCTCATTAACAAAAGATATTCAAATTTAAGAATTGAAAATGGAAAAGAGGCACCCTCTCTGGCATTGTACTTTCTAAGAGAAAATATCAGCTCAAAACGAACACGAGTGGTGCCCGTGGGAGCTGCCCTTTTAAAGTGGCCCTGTTACTACCAGCACTGTTTTCTTCTTATCGGATAAAACTGTACTAGTTTCACGTGTTCAAGTGTCAAGTGCAAACTGCACACACCGAAGTGCTGAAAACGTGTTTTGTATTTCCTACTTCATCTCTGCGGATGATAATTACCACCTTCGGTTGCTGCGATTACTGCAGAGTATATATGTCTAAAGCTAAGTAATGTACTAAATATTTGGATATTGCCATTTTCATTGGAGCTGAGGCACTGCTAAGTAGCATAATGCATACATAATACCTATATGCTAACTGTGCATTACAGCCCCTTCACGGCAGCCAGGTTATGGACATATTTTCTCTGCTTAGTTGCTGTCACTCAAAGCTAAAGTGCGCTGTGCAGACTTATTATGGCAAGCTGCAAATCTTGCTTCCCTGTGCCTTCCTTGCACAATAGGAAGCTTTGAATTTGGGACAAAACACGTATTTTAAAGATTAGCCTGCAAGTGTTGCAAAACACTCGAGGTTCGTGACTTTTCCTCTGTGTGTAGCACTGCAAGAACTCCTAGCTGCATTGCGCAAAATGGAGACACGCATCGTTGAACTTGAGCAGCGTTGTCCGGCTACAGGCAGTGTACCAACAGCCAAGGTAGTGGCACCTCAGGTGAGTGGATAGCTTCTAGTGTCTACAAACCAGCCAGCTGTGAGAACAATATGGCCAAGCCTATTCACAGTGCGCAACTTGTTTACATCAGTACTGTGCTGCCTGTAACCATGTAGTCATACCAAGTAGTATGATCATAGCATTAATGTGACATACTGGCAATAATTTAAACCCTGTTACTTGATAGTTTTGATAGATTTAAACTGATCTCGCCACGTTCTGAGCACAAGCGCACTTGGAAAACATCTTGTCTCTTTCCGATGTGTGATTTATGTATCAGTATGTACTCTGCTGTTGCATCGCACTTAAACAACTTGTTCTAGCTGCTAGATGACAAAGAAATATGATCTGAAGCATTTTCTTGTACATAATTCCGCGTGTGTAATTGTGCTGCTTTGTGCATACAATCGCCGACCGATAAATCGGACACCGATAATCCAGACATGCTCGGTAATTCGGACAGCTTCGCGGCACCGCCAGTGGCTCCATAGATTTAATGTGTAAAGATGAACTATATTTCGGCCAGCCGTCAGCTCTACATTTGATTATCCGGACTCCGTCTGTAGCTGTAGGCTATGCTGACTGTGCCGACATTATCTCCTCTGGCAACTTCGACAAGACGTCAGGTATGGTCTTAGAGACCCGAGGCATCAAGTCAGGCCTCAGAGATTACACATTCGACGGTAATCCCTGAGGCCTTGCCTTGGTTGCAGCATTACGCCCAAGAGATTTAAAGGGACACTAGAGGCAAATATTAAGTCAAGCTAAAGTGAGAAATAGCTGCTTGAGAATCTCTAAGGCGTCACTATTATTGCGAACAAAGCCTTAATAATCGAGAAATTGAGGTAAATGCAAGACATGATTAGGGACTCCTCCGGAACATTCAAGTACTTGCCCGATGACGAAAGCACTCCTCAGGTAAATTCTCTCACTGGTACTCAACCACTCATTGCAACAACCATCCTTGTATTATATTTTAAGATGAAATAAAACGCTGCTTCTTCAATTCTATTTCATATTTAGAAAAAGAACTCATTGAAATTTCCCTTGACAATGACGCGAGCAGTCGAAAGGTGTCGTTTTCGCTCGACTCTGTGCCGCCCACGCTTTCGCGTTTCAGTAGTTTCGTTATTGCATGGTGCTGCGCAAGTTTTGCTGGCTCGCGAAACTCGTACAAACTGCAAATAGCAGAGAATTCAACTTCCATGTGATGTTGCGGGATGCCCAGACGGTCTACACCACTTGACTGAAAAGCAGCTGCAGCGGCAAATCCACCACTCTGTCTTGGCTCAGTGCCGCCATCTGTCGAGTTCCATTTTACTCACCGACGGCAGCAAAGGGTGGTGATAGCATATGCAGTGTCATCACTCCCCCGGTTGGGTGGCGGGAGTTCTTAATTTTGAAAAAGGTATTTGGACCCTTCAGATGCAAGTTTCTCCTAAACTTTCTTTTCTTGGCACAAAACAAGTGTTGCGAGGTTTTTGGAATGGTATTTAACCCTTTGAGGGTCGATTTTTTTCGCCATATGCGACCACCCAGGGTCGATTTTTTTTATTGCAGATTCCAATTCTTCTTAAAGACTTATTTCGAAAAAAATTTACAATCATTTTTCTAAAGTGACCGTAAAGTGAGAAAAACATCTTTTATGTTGGTATATATGCACTCTTCATTCATGAATAACAGCAATAAAAAAGGAAATAAACTTATCAGAATTAAAAATTTTATGCATTTTTATGCACATAGTTCAAGGCTTTGAAAATCTGCACAAGAGAATATTTCGGAAGTCTCAAATGTTCCTGCTCTTACACTAATATGTACGTCCATAGCGTAATCGAACTGTGTGGGTGCACGCACTCAAGAAAACTGTTTGGTTGTGTGCGCATCAATAAAAAGCGACACGTGTGACAAACTTCCGCTAATCTTCATCTTACCGCCAACCAGCTAGGGCAATTAGTTCTCGCGGGTCTTAAAAAGGAAAAGAGAGAGAAACGGAAACGCATGCACGGCGGTATCCTTCCTATGCGCACTCCTGTGAGCACTAAACGAGCGAAAAACAAGCGGTCACCCTTTGAGCGATTAGTAACGAGATAGCCATCACTTTTGCAAGCGCAAGAAGCCGAAACCGCCCGCGGAACAAAATCCAAACAGCCGCCCGCACGCGCGCACGCTAATGCGTGAGCGGTAGTATATAGATGCACGGGAGCAAACTAGCGCTAAAACAAACCATGCGACGAAAACCGAGAGAGGGAGGTGCACGAAAAAAATTCCCTGTATCCCCACATAGTGGCAGCACATGACAGAAAAGAAAAAGTTGGGAAATTGGCACGCTTTTTAAACATACAGACTGTGCCGTAAATATATGGCATCGACCATTTTCGGACTTGTTCGTGGCGCCGTATATTTGTCATTGACCGTCAAAGGGTTAAACAGACCATGTTGACTCATTGTTTACCTTTAGTGTCCCTTTAACTGCAAGTGCCAATCTTGGAGGTTTTGCCTGAATTATAGGTTGCATCAACATCACGATCATCATATTCTATTCCGGCGTATTCTGGCAACCCCGCACATTGCCTGCTCTCGCCATTCTGTTTGTAGAGTTTGCCTTTCGGACGGTGTCCTACCATTCCGTGGTTGTTTGTTTAGTTTGCATTCCAGACAGCGCTCTGCTGGCTCCCAAGAAGTCTTTCTCGTGAACTTATTGACGGGCCACATCAAATGGCACCAGCGGTGCCTTTGCACTCCAACTCGGAATGAGTCTCGAGTCGCAGTTCGAATGACTCCACAACTGTAGAGCCTGAACCTGCCGCCTACCACATTGTGCTCAAATGCAGCTCTCATTGATGACCTGCTAGGCAGCGGCGTGCTGATTTCTGCCGCCATTGCATTTGAAGACTTTGCAGGCGTTGACAGCGTGGTGTTGTGTGCCGAACTGAACAATGACGAAATAATTGAGCAAGTTCTCCCACCATCAAACAGTGACTCTAACTCGGATGATGATGTGCCGTGTGCTCCGGAGCCTTCACATGCAGACTTTAGCCTTTGCAATCCTTGCATTGGCGTACAGCAACGGCAAAAAACTGGCAGAAATACAGGCGTACGTGGTTGCATCTAAGCAGAAGTGCGTGCAGCAATGAATCGTCCATGTATACCTTGCGCAGGGGCCTTAAAACATAAATGAAATCATCTTATTTAAATGCATTAGCTTTTTCGGACATTTGATAGTTCTGACTTATTTACGTTCCCCGCGGAGTCTGAATTATCGGTCATCAACTGTACAGTGCATTATAACATTGCAAAACTATCTTCTGCTTTTATGCATTCCTTTTGGTGCTAGAATTTGTATAAACACCAGCACCTTCTTTGCCCCACACATTTGCGGCACTCCGCGATTTCTGCACTGTGGGGCTTGCCTGAGGTAATTAATGTGTGGCCCTGAGTACTTCCCCATAAGTGACTGCTTGCTGCAATACCAGCTACTAAGTGCAAGTTATCAATGTTTTGAATTAAAGAGAGCCAAATTGATTAGATATTACTGTAGCTTATGTTTAATAATAGTCAACTAGCTTCAGCTAGATGCTGCTGGTCGTTCACCGTTATGTCATTTTATAATCTACCAAACCTCTACGAACAGCTCACTGTTAGTAAGAGTAAAGTTATATCTAGCAGCATAGTAGCTAGTCTAATTTTATAACACAGAGAGCTTATGGACACCTTTGCTCTTATATCCTTAAGCATATGCAATGCAAGCTTAATCTAACTCCCAAGTCTGTGCCTACCGTATTGACTCGCATAATGTTCGCACCCCAAACTTGTCGCTGCAATATGTCGTGTGCCAAGTCTAGCTAATGATGATCACGTTTACCATCTGTCGAATGCTGTCAAATACTATGCAAACAACTCTTGAAGCCGTACCAAGCTGTCTGCACGCACCAAACATTTTTAAGCAGATGCCCAACTTCATTCCTTTCATCACTTTCCGCACTCCCATGAAAAAAAAGAGAAGCTTCAACCAAGCTTGCTTTGGCTTTATTACTTGTAGGCTTCATGATGGTTTTGGCCAACAACAAAAAAGGCACCTTTCGATTCTTCTCGTCTGCGCTCGTGAGCACGCAACAGATCGCGAGCGGCAACTATAGTGGCCACGTTTGCACTAATATGTTAAAGTGTACCCTATTCATACGCCGACGCTTGTAACACAGCTAAGATATTTGCCCACCCTTAGTGGAAATGTGCTGTATTAGGATAGTAGTGAAGACAAACGCCGCAGTTTCCACAGCATGCCCGCCATGTGTTTCTATGTCACTGGCAGCTACGCACGCCCATCTCTGTTTTTGTCCCCTCAAAGTGGACATGGCTACGGTATTGTCGCAAACTTGCCGATATTAACGGTATTATTCATTACTGATACTGAAGAAACTGTTTCAATGCCCGTAATGTACTCATGAGAAGAACAAAAATCACCTTCGGCTCATCCAGCTTGCTCTGCCGGCAACCATATTTGTTTTGGTGTCCCACACTGTTGCAGCGACAGCCGCCTGCTTGTTGACCTGTTGTCATCCCACAGCAAATGCAGAATGAAAAAAAATATATATTTTCACTGGAAATTTAATCCGCGTAATGATTGCACCCCTGACTTTGCGTCAATTTTTTTTTACAAGAAAGTGCAATCATTATGCGAGTAAATAATACGCTGCATATATTGCACATGCACGCATCCTCACCTCTTCAGCCTTTGTGAACATTTGGCAGGGGTAACAATAGAAACTCCTTCGTTCACTTGTCAAGGCGGTACTGTTAGCATTGAGGCAGCGTTGCAAGATAGCAATAGATGACTTCAGATAGTGATCAGACTGTGTGTGTTCTTTCTTCAGGCCAAGGTTACAAACCATGTCCCTGCCAAAAAGGAGGTGGCAGATGATGATGATGACATTGACCTTTTTGGTTCAGAAGATGTAAGTTGGCTGTTTCTTCAATCAACATGAAGAACAATATTGCATGTACATTCCTCAATGCCTTCTATTCTGTCTTAGGATGAGGAAGCAGACAAGGCAAAAGAAGAACGTGTGAAGGCTTACCAGGAAAAGAAGTCCAAAAGTGAGCGTCTTTTATTTCCCCAGGACTGTAACTGCGTGGCATTTCCCCGCAGGCTAGCTGAGCCAATGGTATACACTCTACAGATTTTTTGGATGCCTTCGTGGCACTGCCGCATACCCCATGGTCAATGTAGAAGAACGTCTGAAATTTCTAACGCAAAATTCCTTCGCCGTCTGGTTTTCTGGACTTCTTGCTGTGACTGCAGATTCGAAACGGCGTTATTGAAGCCACCCCCACCGCCATTTTGATTATCTCGCCGCCTCAAACGGGCACTCTCGCACGCAGATCCACTGGCAGCCACCATCGCAGAAACGCTAGGCCTGCCTGCTTCAACGTTCGCTACTGTTGTATTCGCACCGCTGGCACGAGTTGTTGGGGTCTCGGTGCTGACGCCCGTTATTGCCAATGGGTCGCAAGCCCCAAGGGTAGCGTTGGCCTGGCGGCCTGGGGCACTGGAAGCATCCGAAGGTCCCGGCAAAGCATGAGTAGACTGGTAACAGAACAACTTGTTTATTCTAACATAGCAAAAGAGCGGCCGGTCAGTTCGACCGAAGTGGAGAGACGGGAGAGCACGTAACTCAACAGTACAAATCGGAGCCTCTCTCCTGGCGTCCGGGGGCAGCTGCTCTTATAATCTCGGCGTCGCGGTCCAAAAGGGAAGGTCACGGGATGAAGGTCACGGGATGAAGGTCACGGGACGGCGGAGCATGAGCCCACGACGGCGCGCACGGCCGAGCCGAGAGACCTGCTGAACCGAGTGTAGTGACGCATCGCCAACCTTCACTTGGGGAGCTCCGCTCCCCGGCTGCCGCGCTTTGACAAGCGTGGGCACACACACACACACGCACACACGAAGACACGTGGCACCGAAACACGCCTGGACACGCTTGGCGGGTAGGCGTTGCGGCGGCGTCGAACGGGCCAAAATGTCCGCCGCTTTGAACAAAGCCCCGGCGTCCGTTGCATCCGCGCCGGCATTACCGCGCGTTGTAGGCGAAACGTAACAGACCGCCCCGCCGGGGGAAGGAGATCCCGATGGTCAGGGGACTGCATCCGCTGTCCGGAGGGATGTCGCTCGATGATGCTCATAACCGAAGTCGGGCGTCCTTTGGCGTTTCTTGAGCGCAGCGCACAGAGAAGGCCTCGTTCTCACGTTCAGGTGCACACAGGACACTGCAAAGTGACTTCGGGAGAGTTGACATTTTTGTTCTCGTTTCCGGCAAGCGTTAGAACTACGCCGAAAGTCAACCGCTCAGTCAGCAAGCACGGCACAACCCTCACTAAGCCCTGCCAGGCTCTTTCCCCTTTTATACTGCTGCCTAGTTCCTTACAGTAGTTCAGCAGCACTCAGAACGCGTCCACAAATCGGAAAAATTGCACTAAAAAGCACATCATCACTTTGAAACACTACACAAAAGCAATAAGTTAAAAAAAAAATCCTGCCTCAGGAAGAAAAACATCAGTAACAAGCAATTTTGAGGCTGATTCCCACGTTAGGGGCTTCGACTTAAGCCATCGGCGTTACCGTTGAGACTCCCCTTTTTGTAACGCACCTCAAAGGAATATTGTTGCAAAGCGAGGCTCCAGCGCAGGAGGCGGCCATTTTTGGGAGAGATGGTCTGCAGCCATTGGAGAGGGCAGTGATCCGTTTCAATGATAAACCTCGAGCCAGCTAGGTAACATGACAATTTCTGAACGGCCCACACGATACACGCACACTCTTTCTCGGTGGCGCTATACGCCTGCTCACGACTCGTCAGCTTACGACTAGCATACAGGACGGGGTGTTCTACTTCTCCATTTTCCCGTTGGCACAGTACAACGCCCATGCCTCGCTCACTAGCATCACACTGAACAACGAACCCTTTTGTGTAGTCGGGCGATCGTAGCACAGGCTGGCTTGTTAGGGCGCTCTTTAGGGCGCTAAAAGCTCTTTCCTTCGTCTCATCCCAGACGACTGTTTGCGGCTCTGTCTTTCTTAGAGCATCCGTCAAGGGAGCCGCGATATCAGAGTACCTGGGGATGTACCTCTGATAGTAGCCGGCGACACCTAAGAACGACCGAATATCGGTCTTCGTGCGCGGTTGCGGGAAGTCTCGCACAGCGGCCACGACCCCGACCAATCACGTGTCCGAGGTAGACAACCTCGGCCTGTGCTAACTGGCACTTGGGAGCCTTGACTGTCAAGCCCGCATCGCGCAGGCGGGTTAGCACTGCCCGCAAGTGCGCCATATGCTCAGGCCAGGATGCGGAGAATATCGCTACGTCGTCTAGATACGGTAAAGCGAATTCTTGCTGTCCCCGCAACACTTTATCCATGAGGCTTGAAAAGCAGTATGGCGCGTTCTTCAAACCAAAACTCAAAACTTTAGGACGGAATGTCCCCATTGGTGAAATGAACGCCGCATACCTACTAGCCTCTTCTGTAAGTGGAACCTGCCAATAACCCCTGACAAGATCTAGGGTGGAAATAAACTGAGCGCTACTCACTCTCTCAAGGCGCTCCTCGATGTTAGGGATCGGATAAATTTGATCCTTAGTGATGGAATTAAGCCTGCGGTAGTCGACGCAAGGACGAGGTTCCTTGCCCGGTACCTCAACTAAAATCAAAGGGGAGGTATAATCACTCTCACCCGCTTCAATAACACCGAGCTGTAGCATTTTCTTTACCTCAGCCTCCATAATATCGCTCTGGCGGGGTGACACCCGGTACGCCTTGGATCGTACTGGCTCTGGGGAGGTAAGTTCTATGTCATGAGTAAGGACAGAAGTCCTACCAGGCCTCTCAGAGAACAGACCTTGAAACTCTTGTAAGAGCTGGTGTAGTTCGGTTTTCTGCTCAGGCGACAGCGATGCTTTACTTATTAAGTCACTAATGACTTGATCGGTGTCTTTCCTGTTCGTCACTGAGCCTAGTCCCGGAAGCTCGACCGGAAGCTCTTCTAACTTTCCCGCATCGGGAATTTCCTCTCCAGTATCTGGTGCCCTTAACGCTACAGGCTCAATTTTATCCCGTTCGGGCGTGCTCTGAATACCAGCTTGCTGCGCCTCTGACCCTTTCTCATCGTTCAACAACGTCGGCCCCGCGACTACCGCCTTTGCATCGAGCTCCCGAACCTTCGATCTGGTTAAGGCCTGAACGCTAGCCTCACCAAACAAAAGCCCCTTCTCGCGCAGGAGGTGATCGGACCTGTTCGAAAATAGGTACGGGTACTGGGGGGGCAGCATAGATGACACTGCGGCCTCCGTCTCAAGTGCTCCGAAAGGTCCTTCAATAAGCACTTTTGCTACCGGCAGACACACGCTATGAGCTTCCACTGCTTGCTTGATCCATGCGCACTCGCCCGTGAACATATCGGGTTCAACGTAAGAGGGGTGAACTACATCCATCGTAGCTGCGGTATCGCGAAGCACTCGGTACTCTTTCCCGTTCACGAGGAGGTCTCGCATGTAAGGCTCGAGAAGCTTGATGTTCTCGTCAGTGCTGCATAATGACAAAAACACGACTTTTGGTTTTGTTTCTGGGCACTGCGCCGAAAAGTGACCCGGCTTCTGGCACGTATAACAAACGCGCGCTTGCCTCGTCTCGAACCGCTTTCTGCGTTCGGCTTCGGTTGCCGCCGTCTCCTTACGTTCGGTCGGACTGCTTTCACTCGCATCCGCACTACGTGTATCCCCCTTTGCTCTCATGGGTGTGAACTTCGGCCTCTCAAACTTGGAGCCAAATTCACCCTTTTGACCGTCCTTAGCTCCGCGAGCCCGACGCGTCACAAACTCCTCGGCTAACTCAGCGGCTCTAGCCACCGTACTAATGTCTGGCCTATCCAAGACCCAGTACCGCACGTTCTCAGGTAACCGACTATAAAACTGTTCTAGCCCGAAACACTGCAGAACTTTCTCGTGGTCACCAAACGCTTTCTCTTCTTTGAGCCACTCCTGCATGTTTGACATAAGCCTGTACGCAAACTCTGTATATGACTCACTTCTGCCTTTCTCATTTTCCCAAAACTTCCGACGGAACGCCTCCGCTGACAGCCTGTACTTCTTTAGCAGACTCGATTTCACTTTCTCGAAATCCTCTGCCTCCTCTCTCTCCAAGCGAGCGACTACGTCGGCCGCCTCGCCGGGTAGCAAAGTGAGCAAGCGCTGTGGCCACGTTTCCCGAGAGAACCCCTGCTTCTCGCACGTTTGCTCAAAGTTAACCAGGAACAAACCAATGTCCTCTCCAAGCTTAAACGGCCGCATCAGGTCAGTCATTTTGAACAATACTCGTTCTCCTGCACCGTGTGCCTGACTTCCATTACGAGCGCGTTCCATCTCTAACTCGAGACGCTTCATTTCCAAAGCGTGTTGACGGTCGCGCTCTTCTTTTTCTTTCTCTTTTTGTTCTTTAAGTTCGCGCTCCTGTCTTTTTGCCGTCTCCCTCTCCTCAATGGTCTCAAGGCATTCCGACAGCTCGTCATCCTCAGCTTCTAACTCAAGAATAGCCCTTAGCAGTTCTGGTTTTCCGAGTTTGTCTGAGACATCCAGACCCAACTCTCTCGCAAGCTCCAGCAATTTCGGTTTGCGCAACGACTTCAAATCCATGGCTGCTCTGAATGCTGCTTTCTCTACTGCCTACTATTGTCTTGCCGCAAACTAACCCGGTAGCAACGACAACCACAATTACCAGCTCTGTTTCTAACACTAACAAAAGCCTGGCAAAACTCAGAAGAAGAAAGTCCCGCACTCACCAAACCTTGCAGCCAAGAATTCAGCGCAGTCGTTCCGCTGCAGGCAACCAGTCATCACACAGGGCTCGTTGCACTGCTCCCGGATGGTCGTTGTGCTGCTCAGCATACAGTCAACCGCATCTCTTCGCTGCTGGCCTCCGTTGTCGCGATCTCACCGCTGGCAACCAGATGTAGTAATCGCACCGCTGGCACGAGTTGTTGGGGTCTCGGTGCTGACGCCCGTTATTGCCAATGGGTCGCAAGCCCCAAGGGTAGCGTTGGCCTGGCGGCCTGGGGCACTGGAAGCATCCGAAGGTCCCGGCAAAGCATGAGTAGACTGGTAACAGAACAACTTGTTTATTCTAACATAGCAAAAGAGCGGCCGGTCAGTTCGACCGAAGTGGAGAGACGGGAGAGCACGTAACTCAACAGTACAAATCGGAGCCTCTCTCCTGGCGTCCGGGGGCAGCTGCTCTTATAATCTCGGCGTCGCGGTCCAAAAGGGAAGGTCACGGGATGAAGGTCACGGGATGAAGGTCACGGGATGAAGGTCACGGGACGGCGGAGCATGAGCCCACGACGGCGCGCACGGCCGAGCCGAGAGACCTGCTGAACCGAGTGTAGTGACGCATCGCCAACCTTCACTTGGGGAGCTCCGCTCCCCGGCTGCCGCGCTTTGACAAGCGTGGGCACACACACACACACGCACACACGAAGACACGTGGCACCGAAACACGCCTGGACACGCTTGGCGGGTAGGCGTTGCGGCGGCGTCGAACGGGCCAAAATGTCCGCCGCTTTGAACAAAGCCCCGGCGTCCGTTGCATCCGCGCCGGCATTACCGCGCGTTGTAGGCGAAACGTAACACTACCAAGATTCTTGCTGTTCGATGCTATGTTTTTCATGGAAAGAATTCGTCGCTGTCAGCAATGGCGCTGACTCCGCCTTTGAAATACTTGCCAATGACTTCGAAGCTTAATAAAAAGCACAATGCAGTGCATAGTGCTGGTTTCCAAAAGTCAGCTTCGCCTTAATACAGCAGCATTACGCGGCGAAGCATACCAAGAGTAGGAAAGGGCAATTGACATAGGACACAGCATGTGTTCCTTATTTATACACGTGTGTGCCCATCGTGTAGTGTCACAGTACGAGCACTGAGGTGCCTAATAAGTCTACTGGGAATCTTGCGAGCTATTTCAGACATGCCTGTGGCAATTTGAGCTGTTGGAGGCAGTAAAAGGCATGCATTAATTTTTGGGACTGCCCGATTTTTTTGGACGTTTTCGTGACCCTTAGAAAGTCCCAAAAATCTTATGTTGACTGTATAAAAGAATGATCCCTCTCTAGTTTTTCATGAAGCTGCAGAACGTCTTGGGTGTGATTGATAGGACACTGCCTTGCAAATCTTCTGCAGGAGGAAGAGAAAAGCCATAGTTCTCTGCATAGGTGCCTGAAAAACTATAAGGGTCAAACCTATGCGCAACTTTCAAATACATTTACATACATGACAAAAGAATGCAGGCCAGCAGTATGATTTCAGTTTGCAGATTTGCTGTTGACTGTGCTATGGCTCATGCTGCTGTGGGTTCTAGAGTGCTGTAATACATTGCCACTAACAGTGTAATGTGCTGTTGAAAGAAGCAGATTGATGATGGTGTTGTCTTGCACACGCAGAGCCTCAGGTGGTTGCTAAGTCTAACATTGTGCTAGACGTGAAGCCCTGGGATGATGAGACGGATATGAAGGCCATGGAGGAGAACGTCCGACGCATCGAGATGGATGGACTGCTCTGGGGAGCTTGTGAGTGCATGACCCTTTGTCTTGTCTCTTCAGTGTTCTGCCATGAGTTTACGCTGTTTCCAAAGGCAGTTTACTGTACAGACACAGAGAAGTCCTAGTTGTCATTGTTGTTAACCCTTTATGGAGACTATAAAAATTTTCTTGCAGAGTTTCGATTTTAAATATGGTGTTTCTGGCTAAGTGTCTTCAGGCAACATTGAATAACAGGCAGCACACATCATTTGTTAGAATAGGAACAGAGGACGAGGAAAAAGTAAGGGAGGGAAAAAAAAGCAATTCTGAACTGAAGGTGCTGCAGTACAGCATGGTGCCACTGTTAGCGCTTATTCACACTGGCGATTGGCAGAGGTCGTGCATTCAGCAACTAAAAAGCAATTCATGGCAACCAATGTTCAAACCGGAAAGCACAACCTGCCCATCACCACGCCAAAACATTTCACGATTCATGCCTTTCATGTCTGATCGTACCACTATCACCACATCAAATAAACGTCAGCGTATACAAACATTCTGTTCCTGCGCATCTGATGGGTTCAGAAGCATTGGCAGGACTGAGAACTCGAGCAGCGGGCGACTGACCCAATACAGTCACTGTTCGACCAGAATGACTATTTGTGACTAGTTATGACAGACTTGGTCACACCTCCGCGAGTCGCTAGTGTGAATGAGCCCTTAGTGCATACATCTCAGTGTGTCTGCCAACCGGGAATTCTCAGATTTTTAATAGCCTGGAAGTTCTCTGGGAATTTATGCTTCTATTAGGGAAAATTAGCTGTAATTTTATTGAAAGGGAATGAAAGTCGCACTAATGCTGGCTCGAGTAACAGAGAGAAATAGTAATGATTCGTCTTTGATGCCATGTTGTCAGCTGGAGGGGTTCCCAGTGTACAGTCAACAACAGATTTTCCAGACACACAACTTTTTGGACATTCCCGACCCGATAATTTGGACGGAAGTTTCGCGGCACCACCACATACCCCATAGAGTCGATGCATAAGAAGGCCAGAAATTTCGGATGCAAGAACTCTTCGCTGTCTGAATTTCCGGACTTTTTGCTGTGACTGCAGGTCCGAAACGGCATTAATCAAAGACCACTGCTGCCATTTTGATTATCTCTCCATCTGCTAGCAGCCACCGCAGCAACGCTAGGTCTAGCTGCTTCAAAGTTCGATATTAAGCTTCTTGGCGTTCGGTTCCGTGTTTTTCGCTAAAAGAATTCGCCGCTATCAGCAATGGCACCGACATCGCCTTTGTAGTCTTCGCGATAGGCTTCGAAGCTCTGAAAGCACGGCGCGTTGCATAATACAGGTTCCCGAAAGTCAGTTTCGCCTTCATACAGCGATGTCACGCAGTAAAGCATGCGCAAAGTACTGCGGTGAAGCTTAGTAAGCGTGGAAAGGGGCAATTGTCACGGGACAAGTATGTATTCCTTAATTGTGCACGCGTGCACCTGCTGTCTTGTATCACAGTGCAAGCACCGATACGCCTAACAAGTGTACTGGCAGATCTTCAGAGCTTCTTCGGATGTGCCTGTGGCAGTTTGAGCCCTTAAGGGCAGTAAAAGACATGCATTAATTTTTTTTTTGTGTGTGTTTTTCACGGCCCCAAGGGAGCCCAAAAAATCTGACGTTGACTCTACAACTGACCAACAGGATGCTTCAAATGGTCTGCTGGGTGAATGCGCAGCGAAAGGAGGACGAGAACAGAAAGGACCCATGCATTGAGGAATGAATGGAAAAGGAAGTGTGCTGCCGCTTCTTTAAAGGAGCTTGAGCTTAAAAAACAAGGTGTTGGCTGACGCTGAGATGCAAGTGTTCCTCATCCAAACCAAAATAAACTCTTTAAAGCAGTTAAACGCAACACTGAGGCATTGTGCACGGGCTGAGAGTATGTCAGCACAGTTGAGGTTGACCTTCCAGCTACCGAGAGAGAATATCACTTATGGCAAAGTTCGGGCCCAATACCAATGAGCTTGCTATCAGTTGATAGAGATAGCTCATATTCGAAAATATTTCTTTCTGTGTGCATCTCTTTTTATTCGTATTTGAAAATGCTCGACTTGATTTGCAATGGGCTTTACCTTTATTTTATTTTTTTAGATATACTAATCGATGTCCTTTTCTTTTTAATAAAATGCACTACTCCTTACTATTCAAACTGGATTAAGTCCTTCTTTTATTTTTTTTAGCACGCTTACTAGAAAGTGACAGCATCGGGCAACATGGTGTCAGCCTGTCTTGACATAAAAGAAAGTTCTTTGTCACTCAGGGAAAACCTGGAAAGCTCAGGGAATTTGCAAATATCAACTTGGTAGACACCCTGCTTCTACTTTTGCCTTAGCACCTTTATTTTATTTGCTCATACCCTTGCATCTGTTGTTTCATTGCAGCCAAGCTTGTGCCCCTGGCTTATGGAATCAAGAAGCTACAAATTGTGTGCGTTGTAGAGGATGACAAGGTCAGCATTGATGAGCTCCAGGAGAAGATTGAAGGCATCGAAGACTTGGTGAGCATTTCCTCTTGTTGCCCTGAAATGGGAGCAAAATTTTATGGCTAGAACGTCAGATTATTAACAGAGTTTCTAGTGTGTGCTACAGAAGCGCTCCAAAAGGAATGAATTGCATGAGAAGTTGGTGCTTTCATAAGTGCTCTTCTGACTATGCAGCCGTCATTGGGTACAGATTTCGAGGCGACGTGGAAAATACAGGAGGGTGAAAATGCAACATTCAATGACAGCATCGTGTAGCAGTTTTTTTAAAAGAAACAAGCTTGCAGTGCAAACCGTGTTGACTCATTATTGGCTTTTTCAGCTGTTTGCAGTCTCATTTCATTGTTTGTTACAGGTACAAAGTGTGGACATTGCTGCATTCAACAAGATCTAAGCCCGACACTGGAATGACTTAATAAATTGTGTCCCTTTTTGCACAACACCACGTGCTGTCTTGTTCTTGTTGAAGAACACATGGTGTTTGATGGGGAGACACTCCTCGAAACAACTTTTTCTTTATTACTTGTTCTATAGGTCTCAAAATTCAGCAAATTGTGGAGTTTCTGTGCAGATTTCAAATATGTCATTACTTTTTGTGTAGCTTTATAGTTTTTGAGTTATGTGGCGCACAATGGCAAGATAGTCATCCTTGTGGGCACTTTCTTTTTAATGTACTAAATTTTCACAACGTGCCGATATCTAGCCAAACAGCATGTACAATTACTGAAAAAACTCATAAGAATTGACCTTTTGTCATCTTCTATTTAGTTTCTTCAAAATCCAAAGGAATATCATGAAGCACTTTAAAGGGGTAAAAATCCAGGCACATTAAAAACCTTCACAAAAGCAAATTAAACTGCAAAAAGAGGGCATTTCAACTAATTTTTCTCAATTTTCTGAAATATAACCTTGTACTTTAGCAACTACTGCTTGGAGATGTTCCAATTTCAAGCAGGTATCAGTACTGTACATATCTTCAAGAGTATGTATGCCAAATTTCATTAGTATAATACAATTGTAAATGTACAAGGTTATTTTCATGTGATTGTGGAAAAAATTTGTGTCCCAATTTTTTTTTTTTTTTTCATAGTTGCATAATTGTATATACTGTTTGAATAGATGTCCGCACTTAGTGGTCCACAAAGAGCTAAATGCACTACAGCACAAAGCTTTTTATGAAAATTTATTAAACTATAAAGTGCCCACAAAATCACTCTATTTTGCCATTGTGTAGGACATAACTAGAGTACTATAGTAACTACATAGAAACTAATGACATTTGAAATCTGCTTGTAATGCTCTACAAGTGGGTGGATTTTCAAATCTCTAACACAAATATTTAAGAAATGCTGAGCATGGGATAAAGGCTCCAGTTGCCACAGCTACATTCTGATGGAAGCAAACGATAAAAATGCTTGTGTACCATGTTTTGGATGCTTACTACAGTACTCCAGGGGGCTCGCAATCAATCCTGAGCCCCCCTACAGCCCCTCATAGACCGCGAGTTGCTTTGGGACATTAAACCCTGTACTAATTCCTGTGACATCTTAATGTTTGTCCCTTGAATGTTCACAAGAGATAGCATGTTCAGAACACTGGTGGAACCTTTGTTGTCCATTTACAGTCGAGCATTTTGTTATAATGAGGTTGCATACGACATGAAAAAGCCTTCGTTATATCTGGTATTCATTATAAGCATATATTGTTAGTGCCGATATTAGTGAAAAACAATTTATATTTACTTTTGTCATATCTGGTAATTTATAACCTTCGGAGACCTCGTATATATTGTACATTGGCTTCATTTCGTTTCAAAGTTAATTTGGAAATGATTACATAAAATATTTATACCATATACGAAGCCAGATGTCTGCAGAAGTGTATGAAAGTAATTTAGTTATATTTTTGCCACCAGCTTTTGAGAAAATTGACAATTTGACATAAGCCGTTTCCATTATCACAGAAGACAAAAAGCAACCATGATGCACATTTTGAATACCTCAGAATGACAAAGATCCAGGATACAGTGCAGACATGGCAACCTACCACACGATTTTGCATATCCATCTTTCTGTTAATGCAAATGTTTTTATCATGTCAAACATGAGATCATCACTTTGTCCGCATATAGAGTACGTGGAAGTCCTGCTTCTGGCATTAACAGGAATACAGTAAAACCTCAATACATACGTGCATACATATACATATGTGCATACATAATGTCGTCCACTATGACGACGTGGAAGTAGGTGATAGCCTTTCAGTCTCCGATTGATGCGGCGCTTGCGTTAACAGTCTGGGTGTTCGCAAAGACTGAGATGGAGAAACTGGCTCGTGGCCTTGCCGAGTTAGAAGATGCCGTCATCGCTGCAAGTAAAAAGCAGATTTTTTTTGCTGCTTGCTTGCAAGTAAGACTTGTTGTGTGTGTTTTAGTGAGGATTATGACATAGTTCTTTTCTGGCTGGTAAATCTATAGCCTCTCATCTGCCATTGTCAGTTAATTAGTACATCCCTTAGTGCATACCTGATCCAGATTCCCTGCCATTTAAATGTTAACAAGGTTTGCACTTAAAAAATTGTTTTTTCATGTTTGTAACATACCTGTCAGGAATAAGAAACAACTTGCAAAGCGATTGTACCATGGCCTTCGGGTATCAAGGTTTCACTGTATTAAGCTTTTGGCATAGCAATGTTGCAAGCCATGCAGTTGCAACTCTAATACCATAGTTCCTTCCTTTTCAATGATAATGGTGAGCTTCCAATCAGGAGCTGACAATGTCTGCCGTATGCGATCCAACCCATTTTTATTCTTTGAATTTCCTTCTCATGATCAGGGTTTCCCGTGATTAATTGACCTATGTAAACGTACTCCTTCACAGACTCTAGAGGCTGACTGGCAATCCTGAACTCTTGTTCCTTTGCCAGGCTATTCATCATTATCTTTGTCTTCTGCATATTAATCTTCAACCCCACTCTTACACTCTCCCGGTTAAGGTCCTCAATCATTTATTGTAACCCATCTGCAGTGTTGCTGAATAGAACGTCATCGGCAAACCGAAGGTTGCCGAGGTATTCACTGTTGATCCTTACTCCTAAACCTTCCCAGTTTAATAGCTTGAATACTTCATCCAAGCATGCAGTGAATAGCATTGGGGAGATTCTGTCTCCTTGTCTGACCCCTTTCTTTATAGGTATCTTCCTACTTGTGTAGAATTAAGGTGGCTGTGGAATCTCTAGATATTTTCCATGGTATTTACGTAAGCAGTCTGTACTTGTTGATTACGCAATGCCTCTATGACTGCTGGTATCTCTACTGAATCAAATGCTGTTTCATAATCTATGAAAGCCATATAGAGAGGCTCATTGTACTCTGCGGATTTCTTGATAACTTGATTAATGACATGGATGTGATCCATTGTAGAGTATCCCTTCCTGAAGCCAGCCTGTTCCCTTGGTTGACTAAAGTACAGTGTTGCCCTTATTCTATTGGAGACTATTTTGGTAAATATTTTATATAGTACTGGGAGTAAGCTAATGGGCCTATAATGTTTCAATTCTTTAACGTCTCCCTTTTTGGGTTAGTATGATGTTTTCATTCTTCCAGTTTTCTGGGACCCTTGCAGTCGATAGACACTTCATATAAAGAGCCGCCAGTTTTCCAAGCATTATGTCTCCTCCATCTTTGATTAAATCAACAGTTATTCCTTCTCCTGCCGCTCTTCCTCGCTTCATGTCTTGCAAGGCCCTTCTGACCTCATCGCTAATTATAGGAGAAGTTTCTGTGTCCTGTTCATTACTGTTTCTAATGGAGGTATCCTGACTCCTCTGGGTATTGTACAGGTCAATATAGAATTCATCCGCTTCCTTTACTATATCCTCGAGATTGCTGATGATATTACCCTGCTTATCTTTCAGTGCATACATCTTGGTTTCTCTTATGCCAAGTTTCTTTCTCACTGTTTTCAGGCTGTATCCATTTTTTACGGATTTTTCAGTCTTTCTCACGTTATAGTGTCGAATATCACTTATTTTCACCTTGTTGATCAGTTTTGACAGTTCTGCGAATTTTATCTTATCTCTTCAGATGGACACTTTCATTCTTTGTCATTTCTTTATTAGGTCCTTTGTTACTTGGGAGAGCTTGCCTACTAATTGCCTTGGTGCCTTGCCTCCCACTTCAATTGCTGCCTCTGAAGCCAGCCTAGTTACGGTTTCCTTCATTAGCTATATGTCATCATCAACTCTCTGTTCTAAGGCTGCATATTTGTTTGCAAGTACCAGCCTGAATTTGTCTGCTCTTACCCTTACTGCCTTTAGGTTGATTCATTTCTTCTTGACCAATTTTTCTCTCTTCAAATTGAGGTGAATTCTAGCCCTCCTTAGCCTATGATCACTGCACTTTACCCTACCTATCACTTCTACATCCAGCACTATGCTGGGATCAGCAGAAAGTATGAAGTCAATTTCATTTCCTGTTTCACCATTAGGGCTTTTCCAGGTCTACTTTCTGTTGCTACGCTTCATGGAAAAGGTTTTCATTATTCAAAGCTTATTCCTTTCTGCGAATTGAACTAGCATGTCTCCTCCAGCGTTCCTAGAATCGACACCGTAGTTGCCAATTGCTTGTTCACCAGCCTGCTTTTTACCCGCTTATGCATTGAAGTTGCCTATTACTACAGTATACTGAGCTTACACTTTTCGCATCGCTAATTCGTCTTCATAAAACTGATCCACTTCCTCATCATCGTGGCTGGATGTTGGAGCGTAGGCTTGTGCTATCTTTCGTCTATACCTTTTATTAAGTTTGACTAAGACTACAGCTACCCTCTCATTAATGCTGTAGAATTCGTAAATGTTGCCCGCTGTGTCCTTATGGATTAGGAATCCTACCCCGTATTGCTTCTTATCTGGGAGACCTCTATAGCAGAGGACATGGCCATTAGTCAGCACTGTATAAGCCTCACCAGTTCTTCTAATCTCGCTAAGACCAATGATATCCCAAACAATATCTGATAGTTCCTCAAAGAGTCCTGCTAAGCTAGCCATACTCGACAGAGTTCGGCTGTTAAAGGTTGCCAGGGTCAGTTTCTATTGGCGGCCTGTCTGGGTCCAGAGTTTCTTAGCACCCTCTGCTGCATTGCAGGTCTGACCACCGCCTTGGTCAGTTGCTCCGCAGATGCTGGGGACTGAGGGCCATGGGTTAATTGTAGGAATCGTCGGGGAGGGGGTGGACGAATACTGCACCAGGAAGGCCAATTACTGTTCTAGCAAGGGAGTGTCTTTGTTGAAGCTTAGTGGGCCTTCCTAATTTGGTTGTACCTGGATTAGTATAGCCCCACTCACTCTCGGCATCTTTCGCGGGTGTCTGGCATCACTCCAAGCCTGCAGATGTAGTGCACTGGAGGAGGTTAATTTCAAGCTCACCATCGTCAAATTAAAAACAAAAAAAACTTATAGAAGGATTTGAACTTCCGACTATGGCAACCCAGCATTCCACATAGCTCAGTCAGATAATACCGTAGGCGGCGAGGCTACCTTATCACCAACAAGCACGGCCCAGAGGGCCTTGCGTGCCTAAAAACTTAGTGATGTATCCACGATAGATGTGTTTTCCTGATCGCGATGGGTAACTCAATATATAAAGATTTCTAAATGGTTCTGGCCTCGTAGTTCCTGAATGGCATGTGCACAGACGGCTGTGAACTCGGCTAGGCAAAACCTACAGGCATACCAACGACCATTCCCAGTTGCAAATACATGCTCGGGATCTACCTTTAGCGCTGCAATTTTTTGGGGGGGTGGGGGGGAGGGGGTTTTTATTAGAAAGTTGGCCTGAGGCATGTTGGTAGACTCAGATTAAGTCCATTTAGTATATTTCAAATGCCTGAAAACATGCTTGAATGGTTTTGATGATCGTGGCGGGTGGCACGGCATAGTATTTCTCAATGGTTCTACGTGGTTTCGGAGTCTGCCATACACAAGCAGCCATGAACCTGACTAGATACACAATATATATTCGGCGGAATTGAACAGCACTAAAGAGTAGTGTGGAAACAAAAAGAAAATTAGAAAATGAAAAAGCTTTGAGCGCTTACCGCGAATTCACTAGTCGCGTATGGAGGGAGGTACACCAAACAGTTCACAGTCTCGGCTGCCTGTCTCATGCATCGGAGAAGTCTTTCTGAACGAGACGTAACTGGTACTGATGTGCCGTGCAAGGCTGAGGCATCGGATGCGAGGAGAGTGCATTGACAGAGATTTTTGCTCAAAGGCAAATTGTCAGTAGCGAGACGAGCCGCCAAACAATAGTTCTGAGCCGCGCGTAAAATAGGCGACCTTGGAAGCGACCTTGCTCTATGGTTGGAAAGCACTTATACAACGCCTCCTTTAAGCTATAGCGTAAGCTTCTGCCTGCGATCAGTTAGACATTGTTTATACACTTCGCGCGGGAAACCTATTGACGTTCCGTTTGTCGCTGAACTTGCAATGCGTGCAGTTTAGCAGTTGCAGATACATGCTCGTAATCTACAGGAGTGCAAATGGAAACCTGCGAAAACCTATATATACGCAGAAACTTTTGCTCCCAAACAAATCAGAAGACTCCACCACCGGGTTCTCTGCGACACAGAGCTTAAGAATAGTAATGCAGAATAAAACGGATCAGAAAGACAGGATAGGCAACAATTCATTTTATAGCAAGAAACCTACACCAAAGTAAACTTCTTTTTTGTAGGGGGGGGGGGGGGGAGGAGGGGGTGAAAGCACTTATGTCTGTGTCCGAACTTTACTTAATTCAGTGTAGGTTTCTAGCAATAAAATGAATTTGTGCCTGCCCTGTCCTTGTCTATCTGATTTTGTACTATATATACTATATAAGAAAAAACTGTTGTTTTATGTGTTGCAAACAAGGTTAAGCAAGTCCTAAATTTTGATTATCAATTAACTAAGTTCCACCGTGCTAGCTACCATTAACAAATGTAAGTACTTAGGAGTAACAATATCTGAAGACCTCAATTGGACTCAACATATCACTAATATTTGCTCTACCGCTGAAAGAAGTTATGGTTCTTACGTCGCAAGTTAAAACTCGCTCCAGCCGCCGTAAAGTTAACAGCGCATTTAACAATAGTAAGGCCTACATTGGAATATGTAAGCATCATATGGGACCCTTACCAAAAAGGATTAATTCAGAAAATTTAGTGGGCGCAAAGAAGGGTGGCTAGATTTATTCTTTCAAGGTAATCCTGTACTGATTCTGTAACAGAGATGCTACAAGAACTAAATTTACCCCCTCTCTTGGAATGCCGTCGGAAAGCCAGACTAAAATTATTGTTCTTGCTTTCTCAAAATTTATTTAACTTTGATGCAGTGCAGTACCTAATTTCGCGAGAAGTCCAGAGCCTGCGAAGTGACCACCGCAAAAACTTTCTAGTCTCTCAATCCCGTGTGAACTAATATGCATACTCTTTTTTTCCCTGGAACCATAAAAGACTGGAATGATTTACCGGATGCTATATATGATTCTCAAACTGTAGAACATTTTTAAACCAAGGTTACAAAATAATTTCTAAGTGAATCCTCATGATCTAACATATCTCGTGTAAGTTGTAGAATGTAGTATTGTTATGTATAATATTATGATGTATGTGACGTAACGTGTATCATGTAAGTTGTAGAATGTAGTATCGTGATTTATTTTTCGGTTATACATTGCTGCTTTATGTTTAACATGACGGTTATGTCAGATTTTGTATTATAGTTATGTATAATAGCACACCGTGATTTGTAATCCTATGTATTAGCTATACATTGTTGCTTTATGTAAGCAATGATGGGTTTTGTGCCATATTTGTATCCCATCCCTCTAACGGCCCAATCGGCCAACAGTACCTGCTGTTAGGATCGGCCTGCAGCTATTTCAGCCCGCTGCAGGTGCGTCGATCAATCCGGGGTGGCGGCGCCCTTCGGAGAACGAGCGAGGACGACAACGCTAACCGACCATGCGCCACGTTTGGAGGATCGGTGACGACAGCAGGGCTGGTCACATTTGGCGCCCTGTGCATTGTTGGTTAATTTGCCGGGTCGTCATGGTCTCTCTGCGGCACGGGGAGCCACCCTGGCAAAAGGGTGCTTTGCGGTACGGGGGCCCCAGGATTCGTCACAGTCTGCCGACACACGAGGCGACTAGAGGAGAAAGGCAGCTCTGGAATTTAGAGGCGCCGGATGGGTTCGGGCGTGACCACCTGACTACGGGGACGCAGGACAATGGATAACACGACGGCCGCGCTGCAAAGGTCATCTGCCTTCGGAGGGGGCACTGAAACTTGTGTGTGCGTGTGTGTGTGTGTGTGTAAACCGTCCCGCGGAAAGGCGGCTGGTCTACGGTGAAGTCGAACGATGGCGTTTAACGGAGTGCTTATAAGCAGCGATTGTGGGCTGCTAGAGTGTGCTCATCATCGTGCTTTGTGCTCGAAATGTACTCGTGAGCTGTGTGCTCGTTTGCTGTATGCTTTGTCTTGCGGGCTCCATTTGGGAGTCACGCTAGACTGTCGATGTATGTCTTGTTTAAACTGTAAATAATGTAAATGAACCCTGTTCACCTAGTTCCTCCCAAGTTCCTCTCTACGACCTTCAACTCCTTCAAATGGGGGCAGCGGCGAGATCGTCCGACAACTCCTACATCTGGTTGACAGCGGTGGGATTGTCCGATGAATCTAATACTGCAAATAAATGAATAAATAAACTCTACTACTATACCTGTAGTATATATCCATAGTGATATACCATAGTGTGCGCGCGTGTGTGTGTGTGTGTGTGTGTGTGTGTGTGCGCGCGAGCGCGCGCGCGCGTTCTACTCGCTGGCAAAAAGAAAATTATAACTAAAGCTTGTAGGATGCCTCGCTGGCTGCTGGGAGAATTGCTGCCCATGTTGCGGTATGGCCTTAGCTCCAGCGCGCGTGCTTAGAATGCCCAGTTGTCGGAGCTGGCCTGGCCAGGAGAAACTTAATCCTTGGTTATTTGTCATCTAGGTGCCATTCTTTAGGGCCACCACAAAGTCCGAGAACTCGCATCCCTGTAAGCTAGAAGGGAAAATAACCATTCCAACTAAAGAAAGCTAGCAAAACGTTTTCCTAAATAACCATTGTGTCACATGGAAGGAGGAATAGATAGCATAAGGGAAAATGAGACATTGGGTGAATGTCTCATTTTCCCTTTAATTACTTTCCTCCACCTTGTGAGTTTCCGCAGAAGTATTACATCAAATAGATAACATGTAACAACATATGTTTACAATGTATGAAGAAATTTGACAAGTGGGAGCAATAGCACGTTACATCAATTCAGAATTTCAAGCCCAAGAAACAATTTACGTTGCATGTTGCAGCATATAAAGCTTGTGCAGTGCTTTAATTGGAGTGTAGAATATTTTATGCTTCTTTTTTCTTTGTGCTCATATTTTACTGCAGAAGCACAGGGTTAAAATATTAATCTTGAGTACTGCCTGGCCATTTTCATTATGCGATTGCATTATACATTTTGCAAGTGCAAGAGTACAGCTGTAGGCATTGTGGCTTCAACACTGCCTCTGGGATAGATCTGGAGGAAAAATGCATAAAGACACATTTAATTTGGTACAAATTGTATTTACAAAAGCTTTGGCAGATTTGTTATGTACAGTTGCTCAAGCTCAAAGCCCATTGCAACCTCTAGAAATTGAATGTAGTCTGTGCTATACACTGTAAATATGTATTGAAACGTGAGATGAACACATGCACTCCTATGAAGAATTGGCAGCTTGCTATTTGTAATAGCTGAAATCGTTCCCAAAGACACAACTGCATTTCATTCAATAAACAATGCACACCAATGCTTTCCATCAAATGTAAGTTAAACATCTGTTTTGCAAAGTACATGGAGCACCCACTAACTTGAAAATGCATATATACAGATATACAAACAGCTCACATGTATGGAAATAGTACACTTCTGTAGAAAATCGTGTGCTGTCGTATGATGACACTGTCACAAGGATTTCATCTCGGGGACAAGTCCAACAATGCACTTTAGACGTTTGCATGGTTACACAAAAGCAGGTTAAATCACATGTGAAATGTTGCACATTGATCACAAACAATAGTGCACAACACATATTTGTACACTTGACACAAGGAATGATGATCATGAAAACAGGTTTTAAGCTGGCAGCGTGCTTATGGATTCATTAAGCTGATCACGAGCTGAGACTTTGGCTGTGGCTATAAAGAAGCACCCAGCTCATGTCCAAGTAAATGAACACTGCTCTAGAAAGTGAAAGCTACAATACACTGTTAAGATGCACATTGACATGGTTTTGGGAACATGTAGATATTCGAGCATGAACGCAGGTTTTTTGTAAATATGCACAGTAGAAAATAGCAAAAACATGGAAAAAGTACTGCACGCGATGAGCAGGAAGCCGCACCAGTTTGGGATGCATGGTAAAGTATTCTCTGTACTCTAGAAGCTGCAAAAGCAAAGCATAGCATTACATCAGACTTCCAGAATGCTTACTTGTTTCCCCACTACACTGGCCTTTCCTTAGCCAGCCTGTCCTGCTGTATGTGATAGTAGCGGCTTTGTATATTCACAGTAGCTAAAGGGAAACACACCATAATTACCAAGTACTGCTTTCCATCTGTAACAGTGAATGAACTGACACAAGCTCTCTGTCAGTTTCACAGTGTGTGCATAAATTCATACCTTCATGCTATAAATACCATACCATATATTCATGTCATTAATTCACCTGCTTTTCTAAAGTTAGCCATCATGCAATTGAAAGACTTTTTAGCAACATTAGTGCACAAACTTGGCTGCATCACAGACTGTCTCTTATGAGAACTAGTGTCTCTGCTTTACTAAATATTAGAATTACCATATAGATGTATTGTGTTACCATATGCGTTTGATCACATACAGTAAAACCTCATCATAACAAAATCACTTTATACAAGGTTTTTCATAGCCTTGCTTTGCTATTACTCTCCTTTAGCTCATCCGCCTTTAAAGAAGTTAGTTTCCTGTACCAATGACTTCATTACAACAAAGGTTTACTGTACATTCATTTCGTTTGATAGGCAAACATACAGTGTCGCCATTTGGTTGAAGGAATAGCATGGGCCTTTAATTTTGCAAATAAACACTAGCACGTGCCTTTGCCGCAAAGTGCCTGTGTCATCAGCTTCGCTTTGTCATATTTGTACTGCTTGCGTAATGTACTCAAACCTAATAAGCCAAATCTCTGTAATAGCAGGCCAAGTAGTTAAATTCTACATTTGTTTGTCATTGAAAACTGTAGCCGCACCTGCTTTTACAATGAGAGACCTTTTCAGAGTTAATGCTAGGGAAGACAACATCCTGGCAACTGTGATGTGAGATTATGGCATTTTGATTTAACGTTCATAAGCAAATGTAGATTGGGGTAGAACATGGTGGCGCAAGCCAACATTATCCTTGCATCTAAACGGAGATTTTTCATTATCCATGGATTTTTCGGATACTTTTCATCTCCCAACTCATTGCCGGAATTTTTCATTATGCAGGCATGGCAAACCAGCCCATACGATAATACTGACCACAAAAACTCTTGGGTACTTTAGAATCACAAGTAGCAAGAAGGCTCGTGGTACCTTATCCCGTTTGGTGCTCGACAGCAGGTGGTATGTCAATCCTATGGCTGAGATTGTGTCTCGCTTTTATATATATATATATTCCACTGTGCAAATCTGAATTACCTCAGCAAAGCTTTTGTTTCTGTAAATCAGAACTCCTATCTAACTTTTGCGACTTGGCATTCATTGACA
The DNA here is from genome assembly GCF_023375885.2 of Dermacentor andersoni. Taxonomy (NCBI): domain Eukaryota; kingdom Metazoa; phylum Arthropoda; class Arachnida; order Ixodida; family Ixodidae; genus Dermacentor; species Dermacentor andersoni. The sequence goes on from NC_092817.1 coordinate 72,395,566, forward strand.
TGACTGAATTGGAAGTGAGTAGATAAGGCTAAAATGCAGATGCAGGTTCGAGGTGAATCAGCTACAAGTTATTTCACAATGAAATCACTGTACATGTGCAATGCAAGAGGCAGGTGCTTAATATGCCAGTTATATACAATAATGGATGGCAAATGGACTGTACCTGTATGCTGCAGTGGTCATAAACCAGTTGCAGATCTCTCTAATAATCTGGAGAGGCTTGAATGTAGATAGCAGCATCTTGTTTTCTCTAGCCTTAAGCTAATGGGAGAGTTTCAGTCCTTGCAGGTTTATACATGAGTGCTGTAAGCAAATGCCAAGCACACCCCTAAATTGTCTACAGGTGGCACTACTATAGATGCAAAACAAGCTGACGATATAATCGCACGCACTTCATTCCTCACTCTTCGGGAAGAGAGGTCCCCCACCAAAATAAAATAAAACAAATATGCAGGTGTTTATGCAAACACTATCAAAAGAAACATTTTTTTTTCAGTGAATCTAGCACTACTTCAGCAACACATTACTGCTCTTACCAGCAGACATCAGAAATATGCTGATATAATCAGTGACAAACTCACTAATTCTGTTGTGGCCAATAATTAACTGTTTGGTTGTTTGCTTTAGAGGACATGTAATTGCAAAATTCAAGACAGACAATTGTTCACAAATTTTGAGTACAGAGACTAGCACTGACCACGGGATACCAAATCCTTGAAACATCTTGCAAAATCATTCACATTCCACTTAAAGGGGCCCTGAAACACTTTTCTAACTGATCATAGAATGGCCTCACAATTAAAGGATATCGTCTCACAAATCTCAGGCCGTAGAACTTTTTCACATCCTCCAAGTATAAGTGGAGTTAGCATATCGATATGCGGCTAGCTCTTTTCGTCTCTGCTAGTGCGCTGGAAGCTACAGAGCAAGGAAGCCAAGGGAGCATAGCACCGCTGAAAAGTTCAGTGTCTCAGCGGCAAAAGGGCTCATCACGGCACCCCATGGTGGCCACGCACAGCAGGCACAGCTACGCACTACTGTCGTGCTTAGATCGGCAGCGAAACGATGAAATTATTTTTCTTTATTTGGAGATCACAGACGTACATGTGTTTGATTTATTTAGCTCAATGTTACCAATTAAGTATTACTGAGAATGTTCTCACAATCACAAAATCAGCCAATAGCTGCTTTTGAGTCCAGCTGCTTGTGATGACACTGCACAATGACACTCCAGAAGTGGAGCAAGCAATTTTTCACTGTTTTAGAGACGAGATGGTAAATTTCCTGCTTCATGCAGCGCAATAATACAGTAGAACCTCGTTCATATGTTCTTAAAAAAAAAAAAAGAACGCTAAAAAGTGCACTAACCTGGAAAACGTACGATCTGAAGTAACTAAAAAAATTTGACAGACTCAATTATTGTTGACATCTACATAATGTCAAGCGTCACGCGGATCGTTGCGGCACGAGACGCCGACGCGCATCAAGCTGGTGGTGCTCCGGCGGCCCGAGGCGCGTTCTGTTGTTTTCCTACTGCGTGGTGTTTTAAGAGGGCGACGGGAAACCGAAACAAAATCTAGTTGGTGGACGACGCCGGATGCCGCCGAAGCGAAACACGATGCCCACATCGCACCGCCTGCAACAGGGAACGGCGACGCGTTTGGATTATTGCCTACTAAAAGCGCGCAGTACAGATCGGCAACGTTTTCTTACTAGCATGTTCAAAAAGTGTTTCTGGGCCCCTTTAGCACGTTGTTTCATAAAAATGGTTCACGACAGTCTTCAGGGCAATGTTAAGAGGCACCGATTTCTGTTATGCACTGGCATTAGTGATGTATCACGAAGAAATAGATTCATTTTTACTGCACTCTCCTTGGAAATCTTTGACAGCCATTATGGAAATGCCCTGTCGTAATATATACAAAGGGCGGTTTCCTTTAGCTGTACTAAACTTTTAAAATTAAGGGAATATAAGTTAGTGGCCTCACACTTACCATTTTAGTGTCAATATTTGTTGTCCTGGTTATACGTTTGCACAGTTATGTATGTAATGAACAGCTAGTTTTTAGTCTTACATGGCTTATGCATTTGAGCCATTGAAAGGCTCACCCTTGACATTGTTTTGCCAGATGATACAATCTAAAATTTAATGGTTTTGTGCGAGCTGTCTGAACAATTATTTCACCTTTGCAGACTCAGTGACACAGAAATGTTGTGACTGGGAATAAAGTACGTATCACGTCAAATCTTGTCACCCAGGGGGGGGGGGGGGCTGCCTATTGTCATACCGCCACAGTCACCATTGGCACGATCCTGTGAGCCAATGCCTTGCAGCCTGCTTTCGTCACTTTTCTACTTTCTGTGGCAACATAACATCTCGATGTTGGTGTGGTGCCAAATCTACCTCATTGTTTCGTAGTGCACCACTTTTGTGCCACAGCACATTTTTCAGCTGTCAGCATTCACTATCACTGGGAAACAATGGGCTGCTTGCTGCCAGAAAAAGTGAGAAATGCCTGCTACAACGCGCCAGCTTCCTACAGTGGCATGTCACAGGTGACGGCTGCAGAGTGACATAAGGTCTGGGTAGCGAGACCAATGTCATATGCACTCTTTTTCCCCATCAGTTTCAATTTCAGCGAGCCCATGAAGGTGCAACAATGGTTCCCATAGCTCCCGCAAGAACTCCTTTATTCAAAATTTGACACAGCTAAAGAAGAAACACCCTGTATATAATACTATGCCATTCGACCTTATCACAAACAATGTCGCCAATTAAAAGTAATTGATCCAGGCATTAAGCAACATTTGTGCCAGTGACACCTGTCAACCAGCGTCACATTGTTTACCCACTAATGACTGTACACATTCCTCAGAAAGTGCAAAACATCCACTTGTGGCCAATCACAGGTTGGAAAGCAGCATGCAATCATGTCTGTGGTCACACAAGTCTGCCATGACTTGCATTACAACATTGCACTTTACGCACAGGCCTCAGTTCAATGCCATTGTTACACAACTTTGCGCCTACGCTGGTCACTGATGTCATCTTGGATCAGTCATCCTGGGTGTCACTGGTAGTGAGAACGTAAAGCAGAAGGTCAGTAGAACCACCCTGCTGTTCCTCTTGTTGCAGTATGGTACCATCATCGAGAACAATTGTGCCTGCAAGCAAAATAAAAAAAGACTCTACTAGTACATATGATGCTTTAAAAAGCCATTTAGCTGCATTGTAGATACAATGACAGATTCGCTTTCGTTTTACTCATGCTCCTGTATGCATCCTATATGCAATTGACAAGAACAACACATTTATTAGATGAATGTTTCATTAACGAAGATGTGCTCTCTGGTCTTACTGGAGGAATACAGAATCTGAAAAATAACACTTTATTTTAGAGTACTCTGAATTTTCAAGGCGGACCTTAAACATTAAGCCATTATGCCATTATTACTTTGCATAGCAATTGCCATATGACTGTAAGTTATACAAGACAGAAAAACCATGGCAGTGCCACAAAGTTTTTTATAACTAGAAGGAAGAAGTGGTGCTGCGGTGCTACTTCATGTATGAGAATGCTAGAAAGCAGTGGCTTCAGATCGACACCTTTTCTCGGATAGCCAGGAAATCTTGACAACACGCCTCACAATGAAATGTTTCGCTTGTCATGGTAGCTTAATTCCGACTGAAACAGTGCGTAGGATGCTGCTTTTCAGTGTCGAAATAAGAAGTCGTGCTGGGATATGCAGTTACATCAAACGTCCACAGTAACACTTCCAAATCAAACGCGTAAAAAGAAAGAGAAAGACATGCTCACTGCATTTCAGTTTCAATCGTATGTTTCAATTTTTGTTTACTAGTTATAAGAGGGCAAGCATAAATGTAAGAAGTATAACAGGAAAGCAAAGGTATCTTATGAAAGCTTAATTCCATGATTCATTTGCACAGCCATGGCCATATTTTAAGTCGAGCCACATTCAAAACAAAGTGAGTCTTTTGTGTACCGGCACTTTCATGGTGTCACAGCACCTTTTAAAAAGCTTGTATAGATTGTGGTGCCAGATTTTCCTCTAGGTAATGCAACAAGAAACTTTCATGAAATACAGCCTTCATTTAAAGTCATATAGTCAAACCACAAGCACTATCAAATACACACATTACATTCTGGGCATTGATGTGCCAAAATCTCGATCTGATCATGAGGCACGCTGTAGTGGGGCATTCCTAATTAGACCACCTGGGGTTACTTAGCACGCACCCCATGCATGGCGCAAGAGCATATTTGTATTTCACCCCCGTTAAAATGCGGCAGCCACAACTGGGATTTGATCCCGCAAGAGTCCCACTCCTGCGCCTATTGTGCCATTTTGATACAAACGCAAACTCCTGCACCAATACGTGGAAAATTGACCAAAACTGCATCACACTGCGGCAGAACGGCTTTACCATGTGTGCTCTGGCAGTGGCTGCGAACAGCGAGCAGATTTGTTCTCTGGAAAAAAGTGCAGCCATTCACATTCCACACACCGCACAACGACGCCTCCCCCACATATTTCTCGTAATTTTCACGCTTACAACACTAGACTTTTCAGTGCTTCCGGCAAGTGGCCGGGGCGTGCGCAGCCACACCCAACTGTTGTCACTGCTGTCAGAACAGCCAGGGCGGCTGTATTTAGAGTCTACTATAAACCGGCTGAGTGGGCCAAGCGACGTGGCGCTCCCTAGCCGACGCGCAAAACAATGAAAACTATATTCTAGGTCACAAGTGACTGGCCGCACTGCCAAAGGTGTACACAGGCAATATCTTTGTGCAGCAGAATATAGTACTGAGCTTACCTGTCTGATTACTGGCGGGATTAGACAATGTTATTTTCTGCTTGACACATGATATGTTGCAACGACACGTAAGATGGCAGGGCCTTATCAGGACTACAGTGGCGGTTACCACCGGTAACATTAATAGCCACCCTAACCATGATTACACAGCAACATGGCAGTGCCCCAAGCAGCCCAGACTGCCTGCTTCAATCCTAATTCACACCTGCTACTGGCTCTCTGCCCTGGCAGCAACAAATAAATGGTAAAATCCATCATCGCTTACGCTCATCTCAAGCTGAGGACAAAGCATTAGGTATGTTTTGTTGTTATTATTGAGATCAGCTGTTTCTTTTGACTCTGCTAGCACTACAGAAACAGCACTGAGCAGTAATAGTGGTTCGACTTCTATTTAGCAGATGGTCGCACAGCATTAGCACTGGTGATGCATTTACAATGCAAAACGCTATGAATGCCTAATTGCTCACTGCATAATTAATTTACTACTCCGCTTTAGTCATAGAGTTTCCTACAATAATTACTAGAGGGAACTCTGGCGGTGCAATCGTCCAGCTACCAAGGGAATGATGGGGAGCACATGAATTTCTCTGGTCTTCGTACTTATGCATTCAGATGTTCTTGTGGTTTTGTTTATTACGCTTTATATGCTTGCATTGCCGTAAATTTCAGAGCAATCTGTACTTTTCAAAGTGCAGAAGATGCTGCAAACACGCAGAATTGCTGCTAATTGCAACGGTTCAGCTTGTCAAGGTGGCCAAATTGAAATCCGCCAAGTGTCTCAACGCACTGGCTTGCCCGTGACAAATTCATAAGGATGTCTTATGTCACTTGTAGATGCATGCATCCATGGCGTAATGGTTTCAAAACCAGGCTTCTGTGCTAGCAGTCCTGTGATCGAAACCTGCTATCAGGCAATTATAATAATGCTTATTTAATTATTTATTACACAGCACTTTGTTGAAAATTATGAGTTCATAAATTCACGAATTTGTCTGAAGCCAGAAGAACGAAGTTTGGGCAAACCAAATGTACTTCCCATAATTCCCATGCTGGCTGAATCGCTCCCATTGCAGCTCCCTTAGACACTAGCACTACAGTTCCCTCTAGTAATTATTGTATGAAACATTATGGCTTTAGTATGGTACATGATGATGGTGGCAAGCAAACAGTAAATAGACACCGAGCAGAGGGTGCAGCACATGTGAACATTTATCAGGGCATTGCTCTTACTAAAACTGGCTAAAGAGGCTTCATTAAACTGCTCAGAAAGCATATCGCGGAAGCGAAGCCCCGCTGTGGCATTAATGGAAACGCAGCCTATAGTTACAGCACAAAACATTTGTTGCCAACAGTGGAGGATGTAGCGAAAGGATGGCAAATAGATGCTGAGCAGACAACGTGGAGCCGATGAACACATCTTGAGAGGCATTCAGCTCTTATATTGGCTAAGGAGCCCTGCAACTTCCCCAGTGCTGTAAGGAACTAGTGAGATGGAGTATAGGCTGAGGGCGCTGCGAGCGAACTCGATATTAGGGAAGCATATGCTTCAGCGGGCTCAGCGGGCGGGTGTCTCTGTTACCAGGACCGGTATAACGAAAAACTATTCTCATCTGTTTTTATGCCCATGCTGGCAAGGCCTGAGTCATTTTAATCAATCATGCAGGGGTAATGGCAGATTTCGAATAAAATGTTGCAGTTTCACCCAAAAAGCCATCCTGGATGTCACTGGTAGTGAGAACATTAAGCAGAAAGTCAGTAGAACCACCCTGCTGTTCCTCTTGTTGCAGTATGGTACCATCATCTCATTTCTCATTTACTCATTTCTAGAGGGAACTCTGGTGCTGCGATCATTCAGCCACCATGGGAATGATGGGAAGTACATGGATTTGTCTGATGTTCATGCTTGTGGATTCATACATTCTCGTGTTTACTGCTTTATCGACTGCGATAGAAAATTAGTAGACAGCTATATGAAGTAAGAATAGTAGTCTTATCGGCTGTATAAGCTTACAAACATTTGCTTACTAAATAAACTTAACAAGCATGGTGTCAGGCGCACAAGCAAATGTGAGCACATCTTAGTCGATGAGCGTGGAAACTCACTGTCAGAACGCTGGAGCGAGGGAGTGCGGCAGCAGCAGCAAGTGAACTGGCCTTCATGCTGCCTCACGCTTCAATGCAAACGAAGTGGCAAGAACACAGCACACATGAAGCTATCAGCACTTGCGCTCTGTCACCATCACAGATCGCTTTTAAGATAGCGCCCGTACGGCTGTGCCATGCACAGCAGTCACCGGACTAAACCCCCCATCCCCCTTGCACCCCCCTCTCCTGGTGCCTTGTGCATGACAAAAGACGGTGCACTTCCTCCCCACTTTCTTCCCTTGCATGGGCGAGATTGAGCCGCCATGGTTGGTAGCAGAAATGCACCTGGAGAGTCCATACAACTGCTATCGCAATAAAAACAGATTGGAATAGTTTTACGATTTACCAGCCCACGATTGATTGCGGCTCTCTGGGTCTGCGGACCGCAAGTTGAACTCCCACTAAAGGTCGGGGTTTCGAGTGCCCTAAAGGGACACTAAAGGCAAATATTAAGTCAAGCCAAGGTGGTAGATTAGTGCGTGAGAATCTCTAAGGCGTCAGTATTATCATGAACAGAGCCTTAATAATAGTGAAATTGAAGTAAATGCAGAACACAATTAGAGACTCCCCTGAGACATTCAAGTACTTGCCCAATGACGAAAGCACTCCTCAGTTAAATTCTGTGACTAGTACTCAACCACTCATTAAAAAAAAGACATCTTGTATTGTATTATAAGACGAAATAAAATGCTACTTGTCCAGTTCTACTTCATTAAAAAAAAAGACTGAAATTACACTTGACAATGACGTGGGTGGTCGAAAGGTTTAGTTTTCGCTCGACTCTGCCCACCCTTTCGCGTTTCAGTAGTTTCGTTGTTGCGTATTACTGCGCTGGTTTTGCTGGCTCGCGAAACACTCACAAACTGCAAGTAGCAGAGACTTCTGATCCATGTGATGTCGCGAGATGCCCGAACGGTCCATATCACTTGAGCAAAAAGCAGCTGCCACGGCAAACCCTGTCTTGGCTCGCTACTGGCGTCTGTCAGGCGCCGTTTTACTCACCGATGGCAGCAAAGGGTGGTGATGGTGCATGCAAGGCCACCGCATTCCCGATTCGGTGGTGGGAGATTTGAATTTCGAAAAAGTTATTCGGAGCCTTCAGATGCAATTTTCTCATAAACTAAGCCTTTACTTGGCATGAAACAAGTGTTGCGAGGTTTCTGGAATGGTATTGAAACAGTCCACGACGACTCAGTATGTGCCTTTAGTGTCCCTTTAACTATGTCTTAGAAACTGGGCCTAATTAACACCAATAATCGCAGGTTCGACTTCCACCGATGGTCGTGGGTTCGAGTGCCTTAACTCTATTTTAATTGACCGTGCCTTAATTAACCTTGCCTAATTCACTCTGCCTTAATCCACTCTGCCTTAACTGGTGTGGTCAACTGCCTCGATTGGCTCACTTCGGCTCCCTTTACTTTTTGGACCATCGTGTGGTCGCACTAATGCTGCCTCATGAGTCATAAAATGAGTTTGTATTAATAATTAATTAGTACTAATCAGCAAGAGCTGATTACGGATGCTAACCAACTACTTACAGCTACTCATCAGCCACAGCTGATTAGTAGAGCGCAGTGGACGGCCGGGGCTGCTGCAGCCCTGGACTGAGGACTGCACAGCGCACTCCGGGGGAGTGCAGCAGCATTTTCACAGCTATGTAATGCTTTCAAATCAATCTGCTAAACGCGAGACTATAAAAACAAAAAAATGCATCGTTGAAAACATTTGCTGCATTCGTAAGTTGCAAAGTTGGAGGACCCAAGCACCTTCGCCAACACAGAGCTGCACTCGTGTAGAACTACATGCGGCGCTCCCCCCCCCCCCCCCCCCCCCCTGTGGTGGCAAATTAAGACACGGGGTCGCCCACAATATACAGCGCCTACGGAGAGATAAACAACTGAACCTAGTCTAGTAACGTTGGCTTCACCCTTCCAAGTGCCCTCTGCGTTTGCACTTGGAGGCCGTTCCGACCTCTGAGGCTTGTTGTTCTGCCGGGCCGCCGCCGTAATTTTGCGATGAAAAGTGGAAACACTACATGTTAACCGATATGTACGCAATAGGCTGGTACGGTTTATGCGGATACAAAACAGATTATATTCAATGGCTGCTGAGTCGGGGATTTGACTTTACTACTTTTAAAACGAAACTACTGTTAAGTAGGTACGGTTTAATGAGGTTTAACTGTATTGCACTTTTGCTAAGTGTTCTTTGCATTCAAGAAACTTTATCGTGTGACCTTCGCCATCCTCTATGTCTGCTTCTATAATGATTATTGATCGCAATGAATTGTAACAATACATGCATTTAAACAAGTTGCTCAGAAAAAAATGTTCACTTTAGGCTATTCTTGCTTTAAAATTACTATTCGCTCATTGATGTAAGCTCATTTAAAGGTTATGGTAAAAAAACTATGGTATCCATTCCCTCCCTACCTTGGGGTATGGCTGCTTGTTCTTGGAGCTGGCCAGTTTCGTAGACAACATGATCACCATCAGCAACTTCTTGCTCAGTGACCACAAACTGAGGCTCCTCATAGGAGAGGTCAGCTGGCAGGTCAGAAGGTGCAGTCACTCCAGCTGTTGCTACTGCCACTCCACCATCTGCAGCCTCGAGTGCCGTCTGCTGATCATCTGGTGCTGCTGCTTCAGTCTCATATGTAGGCAGGGTGACATAGCACGGCTCTGAACTTGTGTCAGCCGCTTCCTGCACCACCTTTAAAAGATTAAAACAGAGGCAACACTGTTATAAGAAAAAACTGATTGATTGGTTGATTGATTGATTCCTTTCAATACAGAAGGATGACACTCAATTCTTAGTTTGACAGAGGGACTAGGAAACAGGAAACGCACACACACTTACACACATTTCACATACAGCACTTCATTCCATTTGAACATGCGAAAAATCCCACAAGGTGAGGACCTGACATTCACTCAGACTTTAAACTACAAAGGAGACTCACACAGCAGCCCATGTGGCCTTGTGTTTCCTTTGTACCTTCAGGCTAGGTTTTGTTTGTTTCAGACTTTCCCTTCCATGGTTGAATCTGTCTGTGCAGCAATAGTCAGTTTGTTAATACATATAAACTATCGGTTTTGCTAATGTGTGGTAACATTATTAGCAAAACTAAACATTAAACTAAACTAAACTTCATATTCTTAAAGAAAAGAAAAGGGAAGTTAGAGTTAAAGATTAAACAACATATATGCTGGTGGGATCCAAACACACATATGTACTCCACATGACATGTGATGCCCTACGAATTAAGCTACGGCTATGTCTATTCTGTTGTTCACTTTCTTAGGTATTAGCATGCATGTATTCATAACCTAGCCTAGCCGACCAGTGGCAAGTTGCCTTTTTTTATACTTTCATTTTCCTTTTCCATAACTAGGAATATAAAATGTATTTCAAATGAAATTCTCGTCCATAATTTAATTCTACACTTCACAAAGAAAAAAATTGTCTTAGTTTACTGCATGCTTTCCTTGGTTTCACCGTCTGTTGGCTTCATGTGATTGTTTCTTCGTATTGCGGATTTCCACGAAACTAACTCATTTACTAAGATAAGACATGTGAAAGTGCATAATGGTATTCACTTATGGTGTTTTCTGCAGGTCAATCTAGAGTGGCTGCAAAAATCCTTGAGCGAGCGCTTGGATTTAAGCAATCTGAACCTGGCAGCAGAGAGCAAAAATGCCTATGTGATGGATCATACCGAAACTTGTTGCGCACGCATCGCAAAAACCGGTTCCAAAAACAGTGCCTAATTTTCACTCTGTACATTTTCATGGCAATCCAAAGTTGCCATCCCTCAGTGGGCCAAATGTAGGATGAAAGCGGGATAAGTTATTTGTACCTTAATATGCAGCGGTAAGGCAAGTGAGAGTTATCCGGTGCAGAGGGAGTTGATCTGTCATGACCAGTGGAAAGAGTGAACCTGCTCCAGATCGATCACCGGATTCACCACCACAGAGCAAAAAATCCTGCTTCGGATCGACCAGTCGAAAGCAGCATTATACATTGTGCTCATTGAACAGCAATGGCTGACATAATTCACTGTTGCTACAAACATGCTATCCATGACAAGCAATTAGATTATAAGAATACACAAACTCCTTCAGTACAAATTCCAATGTTTCTTTCCTCCTGTTATACAAAGTAGCATACGTTAAGCATTTTAATACAATTAAGCAGAACAAATATGACTTCCACAGTCTTTAATAAACAGACATAGACAGGTGAACTGATTGATTGATTGATTGATTGATTGATTGATTGATTGATTGATTGATTGATTGATTGATTGATCGATCGATCGATCGATCGATCGATCGATGAAAGCAGCAGAACTGGGAAAACTGCAGCCAGATGAAACCAATGATTGTCAAGTACACAAAGCAGCATTTAGTAGGTTTCTCTGTTCAAGGGAAGTAGCCCATTCAAATTCTCGGTATAAATGCCATCATAATCAACCGCGCTCATTCCACACCACATCTTAGGGAGTTACGCCAACCCCACAGGGTTGATTAAACAAGAAAAAAATGATTACATACTCAGATGCTGTGTAAAGCAGAGCCTTTAACAAGAATAAAACTTCTATTCCAGTCCAAATGTAGATAATAATTGTAATACACCCACTAGATCTGCAGTGGCCACCACTAGCTGGTGACTGAGGAAGAAAAATAAGTGAGTTAGCGTAGAGCACAGAAGGGGAAAAGTGTCCCAGGAAGATGTATAACACAGTTTTCATCTTTATTATTCTCTATTATTAATTTCTTATAGGAAATTCTAAATGTAAAAAACTTCACATTGAATGCATTATATTTTGAATACATAAAACCTCAAGGGAACCTATTTAAGAATTTCAAAGACAAGCTAGAAACTGCCTCTCTAAAGGCAGTTTCCAAGGGTATTTTGCCTGCTTGCCTCAGCAGAAAATTATACACTAGTTTCAGCCAACAGCTTTCATTATCACTCCCTTGGCTGGCTGAGGTTGCTATTTACACCAACCTGCACATACAACATCTTTTCATGCCAGGGAACAGCACAAAATGTAAAGCTACCATGTTCTGCATCTGTGAAGATGAATCATCCTGCAGAGATTGGATGGCAGCATGGTCCTCTGCCACGGTTCCCGTAGCAACCACTGTTTCAGTCAGCTCAGACACACCAGTGGAGACAACATACTGGCTGGACGCTGCTTGATTCAGCACAGACTCTTCCTCAAGCACATTCTCCATGATTACAGATGTCTCATCCTTGACCACCACTTGGTCCGTAGGGTCCACCAGGTTAGCCATGTATGTCACCTATGCAATGTGTAAAACAAAACATAATGAAATCAGGGACAAGAAGAAACTTAAAATTGGCATTTCATATGCGACGCATTAGTTGAAATCTGAGCTGGTTCTTGTCAGTGAACTTTCAGAACTATCACAATTATCAGAAGCCCCTTCAATTTGTGCATGTATGCTCTGACCAAATGAATGAATGATTAAAAAAACTACGTCATCTCTTGCAACTGTCTCAAGTCGCTGTAGCAGCTGCGAAACATGTTCAAAATCTTTGTGACCTGGTACATGAGCATTTTTATGCTGATGAAGAGCATCCAGCAAGTCTCTTTTCGCGAATAAGCAGGTGCTTTGCAAATATTCACAAACTTGAGAAACACTGCCACAGACCGCGCCTCGGAGAACCTATAACCTACCTGCCTGCCAGCTTCATCTGTCACATCAAAAGGCATAGAGATCTCAATAGTATCTGGTGTGGGCCCCTGCTTTATCTGGGCCCGACCACTGGCAATTGCCTCACGAAGTTCCTCACTGCTAAGGCCTTCAACTGCCAAGAGAACCTCTGAGCTGCCTGAAAAACAAGAAAGATAGCGCAATTAAGCCCTATACGTACACATTGCAAAGGCAAGGCTACAGCTAACGTTCATGACATCATACTCTGTAGCCTGTTTATAGCATATTCTATAAATCAAATCCACAGACATCTCACACAGAGCTGAAACAAGAGCTTTCTCAGTAGTGATAGCAGAAAGAAATGACTTGAGCACACTAATGTCACCCACCATGTTCACCCATTACATTGGCCACAAGGGATTCCGTAGTGTCCTGCACAATGTTGGTGCCAACACCGGACATGGCAGAAGTAATGTTTGTGCCTTCAAAAGCCACTTCAAAGCTGGTCACTGTTGGATTGGTAGCTGTCTCTGCAGCATGCTGAAGACTCTCGACAGTGGCATCCGCGTCCAGGCCCATGTCTGATTCGAGCCCTGTGTTCCCGAGAGCCTGAAAATGAAGGAGGAAGAGGGACGGTGCAAGCTGCAAAGAAACTAGCCTTGGAAATAAAAAAAAAAAAAACAAGAACTAATCCAGATTTTATGCACTGTAGGAATATGTTCAGGTAAAGCTTTTGTGAGCCAGCAAGAACAAATGGCGTAACATGATAAGGACACAGCGCACTATCGTCACACCTTGTGCAATGAATTTCAGCGAGAAATGCATCCCCCGTCCTTGGTTATGGTGGCAGACTTCCCAGAGGCTTGCAGAAAAACTAGACTTAATGCCACCACTGGCCAAGACATCTAAACTTTTGAATGCCACAAAGAAAGCTAAACACAGCCTACCAACCACAGGTCATTTTATCTTACTGAAGCTGCAGAATAGTCGTTCAGCAAATGTGGTTCAAGCCTTTCGTTTACTTTCATTGTAAAGCAGGCATTTCGGCTCCCCGTGTGGGAGCCGAAACATCTTGTTTTCTTTTCTTTTTACGTTTTTGGTCAGCATCCATTTTACCTTTGACTTGCAATTGTGGTTCTTTCAGGTACAAAACTTGTATACTTCATTGCCAGCTAGCACAGTGCTGACTAGCTAGTGGAGTGTTGGTTATAGTGGTGATTCATGTTTGAAGGGTAGCACAGGAACCTACACAGGATGTAAGAAAGATATAGAATGACCAGACAAGGTGTTGTGTTGTTCTTTTCATGAGTGCCTAAGCGCAACTGAATGAGGACGCAGAAAGAAACAGATACACAGAGACAGCACTGTCTCTGTGTATCTGTTTCTTTCTACGTCCTCATTCAGTCGCTCTTATACATTCTATCATGGAATCTAACCAACTAGCCCGCCAACTTGTTTTAACCAAATGTTTTTTCTTTTGTTCTACGTAGGTTTTCACACTCCCCTTAAGACATGAACAGTGGCGTAGCTAGGTCGTCTGGCACCCGGGGCCCTTAGCTCTTCTGTCACCCCCGCCTCCCGGATATAGTCGAGGAAGGCGAGGATATCGACAATTTTCGGGTGTCTTCAGACGTATATGACACCCCCTTATTGGCCCCGTGCACCCGGGGCCTACGGCCCCCCGGCCCCCCCTGTTGCTACGCCACTGGACATGAATCGGAACCAACTACTAGCCCAATTTACAATTATCCTCAATAAAGCGACAAAACAAGTCCATCAAGTGAGAAATCGAGCACCTGGAAGCAGCTACGCCAAGCCCTAGGGAGGTGGGTAAACAAAGGTTCACTTTAAAAACGTGCCTCAATAGACCATCATACCAAAAAGCTTAAGTACAATGCACCCAACAGAGGACAGAAGAACGACACAGACACACATACTGCATTGCTCTTGTGTCCCATTTTGGGTGCACACAACGTAGTACTAGGTTCCATATGACATACCAATAAGCCTCAATGTGCAGCTGTAGTCAACAGAACGATCTCACAGCAAGTTACATACACTACACCACCAGTGCCACATATTATTCCAGTAACAAAAGTCCTTAGTAGACTGAATGGCCACTACAGCTGAAAGTGCGCAGTTTTACAGTATTTATTTTTCTCTTTTTCTTCCAGTGAGAGGGCAAGGAGGTTAGTATGACGTAGCAGCAGTGCTAAGGAGACATAGCTGCACTAAAGTACCTCCTGCCGAAAAAAGAAGCAAATGCTAATACACCCACGATTTGAAATCCAAATTTTCATAAGCCTAAGTGCAATCGAAAATCAGCAGAAACTGCCGGCATCATGACATTGGTCAGACAGGTGAGCAGGAACATTGAGCCTGGCAAAATCAATTTCTTGTGCCACCCGAGTGCTGCTTTTCAAATGTGTCAGATGCTGAAAGGCCGACAAATCTGTAAAGGGTACGTATGTTATAGCTACATCATTACCTAAACTTTTATGTGGGACAGATGGATAGGTAAGAACAACAGAAAGGATGGGATTGTATATAACATGGTAGCCTTAAAGCTTTCAACTGTGTTCCCTTCGTGAGATTAATGTAAACACAACCACTTGCTGCAGGTCACAATAGAATAGTATGCCGAAGTGCAATTGCAAACTTATTAATGGCATTTTTTATATACACAGTATTGGTTCCTAGCTTGTGCAATCCTAAAGTAATCCAAAACACTGTGGCATCTCATGATAGAAGCAGAAATGCCACGTGTGTTTAAGTACTACGTATTATTATTTGTGTAATATGTCAACTGCTGGTACTTTTTACTGTAATAATTTTTCTTGCTAAGTATATATACACTTTTTTGCTGTTTAATAGTATTGTGATTCTTTGTAACATATTATAAGAGGTCTCCCTACAGTGTTTCACTATAGGTCCCCTTTCTGCATGATAGATGTACCCTTTTATGTACATGCACTAAAATTTAATAAGTACTATTCAACTTCAAAGCCCTGCTTCTGTAGATAAGTAAATATCAGTTGCGGAATCGTTGGGCAACACAGTGATCCCTAAAAACTGCATGCATTCACGTAAGTAAAAAGCTCTACTCTCAGGGCTTCACTATTTTCTGCTCACCTGCTTAACAAAGCATACTGATATGACATTCTTGGCTTATCATTCTTTTTTCTGTTAAATGAAGGGCCAAGCCTTATATACACTAGAAAAGATAGCGGCAAGCATCAGAGCACCATAAATAATTGACTGTAATAGATGTTTCTACTTAAATGTTTCAGTTTCGGTACCCAAGATGTGTATACGTCGTGATGTCATGATACATTGGCTTGCTCTATTTTTGCTATCGATGCGGCAGTCACACGTGAGCACAGCCATAAAAAATGCATGTAGCAACATAATCACAGTAAGCCCTATAGCTAAAGGACGTAAGCAAAGTCTACTTGGTCATGTTGTCAAGATAATGCAAACAGCAGCAGCTCTGCATTAAGAGATCAGCTTTAGTATCATATTAAAATACATTATACATGCTTCTCAATCTTCGTGCTTGCTAAATTTCAGCCCTTAACGCGTGAGAAGTGAGTGGTGTGGTAGAGTTTCCACAACCTCAAAAATATGTGACAGTCCTCCTTTAAACCTTACAGTGCCATGGCTGAGCCTCACTCATCCAGGCATTTTTCCATATATATACAGTAGAACCTTGTTGATATAATCCCGTCTTGTGCGATTTCCCGGAGCCAACATTTGCGATCGTGAATGCAAAAAAATGACCCAATACAGTCACGCTTCTTTTTTACTGGTTAATATGTTCCCGGAAAACATTATATTTTGGCATCAGCATTCAGTATATCACCATATCGCAATCATGTGATACGTTTTCTAGCCCTAAATCCTATGCAAACAAGAAAAGGCATGAGGCATGTACAACTGAGAGCAGTAGGCGCCCGCAACGACAGCTTCCATGCAGTACTCGTCCACCCGTGTCGCATGAAAATGCAGCCATACACTTGGTATCCTATACCGGTACCAGCAAATCTTGTTGGTTGTCACACGTCGCCATTCACAGCTGTCGCCGCCACCCCAATGCAATAAGCATCTTCACCTATCTGTTCCACAGTACACATGGCATAGTGCAGTTGGAAGCTTACTGCATGCTTTTAATAGGCGATAGCCCAACATGCTGCTATCCCCTGGTACAGGTGGTGCGAAGTGACCATCATGTTTCGATCTGGCGGCATTGTGGCATCATATTCCAACATTTCCTACCAGCTTGGTTTTGTTTCGGTTTCGTACAGCTGTCTTAAAGCAACAATGCATGTCTCGTGCCACGATTTTCGCAAAGTGGGCACATCAAAGCTTTCCGCCAGAATTCTCCTCCTGGAAAAGCTGCTAATTTAGGTCAAACTTGAGGAGCGCGAACATACGCTTGCCAAGGCCAACAATGCGCACCTCGGGCTGCTTGGGCCCCACCAGATCAGCACACGTCGATGTGTCATGCTGCAATGATTCACGCAACGCTTCGCCTTACGTAGATGTCAACTACAGTTGAGTCTGCTGAATTTTTTAGTGACTTCGGATGGTACATTTGCCTGACTAGTATGTTTTGTCTAGCGTTTCTTTTTTTGACAAAACATATAAACAAGTTTCTACTGTATATGCCAGTGACGAGTATTACTCATCCAGGGATTTACTCTTGACCACTAAAGACGACGGGCATGGGGCAGTCATTTTGTCATTTTCGTGTGAATGCTGCACTACTAGATGACACAAGCTTCTCAGAAAACTGATTTATTGTGGCCATGGTTTAGGGCGGGGGGTGCAAGAATGCAATGGAAGTCTGGCTCCCATGCGTTTTAAAGATAGCGGTGTTAACCTAAAGGCCAATCAGAACAAAGTTTCACTTTTGCTAAATGGTTATAATTGGGTAGCACATGAAGCAAACTTCGCTAAGCTGCAGGGCTGGTAATTAGTACCTAATTTTCTTAGTAACAGTCCCTAAATAGCATCTAAGCAGACAATATGTACACATGGAAGTTGGCGGATGTGACATAAGTCCCAGCAGATCACCTCCGACATTTCTCAGTGCACCACATGCAGCCGTGGGCTGCGTCTAATCTTGAAGCCGTGCCGAGAAGCTGGGCATTTAAGTCATGCATCGCTGGTTCGCTTTTTAAGTGGCCCAAAATTTTGTTGCAGTGACAGCTGCTGTGACGACGACTGCACTTTTCAATACCAGAAATGTGGTGTTCTATGACTTCAAGTAAGGAAGCAGACATGAAAAAAATTTCACGTTCACATTTTTTGGCACCGAAAAAATATATTGAGTCGTGTGTGGAGCTTCAACTTAGTGCTGATGATTGCGAGGAAGAGTTTGAGCCTCTGGCAGCCTCTCTTATGTGCATGTGGCTGAACGGAAACACTTTACCACCTGCACCTCCATGATTTGCTTTCCTCACAGTGCTAGGAACGGAGTGACGCATGAAGGACAACAAAGGCAAGCCAGACTTCCGTTCCAAAATATGTTCTATACGTTCCTCATATAGACTTCTGTTTTTTATGCCTGTATGCAACTACAAAAACATGAAAACACTGACAGTGACAGACAAGAGAAAATAACTAATAAACTGGTGATATGGCAATAAGGAAAGCTGTTCACAGTGAATCAGCCATAAAATAATTTGTAAAACTTTGATGATCTCTAGAAAAAAAATGGGCATGAGAAGGGTTAAATATACATGCCACTCATGAATTCCTAAAAGCGTACAATCACTCCAACATGGACTACAATCTGTTTTACCTTAGAGACGAGCATGGCGCTAAGCGCATCGGGGTTGGACCACTGGGCCTCCTCTTCGGGGTGCTTCTTGCGCAGGTGCCGCTTCAGAGAGTGGCGCAGCTTGAGGCTGAGGCCACAGTAGCAACATGTGTACACCTGGTTTGAGTGGAACATGCGGTGGTGGCTACGCAGCTGGTGCTCCTAGAAGGCAAACACAATAGGCATGAGATGATAAAAAAATTTTAAATAGAACTCTGCCATGATGTTTAGAAGTGTTGACAACTCAGCAAGAAAGTCATTAAATTTAGCAAGTTTTTAGCTATCTTAACACCAACATTGCCTTTTTAGTGTCGTAGTGTCTGTAAGAGAGTTTGCTGATGGGCTAGTTGGTACGTGATGCTAAGAGCAAAAACAGCACAAGAAACGGCACAGGGAAGAAACTTCCTTAGCTTTATTTTAGTGATATAAATTGCCAGCATGTTGCCCTGGTAAAAACCATCAAAGCAATGGGCACTGATCAAAGCAGCAATTCTTACTGCACAGAAGTTCCATGCAATTCTTGCAGAACCTGATAAACAAACAAAAATATGCCGTGTAGGATTTTCAGGCATGTTCACACATAGGGAATGTTCAGCCACATTCTTGCATTCTGTGATAACTTGTGCAAATATATGTGCAATACCTTAGAGTCAATTATAAAAGCGGCCTGCACACTGCACTTTGGCACAAGGTGTTATTTTGTGACTAAATACTAGTTTTCTTTTTTAAATGATGTATTTGGAGCATGCTTTGAAAGAGTGGGCAGCATTGAGGTGATACCTGCTACAGGAGTAAACATGGAAGACATGACTTCATAAAATTAAAAGCTCGTACTTGCTGCCAGAGCTCTGAATGGGCTCCAGCATCTAGATTTTGAGACTATGGCTCAAGAGCTTTCGCATAGTTTGCATGATGTTCCAAGTTCGCTATCATATGATTGCTTTTGATTTGTAATATCATGTCTGGATTGGAGCTCCAGTAAAGAGGAAAGAAAGGTAGGAAGGAAACACCAGAAAGAAGGAAATGAAATTATAAATATAAATCAAAAAGAAGGAAGAAAATGTAAGACAAGAAGGAAATAAAGCAAAAGAGACAAAAAAGTCAGTGATAATGAGATGCAATAAGGTTGTCTCATCTTGGAGATGCTGAACATACGCCACTCATTATCACTTATAAACTGATCTCTGATACAGAATGTACAAGACAAGTAGACTCAATGTACAGCCAATACCTTAACAAAGGCCCGCCCGCAGACACCACAGGTGAAGATCTTGCCTCGGGAGTGTTCCAGCATGTGGCGAGCCAGTGACTCTCGCGTAGTGAACACCTTCTGGCAAACAGTGCAGCGGTGGCGCCTCTCGCTCAGGTGCGTGTCCTCGTGCTTCTGGAGGTTGCCCTTTTGGAAGAACTCCTGCTCCCCATAAACAACACACGCATTCATGAACGCCAATTCTACAGTGCTTATAGTGAGGGTTGCAGAGAGTCGACTTCTTTTTACTCTAAGTACTGCATACATTGAGCGCTACATACTAGTGAGAAAAAAATAAAAAAAGAAAGTGCTTGCGAGAGCACCAGTAACTTGTCATTGGGCCCTGGAACATCGGCCAGCCTTCGGCATGACCTGCCCCTTCTGCCCTCGCCCGACTGCCCTCGCAGATTTACCGCACCTCTTATGAAGTGATTCAGAACTGCACTCATAAAGACACCACTACCTGTCAAAAGTGGGGCTACACCCAAGCTGCCCACTAGACTACCATCTGTGGATCTATGGTCTACACTATAGACACCTGTTGGACCTCATCAAACATAACAAAATACACATGTACATATAATGTGCATGCTTCACATGTTTTACTCCACAAGACAAACATTAAAATTGAGAAAGTGCATGTATAGTCGAATCTCAATAATGATCACAGATATAACAAATTATCAAATGTAGCAAATTAACTCCGAATTTTATGACTAATATTGGCATGTAATGAATATATGCTTTTATGGAATATTGGATATAACAAAGGTACTTTTGTACCATATGCAAATTCGTTATAATGAGTTTCAACAGTATAGTGAGCCTCATTCTTTATGATGTTGCAGAAATTAAAAATTATAAATGCACCTATATTAGCTTTCTTTTTTTTTTTTTCTGTGAAATTCAATAGTTGCAGGTCTGCAATTACACAGTGCAGCTCTTTAAAGGCAAAGGTAAGTTTATTACCATAAAATGTTTTTGTTGAGAATGGGGCATGTAACCAAAGTGAATACGTCCTAATTATAAGATCGTGTGCAAAGATAATGTACCTTACGTTGTTTACCATGATCTTACACGTGCTTTGTTTTTCTCAAGGAGGTTATCTTAAAACCAATTGGTATACCTAAAAAAATATTCGTGACAGTTAATGAATTCATTAACTGGCCTGAGTTGCCATTGCAGGACACCCAGTTTCTCTTTTGTGAAACTTCCTTCATCCTGCATATTTCCACACAGCTCATTTGCTTATAACACCAAAAATTTTTTATGATTGCAAATAAGTTCAAAAGGTCAATGAAAGGGGCTAGCTGGTGCCTGTTCATACTTTCTTCTTGTGCTATCTACAAACTTAAAAGATGAAAGGACAGGTACAGGAACCCTGGACAAACGAATGATGGTGCACAAACTTATGTGACATTCGGGATGTGATACTAATAAACCAGTTGTAAGTGTGCACACTATTCGCTTTTCCATGTTTCCTGCACTCGTCCTTTTGTCTTTTGGTTTGTACATAGTGCAAGAAGAAAGTATGGGCAAGTAAGTGTTGGGTCATCCAAAAATCTACATGAATGACATCAGCCTAATTACCATTTCAGTCATTTTTGTTACGAGGTACTAGAGCACTGAATCATACTTGCCTTGCCACAGACACCACACTTGAACCTCTTGACACCACTGTGAATCATCATGTGCACGTCCAGGGACTTCTTAGTCTTGAAAAGTTTTTGGCACGTTGGACATGGGTACGTAGGATCACCATGTACTGCATGGTGCTCCAACAAGAGATCTTTACGATGGAAGCGTTTGCCACAAACGTCGCACTGGAACCGCTTCTCTCCATGAAGGGTCCTGAATGGAGAGAAAACTACCATTTCTGGGGCACTCATACAGAAGTGGATACAATATTTTAACTTGAAGCATGCAAATTGCAAAACAATCTTATTAGTGTATTAGTGCCCATCTTATCTATTTTGTACTTTGAGTCTATGTCGTTTGCACTGTTAGTAAATATGTCACAGTGCAATCCTCTCACAATGATACTACATAAAATGAGGCATCGCTTACAACAATTGGCAACCATTAGCATTAACTTTCACATCGGCTTTACTTAAAAACAAACTGCGCTCAATTATGTGATTATCTCTGTGATAGTGGATACAACAATGCATCCCCAGCATTTCAAGACATAATTTGCTGCAGAAGAACAGTAAAATTCTGCCCAGGGTAACAATCCTAATGTTGAATGAAGTTTCAAATGAATGCTCCAGTTCAACCTTACATGTTGTCTGCAATTTGAAGCTCTGCATGAGATCTACCTTCAGCATGCACTAATTCAATGCAACAGAAAGTGCAATCACCAAGCGCCACTTTCAGGAGAGGCGAGCACAAGCAAATTCTAAAGTAACAATTTTATTTTTCACAGCCCTCATTTCTATAACACAGTTTCTTCAACAATGCAAGTACAGTTAAAGCTCAATACTATAATGAACTTCAATATAACAAGATTCTCCATATAATGAAGCATTTAACTTTTTATAACATTTTGTTCATAGAACACCATGTATTTTGAACCTCAATGTAATTAAGTGTGTTTATACACAATTGTTTCTGCTTTGGAACTCTTTCAATAGATGGCAACATAAGTTTAATTCAAGATCAGGAAGGCTGTGGGCCTTGTTCTGGGTGCATAATTTTATTCGCCAGTTCTTGTGCAACAGCCTAAAAAAAATAAGGGTCACTATATGCCATATTCGGCAAGCTGTGCAATAGACGGTTAAACTATAAAGGAGATTTATTGGGTTCGTAGCGACCGCCGGTCCTGGGATGCACCGAGCAGTTCCCGAGCTCGAGCCTCTGCTGCGCGCTTGATGCTGCCGATGCTGCTGACTCTGTGCACACGTTCGTCATCTTCCTTACAATGGCCCCGCGGAAATAAAGGAGCCATCCTGGCGACTTCGTTTTCTGGAAGGACGGTAGAATGGTGATACGGCTTGAGACGCTGAACGTGAACGACTTCGCGGTTACGACGTCACATGTCGGACGGTGGCGTTAGCGGCTCAACCAGGTAAATGATGGGTGATGTTCTCTCGAGAACGCGGTATGGCCCGTCATACTTCGGAAGGAGTTTTGAAGCAAGCCCAGGCATGCGGTGTGGCACTAACAACCAAACGAGAGCGCCCAGGAGAAAAGTGGGAGTCGAGTTCTGGGCATCGTGAATGGCTTTTTGACGGTTCTGGTCGTCCGAGGTGAATCGGCGGGCCAGCTGGCGACATTCCTCGGCATGTCTGGCGGCTTCCGAGATCGGCAGGCATTCAGATGGGTCAGGCCGGTAGGGTAGAATGGTGTCAATTGTGTGCGAAGGATGACGGCCGTAAAGAAGGTAAAAGGATGAGAATCCGGTAGTGGCCTGAGTCGCGGTGTAGTAGGCATAGGTGACAAACGGAAGAACTAGGTACCAATTAGAGTGATCAGGTGAGACATACATGGCGAGCATGTCACCAAGAGTTCGATTAAAGCGTTCCGTGGTATCGTTAGTCTGTGGGTGATAAGCAGTGCATTTACGATGAACAATGGCGCATTCAGCAAGCAGTCGTTCGATGACTTCAGATAAGAAGGCGCGGCCTCTGTCGCTTAAAAGTTCACGTGGACCTCCGTGACGAAGGAGAAAACGACGAAGTATGAAACTGGCGACCTCCTGCGCTGTAGCATTTGGTAGAGCAGCAGTCTCCGCATAACGGGTTAAGTGGTCTACTGCAACGATTATCCACCTGTTGCCGGTAGGAGTCAACGGAAGTGGCCCGTAGAGATCTATGCCCATGCGATCAAAGGGTCGGGATGGGCATTGTAGAGGCTGGAGTTCACCGACGGAGTTGTGCGGTGGCGCTTTGCGGCGTTGGCACTCATGACAAGAGCGGATGAACTTTCGAACGAAATTGTACATTCCCCGCCAGTAATAGCGGTGTCGAAGTCTTGCGTAGGTCTTGAAGACTCCCGCGTGGTCACACTGAGGGTCGACGTGGAACGAGGAGCAGAGCTCTGATCGCAAGATTCTCGGAATGACGAGTAACCAGGTGCGTCCCTCTGGGGCATAGTTGCGTCGATATAGTAGCTGGTCGCGAATCGCAAAATGAGGAACTTGGCGCCGAAGTGTACGTGACGCCGGAACTTTTGACGTATCCGAGAGAAGGTCTAGCAGAGATGCAGTCCAGGGATCATTACGCTGTGCAGCAGTGATAGTGTCAACATCATGAGAGGATAATGTACACTCGCAGGCGGAGTCGTCACTGGCCTTCAGGGGAAGCAGCAATCGGGATAGTGCGTCAGCATCGGAGTGCTTTCGCCCGGAACGGTAAACCACGCGGATGTCATATTCTTGGATTCGCAATGCCCAGCGGGCAAGGTGGCCCGATGGATCTTTGAGCGTCGACAGCCAACATAGTGCATGGTGGTCGGTAACTACGTCAAACGATCGGCCGTATAAATATGGGCGAAACTTGCCAAGCGCCCACACAATGGCCAAACACTCCTTTTCTGTAACGCTGTAATTCGTCTCCGCCTTGGTTAACGTGCGACTCGCGTATGCGACGACGTATTCTGTGTGGCCAGGTTGACGCTGTGCCAACACAGCGTATGGATTTCGGTTGGCGCTTGAGGGTCAAAATGGCGAAGAATGGGTGGCGTCGTGAGAAGGCAGCGCAAGGTTTTGAAGGCGTCGTCACACGCTGGAGACCATGATGAGAGATCTCTAGCGCCGCCAAGGAGCTGCGTGAGAGGCGATATAATTGAAGCAAAATTTCAAACGAATCGCCGGAAGTAAGAGCAGAGGCCGATAAAACTGCGTAGCTCTTTCATAGTGGTAGGTTTTGGGAACGCAGTAACAGCACTTAGTTTCTCGGGATCCGGGCGAATGCCCTCCTTTGACACGACATGGCCTAAAATTGTGAGCTGACGAACAGCAAATCGACACTTCTTCAGGTTAAGTTGCAACCCGGCGTTGGTCAAGCAAGTGAGTACGTGCTGGAGGCGGAGCAGGTGCGTTGCGAAATCAGAGGCGAACACCACAATGTTGTCAAGATAGCAAAGACAGATTTTCCATTTGAGGCCACGCAGAACATTATCCATCATTCTTTCGAACGTAGCAGGTGCGTTGCAAAGTCCGAAAGGCATGACGGTGAACTCATACAAGCCGTCTGGTGTAACAAAGGCAGTTTTTGGGCGATCGGCCTCTGCCATCGGAACCTGCCAATAGCCTGATCGCAAATCCAGCGAAGAAAAGAACTCGGCTCCCTGCAAACAGTCCAGAGCATCATCGATGCGTGGTAAGGGGTAGACGTCCTTCAGCGTGATCTTGTTCAACCGTCGAAAATCAACACAGAAGCGGATGGGACCGTCTTTTCTTGTGACGAGGACCACGGGAGAGGCCCATGGGCTTTGGGAAGGTTGAATGACGCGTCGACGGAGCATGTCATCGACCTGGTCTGCAATGACGCGACGTTCCGTAGCGGACACGCGATATGGTCTTTGTCGCAGCAGTGTGTGAGAGCCAGTGTCGATGTAATGCTCGACCGTCGATGCACGGCCAAGAGATGTTTGCGCAACGTCGAAAGAATGGCGGAAGTGCTGAAGGACAGCGAGAAGTTGAGATCGCTGCGAGTGCATCAGATCTTCGGCGATGAATGGGCTGAACACACCAGTCCATGTTGAGTCGGGTACGAAGAGGGCACTCAGTTCATGGTCGGCAGTAGAAGGCACTTCGTCGAGGACGGAGACAATTCGCGTTGAATCGACCGACTCGACGTAACCAAGGCATTCGCGGCAGAGCAGTGATAGCGGCGACGAAAGATGATTGGAAATGGGCATCGTGCTGACACCGGCGGCAAGGTCAAGAGCTGCAAAGGGCAAAGGAAGCGCTTTTCTGGTAACAAAGTGATGAGAGGGCATGAAGAAGACCGTCCCGTTGGATATGGTACTACAGAAGACTGGTACGAATGCTGAAGAGCACGGGGAATACAGGTGTCTTCTTCCACGAGAATTTTAGCGGCAGGATGAGCATCGACGGAGGCCAGGTCACCAAAGTGGAAAAGTTCAATCTCAGCCCGAGCGCAATTGATGATGGCATTGTGGCGTGAGAAAAAACCCATCCTAGAATAACGGCGTGGGAGCACGATGAAAGAACTATGAATTCAATAGTGTACAAAACGTCCTGTATGGTCACACGGGCAGTACAAGCAGCGGTAGGGCAAATGGGTTAAGCACTCGCTGTTCGTAGCGACAATCCAGACAGAGACGTCGTCACTTTACGAAGCGAACGGCAAAAACCTGGCGTCCATAACTGAAATAGCGGCACCGGTATCGACGAGGGCGACTGTGGCGACATTTTCGGTAAACACATCAATGACATTGGCAGGTAAAGGAGGAGGACTTCGGCATGTCGACAGTTGCGCAGTTCTTGCCTCAGGAACTGCGTCGTCTATTTTCCCTCTTCGTTAGAGACGGGTCGTCGACGCATAGGGGAAAGCGATCGGCGACGTGGAGAGGACGATCGGAGGCGTTCGAAGCGAGGACGGCGATCAGTCTGAGAGCGAGCTGGTGATGGGTCGAAGGGTCCATAAGGTGCATTTGAATCAGGCGGCACATAGGGCGCTTGGCGATCGTCATCGAACGCCTGCGATCGGCGGCGGCAGAACCTTGTGACATGACCGGGACATCTACATGCGAAGCATATAGGGCGATTGTCCGGCGTACGCCACGGGTTAGCGATGGCAGTGGTGTTCCAGGGGTTGGGAGGGGGAGGGCGGTGCACAGGCTGCTGGAAGCGACGCACGGGCACAGTGCGAGGGGCCATTGCAGCAACTGTAGCATAAGTGACTGGTGTAGTCACGACATCCTGCTGGTGAACAGCCGGCAGCGCTTCTGCGACCTCTTCATGGATCACGTTACAGAGATGAGACGGTAAAGTGCTAGCAGACTCCTGATTGACGGACACCAGAGATAGCTGTCGTGCGACTTCTTCGCGGACGAAGTACTTGATTTGGGTTATCAGGGAGGCTTGTTCTGGGCCGGTGGTCAGGCTACAGAGTGACGCCGCATTTGGTGGGGGATGTCGCCTTGTCAGAGCTCGCTGCTTACATAATTCATCATAGCTCTGGCACAAGCTGATGACGTCGCCAACAGTGCACGGGTCCTTGGCCAGAAGCATCTGGAACGCGTCATCATCGATTCCCTTCATGACGTGCTTGATCTTTTCCGCATCCGTCATGGCAGCGTTCACGCGCCTGCACAAATCTAGCACGTCTTCTATATAGCTGGTGAATGTCTCACCCGTGTCCTGTGCGCGTGTACGCAAATGCTGCTCGGCTCGTAGTTTCCTGATGGCGGGTCGATCAAATACTTCCGTAATCGACGTCTTGAACGCCGACCACATTCATATGTCCTTCTCATGATTTCTGAACCAGAGCCCGCGAGGTAGAATGATACGTAAGCCAGTTTGTTTGAGTCATTCCATTTGTTGTGAACGCTCACCCGTTCGTAGGACGACAGCCACTCTTCAACGTCATTGTCGTTGGTTCCGCTGAAGATAGGAGGCTCCCGCTGGCGAACGGTGCCAGCGCAAGGGGCGGGTGGCGATGGAAGAGTCTGCTGGTCGGCGTCCGGCATGGCGGAGGGTAGCGTCCGAGAACAGAGTTCCAGGATGGTCGAATGGAACGTTACCCCGCACGGCTCCACCACTTATAAAGGAGATTTATTGGGGTTCGTAACACCGCCGGTCCTGGGATGCACCGAGCAGTACCCGAGCTCGAGCCTCTGCTGCGCGCTTGATGCTGCCGATGCTGCTAACTCTGTGCGCACGTTCGTCATCTTCCTTACAATACCTTAATACAACTAAGTCAGTAAAATCAGCAATTTGCTTCATTATACCGAAATTTCGGTGTATTGAAATTTGATATTCTATGCAAGTAAGTACAGTTGCTGATCGATTTTTCTTACAAGGAAGGGGCCGCAAAGATTTCTTAGTTATCGGGAAAGCAAAAAACACAAATATGAAAGGAAAAAAAATTAATTTTGTTCAGTCTGAGAGGCGGCGATGAAAGATCATGCCGTGTCGACGATAGTTTCATTTCAACAGTACAAACTAAGCGAACCCAACCACGCCTTTGCGTCCCCTCCACCCCCGCAGTTGATAGCGTAGCCCGCAGTTGAGTGACATTATCATGAAGAGCACCAACAGCGGGGAGCGAATGCTTCGTTTGCCTCTCGCTTCAACAGGTCTCCAAAACTCAAGCTTATACAACCCCTTGTACTAAACACGCAGCAAGACAGTGTACATGATGCACTGTCTTCCATGCCTTCTCGGCACACCCACTGTTTGCACATGCAGCAGATTACGTCTAAAACAGGGCGTGCAGGCAGCATATTTGCTCTGCTGTGCTGACAGCCATGCAAAGCCACGGCCGTGCTAGAAAAAGAGATGTGCTGCAACCTGCACACTCCCTTCATGTGCACTTCATCGCGTTACTGTGAGCTCGCTCTCTTCCCCGCTTTTCCTTTGCTCAAGCAGGAAGACGGCGCTCATCAAGCCACCATCCTTCTCAGCTCACACTCGCGTGCTTTCACTGGCACCCAAAGCGTACTGTATGTGGGGCACGATGGGGTCTTATTGCACTTGGACTTTATAGAGAATGTGACGCTGCTCCGCTTCGGTAGGCAGAAGTCCACATCTGCTGGATTAGCTGTCAACTCACGCTCCATTTGCATAAAATGGCCTAGTTTAGGTTGCAAAATCAAACAAAATTAAGTTATGGAATTTAATGCCCCACAGCAACACATGCTAAGTCTACAGTATTACACAACACACAGCCGGCATAATCCTCCTGCCAGTATAGTTATCTCCATTGCCTGCTTATTCAATGCCATAAAAAGCAGTTGGTACACAGGGTACATAGTCACAGAAGCATTGCCACTGTGATTAAAACCCTCACTTGTGAACATTGAGGCTGCTCGTTGAAGAGAAGGTTGAGCCACAGATCTCGCACACCAGTGGGGTTAGGTTAGTGTCCCGCTTGCGTGATCCTGACTCAGTACTAGTGGCATCAAGTATGTTGACACATGGGTGCTCGGACAGTGTCTCCTGCTTGAAGAAGCCCTTGCCACATGTCTCGCACTGGGTTGGAGAACAACAAAGAAACAAAACAAAACCTTGATGAAGTTTTACAAGATTCACTCACTGAAAATTTTTCAGTGTATAACACCCAGTTCCAGATGCCATACCCCACACAATCAGTGTCAATCACCACTTTATATACTGAAAAAAAAAAAAAATGAGTGGCATTGTACAAAATGGCACTGGCCATTTTCATGTGCTGCTCTTAACAATGCCAGAAAAATGCAACAGAAAGCCAACATTAAAAGCTATAGCAGCTGTCACCACATTATAAGGCATATGTAAATGACCAAACTAAAAACAATGTGACACATCTGGCTTTAAGGTACATCACCATCTTTGAAAATGCATTTTTTGAAGAAAAAAAGCTTTTTTTCCGTTTTTCATATTTTGAAAATATCTTGACAATAAGTAAAAAGCATGCCGACCACATAAAAAAATGAAAGACGTTTCAGCTCCTTTGACGGGAGCCTTGTTCAGAAAGCCTCTGAACAATATTTTGCGAACAAGGCTTCCATTAGATGAGCCGAAGTGTCTTTGTTTCATTTTCCTCGGTGTTCAGTATCCTTTGTACTTATTGTCATGATCTTTCCGACCAGACGGGCTTCTGTCAAAACCTTGATTTCTTTAAAAATATCTGCCTTTCAAAATTATTTAACAAAAACAATTATGTTCCCACCTTAACCCATTCAAAAGTTACAGCCATTTTCCAACCCTTCTGTATACATTCAAAACTGAAACCAAAAGCATTGCATTCCAGAAAGTGCACCATTTCATCCAAAATACAACTAACCACAAATATTGTTTATTAAATAGGGTTTAGAAGGTACAGTCCGCTTCTGTCAATTCGATTCCGGTTAATTAGACTTTTCGGTTCATTCAATCCTGACCAACAGTCCCAGCTGGTGCCCATGCATTTCTATGAGCCCAAACTTTGGTTATTTTGATCCTAAATCTGACCTTTACCAGATACGTCATAGCCATAATTTTATTATACAGATTTTACGCACTTTAGAGCGTATATTTTAAGGCCCCTTTACAGCCACGTCACCCCAATTTCATAGTAATCATAATTACACTGCAAACCCACTACCACAGACATGGCGCTCTTTGGCCATACCTGGCCCTTGCGCCATAAAACCCCGTACATCATCATCACCTTTACCAGATAATTCGCATTTGACAAGCCACAATGCACGCACCTGACCCTTATGATGACCATAATAGTGGCCCTTTTAGGGGTAGTGTCCATCTCGGCGGAGCTTAGGGGACAGTGTATGCATGGAACAAACGTCATCTCTGGTCAAAAACACCCATTTTTGGCCTGCCCAGGAAGATTTTCAACATTATGTCTGGTCAAAAATGCCAATTTTTGGACTTCCCAGGAAGATTTTAAAGCAATCACCATAGCTCATAATATCTGGTTAAGGTATTAACCCGATTATAATGCACTTTTTTTTTTCATAAAAGTTGGGCCAACAATTACCTGTGCGATGCAGTCGAATACAAAACCTAAACTACATTCACTATATTTACCCGCAACCTTCGCGAAATGCGAAGGTTTTGGGTTCGGTTCCCACCTGCGGCAAGTTGTTTTTTCATCCACTTTAATTTCCATTAATTTATCGTTTCTTTATTTTCATTTCTTAAGCACAAGTAATTTCCCCTATGTTGTCCTTGATGTCAGTGTTTGTTGGCTTATGATATGACTAATAAAAATCGGGACGCTCGGTTAACCCCCTCTCTTCTCGTTTATTCACGGTGTTTGTATGCTTTACCGCATGACACACATGTTCTGCGGCGAAGTCGACTTTAAGAAACCCGACCACCATTGTATTATTAGCATCAAATGAAATGTGAACAGCGGAGCGTGTGACCCAAGCACAAGTGAAGGTATAGTGTGCGCCGTCTAGTCATCACCATTTATAGGCGTGCACATCCGGTTTGGCCGCACTGCGCAAGTTTGCTGACCGAAATAATGAATTTGGCAGACAAGCGGCAAACTCTAACTATGACGGTGCAAACTGCGCCACGCTCACCGCTGTTCGTGTTTCATTTGACACCGAGGGCACTTATAGTTTTGGCGAACTGTGTGACAATACTCACCATAAACTGCAATATTTTCTCTTCCATTTTCTTTTATTTTCTCTTCCAAACATAAGAACCAGAACAGTAGCGAAAATATCTCACTATAGGGGGATCACGTAGTGTGACCAAACGGGATGTGCATGCTTGTCAATGGTGATGACTGAACGGCACGCACTATACCTTCAGTTATGCTTGGGCCACTTGCTCCGCTGTTCACGTTTCATTTGACGCTGATGGTATAACACATATAAGACACTAGCACATTTTTCTTGCTAAAGAAATCAGATGTGCATTAGATCTGTACTTTGTTTGGGAGTTTTTATGTCATTTATACATGAGTTTTCTACTTTGGACACATGGATGAATCATTAAATCAAATCAAATCAAATTTGGCGCACAATGAATCAGCGGTGTGCTATGGAATTTTTTCTGCATCTTGTATAATTTGACCCACCGGATAATTAGATCAATTTTGTTCATCGCATCAGAGTCAAATTAACGGAAGTTGATTGCATAAGATGCTTATACGGCATCATTTGTATGTTTGAATTAGTTATAATTTTCCTAAAGCGTTGCATAATACCTGCTTTTCTTGTCCATAGCAGGGCATGTATTTTGAACCTAAATATAATGAAGTGAGTTTTAAACAATTTCAATATAACGAAATTTCTCTGCTGCCACAAAGAAATACCGAGACAATAAGTGGAGGCTTCCTCGAATGCAGATGGTCAAATGGTTGAATTACATGCGGCTGCTTGCTAACGAACATCTTAAATTGCGAAGTGGAGAGCCACTACTGAAGAGGAGCAGCATCATGTTCCATATAAAGTCCAAGTGTAGTGAGATCTTATCCCCCCCTGCCCGCTGTCTGCTTCAGGTGTGAGTGAAACCGTGGGAACATGAGCCAAGAAGGATGAGCATAGTCTTCCTGCATAAGCAAGGGGGAAGGGGAGGAGGTGAGAGCTCACTGTAGGGTAGGGGAGAAGGAGTGTGTATGGAGGGGGGGGGGGGGGGGCAGGTTGGCGCGCGTCTTTTTTTATGGTGCAGTCATGGCTCTGCATGGCTCTATCAGCATAGCTGAGCGCATAAGCAGCCTGTGTACCTTGATTTAGACGTAACCTGCTTCATGTGCAAAAACTGGTCAAGCTGAGATGGCGTGGCACTGTTCTCCCACGCGTTTAGTCCTGGCAGTTGTGTAATCTTGAGTTTTGGAAATTTGTTGAAGCAAGAGGCAGACAAAGCATTTGATCCCTAATGCTGGCACTTTTCATGATAGTCTTCCCACTGCGGGTGACACTATCAGCCAAGGGGGAGGAGTTAATGTGAAAGGAAGGCTGGCTTTGCTTCATGCTGCCCATGTGAAGATATCGTCGACAAGGCATGAAATCGTATATTTCATTGCTTACTTTCAAATTCAACCAAATGATTTTTTTTCCTCACTCATATTTGCTTTTTCAATTGCATAATAATCTTGAAATTTTTGCAGCCCCTTCTGTGTAAGAAAAATTGTTCGGTGACTGTACGTACTTGCACAAAAGGTTGAATTTCAATGTAACGAAATTTCGGTATAACAACGCAAACTGGCAATTCTACTGACTTCTTATACAGTTAAACCTCGATATAAGTAAGGCATGTTGTAAAAAAATTTTGCTGAACTCGATATAACGAAGACAATAAAAATGGCGAGTGCGTGCTCACGCACCCCCCCCCCCCTTCCCGGTTTAAGGCTGCTCACACTGGAGGACTGCGCTCATCAAGCCACCATCCTTCTTGGCTCACTCTCACAAGCTTTCACTCGCACCCATAGTATACAGCATGTGGGGTGCGATAGGATCTTATCGCACTTGGACTTTATACGGAACATGACGCTGCTCCGCTTCAGGGGTCGATCTTGGTCGCACAGCATGTGTTTTGAGAGATGTGTTTGCAAGCAGCCACTTGTAATTCAACCATGTGACCATCTGCATCTACAGAAGTTTTAATTTATTGTCTCATTATTTCTTCGCGGCACTACTGAAATTTTGTTATATTGAATTCATGTACAAACACAATTCGTTATATTGAGGTTTAAATACATGGTGATCTATGGACAAGAAGTTATGAAAAGTTAAATACTTCGTTATATTGAGAATTTTGTTATCGAAGTTCAAAGTTTGTATTGAAATTCATTGTAATGAAGTTTGTGTATCAAGGTTTAACTGTATTTCGTGTTGGCTCGCCACAACTGCTAAAAGCTTCTGTGTTTATGCTCCGAATGTTTTCCACACACACACACACAAACAAGACTGAGACCTTGAACTGTGGCTCTCCATGCGTAGCAGCCTGATGCTGGTCACGGGCGGCAACAGATTGAAAGACTTCACCACAGGCCTCACACTCCACTGGCTTCCCTTGGCACACATGTGCTGCAAGCAGTGTGGGGTTGCGGAAGCGACCGCCGCACACTTCGCACTGGTGTACATGTGTGTGCTCATACTGGTGTCGTCGAAATTCAGCTGCATTGGTGAACACCTGCATAGAGGGACAAGCCACACAACCACAGAGCTGTGGTGTTTACTCAAGCTTCATAAATGTACACCTATCTTCAGGCAGCACAGAAAATTAAAGAGACACAATGCTGTAATTCAACTGAATTCCTGTGTAAGTTAGTGGAAACTAGGAGGCAAAGTTTCATATACTCTACCATGCATGCAGTTACAAGTGAGCATTTGGCCATTCTCAAGTTTTGCAACATTGTGTATAAATGTAAATGAAGTGGAACACTATGCTCTGTTTACTTTTTGTGGTGCCTGTGCTACCGTGGAGGCAAATGAAGCACATACAGGAATGTACTGTTAAGATCAACGACGCATTCTCAACTTGTCATCTATAGACTATCCATGTAACTGCCGCTAATTGGCAACACCGCAGTCTCCACACAGTACTTGAAATTCTAAAAGTGCACAAAGATGAGAACAAAGAGAGAAGATAGGACGAGGCGCTTCATCCTGTCTTCTCTCTTAGTTCTTGTCTTTGTGTACTTTTACAGTTTCAAGATGCAAGTAAACCAATTAGCCCAGCTGTCTGTTCTGTTACCTCGCAGTACAAAGCATAATACCTCTTACAAGTAATAACTCCAAGATACGATAGCATTAGTCCCTAAGGATGGTGTAGGCTGACATCACAAGAAGTGGTGAAAGCAGAAATGAGAGATGCTGACTTTAATAACAAGCTGGAGATGTTTGCCTAGCTAATGGCCTGGCATTTTACAAAGCAGAAATGAAACAATACGTTCTAGTGAGCCCTAACCTGATCATATTTTGCTTTTCCATAACAGTCATCATCATCATCATCAGCCTGGTTACGCCCACTGCAGCGCAAAGGCCTCTCCCATACTTCTCCAACTACTCCGGTCATGTACTAATTGTGGCCATGTTGTCCCTGCAAACTTCTTAATCTCATCCGCCCACCTAACTTTCTGCCGCCCACTGCTACACTTCCCTTCCCTTGGAATCCAGTCCGTTATCCTTAATGACCATCGGTTATCTTCCCTCCTCATTACATAGAGGGTGTGCCATACAAGTGAGCTGAATTCCAGGAAATGACAGTCGTGCAGGGAAGATGAACATCAGAGGACGCTTGACTCTCATGTCTATGAATGCATGAGCACCATGTGTGGCTGTCTGTGCATGTCTAAGTATGTAGATTCTTTGTCAGTAGCCTACGAGCCCCAATCTGATTGTGGTCTGTGTTTTGAGAATGTTCGAAGCAGTGGAGAGCCTCGTACCATGTTCACAACATTATACATCTTCAGATGGTGAGGGGCAGTCTTCAATAGCTTTTGAGTGCTGAGGGTGCCATAGAAGCCTCATCATGTAACTCAACAAGAGCTGTAGTCATGTATGCAGAAAGGTAGAGGAACGTCACGGGACATGAGAGAGTCAAGCGTCCTCTGATGTTCATCTTCCCTGCATGACTCTCATTTGCTGGCATTCAGCTCACTCGTACGATACAAGTGCAATGGTGGGAGCCGGTGTCACAGTTACACAGCTATGACGTGAGATGGACCAAGCGTTCCGATGCTAGCACCACTTGATAACATGCAATCGAACCGTAAATGGCCAGCATACTTTCTAAAATGACTGCACATGTATTTGTACTGATGATAAACTGAGTTGTAATAGTTAAGTGCACATGGTACCTTCTGGCAGTGTGAGCAGGCTGCCTGCCCATGCAGCTGTATTTCTTGTACTTGGGTGCAGAGGCGCATGTGGTTGGCGAGCGAGTCAAGCGAGCGCAACCACTTGCCACACACGGGGCACGCGTGTTGTCCCGTGTGCACAGGCAGGTGCTTCAGCAGGTAGCCATGCCGTGTGAATGCCTTGCCACACACACCACAGCTGAACCTCTCCACTTTAGGCCGCTGCGGGCAAGCGTGGTTTGACAGAATCTCCTGCACACAACAGGTGTCACAGTTTAACAATGTGAGCTGGTGACTTGCACTTATGTAGAGACTAACAAAGCACACTCAATAAATGAAGAGGTAAGTGCACTAGGAAAAAATGAGACGTCTTCCACACAATGAGAAAAAGATGCATGCATGAGCACCTTGACAATAGCCCTGATCAATCAAGATTTTGAGGCAACGGCACACATACTACTGAAAATATTAGGCTTTCAAGTGGACCAGGCCGGGCATGGACATGTGCACTGCATAATGCTCAATTTCACGTTTTCTCACCATGAAGTCAGTTGGTAGTTTGCACTAATAATGTACCGTTCCTACTACTTGTTGTGTTAATCTTTACCTAGGTACAAGTCACCGAAAGGATACCATAGTCCTAGTTAGCAAAGCAGCCAGCCTGTTAACACAACATACTTTTTGCCTTAGCAAAATTGCAGTGAGGTCGTGCGGGCATCAATGCCAAGGTGTTCCTTAATACAGTATACTAACCTCAACTCTGGGAACATTATTGCAAAGATTACCAGGCCATCCATGTATCACGTTAAACATGTGGATAGAGACTTTTATAGTGTCCGCTATTCCGGCAAACGGGGGCGGTTTGGGCGGATTGCCAGATGTGCGGGGGCGTAAATGTGAGCAGCCGGAGCAGTGCAGCCACCTAGTGGCATAGAGTTCAACTAGACAAACACAGAGCTAAAATTGCAGTAACCCACTATATTGACACGTGTACTTATCTTTATCGGGCGACCACGTTTCGCCGCTTAACAACTGTAATCGCACAGCGACGGACGCGCCTGCATGTATCCGACGTTTCTGGAAAGTTATCGATGATTCTACCCGGCTGTCTGTTGTCGCCGAACCTTATGTTATCTGATTTCATCGCCTGACGCGAATGGCGTAGAACATTGTGGAATACGCGCGGGTCCCAGCGATTAGTCTGGAACATTCGACGACTGCTGTATAAAAGCCGACGCGCTTGACCCGCTGGGCAGATTTTCGACGATCGCCGAGCGTGTTCGCCGCTATCATCGTGCTATAAGTGTAGCCTGTTTTGTGGGCACAGGTTCGCCCAATA
Organism: Dermacentor andersoni; assembly: GCF_023375885.2. Taxonomy (NCBI): domain Eukaryota; kingdom Metazoa; phylum Arthropoda; class Arachnida; order Ixodida; family Ixodidae; genus Dermacentor; species Dermacentor andersoni. Next base: position 72,432,078 of record NC_092817.1, read on the forward strand.
AAAGTTAGTTTTGTCGTTCACAGTACTGCTACTGTGTTATTCAACGTCACGACCACGTGACATCTGGTGGAGGTGCTTGTGCGTTCATGTACCGAACGCCCCCGCAAAGCCGCGATCCAAGCCCGAAGCCCGAGGACAAAACCAACGTCGCCCAAGACCAGCGAGCTAGCCGCCGGCTGCAAGGACTGCCCCCAGAGCACGGACTCCTACATGAGACGTGCAGGAAGATTGCCGCCAAGTCCTCCCCAATGGCAGCCCCAGCATCCCCCGTCGTGCTGCAGCAGCCCAGGGAGCCCCCCACGTTCCGCAGTTCAACATTCGAGGACCCGGAAACCTGGCTCGAGACGTACGAGAGGGTCGCTGCATTTAACAGCTGGAACAGCGACGACAAACTGCGACATGTCTTCTTCGCATTGGAAGACGCTGCCAGGACGTGGTTCGAGAACAGAGAAGCCACGTTAACGACCTGGGACCTTTTCCGAAGTGGCTTCCTGCAGACATTCACAAGCGTCGTACGCCGAGAACGAGCCCAAGCACTACTGGAAACCCGAGTGCAGCTGCCCAACGAGACCACCGCGATTTTTACAGAAGAAATGAGCCGCCTATTCCGCCACGCCGACCCGGAAATGTCCGAGGAAAAGAAAGTCCGGCTACTAATGCGTGGTGTTAAGGAGGAACTTTTCGCCGGTATGGTACGAAACCCACCGAAGACTGTCGACGAGTTTCTTCGCGAGGCCACTAGCATCGAGAAGACACTCGAGATGCGAAACCGGCAATTCGACCGCCGCACCAACGCTACAAACTATGCCGGAGTTCAATCACTGGCCTCCGAAGACCTGCGCGAGGCTATCAGGGCAGTCGTACGAGAGGAGCTTCAGAAGATCTTCCCGTCGTCGCAGCCTCAAGTGGCCTCGATCGCTGACATCGTCAAAGATGAGGTTCAGCGGTCGCTCGGAGTTCCGGAGGTGCAACCTCAATTACCGCAACCCAACCCGAAGCGATGACCTACGCCGCCGTCGTACGCTGTCAAGGCCCTCCTCAGCGACCGCGCCAGGGCCCTGTAACGCCGCAATTCCGTCGACCAACGCCGCCGCCGCCGACAGCGCGCCCACCCGTCGCCCAGCGGAGCTACCCGAGGAAGACCGACGTTTGGCGCGCTCCTGACCACCGCCCGCTCTGCTACCACTGCGGGGAAGCGGGTCACGTCTACCGACGATGTCCATACCGGGAAATGGGACTGCGAGGTTTCGCCGTCAACGCTCCGCGCCCGCAGCAAGGTGAACGCCCTCGCGATATCGCTGACTACCTCGCGGCTACTCAGTGGAGTTCTCGACGACCGTCGCGTTCACCATCACCAGGCCGCTACCTGTCGCCGCAGCGCCGACCATACACTGGCCCAGCTCGGGGCCGGTCAGCGAGCCCATATCCGGAAAACTAAAAGCAGCAACCGATGGAGGTGCGGTTGCTGTCCGTCGAACTGTCGAAGATCCTCCGCCGCCGACGAAGACGCCGAAGAAACTACCTCGACGACATAACGACACGCCGCCGTCCCGACGAAGTCTGGAAGGAAAGAATGCGACGACGAAAGACGACCTGACGACGTCACATACCAGCCACAAGTCAACGCGACGCAGTCGTGATCCGACGCCAAGACCGAACTTTAATGCAAGACAAAGAGCCACCGACCTCGACGTGCTTCTCGACGGCCACGCAGTCACCGCCTTAGTCGACACAGGGGCTGATTACTCCGTCATGAGTGGACACATCGCCGCCCAGTTGAAGAAAGTTAAGACTACGTGGGAAGGCCCTCAAATTCGTACCGCCGGAGGACACCTCATAACGCCGACTGGAATGTGCACGGCAAGAATTACCATTCACGACCGGACTTACCCTGTCACCTTCGTTATCCTCCAACAGTGTTCACGAGACGTCATTCTCGGCATGGACTTCCTCAACCAACACGGCGCAATCATCGACCTGAAGTCGAAGTCAATAACTCTGTCGGAAGACCATGCGATACCGTCGGAGAACCCTCGTAGTCACCACGCCTTGAGTGTGCTCGAAGATCAGGTGAGCATCCCGCCTCGCTCCAGCATTGTTATTTCGGTCGGCACCGAAACACCCGCTGACTTAGAAGGTGTCATCGAAGGCGACCAACGTCTACTGCTAGACCGTGAAATTTGCGTCGCAAGAGGGATCGCTCGACTGCACGGAGGAAACACGAAAGTGTTGCTGACAAACTTCAGCCAGGAGTACAAGCACATCAACAAGGGCACGACGATCGCATACATCGAGGAAATTCTGGAAAACAGCAATGCGTTTGTCCTCTCGGATTCCGCCGCATCTACCCCGACGACCATGGTTGCCGAACCAGACTACGACATTAATCCAAGTCTCCCCGTGATTAAGCAACAGCAGCTCAGAAGTCTGCTCCGGCGATACAAAGGCTGCTTTTCGACGTCATCGAGGATTCGACAAACACCAGTCGCCAAGCATCGCATAATCACCGAGGAGTACGCTCGACCACTTCGCCAGAGCCCTTACCGAGTTTCGCCGCGAGAACGTGAAGCTATAAGAGAACAAGTCCACGAAATGCTGCGCGACGACATCATCCAGCCGTCGAAAAGCCCGTGGGCATCTCCTGTTGTGCTGGTGAAGAAAAAGGACGGAACCCTTCGTTTCTGCGTCGATTATCGTCGTCTGAACAAGATCACGAAGAAGGACGTATACCCTCTCCCACGGATAGACGACGCATTGGATCGGCTCTGCAACGCTAAATACTTCTCCTCGATGGACCTCAAGTCTGGCTATTGGCAAATAGAAGTCGACGAAAGAGATCGTGAAAAGACCGCCTTCATCACCCCAGACGGCCTCTACGAGTTCAAGGTTATGCCATTTGGACTGTGCTCGGCGCCTGCAACGTTCCAGCGCGTGATGGACACGGTTTTAGCAGGATTGAAGTGGCAGACCTGTCTCGTTTACTTGGATGACGTCGTTGTATTCGCCGAAAATTTTGACGATCACCTTAGGCGGCTTGCCACAGTACTAGAGGCCATCAAGTCATCAGGGCTCACTCTGAAGCCAGAAAAGTGCCGCTTCGCTTACGATGAGCTTCTATTCCTAGGCCACGTCATCAGCAAATCCGGAGTACGCCCCGACCCGCAGAAAACAGCTGCCATTGCAAAGTTCCCGCAGCCCACCGACAAGAAGGCAGTGCGTAGATTTCTTGGCATGTGTGCCTACTACAGGCGATTTGTCAAGAACTTTTCACGCATCGCTGAGCCGCTGACACAGCTAACTAAATGTGACGTCGAGTTCAAGTGGGAAACGCCACAGGGCGACGCATTTCAAGAACTCAAACGACGCATGCAGTCGCCGCCCGTACTTGCGCACTTCGACGAGCACGCCGATACCGAAATACACACTGACGCCAGTAGCCTAGGCCTCGGTGCCGTCCTAGTCCAGAGAAAAGATGGACATGAACACGTGATAGCTTACGCTAGCCGATCATTGTCAAAAGCAGAAGGCAATTATTCTACAACCGAAAAGGAATGCCTCGCCATCGTTTGGGCCACAGCGAAATTTCGCCCTTACCTATATGGCAGGCCATTCAAGGTGGTCAGCGATCATCACGCGTTGTGTTGGCTAGCTAACCTAAAAGACCCCTCAGGACGGCTGGCACGGTGGAGCCTTAGGCTACAAGAATACGACATCACTGTAACCTACAAGTCCGGACGAAAACACTCAGATGCCGATTGCCTATCCCGCGCCCCCATTGACCCGCCGCTGCAAGATGACGAGGATGACGACGCCTTCCTTGGAATAATAAGCGCGGAAGACTTCGCCGAACAGCAACGAGGAGACTCGGAGCTAAAAGCCCTAATCGAGTATTTGGAAGGGCACACCGACGTTGTCCCAAGGGCATTTAAGCGTGGATTATCTTCGTTCACGCTTCAAAACAACCTACTCGTGAAGAAGAACTTCTCACCAGTCCGCGCCAACCACCTTCTTGTTGTTCCGTCGGCGCTACGTCCAGAAGTACTGCACGCCCTACATGACGATCCGACCGCTGGGCACCTCGGTTTCTCCCGGACGCTATCGAGGATACAAGAAAGGTATTACTGGCCACGCCTAACCACCGATGTCGCCCGTTACGTCAAGACATGCCGCGACTGTCAGCGACGCAAGACACCACCGACAAGACCAGCGGGATTACTACAGCCGATCCAGCCTTTTTACCGACCTTTTCAGCAGATCGGGATGGACTTGTTGGGACCGTTTCCGACATCAGCTTCCGGAAATAGGTGGATTGTCGTGGCGACGGACTATCTCACCCGCTTCGCTGAAACTAAAGCTCTACCGAAAGGCAGCGCAGCCGAAGTGGCTAAATTTTTCGTCGAGAACATCCTGTTGCGACATGGTGCTCCAGAAGTCCTCATCACCGACAGAGGAACGGCCTTTACAGCGGAGCTCACTCAAGCCATTCTGAACTACAGTCAGACAAGGCACAGGAGGACAACGGCCTACCATCCGCAGACGAATGGTCTTACGGAGCGGCTGAATAAGACCCTCGCCGACATGCTAGCGATGTACGTCGACGTCGAGCACAAGACGTGGGACGCGGTCCTGCCGTATGTCACCTTCGCCTACAACACGGCGGTGCAAGAAACAACACAGATCACGCCATTCAAGTTGGTTTACGGCAGGAACCCGACGACGACGCTCGACGCCATGCTGCCGCACGTCACTGACGAGGAGAATCTTGACGTCGCTACCTATCTCCAGCGCGCCGAAGAAGCCCGACAGCTCGCCCGCCTACGGATCAAGACCCAGCAGCGTACCGACAGCCGACACTACAACCTCCGACGACGCTTCGTGGAGTACCAGCCCGGCGACCGTGTTTGGGTATGGACCCCGATACGCCGGCGAGGACTCAGTGAGAAGCTGCTGCGACGCTATTTCGGACCCTACAAGGTCATCCGACGTATTGGCGCACTAGACTATGAGCTCGTGCCAGACGGCATTTCGCACTCACAGCGGCGCCGCGCACGATCTGAAGTGGTCCACGTGGTGCGCCTTAAACCATTTTACGGACGCTGATGAACTTCCTTAGTTTGTTGTTTTCTTTGCTACGAGTGCTTTTCTTTGTTACTTTCGTTTGTTAGCAGCATCGGGGCGATGCTTTTTAAGAGGGGGGTAATGACACGTGTACTTATCTTTATCGGGCGACCACGTTTCGCCGCTTAACAACTGTAATCGCACAGCGACGGACGCGCCTGCATGTATCCGACGTTTCTGGAAAGTTATCGATGATTCTACCCGGCTGTCTGTTGTCGCCGAACCTTATGTTATCTGATTTCATCGCCTGACGCGAATGGCGTAGAACATTGTGGAATACGCGCGGGTCCCAGCGATTAGTCTGGAACATTCGACGACTGCTGTATAAAAGCCGACGCGCTTGACCCGCTGGGCAGATTTTCGACGATCGCCGAACGTGTTCGCCGCTATCATCGTGCTATAAGTGTAGCCTGTTTTGTGGGCACAGGTTCGCCCAATAAAAGTTAGTTTTGTCGTTCACAGTACTGCTACTGTGTTATTCAACGTCACGACCACGTGACAATATACTGCTTCACTGCTGGTGCAAATTTTCGGTAGTGGCAAAATTGTAAACACGATTACGCCGCTGTCAAAAATTTACACTAGCAGCTAAGCAGAATATAGTAATTGGCGTTGTGTTTATGTGGTTGAGCTTTACACCACCAGCTGGCGCCACCAATCTGGCCGCTCCTGTTTACGCCCCCGCTCATCCGGCAAACTGCCCGCACTTGCCGGAATACCGGACGCACTAAAATTCTCTAATGACACATGGATGTGTGATTGAGCTTTTCACCTCGCAAATGTTGTAGCCATGGAAAAAAGGGAAAACCAATAACTTTGAAGAGCCTGCCATGCAAAATGAAGACTTTTAGTCAAATGAGATTGAGCTAACGGAAGTGCAACCGTAATGTGAAAAACAATAAGCTGACACATGTTCAGTAGAACCTGGTTGATACAATACCGCTTGGCACAATTTCCCAGCACCAACATTCACGATCGAAAGCACAAAAAATGACTCAATACAGCTATGTTTTTTTATTAACCAATACGTTCCCAGAAAACATGATTTTTCAGCACTAACATTCAGCACACCACCAACTCCAATCTATTGATACGTTTTCCGGCTGCTAGATCCCATGTAAACAAGAAAACGCTTGAGGTGCGCATGATCGGGAGCAGTAGCTGCCTGCCACAGCAGCTTCCCTACAGTACTCACCTACTCATGCCATGCCAAAACTCACTCAGTTTTCTATTACGGGACCAGCAAACCTCCTTGTGGGTCAGCGCACACTGAATTCACAGTTATTACCACCAACCATATTGCGATAAGCATCATCATCTATCTGCATCAAAGAAAGCATAATGCCTTTGGAAGTGCATTGCATGCTTTTAATGGGCGGTAACCCAAACATGCCACCATTCCCTGCTACATAGGGTGTGAAGTGAATGTCATGTTTCGCTCTGGCATTGCCCACCAGTTCAATTTCATTTCGGTTTCCCATCGCTGTCTTAAAACACTGCGAAATATAAATATGACAAAGCACATCTCAGCCCACTTGGGTGCTACCAGTTCAATACACATTGGCATCTCGTGTCACAACAATTCATGCAGAGTGAGCACATCAAAGCTTCCGACCATCTGTGCCCTGTCCGATGAAGCTGCTGACCCAGGCCGAATACGAGGACGAATGTAAGCTCGGCTAAGTAAAAGAAATGAGTGTGCATCTCTGGTCACTCGGGCCCCACCAGTTCAGCACAGGTTATCTCATCTCACAACGATCACAATGCTTTGCCTTACGTAGATGTCAACTACAGTTGAGTGTTTCAAATGTTTTAGTGACTTCGGATTGTATGTTTTCCCAGTTAGCGTGTTCTTCTAGCGTGTTTTTCCAGAACATACGAACAAGGTTCTACTGTATCTCAAGTCATCTACGGTAGTGACTAAATGACAAGCAAACATCTCATTTATATGCAACTGCGCAATTTCTGAATGCTCTATTGTAAATCTATTTCTAGATGCTCCGTTGTAAGTCTCCCCAGTGCTTGCTTGACACATTCAGCCATTGATTTCTCATTATATCGCTTCTTGGTCTTTCTTGCATCCGCTCCTTCTACAACAATAGCCCTTACGCAGACATTCCTTCTGTGCTCGTGGTGTCACCATAGCTTTGCTGTAGGTACCCAAAAATTATCATCGCACCGTTGCTGAAGTCAAAGAATTCGGGCAGAGGTAGCAGCACGAACTGAAACACACCATCAGGAAGAAAGATTGCATTCTCTGAAGTAGCACAGAACATAGCTATTATTATTATTATTATTATTATTATTATTATTATTATTATTATTATTATTTCGTTTGAAAGCTAGTACCATACTACACATAATAATGCTCTTGATAAGAAAATTAGAAAATTACTAGCCCTGCAGCTTCAGCAAGATTGTTATATATATTACTTCAGTTGGTGGCAAGACAAGGAAAGAGTACAGATGTGCAAAACTATGTATTGTTGTCACTGCCTCACACTTTGGACAAAACTGCAGTTCTTGTTATTTTGTGATGTTCTTGCTCTAGTCATCACAAGTTCACGGACACCACAGTGGCAATGAACATTGTGCAAGGGGTTTTTTAGCATCACACCAGGCCGCCACCAGTGTTGAGCTGATAAATACCATTAACTGGCTAATCCAGTGAAATGTAATCGCACTTATTCTACCGTATCCACATGAGATGACTGGATTAGAAGAACACATCCTCCCCCACGATCTCACTGCTCCACACGCACCCTGGTAGTGTAGCTCTTGCCACAGTCAGGGCACATGTGCTGCCCCGTGTGCTTTGCCATGTGCCGGCGCAGCAGTCGGTCTGTGCCAAAAGTCTTGCCACACACAGTACATGGCAACTCTGACCGGTCCATCGATCGCCCGGAACAGGCATGGTTCTGCAGGTTCTCTTTGCGTGCAAACACCTAGAAAACGAGAAGGAAACACAATGTTTGACATTCAGTTGTGGTTTGCGTAGTCTCTTTAAGCATAAACATATGCCTTTCTTAATGTAGTGAAACAACATGAAATTTGATGTTTTCACAGTGACTTATGTTCCTTCAGCAATAGTAAATACCACTTAAGACAAAGCTTTAGCCTGGGGCCAACTCCAATTTCCTTATTTAAATAAATGTAAAATGCAGAGATGCTCTCGTTCAGCAACTGTCTTAACTGATCTGCATAAATTTCTTGCATTAAGAGGAAAAGGTCAAGTTCTAGGGACACTTGGGATTCCATTTTCCCTTTGTTTATCCTCAAAAAAAATTACAGGAAATTATAGGTGCTGAAATTTAGTGCAGAATTGCAGAGGATACAACCTTGTAACTCCGTGCCAGAAAGCAGAATCTGGGGGAGGATTTGTGGCCTCTGTAGGGCGTTTTGTTTACTTGTAAATTGAACAATAAATATTGCAATTATTATCATTAAAAACAAACAAACACACACACACGTGACCTACTCTATTGCACCGGTGGCAGGTGAACTCGCCAGTGTGTTTGCGGATGTGGCGAAACAGATACAGCGTCTGATTGAAGCCCTTGCCGCACAGGTCGCACGAGAAACGACCTGGCCTCTTGGGCCGGTCAAGTCGCACCTGCTCCACACTTCTGTAGAACTTTTCCACCACCTGGCCCCCTTCCTGCAAGCAGTGCACATAATGGTTCTTCTCACTGACTCATACATGTTGTCTGTACATGAACCGTCTCACATCAACTGCTTCACATCAAGGTCCTTTTGCCCTCTTCTAATGTTAGTAAATTTCACCCATTAAAAATTCAGTTTCAACACATTTCTTGCATTTTCATCATCATTAGGGCCAAATGACAGCAATGAACACCTTAAAATTGAAAATTTTCCAGGAGTTTCTGCATCCATGTACACACTAAACCAAAACTCATAAATATCAGGTACAGGGTCAAAACTGATTATTTCACATGCACTATGTCTGACATATGCAGCCATCTGATAAATTTGCCTGTTTTAAATCACTGCTGTCAGAAACAACAAAGAAGAACAGAGCTGAACACATGGCAACATCCTTGTGCCTCCAGGATGTTGCCATGTGTTCAATTTCTGGAACTTTTCTGAAACACCTCATATATATTTGCCAATTTTTTTCAGCACAGGTCTAATTAGAAATAGCTTATAACATACGTCTTATGAATACATCTTAAACATCATTGCTTTTGTTAGTGCTTGTGATCTCAAAGCCTTATCTAGGCATGTACAGTCAGCACCAAAACTTTATGGACTGTGGATCCGAGAAAAATTTGAATATTTCTGCAGCCTGGGCACGCAGCCAAGTGTTCGAATTTCCAGCTTGTACGAGAGCATGCGAACAACATAGTGTTGCACATGTGTTTCTTGCTGGCTGCGGTCACAGGCTGCTTGGAAATTCCATGTCTTCTCTAATCGCACGGTCTGTAACCTTTTGACATCAACTGTACATCTGTAGACACGATGACCAATGGGGTTATTCTGTCAACTTGTAGATCTTCATCTCCTTGCGATTGTCATTTTGCTACTGGTGACAGCCAGTAACGCCTGGCACGCACTGTAAAAGTGTGAAGCCCTGTATCGGTATGGACACTAGTTTAAATTCGGATTTCTTACGCCATCAGTCTCACTGCATCTGGAAGCAGTCCACTAACTGCATTAGGGTGCCTTCCAATTTAAAAGCAGGAAAAACGAAAGGATGTATGACAGTAGCAAAAAAGCTGCACACGTAGCCTCAGCAGCGTGCACCATCCATTATAGAAATAAGAATAACACAAGGGGCATAGGCATAAAAATAAGAATGGATAATAATGAATGAAATGCCAGCACATCAGAAAACAGAGTAATTAAGCAGCATATTAAATTATACAAATATTAAAGTGCATAATTTTTATATTTACTATGTTACGCTGCAGGATGCCATCATAACTTCAATGTCATGCTGGTAGGCAATTAAAGCAGCAGGCAATACTTTCCATGCAATCAGCTTCTGCAGGCTTTAAACAAAAAGTGAACAACAAACAATTTCCATCTCTTCACTCCAATCTCTTGTTTGTTTACCCCAACACTGAGATAGCACAGAGGCATGACTTGACTACGTGACAAGCAGCTTACTTACCTCTTGAACCTCCGTGCTTTCAGTTGCATATGCATCGACAGGCTCTGTGGCCATTGCCTCAGAGGCTGTGCCAAGGCTTTCAGCAACCGCAGCTGACAGCTCCTGCAGCAATTAATAACAAAATAGTATGTTTAACTATCAACACCCCAGGATGTGTTTTGTATTAACCATTATATCAACAGTGGTACCCGTAACAGTGGCACCCCATAGGTACACATACTTTTTATATTTCTGCAAACATGTTAGTTGCCATTCATCATCTAGGTTTACTGGCTGTAAAACCAACATGACTAGCATACGGTGGTTGATGGAAAGATGTTATATAAGCATGGCCCTTCAGGCGAAATGGTGGCAAGTACCACCAAGCTCTTTCTTTTTACCTTTCTGCTATGTCTTGCCTTAATGGCCGTGGTTCTTAGGAACAAGTCACAGAACAAGTCACAGAGTAACGTGTCTGGAACACCTTCATACACACTGAGCAAAATATAAAATTTTTTCCCTTTCTTTGTGCCACCAATCTTTCGGTGGCTCTTACTAGGCTTAACCATGCCTCCATTCACTTGGTCAAAAGTTTCAGTGGCTCAGTTCAAGCCTTATGTGAAATCAGAACATTCTGAAGAATGTTTTGAACTAGGACAATGATACAGTCAGAAGTATACATAGGTCGGCAGTGTGGGAGAATACTCACTCACACTCACTGACCATAATTATTGCAGGCCTCACACTCACTCACGTTCACACTCACCTCCACTCACACTCACAAGCACTCACTCACATTTGCACTCACCTCCACTCACATTCACTGGCACTCATTCACACTCACCTCCACTCACTCCCACTGGCACTCACTCACACTCACCTCCACTCACCCTCACTGGTACTCAGTCGCACTCACCTCCACTCACATTCACTGGCACTTAACTCACACTCACACCCACCTCCGCTCACACTCGCTGGCACTCACTCGCACTCACCTCCACTCACACATACTGGCACTCACTTGCACTAACACTCACCTCCACTCACACTCACATGCACTCACACTCATATGCACTCACTCATACTCACACTCACGCCTTTGAAATGAGTGTGAGTGAGTGCACTCATGAGTGAGTGTGCCGACCTATGGAAGTATGTATTGTGGAAAGGCAGCATGCAGGCTGACTAGAATAAATGTGGCTTTTGGTGGAAATTGCATGAGGAGGAGGGGGGGGGGGGGGGGGAGTTGAAGGTAAGATGAAGGAGAAAGCTTTGAATCACTAAGTTTATAAGATCTTAAACTGCATTTCGCCTGTTTTGTTTGTTTGTTTGTTTGTTTGTTTCTTTCTTTGCTTGTCACTTCAAATAATAAATAATGCAACTACTTAAAACTCTTGCATTACTGACCGGAAATGATACGATTGTCTTTCTCACAATCCTAATGTTTGAAATTACCCTAAACTGAGGCACAAGTTGGCTACCTTTTGTAATGCTTCTGATTTCCAACATATTAACTTAAAAGAGAGTAGAGGAGAAGAAAATGCTTCACTGGCTGTGGTGCTTGCCATATTTATTCACACACAATCTATTATTAACACAAATCTATTTACATAGTCAGAAAAGTTTAGAAAAAGAAACTGACTCCATTAAGTGCAATATGCACTGTTTGTTTTGAGTGTAAAAATCTTGCCTGATTGTGCAAATCATGCATGAGCATGGCAGGTTTTTCATACAAATAGCACAAGCTGCAATCGCTTTGCCACAGCTTTTTCACACTGGCCTGTGTGTTTCCATGTCACTTTATAGCAGAGTCATAAAAAAAGAAGGGAAATACCACTCGACACAAATGCATCAGAATTAACTGTTGTCAGAACTAACTAGCTTGCCATAATTAACTGTAGCACAGCAATATACCTCCAAGAGTCTGATGACAGGATAATTAGCTTTTCTGGTTACCTGCATTTCTGGTTAGCAAGGGTCAAATTAATGAAGCTTTACTGTAAGGCACCTGCCATGGCTGAGTTATATTGATGATAGCCCACTATAATAGGCCTCTGGTGGCAAGCCATGCAGCATGTAATCTACTATTGTGTGACTGATTAGATAATAATCAATTTTTGGGTTCATGCCAAATGAAAAGTGTTTTTATAGATAAGGCACTCTTCCTTTATTTTTGCCAGCATGTCACTACCGGTGGGCAGCAGTAGCCACAGCAGAGCCGCATACCTCAGTTTTTTCCCAGGGTAACAAGCCGCAACTGTAAGTAGCATCACCATTAACATAGTTTTCAATGTGTCACATTGGGAGGCAGGCATGTTAGTAATTCACTTGTGAGCATTTGAAATTGGTGACCATCAAATAGTTCTCCAATGACGGGAGACCTATATATAATTGCCGAAATAAAGAGGTTCTTCCTAAATGGGTAGTCACTTTTGACCACACTCTTATGTAAACTAATGTAGGTGTGACAGAAATGATGTATTGCTTCTGATGATTTGCTTATGAGATGTGCTTGCACAATGCCAGTTTTTTTGTTTGTTGTGTGTTTTTTGTAACTGCTTACAGTCTGAAGGACTGCATGCATACCTTTTCTTGAATTTTCCTGTGCAAATGAGGAGCACATTCGAGCTTTGTGCAATATACAGTAGAACCTCATTGATACTATCTCGTTACATGCGATTTTCCAGTGCCAATGTTCACAACCGAGAACACAAGAAATGGCTCAATACAGTTATGTTTCTTTTTTACTGGTTCATCTGTTGCCAGAAAATGTGATGTTTCAGCACCAACGTTCAGTACATCGCCAAACTGCAACCGCACGCTACGTTTTCTGGCTGCTGGATCCCGTGTAAACAAAAAAAGACGCGAGGTGCACGCGATCATGAACAGTAGCCGCCCACCGCAGCAGCCTCCCTGCGATACTCGCCCACCCATCTCACATGAAAATGCCAATGCGCACTGTTCCTGATTCAAGTACCATCCAATCTCCTCCCAGGTCACCGCATGCCGAATTGACAGATATCGCCACCAACCCTATCGCAATAAGCATCTTCACCTATCTGTTTCACAGCGTGTGAAGCATAGTGCTGCTGGAAGACTACTGAACACTTTTAATAGGCAATAACCCAAACGCCCTGCCATTCTCTGCTGCACACAGCGTGCAGTGAGAGTCATGTTTCGCTCTGGTAGGATCATAGGCATTGTATTCTGGTGTCACCCACCAGCTGGATTTCGTTTCTGTTTTCAGTCGCCATCTTAAAACACTGTGCAATAAAAAATTTTTTAAATGTGCCTCTTGGGTCACTGAGGCCTTACCAACTGGACATGCATCGGCGACTCGTGTTGCAATGATTTGCACCATGTGGGCATGTCAAAACTTCCCACCAAAATTCCTCGCTTGAAGAAGCTTCTGACAAAGGCCAAATTCGAGGAGTGCAAACAAAAGCTTGCTGAAGCCACAAGAACGACAATGCTTGTCTTTGGCTGCTCAGGCCCAGCGCGCATCAACATCTTGTGCTGCAACAATTCGCACAATGCTTCGCATTACGTAAATGTCAACTAAAGTGGAGTCCATCAAATTTTTTAGTGACTTTGGATCATAGGTATTCGTAATTTGTACGTTTTCTTCTCGCATTTTTTAAAATAATGTATGAACGAGGTTCTGCTGTAAACTTATGCTATTTTGTTGTTAGTCATACTTAGATTATGCAAACAAACATATAAAATGGTTCAAACCGGTTTGAAGCATTACATTTTTTTCCTCCAGAATTGAACCGGAACTGATACCCGAGTCACACGAGCATATTTGAGAGGCCCTTGAGTCAAAAAGTTGTGTTGCTGCCACAAGGCAGTCTTAAACAATCATTGAGAGCTTCCCTTGTTTCGCGTTACGAACGAGTGGTGCGATGATTGCTATACCAAAGCCACACAAAAAAAAGAAGAAAGGAAAAGAAAAGAAAAAAGAAAGCAAATTGATGATTCGTAGCCACCATCAACTGGCACATGTACAAATAACTTTAGCTTGATGCTGATAGTTCTTGACTATAGTTTTGAGAGAATGTTTCCTTTTTCATGTTGCTTAATTTCTCATGTTTCAGTGGCATGCTACTGCCATAGAAGGGCTTCGAGGTTTAGAAGGAGTTTCATGAAACTCTGTCGACTCGAGTTACTTTTGACTTGATGGCTGTCGAATCTTCCCAAGTAACGCCACCCTATTTGCCATTGAGTCGAAATACTTGGTTCAAAGGGCCTCCGAAGTGCCGAAGTGACACCGGTATAAACCGTTTTTGGTGAATCAGATCGAAAGCTGGAAAAAGAAAAAGTTTCGGTTTGACACTCTGGTTGTTGTTTTTTTTTTTCACTTAATATTCACACTGATGAATGCTTGAGTTGTCAGAGGTGACTGCACAATGTCATGCAAAAGGATAGACAGTTGGGCGAGTTGGTACGGTAACATGATTTTTGGCTTCTAGCGCGAAGTGAAACACGGACACAGAAAGGAGCAGACAGGACGAGCCACAATGTCCACAATGTATGCTGTGCATCTATGTGTGCACAAGCATAGGAAGAAAATGCTCCATGCAAAGGCCTCATGACAGGCTAAAAAGTTGCATTGTTGGGTTTAATGTCTTGAAGCTGCACAGTGGACTATCGGGGACATTGTGGTAGAAAGTGCCAGATCAATTCTGACTAGCTAGGGTTTTCCAACATGCATCCAAAGCACAGTACATGATTGCTTTTGTAATCTGCCCCCATCAGAATATGGCCACCACGGTGTAAATTGAACCTGTGAACTCATATCCAGTGGCAAAATGCTACTGCCACGTGCAGCCTTGCTTCTGTACTTGATCGTAATGTGTGCATCCATTTTGGACCATCTTTCTTTCCCCACAAGAGAGTCCTCATTCATGAAGCGTAAATTCAGTACAGGCCTACAAACTCAGCATGTCAAATGCAAGTGCTCTCAGTGTGACATGGTACGCAGCATGTCACGTGTTCATGGCAATAATCATAAATGAGATGCTGATGAAAATGCTATATTTTCCTTTCAGGGCACAATCTTCTCCATTTCTCCCCAGACGCCATGCCTTTCCTTGGAAGCCCTGAATAAAGTGGAAACAGACTAACCGACCTCGCCATCTCATGGAGTAGAACTTGCGTTGGTTCTACAAAACTACTTCCACGTGTGCATAGATCTGGGCATGTCCCTGAGATTGTTTTTCCAAACATTTGGTGATATCAGCAGCAACTGCCAGCATTTCAAATAATAGAGCCCCATAACAGCTACAGTAAGTCAATAGTGCATTCCCCTTCAAGTAGTTCTACCAGTACAGTACAATCATTGTAATATACTTTTCATAGAACCGGAGGAACAGAACATGCCAGCAGGAAAAATGCATTAGACAAACATGTTGTTTGCATAACAGAATCTGAACTTTAGCAACATTATAACAGGGAAGGAGTTCTACACTTTCCTATGCAGTCTTCAATGTCAACAGCTGCTGGCTTCTTTCAAGGAGGTTGTTCGCATGACTTAATTAAAAACAGTGCATTTGGAAAACGCAGACACGGAAAAAAATGAGGATTCATATATGTGTGTTCCAAATGCACTGATTTTCATGAACAACCAACTAGGCAATCAGTACCTGTTAAGCTTATTAACCTTTTATGTGTGAGCAACAAGCACAATCCGTCAATCCATATTTGTCAAAGTATATGGGTGATAAGTAGACCGTATCAAAAATTTTGTTTTGTTTATACAGACCAGAAGATGTTTATTGTTAGTCTGTGGCTTTAAGCCTGCTGAAATGCTCACTATAAAAGGCACCTGGCACAAACAGCCTTTTCGTTTTCTTTTATTTTCTTGCTGCTTGACCTACTGGCAAATTTCTGTAATAGCATCTTCCATAAAGAATACATATTCAGGCGCTTTTATAAGTTACGCTGATTTTCTGCCAGTAATGAAAGAATTAAATCACAGAAGAAGCAGAACTGAAACAGTCCCTTAGCCCTTGCCTGTTGTTTCTGCTGTGTATCCTCCGAAGACTGGACTGGTCCACTGGAGCCATCACTTATATCCATTGGTTGGTCATTAGACTGGCAAGGCAATGAGGTCAACATCTCCACAGCTACATGCAGCTCCTTGGGAACGTCACTGGCCAGAGCTTGACTGTTTGGAGCTGTGGGCTCCCCTTCAGCTGTTGTTGCGATACGAGGACCTGCAAACAAAGACAAACAAACAAACTTTTTTACGCTTCAGAATAACATCAGAAACTTCCACTGCTCTTTTCTTTTTTTTCATCTATTTCAGGCTCCTGCAGCAGTTGCAGCCACTACATAAGGCTACACATTCCTTCAGGCAGGGCCCAGCATTTGGGCATAGCTTGGCTGCTAGCCATTTTGTGCTGGTGTCCTTGTCTGTCCCCGCCACCCATCAGAAACCTTCACAGTGGAAAAGCTTTTCTTGCAAGCTCAAGCAGCCCATTACCACTGCAGCAGCCAGTTAGTACTGAAGCAGTCGATAGTGCCTAATGTACAGGGAAGTGTGTGCTCAAAAGCACCGGCTGCCTGCACATAGTGCAGTGGTCTGGTCCTAAAAGCAGTGAGGGTTCATTACAGATGCACCAGCCCAGCACTGGGGTGTACAAACCTCACTAACTAGGTAAAAACACCAGTAAAGACCATCTTGATACTTGCCTATGAGCTCGTTTCCAGAAACTTGGCCACTGGGCAGCTGGGAGTCTGATTCGAAACCAGAGGCATACTTGCCATCGTAGCCACTTTCATAGTCCGAGTAGTCATCCCCTTCATAATCAGAGTCCTCGTCATTACCCTGCAATGCATAATGTTGATGTATACTTGGGCAATTTTTTTTTTTTGTCATCACGTGTTTTTTAGAGGATGAATGGTTCCAAACATCACATGACACATGGTGGTTTTGCTTTCCCAGGCAACCTTTCATTTTAAGTCTGACAAGTAGCCACTTCCTTCTAATGTACAGCATGCAATAGCATACATTTTTCTTCAGCAAAGGGCCTTTTACTGCCTTTTGACACTCTTTCACTGCCCATTCGAAAAAAAGCGGCAAAGAATTTCAAAGGTCAGGGAGACTGGAAGACCTGAACAAAAAAAGCGCTACAAGAACATAATGATGAAGACAGGCCGTAAGATGTGAATATACACACATTCATGTCTGGAGGACCCACTTAAAGCCTTCAACATATGCCTGTGTAGCTAAAAATTTCTAGTAGAGCTTTGACGGCCTACTTTACTGAACAATGTCTAGCCAAGGGGCTCAGTAACACTTTTTTAACTCCCAAAGTGGAACGTTACAAGAAGGGCATATTTGCAGGCAACATCTGAAACTCAACAACACAACCATCACATTTGTCACAAAAGAGAAATGTAAGTACAGAACACAGTTTCCCCAAATCTACAACACCATTCAGTTGCTAGTCAGCAACCAAATGGTGTCCTGTCATTTCTGTCTTCCCCGTCTTTGTCATTTGTTCTGTATGAATAATGAATTAATACTAACTCGTCCAGTTTGAATTAGTAAAGGCAAGGCGCAGAAGACCAGGACTCAAGATGAAACACAAATGACAGGACCGGCGCCACTCACATTGATTGTTGTGAGTGGCGCCGGTCCTGTCGTTTGTGTTTCATCTTGAGTCCTGTCTTCTGCGCCTTGCCTTTACTAATTCAAGCATGAACCAACTAGCCCAAGCAAGAGTTTTGCTTGTCCAGTTTACCATTCTTCAAAACCATTGGGTGTAGAAAGGAAGAAGTAAGCAAAGAACAAGCCAACACAGTTTACAACACTAATAAGGATGCTTGATAAACACAGTACTGCCACTCCATTTGTTATTCTACACTCCTTTCTCAGTTTTATTTTCAGGGGAACCTCACCTCATCGACGACAAGGGCCTTGCGCGTTGTTCTCAGGTTGTACTTGCCAGCCGATTGCCGTTCTACTTCTTCAAACCTTCGTGCGGCCATGGCGCCTGACTCGCGAGTGGTTGCCCCACTTGCCTTTGGCTTTCGGCCACGTCTGACAACAATAGCCGGCTGCTGTTGCCGTTGCCGCTGTATGGCAGGCTCACCATTTGGCACAGCCACCACTGCCTCCTGTGGGAACTGACGCAACGACAGCTGATCGAGAGTTGTCAGAGTCATGGTGGTTGCTGGAGCTGCTGCACAGGAGCTGTCTTCTACTAGTTGAATACCTTCACCTGGCTGCTGCCCCTCAACGATGGCTGCGGTGGCTGGCAGGTTGAGATTCCCATCATAGGCCTGCAAATCAAGACGTCAGACATTGAAGTCCCTCTAGCATGAAAGTTATATGCACAAATGGTAATGGCTGCCATCTATATTTACAAATTAAATTAAATTCTGGGCTTTCATGAGCCAAAACAATAACCTGATTATGAGGCGCGCAGTAGTGGGGGACTCTGGATTAATTTTGACCACCTTGAGCTCTTTAAAGTAACGTAGCATATTGACACGTGTACTTGCTTGCCTATAACGGGCGACACATTTTACTGCCTAACAAATGTTATCGCACAGCGCAGGACGCGCCTGCATGTATCGGAAGTTTCTGGAATGTTATCGATGGTTCCATCCGCTGTCTGTGACCGAAAGTTGTGTAATCTGATTACATGAGTGCGCGACGCGAATAATGTAGAACTTTGTGGAAGGCACGCGGGTCCCAGCGATTACTCTGGAACATTCGACGACTGATGTATAAAAGCTGATGCGCTTTTCGAGGATCGCCGACCGTGTTCGCGGCTATCGTTGTGCTATAAGTGTAGCCTGTTTTTGTGGGCACAGGTTCGCCGAATAAAAGTTAGTTTTGTCTTTCACAGTATTGCTACTGTGTTCTTCAACATCACCACCACATGACAATACGAAGCTGATGGCCATGCACTAGTCTTAAAAGTACTGCTAATAAAGGGCACCACCGCCGTGTATACTGGCTTTCCACACACAAAGTATTGTGTTGATCTCCTGTAAGTGGCTGGAATTAATTCAGACATTTACTCGGAGAGCTGGCATGTGCATTGTACTCTCTCCACTCCATCAAGAGCCTTTGTGACACTTGCCATTACAAAAAATTGGCTGAAGGCTTAGCTTGGTTAAGCCTGGAAGATTGCGAAAGCAATACCCTTGGCTGTGCCTTGGTTCGGCTGATGGTGTGGACATGGTTGCCCTTTGTTAAACTTATGGCTATACATCATCCGACATAGCGCAAGGCAGCGCGCCGACCACTGCGAGGAGCCGAGCTGTAGCCCCATTTATCCTCCTAGCGTGACGTCACACCAGCGAGCGCCCTCTCTCGGTAGCGCCGCAGCAGCGGCGCGCAAGGCTTCGCCTCCACCATCGATGCCGTGAGCTGGGGCCCCGTCTCTCGGTCTGGCGTGACGTCACACGGTCACGTGACGCGCAGCTGTGTAAGGAGGTACCACGACCACCGATGGGCCGAAAGTGCGAGCAGTATTGCTTTCGCAATAAAAGCTGTTTTTTGCATCATCAATGAATAGACCTCGCTCACTGATGTTGCCAGAACTGCAACAGTGCTCAGCTAATGGTTTGTTTCTTTCTCATGCTAGATTCCTACATTTCTTTACGTTATATTTTAATCAGGCAGTACTGTTTGAGCCACCATTTATGATTAACATGTGACTGAATATATGAGCCATGCTTGTGTTGGACGTTAAAAAAGAGGAACAGCTGCCATGAGTGAGCTGTGCTCATCCAGCACCTCTTAGTGGGAGTGTGTTTGCCAGCTGAGCTTGTCCAAAACATGGACTGCTGAAAAACAAAATTTTCTTTAAGGATTGTTACCAGTATCTCATGAATGGAGCCATCCTGCAGCTGGATGAGAAGCTGCGTGCGGTTTCCTTCTTCCAATGTGTCCTTCTCCTGGGACTCCTTGTCATCAATCACAGCTCCATTCTGGTTTGTCATCTGGCCCACTGCGTCACCTTGAATTAAGAGGGCTCCACTGGCCTCCTCAGTAATTGCCTCTAAATGTTGAAGGTAAATTGTAAAAGACAAAAAGTTAATAACATAGTGTCATGCTGCTGTAACAGGTTAGATGTGCAAGCTTCATGGAAAAACGATCTGCAATGCCTCAAAAACAACATCTGCACATAGTTCTTCACGCAAGCCTCAGAGCACCGTAACTAAATAAATACACTCGAATTGCATTAATTAGACCCTGAGAGGATCGACAAAATTTATCAAATTATACGGGGAGTCGAATTAAGCAAGATGAAAAAAGAAAGCGTGATAATGCACTGCTGATTCCTTTGGCAGGCGATATTTGCTCGACTCTAACATGTTCCCGAATCAAACAAAAGTAGAAAACTAACTTAGAAATGACATTAAAGCTTCTAAACAAAGTAGAAATCAATCAATCAATCAATCACTCAATCAATCAACTTTGTTTTCCTTGGAATAGGAGGAGTATGGGACTAAAAGCTTGAGCAGCTTGACGAGGTCCAGACCCCTTTACAGTTGGCAAAACAGCAGGATGACGGTCAGTCATGCACAAAGAGTTAAAGTAAATGAACTAATATTACATAACATCGAGCAACAAAAAAAGTTTTGTAACAAAGCACGAGAACAATACAACACAATTACATACGCCTGAAATGGCATGAACACGAAAAACAGCGATCGACAAGTAGAGGGAAAAAAATTCGAAAGGATGTACTATTCCTGAAAATAAATGGTCTGGGCGAAACGTTTAAGGAGAGAATTTTGATTACACGAAGGATCCAAATCTCCATGGTTTAATAGGTTCAAAAGGGAAGGTAATTTATAGGACAAAGATTGTTCATCATAAGAAGTTCTAGGGGTGGGTACAGTCCACATTTCTTTGTGCCTGGTTGAACGAACACTTGTGCTTGCTTTTAACTTAGCAAGATTAATTATGGTATTGGTACCATACTTAACAAAAGCTTTGTAACAAAGCATCATCCTATAATTATATAAACAGAACACTGGAAGAATTTCATACTTTGTAAAAAGATGTTTTGTAGAAGAAGCATAATGGACAGCAGCAATATGTCGTATGGCTCTTTTGTGCAGCAAATACAGCTTGCGCAAATTTGTTACGCCAGTAGTACACCACACTATGCTGCAATAGTGGAACATAGAGGACACTAACACATTGTAGATCATAATCTTCACCTTTGTAGGAAGAATACATCCCGTACGTGCAAGGACACCAATGGCAGATGACATCTTTGAATGGAGGTTTTCAACATGTACATTCCATGCAAGGTGCTTTGAAAAATGTATTCCAAGGGTTTCAACAGAATCCACCAACTCTAACTGCTGAGAGCCCAAAAATAAATTCAACTTCTTTGTCAGTGTTTTTCCTTTAGGCGTGTACAAAATAACTTGTGTTCTTGAAGGGTTTATTTTTTTTAAATTTACCGTGGCCCAGGCATCTAGGTTAGACAGCGTTTTGTTAGCCATTGCTTCTATCTCTGTTTCCAAGTTCCCTGTGTAGTGAAGAGGAGGACGAAGAAGACGGCTCTTGTGCTGCTGTGCGCGCGATCAGCGTTGTGTACTGCCAGTGCAACTAGACTGTGCCTAGTGTCTCGTAATAAATCCACATATTACATTTGGTGGAAGGTGCTGCACTCCCCGACCTCATCCTGGAACTTAGCAGCCGAACTTTGACAACTGCTCCAGCCACTACCATGAACCAGGCTCCCAACAATCCGCTTGGAGCATCCGCCACTCCTATCATGTGCGGCGCCGTCCAGCAGCAGCGAGACCCTCCTGTTTTTAGCGGATCAGGTGAGACTGACGTCAACGATTGTCTCTCTACCTACGAGCGCGTCAGTGATCAGAACAAGTGGGATGACCCGACGAAGCTACATACC
Organism: Dermacentor andersoni; assembly: GCF_023375885.2. Classification (NCBI taxonomy): domain Eukaryota; kingdom Metazoa; phylum Arthropoda; class Arachnida; order Ixodida; family Ixodidae; genus Dermacentor; species Dermacentor andersoni. The sequence continues at coordinate 72,454,209 of NC_092817.1, forward strand.
GTCATCTTCTATCTTGCTGACGTAGCGAACCTCTGGTTCCACAATCATGAAAGGGAACTGCAGACCTGGTCCGCTTTCAAAACAGCATACGCAAAAGTCTTCGGTCGCCCAGCCTTGCGAAAACTCCAGGCTGAACAGCGCTTACGCCAGCGCGCTCAACAGCCCGGCGAGACTTACACCAGCTACATAGAGGATGTCGTGGATATTTGCGCCCGCATAGGTTCCACCATGAGTGAAGAAGACAACGTGAAGCACATCCTCAAGGGCATCGAGGACGACGCATTTCAAATGCTCCTGGCGCGAAACCCTACTTCTGTCGCTGCTGTCGTCACTCTTTGCCAGAGCTTCGATGAGCTGCGTCGACAAAGGGTCCTTGCGCGCAGCGCTGTTGCACCTGGCGACTCTCTCTCAGGCCTCACGCTTCACTCCAACTCCACGCCAGCAGCATCGCTCTCTGTTGAGATTAAAGATTTAATTCGTGAGGAGGTGGTGCGCCACCTGTCTATGCTGCCTCTCAACGATCGACCTCCCCAGCCTGACACATCTCTGGCTGCTTCCATAAGGCGGGCCATTCACGGGGAACCTGCTGGGTCTTTACCTTTAGTTCAACCCTGCCCTCCCGTGGTTGCACTTATGACCTATGCCGAATTCGCCACGCGACCTGCGCCGCCGACGTTCGCGTTTCCTGTGCCAATGCGACTTCAAGCTGCACCTCCTCCCGCGTCGCCCCTAATTCCATCTCGATGCCCAGTTCAGACCCCTTGGCGTACACGCGACAACTGGCCCATATGCTTCGCATGCGGTATCGCCGGCCATGTCGCACGCTTCTGCCATCGTCGCATGCCACCTGTTAACGCTGCTGTCGCAACACCTGGATGTGGCTATTCCATATATTCCATATTCCATGCGATGCTTCCCAACCCCGAGTTCTCGCTGCCTCCACGATGCCCTGTCAGCACCCATCGGTCGCCATCACCGCATTGTCGCTCGCTTTCCCCCTTACGTCGCCGCCAGTCACCTAGTGAGGGAAACTAGTTGCTGCAGTCCCGCAGGCACGAACTGCAAGCTTCGCAACTTCTACAAGGCCTGCACAGTCGCCACGCAATTTATTGGACATTTTGGTCGAAGGAACCGCCGCAATTGTGCTTATTGATACTGGGGCTGCAGTTTCTGTTATCGACGAAAAGCTTTGTCGTAACCTCCACAAGGTCACACCGCCGTTGTCTAGTATGCTTCTACGCACCGCATCTGCGCAGCATATAGCCCTGCTTGCTGAATGTACTGCATGGGTGGTCATAGACGGCATTGTCTATGTTGTTGAATTTTTCGTGCTGTCTTCATGTTCACACGACATAATTCTTGGCTGGGACTTCTTGTCTCACCATCGCGCCATCATCGACTGTACCCGTGCCAAAGTGGAGCTTTTCCCGCTTGCCGATTCCCCGCTGCCTGATCCTTCTGAAGATAAAGCCTCCAAGCTCACCGTTGTACCCGATACGGACATACCACCCGAAATGTCTGTGCTTGTGCCCGTCTCTTGCTCTACCGCGCCAAACGCTACAGTACTTTTTACACCACCGCCTATTTTTCTACATCGCAAGGCCCTACCTCTCCCGTTTGCTGTCCTCACCACTGTATCTGGATTATCATCTATGCTTGTGTGTAACCCGTCTCACTACCCTGTGACCTTACTGCGCGGCGAATCACTAGGTCGTGTTCAGCCCCTTGACCCGCTTCACATTCTCGACGTTTCCGACAACACAGCCTGTTATGAGCTCGACGCCCTCACTTCTCCCGTGCTGTGCATGTCATCATTATCATTGTCGTCGTCATCGTCAGACGTTCTTGAATCTGTCATAGACGCCGATCTGCCACCTCCGTATCGCCACCAAGTCCTCGCTTTCTTCAGAATTTTCGCTCGTCGTTTGATTGTGAACAACCATCTCTGGGGCGTACGGCAACCGTCACAGTGTCCACACTGGTTCCCATCCTCCTTTACGCCAGTGACCATACTGCGTGTCGGCAGCCGAGCAACAGATCATTAATGAGCAGGTCGATGATATGCTGCACCGTGGCGTCATTAGCCCTTCCCACAGTCCTCGGGCGTCTCCTGTAGTATTAGTGCTCAAGAAGGATGGGTCAATACGCTTCTGTGTGGATTACCATCGACTCAATAAGATCACTCGTAATGATGTCCATCCGCTGACTCGGATAGATGACGCCCTTGACTCCTTACAAGGTGCGGAGTACTTCTTATCTTTGGACCTTCGCTCCGGCTATTGGCAAGTGCCGATGGCAGAAGATGACTGTGAGAAGACAGCTTTCATCATGCCCGACGGCTTGTATGAATTTACCGTAAGGCCATTCGGGCTCTGCAACACGCCCACTACTTTCGAGCGTATAATGGACACCATCCTTCGTAACTACAAGTGAAAAACATGTCTGTGTTACCTTGACGATATTGTGGTGTTTTCGCCAGATTTCCCGACGCACCTCGTTCGCATGCGTGAGATCCTGACCTGCCTCACCTCTGCTGGCCTCCAACTCAACATCAAAAAGTGCCGTTTTGCTGCCCGCAAGTTAACAATATTGGGACACGTATCGAAGGACAGTGTGCTTCCTGGCCCAGCCAAGCTTCGCGCGGTCGCAGAGTTTCCGATGCCCACTACTCTTAAGGCACTCCGCAGCTTTATGGGGCTCTGCTCTTACTTTCGGCATTTTGTGCGCAATTTTGCAACTATCATCGCACCACTGACCAATTTGCTTACCGCTACCAACGGCATCCCCGCGTGGTCAACTTCCTGTGACGAAGCCTTCAAGCAACCACGTCGACTACTCACTTCGCCACCGATTCTTCGACACTACGATCCCACATCGCCTACAAAAGTACACACGGACGCCAGCGGCATTGGACTTGGTGCAGTCCTCACACAATGGAAAGACGGCTACGACGAGCACGTCGTGGCGTATGCAAGCCGCACTTTAAAGAACGCAGAAACCAACTACTCTGTAACAGAAAAGGAGTGCATGGCCATTATTTGGGCTCTCGTCAAATTTCGTCCATACCTATATGGTCGCCCTTTTGACATTGTCACCAACCACCATTCCCTTTGCTGGCTGTCCTCGTTGAAGGATCCGTCAGGTCACCTAGGCGGATAGGCACTTTGCTTACACGAATATGACATCTGCGTTGCCTACCGATCGGGCACAAAGCACTCTGACGCCGATACGCTTTCCCGATCACCGCTACCTTCTGATGTGGCTTCAGTGTCTCCGCTCTTCACATCCATGTCAGCCTTCAATGTCACTGATATGCCGGACGAGCAGCGTAAGGATCCCCTGCTTTCAACTATGCTGAATTTCCTCTATGACCCATCCGCCACACCCTCTTCTCGAACACTTCATTGCCAAGCTGCTCACTTTGCGGTACGCGACAATGTCCTTTACCGCAGAAATTATTTGCCTGATGGTCGCAAATGGCTCCTCGTGATACCACGACACATGCGTTCTGATATATGCGCTTATTTTCATGCTGCTCCTCATAATGGTCACGCCGGCATTCTGAAAATGTATTCTCGGCTAAGCCAGCATTTCTACTGGCACGGCATGTGTCACTTCGTCCGTCAATATGTATGCGCTTGCACGCCGTGCCAACGATGTAAAATTCCACAGCAGCCTCCTGCTGAGCTACAGCCGCTGCCCTGCCCGTCTCGGCCCTTCGACCACGTCGGCATAGACCTACACAGGCCACTTCCATGCAGCTCCTCGGGTAACCATTGGATAATTGTAGGTGTCGACCACTTGACGCACTACGCTGAGACTGCCGCACTCCCGGCAGCCTCTGTGCGCGAAGTTGCGTTTTTCATCTTGCGGAACTTCGTGCTTTGACATGGCGCACCATGCGAACTGCTCAGCGACAGGGGATGCGTTTTCTTGTCCGAAGTAATCCAAGCCCTTCTCGCCGCATGCAGCATCGTTCACCGCAAGTCTACAGCCTACCACCCGCAAACGAACGGCTTGACAGAGGGGTTCAACCGCACATTCGGTGACATGTTGACTATGTACGTCGCCTCGGACCACAGTAACTGGGAATCATCATACCTTACTGGTGAAGCAGCGCACTGACACGGACACAGTGAAGACACACAAGAAAAGACGACACTCGCTAAGCTGTTAGGGTTGCAACAAATTACGATACGATTGCACACCATGATAGATAGGTGCCATTTCTTTGACGCCCGAGTATGCGCGGACAAATGATTTTTAAAAAATGCCTTTAATCTTGCCTTGATCATCTTTGACATCTGAGGGTGCGCAGGTATATAAATATGAAGTATGTGTTCTAAAATAAAATAGTTGCAAGCAGTGAGTGTCGTCTTTTCTTGTGTGTCTTCACTGTGTCCGTGTCAGTGCGCTGCTTCACCAGCAAGGTATGATGATTACTCACCAACTAGCCCAACTTTCCACTTTACTGAGTAACTGGGACACTGTTTTTCCCTTCGTCACATATGCCTATAATACAGCCACACAAGCTACCACTGGCTTTTCACCCTTTTTTCTGCTGTATGGACGAGAGCCCTCGTGTACTATGGACACACTGCTACCATACCGACCCGACGCTTCCGAATGCACGCCTGTGTCTGAAGCCGCCAAATACGCCGAGGACTGTAGGCAGCTCGCGCGAACCCTTACGACCACTGCTCAAGGTCGTCAAGAGCTGCAGCATGACAGTGGCACGTTTACACCACTTTTTCTGACTGGTTCCCTTGTTTGGTTGTGGGTCCCACCTCATAGACCTGGCCTTTCAACTAAACTCCTTGCACGCTATGATGGCCCCTACCGCATCATAGACCGTACCTCCGCTGTCACCTACGTTGTAGAACCTGTGACACCATCACCAGACCTTAGGCATCGCGGGCGTTACACGGTTAATGTCAACCGACTTAAGCCGTACTATGACCCCCTCATCCTACCTACACCGTAAGTCGCCAGGATGGCTCCTCTACTCTCCCTGGGGCCATTGTAGTGAAAAGGAGGACGAAGAAGACGGCTCTTGTGCTGCTGTGCGCGCGATCAGAGTTGTGTACTGCCGGTGCAACTAGACTGTGCCTAGTGTGTCGTAATAAATCCACATATTACACCTGTAATAAAAACTGTCGTGTCATCAGCATATGAGATGAATGTTGCGTTGTCTGTGCAGTGTACAATATCATTTATGATGCAGTAGTTCTGTGGAAACCCGCAAGGTGGAGAGAAGTAATAAATAAAGAGAAAATCAGACATCCACTCGTAGCAATTGCTACGAACGGGTGGATGTCCAATATCATTTATGTAAATCAAAAATAAGAGTGGCCCTAGAATGCTTCCCTGTGGCACACCAACAATGACCGGCTTCTTTGCAGATGTTTCATTGTTGGTATCTACGAATTGTGTCCTGTTTGAAAGATAGGATTCTAAAAGCGCATCCGCTGTTCCACGCACACCATAGTTTTCTAATTTTCTAAGAAGGATGGTAGGAGCAATTAAGTCAAATGACTTGGAAAAATCTACGTATATGCCTAATGCCATTTGATTGCGACTGAATGCACCTATAATTATTTCTTTATGAGTCAAGAGGACTGTTTCGGTAGAGCGATGCTTCCTAAACCCATGTTGAAAGTCTTGAAACAAATTGTGGTGATTAAGAAATGATAGCAATCTGATATGCATTAATTTCTCAATATCTTTCGAAAACACTGGAATTATCGAAATGGGTCTATAGTTGTTTAGTGCCCCCTTATCACCATGCTTGAAGACTGGAACAACGCGTGAAGTCTGCATTTGTTTTGGAAATATGCCTGTAGTTAATATTAAGTTATAAATATGGGTAAGAACAGGGCATATAATATCAAGCACATACTTTATGGGGCGAATCTGGATGCCATCAGAGTCCAAGGACCGGCTGTTACCTATATCGCTGAAGCGAGAAAAGATTTCTAAGGGGCTAGTTGGGGCAAGAAATAGAGTGTTAGTAAACGCGCTTACAGGAAGGAACTGAGTATAGTTGGTGAGGCCATTAATGTCATTTAACTGTAGTTTTAATGTGAAGATTTCATTAAACGCGTTTGGTATAGCATTTCCGGAAAGTTTCTGCCCGTTATGATACAAAACATGTGGAATAGCTGAAACTGAATTGGGCTTTAGCAAAGCGTTCAATTTGCACCAGAGCACATCACTTTCTTGATTGGCTGGGTCACTAAAAACTCCCACGTAATAAGCGTCCTTAGCAGCCCTAAGCTGATTTGTGAGATTATTTCCGTATTCCTTAAACTCCCTGAGCAGGGCAGGATCTCTAGATTTCACAAATCGAGCATACATGACGTGTTTGTGTTTAACCATACCAAGAAGCTCAGGTGTTAGCCAAGGTTTTCGTGCTTTGGGTGGCCGCATCATTTTTTTCATGGGGAAGTGTTCATGGTAAACAGTTTTGAAAGTGCTAATAAAAGCAGTATACGCCGTGTCACTAACTAACTAACGTGCATCTAAATGTCACTAACCGCCGTGTCACTAACTAAATCTAACGTGCACCCGACATGCACCCCAGTGACGACATACTGTGTCGAGACATCATGCCACAGTATAAATGAAACTAAAACTGACTGTAGAAAAGCTATTATATTAAATTATTTAGATCACTATGAGGCTTAACAGTACTTTTTCTGAATTTAGAGGTACTAGACCTTCATTTAAAGAAAAAAAAAAGAAGACTGGAAAATAATGTGTCAGTGCCTCTATAAAAGAATTCATAGGAGTGGCTCGTTAGGTGAGTTGGTAACAACTCAACAAGGAGTTGTTAGTCCAGCGCCCTTTTGTTCCTTTCTCTGTGTCTTGCCTCATGATTTTTTCTAGTTATGCTTTCCATTTGCTGGCATACCCTTACAATGTGCCCCTTTAAACACATATTTATTTCGTCAGCTTAAAATTTTGTTTTACCACATTTCTAGCCACTTCAGCATCTTTAAAAAATGAACTTCACCATAACAAAGTGAATTTCTCGGCAAGCTTCATTCTGCCCACAAATATGGACTCCACTCCCAAACTATTTCAGGTACCCAAACTATTTCAGGTATTAGAACAAATTGAAGTCATGTGCAGTGAAAATGTAGTACTTTTGGTCACTTCAGAAGTTTGCGTGATATAAACCATTCCTGTCAAAAACAACAAATATAGACAACCTGTTACATCGCTTCATATTGCTGCTGCTGCCATCAACTAAACATCCATCTTCCAGAGCTTCCTTATGAACAAGATTTGCATGTAATAACCAGTTCAGGCCCAATCAGAGTGTTTTAACATATAAACAATAAGTTTTAGGTGTCCTTATCATAGTTAGTGTATGCGGTTTCGTGGGATAAATTTGGCGTGCACTACTGCAGAGGGAGAGCTGCAACAGGATAGAAGCACTGTGCATTGCTGTGATGTCTCAACTTTCTTCATCAGAAGGCAGCAATGAAATCTGTAATAGCTAAACATACAAAACATATTTTGTGAAGCGTTGCTCTTCTAAAAAGCTTGCCGAGTTTCTTTTAAAGATTTGATCACTGTTGCACTGCTCTTGCTAGCACACAATATACATGCGAATTTTCCTTTTCCTGCAGCTATAATAGAGAATTCAGGTTAACATGAAGGAACAAGCTATTGCAAGAAGATAGCACAGACACTACTTAAACGGAACTCGAAGCAACAGAAAAATGTGTTTCGTTTATTTAAAGTTTCATTTAAGTGAAGGACACAATAATAATCAAGAACTGTTTTATAGGAAAAGCACCGGAGTGTTTTGATAATACGGTGGTGATAATATGCTTCTCACCCAACGGCACTGCATTTGAAGTGTCTCCAGAACTTGTCATAACCACAACCTGGCCGGTCTGTAGCGCCAATGGCTGCGACCTTGGTCTTCCACGCCCACGGATGGCATGGGGTCGGCCTCCCTCGCGCTGCCTACCCATGAGTTCCCGCAGATAGGCTGGCCGGTAATGGTCTTGCAGATGACGGGCAAACTGCACACTGTCTCTGTACAGGCGGCCACACTGCGAGCAAGTCCACTGCTGACGATCGTGTGAGGAGACCACACTTGAGGCCGCTTCCAGGCTGACCGTGCCATCAGCTGGCGAGTCACCAGTCAAAACAGCTTGTCCAGGATCAACCTGGGCAGTGGTTTGCAGGAAAGACGTGAAGCATGAGGGGAGTAGTGGGTTCAATAGTGAATATTGACAAAATGTACCACGTGTCCTAGTGTTTGTGATGCATTTTGTTCTCCCCAAATCATGAAAGAAGTTCTAAAGGGGGTGGTGGGATATACTCAGTGTTCGGCATTAAAGACTTTAATGCCTGGTTTGTTTGCACCGAGAGGGCAAGAGAGGGCTGAAAGGACGAGGCACCCCTTCCCATGTAAGGGACAACTAGCTGTTCTTGCGATGAGCGAGCAAGACATGCTATTTCTCCCTGCCTGCTTACCTGTGGTATGATGGTGACTTTTGTGGGGCGTGCCATTGAGGCACTTCTGGGCGGCCGCCCCCTCTTTCTTTTAGCTGGTGGGCCCCCTGGCTGTGCAGGTACTGATGCTGTGTACTGTGATGGAAGTTCTTCAGTAGGACCAGCTGCATTTTTTTAAAAGGCACAGTTAAATTGGAGCGCACTTAACTGATGCATTGCAAGGATAAATACTTTATACCTGAAACATAATCTTTAAAGAAAGAATTTCAAATGGATAAGAAAAGGTAGGGGCCAACATACAAACTGGGATACATAGCGCAAGAATGACACAGGGACAAGCAGAAACACGGGACGAGCGCTTGTCCTGCGGGACGAGCGCTTATGTCTGCTTGTCCCTGTGTCATTCTTGCGCTATGTATCCCAGTTTGTATGTATCTTACCAACACGCCCAAACTTCTTCCCTGCTATAGGGGACAAAGCCTGTGCCAATAAAGGTATAACAGGCTGGACCAAGTTTGAGATAAATAAACAAGAACATTCAGCCAAACTGCAAGATACTAAATAAGTCACAAAATCAGAGAAGTGAGTAACTGGCATGATGCCACTGCTCGAGCCGATTATCGTATCTCCGAATTAAGGAGTTGTTAAGGTGTTTGTAAAGACTAAAAAAATGTTAAAGATCATACTGGACGATTACATCAAAAAAGAGCAGGTGATATAAAATGTGGCAATCTTGAACATGTTTAATATCAGTTATTTAATGTTGATGAAATATATTTGTTTTGTAAGACTTAGGGCTGGGACACTGTTTTTTCCTAGAATTTACTTCATGTGAGCTGTGCAGATCATACAAAAAAACTCTATAGGTAGCATTCTCAGTGCTCAAAAAAAGAAAAGTTACCGATAAGTAAGCATCAACACTACTTAACAAACAACATACTCCGAGAACATTCACCTATTTCACCTATTTTACTATGGCAAGAACACAGCCTTAACTCACCATAGGCAAGCATGGCTTTGCTACAGGCGAAAGAAGGATGGCTTTTGATTTGCTGTGAATTGATGTTGAGGCAGCTCGCACATGACACAGGTTATTTATTTTATTTATTTATTATTATTTACAGAATACCTGCATCACCTGAGCCGGATTACTTATAAAATAACTCACACAGGAAGTCACTTTAGTAACGATACTTAATTTCAGAAAGAAAGGCTAGTATCAAGTCAATACAACATTACATGCAAACAAAGGCATGCTGGTATGCAACTGTGATCATATAACATCAAAATATCAAAAGGCACACGACTATATATGCACAAAGTACAACTAAATGAAATATTATGGTGGTGGTGGTGGTGGTGGTGATGATGATGATGATTATGATGATGATGATACTACTACTACTACTACTACTACTACTACTACTACTACTACTACTACTACTACTACTACTACTACTACTACTACTACTACATGTGTTATTGGGTTTTATTTTTATTAATTAAATGGCTGTCCTGCTCATTGCAGTCACTGGGAATGGTCACCAAAAGGCACATGCATAGCTTATTTGCTGCTTAAGAGACATTAGATCATCTTAACCCATCCAGACAACCCACGTCTTGATGATGAAATGAGCTGGGTCTCGATCGCACTATCAAGAAGGCCCACATTAAATCCAAGGTAATGTACCTTTGCTTATACAGGGTGTCCTAGCTAATGTGCAGCACATAAAAAGAAAAAGGCTATTTGGTGAAACCAAACACGTGTTGTTAGCAAGCCACCTACAAAAGTATTCACTATTTTTTCACTTCTTAATTAAATAATTTCTATTAATTGACTTACTTTCAAATTATTAATTTTATAGCCATAATGTTTGGCCAAGGCTTGTAGAGCATTCTTGAAAACGTAACTTTTAGTTGTTAATGACAAGCTACCTTTTGCATAGCTCTTATTTCTTTCCTGCATTACATATTACAATTCCTGATTTTATAATTTACATCACTTTAGGCAGGACATCATGTATAATGACACTTACTTTTTCTAAGGCAAAACTGCAAGTTACAAACCTGCATAAACACTTAGAATGTTCAGTTCAAAGGAAGTACATGAAGTGGCCTTCTCTTCACAAGAACCCTTATTGTGGGAAAACCCATCTTGGCAAGTGTTTCTAAGGGAGTTACACATCCATGCATGGACACACGGGCAGCGTTTAAGATGCATCTCAACTCCCACATAAACACTGTCCCCTGCAATGCACGAAATGACCACGTTGATGAAGAAAATGGGTACCTACCCATCTTGCGACCATATGGTGGTGCATAGCCCACGTACAGTGCATCACCCGACTTAATTGGCTTCTGCACGCTGAAGTAGATGTCTTGACCCAGTTGGTAAGCAATGAGATTTTGCACCGATGGCTCTGATGCAGGCTCCACAAAGCACATCCAGTTGCACTGATACTCATCTGACGTGTCGAGACAAGTGGCACGACCCTTGGTTGGAAACACCTGTGGACGGAAACAAGCACACAAAAATCCTCATTTTGCATCCTAATCAACGCTTTCTTCTAAGCTTGCCTGCTAGATTCATTCAAATGAATGCTAAATGTTTGTAACAATCAAGCAATAGCATTTACTTGACAGTTGCACACAACGACGTCACGGAACAACTTCTTGATCTTCCGCACCACTACACCTGTAAATTATGCAGGTATCTAGTCCTAACCAAGCTGTTGTTGTGTTGGCACACCGATTTGTGTAGAATCTGACTTAACAGCAAAACAAAAAGGGGGGGGGGGAATTTAGAGACCTGCAATACAGCAACAAGTGGTACAGCTAGACATAGAAAAAGCTCCTTGTAAAGATTTTATGCTCCCATCATTAAAGGTTTTTTTTTTCTGCAATTTTTAACGACACTGTTTTTGACAATTTCGAACTTGGTGCATTCACTCTGTCTGAGCTCACCATATGGTGGCATACGTGTCATTTACACCGTGGTTTTGCTGCCTTACATGCTTCAGGTTCACCAGTAAAATGCTCACCATGATGCCTAGACCCTACCAGTCTCACAGTTTTGTTTCTGATGCTGTAATCCAAATGTTCACCTTTTGTTTGGCACATTTGGCACTTCTTTTCTATTGTCAATATTTGACTTTGATGGTTGTATTATACATTCTATTTACTACATAATGCGCTATTAAAGCTTTGTATGTACATGAATTTCTTCAGAGGTCTTGTTTGTCACTGTTCTAGATTGTAAATTGGCCTGTGAAGCAGAAACTGGTATGGCCAAAGGAAACAGTAAAACAGTTCAACAGACATGTTTAGCATTGCATGAGTGCATCAGCTCATTACTTTATTAAAGTAATGAAATTAAAAACAATAAACACAAAATAAGGACAAATATAAAGAATTCCGTGGTTGTGTAGACTCTGTAGAACCGTTAATGGAGGAAGGAAGGAAATATGCTGCAACCCTATAAAGCACAAGAAACCCTATGTTACATGTACAGTCAACATCTTGTGCAACAGTGAGAAAATGTCCACAGTTGTAAGCTGTGTAGTGCATTCAAAATGACACCTATACACTGAAACTAAAATGGTCTCCAAGTGATTCAATTTTGAAGAGTTGGCAATACCTTCTGCTTTAAAAAATTATCAACAACCTAGACAAGAACAGAGAGACCAATGTGTGTATCTCCTGCCTTCATCCTTGTCCAGTTCATATGAAATTTAGAAGTAGCACAGTCTAAGTAGAGGACTGGTTACCTTGAGCTTGAAGCGTGGCCTGCCTTTGAAAGCACGGTAACGGGGGGCTTCAACAGGCCCAAACTGAGTTCCCACCGGAATGTCCTCACGGGCTGTAACACGAGGGCCACACTCCGCATTTTCAGCCAGAGCCAATGTCGGGGGCAGTGAGAGGCGTGCCCGCGACGGCACCGACTTGTCATCCACTTTCTGGGCCAGGCCCAAAAGTGGGCAAGCTGCAGTCACATGGCCTTCCCCACACACACTGCATTCTGTGGGGAAGAACAGGTGACAGAAGTTCACACAGAGCAGTGGTCTTCAGCCACAAATGAATGCTATTGAAAAAACTACAGTGTATCACAAAAAGAAATAGATGACCTAAGGTACAGAAAGAAATGCCAAAGACATTAGATGACAAGGTGATAGGTCCTACAATTGAAGGAACATGAACGTAACCTTGAAAGGCCATGCATTGCTTCATCTCTTTCTGTTCTAACAGTATATGCAACAGTCAAAGTTCAAAGGTGAATAATTAAGAACTTCCCAGAAAGGCAGGATTTGATTACAGTATGAATGGGTACCGGCTGATGAGTCATACAGCTTTATTGGGCCCCAGCATCTAGCATTTAAAGGAGGAAGGAGGCTTTACCAGCAGTGATAACTTCACCAACACACCAAGGGGTTTACGGATCTCCGTTTAAGAAATGACTGGTAAAAAGCAATAGGCAGCATGCAATTTGTGCAAAAAGAAATAATAATAAACAATGGAAAGGGAAGGCTTCTATCACCACCGCCAACGACCTCAGTGCTAAACAAAAAGAAGAGTTCGCTAGCACAAGCACAGTTTATAAGCAATGCTTTCTTCGCTTATCTCCCCCAGAGTTTGTAATGTTGTCTGGCTGTCTCATCAAGTAAACTGGGCTGATCCCAGCGGCAGTATAATAGTAAGCTGGACCGATGTCAGAGATGGTGAAACCAAAACTGAGCCAATCACGGAGACTGTGTAATCAAAAGGTGGCAACTTGGTGGGCCGATCCTGACACTAGTGCAGGATACATGCTGTCACAAGTGCTTGAATGAGGTTCATAATGCAGGTTGATCCTGAAGACAGTGCAATCAAAGGTATGGGCAGGCCAATCCTGGTAATGCTACAGCATGACAGTTAATCAGGTGTGGCATGTGGACCTAGCATCTTTGCATCTTTCTCCGAGTTTAGCATCAGTGTCTCACCGAGTGGACAGAGCGGGGGAATTCTGTCACACAGCTGAGACGCAGTAAGAGACGGCACAAAGAAACAAAGAATATCTGTGACATTAGGCATGGAAGTTTGGGGAAGAAGACATTGCATAGTAGCACTGGCTTATATATAAAAAATGGTGTCCATAGAGTTCAGTGAGACCCTAAAGTATATATACAAACACCTTCATCAGGAGGTGCAATAGATCGTGTCTTTTGCAAGGAATGTAGATGTGTTAAACATGAATCATTACATTGAAATACATTGTACAGGCTTCTGTGCTTTAATTGCTACATGCACCACGATACCAACATCGTCTCGGCATTGTGAGTGTAATGGAAGATGTCAAGAAGCTTTGTGTTCACCAATTCCAAAAGTGCATAAGATTAGCATAACTTTTTATGCTTGAATTTCTCGTGAAAGAAGTTGCTCTTAAAAGTGTTGCATAAAACGACACTGAAAGCAATAATAAAATCAAACTCTGTGTTGTCCTTCTACAAACATTTCAGTGTTTGTTATGCAACAATAGATCAATTGTATCCATACAAGTAGCAAACATATAGTGTGTTGCATACAAGGACAAATGAAAAAGTGACAAGACACACTTGGTGCTACAATGTCACTTAGCTGTCGCCCTGATAAAGACAAGTCCTCTTCTCGAAACTTCACCTCCTGCCTCAGACATCTGTTAGGCCACTGTTTACCACTGCTATTTATCAGTTTGTCCTCCTCTGCAGCACACTACATTTACTGCTAATATTGGTCACCAAGAAGCCCAAATAGCTACGTTAGTGACTTACTTTGCAAGAAGATTACAGTCGAAGAGATCGCATCTCCCACAACTATACCCGCTGTAATGAAGATTATAATATACTTCAACACATATCATTGTCAATCAGTTCCTCTCATTAAAGCTCTACAGTGAAGGTGAAAGGAAAATTTGTTATCTACCTGAAGTAGCCGGGAAGCTATGAAAAAAAAAACTGTATAGGTTCCCCAAGAAGGAACCTTCACAGTTTAAGAAAATTTTATCCTGGTCTGGCAGTTGAACATGGCACCACCGCCTTTCTGGGGCAGCCACTAAACCAACTCGGGTAGCTACAACAGATTAGCAGATGGCAGAGCAAGGGCAAGTTATATGAACATTTTTATTATTTATGAACATTTATGAACATATGAAAGTTTTCACGAAGCAGTTAATTAAATGCTATAAAACTAAATGCAGTGCATATAATTGTCTTGATTGTCATCTATGCAACATGCGATCTCGTGCAATATTTATGTTTATGAGCCACACCAGTCACAACCTCAATGCCATGCCATGTTTATGTTTCTGTGCTATACTATTCACAAGCTTTCTCTCCCTTCTCCCCTTTCCTTGAAGAGTAGCATGTAGGTGAATACTCCTATGCTGGCAAACCACTCTGCTTTTAAATAAAGAGCTTTCTCTGTAAGCCAAACACAAATAGCAACTCATGCGAATGCACACGGTGAAACATAGATGCAGTGATATCACAAGGACAAAGGCAGTGTTTGAGAAACTGAAATAGAGCCGACTGTGCACATACGCAAGGAAATAGTAATCTCTGAAGGCTTGCAACAATGCCCTTCATTGCAGTCCCCACAGTGCAGGAATTGCAGTTGGCAACATCTCAGAGGTCATGATCTATCATGCACTATTACCTGCTTTTAGTCAGAGAGGCATATGGACAGGGTACAACATTTCTGCAAATAGTGCAGATAAAGTGCAGAAAGGCAGCACCAACAAGTTATTTTATTGAAAGCACCAATAAACATCAAGCAAACTTAATTTTCTTTCATGTTGAAATGCAATATAATCATCAATTGCTGAGTCGACCATAAATATGATCGCTATGGCACAAACAAGGAAGGACGGAAGGGAACAAGGGGTGCGCTCCCCTTGTTCCCTTCCGTCCTTCCTTGTTTGCGCCATAGCGATCATATTTATCATCTACTCAGCAATATGAATCGACTAGCCCAGCAACATGTACTTCTGGATAATCAACAATGGTTGAGAATAATTTACCATTCATTAAACAGGACACCATGTACCAATGGCAGCTGACAAAAGTATCTTCATAGTGATGCTGCCAATACCTGTCCTACATTTACGGAATTTTCTCACTCACAAGAGCTTCCTATAGCAGTGCTTCAGACATTTTGAATCAGCAATTTATCCCTTAAGCTTAGCTTACTGTTTGCCTTTAATGCAGCTTTAAATATAAGCATAGCCGACTGTGCCGGTCATTTAAACCTTCACAGTAGATGGTTGTACAATGTCGCATCACAACCTGTTCAAGGAATAACAGAGTATGGCCAGCAAGGCATCCAATGAGTCAAGCTGCCAAGGTCCATATGAAAGCTAGACAAATGTTGTATTCACAGATAGGTTACAAGGAAGGAAAACTGTGAACACATTATTACTCTTTATTTTGGACAAAAACAGGCACAAAAGAAGAAGGAACATGCTGGCAACTTCCCAAGGCACAACATCTGCCTTTTAGGAAGAAGGGGATAGAAAAATTAAAAGAGAAGAGGGTTATTACGGTAGTGTACGTTGGACACAATACAGTGCCCAGCATATTGCATGACACACTGCATTAACTTAAAAAATATATATAGGGTTCAGGTTTGACATCCAGTCCATAGAAATGTGCTGCGCATATACCAGTTTATGTCTCCTCAGATATCTCATATACAATGTCAGTAGTGCTTACAACAATCACGTGATGTTAAAATATGGTTGGACCTAATGATCACTGCATCAGCATTCAGTGAATGCTCAAAGTATAAAAGTCATGCTGCAGAGTTCGAGGTTGTGAGCGGCAGCAGCATTTTGATGGGGACAAAATGCAGAAATGCATGTGTACTTAGAATACGGTGCACATTAAAAATTATTCTAGTGCCTTATAATCATATAGTAATTTTGGCACTTAAACCTCCAACATTTTTTTTAAGGTATACTAGTATGATCACTATTTGTTAATTCAATTTGTAAACTATAGTGATTCCAAAAGCAGTTGCCTGATTTAGGTGTTATGCAGTTATTTCTAATGATAGCATATTTTTTCACAACTAGAACTACAACAGGCTCTTTGTGTGCCTGTTACTTTGGGCACTGAAGTGGTGAAATGTTACAGGCTGAATCGGCTATCCCACACAGATAAAGCATTTTTTGGCTTCAGAATATTGCCGACGTAGTAACCTTGGGAAAACCTTGAACTGTATGCCAACATTTTATAACCACTGTATTTGTGACACAAAAAGAGAAAGGAAAATACGACAGATGGTGCAAGTACATTATTGGTGAGAACACTGAGAGCAGTGAACAAAATTTAGCAATTTACAAGAGTGTGTTATCTCTGTTCGGAAAAGAATATGCTGTATTCTCCTCCACTGTGTTGGAAAATTCCTGCAGTTTCACCAATATATATTCCTGCACGTTTCGCGTGACAATCCGCACATTTTGCAGTGCTTTTGCATTTGCTTGCTTAAAGATGCAACTGTGGTGAAAAGCCCTTTGGCACACGTTGGAATTTTACTTCACAGCCTGCCAGTTGTGCAGGTGCTACTGGCTCTCTCTCAGTGCCAACCACACCAACGGTGATACAAGTAGCATCACTAGCAGCTTAGCGACTAAATATAACACTATGTCCTTTCTAAGGACATCAAGAAAGCCTTTAACAAAGGACTACGATAACGTTCCTGTGCTACTACAGCAATCGGACGGTTAATGTGGACGAACGAGGTAATCTTATGAGGTGACCCTAATCTTTTTCAAAGAAACGATATTCAGACGCTATTGTGAGCGGGGACATTCAGCATCACCTAACTCTCCAAGCGTTTTATTGCATGATCAACTGTTGAATGCACCGACGATCCGATAGGAATGTTTCGCTTCTACGATGCTAGATATATCAACTTCTTTACTGCAAGGTAGGAGGTGTCCAGCCTAAGTTAGAGCAAGCGCGGTAGGCAACACATTCCACAGTGCATTATGTCGCTGCAAAGGTCCAGTCCGAAACTCTTGGGCGAAACACTTGCACGGCACGGTGACATCCCGATTATAACAAGAAATTCTTATTTTATGTGAGACCAGAATCTTCAAATAAACCACCCCAACTGCCTCTGGAACACGCGCTACTAGCAAAACGTGCGTACAGCGCGTTAAAACACGAAAAGCAGCGTCGGCTCACAATAAAATGTGAAAACCTACGGCGCACGACGGACGGTCCGATTCACCACAAAATATTTTGGTGCTTGTACAATCTTTGTTACGCGTCACCGTACATTTGCCACGATTAGGGAGATAAAATTTTTATTTGATAGCTTTGACAATAAGTACCAGGGCCGTAGATAAATCCAACAATGAAATAACCTGCGGTAACGCAACCACATTTTTACTCGGGGCAGGCACCAAAAAGCAACATGGCGTCCCATCGGTGCGTTTGGCTAGCCGGGCCGTGAGGGGCGAGTGCGTTGGCGTGAAGATTAGTCGGGACGTACCTTCTTTCTGGCTCTGTGCAGGCGCGGAAGGTTCTGCAGCGTAGTCTGTGACGTTAGCGTAAATGTTTACATACATTTTATAAGCCCATCGAGTGTACTGTATTGCACTTCACCGTCACCCGGATGTCGGGCAGCGCTGAGCCTTCCTAGAGCTTGCTGCGAATTTCAACTCTAGCAACTATATCATCAGCATGATTTCTTCAACATTGCCATGGAATGCGCAGCACATTCACCATAAAGTAGAAATTAGTACGCGGCCTTCAATGCTAGTAAGTCCAGGTTGTACGCAATATTCTCGTAATGGCAGCCATTGTGGTTCGACAATTTGTGTAGGCACCTCTGGCGGCACGAAATAGTTTCGTTTTCGGTGTCGTAGAGGAGTTACTGGCATAAGTACGCCGTTGTGTGCATGACTGTAGAATTTTCTGAGCAAAGGAGCTGTCGGCGAGTTGTTAGTAAATAAATTTAGAAACCTGCCGCCAATGCGTGCTTCGATCATATGCACACTGATTGAGCCCTGTAAATGAATGGTTACACATTAATGTGTTCTCGATGGTCCATTTCAAGTTGAGACATGAACGCGTGCTCGCGTTAGCTGTCTCTGGCGCAAACAAGCAAGTGGTAGTATTAAGAAAAAAGAATACGCAGATCCGACATATACGTTGGAGTTCAAGGCCCCTCGTGGATCGGTTATGTAAATGACAAATTAAATGCGCAATTATCCTTACTGCCATCCTTGTAACTCGTATCCTTGTAAGGTGTATGTGATGCAATGTTCAATAGGTATATGTACTGTGACGTAATGTGATGCCAATGTTCATGCGCTACACCGTTCATAGTCGAAGCCGGAATTGCAAACAGAATTCATATAGGAATGCGTTATATCCTGCGAGACATCGACGAATCCGTGGCCTAATGCAAACTGGCCCTGCATAGGTGCTCTAGCGCGAACGTGGTTCCACACGCACATACTGCGCAAGACAGCAGCACATAGAGAAAGTCTTTTTCTTTCTCTATGAGCAGCATGCCTACGGTCAAGGAAGCACGACCGGCTTTATTTAATAAAGCCGGTCGTGCAAGGAAGTATGGGAGGTTTCGCTGAGGAAATTTTGCTTTATAAGTGATCTCGAGCCCGTTAAAGGAATAGTAGCAAAGTCTAAACGTGCAATTCCAAGCTTACCACATGATACAATTTCTGCCGACGTCTGGCAGCTCGTGCCTGTTCCGACGGCCTGCTCGTCCGCGGCTTCAGCGAACGCTCGCCTCCACGACACGCGTGCGAGAACCGTTATGGGAACACTAATTATTAAAGCAAAATTCGCTGTAAAAGTACTCAGGGGGAAAACTAGTACATATCTGTATAGGTGTTCTGTGGACATATCAGTTCATGATGGGCGCACAGCGAAGGAGCTTGCACTGTTGTACAGCTCAGTGAGAGCGGGATGCTCTAACGCTGGTACTGGGAACACAAATGCACGCGTGCTGACCTGTTATTATTACTATTTATTACTCTTCTTATTATTACTATTATTACTCTTCACACATACTGCGTGAGTGATTAATGCGTGCGAAGTCAGAAAAGAAATTGGAGAAGCAAATACATATATTATTAGTAACCACCAGAATCATTCTGGTATAACGAACGTATATATATATATATATATATATATATATATATATATATATATATTATTTTTAATGTGAATAATTCTCAACAAATGTAGGTGTTACGCCAGCACGGAGAAGTGATCAAATCCATGCGCTCACTCGGGAACTGGCACCTTTGAGCAACTAAAGTCCCTATATATATATATATATATATATATATATATATATATATATATATATATATATGTATGTATAGATCGTGGGTCTCCTGCAGCAGATATCCATTCGGAACAGTCTGCGTTCAAAAGCAAAAGAAAAATATGTTCCTTGTTTTTCACCTCACCAGACCTAATCAACTGCCCGGCAATCATGATGCTCTAAACTAGGAGCTTCAATAAATGTAGAGGTGATTCGTTAGTCATAAAGAAAGCCAACGATGAATGAATAAACAGCATGAGCGAAACTGGGACATAGTGAACACGGCAGCAAATGCATCGTGCGTAACAAACACGTTACATGCAGATACAACGACTTTAGTAGAACCTTTGAGCCAGCGCTTTTGTTAAACGACGGACGCTTCCCACAAGTTGGCGCTACAAACGTTAGTGATACACAGGCAAAAAAAAATTTAGCCGGCTTATAAAACAGGTTAAAAATCCAAAATGTTATGCTCTTTACACTCGCAATATTTTTATAATATTTTTACAGAGTTTATTGACAGGTAACGGGAGCGCGGATCAGCCGAGCAGTCCCAGCCAAACGCTAGTGCGAGCTGAAGCACCCATAGTGTTTCATAAAATAATTATAGTTTAAATAGTTTAAAACTCTATGGCAGTGCCGAGGCGTCTGTCCTTTTCACTCTTCAGGAAACAAGCGGCAGGAGAGATGCTCGAGCTCTCTTTTGTAGTGAATAATCGCTAATGGTGCAGGCACTTCTGGCGGCGAAAGTAGTAGATTTCTTGAAATGGATTACTTTGTTTTCAGTGTACACGAAGGGGCTTGTACGGGACCGCTGTTTCGAACTTGACGCGGCAAGTCTTCACGGGTCGTCGGCCGACGTGGAGAAAATTTGTGGAGGCGTTTCGCACATCGCCGATGCTGTGTTATGAAGACAGACGGAATTAACAACCCGTAAGTCGTGTCACCTATTTACGTCACTGTTCAGAAGCGCAAAACGTTACCAGAAACAGTTTTCGGCTGTGGCACGTCCACACCCACTGCACCACTGTTGTGGTCGTAACCGTCTCCTTGTCCCATTCGTCTTGATAAATCTGCACCTTGGCGCGTTAACTTTCGCCGCAGGTTTTAAGTACAGGCGAAGACGTTGAAGGGTACAGGTCCTGTCGTGGTCAATTTCGCCGCCGCGTTACTACCACTTAGTTGTCACTGTATGGCTGTCACTGGCTGTATGACTGTTTGTACTACGCATTATGCTTTAACCAAGATCTTAAACATTTGATTGAGAATATACCCGTATTGCGCATATCTTGTGAGCAGCGAAAGTTTAGCGCCTTAGTGCTCCCTGCCAAATAGAGGAGCGTTAAATATGAGATAACGTCTGCGTTGATAACAGATACATTTCGGGCAAAAAGTCTTGACGTAGAGTTTTACTGAGTACGAGGGCGGAAGAGCATTAGTCAGATATTTGAAAGACATGGACGGCGTGGGCGACGTAGAACAGGGAAATTCGATTTATTTGATTTGATTTATTGATAGATTTTAGTTACCCACTTCCAAAGGATAGCAGGCGTTACAAACGCCTGACGTACGCCTTGACGATTGATTATACTTTACAAGACACAGCAGCAGTAGGTGACCAAACATAGCAGAAGTACAACATAGTGCACACAATGTAAGAAACACT
The DNA here is from genome assembly GCF_023375885.2 of Dermacentor andersoni. Taxonomy (NCBI): domain Eukaryota; kingdom Metazoa; phylum Arthropoda; class Arachnida; order Ixodida; family Ixodidae; genus Dermacentor; species Dermacentor andersoni. The sequence goes on from NC_092817.1 coordinate 72,475,666, forward strand.
AATGCAGCATCCATCATTTACTGAATAGTTTACTGAACAAAGTCCGTAATTTCTACGCAATTCAAGAACGCACAACTTTGAAATTGTACTTTGAAGTGGTTGTGTAGTGAATTTCAAATGTGCGCTTGTTTTCAGTGATCCGAAGTTATGTATAGAGAAAGAAGGTTCAGTTGATTTGCTGAATGAAAGATTATCGATGGCTCCCGCAGCTCTTTTGCAACTTAAGTATTTTTGTGAGGTTTCTTGACATTGAACCCCAGGCTAGCACGCAGTAATGTATATGTAAGAATACTAATGAAAAATGCAGTTGCAGTTTGCACTGTAGTGGTATAAGTACATAAAAATCTATTCATCGTCCAGGTTCGTTTTTCACATACGGAGTACATGCAGCATGGTACAGTAAAGATAGAGTGGATAGTGGGGAGACTGACACAAGAATGCATACTGAATTGAAGCCAAATGGCCAAACCATAGTGTGGCTACAAAAAGTAATTTTCAACAATGTTGGTAATCTTACATTGCTACCTTTCACAGCTGCCTTAGAGATGAGATGCTTGTCGCATACACTGAGAATGCGTTTTTCAGCAGTTTGCATATGATACATTGAAGAAAAAACACCTATTATATTGTGTTGAGTTTTGGTTTTCCTTAGTTGCCAATGCGTGATGTCAGATAAACTATATGTCTACCATGAGACTTTCCAGACTTGTCTGGTACAGAACTTCTATAAATCTTTTGTGTGTGAACAAAATCAGCAATTTTTGTAGGTGGGTTGATATCCATGTGTTTACATGTCTGCACGGAATGGGTTGAAAATTGTGACAAATGCTTTTCTTCACATGCATGGTGAGCTAGGAGAGTTGGAACTTACCATCATAGCAGCGCACAGTAAATGACGACACATAAAGAACGAGTTGGGATGAGCACTGTCTGACAACTTGTCCCCCCCGCTTCTCCCATCTTCTTTGTTTCATTGTTTACTGTGCTTTATTATCGTGGCTAATGTTCTTGCTTAATCTGTTGGTTCACCACTGGGCTGCAATGGGCACTGAATTAAAGCGTGTCTGTTGTAATAGTATATGCATCATGGTTGTCAAGATAATACAGGGACTGTCACAAGCAGGTTTTCAGACAACCTGAAATGCTGTTATTAGAAAGACATTGAAGTGCAACATTTAATCAGTTGGAACTGGTATGGCAGTGCTTCAAAACTTTTGTTTGTTCATTCTGTGCAAAAAGGTTGGTTATTGCCAGAGAAAGAGAAGGACAATTTTCCCTTTCTTGAACATTGTGCCGAAACCTCAGTGCCAGTACATCGGTGCAACGTTATAGATTTCAAAGTATTTTGTCATATGGAACCCATTTTGCCACTGGAAATGTTCAAATTTGCTAGGACGAGCCTTTGGCTTACTTGAAGTGCACCAGAGCTCTCCTCTACTGTTAAAGGACTCAGTACAAGCTCCACCCACAAAACGGTACCGCACCTGCTCTCTCTGCCTCCGCACTCCAAAGCACAGTTTCTGACAGATGCCAATACTGAAAGAAGTTTGCTTCTGCTGTTGTGTCATTGAAATGAGCGAGCATAATTGGATGGTGTAGCTATGTGAAATCCATGGTGCTTTGGCTTTGATAAAACGTAAATATAAGACACAGGAAGCAGATAAACACGACGAGGACAAATGTGCAGCACTGGTTCTCGTCACATCTATCTGTTTCCTGTGTCTTGCTTTTGTGTTGTACTGAAGTACCATTAGAAGTCTCCAACTAGCCCAATTCGTTGCACTTCTACACTAACTTTTTGAATCAGAGTGGGGTGTAATTGCCACTGCATTCTTAGGTTGTCACTGACAGTACACCCATGTAGCTGATGTCAAAATGCATGATGCCACTGCAAGCTGGTGCGGGAACTTCAGGGCAACATTGCCAGCCACCTTTCATTTCTGCGTCTTATTTTGATGCCAACATCAGCAACCACAATCTGTTGCAGGAAGTGAAGCGTCATCTTAGTGTGCAACAGCTGTGACCCGGGGGATGTGGTTGAGTTGCCATATGCTGAAATTGAGCCAGTCCTTGAAACCACTGAAGGGGTGGCCCGGGACCCCCCCCCCTCCCCCCTCCCCCCAACCTCGCCCACGCCACCACTTCTCACACACATTCCTAAAGCGCCGCCAAATCAATGTTGAAGCTTGACAGCTATTCGGCGGTCAACATTTTGCTGCCTTTTTCACTCCTTTTGGATGGCGGTAGTTATTGGCATCTCCTGGGATGTGAAGGCCAGTTTCCTCATCAATTCGGTGTCCGCGCGATTAGCACCAGATGCATTCAGTTGTCACAGTCTATTCAATGGTCCCGCGCATCGTTATTGCTTCGTTTGTTCAACCTTCTTCGTTCAGACTGATACAGGGACCAGGAAAGGGATTCAGTTCGTGGTCAGCTGGTCTGTATGCACGTGGAACGAGTTGCAGCCAGAGAAAATGCCAATTTTGTTTAACTTTTCCTTTCGTTTCATTATTTCCTTGAGTGACGGCTCGCCACGATGCTGACAGATCCTCGGAACATTTTAACCAGATCCTATCACCTTATTCACCTGACAGATCCTATAACCTTATTTAACCCGTGATATGGGTTAAATAAGATGGAAAATAAAATAACGCGAGACAGCGTCCATCATCAAACCCAGCAATAACCCTTAAACTCATAGGCAATATGACTCACCCGTTAACTCGTCTGGTTTTCCCCTAAATGTACAGCTCTTCTCGTGCAAAATTGCCAACTGGAAACAAGAGTCGCAAGTATTTGAAGGAAGGAAGGAAGGAAAAAGCGGAGAAGGAAAGGCAGGGAGGTTACCCAGTTTACCTCAACCGGTTTGCTACCTTACGCATCGGAGCGGGATGGGGGGGATGAAAGATGGGGAAGGGAGAGAGAGAGAGCACATAGCACAGCACACACATCGTCAGATAGTCCATCACTCTTGCGTGGTACGTGATATCACTGTCACAGCCACTTGTCCAATCCCGTCTCTTTCAAAAACCGAAGTAGTCCCTTCGTCGCCTTCAGCTGCGATGTCTTCTGTCGGCGACATGTGAAAATCGTTTCGAGTGACAATGGTCTAGAGGAATTAAGCGATCTACTGAAGGAGAGAGCCAACGCAACAGCCAAACAGGAAGGAAAAGTGAAAATTAACAAATTTAAACGTTGTTTATGAAAATATTTATGGATCAACATCTTTTAATTTAAAAAGGAAGTAGAGAAAACACCGCCAGAGGTGAAGGACAATGCCGTGTGTTCTGAATGACGCTTCTACAGTTATCATTCGAGCCGCCTAACATAGCCACCTCTGCTGTGCTTATGTAGGTGTTTTTCTAACCTTCCGCGGTGGGCGCAGTACGCAGTACTCCGGGCGGCCGCGCGCGCACGTCCGTCGGCTTCAGCACGTCCGAGTTGAATGATTTATAATAGTACCAGCAGTTTTACTGCTCGCGTTGATATGGGCCAGGTTGTTAATTTTGGCATTATGTATAAGCGCTCAGTACGAACACATGGGGCCGTTGAGAACGAAAACAGAGAACCGTGTGAGTATTCGTCGCTGGTCTAAGGGCGTTCTACAGTCACGTTTTATATGTACTCATGAACTTATTTCCCATGACCAGATATTGCGAATGATTTTCGCAACGTCATGTCGCACTTGCGACTTGGCTGTCACTGCGCCCCGAAGTTCGTGACCCTTCGGGGTAGTCTATTCAAAAGCTATGGCGTTGCACTGTTGAGCTTGAGATCGCAGGCCTGCTTGCGGCTGCGGCGGCCGAATATCGATGAGGGAGAGGTGCAAGAACGCTTTTGATGCAAAAATTGCAAAGTTGCAAGAACTTGTTAAACTTGTCAAAGTTGAAAAAAGCTTGTCGGCGCTGTTGTGCCCTGCTAAATTGAATCGAATGAGAGAAAGCGAGAACCTGCGACACCGTTTATTGCTTTTGATAGCCGCAGATTTACGAGGATTGAGGTCGCATATGTGGTACACGGCGAGAACCGCCACTTCGATGGGAGTTGCCACGTCTGTTGACGCAAAATTAGTGTCGAGCTTGAGTCGCTGCGCTATGTCGGCGAAATAAGGCCGCCGACGCAAACGCAAAACCTTCGCGTCTCGCGCATATCTGCAGTGGCGCTGACGCTATTTCTTTGTTCTAAAACTCCCCAGTATGCATGACATGAGTCTATTGCATGATGTAATGCTCAGTGCATTCGCGTGTGATCGGTCTTGTGGTGAGCCTTTTCCCACAAGCCGTAACTGTCGCACTGTGTTGCATCCTCGGTTAATAAACCCGCGTTTGTTGGCGGTCTGTTTGGTTCCTTCTCCGCGCCCTATCGGAGATCCGACGAACCTGGCCGCAGCGCCCTTTGTGCGTCGCGGTGTGAAGAAGCGTCGCGTCCTTTCGTGACTGTGTTCGCAACGTAAGCTTCGCGTAAACCCGCCCTTCACAACATATCGAATATATCAGTTAAAATTTGCATGTATATGGTAAGCATACCCGCGTTTGACCCTGCGCCAAAAGTGTTTGCTGCTGCTGCGCCAGTACGGCATTCTGCCTGCGCCAGTACTTGCGCCGAAACCTGAAATGGCTGTTCCACAACTGCAGTGGCGATGACAAAGAGATTGGGGAGCACCATATGGCTTAGGTGCTGAGTGCTCTGCCTCTTGCTTAGGATCTCTTCTTAGCCTGCGTAGCCTGCGTAAGATATAACCTCCAAGCACTATGAACTGTAAGCCGTTTTGTCTACACACACACACTAGAGGCATGGGCGATGTCGAAATCTTTGGTGACGCTACTGATTTCATGGGCTTATAGAACATCAATAGTTCAAACTTCAGGTTAATGTGTATATGGAGAGAATATGGCATCATGGTGTATGTGTGTACAGATGACTGTATCAGTTTGCCCACTTCAACTGTGGCCGTCATTATCGGGGCTCATCATATCAGAGATTGGGCCACAAAATAACACTCCTCAGCTGTGGCCATAGTTACCCTGGTCCATCATATCACAGATATCACTTGGACGACACAATATAATATCTAAATTCATGTTCCAAGAAGCCATTTGACATTTCCTGAGCCCCCGCAACAATGAAAAAAAAAATATTCAGTTGCTGAGTAATAGCTCTAGCTACTTTAAAGTATGACAAGAAATGGCACCTAGGTCTTCGACGAGGACGAATCAGAAAGTCTTTGCCCCTATATTTTTATTAGCCAAATTATGGCTGTAAATGCGAAGTCAGCATATTCATTTCTTGCTGTGGACATTTCTTGGACTGGCCCAGCCTTATCTGTCATAGCTCCGCGGCACGGCGCTGTTGCCAGTTGTTGAAGATGGCGGTTGTGCTTCACACCATCTGCTTCAAACGTCCACACTCTTACACTCTAAAGAAAGTTTGCACCCTTTGGGGTGTATAGCTGCCACACAACGATAATCGTCATCTGCCTTGATGCGTTTCCTTCTTTTGAAAACGCCGGGCCCGCTACTTTCCTGTCGGGAATGCTACGTCACGCCGATAACGCGCATGCCGTTCGTTACTGGAAGGTGCCGGGCTCGCAGCGTTAAATAAAGGGAACGCATCAAGGCAGATGACGATTATTGTTGTGTGGCAGATATACACCCTAAAGGGTGCAAACTTTTTTAGAGTGTAAGCAAAATTACACCCTTTTGCCACACAACGATAATCGCCATCTGTCTTGTCCGCATTTTCTTTCTTTAACGCGGCGAGCCCGGTACTACCAAGTCAGGAACGGCATGCGCGTTATCAGCACGACAGAGCATTCTCGACAGGAAAGTAGCGAGCGCAGCGTTTTCAAGGAAGGAAACGCAAGCAAGGCAGATGACGATTATCGTTGTGTGGCAGAGATACACCCCAAAGGGTGTAACTTTGCCTAAGAGTGTACCATCAACAAAGTGGGATTCGTTTTCTATGGAACAATTGGGACGAACGCCCATCGAAATCCACAGGGAAATGCAGCCCGCGTATGAGGAAAGGTGTCTCGCTTTGAGAAATGTGAGGTGGATTTGTGAGTTCACAAAAGACCGTGACGACCGTTCGGGGAGGCCGCGTGCGTCGCTGGCTGACAACACGGCACAAGGGCATCTCAAATTTACTGCTGCGATGGGAAATATGTCTGAACCGGTGTGGGGACAATGTGGAAAAATAGTGTAAGGTATGTCGAATAGTATGTATATCGTTAATTACCTTTATGTACCTTATTTTGGCTAATAAAAAATAGAGACAAGAACTTTCTGATTCACCCTCGCATTTTCTTGTTAGCATTATGCAGCTGCATACACTTCTGAAAGCGTCAACTATATTTGACAACATTGGGTCCTTGAAAACTGCAGACACCATGTGATATTACCTGTAGATACAGTAATGGTACAATATTGCCTTTCTCCAGACCTCTTCTTTAGCCTCATACTATGTTCAATGCAACATCAAAGAACTTGTTACAATTATGTAATTTTGATAGCGGCAGCTGTCGTATTCTTGCTCATAGTATAACCTCTTGTATGCCCTGATGCATTCAGTACAGTCATGCATGTTTTGTACGTAGATCACAGTTAGGTGTGACCTTTACAAAACGGTACATGTATTTTACTCAGCATAGACCAGCCTGGCCACAAGGTGTACAAGGTCCTCTAACCAGTGCACTAATTTCTTTGTATTTGCCCCTAATACATGTATGCGAGCTGCAAGTGTTGGCTGCTCCCTTGGTAACGCTTGGCAATTGGCCAGAGACTGAACGTCCCACTGAAACCTTGACTGCGCTCTCAGTCAAGCTGTAAAGCTATTAAGACATTACGTGAATTCCTTAGCAGCATATTTCCTGTGTTATTATGTACTCACTTTCTCAGTGAGAAGGATTTACACTGCTCTCTTTGATGTTTCTTCCACCTCATCTGCCTACTTCATTTTCGTAATTTTTGTTCGCTTAATCATCGTCTCTTTATTTTTTGTCATTGGCCTATCATATTTATCGCCTAGGACCGTAATTTTGCGGCTCTCCCCTCGGCGCCTCTTGTAAGGTTACAGCGCCGAACTCTCTTGTCGTCGCTTGTGTGGTCTTCGTCCTTATATCTCTTCGTTCCTTGCTTACGCACACCTTTGCAACCGTCCGTTTGCGCCCGGCCAGAGCAGATGCCTGCTTCTCTCTCATTCATTTCTTACCATTTCATCCATTGAGGCTAGACATGCCAACTGTCCGCGGCACAAGAAAACGCTTTGCTAAAAACAGCCAAAAAACAAGAAAGAAAGGAATAGAAAGCCGCTCTCGACTGCGCGTTTCGCTTTCGTCACACATTTCTTTGTTCAGCGGGTCACTCACCACCTCCTCCCCGCCGCTAGTAGCTCCCACATGCACGCGCTTGCTTCTGAGTTCGGCGTGTGACAACATATTGGTCTGCCGTGGTAGCCCGGGAGCCTGCCGTTGTGCAAGCAACCACCGTACGCAAAACCATTAGTCGCGCTGGGCAATGCGCCATTGTGTGTCCGCCGTGTAAAAGAGCTGTGAAGCGAGGCGGTGTGCAGCTGGACGAACTGTCGGTTGCGGAATGGCGGCGGCTACGCGCTGCCCCTTTGAGAGCAGGGCGAAATTTCTGTATGACTGTGCCCACCCGGAGTGTCATCGAAAGCGCTCCTTGTTCGTACAGTTCAGATGTGCTTCGTAGAGCAGCAGCAGCCAGTCGCTAGCGGAAGCTACTGCACTTTCGGTTGTTCCACTGTATATATGTCCACATAGACAAGCTAGATAAACAATTAAGGCTGCCTCACTGCACGATGATTACAGCGTAGGAGAAAAATTCGCAGTTTTGGCCGATTTCTAAGCAGCGAGAGCAATAGCTCTTCTGCTCGTCGTCATCTAGTGCCAGGCGTGCGATGCGCATAATACAGGGGAAGGGCTCACCACAGAACAAAGCAGACGAAGACAAGCGGATGAAGTACCTTCTGAGTGAAACGTAGAGTGAAACACGCGCAGCGGTACATAATGTAAGGAAGACGTATAGCGAAAGCAGCCAAAATCACTAGCGAAAGCGGTCATCCAATGGCAAAGCACTTACGAATGAAGAGCTTTCTGAAATCAGTCCCAAAAGCCTATTTCTGTATCTACTGTGCGACAAAGACGATATCTAACTGCTCATGTCTTCCCTTAGTACATTCACTCTAATAATGTTTACACCTTTAAATGTGTTGGCTAGACCATGAGTAACATCCCTACTGTTAGGACATTAAGAAGTTCTATAGAGCAAGACAACGAGCTCTGACCAGACGTGCGTGCGATGAGAAAAGCTGTGGTCGAAAACTGTGTAATAATTCTGACATCCTTGGGTGCTCAGAAATATGTGACAAGAGCACATGACAGCGGTAGCTTTGAAAGTTTATTTAATGCATTTTCGTCACTTCTGTTGCAGGTATCAACATTTTTACTTGCCAGGAAAAGTCTGCAAACAAGACACTTTCATTGTCCCCACAATATGATTCGATCTTGTACACTCTTAAGCAAATGTACACTCTTTGGGGTGTATATTTGCCACACAACAATAATCGCCTTCTGTCTTGCTTGCGTTTCCTTCCTTGAAAACGCTGCACTCGCTACTTTCCTGTCGAGAATGCTCTGTCATGCTGTTAACTGGCATGCCGTTCGTGACTTTGAAGTACCGGGCTCGACGCGTTAAAGAAAGGAAATGCGGACAAGACAGATGACAATTATCGTTGTGTGGCAAAAGGGTGTAATTTTGCTTAAGTGTACTCTTAAGAAGTTTACACCTTTTGGGTTGTATTTTGTCCCACGACGATAATCATCTGTCTTGCCCGCATTTCCTTTCTATAACGCTGCGAGCCCGGTACTTCCTAGTCACGAACGGCTTACGCGTTATCAGCATGACAGAGCATTCCCGACAGGAAAGTGGCGGGCGCGGCGTTTTCAAGAAAGGAAACGCAAGCAAGGCAGATGACGATTATTGTTGTGTGGCAGACATACACTCCAAAGGGTGTAACTTTGCCTAAGAGTTCACACGGCGATAATCATCTGTCTTGGGTTTCCTTTCTTGAAAACGCTGCGCTCGCTACTTTCCTGTCGAGAATGCTCTGTCATGCTGATAACGCGCATGTCATTCGTGACTTGGAAGTACCAGGCTCGCATCGTTAAGGAAGGAAATGTGGACATGACAGATCACGATTATTGTTGTGTTGAAAGATACGTACGACTCAAATGGTGTACATTTGTTTAGGAGTGTACAGTCTTAAGCAAAATTGCGCCCTTTTGCCACGCAATAAACGTCATCTGTCTTGTCCCCATTTCCTTTCTTTAACGCAGCGAGCCCGGCACTTCCAAGTCACGAACGGCATGCCTGTTATCAGCATGACATAGCATTCCTGACAGGAAAAGTAGCGGGCGCGGTGTTTTCAAGAAAGGAAACGCAGGCAAGGCAGATGACGATTATCGTTGTGAGGCGAGATACACCCCAAAGGGTGTAACTTTGCCTAAATGTGCAGCCACGGGACTGCCAAGCACGCGTTATACCCCAATAAAGGCGTAAAATTTTTAGAGTGTACACTCCATCGCCTACAACGGCAATCTTCCGTATTTCGTCGCAACGCTTGACTGCTTTTTCCTTCATCTGGCGCGTATCTGGTCCACGCATCACCTTACCGGCCCAACTTCTTGGACTGGAATATCCACTACTACATCTTGCTCTCTAATCTATGCTGCCTTTTGGCTGTGTGTCGACCGTATACCAATGATTATTCCTTTCATCGCTCGTTGCGCTTTGCTTAAAGGTTTATCTTTCAAGTTTCAGCGTCATCGGCTAGTACTAGTAGAAAGCGCGTTTTCAATAATTTTTTCTCAGGGATATCGGTATGCTGCCATTCCAGAATTCGGAGTGTCTGCCACATTGCTTCCATCCATTTTTACAGTGAAGCTGTTTATGCACGCCCTGTGTCGTCGTTGTCAGACTTCGCTAAAAAGGGGCCACGTGACCTAGCGGGAGAGGAAAAGAACTTAGCAGGGAAAGGGGTTGGAGCGACGCCTTGCCCCGGCCCTGTGAGAATTATGTATACGGTTGTCACACGGTGCATTTTCGACGATCGATGCCAGATCGGCATCTAATTTATCGGCGATTGAGTCCACCCTGCCGCGAAAGAAACAAATGTTATGCTGGCGGTTTGCGGCCAACGAACAGTGTTCAGCAATTGAAACGCGATACTATAGGAGCGCGTGGCTGCCGGCACTTCTTGTGCCAGCAAGAAGTACTGGCAGCCACGTCAATCGTCAAACCAATCCAACCAATCGTCAAAACTATTGCAACGCCCGCACCTCACACCTTTCAAAAATCTGTATTTCTCCTCTTGTTGATGATGAGAAACCTTTACTTTTTTTAAACTTCGGAAATGTAGCGCGCACTCGCCCAATTTACCGTTCTTCTGCACATATTACTGAAGATATTGGCATATTCTTCCTGTACTAGACTATGCAATGCCTCGATAATGGCTGGTAATTGTAACACTGAAGTATGGAACAGATATTAGAGAGATAGTAGATCACTATATATGATATATACACAAAGCGGTATGGTCAGAAAGAAAGAGTACGTTTTGCTGTGTTCGATCGGTGCAGATGCACTGGTCACCGACGTCGAAAGTGTCGTCACCATCATTTGTGCACCAAATCGTTTACGCGTGTGCTATCGTGTTCAGTATGAGCTAATCGCGAGTTACGAAAAATTGGTTTAATAAATAGCAATAATGGGATTTGGAACAGTGTTTAGTATTTCAGTTTTTCGCTTGTCGGCGCCGCAGTGCAGTCCAATTGGGGCCACTTGAACCACGGGCACCATGGTGCAGCAGATACTGAGTGCGACTGTCGGGTTTATAGCGAGTAGTTGCCTCGTTCACACCACGCACGCTCGCATGGACACGGGAAGAAGCGATAACACGAACGTACGCTGGAATGCTCGGCTACAAGAAGAAAAAAGAAAAGAAAAACACACCTCTTCGCAACCGAGACGTGTGAAGGCTAAACCAATCACCGCGTCGTCAATCCTCGCCGGGTCATGGTCGCCAGCCAGCAGTGCAGGGATTCAGCGTTTCACTCGCGCTTTCTCGGGGGCCTTTTTGTTCGAGACCACGCGACTTACACGGAGCTGTTTTATTTCAGACGTATAGGCGTAAAGGTTGACCGAAACCAGAGCGACAGAAACGGAATATCCTGTTCTCCGTGTCCGAAACACGTTTTCGCTCATTTTCGTTCTCGCATTAGGCTCAAGGTCGCGCTCGCTGTTCTAGCTAGTGTTTACGAGTTAACGAAATAAAAAAAAAAAGGCGAAAGTGGCAGGAGCGGGCTGATGGAGGGCTTGCGTAACCGACCGGCGCGACTGACCGTGGCAGCTGAAAAGATCTGGTCTACTGCCTTCTGCGGCGAACGCTCACCGCTTTTTGTGGCTGAGCCCTACAAGATGCTCAGGGAGGCCACACGCGAGCCTATTGTTCCAGCGGAGCGTACCCGTTGGATAACGAAAAGAAATGCGCAAACTATTTGCCGTAGCACCTGCATCACACAGAGCTGCACGTATTTGACATTCCTTGTTGCTCATTTCTATTTTGTACATATGCCTTGCGACAAGCAGGGTTTCGAAACGGAATGTTTTTCGTTATGGTTTTAGTTTCATTCCACAGAAGTAAGGCGGCAAGTTATCATTCCGGTTCTGCTCCGGAACGAAAAAAAAAAAAAAAAGAAAAATGATCCGTAATGGTTCATCACGGTTTTGCATGGTTCGCACGCGAAAAAATTTCGAAGCAAAGTAACGATGTAGTGTTTTGTTTCCTCGTTAAGTGAATTATGAATTCTGAGATCACGCTCAGCGCCTTGAGTCAAGGCACTGAGCATGATCTCAGAAGCAGCACGTCAGCGAGTGTACTCGTCGAAATGCGAGACCGCTGTTCCGATAAAACGAACTTAAACGAACGTTTAAACTTCGGTAACAAAGCTTTGTACCCGTAGAAAACGAAACCATAAGCTCTTGAGCGCGCAAGCCCTTGATTCTTCTACGATGCCGGTCTGCTAGTGCACCGAGCGGCAGGTTTACGTTAGTGAACGCTCGACCGGCTATCTCTCGCACTATCCCTGCCTGAAATACGCGCTAACGCTGACGTTGCCAGAGGTCGGTTGTTTCGGATTGCCGACTTTCCGGGAACCTTGAATAGAAAACGGATAAAAGATATCTGCGTTTCGGTTGCGTTTACGTTACAGCCAAAAATATAGTATTTTTTTGTTGTTGTTTTTGTTCCGTTCCGACACCCTAGCGACAAGTCCCCCGAATAAAGAAAACAAATGACTAGCCTGGTCGGCTTTGAATAGTAGCCTTGTGCAGTACGAAAATAAATTAGGCAGCGACACTTAAGACTTCTTACGTATCTAATAAAGGGAAAATTGATCTCATTTTTCCTTTATTAATTACTTCTCTCCACCTCCACCTTGCGGCTTTCCGCAGAACTGTTCGTCAGACTTCTAATAACGTGTGGGAATTCGACAGCATTATACCAGCAAGAATCAGATGTATGCATTAAGAGACAAAGCCGGCAATATCGTTACTAATATGGATGAGATAATTCAAGTGGCTGAAGAGTTCTATAGAGATTTATACAGTACCAGTAGCACCCACGACGATAATGTGAGAGAGAATAGTCTAGACGAATTTGAAATCCCACAAGTAACGCCGGAAGAAGTAAAGAACGCATTGGGAGCTATGCAAAGGGGGAAGGCAGCTGGGGAGGATCAGGTAACAGCAGATTTGTTGAAAGATGGTGGGAACATTGTTCTAGAAAGACTGGCCACCCTATATACACAATGCCTCATAACCTCAAGCGTGCCGGAATCTTGGAAGAACGCTAACATAATCCTAATCCATAAGAAAGGGGACGCCAAAGACTTGAAAAATTATTAACCGATCAGCTTACTGTCCGTTGCCTACAAAGTATTTGCTAAGGTAATCGCAAATAGAATCAGGAACACCTTAGACTTCTGTCAACCAAAGGACCAGGCAGGATTCCGTAAAGGCTACTCAACAATAGACCATATTCACACTATCAATCAGGTGATAGAGAAATGTGCGGAATATAACCAACCCTTATATATAGCCTTCATTGATTACGAAAAAGCATTTGATTCAGTCGAAACCTCAGCAGTCATGAAGGCATTACGGAATCAGGGTGTAGATGAGCCATATGTAAAGATACTGGAAGCTATCTATAGCGGTTCCACAGCCACCGTAATCCTCCACAAAGAAAGCAACAAAATCCCAATAAAGAAAGGCGTCAGACAGGGAGACACGATCTCTCCAATGCTATTCACAGCGTGTTTACAAGAGGTATTCAGAGACTTGGAGTGGGAAGAATTGGGGATAAAAGTTGATGGAGAATATCTTAGCAACTTGAGATTCGCTGATGATATTGCCTTGCTTAGTAACTCAGGAGACCAATTGCAATGCATGCTCACTGACCTGGAGAGGCAAAGCAGAAGGGTAGGTCTGAAAATTAATCTGCAGAAAACTAAACTAATGTTTAACAGCCTACGATAGTTTAACAGCAGTTTACGATAGGTAGCGAGGCACTGGAAGGGATAAAGGAATACATCTACTTAGGACAGGTAGTGACCGCGGATCCGGATCATGAGACTGAAATAATCAGAAGAATAAGAATGGGCTGGGGTGCGTTTGGCAGGCATTCTCAGATCATGAACAGCAGGTTGCCATTATCCCTCAAGAGAAAAGTGTATAACAGCTGTGTCTTGCCAGTACTCACGTATGGGGCAGAAACTTGGAGGCTGACGAAAAGAGTTCTGCTTAAATTGAGGACGACGCAACAAGCTATGGAAAGAAGAATGATGGGTGTAATGTTAAGGGATAAAAAAAGAGCACATTGGGTGAGGGAACAAATGCGCGTTAATGACATCTTAGTTGAAATCAAGAAAAAGAAATGGGCATGGGCAGGACATGTAATGAAGAGTGAAGATAACCGATGGTCATTAAGGGTTACGGACTGGATTCCAAGGGAAGGGAAGCGTAGCAGGGGGCGTCAGAAGGTTAGGTGGGCGGATGAGATTAAGAAGTTTGCAGGGACAACATGGTCACAATTAGTACATGACCGGGGTAGTTGGAGAAGTATGGGAGAGGCCTTTGCCCTGCAGTGGACGTAACCAGGCTGATCATGATGACGATACCGTTTGTGGACCTCGTAACGCCACGAACGCGCTCTTGAATGTTATACACTCATGACGTGGCGCTACCTCCACCCTACTGGCATGCGCCGTCACGTGCCCAATGACGCACGCACTGGGCCATACCTTTAGTCAGCCAGACGGCTGCGACGTGACGCGTGCAGTGACGCACGCACTATAGGCACACCTTTAGTGAGCCAGAACCGTGGAGCCGCCGTAGCGTCGGGGAAACGTGCATCTTCTTGCACCCCGAAGAGTTGGGTTCGATTTCCAAGCACACCGAAATTTACCAAATTTTCTTTTCAAAGCCAGTAATTTACTTCGTTTACGGGAACCTTCCTGAGAAATTTGACGTCAATTGGAGCATTTCTGACGTGTTTTTACTCTTTGCGCCGTCGGCATTTTTTGGTACCATTTTTCGGTCACGCCGACAGATTATATATATATATATATATATATATATACATATATATATATATATTACGTTATATGGCCTGGTACCATATAATGCTCCTCAAAAAGTGCGGCTCTTACACGGGGCTATAGACAAGAACGGCACCGAGAGCGGCGCTGCTGCGCCGGCGTTGAGAGCGCCGCATGCGAAGCAAAATTCTATTAGCGGGTGGTACCCCTCTCCCATCTCTCGTTCGCGCCGCCTTGATTGCCTCCTGCACTGCGCGTGTTTGGGCACGTTTCGCGCCGCGCGCGGTGTGTGCCTACGTGTGTGCGCGTGAAGGGCGGTGTACAGTCTGTTTCACATTTAGGGGAAAACTCGGAGCGCATTGCATCGCGATGCGGCGAGCGCTTGAGTCAGGCGGCGGCAGCAGCTCGCGCAGGTGCTCAAGGGGCGGGATCTTGAACGGCGTCGTCTGCAACGGCGGCGCGCGCTGGCCGCATTGTTGCTAAACGTTCTACTATCAGTTGCAGGGCGCCGATCTCATCGTTACGGCGTGAAATGAGCCGGTATTCTTTACTATGCGTTATGCGACGCCAACTGATATGCCTCGAAGGTAAGTTCATCGCTGCAGGGCAGTCATAGACGACGTACTGATTCCATACATTCTTGACGACCCGTTTCTGGAAGGCGACTATATATTCTAACACGATAGGTCGCCGATCCACACTGCTCGTGTGGTGCAACAACTGCTAGAAGAGCTCACAGTCACTCTCTTGGAGTGGCCGCCTCAATCCCCGGGCGCCAACATCATTTAAAATGTCTGGGGCTCGTTGAAAGTTTCGCTGGCGCACCATCCCCTCTATCAGTCGCCCGAGGATAGGCTTCGATCCACCATCGTCAGCGACTGAGACGTGCTGCGAATGAACACATCCCTGATCAAGTCATTCTGCACTTCACTTCCTTCCAGGATGAGCGCTGTCATCGCTGCCGCTGGGGACATGACGAGATACTGAAGTTCCGTGCGTGACGTGTCCAATTCCCCGCCGGCGGGCAGAGTCTGTCTGGTGTAGCGAATGATTGTCGAGAAAAATCATTTCCAGCTCATTGTCTGAACCTAAAACATTCATTTAATCGTATCCATTTGTTTCATCGTGTTCGACTCCCATAGTTATCATTGTTGAGTGCTTTGTTTTCCTTTCGAGTCAAACAAAGACTGAAGATGTTGCGCGCACATCTTAGTGCGTCTTGTCGCTGCTTATTACGGTAGCACACACAGTGAAGAAATATACGTGCACTGCCCCTGACAGTAGCACGCTTCCCGACAATGCGGCCAGCGCGCGCCGCCGTAGCAGACGACGCAGATCACGACTCCGCCCCTCGAGCGTCTGCGCCTGCTCGAGCTGCTGCCACCGCACGACTCCATTGCTTGCCGCATCGCGATGCAATACGTTCCGAGTTTTCCCCTAAGTGTGAAACAGACTGTACACGCTTCTATTTGCCTTTAAGAAGATCGGTACGCTTGACGATTGTTTTTATGGCTGCAATGCGGCGAAAGGGCAGCGTCTGCTTAACCATGTAAGTGATGCTGAGCAGGTGATTGGAAACGACATCGTATGTACCGCCGGAAAAATCGTCAGCACATACAATGCGGCACATACATACGGCACATACGAGCTAAAGTCATTTTTGCAGTTTCTCACAATATGTTTGCTACAAATCCGTGTTGTCTCTGATGGCGACAACGGTCTTCCATCGACACTGTGCGGAAATAAACAAAATATATCGATGACTTAAATGATATTGCGCGACAAAAAACGACACGGACGTGAGAGACGACACACCAAGCGCATGTCGTCGACACACCAAGCGCTTGGTGTGTCGTCTCTCACGTCCGTGTCGTTTTTTGTAGCGCAATATCATTTAAGTAATGGATTACCAACTTGCCCTGAATGCTGCTCTCAAAAATATATCGCTGCATAGCACAAGTATGACATGCGAACACAACTTTAACTAGTGCGTCCCCTACAATATGGAATAGAAGCAGCAGTGTAGACAGCTTGGCCATTTTTTAACAGTGCTCAAGAGACGGAAGTTGAAAGCATTAGTAATCATTCCTGCTTCAGCAATGCCGGCGCGACCAAGACGCCGGCGTGTATCGTCCAGCAACTCGATCGATCGGTGCAGTGGTGAAGCGGGAATGAACTCGGGTCATGCTCAATGCATCGTGCACATATTCAATTTCTCGGCACGCGTGAACTTCGGCCACTGCTAGCGCATACAACAGAAGTGGTTTCCATTCTTGGGCAGCGCACACATAAACGAAACACGAGAAAGAAGACAGGACAAGCGCTCGTCGAACAACTTAAAGTTTTTATATGAATAAAAGGATTATGTACCGAGTATTATTAAATTCATGTGGGTTACATATAAAAACCGTCATACACTCAGGAGTGATCAATGAACGAGCTCGCTTCGTTTTCCAGTTGTTTACTTCGCTCGGCGCACCGCAGTAATCCATGTGTGTCGTCTGCTTATTTCGTACCATTTTCTTGTGAATCGGCAGAATTTCACTGGCGGCATCAACCCTTTCGCGCGTGCCTCATAATCAGAAAGTGGTTTTGGCACGTAAAACCCCATAATTTTTTTTTTTTTAACCCTTTCGTGTTTACATTGCTGTCGTGACAGTTAACAACACAATAATAATTTCCGGTCATCCGAAGAGGCGCCGTCGCAAACAAGAGACGTTTCGCGCGCAGCGCGAACTGAACGCGGGCGCGACCGAGGGAAGCGGCGGCGGAAACCTACACCCGTTGGAGATGAAATCGTTCCGCCAGGGGAGAAACGAGCGCTGGCGTCTAGGATGAAACTTGGCGTGCGGTCGTCTATACACACGTTAGTTATATATATATACATATATATATATATATATATATATATATATATATATATAATGTATACACATACGTCGTCAGCGCACCTGGCGCCGCCGCCTGCAGCACTTTGGTTGCGTCATCAATGCTCCTTGCGCCGTTCGCTTCGGTTCGTGCGGCCGCGGCGCTATCGTTTGCACTCGCCGGACCAAGCTTCAGAACATTGATAATGACACCGGCACAATGACATGGCATAATGACACAAGGGGCACAATGCTTACGCATACTTAGACAACTGCCAGTGGCGCGAATCATCTTTATTTTTAATATTAGTTGTCAAGTGGGGGGTGTGGCCCTTACACGGATTTATACGGTAAGAATCTTCCTTCGTGTATTGTCTTATACTTCGCTATCATTAATATTGCTTCGCCTTTGCGCCAAAACTGCAGCCTCTTTCTTGCTTTTTTTTTTGTTTTCCTTTTTGTAACAATGAGTCCGAATGTAAGCGCTGCTGCGCATGAGTACTATTTATTATATCGCGTGAATCCGGCTTGGCCTCATTTCGGCTACTGAGTGTATTATACATATTTTTGACCTCTGCTTGCTAGTGGCGATGTTTCCATCCCTAATAAATTTTGTGAATTATTAGAAATCTTCCTTTTTCATGAATCGTTAGCATTGTCTACCGGAAAGAGACGCAGTGCTGAGACATCGTTCGCGTGCATTTCACACGCCGTTGATAAGACTCTGCCGAAGTGGTCACTGAAGTGTGCAAGTTTTTTTCAGGGTCGAAAAAAAAAAAAGCACGCAAAGTAATTCGAAGCTAGGGGAACGTACAACATATTCATTCTCTAGGCATAGGCTATCCATACCCTTAGAAGTAATTATTAGTTGGCTACCTCCTTCCCTTTAAAACATATAATAAACTTTGTTCTGTGTATATATTTAAATCTATTATCTGTACATGGTGTTCGCAGTGGAAATTAAAAAAAATATGAAGTAGAAGAATACGCATGAGGTAGCCGCCGCTGGTGCCTTTAATGCCTTTTTCCTCCTATTATATGGATTTGCAGAAATGTAGGTAAAGTGCACGTCCGCGCCAACAATGACGCAGTAAACTTTTAGACACCATAAAATTTAAAAGTGAAAAGGTAGAGGCAACCCAAAAACCTCAAATGGTGTGGGTAAGAGAACTCGATCTGGTAACGGCAATTTGGGGGACCCCCTGAGTCGGCGCCTATGGAACAAATAATTATAATAAAGCAAGACAGCAGTTGAAGGGGGAGGTTAGAAGTTGGAATAATAGAAAAGCTAATAGTGACGGAAACTCGAGAAAAAGGTGCCGTTCTTTTTTTCTTTTAACTCGCAGGGACCACTCCTTTGCACGCGCTCGACGGGGTGAGCGCGTTGCGCATCGATCGCGCCGTGGTCTGTCATGTGCGCGGCAACGCTTCATTCGATGCGCCTCCTCCGTTCGCCTTTGAAGTGGCATCATGCACGGGGCGAGAGGTTCGCTTGACGTTCCTGCGTCCTTCTCGAATATGGCGTGCCATAAAATTCGGCGGCGACGATCGGGACAACTCTGTCGGTTGGGTGTACCGTTTCTGAACCGACTGCAGTTTCTTTCAGTTTGTTTCGCTTAACTCCATCAATCTAGGCTAGGGCGACATCCTCTGGCGGCTGGTGTTGAGCTCTGACTCGGTATTGCGTTGGTCTTATAATCAGATGAAAATCGCCCCGCTTGGAGATACCTTGCGAGAAGTCGTGCGATGAGGTGATGTGTGCGTCATCGTCCCTCCACGACACTGAGTTTGCGCATGATTACACTTGGCGTAAAGGAGAGAGAGGGGGATTCGAAATTCTTGACCATAAAGCAAGTGCGGCGTGGTTACTTTAGCGTAGCTCACTTCTTCCTTGGTTTGATCTCTGATTAGATTAGCATTAAGGAAAAAAAAGAAACCTTGGTGCCCTTCCACTCTGAAGAAGGATGACCAGCAAAGCTGTGTACGTGGCCCCTTAATGGCGAACTGCAACTCCGCCGCGGGTCGGCCCGGCATTGCACTGTCTTCGGGATCCGCCCACGTATCGGGGGGGGGGGGGGGGGGGGGCAGGGTCACATTTACCGCCTTTGACGGTTTGCCACCATTCGTCATTGCGTATCGAACTTGCCATGCCTCCGGCTTATCGCTCGTCTCGCGCTGATCATCGACGCAAGGTTAGATGCACTTTCTGCAAGTTTTTTTTTCTTATTCCTTCATACCACACACATCTAACGATTGGTACCACCTTCCCGTCAACATTGTATCTATTCCTGATCACTATCTTTTTTTTGTCCTTCTTTATCTACGCACCTTCACTGTGATAACTCTGCCTGTTCATTTGATGTACCCCCCCCCCCCCCCCCCTTTCTTTTTACGCGTTGCAATGGCTGCAGTTTGCGCGATATTTATTTTGTATTTTATGATTTGCTGTTAATGTTGCCTAACATACCGTGTTCCTTAATTTATTTTGTTTCACATTCATATATGTGACCCACTCCCCTCGACTACAATGCATCGGCGCTTGACGGTATCTGAAATAAATAATTAAATAAATAAATAAGTGCTACTTCCCCGTCACACCCGCGCTGCACTTGCACCAACTAAATCTAGGTAACCTTAGAACAACTCGCGGTTTTCCGCTAAACGCAAAACAGTCTCTGGAAAGGCGCTGCCTAGCATGAAAAAGGAACATCTTGTCCCGTCTTTTCGTGCCGTCCCCAAGTATTCCCTTAGGTTTATACCAATACCAACAAGCTCAGTTTTCAACCCTTGAACTTTCGTCGCAAGAGAGAGAGGGAAGGTAGGAGAGAAAAGTCTCCCGTCTAGGCAAACGGAGAAAGAGTGCTGGCAGTGCTGTTCACATTTTCCGTGGAGTCTGTACAGTTCGGTCTCGCCAAAGCCACTACGCCACCATGATGTCGTACACTTGCCGAACAACTGCAGCATGCCGACGCAGTGGCAGTGTTTGATGACGCATCGTTGCAGTATTTCGGTTCTCGGGTGTTCGGAATTTGCTTGCCTTTCTTTAGTTATTTGTCACTTCAGTCTGCCTTTTTTCTTTGTGCTAGCTCCCTTGGTCTTTCGTGCTGCAAACAGAAGGCGTACTGGTCAAGGGCAAACAAGGGAAGCCCCTACGAAGTCAGTTTCCTTGACGAAACGTTGGCACCTGTCCATGCTGTGGCTTCCCTAAGGCTCCTTTTTCCTGGAGTTTCTTTGTCTAGACATCACACGTGTAATTCCCTGTGCTCAAGGGCCTACATAACGTAAGGATTCCTTTAGTGCGATTCTGTGCCTTTCTTCACAACCACCGCTCACGCGGCCGGCCGATCTCGATGATGAAAGTGGACACAGCGCCACTCGGGCTGCTGACGAATCGCGAAAAGGAATAGCATTGAAGTAGAATTGTCACACTGTCCCGGCAAAGTTTTCGTACGTTAATGTCGACGGTTCCGCTGTATGCTGTCCGTGTAGTTTCTGATATCGTCTGTTTCCGCCTCCACTTTCGTTTCATTTTTCTTTCCAATTCACACTCAATCTCGCCTTCGTGGGCTACAATTATAGCTTGCACTCGTGCTTTGCAAAAAATTAGTAAAGGCAAGGCGCAGAAGACCAGGACTCAAGAACAACACAGACGACAGGACCGGTCCTGTCGTTTGTGTTCTTCTGGAGTCCTGGTCTTCTGCGCCTTGCCTTTACTAAGCCAAGCGTGAACCAACTAGCCCAAGCAAGAGTTTTACTGCAAAGAATATGGTAATTTAAAGCGACACTAAAGGTAAAAATGATTTGAGCTGTCTTGTTAAGTTACCATTGCACGATACAAAAAAAAAAAAAAAATCACTCTTACCGCGAGGAGACGTTTGACACGTCAGAAAAGACGGGTGACGCCGCCGCCTTGAAATTCATGCACCTGTCCACCCTGACGTCCCGGATTTTGATGCCGTCTACTTCCTCAGTTCCAGTTAAGCCTTTATCGGTGAAAATTAAGAGGAAGCTTTAGCTCGGGCCCAACTCCGACGCGGCCTATTCAAATACAAGTAAAACGCAAAAACGTTTTTCTGAGATAACGTATTGACCTATTTTAATTAAGTTTGTTGCGTATGAGAAAGTTAAATTCTAGTGACTGTTGGAAGTATTATTTCGATTTAGGGCATACATGTGGTAAAAAAGATTTTCAGAAATTCGAGTTTGAAAAATAGAACGCAGTTTACAAATTAATAGCTCTGCATCGAGAACAGATATCGCGGTTCTGTGAACGACATCCACTAGATCATTGAAAGCGGACAAATTTGGTATGTTATTTGATATCTTACGTGAATTTTTTGCGTTATGTACAAGTGTTCTGCAAAAGCTGTATTTCCATATTACTAAATTTTTGAGATTCGTGTGTAACGTGTCAATTTTGTCTGCTATTAGATGCAATTCAAATCATTGTGATATGAGTTGTAAACTTGATAGTTTCGTTTTCAGAAAATTTTATATTTTTGCCACTTTTTCATAAAATATTGGCGACCTAAATAAAAAATTCGAAACCGGCAGTCACTAGATATTAAGTTTTTCTTTTAAATGCAACAAGCCTTGTCAAATTTGGTGCAGTGGCTGCCGAGAAAAACGAGTTCTCCTTTTACATGTATTTATATAGCAGCACCCGAGCTAAAGCTTCTTCTTAAGATGGACTACATTGTATTCTAAAAAAGCTAAAGAGTCAACATGGAATGTTTCGAAACTGTTACTGAACCACAACGCCCAGAACGAAAAAAAAATTTCATGACGTCACGCTGACGTATCGGCCCTGTGGTTTTGACACAAAATTAAAAAACGAGACTTTCAAATATTCAAGCTACTACAGCGAAATAATCGAAAGCGGAGTTCTTCAAGAATACTTTATTAGTCGAAATTGATTCTGTTTGTCACTTTAGCGTGCCTCTAAATAAGTAAAATATGGAGTCACATGTGCCGTTTTCCCAGGTCGTGCACAGCCGGCGCCGGCAGCGCGGATCAAGCATGCAGCCCGCAGCCGCAGAGCTGCCCGTCGCGCTCGTCGCGGTGCTACGGGCCGTCGATGACGTCATCGCCTCTCGGGCTCGTCGGCAGCGTCGCCCCGACGCTGCGCTTCCGGTCGGCCTCATGCGGCGGAGCTGGTGGCGGCGCACAGGCCGGCCCGGGCACGATCGGCCGGAAGCAGGTATACTAATGAGCGCGATGGCGTTAATCGCATTCCCATGCCGCGCGAACTCGTGCGAGAAGTGCCCTTGTCTAAACTTGGCTCTGGCCCCCTCATTCACAGAGCGGGCCTCCCAGCTCGAAGCTCTATCGAGTGACGGGCAACGCCAGTATTAACGCTCCTCTACGAATCCTGCGATGAGGGCTTGCCTGAGGAACTGCCCGCGCCGCTTTGGTGTCCGCGAGCAAATGCCGGGTGTACTTGATCGCTTACAGCTCGTTGGCTCAGCTCGCCGACCCCTTTAGTGGAGGGGTGCCGCGACGTCCAGGCACTGAGTAAAAATTTTATTTCTGGATATGGTATACCTACATCACGTCCCCGTACGTATAGACATGCGATAGTTCTTGAGTCGAGGTTGACTGGATTGTTTGTAGAGTGGAGGACACTTCTATAGACCGTTTCTGTAGCTTGTCTGCGGACCACAGGGACGAGCGCCCGCACACTGCTAGTAGGAATGGAGGCGGCTGGTCAGCTGCTGCCTTCTGTCAGCGTTTATATGCTGTGTAGCAAGCAGATGACTGTGAAAGGCGAGTCGTTTTGAACAGTGCCATCTGCTTCGCGGAATTTATATGAGCGCGACTTGTGCAAGCGTTGCTTTCCTTTGTTTGATCAAACAATCCAGAATGGCTGCTTGGGGGGTTTGACGGCTTCACGATATAGCTGGTATGAAATGAACGTCAGAACTGCTCTAGCGCAGGAATTCCGTTACCTACAATAAGCCGTGAACGTTTAGTCATTACCTTTCGTGTTTAGGAACCACGGATTATTGCGATTCGGCAAGCGTCACCTGAAAATAGCTGCTCGTGCGCCTGAACCTCACCACAAGAGGATATTTGAGTGTTTATTCTCGAGCAGGCTAATGATACTTAACTCGAAGCGTAAGCTGATTCGTGTTATTATTATTGTTCTTAACGGAGACATCCTGTTCCCTGAGAGGATGCATGGACATATCGTTTGGTGGTCGCATCGCAGCTCCTTTTTCGCGACGTTAGCACGGTTCACTCGTGGCACTACCTCACGCGCGTCAATATTCGTGTTCAGTGCTTGGCGGAGCCTCGCCCTTTCTTTCATCCTCGGTAACCACGGCGGGCTAAGGTAATTCGATGCGCTCCCCTAGGGGAGAGGGAATGCATCGAGACACCCTACGGTGGGCTCCCCCGACGCGCCCCCTTCTTGTCGACAGGCAAACGCAGCATCGGAGCGTCGGTTCTCGTTAACTCGATCGTCTCGACTAAACATTTGGGACTTCCCTCATGACGGCCCGCGTGTGTGCATTCGAGGAGGTCGTCGGCGTCGATGTCGTCCTTGGGCGTCGATGTCGTCCTTGGGCGTCGATGTCGTCCGTGGGCTGCACGAAGGGAATCGAAGAGGAGAACAGGAGAGGACAGGAATCGGGAGCTGGACGGAACACAGGATTGTAAGGAAGAAATTACTGGTCGAATTTGCGTTATCGCGTCCAGAGACCCTATCCTTCAAGCGCTTGCTCTTGACGTTCTTTATTATTTTTATCTATCGTTCGGTGCGTCTATTCGCCCTGTTCATTTGGTGAATATAGCGACGTTAGCCCACTACCGTAATTGATTACGCGTACCTTTTTCTTTAATTTAGTTCTGTTTCATGCCTGTATCGCGATAATTTGCCTGTATTTGTTAGGTATGAATGCTAACCTTGCCGTACTTACACCGTCTTTTGTTTTAAATCGTCTTTAACTTCTGCCGTTGTAGTAAACACGCCCTCGCCATATGAAGTGTCATCTAGTGTCTCTATGGCATCCACATTAAATAATGAACAAATAAAGTAAACAATGGTGGTTTGACTGCTGTTACAAAGTCATAAATTACGCTAAATACAAGGGGCATATGGACAAACACACACCCGGTGTTTTAACATTTCCGAACACTACGGGTAAGACTAAACGTTTGTAGCTTCGCAACACGAAAACAAAAAGAAATGGTTTAGAGTTCCCTGAAGCTAAAGAAAAAGGAGAAAAACAAAAAAGAGCCGGTGCTTGACTGCACGCCTTGTTAAACACGGACGCGGCGCGTGAGGATCACGTAACGTTGTAGTTCAGGTATCAGCTAATTAGTGTTCGAAAAGAAAAATAGCGCGCGTTTTGGTGATTATTTTACCGGATTTCTTTTTTAGTAGGTGACAATTGTGCTAGGTAGGCCAGAATGAAGCGCGAACAGGTGAGGGCCAACTGGAGCACGCGTCATTGCAATTTCCACATTCGCCCGTGTGTGCAACACACTGGCGTGGTTCATTCACAGACGCTGGATTTTGGGGTTACGGCACGTTTAGGGCCGGCCGGTTTTACTCCGCAAGAGGTGTAGTTTCGAGCAATTACGTGTTCCATTTTGTTTCTTATGCCCTCTCCCGTTTTCATTCCGCCCTTCTTGCGTACGCCACTGAGGTTTAACTCCTACCTAGTTTCGCCATCTCCCGCAATCCTGTAGATTGACATCCTGAATCTTTAATTTCCGTTCCGGCGTTAAAACAATTTCGCTGCCTCTGTAGCTTTCATCCCTTTTTCCAACATTTGTTTCGGAATGTACCGATATTATTTTTATATTTAGCTCATTATAAATGTCAATGACGTAGATATGAAATGGGCTGAACAGATAGCGGTAGTTTTCTCGCCTTCTGGTGTTCTGCCTTGCCTTTTTCATTTATTTATTATTATTATTATTATTATTATTATTATTATTATTATTATTATTATTATTATTATTTTGCGACTGCCGCTGCAAGAATGTTGGCCTGGCCGCTCGATGCCCTGCATGGCGCGCACAAATGATCCTTGCCCTCTCCCATACGGGACGCCTGTGCTGATGACAGTAGCCGGTTCCTTGTCATCGTTTATTTGTGTACAGGCACACTGAAATTTACCGGGGGCAAACATTAGCCCAAAGGCTTGGTTCACCTTTGTGTTCTAGCATCAGCGACGAGACTCATGTCTAACGCTTGTGTTTAATCACGTGAAACTGCTTTGCTGCACATAATGGCGATGCGAATGACCAGACGGGTCGCCATTATACATTTAGGGGCGTTAAATTCTTCACACTGTGCGCTGGCGTGTCGCGGCAGACAGCTGGCCTAGCTTCCCAGTCCCATTTTTTTTTTCGCTTTTTTTTGCTTTTTTTTCCCACAAGATTAGTCAGCCTTAAAGATGGCTGGTAGTATCATTGATAGCTGAAACAACGAATCTGGTTGGTCAACACTAGCGACCTAGTGTTGACCAGTCCCGTTCTATATATATATATATATATATATATATATATATATATATATATATATATATATATATATATATATATATATATATATATATATATAATGTGACGATGTTAATTGGACTCGTCGAGTGACAGCCAGAAACACAGCGGCAGCAACGATAGCTCAGCTGGATTGGCCAAACTGACCGCGCGAGACGCAATTTTTTCCACTTAGACACCCCTAATGCCAACGCATTAAAAAGGGGCTTTTTAGTCGCCGATTCGCCCGTCGCACCTGGAGCGCACTTGTCTCATTGAAATGGGACCACGTCAACGATGGCACTGTCACCTGTCCAGCCCTTCACCCCGGCATCGGGCGCCTGCCTCGAATGCTGCGTTGATTATGCAGTGACGTGCTCGTTGTGATGCGGGCACCACGCGCAGCGGTGCTGTTCTGTGTGTGTTTGGATCGGTCGCGCTTGGAAGCGCTCGGCTAGTTCAGCCGGGCACAGCCCTCAAACGCAAAGGAAGGAGCAAGCCGACTCGGGCGCATGCGTGCCGACTTGGTTCCGAGCGCCCGGCGAACAACGCTTCCGCGTGGATTTTGTTTCCCCTTTATATTCCTTCATTGCGCGTTCCTTGTTTTCCTTCGCCGCCTCCCCTTCGTACGCCGAGCCACGATGTCGACGACGACGTCGGTCCCACCCTAGCGGCGGCGCGCGCTCGCGCGCGCGTAGCAGCGAAGCAGACGACAGCTCTCTGCCGCCGCTTGCTTGACCGCGCTTGCTCGCAGCGCGCCGGCCCTTCTCTCGTCTATCGATTCGCGCTTGTCGACTTGGTGGTGGTGGTCCGGGCGCTGCAACGGCGAGCGCATGCAGTAAGGGCAAGGCCTTGTCGTACGCCGCCTCAGCGCAGCTAATTCGTGCGCGAACCGGCCTCTCGTCAACTGTGCTGCTTGCTTGCGTCGTCGCTGCTGCCGCCGCCGCCGACGTCGTGTCGCGACCGGACTCTCGGGCGGCCAGCCCCGTCGTGCTTGGGAAGAGGAGGTCAAGCGTTTTTTGAAAGCCTCGTCGTGAGCAGACGACGCGCTACTACGCCGCTCTCCCTCCGTGTGCGGAGCGATCTTGGTGCGGATGGCGAAAATGACAGGTGAGAGAAACGTCCAGGCAGAGATTTTATTATGGACAATGGCTGAGGGGGCCCCTTTGATTAGATTGTTTCCTTCATGGGGTGGACTTGAGCCTCGAATCCCAAGGGCGGCGAAGTGGGAACACCGTGGCATTTGCCTGGATGCGACAACACGTCGTCGCGCCGACGTTTGTATGGAGGGAGAAACGGCTGTTTGCTAAACTGCGCCGCGTGCAGTCGCCGCTACGTTGTGCTGCTGGACTTCATATATTTCGTACGCGTAATAGGGCGAACTTGTCTGCACGTTCGGGAGCTTCGCGGTTCTTTCTCGAGATCTGCGGGCGGTAATTACTTGGCAGCGGCCGCGTGTGATGTTTCGTACACTGTCTGCGGTCTCGGTTCCTTCGCACCAAGGGTGTCTCGCACCACAACCGATGGTCCCTTAATTTGGTGCTCGAAAGGACTCGAAATCTAACCGCCACCCGTGTTCTTAGTTCCTACCACTTTGTCCCCTCCCTCCTCCAATTCTTTTTCTCCTTAATTTCGTTCACAGCCCTCCTTTGGGGTTCGTACCGCTGCACCTGGACGTCTTCGCACGCGCCGGTGGTCGCTCGACGTCAATACTGCGTCGCCTACGCTGCGCGCCGGTTCATTCATTATGCGTCAGCGGGATCGTTGCCCGGTCTGGTCCCCCCCCCCCCCCCCCCCATTCACCCAAATAATTTCTGTATAATATTACGCGACCTCTTCCGGCTGTCCCTCTCATCCGGAGTGCGATTTTCGCTCTTTCTAGCGTCTCTCGACTGACGTTCACGAACCGTCGTGTGTTGCAATCGCTCGCTATGGAATTGTCGCACCCACCCACTCGGCCACCGCCGCTCGCTCTTCTGCTGGTGGGCGACGGGCCGCGCCTTCCGATACGCGGTGTATGGATCTCTCGGTGCGACCTTGATTGGCACACGTGATGTGCTTGAACGAGTGGGACGGTTTAGCTAGCCGTCCACTTGCATGTGGGTCCACAATCTCGCGAGTTGTAGGCTGTTGCCTTCCTGTCATCGAACTTGTTCCCACTTTAGACCGTTCGGCTGACTGCTTAGCGGAGGTGTCATACATCTTCCAAGCAATAACATATTTAGGACCACCGTAGTTTCGCTTGTGGTGTAACCGTGTTAAAATTTAGCAATTGAACACCAATATAGGCAAAAATCATTAAATATTTTTGTACATTCCTAAGTAAACATTACTCAACTGCACAGCATGTGAGAGGTAAGGTAAGCAAGAGGTAAGGTGTTACCACAGGGTACAACCACAGGAATGAAAACAATGGTGCCGAGTAACTGCACATGACCCAGCACTTCTGCAAGCAATATGGTTGTTAGCCGTGCTCGTTGGTACGACAATGCAATGTGCTAAACAGCGCAAGAACAGCACTAAGACAGGAACACTGCCTGTGTCCTCCATTTCTCCCATCATATAGTCGCATTTTTGTGCAGGTTACCCTATTGTGTCATCTGTAAGGTTAATTGAGAAAGCTGTCTGTTACCAGGATAAGAAAAAGATGAACACAACTTCACAATGCTACACAGTTGTCTCGGTGAGGCAGACATGTCAAGCTCCACCAAGGGAGCTCGAGCCAACTTTAGCCTATTCCCCACAAACACTTCTTCCGCGTAGAAAATATGCAGACACTCTAAAACAGAAGCATCTTTATTAAGTGAGTGCAAGGTTACGTGCAACACTTCTCTTCATGCTCCCTAAGAAGGCACTCTCCTTTGCACTGAAAATATTGCTTACTGTAGAAAATATGGAACAAATGTAAGTATAGCTGTGTATTTTTTGGTTGAGTTGACTTTGACAGCAAGCAACAGACACTTGTCAGCTGCCACTTAAGCACTAGTCATTTGCATGAGTGTTTCCCACGTGCAGGTTCTAGTAGCAATACTGCCGCTGACATTCGGGCAAATCAGATATTACAAAGTACTACCAGATATAAAATTCTTGATTCATTTACAGATCTAATGGCAATCACTGTTTGAGTCATATTTGAAATAACAAATATTCACATACCTCTACATTTCAAGATTTTTGAAATAGTGGACTGTATAGATCTGGCGACCTCTGAAGCTCGGAGCGCAATTGTTATCTCGCTCATTAAATTTATGAAGGTAGTGGTATCGTCATGACTGTTCGTGAGTTTCCCATGTGAAGAACTGCTGTGTTGTGGGGCAGGCAAGGATATTTGCTATGCTCTCAGAATGTTGTAGCACTACTTGGATTTGAAACTTGCATTTGGGTTATAGAGTATGGCATGTTTGTACTGGCAAAGCTATGTGCCAAGAGTCATGAATGGCTTTTACAGTAGCCATGACAATACAGAAATCGGTTCCCTAGTAGTTAAAGCGACATGGTAAAAGGCTCTAGTTGATTGGCAGGACAGGGCATTATGCACTGGGCTGCCAAAGTCATTGGAAAAACTGCCTATTTATCATCAGCTTCACATTTTAAAACACCACTGCATCCCTTAATTTACTGTTTCACTCAAGAATATATATTAAATATTTAGCATTTTATGCATATGACATTAATCAGACTATGAATGTGCAGACAATTCCATATCTTTGAGCACGTGCCATTTTTAGGCTAAAAAGTAGAAGTGTGTAAATGTAATAAATTTTGGACATGAATCGAATAGTCTTCACTATTTGATTCATATTCAATTCCAGAATCAACTATTTGAAGTTATCTAGTATTTGTTTCTGCTCATATACAAGAGACCAACATTTATTGAAGTCTTAAGTGCGAGATTCAATATTCAAACATCGTTTTTCTTGAATATTCAATTAAGAAATTTCACTGTTTGATCACTGCTGTTGCAAAAAGAATTCTGCCGGGAGGAAAAACTGGCTGCCCTTGTTAGCTTGTATCCAGATCCTCCCAGTGACTTGCTCATGATCAGTTTCAACAATTGTAAAAGTGTTTAAGAGGGTCCCTCTATCAGAAATTGAGCAGCTGTTTTTCTTTTGCCTGCTGCATAGAGTCGGGACTGTTGATGCTTTCAGCATTTGTCGCAGTGCTAATATTGAAGTGCTCATTATGTTAATCTGTCCAAGAAATCAAGATACTGGTGCTGGTGGCAATACCGCACAGTAATGACCTTCATCAACTCTGTAAAGGAAGTAAAGCTTTCTATGGCGTCTCCAACTATTCACTAAACCTAGAGCATACCAGTTAACATTTCTTGTTAGTTCCTCTATGTTGAATTATGTTAGACATTTCATTTTTTTAAGCTTCTAGAATCCTAGCCATCTACGTGAGAAAATTTGAAAAATGCTGGAAAGATGCTGGCAGCCCTAGCACTTCTGGTGGTTCTCCAAGTTTGTGAAGTCCACGTATCTTGCAGAGAACATGAGGCCTGTAGAAGTGACTGACTCAGTAGTGCTTTTGAACACTTTCTAAGCATTGATACTGGCTGTCTTTGGCAGCATTTAGCATTATATGACGCTTGTTAAAGATGTATCAGAGGGGCGCTGTCGCACATGTTTAGAACTTTGTCTCGGCTTTTTCCACTTTGTTGTGGTAATTGATACAGCAGAACCTTATCATTATAATGAAGCACGAAAATACCTTCATTATAATATTTGTTATGATTATGTGCAGTAGTGAACAAAAAAGATATATTTTGCATTTGGGTCCTGTGAGATAATGTGCTCAGAATGCTGGTAGTGCGTTATGCCAGATTGTTAGCCTAGGGCAATAGTCTCATGAACACGCACTGCCATTGTGTTTTATTTGCACTGTATAGCCCATCCACAGTGCTCATAACTTACATATTCCAATGATATGTCACAAAGAAACTGCAATATCAACCCGTAGTTAAAATATGTACGTGCTGGTGAGAGAAATCTTAGTGATAGGTGGGGAGGTTACCCGAGCAAAAGGCTTCGCATGCTACTTCAGGTTTAAAGGTGCCCTGAACAAATTTTTATAGAAGTTGAGAAATGTATTTGAAGTTAAATTTGGCCATTTAAGAAATACTTTGCCGCAATATGTTCTTCAATATGTTCAGCAGAAGTGGAGTTACTGGCAATCAAACATACCATTTGCGGTGCTTCCACTCCTCTAATGATTTGCACTGAGAAGGCTACGGTGGAGTGGGGCGTTCCCGCAATGCTCTATCTACTAAACGTCACCATTGCAGACAGTTCAAATTTGATTTTGGATGTTCACGTAGACGTCACTATTTCTGATTTTGGCACCTACGATGTACCAAACACGGTTGTCCTCAGCGAGACACAGTGCGCTCGGCCAGTGGACTCGTCATGGCACCCTGTGGCGGCCCCAGTATCTATGCTTTTTAGCAGATTGCAGCTACATGCAACTGCAGTGCTTGCTTTTTGCACGACAGGACTAGAGTCTGCACTCTCGCTCATTTGCCCCTGTCTGGCTGTGCTACGTGGTGTGGACCAGCATTGTCCTGCACCAGCTTGACTCATAGTAGCCACATCCAACTTGCGCATCTTGATGCACTATCAATGGCTCATTACGAAGTGAAATCTGCTAAGGCATTTAATCAGGCATGGCCAGGAGTCAGCACGCAATGGCAAGCGTGCGTGTAGTCTGACCTTAAGTTTTGCGTGGTTCGAGGCTAGTTGAGTGTTCAAAACCAGTCGAAATCAGCGAGACCCGATGGCTACGACACCAATAAGCAGGGTGGTTATAGTTTAATGCATATGCGGGCGACCGCGGCTGAGCGTGAGCAGACGATAGTCAGGTTCTTCCGGAACTACGCAATTATTATCGAAATTCGAAAGCATATCTTTGCTTACTTCAGTCTGTTTATTAAACTGCATTAATAAACACGCACAGTAACAGTAATAAGAAGCACACTGATCCAAACACCCTTCTTGATTGATGTCAGCTATTCACCAATAGCAGTTGCATGTGGGAATCTTCTATATTACGAAATAAATATCCAGAAAATAGTGAGGACCGGGCTTCTGTTGAAAAGAGAGTGTTTGAGAGAAAGGTAGCTTCACGCTCCACTTGCGAGCTCCATGCGCCATGCACGATTACATAATTTGGCTGAGATGTTCACAGCAGCATATGCTAACCGCAGACTGCGTTTTTGCATCAAGCCCGAGGGGTGGTTGAGGGCCCCTTTAATATATAACAACAGAACAAAGGAAATGTGAAAAGAGAATAATGTGCATGCATCCACTCACACAAAAAAACTTGGAAATTGGCAGCATTGAGCACCATGAAAGGAACACAGTGGAAAGTGGAGGTTTATGGCACCTTCAATAACCAACATGTTATCCATATCTATGGTGCTGCCAAAAGGACAGAAATGGAAAACATTCTGTTTATTGACGGCTCCATCAAGTTCCCCTTTCTGCCTTCTTGATGTTATGGTGCTCATTGCTGTCAGTTTTTGTCCGAGTGGATGATTGTGTGCTATTTTTTTTCCGGTCCTTTGACCTCTTGTTTGTGGGTGGGATTACAGCTGTCAAACAGTTATTTTTTTTCTCAGCAAAAAGGTTGTAAACTAAGCATAAGTTAATACTGTACTTGAGGTGATGGCTGTAGTGCTAGTGAAAGTTGAAGCAGACGATCGGAGGAGCTTGCTCATGTGCTTGCCCATAACTTTATTGACTCATTTAGGCATACTGCTACAATGCTGGATTCTTTTTCTAGGCTAACACTCCCATTCCATTTGGTGGAGGTGCGGGGGTTGTATTCACCACCCAGGAACTCCGTAGCTGGGTACTCCTTGGCAAGATGTGACCACTTTGGGACAGTGTGAAAAAAGAAAAGTAAGACTAGACAACATGAGCGCAGACTAAAAAGTCTTTATTTGAATAGACACATGTGCACACACATGAATATGCACAAACACTGGAACATTATTTGTCACACCAAAAGCAACATTGCAAGATAAGAAAAAGGTAGAGCACTAAATGGAGCCAGAGAACCAAAAGCATGTTGCATTTTGGTGTCGCACAGAATGTTGCGAATCTTTACATTCTTTTTGTATGTGTGTGTGTAATGTAGGTTAAAAAAATGCTTGTTAGTTCCAGCTCGTTTTGTCTGGTCTTGTCCTTCTTTCTTTATCTTCTTTCCACGCTTTCGCCGAGCATTCACATAAATATTTCTTTGCTTTCCAGTTTGTCAAAAGGGGCACAGTTGGTTTCGTCTTTCTTCCCATAGTCTGATGTTTATTTAGTATATTTCTGGTCTTTTATGCAGCAGTCACCGCCCAAGCCTCTTGTTCGTAGCCGTGGCTGGCCTGCACTAGGCAACAGCCCCCTGACACCACTTGACCGAGTGGTGCGTGCGTGTCGCTCAGACCGGCACTCCGATGGGGCCATGGCAGGCGGAGCAGTACAGCAGCAACGCAGGTGAGTTTTTGCTTGCGAGAGAATAGCCATTGGGATGCTGCATGTTTATCTGGGGCATGTTGGCCCAGGCACCCAGATAATGAGATCTGCCCATAAAAAATAAATTTGTTGGAGTGCTTTCAAAAGGCAGTTCCACATCATAAACACCTGCTTGCCACTGTCCTTGGAAAGACGAGTACAGTAGAACCTTGTAGATGTGATCCCATTACTTACGATTTCCTGGTGCCAATGTTCACAATCGGGAACACAAAAAATTACCCAATACATTTACGCTTATTTTTCAGCGGTTCATACGTTCCCGGAAAACACAATATTTCACCACCAACAATTAGTACATTGTCAAAATGCGATCATATGATACGTTTTCCTGCCACTAGATTTCATGTAAACGAGAATAGAGATGAGGTGCATCTGATTGAGAACAGTGGCCACCTGCCGCAGCAGTTTCCCTGCAGTATTGGCCAATCCATCTCACATGAAAATGCCAGTGTGCACTCAATTTCTTATTTCGGTACCATCAAATCTCACTGGCCATCACAAATTCGCATTCACAGCTATCACCGTGAACCCTACTGCAATAAGTGTCTTTACCTATCTGTTTAACTGCGTGTGGGGCGAAGTGCCGTTGGACACGCACTGCATGCTATAATAGGCAATAACCTAAACATGCCACCATTTCCTTCTACAGGCAGCACAAAGTGAGCTTCATGTTTCACTTGGGCTGCATTGTAGTCACCGTATTCAGCAACGCCCACCAGCTCAATTTCATTTTGGTTTATTGTTGCTGTGCAACAGGAAAATGACAACATGCGTCTCGGGTAGCTTGGGCCCCATCAACTGGACGTGTGTTGGTGTCTCATGCAGCAATGATTTGCATGCGCATGTCAAAACTTCCCGCCTATATGCCCTGCTCAAAGAAGCTGCTGACTCAGGCCGAACTTGAGGAGCGTAAATGTAAGCGTGCTGAAGCCATAAGAATGACATGTGCTTCAGGCTGCTCGCGCCATGCCAGCTCGGGGTGCGTCAGCATCTCGTGCTGTAACGATTTGCATTATGTAGATGTCAACTACAGTTTAGCTTGACAAAATTTTATTGACTTTGGGTTGTACGTTTCCCTGGTTAATGCATATTTTCTTGCATTGTTGTTCAAACATATAAATGAGGTTCTACTGTACATGATGAATGTTCACTGTCAGTACTTGGGTTAGGACTAGCAGTACAATTAGTAAAGCAATATTAAAATGTTGAATTCATCACTTGATAAACTGAGCCATTAAATTACATGTGAAATTAGAGATGTGCCACTGAAGTTTGTCAAGAACCACCCGGTGCACAGCCAAGAGGAGAGGGCCATTCAGAACAAACATTCTCAGCAAATTCAGCAGCGTTGTCATTGTGTGCAGACCTTCCCCTTCTCAAGCATAAGCTTAGTAGCTGTGTTATCAACAAGGGTGGTACGGTCCAAGAAAAGCAATATTTTTAGCAATAAATCAAATTTCAATATTTTTTTCCAGATTTCAATTCTCTTCCTCGCTTTTCCTCGGTGTTCATCATTTCAAGATTGGAAAGCTTATGCCCGCATTGCAAATTCGAAGCCTTCAAATTCAGGGACATTGTGTGTGTTATGCCATGCACAGGTGTTCGCTGAGCAAGCTGCGGGGCACTGCACTGTGTGCCTACAGCTTTGGCAGCTGGGGCAGTGGCTGTGGTGCAGGTGGAGTGTCGGGGCCCCCCGAGCTGCAGCCATCACACGGGGGCAGCACCAACCTACTTAGTGGAAGCTGGGTCTTCTACAGTGGAGGAGGGGCTCCCTCCTCACCGGTGGCATCTCTGCTGCAGCCGGGAAAGGCAATCGTCACCATTGATGCCTCCACCACACAGGTAGCAACAACAGCTTTGAAACTTGTCAGTTTCCTGGAAAACTGCAGTCTAACGTAACGTGGACTGCAAAAGTCAGTTTTGCGTAGCTGAACATGCCTTTCAGGTATCTCGGAATTTAATCACCAACCTTTGGGGATCGTCAAACATGAGGGAGCTTTAGCTTTTTGTTTGACTCTTTCAACACCTGCAAAACGCAGATATCCTTTCATTTGGCTATGGCTGAATCAATTTGAATAAAATTATTGAATTGCAGTAAGTCAAGAGCAGATATTTATATGAAAATGTACAAGTAGAATATGCAGAAAAGAAAATTCAACGAGCAGAAAGTTTGCAACTTGGTTCTATACATGCTGTTACTAGCACATTGAACTTCCACCAAACTGACATGATTCAGCCTTGTCAGCTGTCATTCTGTCCTGATGTTTCCAGATCCTGACGGCCAACAAGGCAGCCTGTGCCCTGTTGGGCGTTTTGAGCACCCAGGTGAGCAGCCAGCGCCTCTCCGAATTCCTAGCCATGAAGAAGGGCCAGTATGCCCTCACTGAGGCCGATGTTGATGCTGCCGGAGAGGTGGTCGTCATCGCTGGCAAAGTGGTAAGTCTACTTCAGTGGTTGTGCTTTACTGCAATCACTGGCAAGCTGGTCTTGTGCCCTTACTGTTGATGAACCAGTGACTGGCACTGATGAAGCCGCTAAAGTCACACTTTGTTATAGTCTGCAGTGTTCGGACTCCCTTATTATTTTTATATTGCTGGCGGTCGACCATCCCAATATTCTTCTCATGAATTTTGTTTGTGAAGCAGTGAGTGCGACATTGTTTCTCTAGATTCAGCTTCGCTTGGCTGCAGCCTAGTCAATTACTGTTGAGTAGTGGGCTTCATGTGGCACCGCTGAACAGAATATTGTAATCTTTTTAGCTATAGTGCAGATGATAACTGTTGTTGTATGTTTTTCATATTTTTACATGCTGCAAATTGATCTCATTGTTGTGTCGCACACACTTTCTGTGGATTCTGTTATGTGTCTTGCATGTTCACCTTGGATTTTGTCTTCTATTTCTCTAGATGGACCTCATAGACAGTGATGGGAAAGTGGTTCCAGTGTCGGTGTGGGTCCGCAAGCTGGAATCTGATTCTGAGCCACGTTGCCTAGTTGTCATGGAACCTGTGCAGCGGACGACGGCTGTGGTCACCTTTGATTCTACCAGAGTAAGGCTGTTGCTGCTGCACCCTGTGTCTTGTCCTGTCGTGCAACTCTTCAATGGCGGCTGCTCCTTGAAAACCAAATATTTTCCTGCATATCAGGAAACTATTTTTCTTATCTGAATCTTTATGACTCAGATTATAAGTTTACCCATTTCTTCAATCAGCTAATTTTCTGTAACCTTGTTTAGGCTGCAGTTTGATGACACTAGGCCACATTATGCTTGGTTTGTGGAAGGAATTAGTTATTTCATAGGTTGCTCATCAATATCACAGGCTCAGTGCTGCCTTTAGCAAGTTCATTGCATCTGGAGTCATAAAGCCACATTGGTTATTTCTATTGTGGACCAGTGAATGTGCTGTATTAGTGAGGCTGCATCTTTACCAGTTAGCCATTGGAAAAAGAGAATCTGCTGTATTTAGTTGCTATTGTGGTAACTTTTGTGAAGTCTTAGGTATTCAGAAATGTCATGACTGAGTGGCAGGTCATGCAATGTAGGAATCGGGACTTAAAAAAATCAAAGGTAGCAATAAAAAATACACAGGAAAAAGTGGGTAGGTGTAGAAATGTAGAGTTCCCACATTTAATCTTTTAAGAGATTCTAAGCTATTTGGCCATTGTAAATGCAGACTACATGGAGTGTTCAGTGTCCAAAAATAATTTTTCGTTGCTTTACTGCAAACACACCCACAGAAACATGTGTTCTCCCTTTAATTAGTGCTGCTGTCAAAGCCTGTGACTGGTGCCATGAGTATCTGCCCTTCGCCATCAGCATTAGGCCTCAGGGAAAAAAAAAACCAACAACTTGTCACATTATTTATAAAAACTACAATGTGTGTGTACAAGTGTTCAGCATTAGACACATGCAGCCAGCCAATGGTTTCGTACACAAAAATGAAAACTTAAATGGCACATACAGAGGGCATGATCGACAAGTAGCAGTCTTCCCTCCAGTGCTTGTGGATGGCATACCAGCAACATGAGGGTAAATGCATACCCAGTTTCCTGGGTACACATTTCAAATATAGTAGATGTACTCTTGTGCACCATGCAGCACTTGGGAATGGTGTGGCAAACATTCTTTGCCACCACTTCTTTTTTTTTTCACAGGGCCAGATATTAAATGCAGACAAGAGCTTGGCTGCATTATGCGGATATTCAGATGGTGCCGAACTTGAAGGAACACTTATTACGGACATCATTCCTTCTCTTGTGCTGCCTACCTGTGAGGATGGCGTGGTCAAGGTGAGTTCCCGCTTAACTCTTTGGCGTGTGCTGGTTAGTAGCCTTCCTTTCTTGCTGTTGGTGTTTCAACCTTAGTGTCCTAATTTTGGGTAGGGGTATCAGTAGATTGCCGACCAGCTTCGTTGTACACTTCGAGAAGTCGCAACGCCATTTTCTGCCATTTTGCTACGTACAGCAAGCGCTGAGCCAATTGAGCCCTTAGGAACATGCATCGTCCGTGTTGCCGTACAAGACAGTTTATACCA
Organism: Dermacentor andersoni; assembly: GCF_023375885.2. NCBI lineage: Eukaryota > Metazoa > Arthropoda > Arachnida > Ixodida > Ixodidae > Dermacentor > Dermacentor andersoni. Next base: position 72,513,764 of record NC_092817.1, read on the forward strand.
CATTGAGCTTGTTGTTCTTCCCTGCTGCTCTCATGTCATCATTCTAGGATGGGATTTGCTCTTATCTCATTACGCTGTTATTGATTATGCCCATGCAGTACTTGCGCTGACCCCATCTTACGACAGTTTTTCTGAAGGTTTGCCTCTACCTTCTGCTCGAGTGTTCGTCGTCAGCGACACTGACATCCTTCCTTGGTGTTCTGCCCTTGTACCCGTTTCCTATGCTGCTTTCTACAATTCCACAGTTGTTTTCATGCCATTTCAACTTACTGCACGCCGTCATCCCTTCTTGCTTCTCTTTGCCCTCCTTCCCTTTCGCCAGGGCTCCAGTGCGCTTTACGTTTCGAATCCGTTTTCGTGTCCATCAAGCTTGCATCATGGCGAGTACCTTGGTTCTGCTGACGAATTCGACACGAGCTCTGTCTACGATGTGCCTGATCATTCGACTCCTCTTCAGGTTGACGCCATGGCTCTCCCTGTCTCTGCATCTGCGCCTGCATGTGACCAAACGTTTGCTCTGTCTATTGGTCCCAACCTCACTTCGAGTCAGTGCATGCACATTGTCGACCTCCTTAACCGATTTCGAACTTCTTTTGACCTCCAACAACAATGTTTAGGACGTACCTCCACAGTCGTTCATGACATCGACACCGGCAGCCATGCACCTCTATGCCACCATCCATACCGTGTGTCCGCAACGGAGCGCCGTGCCATCGATGAGCACGTAGGAGACATGCTCCAATGTGGCGGGATATAGCCATCACACAGTCCCTGGGCTTCTCCAGCAGTGCTGGTCAGGAGAGAAGCTGGGACAATTCGTTTTTGTGTGGACTATCAATGACTCAACAAGATGACCCGGAAAGATGTCTATCCTCTTCCCTGTATCGACGACGCACTGGACTGCCTTCAAGGCGCTGAATTCTTTTTGTCCTTAGACTTACGATCCGGTTATTGGCAAGTCGCGGTGGCTGAGCCAGATCGCTCGAAAACAGCATTCGTTACACCTGACGGCTTAAATGAATTTACCATGATGCCCTTTGGCCTGTGTAATGTGCCTGCAACGTTTGCAAGAATGGTGGATAACATCCTCCAGAACCTCAAACGGCAGACATGCCTTTGTTATCTCGATGACATGGTCATCTTTTCCCCTGACTTTTCTTCTCACCTGTTCTGACTCAAACGCGTTCTCACTTGCCTCGCCAATGCTGGACTCCAGCTCAACTGAAAGAAGTGTCGCTTCTCCAACCGGCAGCTAGTCATCCTTGGCCATGTTGTTTCGAAAGATGGTGTGCTCCCAGGTCCAACCAAACTCCAAGCCGTCGCCGAATTCCGACGACCAAAGACCACAAAAGAAGTCTGCAGCTTCATCGGATTATGCTCACACTTTCGTCGTTTCATCTGCAACTTCGTCTCCATAATAGCACCTTTGATGCAGCTTCTTGCGGATAACCATGACCTCTTGGCCTAGCCGCCAGTTTGCGATGCCACATTCATGACGCTGCATCGTCTTCTAACCTCACGTCCCATACCCCGACATTTTGACCCAAGCGCACCAACAGAAATACACGCGGATGCCAGTGACGTCAGCATTGGCGCTGTTCTTGCACAACGAAAGATTGGCTTTGATGAACACGTTGTTGCCTTTGCTAGCCGCACACTCACGAAAGCTGGAGCAAACTATTTCGATACAGAAAAAGAATGCCTGGCTATCATTTGGGCCATAACTAGATTTCGTCCTTACCTCAACGGCCGCCCGTTCGACGTCATAATTTACCATCATGCACTCTGCTGGCTGTCGTCCTTGAAAGATCTTTCAGGCCGCCTCACTCGATGGGCACTTCATCTCCAAGAGTATGATATTCGAGTGCTGTACCGCTCTGGCCGTAAGCATACGGATGTGGATGCCTTGTCTCGCTCCCCAGTGTCAAGCCAGCCCAATTATCAGAAAGTACGAATATGCGAGTCCTCCCTCACTGCCATGGACATGCTTTCGGAACAGCAGAAGCATCAATGGATTGTTGCTATGCTGGCTTTTCTGTCACACCCATCAGTGCCTTCTCCTGCGCATGCATTGAGTCATCAAGCACATCACTTCGCTGTTCGCGATGGGCTTTTAAACCAGCGTAACCACCTCTTGGACGGGCACAAATGGTTACTCGGGGTTCCTCGGCATCTACGTGTGGACATATGTGCAGCGTTTCATGATGATCCACAATGCGCTAAATATTATTCAGTGTGTGTTGGAAGATTGTCCTTTCAGCTCTTACTGCAACTTAACGCCAGAAATCACGACAGATGTGCTGAGACTTGTCTTGCAAACATACTAGCTGACATAGTCACTGTAACTGACCAGTCGCACGTGCACACTGTGCACTTATGTTTTTAGTTTGTTCAGGACAGAAATAGCTTCATGTTTTTTCAAAATCGTAATCTAGTGCCATAACGTTTATTTTTTTCTTCTATGCCTTTACAACTAGCATGCATGGTGGACACAGCGTTGGAACACCAGCACTCAAAAAATGAGTACTTGTGTGATTTCCTTCAGGTGCAATTTTCGTCTCGCTATCCGCACCTTCCCATTCTCTGCTGTGCAGCTGTAGTGAGACCCCCCCTCCTACTCCTGATTTTACCTGGGATTCATCCCTGAGCCGATATGACGTAGCATATACATCCCTATGATATCAGTATGTAATGTCCATAAACAATCTAATGTCAAAGTAAAATGAACTATTTTGAACATTGACTATTTGGTATTTGTAAAATACATGTTAGTAGGATGCCCATTAGATCTTATGACAAAATGTACACGAATGGAGCATATCTGGTACAGTAAAAGCTTGTTAATTCACAACTTGCTAATTCAAAATTTCGGATAATTTGAAGTAGCCGCCGTGGTTCATCCAGCAATGCATTGAAAGCAATATGTAACACATCCCGCTAATCCACACCGAAAGCAGCACCGCCACCGATAATTCAAACTCCACACCATCGTGGATGGGGAGAGTCCCCGCGCAGGCCGCGTGGCTTTGCTCTTTCCATCTGTGGCCCTTTGTTTAAGCCGGACTGGAGAGAGATGCATTTGCGCCTGGGCAGGCATAGCCAACACCTCTGTTACAGGTCGTTTGTCTCCTTTGAGGTTCTGTATACAGCTCAAGGGCGATAAACTCGTTGCCGTGCGCTGTATGATGTATGTGCGAGTGAAAGCGTGCGAGGGTGAGCTGGCGAACGCGGCTCAACCTCGCCTGCGCGAGCGAGAAAGGCGGGGCAGATGCGCGCCCTCTGCTGTCGTGTGCACGAGGCACAGGGGTGAGACAGAGATGGGAGGGGAGGGACGTTAATCTCCGGCGGCTGTTGCTTACGGCGCGCCCGCATGGCCATAAGCGTGGGCCTCATCTTCAAAGCAATCTGCAATGTTTGCAGAGTGCCCGTAGTACCAGTAGCTTCGTATGTGACATGCTTTCTATGTTTCGTTTGCGTTGAAGCGAGAGCTGTACGAAGATTGATTCGCTTGCTGCTACTGCCGCAATTCCTCACTCCAGCGTTTGCCAGCGAGTTTCCGCGGACATTGAGCTAGATGTGTTTATGTTTACCTGTGCGTGCGTGATACCTTACTTGTAAACATTTGCTTACTAACTAAATTAACAAGATTATACGGCCGATAAAACTACTATCCTTACTTCGTATAGCTATCTACTAATTTACTATAGCAATCAATGCTTCGCTTTTCGGATGAAACTGCAACATTTTTTTTATCTGCGCCAGTCGGCACGAGGAGCGCATGACTAGAGCAAGAGTCATCTCGACGTCGAGCAAGTCTGACTTCATTGGCTGCGTCCCTTTACGTTGGCTGCGCCAATGCTGCGAAGTATAGACGTTGTTGTTGTTCACGCCAACGTGATGTAGCGTGTGTGCATGCGAGCTCACGCCATGTCAGACTATATACGCGTCTTAACCGAGCAATTTTTTTCTGACTTTCATTAGTTCGAATTTTGTATAATTCGGATTTTCATAGCATCTTCGTGGAATTCGAATTAACAAGCTTTTAGTGTAGTTTATAGGATATTGGTGGTTCACTGAGAATTTAATATCCATTTTCACTACATCGAGGTTCAACTGTACATGCTTTAATTATTTTCATCTTTCTTTTACAAAAGGTGCAGTGTGACTTACATACTGTGAAAATACAGTATATTCTTCGTGTAGGCCAGATTTAGTAATGATTGTGGCACTGTCATCCATTTCTCATTGTGTCCAGATGGTGCGCAAGCAGCAGGCAACAGGGCGCACACGAGATGGCAGCACTTTCCCCCTGAGCATTCTGCTTGAGCCGGTCTCTTCCAACAACGGGGGTGACTCGAGTGAGTGCAACAACCAGGGCGACAGCACCACAGCCGAGGCCAGCTCGGTGGCACCCATTGCCAGTGTGTATCGTGGAGTGGTCTGGGTGTTTGCCAACATCAGCGGCATGATCACGGTGTTGCCGGATGGCTCTATCCACTCCTGCAACACAAACTTCTCCCTCATGCTCTTCGGCTACACACAGAACCAGCTTCAGGGAAAGGTGCTTTTTTTTTTTCTTTTATTGCTGCCTCAATCAGTGCCCTTTCCTTAGAGCATCATGTGAGAAGTAGATTGTTTCTCAAAGAATTCAGCCGATAACTTGGAAGCACACAGAACAGAAGAGCATATTGACGCATTGTTAAGTTATCTACAGGTTATGATGTATGGCAGTATCTGTGTAACTTCTGTGTAAAGGAAGAATGCTGATTCATGCATCTATAGCCCCTCTTTAGCAGTCCTACTGCAGAAATAACTAAATAGTGCGTCAGTGTATTGTGTCCCAACGTGGCAACTAGGCAAGTCAAAACCTCCCGCCAAAATGCCCTGCTTGTAGAAGCTGCTGACTAAGGCTGAACTTGAGGAGCACAAGTGCAAGCTTGCTGGAGCCACAACAATGACAACACGTGTCTCGGGCCACTCCGGCCCCACCAGCTCAGCGCGTGCCAGCATCTCATGCTGCAACTATTCACACAACTCTTCGCATTACGTAGATGTCAACTACAGCTGAGTCTGTCAAATTTTTAGTGACTTCGAATCATACGTTTACCCGGTTCGCACATTTTTTCTTGCATTTCTTACCAAACATATTATGTTTTACTATGTTTACCACTCATTGGTATTAGGGCCACAGATCATACGCGCAAGCTAGAATAAGGACCACGAAAGCAGTGATCGTGCCTACCAAGTTCATTTATGTGGTTACAGAACGGAACTGGTTAGGTTAAGCTCGGATGTGGACGGAGAGCATAAAGCTGAATTTGCGTGACACAGTGATGTGCAGTCAAGGTCACACTTCACAGCGTCATGATGATGCATGGTTGTTGAAGTGCGAAACGCTCCTGCGGCCTCAACTACTGCAAAATTTTACGTAGGCTGAAGCACAGCATTGAGCAAGAGCCTGTAAACAAATTATCTGCGCTGCTGGAGTTGCAAAAAATGTTGAACTTGCACCTTTGCATCAAAATATCTGAACAACAGCGTTCTGAAGATAATGTGACTCCAGGGATGAACCTGGTTTCTTTTTGCCAAGTAAAGAGCCAACTTCTTTAATAGATTTGTCAACCTCTGGCTTTTATGGCAAGGCTTTATGCAAATCCCACAACTATTTCAACTATCGATCTCTTCAAAATTATTATTTGCACAAGCTTATAAAGGTGGGCATAAAACACCTTGTGTTTCTCTTGTATGAAATCATGGTGGCTGCACATTTGTAGGTATGGGGAAGTGCCGCTTAATTGAACAGTACTTTAACAATGTATCCAGATCAACAAAAAATTACATCTGCACACCAGTTTAGCAAACTCATCATGAGAGGCCAAAAACAAAGGCGCCAATGACAACATAGGGGAAATGACTTGTACTTATTAATTGAATTTAAAAAATGATAAATTTTAATGTCAATGAAAGTGGATGAAGAAACAACTTGCCACAGGTGGGGAACGGTCCCACGTCTTCACATTACTTGTGAAAGCCAACAAACAAAGGCATCAAGGACGACATAGGGGAAATTACTTGTGCTTACTAATTCGCACACGTAATGTGAAGACGTGGGATCATTCCCCATCTGCGGCAAGTTGTTTTTTCATCCACTTTCACTGTCAAATATTTATCATTTCTTTAATTTAATTAGCAAGCTCAAGTAACTTCCCCTATGTTGTCCTTGGCGTCTTTATTTGTTGGCCTCTCATGATATCATTAATAAAAATAGGGCCCCTCGGTTAACCCCCTTTCTTCTCGTTCTTTAGCAAACTCATGTTATTTACATTCCACTTTAATAATCTTCTCTTGATTAACAAATTTGTTAATGTCCTTTAAAATCAAGTGGTGCTTTACTGTGCATGCATGGGCCTCCATCCATGAAAAGCTTTCTCAGTTTAAAATCTGAGTAAAAAGGCAATTTTGTATTAGCCAATGCATTCATACCAAAGTTGAAAAGTTCAATAGTAGCTACTTCTCTTCTGTCATCGCATTTCTTACTTGTATTCCTGGCTCAGTAAAGAAGTAGCAACAAACTGTTCACAACTTCATTGCTCCAGAAACTTTTGCAGTTGGCTGTACGTGATGAGAGCCCGGTATGCTAGTGTGCTGTGAATTATAATCTTGCTGGACCTTGCAGCATAATTTTTTTGCGCTAGAGAGAGCACTGCACTCGCGCTTTGTCATAGTGAGAGAGTGCAGCTAGTTAAGCTTCGACCTTGTAAAACTTCAATTTTGACAAAACATCATTAGTACTTAACTGTAATACAGTCGCTGAACAATAATTCAGGCGTGCTTGATTATTCAGACAGCTCCCTGACATTGCTACTGGTCCTGTAGACTAAATGTACAAGGACGATCAAAATTTCGGATGCCTTACAGCATGTCGTGCGCGAATTTTGCTACCGAGTCGAGCAGAAGTGGCGATATTTTAGTTGTGATACGTCCAGGCATGGTCGTTGGCCATGTTGCCGGCAACTCCTTGAAACTGAAACTAACGAAGCCCAGTCGACCTAGCAGTCGCCAACTGCTCTGAAACCGCAGGGCAAGCCAGAAAAGGCTGCATTTCTTTTTATTTGCTTGTGTTGCCACCCAGCATATATTTAGAACGAAATTAAATACTAAAAGTATTGCAGTTTTTTATGAGAGTTCTGTTTCGCTCTTATCATCCACCACTGATGGCCGGCTGATCCTGTTGATAATGTGTGCAGAGCATTGCTATGATCACTGACGAAGCACGAAAAGTGTGAAAAGAAATAGCATGTAAGGCATCACTAGAAAATTGCATCCACGGGCTATCAGGCCAAAGGCAAGAGTATGTGCGAGTAGCAACATGTACACAAACTTGGGCCATATCTTCAACGATCAATTTTGGAGATACTTTCCCGGTATTTCACGTGACTAGAACCGGATGAGTCAATGGGTGGCGGCAGCGTTTTGGCACTGTGATAAGACAGCATAGACAGCTTGTAGACGCTGGCGCATCTTGTGCTAGCCATGCAAATTTGAAAGGTGTTCCCGAAAGTGACACACCTTTTTTGGCCACTTGTGGAATAAATTCACTTACTTTTTGGCGAATTCAGTATTTCGGACTCCTGATTATTTGGAATTTTGGCGATCCCCACCGAAGTCCGAATATTGATGGTCGGCAACTGTAGTACTGCTAACATAAGTGACATATTATTAATGATAGCTGTAATATTATACAGTAAAAGCTTGTTAACTTGGATTTCACAGGACTGGAAAAAAAGATGTCCAACTGACTGTTGAATTATTGAGAGTATCAAAAAGTCAACAGATGCTTACTACGTCAGCACTACGTCAACTCGTTTTTATTTACTGAATGAATCAGCAGATACTGCTTCTATTTTGCACAACATCAGTCCGGAATCTGCAATTCTCGTCTCGTGACTGATGATTGCTCGCAGCGGTGAAGGCTGTGCAACTTCCTTCGCAGTGTAGTCGAGGTGTGCATTTTCATCTGAGACACGCTTTTCGCTACCGTGCACAGATCCCGCTTATTCTTTCGCCAGTGAGCTGGTCACCAATAGATCGTCTGTTCATCACAATGTAGCCGGTACTATTTATCATGGTCAGTTTTGCATAGAGTCAAAACGAAACTACCATTTGCTGCAACTGCTGCGAACAAAACCACAACCACTATCGACATGATTATGGATGGTGACCTTGCAGTTCTGAAGGCAAGCGGCCGACACACGCACCGAGTTAAAGTGAAATTACCGTTTCTGCTGATAAAACCGCAGTCACTGCCGATGCGATCATGGGTGGCGATTACTCAGTTTTGATGGCACGCTTTGATGGACTATGCAGTTTTTATGTACCTGCCAGGGGATGCGTGTGTCTGCCGGTACCAGAGGATGAGTCCAAATTATCAGACTTTCCTAATTAACAAGGGTCAAATTAATGAGATTTTACTGATTAGCCATATGATAATTAATCACTTTGATTGAAGTTGTTAAAGTTGTTCAAGACTGAATAAACTTTCTTGAGTCTTGTTCGATAAAATGCTACCAGGCAGCTGCGCAAGATGACTAACACCAGACATCCCAATAGGTTTACCTAAATTTAGGCTGTGCATATTCAGAAGCATTAGTGTCATGCTTTCACAGCCCTGAACCTTAGTTATGCTTATATTCCTCTCTGTGCAGCACATCACCGTGGTGATCCCCACATTCTATGATGACTTTGAGTACCTGGACACAGATTCAGTGCCACTGCCACCATTGGACGATGACGAAGAAGACTCGAGGGCTTGCGCTTTTCTTGATGAACGGCCGGATTCAGACAGCACAGAGCTGTGCCGGTGTGTATTTTGCTGGTCTTGTGAGGGAGAATGAGGGAATTTGAGGGCTCAATTAGCTGTAAATTAATTCAGGATGGAAATTGGACATGTCACAGTGGATCTCTGTCTTTATAATTTGCCGTTGTCACCTGCTATGGTAGCCCAGTGGATATGGCGTTATGCTGCTGAGCTCAAAGTTGAAGGGTTTGATTTTAGCTGTGGCAGCTGCATTACAGTGGGGGCGACATGCAATAATGCTTGTATACTTAGATTTAAGTGCGTGTTATAAAACCCCAAGTGGCCATAATTAACGCGGAGTCCCCCAGTTTGGCCTGCCTCATAATCAGTCCTGCTTATCACACATAAAAACTTACTTTAAATTTTAAATAATTAATTTGCCATTTAGGAATCGCAAATCATTTTTTCTTCCTTACATTGCATTTATAAGTATAGACTACATCACATTTCCACATTTACGCAGCTGTTCCAGCGTTTAAAAGAAAAACAAAATCTAGTGACTGCTCATTTCGAATTTTTGACTTAGGTCGTCACTGTTTTATTAAAAGTTTACAAAAACAGCAAATTTTCAGAAAACGAAACTATCAAGTTTACAACTCTGTAACTCAGCAATGAGAAGTGATATCACAATTCTGTGAATTGCATGTAATAGTACATCTAAAGGGAACAAAATTGGTATGTTAGACATAAACCTGAAGAAAATTTGGTAATATGGAAATGCAGCTTTTGCAGAACCCCTGTACGCAACATAACAGATTTACGTAAGATATAAATTGACATAACGAATTTGTCCGCTTTGAATGATCTAATGGATGCCATTTACAGAACAGCGATATCTGTTCTTGATGCAGAGCTATTAATTAATTTGTAATTTGTAAATTTTGTACTTGTGTTTCTTTTTTTGAACTTTCGAGTTTCTGAAGATTCGTTTAACAATATTCAGACCCTATATCGAAATTCCGCTTCAAACAGTCACTAGGATTTAACTTTCTCTCAAATGTAACAAAGTTCTTTAAAATCGGTCCAGGGGTTATCTCAGAAAGCGTTTCTGCGGTTTACATGTATTTGAATAGGCCGCATCGGAGTTGGGCCCGAGCTAAGGTTTCCTCTTAAGCTGTAAATGTAGCAGGTGAGAACTTCATGCCTGTGAGCTTGTGGTTTTTCATCCTGTGGCAATTTTTATGATGGACTGTACCTATGTGCACTGCTTCTCAAAGTCAGAATTTGATTTCACTGCAACTTGCAGCTCTCTTACCTTACTAATGGGAAAGTTGTGCTTCAAATATTGCAGTTCATAGTAACCTTGTTTTAGGGGCAGTGCAATGTTTGTCTTATTGTACGCATAGTGTTTAACTTGTATTGTTTGTCACTGTTGTTGAGCATGAGCGTTGCCAGCTCTTTATTCTCATTTGAATTAATGTCTAAGCTTTCCAAAAGAACAGAAAAAAAAAAGCTCTAGAATCACTCTTGCTTTCTGCTTGAGTAATTGAAAAATTTTGCTGAACTACTGGAAGGGCCAAATCAACACTTTGCTTTTCTATCTTTCTCATTCGAGGAGTATTACACAAAACGGTTTGTAGACAGAGTTATTGTTGATGTCTTCTTGCAGCCATCATCCTACTGAAACCAGTGTCTACAACTCCCAAAGCTAAGCTAATTTGCTCTAAATGGCTTTGTGTTCAGTGAAGTGGAGATCACAACATGTCTCATTCTTCCATGTTTATTGCTGTGACAAATTTTAGTGTCTTTCGTCACCCACTTTCACTCGTGTTAGTAAAGGTGCTGCTTGACAAAAAGCAGACCCCCTGCTAAAGAAGTGCCCGGGACTTGAAGGTTGTACTCAGCTTGCAGATTCTGCCCCGCAAGTTGCCAATTTGATCTCGTGCTATGTGAAGCATTCGGAACAGGTTTGACTCCCTGCCTGGGGACTACTCACCCCTGCTGGGCCACGAGGCCCAAATGAGACGCTCAAGTTAAATAGAGCGATTTCAGTTGTTTGCTTGTTCATGGCTACTGTCGTATTTTCCTGTCTACAAGTTGCACTTTTGTGTAAGTCGCAACCCCCTTTAAAACGACAGTTTTTCATAAAAAGAATGTGCATAAGCCGCACCAGTGTATAAGATGCACCTGTTCATTCGGTAAGCGATATAAAAAAAAAAAAGAATATAGTGACGTTTCACTTCCTGAATGCGGGTTGCCCGCAAGCGTATCTGCCATTTCTATAGAATTGCTATAGCAGCGATATGGACGCTCCAGGCACATCTCTGCTGTCGTGGTTGGCACGATGTTCTGTATAAAGTCCAAGGGTGATAACAGCTTCCCTGTGTGGCATATGCTGTATGTGCAAGTGAAATCTTGCGACGGTGAGCCGAATTGCACACAAGGGAGGAAAGCGGGAAGGCAGCACGTTGAGGGAGGGGGTTGGCTTGCACTCTGGTAGCAATTGGATAGTTTGCACAGTGGCGCGTGCCGTATCTTGAAAACAATCTTCAGATGCGAAGACTTCGTAGTCGGTCGACTCACAGTGGGCCTGTCGCCACTTGTGTTGCTGCTCCATCCTTCTCGCATGGCACTCGGCAATGCGATCACGAGAAGAATCCAGTAACTCCACAGTGCGCACACAACCTGTGGCAACTGCCAGAGGAGATGAACCCAGTGCACATTGCATGGCCATAGCATCCAATACAATTTTGACGACAGTTTTTTCTGGGCGGGGAAAGAAAAAGCTTATATAACTTGCACCGTTCTATAAGGCGCACCACTGAAAAATTCAAAAAAAGAATCCGACTTGTACACCAGAAAATATGGTAATGCTGTCAGGTGCATTGGCAGCATAGTGCTTATGCCTTTGCTGGCTGTACTAATTATGGTTAATGTGTTCACACTATATAGCTTGACTGTCCTTACATGGAGATTAACATAGACATTCCCAGAAATAATGCAAGGGAAAATGAATATAGGGGACTAGGGATAGTCAAATGTCTTAGCGAGTGTCAGTTTTGAATACTATTAAACACAATGCATTATTTTTGTTTTCCTTGTCAGACCACTCAACCCGCTTGGGAAACCCTTTTCTCCGAGGGGAGGTGGTCAAAGGCGAGGCCACGGTGGCAGCCGGAGCAGCTCTGTCACTGGCGACGACCTACCTTTGCGCTTGCAAGATCTGAGCATGACTGGCTCTGTTATTGGCTCTAGTTCTAGCCGATCACTGGGTGTCTTCCAGAGGTCAACATCGGCAGCTGAGCCTCTTGCTCCAGTTCTAGGCCCCTCCGGGGAAGGCCAAGCTTCGAGAGCATCTGGTGATGTCAATGGCAATAATGTTGCGTCATCCTCTGTGGACAGCCCCCGAAGGGTTCCTGGCTCTAGGCTGAAGGTGAGCAACCATTGGTAAAATTGTCAGCATAAAGACTGACAATTTGGAAAGTTGTCTTGAAAAGTTTACTTGAAAGGTCGTCAGCTTGGCATGCATTCTTTGCACGCTTGTAGCAACTTGTGTGGCCTAGATAGTTATACAGTTGACTTCCGTTATTTCAACCCTGATGGGACCAACGAAATTGGTCGAATTATATGATGGGTCAAATTAAAGGGGGACATAGGTTGTCAATATAAATTTGTTATTTCTTTATCAGATTTGATTAAACTACACAGGCTCGTACGGTTTCTTCTGCTGATTTTAAATATCCAATTATATTGTCACGTGGTAGCGACGGTTAAGAAGGCAGCCAAACTGTGATTAACGAAATGAGCGTTTTATTGGGCGAACTTGTGCCCTCGAAAACAGGCTACACTCAAAGAACAACAGTAGCGGCGAACACGATCGTTGATCGTTGAAATCTGATCCACAGGTCAAGTGCGTCGGCTTTTATACATCAATCGTCGAATGTTCCAGACTAATCGCTGGGACCCGCGTGCCTTCCACAAAGTTCTACATTATTCGCGTCGCGCACACATGCAATCAGATTACACAAGGTTCGGTCATAGACTGTGGACGGAACCATCGATAACATTCCAGAAACTTCCAACACATGCAAGCGCGTCCTGCGCTGTACGTTAACATTTGTTAGGCGGTGAAACGTGTCGCACGATGAAGACAAGTACACGTGTAAATATCTTAAATATGTCAAGCAGTTTTCGAGATTAATAATAATTGCCCTTTATTGCTTGCTCAGTTAATAATAATATATGTATTTGTGTGAAAGTTGTTATAAACATGTGGATTAATACTGAATCCACAAGGAAGACATCACAGCAGGCAGATTTAAAGTCTGACAACTTTTACTCATATTACAGTGCAGTGAAGTTCAATGTTTACATAGGGAATCAGAAGCAGTAAAACTAAATCAAATTAAGATTTTTGGAGCTGAACTCTGCTCACAGCACTGCTACCATCTCCACACATTTAGCTTCATTCTGGAAAAAAAAATATCATAGCTCTAGCTGCCCTAGGTCCAAATATACAGCTCAGACCACTTATAATGTGACCACTTGTAGTGCAGGATTAGGTATAGTATGGTCTTTCTTGACCCCCGTTGACCTTGCCATAGAACTCAATGTATACGCATACAGCTCATAGTGCAGCCGTGCGAGATGAAATGCCGATTATAATGCACTTGCTGGAAACTCCTGCAGACAAGAGAGGCAGCGAGTGCTCTTCTCAACGAAGTGGTGAAGGGGAGAGCAACGAGGGCAATGTGAAAGAGGTGATGGAAAGAGAGAGAATAAATATTTTTATGCAGCTTTAGAGAGGCGTCCTCATTCCAGAATGCCTTGAGCTCGGGCCACATCCTGGGCCCTCGCAATCGGCCGTTGCTGATCCTCGAGGTCAGAGCTGGCCAAGGCTCTCTCCCAAAGCTCGTTGGTGTGGTAAGGGTTCGGAGGGTTTAATGGTGCCTCTCTGCAACCCCCTACTATGTGCCTGAGGGACCCGGGCTCTCCACAGAAGTGGCATTGCGGAGAGAATTGGGTAGGGGCTATGAGGTGATTTCTGGTTGGGTGGGGGAATGTATTAACCTGTAGAGCTCGGAGGAATTGCTCCTGCTCACTAGGTAGTGACGTGTGGGGGTGCATATGTTCTGCGGGTTAGCTTGTAGTGTTGTGTGATGTCTTGGTACGAGACTGGAGGGTGCGTGCGCTCGGGTTCAGATTCCTTGGCGTCGGCTCGGTGGGTCAAACCTCAAGCCATGTGGTTGGCGACCTCGTTGCCAGGAATGGCATGATGAGCTGGCACCCAGATGATCATGACTGATCTCGTTGGCGGCTTTTGATTGATGATCTTGAGCTTAGTAGTATGAATTCTGCCGCTAGAAAAGTTGCGGCACGCCTGTTGGGAGTCGGTCACTATGACTTCAACCTGTGTTTGGGAGAGCACGACAATCCCCTCCAAACCGAGGAAGCGGCCATAACCCTCGCACTCTCCCAAACAGAGGTGATAGATATGCGGAGTGAGCAAACGAAGGAGGAACAGAAGAGAAAACAATTTGGCAGTTTTGCTCAAAGGGCGAAGCATTGACTGCTATAGCAAGGTTTAGCATTGTACTTGAATTTCTCGTATGGTGTTCTAACTATGTGGGTCCGACTAATGCGGATGAGACATTCACGGGTGCACCAACATTTTTTGATCCCTTAGAAGCATTAATATGCCATGTAGGGCCTGTAATGACATTGCACAGGTACTACTACGCTGCCAGTAACAAGTTGCATCAGTAAAATCACATCACTTTCAGGTTTGAGCACTGATATTGTTTTGTACTTTTAATATTTAGTAGTCTGTGCAGATTGAAGATAAAAAGCTTGCACTGCCAATGTTATGCTTCATGTCATTTGTATATGGGCTGCCATTCTCAAAATTTTGAGGAATAATTTAGTCAAGAATGTAAAACCTGGTATGAGCAACTTTAGTGAACGAATAGTGTAGCAATATAACCAGCATATACGTCAGGGATAAGCACACAGGGTATAGCATACGTATACCTAAGTATATGCATGGTGCCCCACGGTGACGGCGGGAATTCACTTGGATGTGTGTCCACGTCCACATGCCACATCCACATGCCATCGCAAAAAAAAAGAGAAATGTGGTTTCAGTGGGCTGGCTCAGCAGGCGCATAGGGGTTGTCTAGGCGACGGAAAAGTCCTTTGCCCTGACCGCTTATCAGTAGCATGTGGTCCGCATCGAATGCATGCACATTGTCACTCTTTGGCTGTCCAATTTGTGTGCGGAAAGTAAATACCATTGCCGACTTGATATTTTTGGACATGGACAGGGTCGAAAAATGTCTGCATCATAGAGCAGGATGGAAGAACAAATTTCGACACTAAAATAAATTTGTTGTTCTTTACAACGCCAGCACTCCGGAAAAATCGGTTGTGGTTGCCATGTCATTTTTGCATTATTTTTCTAATCTTAATCCATAAGGAGAAGTTGTGCATTCGGTTCGGAGGTGTTGCAATTGAGTCGAATAATGCCAAACGAATCTGCAGTGCTTGTTTGCATCTTGTTCAATTAGACCTACCACATAATGCAACCAGTGTCGTTGGTTCCAGGGTCGAATTAATAAAATTCGACTGTATAAATGGCTCATAATATTTTAAGTAGTGTGTTATTGTGAACAGTATTGTAAGCTGGTAATGCTAAAGGGGCTGATTGTATTAGGCAATGCATTGTTTTGAGTGGAACCATTGCAAGTGAACTTGTACTGTGTATATTTGCCCAGAGCTCGCTGAGTGCTGATGTCCTTGGCAGCCCGCTACTTCGTGGCGAGGGCGATGTCTCTGCTATGGGTTCAGCAGCTAAAAACCAGCAACAGCAGCAGCAGCAACGCTGTGGTGCCGCTGCGGAAGAATGCTCATTGACTGCAACACGCTCCCTGAGGGATCTCGCGGAAGAGGAGGAGGAGGCAGAGAATTACCTGCTACCTCTGGGTAAGTTTGAAGCGCAAGAGATTGGACTTCCCACTGTCAGCACTACAGTTGTCACATACCAATCAAGATGTCTTGGACCTTGTTTGTTTAACCTAGAATAGGAAGCTTGAATAATAATTGGAGACAAAAGGTGATTAACTACAGTTGACTTTTGTTAATTCCACCTTGACAGGACCAACGTAATTGGTCAAATTATTGAGCTGGAAAATTTAATTAATGTAAGCATATTGTGTACTGAAGGCCTCAAACACATAGATGCGCTGTATGCAGCTTGTATTGCTGCTGTAACTTCTCCCTGTTTATAAGTTACCCAAGACATATTACTAGGGGTGTGCGAAAATGTTCGAAAAATCGGGCAGTCCGAAAAAACGAATCCAGGCCTTTTACTGCCCCCAAGGGCTAAAATCGCCACATGCACGTGCAAAATAGCTCTGAAGGCTTGCCAGTACACTTACTAGGCGTATCAGTGCTCGTTCTGTGGCAGGAGACGGCGGGTGCATGCGTGTATACTTAAAGAACAGACACTGTGTCCCATGACGATTGCCCCTTCCCACTCTTGATATGCTTCACCGCAACAATACTTCGCTTATGCTTCACCGCGTGACACTGCTATACTGCGGCGAAGCAGACTTTACGAAGCCGGCATTATGCAATGTGTCGTGCTTCCCGACCTTCCAAGAAATTGGCGAGGATTACAGGGGTGGAGTCGACGCCATTGCTAACAGCAGCGAATCGTTTCAATGGAAAACATGGCACGGAACAGAAAGAAGCTTCGTAGCAAAAGTCGAAGTAGCTGCTAGGCCTAGCATTGCTACAGTGGCGTCTCCAGCGGATCTGTGTGCGAGAGCGCCGTTTAGAGGAGGCGAGGTAATCAAAATAGCACAGGTGGTAGATACAGCTACTGCCGTTTCAGTTCTTCAGTCATGGCAAGAAGTTCGGAAAATCGGACTTTTTTGCTTCCGAAATTTTAGATGTTCTTACATATTGACTATATGGGGTACGTGGCGGTGCTGCGAAGGCGTCCAAATTATCGGGCATGTCCGAAAAATCGGGCATCTGGAAAATCAGTTGTTGACTAGTACATGTTGAATTGAATATTGAATAAAGAAAACAAAGCCAAATATTGAATTGATTATCGAATACCAGAAAATTCTTAACAAAATTTAATGCTTACAAATTTTGGGCAAGACAACATGGTGCTGCACATGCTCGGGAGTGTCCTAGCATTGCATAACAAGAATGTAGCAAGCTATCAGTAACTTAGGCACATAGAAATCAGATGTACAGTATGGTCTACTCTTATTAAAAGGAACTCTAAATTAGTATGCCAGCACTAATTACAGCCCAGTTCTTGTACATTTGCTGACTGATAATTCAGACTCAATGGGGACTGCCAAAATGTCCGAATAATCGGGAGTCCGAAATACCGGATCTGCCCAAAAATAAGTGAGTTTATTTTACAAAAGGCCAAGAAAGGCACACTGCATTCTCAGATCGTCACTTTCTGATGTTGAAGGTATCTCCACCTTTAATTTCACATGACTAGAGCACTAGACACATCAGCATTTGGGAGCAACATCATTTTTGGCACAGTGCCAAGAACGCTATCTTACCACTGTGTGGCAACGGTGCTGCCCCTCGATGCATTCAGTACTAGTCAAGCAAAATATCCCGAAAATTAAACTATCTTTTGAAAGTGATTGTTCATGAATACAGACAGTTTGTCAATGCATGTTGCTGTGCACACATAAGCTTGCCCTTTGTCTAGACATTCCATGGCTGTGATTTTCTAGCAGTGCCTTCTATGCTATTTCTTTTCAGCTTCTTGTGTTTCTTCAGTGGTCAGAGCGACACTCCGCAATCATTATCAATGGGATCAGCTGGCTATGAATAGTGGATGATAAGAGTAGCATAAAACCGAGTGGAAGGTGTCGCTACAAAATCGTGAGCTCTATCTCGGCCATTGTCATGCTGTCACCACAGATAAATGAAAGTGCAGGCAAAGCATACATGGAATTCTCATCAATCACTGCTAGATGGACCAGGCTTTGCCAGTTCCGGTGTCGCAGCGTTCTGGTGACCTTGCACACGACGTTTCAAAATGAAAATACAGTAGGACCGCATTCATAAGTTTTGGGGGAAAATTGGCAGTTTCGGGCGAAGCACTGACTGTGAGCAAGGTTTAGCATTGTGCTTGAATTTCTCGGATGGGGCTGTAACCATATGCTGCGGGTCCAACTATAACACGGGCTCAAAATACGCGGGTGCGGCAAAATTTTTTTATCCCTTGAAAGCTTTAGCATGCCGTGTAGGGCAGTAATGACATTTCACAGGTGCCACTGTGCTTCCATGGCGCCTACACACTAGCAGAAAAACAAGTGCCGCGAAAGCTGGCTTACGGCAGCTTTTTCGTGCCACGGAAGGGATCGGTCCTGGACCAATTTTTTTCGGCTTTCTGTGGCAGCAAGCGAGCAGTGAATGCTGGAGACTGATAGAGAGTGACCCCTTCAGTGATGTGCGCAGCTTAAACTGGTTTCAGGCAGACTCGCCTGACTGCTAAATTCATATTTGTATATGGTATCAGCCGGACTGCTCGTTTCGTACTATCGTCTGCTCGTCTGTTTGCTCTTGTTGGCACTTGCTTTTATTGTCAGGGTTGGTGATTGTGTTTTACAGTGATGAGTCTAAACTGAGGCATGGAAAGGTTTTTGGAAACAGTGCACCATATCCGATTCTGTACAAGACAGACCCTGAATACAAGGACGCGGAGGTGACATCCAGTACAGTGCAGTCCAGTTATAACGATATCAAAAAGAACGAAAAATCCGATCGTTATAACCGATCATCACTATATCTGGACTGCCGTAAAAAAATGCTGCCGAAGTATGTATGTCTTCTCACTCGTAGCTCGATGTGGAATTAGGTGGGCGAGGCGGCTGGCGCCATCTTATGGCGCGTGAGCGGGACGCGGTTAATGGCGGCAGATACCAACTCATGTAGGCAAATGTATCGCCCCGTCTCACCATCGTTCAAGGGGAACTTATGAATGCAAATTTCACGATTATTCTGCACAGAAAACACCGTTCAGAAGGCAAAATTTTGCTCATTATGTCTGATGTGCGGTGAATAACGTATCGTTATATATGTGTTTTTTTTTCTTATAGCCTAATGTATAAGTTGGCACTCTTGAGCCAGCTCATCGTTATAACCAATGTATCGTTATATGTGGCATAACATATATAAGTGCAGTCCACTTATATGTTATAAGCGGACTGCACTGTACCTCATTATCCTTGTCTTTTGAATGCGGTGACGTCACAACAGAAGGGAGCACACCAAGATGATTATGATCAGTGGCAACGACGTTACCTTCATAATTCATAACTTGCATTTAGAACAAAGGATGAAGAACGTAAACACAGCACCGATCTGTCAGCAGACGAAGGAGAAAGCATGCGACGTTTTGCACCTACATGCAGAGTAAAAGAGAGGAAGCGAGATTTTCATGTTGTCACGTGACTGCCGCAGTGCCTCGCTGCCAGTGGGTGTGGCTGCTTTGCTGCAGCTGAATTTTGCCGGTGGCGGCGCGCCACAGGCATTTTTCTGCTAGTGTGTATGTGCCTTAATGAGCCACACTAGTAAAATTACATCACTTTCAAGTTTGAGTACTGATATTGTTTTGTACTTTTAATATTTAATAGTCTGAACAGACTTGAAATAAAAGGCATGCGCTATGAATGTTATGTTTCATTATGTCTGTTTCCGGGCTGTCGTTCTCAGAATTCTAAGGAATAGTTTAGTCTAGAATGTGAAACATAGTATGGGCAGCTTTAGGGATTGAATAGTGTAGCAATATAACCTGCATATACATCATGGATAAGCACATGGCATACATATACGTAAACATAGGTGTGGAGCCCCACGGCAATGGTAACAATGGTGGAGAAGATTCGATTGGAGTGCTCATATAATTGCTGTAGTTATAGAAAGCAGGGTGTCTACCAAGCAGGAAAACCGGGAATTCTCAGGGATTTCGAGTAGTCTGGAAAAACTCAGGGAAAACTCAGGGAATTTGTGCCTCTATCAGGGAAAACTAGCTTAATTTTATTGAAAGGGTCGAAAGTCGCGGTAATGCTGGCGTGAGTAACAGACAGGAATCGTAATGAATCGTCTTTCATGCCCTGTCATCAGCTGGAGGAGGTGACAGTGTGCTGTCAGCGACCGACTTTGCGGATTTCCGATAATTTGGACGGCTACACGGCACCACCACGTACCCTTTAGAGTCAGTGTACCAGAACGTCTGAAATTTCAGACGCAAGAACTCTTTGCTGTCCGATTTTCCGAACGTTTTGCCGTGACTGCAGGTGCGAAACGGCATTAATCAAAGCCACCACCACTGCCGTTTTTATTACCTCGCTGCCTCGAACCGGCGCTCTCACACGCAGATCCGCTGGCAGCCATAGCCACCACTGCGGTAACGCTAGGCCTAGCTGCTTCGGCGTTTGCTATGTACCTTCTTGCCATTGGGTGCCGTGTTTTTTATTGAAAGAATTTGCTTCTGTCAGCAATGGCACAGATTCCGCCGTTGTGGTCCTCGTGATTGGCTTAGAAGCTTGGAAAGCACGGTGCGTTGCATAATGCCGGTTCCCAAAAGTCAGCTTCGCCTGCATACAGAAATGTTACTTGGTGAAGCATACGCAAGAGTATTGCAGTGAAGCATAACAAGCATGGAAAGGGGCTATTGTCACGGGACACAGTATGTATTCCTTAATTGTACACGCATGCACCCGGTATTTCCTGTTACAGTACGAGCACCGATATGCCTAATACATGTACCGACAGGCCTTCAGAGCATTTTCGAATGTGCCTGTGATGGTTTGAGCCCTTAAGGGCAGTAAATGACAACCATTTATTTTTTCCAACTGGCCAATGTTTCGTATGTTTTCACGGCCCCTAGGGAATTCAAAAAGTGGGACATGAACTGTAAAACTGACCAAGAAGATGCTTCAAACGATCCGTGGGACGAACAAGTGGTGGAAGGAAGACAAGAACATAAAGTACCTACGCATTGTGGAATGAAGGGGAAAGGAAGCAGGCTGCCGCCATTTTGAAGGAGCTTGAGCTCAAAAAACAAAGTGTTGGCTGATGCCGAGATGGCAGGTGTCCCTGATCCAAACCAATATAAACTCTTTAAAGCAGTGAAACACAATACTGAGGTGTCGTGGGTGGACTGAGAGTATGTTAGAACAGTTGAGGTTGACTTACGAGCTGTTGAGAAAGAATCCCAATTGTGACAAAGTTCGGGCATCATACCGCTGAGCTTGCTATCACTTGATAGAGATAGCTCATATTTGAAAATATTTGCTTCTATATGTATCTCCTTTTTATTCGTATTTGAGAATGTCTGACTTGATTTGCATTTTTTTAAGACATATTATTTGCTGTGCATTTTACTAACTCCTCCCTTTATTCTCTTTTTGAATAACATAAACACTACTCCTTAGTATTCAAATTGGATTAAGTCGTTCTATTTAAAAAAAAAATTTCATACGCTTACTAGAGAGTGACAGCATCGGGCAATAATGGTTTCAGCCCGTCTTGACATAAAACATAGTTCTGCATCACTCAGGGAATTTTGCGAAGGCACTCAGGGAAAACCTAGAAAACTCAGGGAATTTGGAAATGTCAACTTGGTAGACACCCTGAGAAAGGCTAGGAAACACATATTAACTGGGCAAACGTACAGTCCAAAGTCCCTAAAAAATTCGGCATACTCGAGTGTAGTTGACATCTACCTAAGGCAAAGCATTACATGAATCGTTGCAGCACTAGATGCCGACACGCACTGATCTGGTGAGGTCCGAGGTGTCCAAGATGCACATTGTCATTTTTGCGGCTTCGGGGAGCTTGCGTTCACTCTCCTTGAATTCGGCTTGGGTCAGCAGCTGTTTTGGGCAGAGAATTTGTGGGAAACTTTGATGTGCGCGCCCAAGACGCGTGTTGTCGTTTTCTGACAAGGATAGGAAACCAAAACAAGATTGAGCTGGTGAATGTCGGAATACAATGCCACGATGCCACCAGGGCAAAACGTGACACTTGCTTTGCTGCCTGTAGCAGGAAATAGAGGCATATTTGTGTTTTCACCTATTAAACGCATGCATATGCTACCTATGACACTGTGCCACACGCGCTGTGAAACGAATAGGTGAAGATGCTTATTGCAGTGGGTTGTCGGCGATAGCTGTGAATGGTGACATGCGATGACCTGCAAGCAGATTGGTTGGTACCTATATAGGAAACTGTGTGAAAGAACGAAGTGGGGCACTTGCTTATGCAGCATCAAGCACAAGGGGCTCCACGGTGTATGTGGCAATATATGAGTCTCTACACAAAATGTACTGAATATTTGAGAAATTGATAATAGGTATTCGATTCACAAATTGAATTATTCAAACATTTGCTATTCAATTCAGTTTGGTGATATTCAAATATTATTTGCACACCCCTACCTATTGCCCTTCCTCTCCACCAACACAGCATAGCACAGCCCATAGCATGGTTCAGCGTCACTCTAGTGAAACTTTTCTTGTGTGGGTGAGATGCATTTTTGTGTTAGCTGCTAGGCAAGCCAGGATAATTTTATGTATGGCATTACCACTTGTCTGCTATTTGGTTTCCTGGCAGCTCATGTGCCATTTTAATTCACAAATTCAGTGTCTACAGCCAGGCTTCTCCGAGATAGTTGCATCAAGTAATTAATGACCAATTCAGATAGGTGTATGCCTTTGCAAACATACAAGTTCATGAATGTCACGTCACTGGTAACTATGCAGGCGAGGCAAAGCTGCCAACATCGGACAGTTTCCACTCTACATCAACGATGACGTCGAGCACGATGCACAGTTCTGAGGAGAATACCCAGGAAGCATCCCTTCGGCGCCATGGCTCTCATCCGTCCACAGCATCTGGTGCCGATGCAGATGAGGCTGTTAATGAACGTAACCTCCAGGCAGAGCTGAAGACATTCCGCAGTTGTGATTCACTCCTCAGCATTGCCGAGGGATCCTACACAGGCCTTGGCAGGCATCGAGATGGCTCGCATATTGGTATGTTGGTTTACACTTCACCACTGATGCAACGCTTATTCTAGGAGTACTACGCAAAACTGACTGGCTGAATATCTGTCTCTTCTATAGCTCATCCTCTGTGAGAAACACCTCATACAGTAGACTTCCGATAATTGGACTCCAGTTAATTAGGTAATTCGATGCTGATCAAAGGCCTTGGCTGGAACCCATACATTTCGATGGGACCAAACTTTCATTATTTCGATCCTAAAATTGGCCTTCCCCAGATAATTAAAACTTAACCAGTTAACATGCATGTGCCTGACCACTATGGTTACCCCAATAGCAACCCCTCTAGCGGCAGCATCTTTCTTGACAGAGCTTAGAGGAGAGCGAGTGTGTTGAACACACATCGCATCCCGCCGGAAATACGTGTTCTCGTTCTACCCTAGGAAGATTTTCAAGTAATAATGATAGCTCACAATGTCTGATTATGATAATCACCCAATTCTAATGCACAGCTTTTTTTTTGTTTTTCCCTGGACAATTGAGCTGAAAATTTCACTCGTGCCATTCATATTCTTTGCGGCATAGTGTGGCTCTGCTGACTGCAGCAAAGCTGACTTTAGGAGACGGGCTGTCCTTGTGCAACACATATTGGACCTTTTTCCATTTTTCTTGCTAAACAATTGAGTGTGCTTTAGATTTCTACTTTGTTTAGGGACTTTAATGTCATTTCAGCATTAATTTTCTGCTTTGGACACATAGAAAACCGGAATGAATTTGATTCATAAGAATATTAGACTATGGCAAATACTGCCAATGAATCGGTGGTGTGTTTCGACGTTTTTTCTGCCTCTTGCTTAATGCGATCAGCCAGATAATGTGGTCAGTTTTGTCGGTCCCATTGGGGTCGAAATAATGGTAGTCAGCTGCATTAGTTTCAGCTTAGCATTTACCGTCCTTTTTGACAAGTGCACACTAAGTGCAGTGCGTGGTGGTGCTTTGGTTATAATAGTCAACGAAAGTGCACATATGCACTAGCAGTGAACTATTGTGCTGGAACGGGTTGCTTATGAAAGATGGTGGCACACAGCATATTGCCATGCTGCATAGACACCTGTACTGTTTAGTGCTGTGCAATGCAAGGCACCATTGACTGAAGAAGGTGGTGTGGATTATGTATCAATGCATTCTTGAGTTTGTGCAATTCGTATTTGTGTTCATGAAAATATTTCATAAATGCAAACACAAGAACCTGCAATAAGTTTTTTCATCCAGGCCCTCACATGTTTTTATGCTGATGCTGGCTTGTAGTTTATCGAAGCACACACACGCACATGCGCGCGCACCCTTCTGCAATCAAACTCCAAAGTGGTGTGCAGGCCATTTGAATCCACCATTAATATTTGAGGCCTGCCACAAGTAGGCTACCAGCAGCAGTTTAGTTTGGTGGCAAGTAATTGATGACTGCACCAGCTACAGCCAGGCTAATAAATAATCAGTTGTGACTTTTGGGGCAGTGTTTGCATCCACAAGGTAGTGGTCGCAGCGAGATTTGTAGCTTTCCATGTTTCTAGTGAGCACAATTAGCATTTGCATAGGAGCTTGTGCCAGCAGAGCTATCAGCTCCAAGCACTCTCTTCCTTCCTCTCACTGTCATCTTTCTGTTCCTTCTCCTCCTTCCCCACACTGCTGACTGATGTTTAGGTGTCAGCTGTGTGCTAGACAGTTATGGTGAAATTGGCAGGCTTTTCTCTTTTCTCTCGGCTAATATTTCTCTTTTTGTGCTAGTAACTATTATTGAGAGGCTGTTTGGCTTTCATTTATGTGCCTTGGCAGTGAACTGCAGTAGCCTCAACAACACGTATGGTTCAGTGACCCCCAAATGAATCATTCCACGCATAAATTCTATGCGCGCTGGGGTTCCACATAGCATGTTACAGCAGCAGACTGTGTACCACAAATGCGACATATTTTTAATGCAGAAAATGCTTCATTGAGGCAGGCTTCTAATACTAATACAGTCTATACTGGATATATCGAGCTAGAAGGGTATCGCGAAATAGTTAGATATATTGATAATTAAAAATATAAAAAGATGCCTACGTGGAGCTTAGCTGAGATCTCCACAAATCTTGGACAGGTTCCCGAGATCATGAAAAGTAGGGAGTTACTGATTTGCTTCTCCAAGGCTGTATCGAAAGCACAAAAGTTGACTTATTTCTTACTCAAGAACGTTGCAAGTCGCTTGTGCTGCGAAATAGTCTTTGATATACTCATCGCAACGGTAACACTAAAGGCTTGTGTCACCTGGACGTGAAACTGCAATACTCCTCACATGCATCAAAGTGCTTGGTGCACATTCTTATTCAAGAAAAGGTAGAAATGGACACACCATGGAAGCAAACTAGTCTATATAGATACTTGCCGAGCGACCATCAGGGCACTTGTAGTGTGAATCGTGCATGAACGTGCCCGGTCGTGTGTTCGTTACAATACCAACAATACACTGTTTAAATTGCTGATCATCACACGTGGGCAATGAGCCAGGTGGACTATGATCACCCATATGTTCCTGCATGCATCGGACATCATATCTGGGGTGAATATGTTATGTAATCGCTTCTTATACAATTTTGAGAAGGATTGAAAGCAGTATGCAATATATAATGTACAAGTGGCCTTGGGAGAATACTCCAAAGAAGGCCATGATAGAGGCAGAATAAAGTTCTTCACAGGAAGCATCTTCCGCCTCATATAGCTGAGGGATACCGACTCTGACTCAACTGAGATGTGTTTATAAAATGCAGATAGGTGTAAACACTAACGTAAATTGTTCCCTTTCCTGCATGATTAACCACCTCTCTGAATTTCAAACGTTCTCATTGCTTTGTAAACGCGTGACAAATTTTGTGACATGCTCTAATATTTTTTTCATTTCTATGTGGTTAACAAAGGTTCAGGAATGCATTAACATGTTTCCTAGAGTCCCATAAAAAACAATGGGAAAGCATGTCCTGCATAATGAATTACTTGCAGAACAAACCAGCCCACGAAACAAATAACTTCACTCTGCGAGGTACCATTGTATGTCTTGATGAAGAAGGTTAGAAATATAACATGTTCCTGGTTTATACATTTGTCGCTGAAATTTAAATTTAATAACACATTGTCGTAAACATATCACTAATACACATAATGCTATGTACAATATACTGTAGCTCACCTATTTTTTAAACATGGAGGGGTCAAAAAAGCTACCAAACAAAGTGTGTGAACAAAAAAAAATACTCCCAAGAGAAAAATAAATTTTGTTCTTTCTTCAATGCTAACAGTACAGAAAGTTTGTGAATATAGTAAAGCCTCGTAAGTTCGGAAAATCGGATAATTTGGATTCGTCTTTTGCTCCCAGCAGGCATATGCATTAATTAATGGAATCAAACTCTCCTTATTTCAGACCTATTTGGCCGCACACCGGTTAATTCGGACAACTCTTAGAGCTCGGCGAATGTGGAGCACCGCAAATGTGCTATGGAAACAGGCAAAAGTGGCGCTAGCATTTAAATGAAACAAAGTGGCAGAGTCCACATCGCCATAGTCTTTAGCAAAAATTGTGCAGGAACGATAAAAACGCCTCAATTCTTTATGCTATTTGTACCTTAATATTGGTTACTTGTGAATTTTTTCTCATGGGCATCACACTGCATTCTCCACGTGCCTTCATAACTGTGTAGTCTCCATCCATGATCGTGTTGATAGTGCCCATGATTTTGTCCGTAGTGGTTGTGGCAAACAGTAGTTTCGATTTGACTCAGTAAAATGGTTGCACGTGTAGTGTTACAAACACAGCGGCTGCTGTTGACAACATTACTAGACTAGGTTCAGTTTTTGAACTCTCCGTAGGTGCTGTATATTGCAGGCGACCCCATGCCATGGTTTGCCACCAGAGGGCGGGAGCGCTGCGGGTGCAGCTCTGCATTGGTGAAGGTGCTCGGGTCCTCGGAGTTCGTAACTTCCAAACACAAGAAGTGTTTTCACTGATGCGTTTTTTAATGTTTGTATAGGCTCTTGCTTAGCAGATTGATTGAAAAACTTTACTGAGCTGTGAGAATGCTGCTGCACTTCCCCTGAGTGCGCTGTTGGAATCCTTAGACTAGGGCCCCAGCAGCCCTGGTCGTCCGCTACACTCTACTAATCAGCTCTTGCTGATGAGTAGCTGTAAGTAGCTGATTAGTATCTTTAATCAGCTGTTGCTGTTTAGTACTAATTGGTTATTAATGCGAACACATTATACGGCTCATGAGGCAGAAAATCTGGCGTAGGTGGCGTTGGTGTGACCATACGATGGTCGAAAACGTCAAGAGAGCCCCAGGTGAACCAATTAAGGGGAGACGCTCCTCAGAAACCTTTTTTTTTTAAATATTAATGCTAGACAAATGAAAATTGTACCACTTATATAGCTTGATATCCTCATTCCAAATCTGTTTTTAGTTTTAGGATAGCTTGATGCTTTCATGTCCTAAGTGCCATGTATAAGTGAAAAACAGTGCATGTTTGTGCAGCTACTGGACCTAGCAGTTGGCATGATATAGCAGTGCAAAATGGCTTTTCTTGTCCCTAACACTCCACTGATTGCTAATAACCAAGATAATGCAATTCCCTTGACAGGCAACATTTTGAGAGAATTTCATATCTGATGCTTCGTTTTCAGTGACTGGTACCCAAGGGTATTGAACATTTCGATTCTTAAAGATAAACTGGTTGCACTAAAATCTAGATCAGTGCATTCTACATATCTTAAAGATGATGCACACCAAATTTGGTCTTGATTGGACCACAATAAGTACATCAAATGTCGTGCACAAAAGCCATGTTTGGCCAAAAATATGAAGCTGAGAAAAACACGATTGAAAGTTATAAAAGTTCTTTATTTGTGTTGTAGCGCTGAAATCTATATAAAAATTGCACATAATGCAGGCCAGGGTATCTAGATCTAGTGCACAACTTTAGAATTCACCTGCGCCATATGTTGTTCTCTCATAGAGTCTTCGTGAGCACCATGCTGATCCACTTCCTGCGCTGTTACTTTCCAAGCCAACTCTAAGTTCAGCCACTGCTTTTGTAGCAGCGAGGTGCACTTTCTTTGTTATGGCGGTGAACGATTTATGGTGCGTCGGTTTTGGTAAACCAAGAACTGCACAAAATCGGACGAGTTGATTGTGTACAGCTCTAAATGCGCGCGCCGCAACCACTGCCTTGATATTCACGGCGAAACTCTCTTGGGCTGGCCGAAGGGCGCGCTCCACCGTTAGCGTCGTCTACCGGAGATGCACGCCGCGACGAATACGTTGACGAGATAACGGACGTGGTACACGCTGCATTGTTGCAACACAACCCCAAAAACGACGCGAGTCGTTTCCGTTTTTTGGCCAACTCACGGATAAAAAGGTCGCGCCGTCCGCACGCCGGACATGCCGCGGCGCTCACGTGCCCGACGCCGATCTCGCAGATAAAGATGTTTGCCGTCTCCTCGCCGCACCTATCTTGATTGTCGAAGATTACCTACTTTTTCTCCGATGCGCTGACGAATTCGTCTGCGCTGTCAACGAAACTTGAGCGGCCGGCCGGCTCTGAACCGTCGAAAGCGTCGCCGTCACCTAGGTT
The DNA here is from genome assembly GCF_023375885.2 of Dermacentor andersoni. NCBI lineage: Eukaryota > Metazoa > Arthropoda > Arachnida > Ixodida > Ixodidae > Dermacentor > Dermacentor andersoni. The sequence continues at coordinate 72,542,276 of NC_092817.1, forward strand.
AGGCTTAGCTGCCGCGGACGTCTCCATTGCACGCCGCTTGACTTTGCGGCGAGTCCCCTTGAACTTGTGCTTCGACCGATACTTTCGAGGTCGAAAATCGCGTTTCTTCACGGGATCCATTGAAACAAGGAGCAGAAAAATGCCTGAAAGCCTGGGAACACGTCGAGAGAGCGGCGCGTCGCAGAAAGAGCAGACAACCTGCGGCCGCGTCGCGCGCTAGCAGCCAATGGCGTGGCCGGAATCGCACCACGTGATTTAGAAATCCAGCGAAAGCGCTCGGTTTTGGCGGTGAAATGTTGTTTTTATTATTACTTCTCGGGGAGATTGTGACGCGGCAAAGCCGACCTCGGAGAGAAAAAGCGTAGGCCTACTGCCTTGCACAAGCCCAATAGCTTGTGACGCCGCGATTTGACTCATCACGCGCTGGAAAATGGGCCAGATTTGCACCTTTTCTCGCCACCTCGGGTGCTTTCACCGAGTTTATTTATAATTTCCCAATCATTTACGGCTCTGATTTCTTTATATGTGAAAGAGGAGGGATAAATCTTGCTGAAACAGTCAAAAACATAAAACTGACTTTTCTGATGAAAATCGCCGTTTTTCGACCCGCGTTTATGATGTCAGTTGTGTTCATATGATGTCAGTTGTGTTGGGGTGCATTTAGAGGCATTCTCAGATCATGAACAGCAGGTTGCCATTATCCCTCAAGAGAAAAGTGTATAACAGCTGTGTCTTACCAGTACTCACGTACGGGGCAGAAACCTGGAGGCTTATGAAAAGGGTTCTACTTAAATTGAGGACGATGCAACGAGCTATGGAAAGAAGAATGGTAGGTGTAACGTTAAGGGATAAGAAAAGAGCAGATTGGGTGGGGGAACAAATGCGCGTTAATGACATCTTAGTTGAAATCAAGAAAGAGAAATGGGCGTGGGCAGGACATGTAATGAGGAGGGAAGATAACCGATGGTCATTAAGGGTTACGGACTGGATTCCAAGGGAAGGGAAGCGTAGCAGGGGGGTGACAGAAAGTTAGGTGGGCAGATGAGATTAGGAAGTTTGGACGGTCAACATGGCCACAATTAGTACATGACCGGGGTAGTTCGAGAAGTATGGGAGAGGCCTTTGCCCTGCAGTGGGCGTAACCAGGCTGATGATGATGATGATGATGATGTCAGTTAAAGCAAGGTAACTAAGAAAAAGTTAATTAAAGTGGAGTGGACTAAGGCAGAGTGAATTAAGGCACAGTTAATTAAGTTATAGTTAATTGAGGCACTCAAAACCACTCCCTTTGGTGGGAGCTGAAACCGCAGCCTTTCATGTTAATTAAGGAAAAGTTAATTAATCTAGAGTGAATTAAGGCACAGGTTTAATTATGATACAGTTCATTACAACACTCGAACCCACGACCATTGGTAGGAGTCGAACCCACTACCTTTGGTGTTAATTAAGGCGAAGTCAATTATTACGGAGTTAAGGCACTCAAACCCATCATCTTTGCTGAGTCAAACCCTCAACCTTCAGTAGTGGCAGCACTTTTGCATTCATCCACATAGGGATAACTCAGCTTTTCATGATGCATTTACTATTTTGCATGGAAGCTTGTCTTTATCTACACTATCCAAAATAAGGCTTTTTACAGGGTCAGTAATGTTGTTGCAGTTGGCCTTTAAGCAGGCACGTACGCAGGATGTTTTTTCGGGGGGGGCCCACCACCTCCATCATCATCATCATCATCATCATCATCATCATCCTGTTTTATGTCCACTGCAGGACGAAGGCCTCTCCCTGCGATCTTTAATTACCCCTGTCCTCATCCAACCGATTCCAACTAGCGCCCGCGAATTTCCTAATTTCATCGCTCCACCTAGTGTTTTGTCGTCCTCGATTGCATTTCCCTTCTCTTGGTACCCATTCTGTAACCCTAATGGTCCAACGGTTATCTAACCGGCGCATTACATGACCTGCCCAGCTACATTTTTTTCCTCTTGATGTCAATTAGAATATCGTCTATACCTGTTTGCTCTCTGATCCAAACCGCTCTCTTTCTGTCTCTTAACGTTATACCTAGCAATCGTCGTTCCATCGCTCTCTGCGCTGTCCTTAAGTTGTTCTGAAGCTTCACTGTCAGTCTCCAAGTTCCTGCCCCATATGTCAGCACTGGTAAAATGCGCTGATTGCACACCTTCCTTTCCAATGATAATGTTAAGCTTCCAATCAGGAGCTGGCAATGTCTGCCGTATGCGAACTCACCCATTTTTATTCTTCTGTGAATTTCCTTCTCATGATCAGGGTTTCCTGTGATTAATTGACCTAGGTAAACGTACTCCTTCACAGTCTCTAGTGGCCGACTGGCGATCCTGATCTCTTGTTCCTTTGCCCGGCTATTTATCATTATTTTCAACTTCTGCATATTAATATTCAACCCCACTCTTACACTCTCTCTGTTAAGGTCTCCAAACATTTGTTGTAACTCGTCGGCATTGTCGTTGAATAGAACAATGTCATCGGCAAACCGAAGCCTGCTGAGATATTTGCCGTCGATCTTTACTCCTAAGCCTTCCCAGTTTAATAGCTTGAATTCTTCTAAGCACGCGGTGAATAGCTTTGGAGAAATTGTGTCTCCCTGTCTGACCCCTTTCTCTATAGGTATCTCCCTGCTTTTCTTGTGTAAAATTAAGGTAGCTGTAGAACCTCTGTAGACATTCTTACGCGAAGGACGAGTCAGTAAGACGAGAAACTATTTACAGATTATATTTACAACAACGGTTGCAGCTCTGACCGGTTAGATTCACAGCGCGAGCCCAGTTCGTTCTTCCTCCTCTTTTCTGGAGTGATGGCACCTACGCGCCTCGTTCAAACAAACAAATACCACACGCATGTAGCAATATTTTCCAAGCTTTTTACGTAAACGTTCTGTACTCCTAGATTACGTAGTGCCTCTACGATTGCTGGTATCTCTACTGAATCAAATGCCTTTTCGTAATCTATATAAGCCACACAGAGAGGCTTATTGTACTCTGCAGATTTCGCGATAACCTGATTGATGACATGGATGTGATCCATTGTAGATTATCCCTTCCTGAAGCCAGCCTGTTCCCTTGGTTGACTAAAGTCCAGTGTTTGGAGATTATTTTGGTAAATATTTTATATAATACAGGGAGTAAGCTAATGGTCCCATAATTTTTCAATTCTTTAACGTCTCCTTTTTTGTGGATTAGTATAATGTCTGCATTCCAGTTTTCTGGGACCCTTGCAGTCGATGGACACTTCGTGTAAAGCGCCGCCAGTTTTCCAAGCATTATGTCTCCTCCATCTTTGATTAAATCGACTGTTATTCTACCTTCTACTCCCGCTCTTCATCGTTTCATGTCTTGCAGGGCCCTTCTGACCTTATCGCTAGTTATAGGAGAGTTTCTGTATCCTGTTCATTACTGTTTCTAAGTGAGGTATCGTGACTCCTCTGGGTACTGTATACAGGTAAGCTTAGAATTTTTACGCTGCTTTTACTATATCTTCGAGATTGCTGATGATATTATCCTTCTTATCCTTTAGTGCATACATACATCATGGTTTGTCCTATGCCAGGTTTCTGTTTTACTGATTTCAGACTGCGTTCAGTTTTTACGGCTTCTTCAGCCTTTCTCATGTTATAGGTTCGAATATCAGTTATTTTCGCCTTGTTGATCAGTTTTGACAGTTCCGCGAGTTGCGTAACGCTGTGCGGCCGCCAGTCCCATACAACCGCGTAGAGCGCAGGACTCTGCAATTCTAGACGTACTGCGCTCAACTTTCGCGGCGAGCGCAGTACCCACATAAGCACAGCAGAGAAGTGGCTACGTGTGGCGGTTCGACCGATAACTGTAGAAGCGTCATTCAAAACAAGTAATTGTTCTCCACTTCCGGCGGCGTTTTCTCTACTTCCTTTTTAAATAAAAAGATGTTGCTCCATGAATATTCTCATAAACAACGGTTAACATTTTTATTATTCGCTTTTGCTTGCAGTTTGGTTGTTGCCTTGGCTCTCTCCCTTAGTAGATCGCTTAATTTCTCAACTCCTTGCGATTTTTGTTTCCAGTTGCCAATCTTGCACGAAAAGTGCTATACAGTTAGGGAAAAACAGACGAGGTAACGGGCGACATTGATCTTGCTTATGGGCTTAAGGGTTATTGCAGGGTTTCATGATGGACGCTCTTTCACATTATTTTATTTGCCACCTTATCTAACCCATATCACGTGTATATGGTTCCGGGCATCTGCCAGCGTCGCGGCGAGTCGTAACTCAAGGAAATAATGAAGCAAAGGGATAAGTTAAGCGCAATTGGCGTTTTCTCCCGCCGCAACTCGTTCCATGAGAGTACAGACCAGCTGAGTAACAGCCGCATCCCTCTCCTGGTCCGAGGATCAGCCTAAACAAAGAAGGTTGAACTAACAAAAGCAACAGCTATGCGCGTGACGGTTGAATAGATGGTGACAACTGAACGCATCTCGAGTTAATCGCGCGGGTGCGGAATCTATGAGAAAACTGTCCTTCACATTGCAAGAGATGCCGATAACTACCGCCATCTAAAAGGAGTGAAAAAGGCAGCATAATGCTGACCGATGAAAAGCTGCCAAGTCTCAACATTGATCTGGCGGCGTTTTAGGAATGTGTGAGGAGTGGTGGCGTGGGTGGGGAGGGGGGGGGGGTATGCCACTTGATTTCGGGGGGGGCCCGGGCCCCCCCGGGCCCCCCCTTGGGTACGTGCCTGCCTTTAAGACTGTTTTGAGCAAATTCACTGGATAGCTCTTTGCCTGCACATGATCCTGTTCTGTTCAGTAAATGCAGACGAACTTGGTAGGCATTCTCACAGTAGTTGCCAATTGGTTATTTGTGGAGCTTAATTCTCCTTCTATGGCTGTCTGTCTAGCTCGTGCACATGATGTCCTACTGTCCATGAACCATTTATACAAACTTATTAGTGGCAAGCTGCACACCACCTAGCAATTAAGTCTATCCAGCGCTGCTTTGTTAGGTGTCAGCAACCTCTGTTACAGTTTGGGGCTTAGTTGATGCAGATTTATTTGCTGTGGTCAAATGGTACTTGGAAAGCCAAGAAACTGCCTTGCCAACAAAAGTGAAAGCACAGAAGCCAAGCTGAATGGTGTCAACATTCTTTGCAGCCACAATTTTTGTGACACTGCATGGGAATCGCATGTAAAAAATGAGGTGACACACCATACAACATACAAGCTCTCAGTCACTTTTGTACATTGGTTTTGTGGAGATGATGCTGGTGTCAAGAGGATGTCTAAATAATTAAGGAGGTCCAGTAAATTGGGCATTCATAACATTCCAGCAGGACCCATCCCATGATGAATCTCGACGTTAAAGTGATTAACACTGAAGCAATGTAGCTGTATTGCCAACGCTGAAAGACGTATGCAGCCAGGCTACTCTCTTGCGCTTCCCACTGTACCCACTATGCCATGTAGCGGAGCCGCCGCAATGTCTGCATGTGGCGCAAGTACGATTCCGTAGAGCACCGAAGAAATCTTAAAGCATTTTAAAGTCAGCAACTGTACATAATTCTTGTAGTGGACATCTGCAGGTTCTGTGAAGGGGAAGCATTTTCGTATACGTCCTGCATATGTATGCAGCCATTGTTTCTGGCTAGACCATGTAATTTGCACTGGATGTGCTTTCATTATTTTGTGGGGGAACGTATCGTCTAGATACTATCGCTATTCTGTGTCCCTTAGCTCTGGGTCTTTTCGTCTTTCTTTCTGTGCAGCCATTGTATACCAAATCCGGAGGGTGGACCTGGAGGAAGGCTCATCCATCTACTGCCTCTGGGTGTCACGTGACCTTGAGGTGGATAGTTGTCCACCACAATACCCGACTCCGTCCTCTCCACTGCGCTCTTTGACGCTCGGCTCGGTCGGCTCCGACACAGAGGTGTCGTTAGAGGACACCAGCGATTGTGTGAGGCATTTCTTTCCATCTCTTGCTGTGGGGGGTTTTTGTCTGCACTCGCATAACACTCTTACTTTTAGGAGGCACTTGAATGAGGTTGCACAGAAGTAATGCCTGAGTTTATGGGCATAGGAAATATTTTGCTGGATGGGCAGAAGCTGTGCAGAATTTCATTGTTTTGGAACAGGGACATTACAAAACCTTTTGATCCTTTTGCTGCGAGCCAGAGCTTTAGAATTGTGCTGCATCTGCAACCCTTGTAACAAGCACCTTGAAAGTGCTGAAACTGAACACCATGAAAGGCCAGGAAAGTTTACAGGACACTGTACTTGTGAAATTGTCGCCACAAGCTAAATTTCTGCGAAGGCTGGTCACATAGCCTCAAATTAAAAGCTTTACTGTGAAGCAGTTCTGACATGCTTGCTAACTTGAGGTGCAATTTTAGTGTCTGTGATTTTATATGGGTAGTTGAGGGTGATCAGGAATGGCTACCTTACATGATTGATTCAGTCACACATACATTCTGTGAAGCATCTCAACGTGAGATTTACAAGAAAAAAGACAAGTGCTTTGAGGCTAACGTTAGTGTATTTCCATGTTTTTCTTTCATCTACCTTCTGGGGAAGATAAATTGGCATTATCACAATCTGGCTGATGAGCTTCCAAATGATTTCAGGACTTAAAAGCAGTGACTTTGTAGAGTAGGTTGTTTGTAGATGACAAATAGAGTTAACCTGGCCTTTTCTGTCTTCTCACGTGCAGCACACGGATGATAAAGGCCCTGCCGTACATGACGAGTCTGTCGAGAATGAAGCTGAGTACACGAGTGGGCTCTACGCTGAGCATTACACGACCTTGCAGCAGATTGGCAAAGGTGCTTACGGATGTGTCAAGATGGCATACCGCAACTCAGACCGTCTCCTTGTAAGTTAATGAAGTGCTCTGCTTAGAATGTGAGCCCTGTTTGTACAGGCCTAAATGATTAGACTTCATTGTGTAGATATATTTGGGCATTTTCAGTCGACTACTGGGCCTCCTGGTGCCCATCATTCAACTAGGCATTTTATTTGCTTATTTTATGCTCATAACATGAAGGATTGAACTAGTACTTATGGGTCATTGGGAGTGCTGAAGTGCTTGTTGAGGCATGGACAAAAGGGGCAAAAGAACAGATAAAGGATAAGTACTGAATATGAGCTTAGCTTTCATTACAATTTATATACAGAGTACTCTCGTTAAGCAGAACCTCAAAGGACCAGAGAGATAAATTCCATTGTTTTTCACTTGCCAAGAGATTGAACTTAGGGTACACAAGGTGCTCTTTTGAAATGGGCAGATACTTTATTGCCAACAGCAATAGGTTGGGCAGATCTCATTAGAAAGCCTCTTCTTACAAAGTTTCTACTTGCTAGCAGCCGCCGCCCAGTAGAGCTTGTCACACAAAACATAATTCCAAAAATAGTCATTTAGTAAAAGAACATTGCCGTTTTGGTGAAGCAGCCACACTCGAAGTCGTCAGTAACTTTGATCTTCATCTACAGTGTGAGCGCATTGTGCTGACATTTCTGTGCCACCATTGGAAACGCTTGGTAAACCCTCTGCTCACTGACATTGCCAGTACAAAAAAACCACAGCAAGCAGTTGTGATTCAACTCTACCATCTGTGCAATTTTGCTACAATTAGACTTGCTTGCTCCTGGCTACACCCACTCAAGTGCCATTTGCGCCAACCGCGCAAAAGTCCGGTATTTTCGTGTTTTCACGGCAATGCAATGTTTTCTGTAGAGTTGTGCAACTACAGTCAACGACCGATTTTCCGGACGCCCGATAATTCGGACACCTTCGCGGCACCGCCCATAGAGTCACGCCATAGAGTCAATGCATAAGGACGTCTGAAATTTCAGACACAAAAGCCCTTCGCCGTCCCAGCTTCTGGACATTTTGCCATACCCGAATGTCCAAAACGGCAGTGATTGAATCCACCACCGCCGCCCTTTTGATTATCTCGCCGCCTCGAACAAACGCAGATCCGCTGGCAGCCGTAGCCACCACCGCGGCAACGCTAGGCTTAGCTACTTCTACATTCGCTACCAAGCTTCTTGCTGTTCGGTGCCATGTTTTTCATTAAAACAATTCGTTGCTGTTAGCAATGGCGTTGACTCTGCCTTTGTAATCCTCACTAATGGCTTCGAAGATCGAAAAGCACGGCTCGTTGCATAATGTTAATCTCGAAAGTCACCTTCTCCTCAATACAGATGTGTTACACAGTGAAGCATACCAAGACTGGGAAGGGGCATTTGTCACGGGACATAGTATGTGTTCCTTAATTATACACGCGTGCACCCGCCGTCTCCTGTCACAGTACGAGCACCGATACACCTATTAGGTGTACTAGCAGGCCTTCAGAGCTATATTGGACGTGCTTATGGCGATTTGAGCCCTTGGGGGCAATCAAAGGCATGCATTCATTGTTTCGGACTGCCAGATTTTCCTGACATTGTCGTGGCCTGTTAGGAGTCCGAAAATAGGACGTTGACTGTACTCAACTATAAGAATCGATTTGTGAACATTAAATAATTCAATTTGCGACTCTATTATCTGCTACATTATTTTTCGCATATTTGGTGATATACTAGGCTGAGGTCAATGCTTTACACGCAGCCTTGCCAAGGCACTCAGTTGGTTTTAGGACAAAAGAAAATTTAATTCTGGAGTTCTTACATGGCAAACGCACAATCTAATAATGAGGAAAGCCTGCCTTGGTAAAGGGCAGTGGTGGAACAGCTGCTCCAATTGCGCCAAACTGTGCCAAGAGCAGGCCTTTGTGCCATCCTGCGCCAAAACGTCATTTTAGTGGAAAATTGTACCGAACCTGCGCCAAAGCATGCATAAGAGCAAATCCCTCCTTCCGTTGATTCTTTGCAGCTAGCAAAACTGAAATCAAAACCAACAGCACAATATCATCATCATAGAAGGAAGCAGAGTTTCTCACTATTGGGGGAGAGCTCCACCACTGAAAAGCTGGTGCCACCATCTGAGCGACGTGGTATTAGGGATCTCCGTGTTGGCTGTTTCGGAAGCGCCGAAGCGAGCTCAAAGCGAAAGTTTAAAGTCCCACCTGCACTTCGGTTCTGATTAAGTGGGGAGGTTTTTCCCGCTTCAGGTGTGTGCCCGACAACACTTGAAAGCCCTATAATAATAGGTAGTGGCTGCCTTTGAAGGCGTTCAACTTGGTAGGCTACTGGTCGGTGCTGCAGTTCTGGACGTACATAACGGAGTCCGGTGTCAGCGTTCACACGTACCCGCACGAGAAGAAGCTGCATGAAGTTTGGATTGTGAAACAGAACCGACAAGGGGCCATCGACTATAACTCGAGTGTGCAGCAAGCACTTCCGCGAGGAAAATTTCTGATATGGTGTCGGGGCTGCAATATTCAGTGAGTAGCAGAAAGCGCGCCCTGAGACGCTAGCCTGCATGCGCTGCCCAGCTAATGTCATCAAGTTTTGGTCTGTGAACTTGTTGATGCTAGGTACTGCCAAGTTTACTGGAATGGATAGGGAACGGTAAAAAGCACAAAAAAAAAAGCATGGCATATGCTCATGCTTGTGTAGCACCAAACAATAAAATTTACTGGATTAATAAAAAGAAGCAGCGAGTAATTGCTTGCTGAGAAGTCTGATCGTGCAGTGTGATGCAACTTCAGAAATAATGATATTGAAACTTCCAATACTTTAGAAAAAAAAGAAGATTGAAATGTCACGATGGCACATCAGAGATTGCCGGTTACACATCAAATTCCCAAGTTATAACAAAATTATTTTTAAACAGCTGCGATAGTGTCCATGCAACAATGATTGCTTGTGCACCATCAGATGCTCATATGCTGTGACCTTCGGCAAACCACGAAGTTTGCCAAAGGAGCATGTCACATTCTAAGATTAAAGTTAAGCTTTTTCAATGTTTATAGATAATAGCAGGGCTTTGCAAAAGAGCTGTTGTGATCAGAATCGCACATGGTACATTTAAAAATGGTATTAGCAAATTAATGTGGTACACAGCGAGAGCCACCACTTCGATGGCTGATGGCATGTCTGTTGATGCAAAAGTTTTGCATCGAGCTTGGGTTGCTGCGCTAGTTCGGTGAAATAATCACTGACGCAAACGCAAAACCCTGTTTACGTCTAACGCATGTGCAATGGCATTGACACTATTTGATTTTTTTTCTTACAGCCGCAAAACCTTTGCCCTATTCGAAAACTTTCTAATGTGCATGGCATGACATAAGTATATTTTGTGATGTTATGTTCATTGCAGGCACGCATACTGATCAGTCTTGCGGTGAGCCTTTGCGCACAAGCCGTGACTGTCGCACTGTGTTGCATCCTTGGTTAATGAACATGCATTTGTTGATTGTCTATCTGTGGTGCCTCCTCTGCGCCGTATCGATGAACCCGGCCGTAGCGCCCTTTGCGCGTTGTGGTATGGAGGATCATCGCGTCCTTTCCTAACCGTACTTGCAGGGTGAGCCTCGTGCAAACCCATCTCCACAACATATTGACCATATCAGTTAAAATTTCCATGGTATATGGTAAGCGCACTTGCATTGGACCCTTCGCTAAAGGTGCTTGCTGCTGCACCAGATCGGCTTTTTGCTTGCGCCAGGACCTACACCGAAAGGTGAAATGGCTGTTCCACCACTGAAAGGGCCATCTGTGTCATCAACTCCAGTTGAAACAATTCCTATACCCAGTGCCGACAAAGGGAATGGCGACGAAAGCAGCGCCTATTTGCGAAGATATAATACTGGTTAGTCACTGGAAGGCACGTAGGTCGCATTGTATGCGCATGGTCATGTACAAAAATGCACGTGCGGTTCGAAACTTTCTGTCAATATGCAAACTTCTATGTGCGATTGTAGTAGTTGCCGGCTTCGACGGTTGTTGAAAACACGTATGTATGATCTCAGAACATATTGCCAGTTAGCCACTCGTACGAACATATTAGCGGCAAGCTTTCCACAACGGCTTGTGGAAAGCTTTCCGGTCACATCGGGCAACATCCAATTTTCGCCGTGGCACACTGCCTTGGCCGTTAGGCCTAATCGGTAGTGCTTCAAAATGTCGTCAGGTATCAGTGACAAAAGTTAGTTTTACGCCGAATCAACTGGTATCTATTCGCAGAGAACACGACACACAGCAAGCCGACAAACCACCTCCCATGAACAGCGAGTGTACGGAATGATACAAACATTATTCTCCACCACCATCACCTTTGCGGCACACCTTACGGAGGCATCTCGCCTTGGCGCTATTCATTGTCTCTTGTCGAGCTTCTATCATTGTTATTGAGTGTAATCCACATTTTCTCTAGTGTGATAAAGCATATCAAAGCACATTGGTCATTTGTAATGCACATAAGACATTTGCCATCACTTTTTGTCTTGTGTCTGACGGCGCAAATTGTCATAGCACATTCGCAATTTTATGTTGCTGTTGGCTTTGTGTCTTTTCTGCTGAGCAGCACTTACTGATTGCACGATAATAACAACCTTTGCCCAATGGCTACACATTACTGCTGTCCTACTCCAAGTGTTGCCAGAAACACCAGTCTTTTCTGCAAATTAATATTTTAATTACTTAAATGAATTGCTACATCGCTGCCAACTGCATCATCACCGAGTAGTGCTTACGAGAAGCATTTGTGCTGGAATCAATGTCGCCACTCATTTGTCTGTGACTGGTTATAAACAAAGTTGCAAATAACCACTGCAATGCAGTAAAAACTCATAAAAAAGAAGCACTCCAATTACAAAGTACAGTAGGGGGCTCTGGCTGCTCTTTCCATGTGGCCCCTGAGCATTGCTCTGTTATAGTGCATCTGTGCATCAGCAGCCTCGCTGCCTTGTTACCTCGCTTTGCATGTGTGGTACACTCGTGAGTGCTGTTCAAGTGGTTCAAGTTTCACACCTTGGTGCATTGTTGTTGCTGCACCCTTTTCGTTGATTACATTGCTGTGCTGAACTACCTGCATAGGCTATGAAAGAAGAAAGAGACGTTGCACAATCCCAGGACGCTCGACCGGTAGTGGCAACCATGCCTCTCAATCATTATTGTCAGGGAAGCTCATTACCTGCAGTGGCATTTCCTTCAACGGTGTAAACAAGTCAGCGTGGTGTGTCTTCATGTAATTTGTTACCATAGTAACAGAATCATCAGCACACCGGAGTCTGTGAACATTGAACAGTCAACCATGGAATGCAAACTTCGTCTATGTAGGCTTTAAGCTTTTACCATTGGTAGCAAGACTTACGTCAGTGGGTAAAATAAATGGAAGCAGGAGATTCACAAAATTTGAATTGGGGACATGTATTTTTTATGTGTTAGCATTCTTAGGGTCCTTCACGCATTTTCCGGAGGCTATGTAGTATCTATGTTTGTATGTTTATATCTATGCATGTTTGTTGGCATTTAACCATTTTCCTGTCTACTTGGATCACTGGATAGATAATGGTCGAATGGGTAGCACATTGGGCTGCTATGCTGTGGGAACAGGGTTCGAAACCAACTGTCGGCACAACTTGTGTCACTGAGTATGTACGTGGCAATGTGTGCATATGTGCATGCCGCTCTTTAACGAACTTCTTTCACAAGGATCGCTGCAGGTGTGGTACTGGGTAGGTACTGCTTTTCAAAGAAACTCTTTGAAGCCGGCTTGGAGCACTCGATCTGTGCTAGCCTTCAATGAACCTCTTTGATGCTAACTTGGGTCACAGGGTATGTGAGATTAGGTGTGTGCCACTCTTCAATGAATGTCTTTGACACAAACTTGGCTAACAGTAATGCTCTACAATGACCGCTCTGCAAGGACACCAAATATTTCTTAAATTTACTTAAATTTCTCCGATGCTGAGCGGAATCAAACTCTCATCACATGAGTTTCTCAAGGACAGCAACTTAATGTAAACGAATTAAAATGTATTAGAAAGCAACCAAACTGCATAAAAATAAATTAACATTCTTCAGTTGAATATATCATACAACCCAGTTTCTGTCTCGTTAATTTCACCATCACAAGAATCTGTCGTGTATAATCACCAACTTAAAAAATTGCCAATGCTTTAGCAGGCTGCGCCACAAATGCACTGGATACATGCCACTTTTCATTGAACATCTTTCACACCAACACTTTATCAAGCTGTGTCATGAATGCACTCGGTATGTGCTGCTCTTTAATGAACCTCTTGCCAACTTGAGTCACTGAGTATGCGCTATTATGTGTGCAGCAAGTGAGGGAACAATTTTCAGCGTTTGCAGGCACCGGCGTGTCACGCTTCTTGTCTCGGAGGTCACACGCAAGCTTTTTGGCAGCACCACTAGATGGCACAGTGTGTCCTGAAGGGATCGTGAGAGAGGATCCCAGTTGTCGCATGACGTGTTTTTCAGCGTTCGCCACGCACAGGCCATGCGCAGGTTGCGTGGCACCAGCACTAGATAGTGGCGAGTGTTCTTAGGAAAGCAAGAAAGAGGAATCCCACTGCAGTACACACCTTGTACTTAAGTCTGTTCAGTGGTGGCAGTACATTTTTGATATGTTGATATACAATGCTAACGTGTTATCATCGACAGCCATCGTGAGATGGGTTCTGCCACAATTTTTTTCTTTGAAATTTCTAGGCCAGGCAACATTAAACTACGTACCCCATTTGCGGCTGCTCTTGTCGCATTTATCTCTCCATCTGTCATTCTACGCAAACCATGACTCAAAACAGTGCCTTGAAAAAGTGTAAACCAGGTAAATGTGCTCTGAGCGCTTGATTTCAACCAACCAAATGTAACACGCTCATCAGATCACTCCAGAGCGCTCAAATTGCCGGCCGAGTGCATCGTAAGTCTCATGCACGTTCTAAGCCTAGTTAAATCTGGCTGGATGTGCTGGTTCATGTCTCTAAAGCTCTCTGGTTCACAGCTTTTTCACTCGTGTTTCTGTGTGCCAGGTGATAACAAAGTTCATCCGCAAGTGCAAGGTGTACGAGGAGAGCTGGGTACACGACCAGATGATGGGGAGGGTTGTGCCCCTAGAAGTGAGCCTGCTGACCACGCTCAGCCACCCCAACATTGTGCGGGTGTTGGATGTCTTCGAGAACAGCTCCCACTTCCAGATGGTCATGGAACGTCATGGGGCTGGCATGGATCTCTTTGAGTTCATTGACAGGGCACCGTGCCTTGATGAGCCCCTTTCCTCGTACATCTTCAGGCAGGTATGTGAAATTCTTGATAACTCAGCAGTTATCTGCAGCACTATATCTCATGACAACATGGTCTCGTCACCTTTTTGTTCCGTCAAATCACTTACACTCGATGCGATAGCTTGATAGCACAATCTTCTCTAATAAATACCAATATTACCAGGTTTGCAATAAATAAGAACTTCATTTACCCAAAATACGTACTAATTATGGCAAGCAGAGCATCCCATTTTTCATCTGTCGCGTTCTGGAACACACTACCAATAGATATAGAAACACTTAAAATTCACGAATTCAAGAAACAAAAAAAAATATATATATTCTGTCGAATACTGATGCCTAGTTCATACTCGCAGCCATTCTTTCAGGGTGCCTTCATGTCCTTGCCATGCATATATATTCGAGTTCGCAAATTATGCTGTGTACGTCATGTCATTTACGCTGTTAATTTATTAGTGTTCAAAGAGATTATGCTACAGTGCTTTTTTATGTGACTCTTATTTATGCACATTTAATTCTTCACTTATGCTATTTCTACTAAGACCTGTAATTCTTCCTTGTTAACAATTTGTTGAAACTGCTGTAATCTATGTTTTATTACCTTTAGTTATTAAAGGAGGTCCCATTGCAGTCGTTGACTTCGGGAACTCCTGCTGTATATTAACATTTCTGTAATCTTTCTAATCATCACAATAAAACCGATTATGATTCTGAATATTGTTCACCTGGTAACAACCATATTATAATGATTGCAGTTATCACAATTACTGCTAGCAACGAAAGTAATTGTTTTGAAGTAGTACTACTTCCTTTGCTAGCTGCAGCAAGTTAATGATGAGCAGAACTAGTCACAATTATCCAGATCAAACATTATATTATTTCTTGAATTCTTGGTCCAGGAAAACAAACACGACAATTTGCTCTCTCTTTGCCAGTAATGTTGACTTGTTTGCTGCATGACAGCTTTGGAGTCCGCCCTGTAACGTTTACTGGAAAAGTTCTTCACCATTCATTACAAGTTCAGCAGAATCTGGTGACATCGGGAGAAATTAAGCCTGTGTCATTGCCTTATCTAGGCTTGTCACCTAAAGATAAGGAGAGCACCTCCACGATGTAAGGCTCAAATGGACTCAAGAGCTGGTGTGAGCTTCATATATCTTCAAGACCTGGAACTTAGTATGTGGATGTATGAGGACGTTCACTTTATTCAAAGAGTCTGTGTGAAAATACAAAACAAACTTTTGTTTTGTTTGTATATTCTTCTAATGCCTATACTTCTGCCATCACTGCAGCTTTTCAAAATGTTATTGTGGTTGAGCATTCCCTAATTCTCTCAGAATATTAGTTCTGTGTATCAAACTCCATTCATTTGACCTATTTAAGTTCTTGTCTACAATATTAATAAAATAAGAAAGAAGATAAAGCATCAGAAGTGCAGATGAAATAAATATTGAAACTACAGCTTCCAGCGTTTGCATTGAAGTACAATGGTGCTGGCTATTGAAATTTCTTCATTTGTAATTTTAATGTATTGTACTTGTAACTAGATGTGTCACATTATCACTTACCATTTTATGGCTAGCTCTTCCTTTTTGTGTGAAGACTGTGCATTGCATTGTGCAACCTTGTTTTTATTTAAACCTCTGATTCTGTCAGGTGGCAAGTGCCCTGTCATACCTGCATGGCCTGCACATTCTCCATCGTGATGTCAAGGATGAGAACATCATTATCGATGAGCATTTCAAAGTGAAGCTTATTGACTTTGGCTCTGCTGCATTTATGGCTCCTGACCGCCACTTCACCACCTTCTGCGGCACCGTCGAGTACTGCAGCCCTGAGGTACTTTGTTGTATGAAGCATGCTTGCAAGGCAGCCTTCCTAAAGGTTCTTCTGCGGGCAACAACTGGGCTTCCAGTTGTGCCTGTTTCATCCGACAAACAACTGCCAGTCAATTTTATTCGAATGCTTACCTTCAAATACTGTATTGCAATACACCTTGATTTGAGCAAAAGGCAAAACAAAAAATCTACCTGCAGCTTTTGGTTCTGATAAACCAGTTAGGTCAAATTTTCAAGTACAAAAGTTCCAGGGCGCTTTGACAGTTGGCAAGATTTAGGACTTGCACGTCGTGTACATCTTCAAACTCTCTTTAATATGCAAGGTGCAGGCTTGGGCAAGTTGATTGGACATGATTAAACAAACGGCAAAGGTAGAGTGTGGACAGTAGAAAAAGGATGAAAACACAGCCCTGACTTACAACTGGTTTATTCTTTTTAGTGGTGTGCAAATGCTCTAATCATTCACTGAATCGAATAGTGAACATTCAATTAATTCAATTTGCAAATGGAAGATCAACTTTTTTTTTTTTATATTCAGTGCAGAGACTCGTGTAGTGCCGCATGTCATGTTTGCCACGGAGAACCTCATGCTTGATGCCACACAAGTGAACGCCTCACTTTCTTGTTTTCGGCGCAAAAGTAGTGTCAGGTGTCAGGCCCTGGCTGCTGCAGTCATAGACTTTGTTTCTGTGACTGCTTCAGCCCTACTGCATGCTCTCCTTGACGTTGGCCCGATGCGGGGATTGCGCACACAGCGCCTGAATGCTGCCATTCGCCTCTTGTTGGTACAAAGTTCGTCCAGGTTGACAAGACTGATCGAAACAATAATGCAACATGGACAAAAGGAACGGCAACAAAAAGCATATAAATTAAAAATGTGAAATGTATGAAGATCGGGCCGATTAGCTGCAGGAAGGCATGCAGATTGTGTTGGATACACAGAGATGAACTGAAAGGGTCCCTGAAATGGTTTGTGCAGATTTTGTAGATGCATAGGGTACAGCTGCAGTAAAACATTTGCACCGCAATTTAGGAGAAGCATCTCATTTTAGGAGAGCTACAGACAATTACAAGTTACCTCCCTCCCTAGCCATGCTTTTTCTCCTCAACTTGTTTGCTGGGTGATCGGGGCTAAGTTTAACTTTCACTGGCTCTGCGTCATGATGCGGCCTCATGTTGTCTACTTCCTGTTGTCTTGGAACCACTGCGCGAAGCCTCTCCAGCCTCTACGCTAGCAGCCTGGCCGTCAATCCCCAGCGAGAGCTATTGAAGCAGCGTGCATTGCGAGCGTTCTGTCGCAGCGCCGAGTGTGTCCGTATTCTGGTAACCACAGGCGAGTTGGGTGTTTTGGTGGATGTAAACCAAAACCCCTCCATACTACTACTGCTGTGACGAAGGGGCTGTAGCGTGTACGTGAGTGACCTGCACGGTGTAGCCACCTTTTGGTGCAGAGCTTACCCAGCCAAAACACAGAGTTAATATGGCTGTAACAAAATGCAAAACATTTTAAACATTTAAAAAAGACAACATGTTCATGATTATACTCATGCCACAAATTTACACCAGCAGCAAACACCAGCGGCAAAAGTAGAATGCACTTAGTTACTGTTACATTAGCTGTGTTTGGTTGTGTTCTATGTTACTAGGTGTCTGCACCAAATGGGGCATTGAAGTTGGTGCCTCTGCTCATTTAGTAAGGCACCCAGTCTGTTTGCACTTACTCGAATACCAGACATGCTAAAACATTATATTGTGGCTGTAATCCTCCGGCATAACATGACGACCGCAAATACGTAGATGCTGGCGGCGATCGGATACTGACAGCTCAATGCACTGCAGCCACTCTGCTTGCATGTTGCCTTGCACACAGTGTCGCAGCTTGGCATCTCACCGATCACTAGATTTGCAGTCCACGACGTAACAAGCAAGATCCACGGTGCTCGCAAAAAAGCAAGCTTGAGATCACCAGTGACCACGCAGCTTGTGTGAACACTGAGAACATTGTAACACAAGCAGACGACATTTACTGTCTGCTGGAAGTGCTTGGGTGTAGCGATAAATTGTCGTGTATTCTCTTTCTGTGGCCTTTTCTTTTATGAAAACAAATTAACCAACATTTAAACTATTACAAACAACATTTGCTCACCATAAGGTTGGAAAAATTATTGATGATGCAACCTGGGTAGCCAATCGGATAACTTGCCCAACTTGCATCACATGCACCAGCTATGTAGATTGTAACAGGGCAGTTGAAAACTCAGGGGAAAGGCTCCACTGCGATTGGTAGCGATGCACATTTTTAAAACGTTATACTAAATTACACGCTCTACATGGAGCGCTTAATTGCATCACTTAATGATTAGAAGGACCTACCCTAAAGACTCGGTATGTTTGACACAGTTGTCAATATCATTTCAGCGCCCTTTTGATGCTGCTTCAACAGCTGTCAATCCATCAATCTAGCCCATACCTGTGATCTCAAACTAGTCACTGATGAGCCACCTGTGCAAACATTCCGTAATGGCTTGTGGCCCATTAGCGCATTGGCCAGTGGCAAATTTTCATCTAGGCCATGCTGCTGAGCCATTAGTCCTAATCGGCGTTGCTTCGTCAGGCGTCAACAACTAAAGTTGTGGTTTGGTGCCGAATCAACATGTATCTGTTCTCAGTAGTTGCGCGATACTGGGAAAGCCAACAGACCGTCTCAAAAGCTCAAGTGAGTGCATGGGATGGGAACAGAATTGGCTCACAGCTGCCATCTTTGCGACACACTGTACGGTGGCCTCTCATTCTCCGACACCATTTGCAGATGCACCTTGGTCTTTTTTAATGTGTTAGCATTCTGTGAGTACTCCACATACTTTTTGGAGGCTATTTATGTACGTTTGTTTTTATCCAGCCGTTTTCCCACCTACCTGGGTCACTGGTTATGTGGCAATGTGAACATATGTGCTGCTCTTCAACAAACCTCTCTCACACCGACATCGGTCACTGTCAACGCGGAACTGGGTAGGCGCTGCTGTTCGAAGAAACTCTTTGACGCCAGCTTGGAGTACTGTACTACATTTGGGCCACTTGGTCTGTGTTGGTCTCCACTGAACCTCTTTATGCCATCTTGGGTCACATGGTATGTGCCAGTAGGCGTGTGGCACTCTTCAATGAACCTCTAGCCCACTTCGGTCACTGAAACGCTTCTCGTTTCGAATGCCACATGTGGACTTCTTGGCAGCACAACTAGATGGTGCAGCTCTAGGTGGCGCTGAGTGTTCTTAGGGGAGCACGAATAAGGAGGGCCACTGCAGTACATGCCTCATACATACCGTACTTATTCGACTCTAGGCCAGTAGTTTTATTCAAATACAGTAAAACCTTGTTATAATGAAGTTGAAGGGGGGGTCGTAATTACTTCGTTATAAGCATTGGTTCGTTATAGCCACTATCCATTTCTATCCACAATTAGCAAGCAAGAGAGGATGTACCCACCACCGAATCTCACAGCAGCCCGCCACGCGAAAAAGAAAACGGCCGTTGCAGGGAAAAGAACAAGAGAAAAAAAAGCCAGCAAGGAACTGCTACTTTATTCACGCCAAACGGCTCATCACTGATCGATCAACAGCACGCCAGCAGGCGGCGCACTTCGCAGAAAAAAAGTCCTTGATAGATTTTTGCCGCGCCTTCTTCAGGCGAATGATGGCTTTCTCAGCTGCAGCCGCTATTTTGATTTGTAAGCATTGTAAGCAAAATTTGTAAGCATTACATTTTATGAAACCATTTTCTTGTATTCAATATTCAATTCGATATTCGACTTTTCTTTATTTGATTCTATATTGATATTATATTAATATATTACCCCTATTCATTTTTTTATTAGACTATGGCTATAGAATAAAATACGACTCGCATACAACAAGAAATGAGCAAAACGTGAACAAGGTGAAAGCAGGAGCCAACGTTTCGACAAGTGGACTTGTCGAAACGTTGGCTCCTGCTTTCACTTTGTTCATGTTTTGCTCAACGTCTTGAATTTCCATCTCCCGCATTCCCCGTGTTTTCCCTGGATACAACAAGAAAGGAATATGTGAATCGTATAAAAGCTTCTGTTCCAAAAAGAATAAACCACTTGGAAGTCATTATCCTGGAAGTCAGTACCTTGGAAGTCAGCACTGTGTTTTCACCCCTTTCTTTCTTTCATCCAAGTTATACTTTTGCAGTGTTAGTTTGACTGTTATAACAGTTGATACTTCGGTGCTGTGAGCTGAATGGTCTAGGAAATAGTTTTCAGTCATTAACTTCAACAGATCAAAGACCAACAGATTAGACTAAATTAATAAACGCTTCCTTCCACCGCCTTTTTTTTGTTTCTTCCTTTTCAGGTCTTGCAGGGCAACCCATATGCTGGGCCTGAACTGGAGATGTGGGCCTTGGGCGTGACCCTGTACACGCTCATATTTGGGGAGAACCCATTCTTTGATGTAGAAGAAACAATCGCAGCAATGCTCAAGCCACCCTATGCAACTTCCAGAGGTGAGGAAAGGCTTTGCAACCTGCATGCGATCTTCTCAAACATTGTTGGAGTGCCCCAACCTTGCAGCCTATGGTGCACCTTACTGAAGTACCCACAGCGCACTGCGCCATTCTACACCTTTTGACGAGGTGTTGATGGTGCCAAGCATTTAGAAAAAAAAAAATCTTTGTGGTTTCACCCGAAGGGCAAAGCATTGACAACAATATCAGAGTATTAGATTATTGCATGATGTAAGGCTCTTAGTTTTATGGGCTGTACAAGTTGCAGTAAATGTTCGCTTGTTAACTAAGCACATGGTGTCACATGCGCAAAGACGTGTGAAGAGAGTTCGCTCGATGAATGTGAGCCCTCGCAGTTGCACAACTCTGGTGCGATGAGAAGTGCCAGCCAGCTGTTAGGAGTGTGCATGCCTGTCCTAAGGTGAATGTCCTGTGCTGCCACTCCATTTAAGTGGCGTTTGCTCGGGGGAGCCCTCAGTGTGGAGGGGAAGATGACATCTTGAACCATTACGCTGCTTTGTACTACTGCCGTGCTCGTACAGACTGTGTGGGTATGATGCAGCAGTTGAGGGATGTCAATGTTGGCAAACATTTCTATAGGCCTTTTCATTGGGCAAGAAGGAAAGGGCACACGGCGAGCCTTTTCTCCTCTCTGGTTTGCGCGAACTGGCACGACGCTACTTGAATGTGTTGCCATCGCATGCCGTGGAATGATTTTGAGAGGTTTTAGCTTGTTCTCTGCATAACAGTGGTACAAATGCACCTTGAGCATCCATATAATCGCTGGTGACATGCTTGTTAGAGAAGCAAAGTTGCAGCTCATAGCATGGTGATGTGTTACAGGTCACAAGGCATTTGTGCAAGCTTGCTATTTTCTTGGCGATTATTATGGCAATGCATGCTCCACCGCTGTGTTGGATGGACACTATCGCACTATCTTTTTTTTGCACATTGCAGCAATCTGCGCTCGCTTGCAGCACTGCAGGGCTTGTCTGAATTGATTGAAATCAAACGTTAATGAGCAAGTAGTCTAGCCCTATACACCTTTCCTGCGAGTGCATATTAGTGGCATAATAAAGAACATTACGTGGTCGCACCACCCCGATTGGTTCAGAAAACGAAATTTAAATGTGCAGAATATGAAACCTACGAAGTGGTCCTTCCTGTCCATGCTGTCCTCCTATACTACAGGGACAGATGTGCTGGCTAACCCTTCCAGTGTAGTATTCTTTTTTTCCAGAGGTGATGCAGCTCCAGTGACAGTATTTTCGTTCTAAGATACTATAAAACGAACACAGTGATTTACTTTTGGTTATGCAGAAGGGAAGCAGTGACACGGATAATGGTAAATGCACTCTTAGTATGATCCTCACATTCCTGTCTTCATTTTATATGTCCTATGCATAGTTGTGTTCTGACGTGTACAATTCTGTGATAGTGCTGCTGTGTTAGTTTTTAAAAAAGAAGAAAAAACAAAAAAAAACATCTGTCGTATGAAAATGCGACAGATGGCCGAAACATGCAAGAGTGGTGACCTTGCGCTAAAGCATGAATATTTGAACTGAGAATCGCCACAGTAGCAGTGCACGAAGTCCGGGAACCACCCCTCTTATTTGAGGATGCGTGCTCCGCATGGCGCAACCACGGCCACAAAGGGGCCCGTTCTGCAGCATGCTAACAAAAACCCAGACTGAGCAAACCCAGAGAGGTGAGAAACTATGCGACTAGAAATACTATACAAGACGCAGCGAAACTAAATTTTAGCATGCCAACTTTCTGTTGCTGCACACATCTGGCTGGAGAGAGCAAAGAATGTATGGATACGTCAGTGACATGGTGAAACAGGAACTTGAAAACAAAATGTATCGGTATGTTCCTGATACTGAAAGGGGTAATGGCTCAGTTCTCTATGGAATTCTGCTATGAAACGGTCGTGCTATTTAAATATCCTCACTGCAACAAATATACGCCGTCGGGCATAAACGGAGAGTTTTCATTTTTACAGGGGGGGGGGGGGGGCTGGTGCCCAACCAGCGTTCCGAACCCCATGTGTGTGTGTGTGTGTGTGTGTGTGTGTGTGTGTGTGTGTGTGTGTGTGTGTGTGTGTGTGTGTGTGTGTGTGTTATTTATCAGTCGGAAAAAACTTAGTACGCAATTAGTACGTCGTTGAAAATGCCGCAGTTAGATGTCCCTTGTCTGTGCCTTCAAATGCCTCATTCACGCTTTGATATTTAGGATAGTACGTCTCGAGTTAGATAATTACAATTGTCTAATTAAATTTCAGTAAAGCAAAAATTACTGGCAGCTACTCCACTGTACTGTAATGCACTATGTTTTCTTCAAGTAATGCATTGCTCTTTTTAAAGATCTTGGTGCATGTTAGTCAATTGGGACACTCTTCGTATATTTATTACCTTTGCATGCAACTGACGATGTTCCAATCTCCACTGAATGTTGTAAATTATTAGTTTTTTTTTCCTGAGTTGTTAGCACTGCTTACTAAAAAGAGAAGCAATACTGAGACACAACATTCACGTGCATTCTGCACGCCATTGATAAAAGTCTCTGCCGAAGGGTTCACTGAAGTCTATAGGTCTTTTTCATGGTCCAGAAAGCATGCAGAGCAATTTGAAGCGTGAACATACAGCAACATATTCATTCTCTAGGCATAGACTATCCATACCTTTAGAAATAATTTTTAATTGGCTACCTCCATCTCTTTCAAAAATATAATAAACTTTGTCCAGTGTGTATATTCAAATATATTATGTATGTGCATCATACTTACAGTAGACATATAAAACAATCTCGAAGTGAGAAAACACAGATGAGGCAGCCACCGCTACTGTTTCTAATGCGCAGGTCCTCCTATTGTCAGGATTTGCAGAAATAAAGCGAAAGAATGAATTAAAAGCCGTGCACGTCCACGCCAACAGTGGTGCAGTAAGCTATTCGCCACAATAAAATTTTAAGTGAAAAGGTCGAGGCAAGTCAAGAGAATTTACTGCAGCTGTGAATAAATAAAGCCTCAAATGATGTGGGTGACAAAGCTTTAGTAATGGCATTTTAGGTGTGTGTAGGGGGAGGGGGGGCTCTAGAGGGGGGGAGGGCCCCGGAGCCCCCCCCCCTCGTAGTCGGCGCCTATGCCGTCAGGCATGCCATTCCTTAATAAAGCAAATAGCTTTCTTGAAGCGTTCGGCTATTCGCTTACGTTGACAATTATAGTCGATTTCTGCACAGATTTCTTCTTTGTACACTTATTGCAACCAAACCACTGCCACCCACCAATAGTTTCCTCTGTTGCTGTCATCTTTCATCAGCCAGTGCCTGCTTATGCTTGTTTATTCCCGAATTCCCCATGAACAGAACTGGAACATGCCTGACACGAGCACTGAGGTGGTGCTTGGACAGGACATGGCTTAGTGAAACTCTTTTGGTGCCTCCTTCATGTGGGTTATTTTCCCTCAATGTGGTAAAGTGCTTGTGCACTGTTTGTCTTGCAATGTGGCTGTGCGAAATCATTTCACCAAATGGAACAGAAGACTGGACAGACTGATTGGCTAGTTGGCATTGTATTACATGGTGTGTGGCGCTAATGGGCCACGTAAGACAGAGGAGACGTAGATAATACAGCTCCGTGTTGTCTTCATCTTCTCTGTCGTCTTGCATGCCCCATTCTTACTAATACACACATAATGAGAGAAAGAGTTTGTGGCCGTCTATAGATGCATTCTAAGGGAGTAAAAAAAAAATTGTTGGACGGACGTCAGGTAAATGGAGGTTTTAGCTGTGGCTTACATACTTCAATTTGTTTGTATCTCGGTTAACAAGGATACTGAGTGTTTCCAGGCTATAAGACAGGCATTGCAATGGGTGTATGTGTTCCTGCTGGTGCAGATCTCTGGGAGCTGATTTCATGGCTCCTTCATCCTGACCCACGGCAGCGCTGCACTCTGGCCGAGGCCGAGCGCCACTCGTGGACCACTCAGCCTGTTTGCCCCGAGAGCTACCGCTTCGAGGACGTTGTCCATGCCAGTGAGAGACTTCTTTTTAACTTGGTGCTGCTACTTCTCTTTAACTTGTTGCAACAGCACAGCAGCGATAATACAACACCGTTGCTCAGCTATATCCTCTCTATTTGCATGGCAACATTCGTAGATATTACAGGCATAGGTAACTACAATATAGAGATCGAGAATTTAATGAAAAGAGAAAAGATTGAGGAGATATAATGCTATGCTGCAATGGATGTAGTAAAACCTGATTACCTCAAGCAGGCTAGGTGACTAGTTGTTTCCCTGTTTCAAAGGGGATGCCAATAGATATCATACTCATCATCATCATATGCACGCTGTTTAGATGTTGCCTCTTTGACAGCTTTAAAGGTGGGAACAACATGGTGGTGGCCTTTCTTTGTAATTGTAAAGGGCCCCACAAGTCTTCAAAAAGGGTTGAAGGATGCTCACTTACCTGTCGCATTTCTAGGCACTCGTTTTTTTTTTTTTTTTCGCATGCTCACGATCGAAGGAATGTGGACCAGGGTTTCCGCAAGCGGTAAAAAGAAAACCCGAACAAGAACTATGTCTTCGCACGTAACCTGAAACTAAACACTGCAGTTCAGGTTTGGTATTGCGAACATTAAGAATGCATTAATCAGTTTCAGGTATGTCAGCTTGAGTTGAGTTGCCAGGTGTGGGGATGCGCGACTCTCGCGCGTCCCCTGATGTTTTTCCCGCATAGCGCATCCCCTGATATGCTCTTTTCCCGCACGGCTCGCGTGGCCTGGCGGTCGGAGTGGTACAAGCGCGGTGCGAGAGATGGCGCGACTGTCGCGCTGCTGCGGGGTTACTTGGGCGCCGAAAGGGAAGGCGCTTGGGCTCTTTGGTTCGAGGTCGTCGGCGGGCGCGGACGTCCGTGCGGGTGCCGTCGGATGCTTCTGCGAGACTGCCTCGCGTAGCCGCCTTCGAACGTGCCCCCATTCGCGTGACTGTACACGCGAACGACCAGGCGTTGGGATCCAGCATGGGGCGAACATATTCGCTCACAATGCGGTCGCGGTAAGTCGGACTTCTAGATTTGTCGCGCGCCCATCGGCATGTTTTGGGGATAGCAACTCGGCTAGCAGGCATTGATCTATGAAAGGTGCAATAAATGCCCTTGTGACTGTTTGCACTACTGTGTTGTCGTTCCTTTGTCCCAAGAGTACGGAGGAGGACCCCCGTATCTCCCACACAGGTAATCTGTTTTTTTTAGCAAAACCTTTCCTCGGCATACTTTACACCACAGTTGCACCTTTCTGTTCTCAGAAGTAGTGCTCAATCCATAGCCAATTTGATTTAGCATGTTTTTTGCCTTGGTCTGTAAGGGAACGCTTATAGAAATGTGTAGATCTCAGCAATAGAGAAAGCGGCTGACACACTATTGCATACACGCACACACACACACATTTAAATGCGGCATGGCGCATTAAACAATAGTGCACAAAATTTTTGACCCTCTTTGCAGGTCATTCAATTGTTACTGCTAACAGCTGCCTTTGCTTTAGTTGGCACTGATACTTTTGGTTCGTAATTTGCAATTTCTTGGTAGAATAACTGCTGATTCTGCAAACCTATTTCTGCCTTTCATTTTACATCAGTTAACCTTAAAAAATTGATTATGGTGATAAGGATGTTTTGAAAAGCTTTGGAGGGCTCCTTTAAAGAGACACTGAAGAGATGCCCTAAATAGGTTTAGACTGATAAACTGCTCTTTGCAAACTCTATTTCCATTAATTTTCTGATACGCCAATGACTGGAAGTAAAAATGAAGGTCAAACTTTTTAAATTTTTAAACATTAAAATTTTTAAGCTTTTAAATTTTTTTAAATTCCACACCAGAATCCGAATGCCGGTATGTCATTTTCTCTTAGCGCTTTCTTTAATACTCAGTGCCTTTCGCTTAACACTCTGTCTTGGGTTCAATGCTTATTTATTTATTTATTTATTTATTTGAAGGTACCCTAATGGTACGTACGGATGAAGAGGAGGGGCAAGGACATAATAGAATAAAACATAAAAAGAAACATAGTATTGGAAAAAGATAAAAAGTGAGGAGGCTACAATAAAAAACAAAAGAAGCTCAGACGACAGTCGACTAAATACAAAAGCATTTTATAGTACAAAAAGTGATTCGTTGAATGGAACTTATATGAAAACAGCAGAAAAAGAAAAGAAAAAGAATAAATGTAAATAAGTAAATAAAGAAAGTCAGCACTTTCTAACACTTTGATTCATTTAGAAAAAAAATTTGCTTATCTTAACTGATAAAAAATAGCTAGGCCCGAGCAGATGTCATCAAAATAAGACATCGCAGCAAGCTGATGTGGGAACTTAAAGGGGGCATTGCCATCTGTCTTTCATTTTGGCATCTTTTCTGGGTCGTCAAGTCTACTGTCAGAGTAGGAGTGACTTTATTGGTATTAGAAAAGCGTAATTTGCTAATACAGCTCGACCTTTCTTCTCGTTAGTGTCCCTTTAATGTTCAGAGGGAATTTTTTTCTCGACATCGTTTCTTTTGAATGTAACACGATGACAGTCCTCTGGCATGTATTTGGTCTGTGTAATTTCTCATTGTGTTCCTTTCTTTAGTAGCACGCTTCATGGCTTCCGATGATGCTGTGGCCATAACATACCACGTGTACAACATAACTTGTGCCAAAATTTTAAAATATGCAAGTGCTACATAGCTGGACAGAACCAAAACAATGTTGCTTGCCGTTAATTGGAGCAAGTCAGACTGTTTTGTATTTGGCTAATTACATTATCAGTTATTATTCATTAACCAACTTTATTAAGTACAGTCAAACCTCGATATGACAAACCTCGATTTACCAAAATTTGCGATGTAACGAACTATTTTCATTTCCCGATCTTGGTTGCATTGAAAGCCCTGTATATATTTTTCGTAATTTAACTAATCAACTTTGTGACACCGTCCTGATTTAACGAAGTTTTCGGCCATTTGAATCATGTATGGCTAGTAAATCTAGCAAAAAAAACTATGTCTGTCGAGGCAAAGGGCATTTCAAGCATCCTTCTGCATGAAAAGTTTGAACGGCAGAACCGCTGTCATAGCGTAGGAAACACCGCTTTGCCGTTTGTTGTGTTTTATCTGCCTTCTCCTCCTCACGCGCTGTGTTGATCTTGTATGTAATCTCTCCATGGCAAGCCGAAATGGATGGTGCCTTCACGTGCATTTTATTGTTCCCACGTGTCTGGTGTTGGCAGTTGCATAATGTCAAGTTTCCGAGACACAGTACAGAGTGCTCGCTCGCACTGTGACTGCGAGTTCGTGGTCATCGAGTGAGATCTGTTAATGTTTGTTGCCTGAGAATGCGTGACACCGATAAAGCTACAAACCTCCTTTCTGGCAAAACTGGCTTTTCTTTCTTCTCTCTCTCTTTTGTCGGGACCAGCATTCGTATCTTTTTACTCTTGTTTTTCATTTGTGGGTGCCGGCTGCGGGCACTAAGCGTGGTCAGCTATGGTGCCCAAGACTTGCGGCGCCGCGCGACACAACAAGTTCTTACTAACAAGATCTGTAATGCTCTGAAAATTTGTGAAGTTGCTTTTAATGCTGAAACTTTAAACCTAGAAGTAACAAATTGGTGATTTAACTAAGTTTTTCGCTGCAAGTACAACTTTGTTTTATTGAGGTTCGACTGTATTATACTCACAGCAAAGGTGTCAATGAGAATATTGTAGACTATCCTGAAAAATTCGCGATTCAGCTTTCTGTTTCTCTATACGTGGTACACAAAGGTTTTTTCAAAAGCTGAAAAAATGGACCATGAAAGCCCGAAAGAATTGCTGCATGACAAGTTGCTTGGCACTTTTACATAATAATAACTAATTACCGTATTTACCCGAATATAACATGCACCTCTTTTCAGAGAAAATGGGTCCGAAAATTGATTGCGCGTTGCAATCGGGTATGAAATCAAAACCATGTTTGCGTCGTTGGCAACAGCCTACTATCAGAGCCGTCGGATGCAGCATCATCATCACAAAACGGTGACAGAACACGAATTTGTGAAGGTTGCTGTCGCTACATTTTGTGCTCGACTACGATCTTGAGTGGTATTTTCAGCCAATAAGTTTAGGAGATGCTATCGCTTTCGTGAGATTTTGTGCAACTCTGGACCGGATGTCTGCTTAATTGACCCCAGTGTTTCTGGCGCTGGGCCGAGCTCACTTTCTGTGCACAATGCCAGGAACGTTTTAAGACACATACTTCAAGTCCGATGCAGAGTTTTGCAAAAGTGATAGTAGTATCTCTGAAAGGTGATCGCTAAAGAATACTGCCCCTGTGTGCTGAGCACTTGTGGCCAATGAAGCGCAAATGGTGACAATGTGTCGCTTTCGTTTCATCACAGAAAAAATATCCTGTCTGTGAAGGTAAATTTTACATGACTTGTTTTTTCTGATTGCGAGTGTGGGGGGGCATGCTATATTTTTCTTTTATGAGTTGGCGGCATGTTGCATTTAGGCACACTTTTATTTTCATACTTTCAGACCGCGCAAATTGGGTGTACGTTAGGTTCAGGGGCACGTTAGATTCGGGTGAATACGGTGTGTAATTACGTGAAACACAAGAAATAATCTGACTTGCTCCAAGTGAAGACAAATAATGTTACCTTGGTTCTGTTCAGCTACGTGGACACATGTTATAACACTGGTCAAAGCTGCAACAAGATGTTGAGCTTGAAGCATAGCCCTCCTTGTGTTTCTGTGCAGCCCCTGAGGAGATAAACCCGTCCAAGTACTTCCAACAGGACAGCTCCATCTACTTCAGCTGCAGCCTGTATGACCTCAACAAGAGCGATGGTCCATCTTCACGGCACCGGAGCCTCAGCTGCGCCAGCTCGGTGACCAGCCACGCACACTCCCGTTGCTCATCAACACATGAACTTGCAACTGCGGCTGCTGCTGCTGCCCCGCCACCCAGCGTAATCTCACTTGCAGGTCCGTGCGACAAGCCTGGCACTGTCATTGCCCCGGAAGCAGCAGCTTACAGTACCGAAGACATTTCAAGGGAACTGGAAGCCTGTTCCTAGGTCACCCGCACCGGATGCTGAAAATACATGGCATACAAGTCAGCTTGTTTGCTTTTCATTTAAATTTCACTTTTAGTTTACTTTTGAGAATCGGGGCAGTATTGCACAATGAGGTCAGTGTGGTCATTGCTGCAAGGGCCCCTCCTTATGGCTTGGAGGAATTGGAAGCATGCTCCTGGACCACCTTTGAGGCATTATGAAGAATGCTCATCAAATATGTGTTTGCCTGTTTGCATTCTTCTCGTCGAAATTTTTTTTTTCCCTTTTCATCTGACATTCACCAGGCTATACTTTGAGTAGATATTTTAATTTCGTCTATTGATGTTGACACGGCTGCATGGCTGACTTAGTTTCTCCCTTTCTTTTTATTAGTACAGGGGCAGTCGATGACTGACTTTGAAAATCCTTTCTTCCATGCAATGTACCGTGTACTGCCATGACGTCTGAAACAATCTCCAGGAAACTGGATGGCTGCTCCGACCAGCGTTGGCTGTAAAATATTCTCGTTGCATGCTCATGTAAATTGGCGTGTTTTTATTGGTTCGTGTTTTTTAACTCTTTCAGCATGCTCACAACCTTGTTTTTATGTGGGCGGTTAAATATAAAACAGCAGTGTTTTATTATAATACGCAGCAATCTCCAATGCAGCAATGTACTTTGCTCACAGAATGAAAACATGGCAGGGAAACTATTAAGTAAACACTTCGTATGTGCAATTACTCTACAGTGCCATGTCATGTCACTACGAGCCTGGTCACTAAAGGTGATGCATGTTCTGATCAAAGTGTATGAGCCAAAATTATGCCGAAGTCACAAGAACTGCAGATGTTGGAAACGAAAGTATGCACATTAGTTAGGCCTAAATTTACGTGGTTCATTCCATGAGCACTGTACATAGAATCAAATAATTTGACCAAACTGGGTTTCTAAATTCATTCTGTTCCTCCTTAACATTGTTCAGATCAAGTTGTGTTAAGTGTTCCTTTTGCTCTGAACAAATGCTTGGTCATGTAGCAGTGACATTGCTTAGTCAGGTCTTCCTGCAGAGCTTTTATAACTCTGACAAGACAGGGAAGTTCTTTGCAAGTGTCACGAAGTTTTGGAAGCATTGTCAAGGAGATACAAATTTCGAGGGTGTAGATATTGGTGTACTTGATAGAAGCGAATTGGCAGCTTGCCTGCCAAGCAGCTATGATCATTTGTTGCATGCATTTTTTACCAAGACAAGTTTGGCACACGAATTTATGCACATTTCTAACTTTGTGCCCTGCTCTTGAGCACACGTAAAAAGGTACAACTAGATCTCTGGTGCTTTTGTTCAAATTCTAATTGCAAATTGAAAAAAAAAATTCATATTTAGTTAATACAAGATTGTTCCCGGTGTCATCCATCACTGCTGTGTTTTGTAAATTGAATGCGCATTGTCCCAAGTTGTACTACACATAGGGCACAAGAGTGATGATGTCGCAAATTTTAATATAAATTTCATAGCAGCATTATTGAATTGCTAGCTGACCCACCGCCTGTCTGCTGCCATTTTTGTTTTGTTTTGATTACGTGCAGTTTGAAAAACTGGAAACCAAGCCAGAAATTCCTTAACATGTATCTCAGAGTAGGCTTTCTTTCTGCAGAGTAAAACAACTAAGAGGTAAAATGCGGACCAATCTAGACAGTTCATCACTGTAATGGGTGCAGCAGTTGTTTTGAAAGCCCAGAAAGTTGGCTTAGTTGTGTCTTGCATGTTTTCTATGTAAGTGAGCATAGGTGTTAGCCACGGTGACACGTGGCTAGCACCATCGTAGGGGTGACATGTGTCCATTCCAGACTGAAGTCAACAGCATCCAACAAGTCTTGGTATTGTTGTAAGTCAAGGCAAACTTTTGAAATTACATGCTTCTATTTTTTAAAAGGTTCACAAAGAGAGAGAGTGACGAAATATTTGTCATGACAAAATATAACCTAGCTAGTCGTTGATGAGGTGCAAGAAGATTTATCTTGTGATAAGCATGGGCAATTTAAGTTGAAGTGTGTACATATCAGACAGCAGCTTCTTTGACTGCAATGATTATTTTTGCTAGATGCGTAGCTGAAAACTAGCATTTCCCGTCATTCCATTTTTGCTTCATGACCACTTCATGTGCAGCATTCAGTTAACACTCCAGCATTGTACTACATCACAAGGTGCAACTGTTTGCGTCTCAAGTACTCGTCCCCGTTCTTTTATAACATTTGTGCTGAAGTTTTTTGTGAATCTATTATTAATATACATTCCCACATTTTGATTTTGTGTGTGATAATAGTCACCTTGCAAATATTATTTTAAAACCAAATTTTAGCATAACACGTGAGCATGTGAAAATAGCTTAGTTTTGGAAAACAAACTGTTTGCACTTTTTTGATGTTGAACATGTTGGCTGGTTAGGTAAGTCTTTATTATCTAGGTGCAGTTAGTCGCATAAGCATATAAGAAGAGCTTGCCTTTGCCTCCTCTTTGTAGCAGTGCTTGGTTGCTTGAAATGTACATCTGAATGCTTGGAAAGCTGAAGTCCATGGATAATACATCCCGATTCATGTGTGATGTTTTTAGTGACAAATTGATGTAACATTGATAATTGACCTTTGGTAATAGTCAACTTTTTAAAGGCAGCCATTTTTGTTGGCTTTTGCAACAAAAGCAGGATACGACAGTTGCATGCAATTTCAGTCTGAATTTTGAAGATCTTAGTTGAAAATGTTTTCTGTTCAAGTCTTATTTTGGTGAAGTGTACCATGCTTACTCGGTGGCTGCATGGCTGATGTGCCCCACCCCCATTTCTTCGGTTTTCTGGTTTTTACGCTGTTTGAGACACACATTGGAGCTGCTGTGGATACTGAAGTACAAGATTGTAAATGCGGTGGGTAATGGCACTTGGAAGCGTTGCTTGCTTTGATGCCTGCAACTAGAGTTCTGTGTTTTTTGCCCGCTTGTTATGGTCTACATGGGAAAAGTAGAGGAGACTGTTTTACTGTAAGGATTACCTAGCATTGAGTTTGGGAGAGTCCCGTTGGAGACTTGTGTACATATGTACGTACCACATGTATTTATTACTACAAATAAACACTATATTGTCAGAGCCAAGATGGGCGTCTCGTGTCTGCTTTGCCATTGTGTTAGCCTTGTCATCTTTTTACTATGAATTATCAGTTTCGGCAAATTCAGCTTCTATAACTAACAATGAAGTTAGAAGCGCCTTGCAAGATGTGTCCTAGGGAAAGCAGCAGAAGATGGAATAACAGTCGATTTGATTAAAGCTAGAGGAGCTATTATGCTTGAAAAGGTTGCGGCCCTTTATACACAATGCCTCACGACTTCAAGTGTACCAGAGAGCTGGAAGAATACCAACATTATACTAATCCATCAGAAGGGAGACATTGCAGAATTGAAGAATTATAGGAGCTTTAGCTTGCTTTCAGTATTGTATAAAATATTCACCAAGGTAATTTCCAATAGAATCAGGGCAACACTTGACTTCAATCAACCAAGAGGACAGGCTGGCTTCAGGAAGGAATATATTACAATGGATCACATCCGTGTCATCAAGCAGATAATTGAGAAACCTGCAGAGTACAACCAACCTCTCGTATGGCTTTCATAGATTATGAAAAGTCATTTGATTCAACAGAGATACCAGCAATCGTGGAGGCATTGCATAATCAAGGATTGCAGGAGGCATATGTGAATACGTTCATTGGGAAATATCTACAAAGATTTCACAGCTACCTTGCTTCGCCACAAGTATAAAATTTCCTATCAAGAAAGGCGTCGGACAAGGTAATACAATCTCTCCAATGCTATTCACTGCATGCTCAGAAGTATTCTAGTTATTAGACTGGGAAGGATTAAGAGTGAGAATCAACGGCAAATAACTTTTGGTTTGCAGATGACATTGTCCTGTCCAGCAACACCGGGGATGAATTGCAGCGAATGGTTGAGGACCTTAACCAAGAAAGCATATGAGTAGGCTTGACGATTAATAGTCGGCAGACATGTGTAATGTTCAATTTCTTGGCAAAGGAACCAGAATTCATGATCGCTGGTCAGCCTCTAGAGTCTATACAGGAGTACATTTATCCAGGTCAATTACTAGCCAATAGCTAGTCGAATAGCTGATATTCTAGTTGACATTAAGAGAAGGAAATGGAGCTGGGCAGGCCATGTATTGCGTAAGGCAGATAACTGGTGTAGCACTAGAGGGGACTGCTAGACCACTAATGGGTGCCCAGTCGAGGACGGAAGAAAACTAGGTGGGGTGATAAAATTAGGAAATTTGCAGGTGGAAGCTGGAATTGGCTAGCGCAAAACGGGTAATCGGAGATAGCTGGGAGAGGCATTCGTCCTGCAATGGACATAAAATCGGCTGATGATGATGATGAACAGTTTCGGCAATTTACGTTGTGCTCAGCTGTAAGTGGTAGCAATTTCCTGAAAATAGCTCCATTTTTTTGGGTGAATTGCACATGTTATTGTGACACTTTGTGCCGAGAGCAGTATTAATACACATCACAGGCAATGTGTGAATGTTGCACATTGTCTGAGCTTGCTGCTGAGAATGCTGCTTTAAAGTAATGTGACATGGACAAAATGAAAGTTTCACACTTTGTGCACAGCACATTATGGTTGTAACACCAACACTGCCATTTTCATGGCAGTTGCACTGAGTTATACACTAAATGCTCATTAACTTTGCCTTTTTAATTGAACTCTGGGAATTGTTGGAAGTAATGCTTGAGCACAAGGTTTGCATGTTGGAAACATTTCAGTACAACTTCCTGTTGTACATTAGCGCAAGCTTTTGGGCCAGTTGGTGCATGATGAACTTGAAAAAGGGGGTACCAGCGAAACATAAAGGACGCGCACACAAGGAAAATGCGTTAGACACGGACGGATGTTGAAAGTCCAGTGTCTGTCCGTGTCTAATGCCTTTTCCTTTGTGCTTCGCTGGTACCCCCTTCTTTAAGTTCCTGTTGTACTGCCCATCTCATGTGCTACTTGTGAGCGTGGTGTAGCTAGCACACACTCAACTTAGAGCCATAGTGTTACTACAGCGTTTCAGCTAGTGTAACACAAAATAAATAGATGCACATCATCATCCAAACCACCTGCCATGGTAGCTTAGCAACTATGGTGTTGCAGTGCTAAGCTTGAGATCTCTGTTTTCATCCTGGCGACGGTGGCTGCATTTCGCTGTGGATTAAATGCAGAAATGCTCGTGTACTTTAGTTTAGGTGCACATTCAAGAACCCTGGGTTGTCAAAATTAATCCAGAGCTCTCAATTGGCATGCCTCATAATCACATCGTGGTTTTGGCACGTAGAACCCCAGATTTAAATTTTTGATGGAAGACACGCAGCAGACTTTCGCCACAAATGCGCACCACAACTGTTGTAAGGTCGCAGGGAAATGTGACAGTGCCACGGCCAACCACAGAATCTAAACCTTTCAATGCCACAAAGCTCTCTTGCAAGAGCATCACTGTCTAATAGAAACTGGCATGCACATCGAGCTTTTGTGCACCTTTACTGTTACGTGCACATGTTAAGAGACATTGTGCATATGCAAATTGTCTTAAAGAGCTAGTTGGCGTAGGCATGAGAGAATCATGCGTGTGGTTGTGGCTTAATGATTAGAACACTATGCTGTTGTACTGGAAGTCCAAGGTTCAATCTCACCATTGGACACATAATTATTATGTCTTCTGTGTGTGACCTGTTCGGCAGCACAACAGCAGCAACCATAGTCTGCAAAGCCTGGAAGAGTTCACTGAAAAAGCTTCGCATTAAAAAATATTTCATGTGATGTGTTAGGTGGACCTAAGCTGGTAAAAAATTATTGCAGAGGTGCTTGTGTCAAAACTGAGCTGTAATCAGCCTCCAAAGAATCAATTAGGAGAGAACCATAGTGCACATGGTGACAGTGATGAGCCGTAATACTAGTTAGCTTAAATACAACAATCGTTTGGGACATGAATCGAGATTACCCCATTGATGGCAAGACTGGCTATCGTATTGGCTAAAACGAGCTGTCTTTTCCTTTTTTTTTTGAACAAAGATATATATTTTTAATTCTTCACTAAAAGTCACGAAAAATGACCTTTGGCTCCCCATGCAGCAAAAACATGATGCGCAAGTGACCTATCACCTGACCTTCTACTGGAGTATGCAGTACTTGGTCTTTTCATTAGTATTAAAGTGTAGCACACTTTTTTCTATTATAAGCTTTTTCTAATTTGCAATGTTCAGATAAGGCTAGTGTAGAAAAGTGGTGCTGCCTTTGATTTTGATGAGTTGGCTTAGCTTGTCTATCGACAGAATAACAATGCCAGGGGCCAGCCAGCCAGCCATAACGTAGGCGTCAAATATAACAAAGATCTATACAACAATGCAATCTTATTTTACTAGCTTCTTATTTTTAAAAGTGGTTGAAAACGTAAAAATACATACATTATGGGGTTTTACGTGCCAAAACCACTTTCTGATTATGAGGCACGCCGTAGTGGAGGACTCCGGAAATTTAGACCACCTGGGGTTCTTTAACGTGCACCTAAATCTAAGTACACGGGTGTTTTCGCATTTTGCCCCCATCGAAATGCGGCCGCCGTGGCCGGGATTCGATCCCGCGACCTCGTGCTCAGCAGCCTAACACCATAGCCACTGAGCAACCACGGCGGGTGAAAACGTAAAAAAAAAATATATATATATATATATATATATATAGGTGGCTAACCAGAGCTGCGCTCACTCCTGTGAAAGCAGAATGATGGCCGGCTTTCACAATTTGCGAGGCTGCTCTGATAAAAAGTTCTTACAAAATATCCACATACTTTTGGAAGTAACCACTGCAAATGTAAACACGACACAAAGTGAGCTTTTCGCTGCACCATAAAAAAAGAAGGGGGGGGGTCCTTAAATTTTTTTTATCTCAGTCCCTTTAACCACAGTTAAGGCTGTCTGTGTGACAGGGGCAGGCTTGTATGCAACAAATTACATGTAATTAATTACTTGTATATGTAATCAGTTATTTCTTTTTGTAGTAGTTGTAGCTGTATGATTACTTTTTTTTCACTAACCAATTACATGTAACCAGTTACATTACTGACAAGACGTGCTGTAACAGGCGACACAGCTTTGAGCACTTGAATTTGGCAGGAAGTTCAGTACAATTCTTGTAGTTGTGCCACGCAGCAGCCTCGTGGATGTGCATGTTCAGAGAGGCAAACTTGGCACTCATTACTTGTTTCCTCATCTTAGTGGCAGGTCATGCAGCCTGTACTGTCGGCGCTGCAGTCGGCATCTCACGATGGTTTCACGTTTCTATATGACACAAGCACCACCACCTCAGCACACTCATGTTAAATGAATTTAGACCTCTGTTCCCTGTTGGGTACTTGTCAACAATGCCACCATTCCCTCCAGCGCACACATAGAGAATTTTCAGTGTTTTTGATGTCCTCGCAAGAAAACGAGGGATGATTACTGGCAAAAATTTTGAAAAACAGTTGTTAGGAATACAAACAACTTCTGAAGGGCTACAGAAGACTCACTGAATGAGCCAGGCTGGCTTGTTCTATTTACTTTATTTGTGCAGTGTTAATAAAAGTTGGGAGGAACGTAATGTAAAAGTAATCAATTACGTTTTAGCAACTGCTCAATTACTTACTTTTATAGGACAGTAATTGGTCACTTAATCAATCACATTTTTGAATTAAGTAATTGCAATCAGTTACATTTTAAGAGACAAGGTATTGACTACTTTTACATGGCATTAGCATATCTGGGACCTCCCTATCTTGTAACCACTTCCGAAAAAACAAACCGCCAGTTATGTTGCTTGTAGGTGTCGCATGAACACGAAAATGTTATTAAATGAAACCTCTCCGTGCCGAGAACATGTAGCAATATTCAGCAGCTAAGGATATCTTCAAAAATGAGTATAATTAGCCGTAAGGATGCGAATGCCTGTGTAGCTGTCACCCTCTGCCAAACTGCCGCCAAGTGCCATCTAACTTACCTAACTGCTATGCTCTCCGAGTTCAGGACAGAGTAGAGCTGGGTCAGAGAAGCCAGGAAAGCGGAGAGCCGCCAGCCATGCAAGTGTCATAGTGTCTGAGGAGTTGGGTTCGTAATGACAACATGCCACAGTGTCACAAGACAGTAGTCAATGCTAAAGACAGGAAAAGCTAGTGTTCTGAGGCTGCACGTGCTGGTGAGTCAGTGAGAGTGATGAGACGCGTGAAGCTCATCTTGCCAAAGCATGCGTCAGCCACGCCAAGAAGGTGGCTGAAGCTCACGAGGCCCATCTCATCCAAAGCATGAATCGCATCGTGCCCACTGGGAGCAGCAGGACGTCGGGTAGCGTTTGGAGGCTCTGGAGCAGAAGAGAGTCGCCGAACGCAGATGCGTGGCTGCCGCGACTTCGGAAGAATATGAGCGTCTCCTACATTGCAGGAGGCCTGATGGGCTTCAACGAGTGAAGAACAGGAAGTGGAACTCTTGATCTTGTGTTCCTTAGTGTCAGCACTTGGTTGACCCCCTCTTTTTCGTTTCTTTGTAATGCGCATAAGTGTGGACAGGGGGGTACTGCAGATGAGTACATCTGTCCATAGTTGGGCAGCAGAAAATATAATGTCGAATTCTTGAACGAAATAGTTCGACTGGAAATAGAAGTAGTATTCTGTTCTGCTAGAGGTGAGCATACACAAAATTGAGAAATGCTATATATTTTGCTATAAGTCAGCCTCCCAAAATACAGCATCTGGATCTCGCTGAACAAGTGCCACTTCAGGTTGCCATTTGTCTCCCTCCTTCCAGCAGCTTGCACTGCACGAATAGACGAGCACCGTCCCAAACTCTACAGGTGCACCTGGAACACACAAGAGCAATTGGTGCAATGCTGTAAACATGTGCAGCATAGTAAAGTGGTCAACATTGATGCTCTATGCCATTTTCACATAGTTAAAACGCTCTGCAATACCTTTATTAACCAGTTCCATATGGAACACAGGCTGAGCTTGTCATGAACGTACTTGTAAAAAAGATTGACAACGAACCCAACTCAACCGGCGTCACTTTATTTTTCCTGCAGCCCTCGTGACAATTTAAGGGGGGACAGTGCAAATAACTAAGATTTTCAGACAAGAAAGTTTGTTTGCAGTTCATGGCAGTTTCAGGTTCTTTTACCATCGGAGAATGTGCCAAAAAATTTTATCCTCATGAGCGCAGCAGAAATGCTCAAAATAGCATTTTTTCGCAAGTCAGTGACTCCATGCAAACGAGAATGTCCCAATGTCCTGCAGCTTCACCACATTCGCAGACTCATCACGGTTCACTCATCTGCAAATGCAGGGAGCGAGAAAGGATACTGCGGGGTGACTGATGCTCGCAGTGATAAGAATCACGCTCAATGTGAATAGATGGCAACCATGTTTTTTTTTTCTTTTATATAACTACCACAACTTTTTCACGCCGGTTCTCCCAGGACCCATTTCGTGTCATTTCTCTTAGCACTCATTTCACCAGAACCAAAGCTCTGCATTTGGGGATCTTGTTTGGCTTTCCTATGTGCTGGTTATATGATCACTCTGCAATCTTCTTCCAGACAGTGCTTATCATGGGCAAAAGCCAAAGCACTTCACAGCTAAAAAGTGGTCCGGAAAAAAAGAGAGCTTGCAGCTATTACCACAGAATAAAGCCGAATTGAAGGAGAAGGCCCAACATAAACTGCAGGAGAATTTTAGTTATGATAGATGCAATTGGTTCCCGTATGAGAGAATGTAGACTTATTGGTAGGGTGCTTACTGGGGTAGCATGTTATGCAGAATGCAATTTTGGACTAAAATTTTCAGATTCTACAATTCCTTTTATTTGAAAATTGAAATTTTTGTTGCAAGGTTGAAGTTCGATTCCCGGTAAAGCCAATTCTGCAATTCTTTCCCCAATAAGTGCTGTGGAAATTGAACAAATCAGGTTTTTCAATTGGACCAGTTTTGGCCTTTCTAATAATATATTATGCACAAGAATGCCAAAATTGTTTGTCATTTTAGAACAATAGCTTTCGCGCCCAACTATAGACACTGGAACATTTCAAGATTAGCAACACTTCCAAAATTCTTCCACAATAATAAAATTTAGCACCTGGCCTTATAATACTGTTCTGAATAAACGCTCAAACTTTTATCAAAATCAAGTTAGCGGTACAAAAGTTCACTTTCGTGGGCCATGTCCCGCCTTAAGCCCGTCCATTGCTCTGGTACTTGTGGACAACTGAAGAGTGAAGTTGTGAACACACAAGAGAACACACTGGTGGGCTAGTTGGTACTGCATAACTTGAGGCAAAGCGCAAAAAAAATTTTTTTTTTTTAAATGAGGCACTCGTCTGAAAGGATCAGAGGTTGCAGAAGTTTTCAGGTATGTCGATGATTATCTAATATTTTTACAATGAAACAATGAATGCTTGGCTTCTGCCAGGTCTGCTGTTTGTGCAGTTTTTTGCGAGTGCCTCCAACCTCTTATTTTGTCATGTGAACAGCCTGCTAATGGGTCCATTAGGTTTTTAGATCTTGCCCTTGCTTTTTCAAATGGTCACGTGTGTTGGTGCTATGAGCCCCGTGGGAGGAAAGCCATTCTAGCATTTTCATTAGCGCATTCCAAGCTAGTTAAGCGGGGCATCATTATTCTTTGTTTTAAAAACGCTCTTCTAAAATCCTGTCATCACCTGGCACACAGAAGCTTCGAAAACCAAATTTCGCGCCTAAGCGCAGCTGGCTACTTCTTGCAAATGCTGACAGCAGTGGCCGGTAGCATGTTAAGAAAATGTGATCACCCGGATTCCACTGTTCAACAGAGAGGTTGTCATGCCATATTTGCAGCAAGCTAGCCATAATATGAAGAAAATTGGGAATCGTGTTGGCATTGACGCCATCTTTTCGGCCCCTTTTGAAATTGTCTTGTTTGTGCACGAAAAATAACTATACTACAAAGAGGCACCGTGACTGCAATAAAAAACACCGAGATGAGTTTGTTTCGTGCATGGAAGGAGTGGTGTACCATACTTCTTTAGACTGCGGGAAGGAATACATTGGTCGAACGGGAAGGTGCCTCAATTATCGCTTACGGGAACATTCAAACAATGTTTATAATCTGGTAAAGACTAGTCATCTAGCCACGCACTGCTCGTGTTGTGACTCTAAACCCTTGTGCGACAAATCAAAAGTGATATCTAGCAACCCAGCTCAAGTCACTAGGGAGATCATCGAGGCATT
Source organism: Dermacentor andersoni (assembly GCF_023375885.2). NCBI lineage: Eukaryota > Metazoa > Arthropoda > Arachnida > Ixodida > Ixodidae > Dermacentor > Dermacentor andersoni. Next base: position 72,583,230 of record NC_092817.1, read on the forward strand.
TGAAATGATTAGAAATGATAACTCTGTAAGTTGCCCATCTGTGGTCGCTGTCAATAAAAGAAATCTTGTTCCTATCGCAGTAGCGGCCTGCGGTGAATGATTGTGCCGGAAAGAAATCTACGTTGCGATATTAGCCTGTTGTATGATGGTATATATGTGGTAACCATGTGCAATAAAAAATTCAGATGTTAGTAGCGCTGTGCCTTTGTTTCCTTCTCTTGTTCTTGTGTTTTTTTTTTTTTTCGCTTTGCCTCAAGTTGTGAACATAGTTTTCTCTTATTTATTATTGCGCAGGGAGCTGTCTATTTCAAAATAGCATCCTCCTTGGGAGGAGTGAACTAATCATGCCGAAAAAAAAGGAAAGCATGGTGATTCAGAGCTCGCAGCATTAAATGAGAGCGAGATTGCAATACAGTGCATTGTGTTGAAATGTGTGAATAAGCAATGTCAAAATCCAGGTTGGCTGATAACCTTAGGCTTGAATGACCTAAACCTGTTCGCAATTACCTGGACCATGCCAATGTTTGCAATGACTTGGAAAGAAGTTGCCAATGTCTGCACTTAATGTGGATCAAGTAGAAAGCAGTTGCTTTGTTCATTAGAGATTTTCGAGGCAGGGTGGCACAGATAATTAATGCTCAATTCAGCATGTCCAAACTGATAACCATGCTAATGGATGAAGCGTCAACTCACCTCGCACCTTATCGCAACCTTCAATCTTCAAGCTCGGAATGAGGGCTGGCATGGCTTGGAGTTCAAAGCAGCGCCGAGCACCACATGTTTCGCATTTGTTGGGCTCCCACGATGGTGGTGGTGGACAAATAAAAAGTGGTTCTCCTTCCCAGCAGAACCTTCGCAAATTTCACCATAAAAAAGTAAAGGAAAATGAAGTCTGAAGAGAATTTTTTTTCATATGTGCATGCAGCAGAATTCAAATCGTTAATCTGAAGTCCATTTCGGGCCTATGGTCTGGCCCTACAACAGCAAGCTTGACAATGAGAGCCATATTAGGCATTCTGCATGGCACCAGGATAGATTTACAGCTTGGGAATCCCTGTGTGGTGTAGTACTTATGCATTACTTGTTTTTGTCATCGGCCTTTGTTAGTAATAACAACATTGTTTTGAAATTGTGCTCACTTGCTGACCTGTGGTGTACATTGCGGTGACGTTTCTACCTGTTTCAGCTAGCTTTAGTTTGCAAACAAATACCAGTTCACATACGGAAGCTGTAAAAGAAAGTATAGCTTAGAGCTGGAATTGTTGCTCCTTTTGCTCAGAGAAAAATAAAAATAAATTGAATGAAGTTGTGCAATTGTGACTGCTCTCTAATGCAAAAAAAAAAAAAAATGTACGCTGAGAATGCAAACACTCACTGATATCTCAGTCTGTGGGTGTTTCTGCATTCAACCTCCACTGTAACAGCAAAGGCTCAGTTGCGGAATGCCATAACCACTGGACAGCTACAACAGGTCACGTTTTACCCAATGCAATATCCTATCGGGTAAGAAAGAATTTAAGCACAGATTCCACGTGGTCAGAATTCCTTCTTGGTTCATCTTAGGCATTTGAATTGACATTGTATGGCTGATCTGCCACCTTGTGTGATTATGGCTACTTTTCCAACTTAATTTAAGCATTCAAACAATTCAATTTCCTGCGAAATGATATATAATTCTTATCCGGCACAGAACAGAGGCATCTTTACAAGCAGTGGTGAAAAGCTGTCAAGTATTTACACTGATAACTGTTCCTGTTGTGCACTCTTCCCCTTACTTTACTCCCACTGATTATGTTCGTGGTGTTCACCACCTACATTGCCAGGTGGCCAAACAACACCCACCCTGTGCACCAACCTAGGTGATGTACAGGAAGGAATCCTGAGCATGTACACCGTCGGAGTGCAAATTGAAACACTGAAACACGTATATTTATATTACCTTTCCCGTCCTTCCTAAATGAGAAATGCTTTTACTGTTTCCTGCACCTTAGATGTTATTACTCAGTGGAAACCTTACCTCATTAATTGCTGGGGATAGCGTCGCAAGCGTTTGTGGAACCTGTGGAATATGACATCGCTGTGGTATGCCTTCTCGTACAACTCCTGTGCGTATGTTGTGCATCCTTGCCCTTTGCTGAAACAATATGTAGCGGTTGTTACAACACTAGTTGATCTCTTGTTTGCACCTAGCTCACGACGCAGACAAGGTATAAATGTGAGACATCCAAGTGTGCAAAGGATGTAAATGTTATACTTGGCATAGCATTTTGGCCCAACTACACGTAGGGTTGCCACCTTATCGATTTTCCCCCGGCACAGTTGGATTTGCCCTCCCAGTGCCGGCTGGACCCTGTACAGGCACCCAAGTTGTCGGTTTTCCGTTTCTCCCTTAAATCGGCACATATGTGCATGCCTTTCAGTGGACAGCATCACAGCCTAGAACTGAGGTCAGTTTCTAAACTCTGTTTTGGAATGATGCAGAAAAGTGGCTGTTGCTGGATTGTTTGTAGATATGCCTTACAAATAAATCACTTGCAACTATAGCACAAAAGCTTTAAGTGCACCATAGTTTCTATAAATAAATGAATTTCATTCAATAAAGTCTCGTCATGCAAAAGTCATACTCGGCATATCGCCACTTCTTGTTTTCATCGTTTGTATTTTTTTCATGCAGTAGTACCTTCCCCCCCTCCTCCTCACAAATAGGTACCGTTATTATTTTTCGGGGGGCAAAGGTAGCAACTCTAACTATAGGTAATGCTGCAGTTGGCTCTTTCTATACTTCCTTTCCTCATGCCACAGTGCAATGCAAAACGGCACTTCAGACCACACACACACAAAAGGTGCAATGTAAACCCTCAGTAACTGCATTGTTGCTGGCATGACTGTGATGCGATAAATCAAGGCACTCGTGCCACAATTGCAGCATCTTAGTTTTGAAGTGAGTGAAGTACCTGGGCATCCGGAAGGCATTTCCCTCTCCTGCTTCATACTCTTGCAACAACTTCCTGGCATGCACATCAGCCGCAGTCTCACCAGGTGATGCGCTCTCTTCTACAACAGAAATGTAAAAACTCTTGAATGCACTCGGCCGCTGCAAACCCCTCAACATTTCTTTGTGATCTCGCTCACTGCTTCTCAGGACCTTCATGGTTTCCAGTGCTTGACTGTCTTGCAGGGGCTCGGGCTCAACCGAAGCTACTTCTTCCATCTCATAATCATTAGAGTCTTCTTTGTTTGAAGGTGGGGAACCTGGTGCACTCCTTGGTGATACAGACAGCGAGCCCAGACTCGTTTCCAGATCTTGAGTGTTACCACTGCACATTTTTTGAGGTGATGGCCCAGCAACAAACAAGTCGTCACCCCAGTCATCCTGGCCCTCCAACCAGTCGCACGACATGGAAGGCTTTGATCTGCTAGGGGAAGTGGTCTCCTCTGCTTGTGATGAACGCTCCTGGCTTCTAACAACCTTCCAGCTGAAAGACAACGTTCCGAGAGAGATGTCTCTGGATAGTGTAACTAGACTATGTGCATATTTTAGCCCACTGACAGCTGTTTACCATACCAAACTGGAAATGTACTGCACGAAACCTTATACCTTGATGTTTAAATTGAAATCGTGTTAATGCAAACCAAACAGATTGAAATCTGGAACTTTTGCTCAAGTAAGGTGTGGCTTTGGGTGAATTAGTTCTGCATTATTATAACCAGCACATAATGTGAGATGAAACACACAAGGTCCTTGTCTCATTGTGCATTTTCGTCTCCCATTACGTGGTGGTTGTAATAACTTTGCAGTTGGACTTTTCTCTTTGGAGCAAATATCAGTACTGTGGCCCTTTGAGAAGCAATAAATTTTTCACTAAACATCAAAACACAATTGGCCTTTAGTTACTTTTTTGCAAACACAATATTTGTTATTCATAATGTAGGGCTGTGTGTACAAATTATATGATGGTAAAATGGCACTTCAGCTTGGCCTTGGTTTAACGTACTTAAAACTGGGATTGAGCGTTATTTATTTTTCCAAAATTTGGCACACTTTTTTCTACTTTTATCATTACCCCATCCCCCAAAGTTTTGTTGAAGAATATCATTTTCTCCATAAACATTCAGTTTTCATTCTAGCGGCATGTGAAACGGTTGTAACCAATAAAAATAGTAACAATTGCTTGGGGGGCAGGCAGACGTATCATTGATGTGACCATGTTCCTTGTATCAAAGTGCATGTAAGATTACAGCTGCGCGCCACTTACTGTCTTGTAAATTTGCTTTTTCTGAGCCTTTTTAGTTAAAACTGAATTCTATATAAACAACTTCCTGAACTGTTTTCTTGTTTCCTTTGGTTTAAATAAAAAACACAGAACCCTACTTATAAAAATTTTTCAATAATAACTCCAGCAAAAGGTAGCTTGAAGGTGTTGCTGCGACATAAGACAGCACATGAAATTGTACATCTAGCTTTCTACATTGATAAGAAGAGATTAGATTGTGTAATTGAGATGATAGTATGCATATGCGACAATAGCTTCACTTTCATGAATATTGTTTGCTTGTTGTCAATGCATGTACAAAAGCAGATGCAAGAACTTTATTATAAGTTAGTGGGAAGGGAGCATTTGTTCAATTATTTCGGCTCTTGTCTTTAAATCAGTGCCCATTAATCTCCATCGTAACAGTGTGAACCAACCTGCCTGACAATGAGTAAACTCAAGGTACCTCTCCTGCTTGTTCCAGCAGCTTGGATTAATACAGCAGAATATGTATATGGTTCGGTGGTACCATTCACTCTTCTCCAAAGGGCTGTAAATCTGAATTGCTAGCAACATATTCCTGGAGCACCGAGGGCACTCCAGGCCTGGTAATGACTTCATGGCACTCGTAGTCCAGTCCTGCAACAGGAAAGGCAGCAAATTAAACACTACTCGTAATGATAGAATTTCACTTTTCCTTTTAAGTGGAACAAACTTAATTTGGGTTGGCTTAGGTGTGCAACTAATAATGGAACTTCTGCGTTTCAGACGCAACTGAACAAGGAGGGCACGTGGTTGCTTCCACTTAGGGAAAAGTTCACTACAACGAACTTTTCGTATAGCGAAAACTTCCTGCACCACCAGAAGCCCGTTGTACGTTAGCTCGAATATGTAGTAGCAATTGTAATAGCGGCTAGGGTGTCACAGGCGACAAGCCCAACCCACTTGCTCTTCGCCACGGGCGTTGATCTACGCTTGTACATGCGCGATTATGCGATCATCTGTAGCTGTACGTATGTAACCTCGATCCCTGGGGCAATTATTAGCGCACTGCATCAAATCTGACTGCGTAACGCAGGGCCGAGCGCCGCAAGACGAAGTCGTCACCGCACTAAGTCTGCATTTTCCTTTTCACCTTGTTTCAGCTTTCGTGTTTGCACATACATTTCCTGAACTAACAGGTACATATGAACATGTATTGATTACAAAAAAAAAAAAAAAAAAAGACATACGCAAGAGTGACTGAGAATTGTTTTGCTGTTCTACACCAGTGATCAATAAACATTCGCAAAAGCCCATTTTCAGAAAAATGAAACAGTTAAAGCCAACACTGGACACTCACGGGTAGACCTCCAACTTTGTTAGTTTGCCACGACGTGCTATCGTTTCCGACTGGTTCATCTACCATGCCGAGGTAGTAGTAGTGCTGGCTTGTCGCAGCCATGTCGCCGACGAGCACGTGTCTAAATATGTGCTAAGTCCACAGCTATAAGTGATTTGTAATGGTACGCAAAAGCAATAAAACATTACATCTTAGACAAAGTAATCGTTAAGAGGTGTGAGCTGACTTGGAGGGAGCATCAACTCGACAAGAAGCAAAAGCAATGCTGCGACGCGCAGCTATGGTACACCATAGCGCAGCAGACGACAGAAGTAATGGATTGACTTGACTTAATTAGCCTATTTATTTTTTTAAAGATTTATTCTTCACTTTAAAAGTTCCGTTCGCATATAAAAGTGTTTACTACAGTCACTAATTGATCCAATTACATATTACTTTATGATAATTTATAGGTTGTTAAACAGTAAAGCGTGTCACGTCAAATCCGAGAACGCGTCCAAACGGAGCCGGCTAAAAGCACGTGCGCTGAGCCGTTGCCGGCCGTTGCGAATGAGCGGTTGTTTCAGTTGTGTTGAATGTCTTGACAGCCGCTAAAGTATAAGTCTGCATAAACCGCTGCTATTCTGTCCGTTTCTGTATGTTTATGCTGTCGTTATTAACTGATTTACATTACACGGAACGTCCCGCAAAACTTGTCTTCGTGCCGCTTTGGTGAGGTGAACCCTACCACGACTCCTTTGTTTTGATGTTTGTAATGACTTGTAAACGAAATAACACAGCCTGTCCGTGGTTGGCGAAGTTAATTGCGATGCAGTTTTTTCTAGTGAAGTCTTTGGTCCTCGCTCAGAGGGTTGTCGCTGAGAAACATTTCTCCATTAATGTGATTTGCAGAGATGGCCACAGACCGGGATGAGGTGGAAACAATCTTGAGCTCCATCCTCGCAAGTGAGAAGGACGGTCTCACCTTGCGACGCCTTGACGGTGAGTACGAGGCCATATGACGAGGCGTCTAGCTAAGAGATGCAGTTCAAACTCTATTGGTTTCACTTTTTAACATTGTGCCTTGTCGGGTAACGGCGTAATGCATGGATAGCTAGCCAGAACCTGAGCGCTTGTCTTGTTTCCTTCTCTGCGTGTGTTTCAATGGTGCGTGCTGTCATAATCCAAGATGCGATTATTCTGACTAGCTTGGTTTTCCATCGTTTAGAGGAACCTTCGGCATTGGTTCGATCGCTATGATCTGCAGTCAATCTTGGAGAAGAGTTTGTGCTGTTAGTTTTCCGGGAACGCGTCAGCTGAATCCGAATTTGCCGAAAGCTGCGACTGCGGGTACCTGAGCAAAAGCTTTTATAATTGAAAAAACAACTTCTTGCTTGAATTACACATGTAACCGAACCTATTGGCATTTATCCGCGGAAATTTGATAACTGGTGAGGTGAGGCGTTAGCTGTCGCTAATGGTAAACTGGATTGGCTTTGTTGACGTGCCCGCTACCTTTGTTCTCTGCCTCAACAGATGAGTACCGGGCAACTGTGGGAACGTGCGTACCATTTGAGGAGTTTGGGCATGATACGTTGGCTGAGTTTTTGGAAAGTATGCCTGAAGTGGTGTCCCTACAGAGGTACGAATGGTCACAGAGCATTTGGTCACTTCGGCTTCCTTTTTATGTTGAGTGCCGTCTGATTTTAGTGTGCTAGCTAGTCAACAGTTTACATTCTTCGAAGGCTTTTAAAAGAGACAGAAGGTAATGGTCTTTACTATTTTTTTCTTCTTTGCATGTTAACTAGGGGCTTCAACAAAGACATTGTTGCACATGCAGCCTACAACGCTGTGACTGCCCATGTGACGAAAATGGTTGCAGAGCAAAAGTCAGGACCAGTGAGAGTACGCAAGCAGCATGTACAAAGACCCTGTCACTGGAATGTTCACCCTTACCGCAAGGTGGGTCCACAGGGATTTTCTCAAATTATTGTAAAAAAAAAAAACTGCAAAGACTTTCACAAGCACTTAAAAGCAGAACTTTCCTATTGGTGCCAGCATAAGGAGGTGACAAGGTAATGTAGCATCAACTAAAGCAATGAGGGAGAATTAATAGGCACTACTCGGCTGTGTAATATGTAAGCTTTGCTTACCATGGCAACCAATGTGTATGGAATTGCTATTGGGCAGCTTTCTTCCCAGTCTCCAAATGATGCAAGTATGTGCAAAGGGTTACAGTTTGCACGCAGCATTTTTCATGTCGTCTAGCTATATATATATATATTGCCGCCAGCATTGCAAGAAGAAAAAGACGACGGACATATCCCAAGTGCGTAGCCGCCACACTGCGAGCGTCAAGCAAAGCACCGCAAGGCAACGCTCGGCCGGTGCTGACAGGCCGGTGGCTCGTGCGCGAGAATCGGACGATTGGCACGCGACAGGAGGATGACGTTCGAAGGAGCGAAGCTCGAGGGACGTTTTTTGTTGTTGTTGAGTGCTCAGTCGGTTTTTGTTGACGGGCACAGGTTCGCCCAGCATAAATCAGTTTTCGTAGAAACGGCTGTTGTAACTGTTGGTTACAACATATATATATATATATGTAAAAGGAGCATTTATCTTTATGGCGACTGGGCTGAACATATTTCTCTTGTGTGGACTGACCATGTTTGAGGGTAGCATATATTACAATGGCATCAAACATTTCAGTCATACTGAAGCCCAGACCACACGTATGCTTGCTGACATGGACAAGCTCGCATCTGCGTGCCCATGCATGCGCAGACGGTAAGGCACAGCTCATGTGCTTCGAAGTGTGTTGTGAGCATGGGTATCTGTTCTAGAGAAATATTGGCACTCAGACTGCCTTGCGTTCCCATGCACCTGGCTACACACCTACGACAGGGTAAAATCAACTATCAGTTTCTTGTAATGTGAGCAAGTGCTTTTTCTTTTCTGATTTAATGGCTCTAAACGGAGAACAAATAAATTTATTAATATTGCAGCATTTTGAAGCAGTGTCAACATGACTGTCAATAACAAGCTATGAAACAGCATGTGCCATGGCATCTATGAGTGAGCAAACCGAATGTGCGCTCGCCCCTGTCTCTTGTAGGTACAAACCACAATTCTTCATGAGGAGCGGCACGTACATGCAAGCGTGCATGTGCCGCCGAGCATACATGTGGTTGGGCCTTTAGTATTGCTTCCAAGAACTAGCATTAGTACCACTCACTGAAATAAAATATAGCTTTCTCTTTTTACGTAAGTGCATGTCTGTAGACAATGTTTAGTAGAAACATAGAGTGCACTATCATCAGTATGTTACTTATACATAATTTGTTTCAAAACCTGCAGCGGCCGTGGTCTTCTAAAAACTCCACTGCCAGGGACACCTACAAATTTGTGAGTCTAGTATATTATACATAATTGCTTTACCATGACTTGCAAAAACTTTTTGCAAACCTGGACATTGCACTTTACACATCTTTGGGTACTTTCAACGTTATAGTTGACTACATGCATGTATTTAGATGCACAATGTGGCTGATGCATGGCAGCATTTATTCCTCACACATTTTGCAGATGTGAGTTGATTAAGTATGAAGATAATTTTAATTCAGACAAATTGTTTCTTGCATTAAGATACTGTAGGCTGTTTTGATACTGTAGAATATTTTGAGCACTACCGAAAATTGCTAATGGGGCTAAGTAATGGAGATTTGAATTCAGAAATGATGCAGGCATAAATAATTTCTTGTGCATTGAAGCACACAAGTGACATATATGTGCATGGCATCCAAAAGTCATAAATGATTGCATAAAACATGGAAGTTTAGCCCACTAGACCAAATCAACTGCACAAAATAATGTCGCAGGGCCCCTTTACTCTATGCAGTAGAGCAGTGGCACTTGTCTCCAGAGAAGTGGCTGAGAATACCAATGTGTGTGATGGTATGCTATGATGAACTTTATTCCCCGTTCTTGTGGCGAGCATCTGCATTGTCTCTTGTCGTTCTTGTAACCGAGAGAATGACAAAATAATGTCGCAGGACCCTTTAGTTTAGTCTCTGCAGTAGAGAAGTGGCTTAGAATACCAGTGTGTGTGTGATATGAAAAAAAAAAAGCTTGGTAAAATACTGCAAGTAGTTATCATTAAATAGTTGTCAGGACATATGCTTTAATGTCCTCATTTCATGCAGTTTTAGCGAAATGAGAGGTGTGCATCTTTAGTTTATTTGTTGTAAAACATGCCTGCAGACCCTTAGAGTCCTCAAGAGAGATCAGGTCTGTCGCAACCACTGTATAGACACGCACTGTTGGCAATAATTGCGTATTGAAAGTGAGGGATATGCATTGCAAGTCATTTTCAGTGACCAACAATGTATGAAGTTGCATTTGTATGTTAGTTATTCAAATAAAACCAAAACAAAAATTTTTGAAAGGCTAATGTTGAGCGAAGTGTGAGACATTCTGAGTGTTTCTCATTGAACCCATCATGGGGACCCTTGTACTGAGAGTCTAGCATTACGTTTTCATATATTGTAGAGCATGGGTTACATGTAGGTACCCTATAAACACTTGCAACTGCAAACGTGACACCCTATTGAAGATTTCATCTTCCTCTTGTGCGATGAAAAAAAAAAAAGAAGCATGAGCTTCAGCTCAGTGAACAAATGAAGGGAACGACCATAGACATTTTCATACTGTTCAGTTAGTTATACTATGTACACATATAAATACATTTAATATGGCAATGTTTTCTTTTTCTTAACTACACTTATGTTACAAGTGCAGAGACTGGGATAAATTTTTTTTTTGTTTACACTTTTTCATTTGTGAAGGCCTTAGTCTATCTTTTCTTTTTGCGCTCGGCATAAGGGAGAAAAAATTGGTTTACAGGATTGCCGTGGGCATGTGATTGTGCCACGATGTCAGTAACAGGAGGAAACTTGAAGAACACTAGATTTTAGAGTGCAGCTCTTAGGCACCCATTCTTGTGGCGAGCATCTGCATTGTCCCTTGCCGTTCTCGTAACCGGGAGTACGAGCACAGTAAAGGATGAAAGACAGCATTAGCGAAGAGAGCACAAGGAGGAAAGTGGAGAAGGGTGTCGTGGAACCATGAGGTCGAAAGCGAGAAGGAGGGTATGGAGAAAGCGTGAGAGGAAAAGGGTAGTGCCACACACGGTGGGCTTTGCAGCGACAGTGGCTACAAGGTGATGCCAGAGTAGCGTGTGCCATCTGTTCACCAATGATGCTACCGATACCATATATGGAAGCAAAAGCGCTAGATGTGCGGAGGCCTGTCTGTGGCGGCTGCTGTGAATCGAGCCCACACGCTGCTTCTTGCGATCTCCCGATTAACGAGGCAGTTGCGTCACATTTCGTTCGCTCCGTTTGGAACGTGCCACACAGGAGAGATTGTCCGCACTAGCCAATATATAGTGAAATGAAAATGCATATACAGCTGTGCTCAAATTTTGCATTTGGGAGTATCGTAATCGTTGGTGTATTTTTATGTACATTTTAAAGTGCATTTATGTTGATATATTCACACTTGTGTGCTGTCTATTGAACATAAAGGCAAGCCGCAGCAGTGGCCTGACTTCAGGACCGGCGTATCCAGAGACTGCGGGCCATTTTCAGACACAAGTAGAGTTCTCCACTCCCACAAGGGCGAGTTGACTATATTATTATTTCTTCTGGTTTTAATTTCATGAAAAGTCAGTGAACCTGGCTCCCATTGCTTTGCTCAGGCTTTGCTAGATGGCAAGCATTTAGTGCATCCACATGTCTGTATTTTACGGTCTCATTCCTTCTTCGCTGCGTCCTTTGCCATTGTTTTTCTTGTTTGCCATTTGCTCTAACTGTATGAAGCCTGGCATATGCACCAGACAGGCTCATCGCCAATTTATGTCCACTTCAGAACTAAAGCCCTTCCCAGTAATGTTCAGTTAGTATCAGCTTGTGTGAATATAAATTTTTGAGTTCGAAAGCTGAAGTCGAAGCTAATAGGAACGATTTCGATATGAATAGTTAGAATAATTGTGTTATTTGCATAAAACATCGACAGAATAAATAGCCAGAAATTGATAAATCTGTAAAATAGAAAGGGTGCCCTTTTTTTCCCCATCGATATAGGAGCCATTTCATCCCTAAAATCAGTTGTTGTTTTTTTGACATAGGAAGTGGGACAACCTGAGTGGCACCAACTTCCTTTCACGGCCACCATTTATACAACATCATGTGCATGGATCATGTCTGAAATATTGACCAAGACACTCTATGGCACTCTGTTGCTGCTATGTACTGGTTCAGCAGAGAATGTGGAAGTGCCACTGGAATGTTTGAGTAATCGAGCAGGTCCAAAAGAACGGTCTGCGACTGCAAACACATTATTCATCTTTGGCACGTCTTGGCCGTGAACCTTGTTCAAGGCAGCACGACTTGCTTGACGAAAGCAAAGCTGTCGATTGTACATGTTTTCAAATTTATGTTCATTCATTTCAAATACTTCAAGATATCTGAATACTGAAATTCATAACATAGAAAATGTCGAATAACAAAATATTCTTTTGAATGTTCGCACAAGCCTAGCAATTACACTTGTGTTGCATTAACTTACTCCAACCAACGCTTTCAAATTTTCCAATTTTATCTTGGCCCCTAATCCTCTTCCGTCCTCGACTGCACTTCCCTTGGCATCCATTCTATTACTTTCACAGCCTGTCGGTTATCTGCACTACACATTTCATGGTCTGCCCATATATATACATCTTTAATACAACAACATCTTTAATATATCAGCCATTTCTGTTCGCTCTCTAATTTGCACCAATCTCTTGTCTGTTAACATTACGCCTATAATTTTATTGCGATAGCAATTATAAGGACACTTCAGGTGAATTTTTGACTTTGGTGTTGCCGTGAGGTTCCACATACCGTATTTACTCGAATCTAGGCCGACCCCGATTCTAAGCCAACCCCCTAAAGTCCGAAGCCAACAACAACACAAAATATATTACCTCGAATGTAGGCCGAACAAAAAAAGCGAGGACAGTGTTCACAAAATGCGAACAGCATTTATTGAATCTGAACGTGCAGAGCTCATTCAACGTTGCCGTCGCTGTGTTCCTTGTCACTGTCACCTTCAAACAGTGCACTATCTTCGGTACCGTCAAGCGCATTAGAAATGCGTGCACAATCAAAGTACCTGGGATGTCGTCCCACGGTGCAGCTACCCAGCCCACCAGGTGCGAGAGCGAAGGTTTGACGATGCCTCTGCGGCTATCACAACTTTTCGCTTGAAAGCAGCACTGCAGTGACATCTCCTGCTTGGTGCCATCGCGATAACACCGCGCCGCACACCGATACAGTCGACACAAGACAGGTGAAAATGGCGACCTCGCTTGTGTACGGTTGGCTACTGGCACGGCGAGTAGCGGCTGCGATATTGACTTTTCTAGATGGCGCTGGCTATGCACCATATTTGGCAGTTTCAATGAAAAACTGGCACGTTTTTTAATATCCTCGAATCTAAGCCGACCCTAGAGTTTGGAATATGATTATTTGAAAAAAACTATTGGCCTAGATTCGAATAAATACGGTATCTTTAGGCACATGTATGCAATATATTTATGCATGCTGTATATGCAAGGTCAATGCCTACTATTCAACTGCCAAGGTTGCTCAGACTAGGTATTACATTCTTGACTGAAGTATGCCTCAGAATTTCTAAGAATTGCTGCTAACAAATGTCATGAAAGACAACATAGCTTTTATTTTAAATTTTCTCAGACTTAAGAGATGCTGCAATGTGGTAGACTTGTGTGTACACACCTCCTTCTCCTATCATCGTCATCATCCATCAGTCCTTTTCCTCCTTGTCCCTTTCCCCTGAGTAGATTAGCAGGCCAAGACAGGCTATAGCGCAGGCAATAGCTGTGCCTTTCTGTAAATAAATTTTTCTCTGTCTCTCTTCTGAAGCTACTAAATACCAAAGCTCAAAACAATGTCAGTGCTTAAACCTGAAATTGATGCAATTTTACTGGCACGGCACTTTAGGGGCACTGTAGTGATCCCTGCGCAATGCCATTACAGGCCCTACAGGACGTGTTTAAAAGGGCAATGACACCAAATCTTTTAGCTTAAATTATGCATTGAATGTTAAATTGTTCATGTCCCACAGCAAACAGACAAAATTTTAGTGCATTCAATGCAGTAGAACATTTATATTTGAGTTTTTTAATGTTGCAGTTGAACAATAAAGCAGTCTGGTGACACTGAATGGTAACGAAATGAATGGGAACCCCCAGAAACGGCTCCCTCGGGTGGTAACAGAAGCTAATCTCGAAGTCCATGCTTTTGTGTACTGCAGACAGCGGAAGTGATTGCAGGAACTGAAAATGTGTCATGAATGCTATGCATCGTTTCGTTTTTGCATGTGTCTTGGTGCATATCTTTGGTTCGCTACTTCTTTGCATTGTTCAAGTGAAGCAATTACTGGCACAATTCAGTGGCAACATTGTTGCTACATCATTGGGTGCTAGGGCATGTGGAGAAAGACGTCCAATGTAGTCTCAAACTGTTTTAAAGCAGACAACGCTGAGTTAGTCCCTCAGTTTCTGATGCCACACAGCCTTGCCGAAATGGTGGTTGCTGTTGATGGGAGGAGTTGAGAGGCAGCGGTTTCACATTGAAGTTTCGGGTTAAAATGTGCGATGGAGAGCCCAGTTTCTTTGTGTGTGTAACCATATTTCACCCTGTACTCTCAGCTACAAATATAATCTGAGAGCTGTTGAACGACGAACGAAAAAAAAAAAACATGTTCTCATTGAGCAGATATGTATTTGGTTGACCTGTATATGTACTTTTGTGTATTGGACCAGCTACTAGCCACATAGGCTATTGGTCCAACTATTTTTGTACACATTACTTGACTTGTTTAAATAAAGCTTGCTTTTTGATTGATTGAACGACCATGTCATGGCCCCTTTAAGCATGACATGGTCATGCTTAAAGGGGCCATGACATTTAAGCAGGTGCCAGAAATTTAGATGCACCTGCATATGTTGCGTCTGCACTAGTCAGACCAGCGTATAATTAGAACCCTGTACGAGGAGTGTAAGCGCAATGCTAAACCTTGCTTTCGCTGTCAGTGCTTCTCCCTGCTGGTGAAACTATAATTTTTTTAATAAGTTTTTTTTATACTCTCCAAGTATACCAGGCAGTGTACAGATTTACAAAAAAAATTGAAGCAGTCATGATGACTCAGTGGCTCAGATAGTTTGAACCAGCGCACAAGGTTCAATTCCTATCTATAGCATTTTGATGGCCAGGAATGGCCAAAATTAATTTGTAGTTCTCTGCTGCAGGATCCTTTGGGACTTGAACACCCACATAAATTATAGTTGCTGTTTTTGAATGAATTGGGTGTTGCCTTTACCGTAGTGTTAAGAGGCATTTTTTTCTTTCTTTTCTTATCTGTTGAGGCTTGTGGAGTGTGGATAAATATTTAAAGAAAAGCTTTAAGACAACTTGTGCTGTGTCAAATTCTTTGCTTTTAGCTCAGCAGTTTGCAGACTTTTGTTGAGTTTCCTGCTGATTCAGTGAACTTCTTGACAAAAACATGGGGAAAGGAACAAGTTTTTGAGGCCCTCTATTTTGTGTACGTCCGTTTGTTTTGAAAAGCTCTGACTGGAAAATGTAAGGTGCTGCAATTTATAGCACATTCAATTGCTCACTTTCGAGCCCTCTGGTAGCACGCTTTATATTCGGCTGATCAAAATCAATTGCTCATTACACATTTGCATTTGCCTGGTTCATTCAGAGTGCCAGGAGGCACTGTTACATTTGAGCTGGGAGTGCAAGCAAAATTCAACAGAATTCCGGTCACTTGGCTCTTGCCAGTTCTCTCTTGCTCGAATCCCAAGAGGGCTCTGCATTTCTGCAAACTGAGTTGGAGCGTGGTACGAACGATTAGAATAAGCCATTAGTTTGCTGAGGTCATCATTAATTCTGCGCTTTGTTGTTATTGTGTTGCAGAAGCCACTGGTGGAGCTTCCTGCCAATGTTGAGCAGCTTGGCAGCTCACAGTATTCAAACAGACGTGGAGCCAGTCAGAAACGCCATGACATGAAGTTCCCCACGACTGAAAGCTTCATGTACGGCAATGGTAAGCTGGAGACAGTGCTTGTAGTTTGAAGTCACCCTGAAGAAACACTAAAATGATTCAGCTGCACTTGGCAGCTTCGTTATCTTGAATGATGTCAACATGCTGCAGAGCAAGATGTGGAAATGTGGCCGCTTTGAAGTGTTTTTGCTGTGCATGTGAAAGGCACAGGTTTTGTTGCTTGTTACTGTGGGAAAGGAAGTGGCTTTCTTTGTGCGCACTTATGTCTTTTGACTTGTGAGCCAACTCGTATTACAGTAATTTCACTCGTGATGATTGTAATTTTTGATTTAGCAATTTATTCCACATCACAGTGCTCTTTGGAGTAACATAATTAGAATAAACATACTAACAAATGAAAAAAATTGGAAACTACAAAAATTTTTAGTAAGGGCATTATAAAAGTACTCATTGACCAGGGTTCCCTCCAGAAATTTTCCAGGGGTGGAGATTTTGTGACCACGGGTTGAGGGTGCACTTGTGATTGAGCCTCTCCCTTATTTTTCTAATACGACCAATCTGCCATGTTGAATTGTAGATTCACCAATTTTACATTTTGGACGCATTAATGAAGCTAACGCGAGCCAGTGGTACATTCTACCACCATTGCCAGTCTTTGCCCGGACAAAGGAATGCACAGCTCGTACCTGTAAAAATGCGTGCGATACATGTAGTACTAGCAATTCAAGTCTGCATCAGCCAATAGTAGTGCTTCTGTGTCCATGTGGCAGCAGTAATGAATTCTGACGCTAGTGTTTCTTATTATTTTTCTTTTCCTTTATTTACACAGGTACTATAGTTATTTGAAGGTCAGATCTCGCCTGTTTGTGATGGTGTTAATGTGGTGGCGTTGTGCCAATGGAAAATGACACTCCACGGTGTGAAGGCACCTTCCAACACCTGATTTTCTAGGCGATATTTGTCAACAGCGCATGAGAAAAGTGTGATTTTTTCCTATTTCTACGTCACTTTCTAATATTTTCCCACATGATAAAGAAACACTCGAGGATTGCGAAAAAAGATGGAAAATTTTGACCTGTCAGCTGGAGCGGTGGGTGGCATTTCCACCAGGGCCCACATTGGGGAGAACCCTGCTTTTGACTTATTTGCTGCCATCCAAAGAAGACTGCTGTGCATGTTTGTGTATTACTTTAACTTAGCATTGAGTACAGTAAAACCTTGTTAATTCGGACTTCACAGGACTGAAAACGTGCCCGGATTAACCAAGTGTCGAATTATCGAGGATATCAAGAAAACAATAAACCAATGCTTACTACGTCAACACGCTTTCATTTACTGAAGGAATCGGCAAATCTAATTTCTATGCAGTAAAAGCTCGTTAATTCGAACTCCGTGGGGATGCTGTGAAAATTCAAACTAATGAAAGTCAGAGAAAAAAATTGCTCAGTTAAGGCATGTATATAGTCCGACGTTGCGGCGTTGTGCGTGCGCACGCACTACGTTACGTTGGCAAGAACAACGTCTATAGTCCGGAGCTCTGGCTCAACCAACGTAACCGGACGCAGCCAATGCGGCCCAACGTGCACGACGGCTCTTGCTCCATCCTCACTTTCGTCGTCGCACTGACTGCACTGATCCTTAATGTATGGTGCTTAATGCATGGCTCCCCTCGCACACTTTCACTCGCACATACAGTCGAACCCACTTATAACGATACTGCTTTTAACAATACAGTCAATCCCGGATATATCGAACTCGAAGGTGATCGCGAAATAGTTCTATATATAGATAATTTGAAATATAAAATATGTATGTCAAAAACTTCTCTAACAACTCCACACATCTCAAGGCAGTTTCCCGATGCCGTGATTAATGGGAACTTACCGATCTCTGCCTCCAAGGCGCGTAAAAAAACACAGCGCGATAACCAGAGCACTTTATTTCGGACGAAAAAAGAATTTGTGACCTTTGCTTGCTTTTTCTTCTGCACCATCAAGTT
The DNA here is from genome assembly GCF_023375885.2 of Dermacentor andersoni. Classification (NCBI taxonomy): domain Eukaryota; kingdom Metazoa; phylum Arthropoda; class Arachnida; order Ixodida; family Ixodidae; genus Dermacentor; species Dermacentor andersoni. The sequence goes on from NC_092817.1 coordinate 72,600,934, forward strand.
CGTTAAGCTGTCCTCAAGCTTGTTGACAGTGTCCAAATGAGAAAGGCCAGCTCCTTCCATCGTGCCACAACAGCGGCGAATGACGCTGAAAGCTGATGCAAGTTCAGCTGCAGTGCATGGTGGTTGGTCCTCTTCGTCGGAACCTTCGCCGCTGCTCGAGTCTGCATCCTCGTCATCCATGATGTCAGCCACGATCTCCGCATCAGCGCGATCCGCTACAGCTTGCACGCCGTCGTCAGCGCTGACGAAATCGCGTGCTGTAACGCCGCCTGGGATGGCGCCTGGGTATGCCGAGAGCTCGCGAAATTCGCTGTCCAGGCATCCAGCGTCATCGTCTTCACTGTCAAGACATCTGTCATCTACAGCTACCACAAAGCCTGCTTTGCGGAAGCAGTTCACAGTTGTGGTTTCCTTCACGTCGTTCCAAACACCAGCAGTATTTGAATGGCTTCGAGGAGGTCCACTGGACGGCACTGCCTTCAGCTTAACATCGGCTTTGTTCTTGAGGATTGTACTCGTGATGTTGCGAGGAATTTCGAACGCCGCGGCAACCGACGACTTTTTCTCGCCAGCCTCCACCCGTCGAATGACGTCCACCTTTGTTGAAAAATCTAAATTCGTGCATTTTTTTGGCGGCCATGGCTCCGGAATACGTGGCAAAAGCAGAAAGAAGAACGCACTGCACCACACGAGTCTCAAGCTTTCGCGTTGGCCTCGTGAATAAAAGGAACAAAGCGAATCGAAAGACGGACCGCTCCGCATCTCCGCACTACCACAAGCCCAAGCTGCACTGACCTCGTTCGTCTCGCTGCGCCAGCGGTGTGAGCGAACCAAAACACAGGGAATGGGCGCCTGTGGTCAGCGTGATTTCTCCCTCCCGCTTCCCTTTCACACCCAATCGCACTCCAAGTGCTCCTCGTCACGTGCCTTTTACCCACACGCCCCTTTCTCAGAGTGCGGGGCGGCGCGCATGAGATCGCGGAAACGTCGCGAGAGCTTCGAGTTCGTGAGGAGAAGCGCACTTGTGGGGGTGGGATGCGATGGGAGAAGCACACTTGCAAAGGTGGGGTATGGTGGGAGAAGTGCACTTGCCGGGGCGCAGCTCAGCAAGGACTTCGATACATCGATATGCCGGTGCACGGGAGTTCTATATACGTGAACAATAGCGCTATACTTCTGCATGGGATTCCCAAGGGGATTTTTCAACTGTTCGATATAGGCAATAATTCCATATATCCGGGTTTGATATATCCAGGATCGACTGTATATCGGTTATAGCAATGAGAAACTGCTGGACCGTCAACTTTTGTACGTTTTCCATGGTGTAATAACCCGCTTACAACAATACCCCAATGTCGCATTTTCGGTTACAATGATGAAGTCTGACTGCTGGGTGTCCAAGCCGAAAGGTAATGAAATGTGAATCCTTGAAAAGAAAGAAAGAAAACAAGAAATTCGAGCCGCAGCACAATGGCCCGCTACTTCAACAGCTGCCACATGCTCATTTTCCAGCCTTCTCCTCAGGCATAAAATGACACTACTGTGTGCCGCAACCGCTGCGGATGAAACTGGCTGCTATCAACGCAATTATGGATGGCAACCATACATTTCTGAAGGCGTGCAGCTGATACATGCACCCAGACAAAACGAAACCACTTCTTGCTGCAACCGCTGCGAACGAAACTTCGGTCACTATTGACGGGATCTCGGACAGCAACCACACGGTTGTGAAGGCATGCAGCCAACACATGCATCTAGTCGAAACAAAACTACCATTTGAAATGAATGCTGTGGACGAAATTGTGGTCGCTATCGACGCAATCTTGGATGGGAATTATGCAGTTAGGAAGGTACCCGGCCATCGCAGTGTTTTGTGCTGCGGTAAATGCAAGAATGAAGGCTATAGAGGCACAATTAGGCATAACGCATTCTGTCATTGCTGTCATTCATGCACGATTTCTGGTGATGACTATGGTGATGCGGACTCTGTCACTTTGTTTTCATTGGTTGCTAGTGCCTCTTTCGTGTCGCACATTTACGGAGCTCTGTGTTTGCCAAGCCCCGAGAGTTGTTCGAATTAACCAGTATGTGGCCAAATACATCCGAAGTAACGAGAGTTTTATTCAAATAAATAACACATACGGCGTGCTGGGACTAGAAGACTAGTCTGAATTGTCAGATTTTCCAAATTAACGAGTGTTGAATTAATGAGGCTTTATTTTATAAGGCACTTCCATAAAGCCCTGTGCTACAATGAGACAATGTTGGTCTTTGGCTACAATTATGAGGGACAGACTTGGGCAAACCCTAGTAGCCGGTCGTGTGCTTCACCATGCACTGTTTCTTCAGCTTTCCTTCACTGAAATTCGGCATGCTGACCTACAGCTGTAACAAGGTTCGCATGTACCCTATTTACTTGATTCTAACATGCTCTGAATTGTAACGTGTACCCATTCTCCATGACCAAAAAAAAAAGACTACCACGCACCTCATTCTTTAATACAAAAATACAACTTTCTCTCATTTGGAAAAAGATATTTTCTCCCAATACACTAAAATGACGATAAATAAAAAAAGTTGCAGTTTAGCCTGAAAGGCGAAGCATCGATTGGCAACATCGATAATGCCGGCATCAATAAACGGCATCGATAATGCCGTTTCGGACGCAGGTCCGAAACGACATTAATCAATGTCACCACCGCTGCCATATTGATTACCTCGCCGCCTCGAACCGGCGCTCTCGCACGCAGATCAGCTGGCAGCCGTAGCCACCACTGCGGCAACGCTAGGCCTAGCTGCTTCGACGTTGGCTATGAAGCTTCTTGCCGTTGGGTGCCGTGTTTTTTATGTAAAGAATTCGCTGCTGTCAGCAATGGCACAGACTCCGCCTTTGTGGTCCTCGGGATTGGCTTAGAAGCTTGGAAAGCGCAGTGCGTTGCATAATGCCGGTTCCCGAAAGTCAGCTTCGCCTCTGTACAGAAGTGTTACTTGGTGAAGCGTACGCGAAATTATTGCAGTGAAGCATAACAAGCGTGGAAAGGGACTATTGCCACAGGACACAGTATGCATTCCTTAATTATACACGCGTTCACCCGGTATTCCCTGTCGCAGTAGGAGCACCGATTTGCCTAATACGTGTAGACAGGCCTTCAGGGCGTTTTCGAATGCGCCTGTGGCGGTTTGAGCCCTTAAGAGCAGTAAATGACATGCATTTATTTTTTTCCAACTGGCCGATCTTTCGGACATTTTCGCGGCCCCTATGGAGTTCGAAAACTCGGACGTGGACTGTGCAACTGACCAGCAAGATGCTTCAAATGGTCCGTGGGGCGAACGAGTGGCGGAAGGAGTACAAGAACAGGAAGGACCTACGCACTGAGGAATGAACGGGAAAGGAAACGTGCTGCCACTGTATTGAAGGAGCTTTAGCTCAAAAAACAAATTCTGAGGCCGAGATGCAAGTGTCCCTCATCCAAACCAAAATAAACTCTTTAAAGCAGTGAAACACAACACTGAGGCGTCGTGCGCGGGCTGAGAGTATGTCAGGACAGTTGAGGTTGACTTACGAGCTGTTGAGAGAGAATCTCAATTGTGACAAAGTTCAGGCCTCGTACCACTGAGCTCACTATCAGTTGATAGAAATAGCTCATATTCGAAAATATTTGCTTCTTTATGGATCTCCTTTTTATTCGTATTTGAGAATGTCCGACTCGATTTGCAATTTTTTTTCGAAGACATCTTATTTGTTGTGCATTTTACTAACCCCTCCCTTCTATTTTCTTTTTGAATAACATGAACACTACTCTTTAGTATTCGAATTGGATTAAGTCGTTTTTAAAAGATTTTTTTGTATGCTTACCAGAGAGTGACAGCATCGGGCGATATGGTTTCAGTTCGTCTTGACATAAAACATAGTTCTGCATCACTCAGGGAATTTTGCAAAGGCACTCAGGGAAAACCTGGAAAACTCAGGGAATTTGGAAATGTCAACTTGGTAGACACCCTGAAAGATGAACACGTCTCACTCAGTGACCGCGGAAACTCTTTTATCCAAACCCTGGAGTGAGGAAGAGCTGTAGCAGGAGCAAGCGAATTGATCTTTGTGCAGCCTCTCGCTTCAATGTAAACTAAGCAACGAGAATCCAGCGCGGTGCACCTAGATGCATAGACTCTGTCTCCATCGCAGATCGACTTCAAGATAGGGGCCGCACGGCCACGCCATACACAGCAGCTACGAGAGTAGAACGCCTCTTCTGTTTGTGCCAGTCCCGCACGCAAGTTTCGGGAACTCTGAACGCCCGTGATGGGGTCTGATTTTTGTCCATCTCCGCACACATGATCACTTTCCTTTTAATTGCGGCATTGCATGTCTTCACAGTCGGCACTTCCATTCTGACAGAGTAAACACAGGAGATGAGAAGATGGACGGTGTACTAACCTAATCACATGTACTACTGCACATAGAAGAAGCTATGGCAGCTAGACTCGAACAAGGAGGTTGTGATAGGAAGATGTGGGCCCAGGCCTCAAACTCACAGGGATGGCACAATGAACACAGAGAGGTTTTAATGACACAAGGACCAGACTAGGATAACGTACACAATAACACACACACAGTTCCCTTCATGAGTGTCTGTTGCTTAGGTATAGTCAAGCTCAGTGTCAATGTAGGAAGGCGTCCGATAGCGCGTCGGTATCACACACTCACGGCACGAAGAGGCGAAAAAATGAATCTGGAGCAGCGAGTGGTGCAGGAGCTGGAGGCCGGGGCGGAGGCCCGGCACACTACGAGCCACTCACGTGACAGCTGGGTCGGGACGTCTGCCCGCCACAGGGTAGACCATTCGGAAGGCTTAGCTGCACTGGAACATGTCGGCGTCGGATGCTCGCCCAGCAGTGGAGCAGGCCAATTGAAGCTCAAGGACAGCCCGGCCTGTTCTGCCAGCACATCCAGGAACACCGGCCTTGGGTAGACGAACTGCTCAGCTCGTTCGAAAGGCCAGTCCAGGCAGCTCAGGCAGTTCGTATGGCTGCCGCCTCCACCCAGACAACGGGCCCTTCTCTTCCTCTTCATCCGTCGCCGCCCCACAGCAGTCACGCGCTTTCGTCCGCGCCATTCAAATAGTCCAAACTCCTATCACAGAGGTTAAAGAAAAATGCTTGAGTGGAAGCTCCTGTAGGAAAGGTGAAGCCAATGCTTGCCCCTCCACCTGAAATAGTGCCTTGTCGTGTGATCTTTGCTTACAGATTAAGTGATTTGGCTCTGTTATTGTAATGCTAGGCTAAATAGAAAATAAAAGCTGGTTGTTCCCAATGAAGATAATAACTTCTGAATATTGATGACGTTCTTCCCAATACAACTTTCCAGGATATTCAGATTTCACACTAGAACCAGTAATACAGAGACACGTGTAGTTAAGTATCTGTCTGGTAAAATAAGCCACGATTAACCAAGGAGTTTGATTAGCTCGTGGGAAGTGTGCGAAAAGCACTTCACCATTTTTTATAGTTTACTTATAGTTTTATTATGCCCCTCCTGTGTGGCTTCACCTTCGGGACATTGTTTCCACTCCAGCAGTTTTTCTTTAACCTCCTTAGGCTTGAAGCATGTATGAGGTGGCCGTTTTGAAATGACGATGGCAATATGATAACGCAGATTTAGGGTCGTACTTGATTCTAACAGGCACGCAATTTTTGGACTCGTTTTATTGGAAAAAAAGTGCCCTTTAATGCTTGTCTAGTGTGCAGATGTGGGAACATATCTTATTGGGAAAGGAAAACTTAGCGTAAAGTATCTTCTGTGCTAAACAAGCTATCATTTTTCACAATTCTTTAGGCAAAAGCACACAGAGCTTGTTAAGTAGGATGTTGCTTGGATGCTGGCTGGAAGAAAAATTCTTTGCCTAGCCCACCATAGCTTCAGGTTGGTCGGTCAACAGGTTGGTATCTCCCCTGATATATTTGGGGATATCTATTGTCACGTAGCAGTGACGGTGAAGAAGGCAGCAGAACTGTGATTAATGAAACTAGCATTTTATTGGGCCAGTCTGCCCAATAATTTTGGGGATGGGAGTGTGCATCTAGAACAAAGTGAACAAACCCAAACTGGGTTTCTTAAATAAAGGGTATTCTCTCTCATTTGTAAAATCAAGAATGGCTTTCAAGTTTAAAAAAAAGAAGTGATAAATAAAGTGTCAAAATTCAGGCTCTGCCAAACCTCATCTACTGAATGCCGTCTATAATAAAACCCCATTAACGCAAAGCTTTAAAATGCGGAAAAAAATTTGAGACAGGCTAGATCACAAAAACAGAAGCACTCTGGCTGAGCATAGACCACTTAATGCCTTTCCAAAATACTGCCAACAATATTCTCACTCACTTTGGCTTTTATCAGCACTGGACACGTCGGCGTCTACGGGCAACGGCATTATTGACACTGTGCCAAGACAACATACTTCGCACCGAGTCAAGATTATTGATCATAATGAAACATTTGAAACCAGTCATTTGAGCATAACCTGTTCCAGACATCCAAAAAGCTAGTGTTGCTACTTTCTGCGTTGTAATGAATTCCGAGCAATTCCAATCCAAAAACCGAAACTTGAACTAGGGGAGAGAGCAGTGGTCGCACCTTTAGCAGATGTCCAAGAGTAACCAGGTTGTCTACCAATCGGGAAAACAGAAGTCTCCCTACTGCTGGCACGAGTAAAAGAGAGGAATCGTAACGAATTGACCTTGACGCCATGTCGTCGGATGGAGGAGTTGCCAGTGTGCAGTCAGCAACCGATATTACGGACTCTCGATTTTTGGGAAATGCCCGATAATTCTAACAGCTTCGCGGCCCCTAGGGAGTCCGAAAAATCAGATGTTGACTGTAAAACTTACCAAGAGGATGCTTCAAATCTCAACTTAGTAGACACCCTGAGTAACATGGCGTTTACACCTCACCATTCATGAGCATGATGCTAACGTCCTTATCAAGCCGCTATCTCTTTGAAACGCTGTGGGCTCACATGCTGGCTTCTTTTGGCCACAGTGCATAGGCTGATTGCACCTGCCCAAGAGCACCAATCTTCTTGCTCAAGGTCACAACTAATACACTGTGACCATATTGATGCATCTGTGGCAGCGTCCTAAATGAGAGGGAAAAGAAAAAGACGGACTTTCAGCTCACTGCTGCTACGCGAGGCCATAATGAAGGGGCAGCAAACAGCCGAGCAAGTGCGCGTGAGGGGCAATAAGCAGGAAGAAAAAGAGTGTGGCTCGACATCTGGCTTGGCTAGTGGGCTCGGCGCCATCGCAATCGGTCGCTGCCTTTGAGTGAAAAGCGAGTGCAAGTGACGCTGCCGCATTGCCGCTTTCCTGGCTTTTCTTAAATAGAAATTTCGAGATGTCCAGAGTCCGGACGCAAACACTTTTTGATGTAAAGAGTTGTGGGTTTTTTTTTTTTTTTTTTTTTTAGCATGTGGATTGACACCAGAGCAACAAACATTTTTTTACTTGACTGCTATTTCGAGATATGAGAGGTTGAGTTAATGAGGGTTAAGTGTTTTAATGAAATTTGAATGCGGGTGATCAAGCAGTTTAGTCGATAAGATCAAGTAGTTATACAGTGGGCTCTGTCCCTGAGTGACAGAGCCCACTGTGTAACTACTTGATATTTGCTATGGCTAGATTGAAAGTTCTTGCATTTTTTTGTTTCAGCTTCGTGTTGGATTCTGTGCTCTTGATTATATGACGTATTCAAAAACTATTCAGAGTTTCGTACTTGAAATAGGGACTACTATTTGATTTATTTGAAAGTATTGAATACTCATATGCCAATACTATATTGTGCTTTTTATTTTCCTGAAATCAGTTTAGTTGTAAGTCAGTGATGCGTCTCTTTCTTGGTTTTAAAATAACAAGATAAATTTAGTATTCAGAAATATTTGTGCTTATGCATGATGATGTGAAAACTTCAGCTTAAAATTCACTTTACCATTCTTTTCTTTTTTGGGGGGGGGCTTGTAGCGCTGCTCAAAACGAGCAAAAAAAAGGGAGGTGGAAGGGGTAATGAATAGGAACGGAGAACAGGGAACAGGGCTATTCATTACCCCTTCCACCTTCCTTTTTTGCTCGTTCTGAGCTGCGCTGCAAGCAAAAAAAAAAAAGTCATGACATACCATCGCGCCCTCACTGCCACGCTTTTTACCATGTAAACTCGTCTAATGGCTCCCTATATCTTTTTTGCAAAATGTTGTGCAGAAAGCAAGGCTGTAGCTATAATCACATTAAAAAGCTTTTTTTTTTTTTTTTTTTGTCCTTATATAAACATTTCTTTATATAAACATCTGTTCATTTTCTTATAGAGAAACTGCTGTGCTGACCAGTTCTAAGGCCGAACTTACATAGACATACAAACATGTCTGTACAGGTTCCTTATTAAATATAATTTTTCTGAGAATGCAGCTATCAGTATTACATGCATCCATAGCTTTATATGAGTGCATGTCCATGTGATCATCAGCAGCAGCCCCTGCAGCCTAAAGGACAGAAATTCGTTATATCGAGGTTTAAGTGTACTATTCCCTGCCATCTTTTATCAGATTAATTGCTATTCTATACCTTTTTCTGCTACTTTTCTCCTGTAAAAAGACTTTACAAATCGTTTTAACTTTATTCATAGTTACACATTTCTATTTTGCAACGTCTAATTGTGGTTTTGTATCTGTTCTCGGTACTCTGCAGTTCAGTATAAAATTCCTCTGCTGCCCATATTGTATGATTGAAATTGTCAAACATGTTGTCCTGGTTTATCCGACTCCCCACTCCTTGTTCATGCCAATGCGAAGTTTCTTTCCTGCCAATTTTAGGAGGATGGTTGGAACTGTCAGAAAGATCTCCCTCATGTGCTTGTATATAACACATTTATTTTCTCTGAACCTTTCTTCCTCGTTGCTTGAAAGTATGAAAGAATGGAAGCTTTTCCTACAGCATTTGTCAATTCACAAACTGAAGAGGTTAAGTTGCCCCTTCCCCACCCCCTCTTTTCCTCCTTGCCTTGTATTGAAATGTTTTGTCTTTCTACAGGTTGGTACACGGCCAACGCAATGGCGTGGACATCCTTCCTGAAAGCGGCTGGCATAGTCCGCCAGAGGGCAGCCATGTACGCCAGGCTGTTGATGTTGCATGGTGTGAATCCAAGCAGCATGTGGCTCCTCACAGGACAGGACATATTCCAGATGGGCATTGGTGATTTCCGTGACATCCACCTGATTCAAGAACACGCTCATCAGCTCCATGCCATGCACCGCTCTTCAGTGATGGCTGTAAGTTGTGATCGTGCTAGCATGCCCCCCTTACATTGATCTGGTGACAGCCAGCTGATATGTCGAACTTATAGGGTTAATGCAAAGGCTGCAGCATGTGAGGGGTGCTGTGGAAAGGTTTGCCAGCTTGCTGACACAGCACAAAGATTAGCTTTCGGGAGCCCAGTTTCATAGAAATGGGGTGGTTCATGCAAATATGGTCATTTGCAAATATTTGAGATCTCGAATATAGTCGAACCCACTTATAACATTTCCAGCTTTAACAATATGTCGGATACTGTACAGTCCGCCACCATGGTGTAAGAAATATACTCTTTAGGTTAGGACACTCGCAAAGTTCCAACGGTGTGCACCCATCGGTCTTCTGATGCCATCGACTATTTATCTGTGAGGCGACGCAACTTGAAGACCGAAAAAGTTTTACCTCTCCTTGCTATAGCAATTGCCGCATCACAGGAAAATCTAAGTGATTAAGCAAAGCGGCGAAAGCAGGTCATTAACGGAAGAAAAAGCCGCCCAGCATGAGCAACTGACCTTTCATTGAATTCAGATTACCTGCAAAGCGCCGCTTGCCATAGCAATGTGGGATAAGCGTTTTCCTTCTTGAAATTGCTGACAGATAGTCATTGTCGCCAGAGGACCAACAGGTGCGCACCATTGGTACATTACCTGATTGATTGCACCTCGCAAGCAAGCCATGCAGTGCCTCCACCTAAAGGGGTGTATCGTAGCGCGATTAAAAGACTGGACAAAAGGTGACACACACTAGCGTAGTGTGTGTCCCTGTGTGTCTTCTGTCCTGTCTTTTAATCGCGCTACCGTACACCCCTTGAAGATGCATTATCAACAAGCCCACATTGCAACCCTCGTCCACCTAAAGGGTATACAGTCGAACCCACTTATAGCGATACCGGTTTTAACAATATATCGGTTATAACAATGAGAACCTACTGCACTGTCAACTTTTGTATGTTTTCCATGGTGAAGTAACCCGCTTACTACAATGCCCCGATGCCGCATTATCGGTCATAATGAAGTCTGGCTACTGGGTGTCTGAGCCAAAAGATAGTGAAATGCGAAATACTTGAAAAGAAAAAAAAAAAGAAATGAGATGCTAACCGCTGCACGATGGGCCGCTGCTACAAGAGCCGCCGCGCACTCATTTTTCAGCCATCTCCGCATGGCTCTCTCCCGTCGTCCTTCCGCCCATCCAAACAGAAATGGGCGGCGCCCATAGCTTTACGCCGCCCCACCCTCCGAAATACGAATGGACCGCACCAACTGCGCCGCTCGCAGATTGCTTGTATGTTGCTCTACTGCTCGCTGGTCAGCGCAGTTCTGCAAACAGCTTAATCGCTCGCGTTCGTCTTTGAGCGATTTTGTGCGCAACAGCGACGAGCGACGACTTCGAGCGATGAAACAGGCCGTCGCTTGAACAGATCTCTCGGTCTTGTCACTCGATCTCTCGGTATTGTCGCTCGATCGCTCGGTCTTGTTGCTTGATCGCTCGGTCTTGTCGCTTGATCGCTCAGTTCTGGAAATCTAGAATTCGTCACTCGTCGCCCAGAAGTGCTATGAGCGATTAGCCAATAGCGTGAATTAGTAACTGGATGTACATCACTCAAATACTACTGATTTTCGCACGGAACAAGCAAACAATTGAATTTTTATACGTGCAAGGATAAGAACCTACTGCAAGACGTTAAGAAATATGTTATGCTGCTTTTTACAGTAAAATACATTAACTTAAATTTATAAAGCTCGCATCACGCCAGTTACAGTGTGTATTTGCTGCCCTCATACCGGCAACACCGGGGAGATGGTCGTTCGAAGTCGTCGCTTGCATGGGGTACAATTTGTAGGGGACAAGCGAATGCAACAGCCATCTCCATCGCGTTGCTTGTTGCTGTTGCGCCTGAGATCACTTGCATGGGGCTTATACTTGGTTGCGTTGAAATTGTTCCTGGCCACGCGGTTTCTCAGCCTCACTTGACTCGCCGCCGAAACAGAAGATGGCTGATCCACCCGCTAATCATCGGCAATGCACGACGTTTCCAGTGAAAAGAAAGCGCACGGCTATAGACTTGGAAACTAAGTGCTTCTAACCGATGGTGCGATTGTTGCGAACATGCTTGCATCAGATAGCGACAGCGACAATGGCAGCGACGAAGTGGTAGGACAGGCAGCTTCAACATTGTCCTCACAGGAGACACGACAGATGATTCAGTCCCTCCAGGGCTTCGTTTTCGTGAGGAACCTTCCACTGCACTACGTCGAGCACCTGGATGCATTGGAGAAGGATGTCAGCAAGCTTCGTGTAAAGCATACAAGGCTGATGGAAATAGGCTTTTCTCGTGCAAGCCAGTGCAAAGTACATGGTGAGATGCTTGTGGCGATCTCTCCTCAGCGTTTCTTCTGGATTTCTCAAGCTGAAAGGCGGCCGTGGCATCTTTCTCCCAATGTTTAAAAGGCCCCCTTTCGGGCCACCAAAGTGATGCCTCGGCGGTGCTCGCATATTGCTTGCCACCCGTGACACCCCTTTGCAGTTGTTATAGCACTGTCATTCTTTAACTCCGACAGCCACGGCTTGTTTCACGTGATCGGAGCGCCCAGGAAGCAGTTAAACGAGTGAACACAATCAGAAGCTGTATGGAGGAAAGTGGTGGGGAGGGGTACTGGCCTCCCCACCATTATGGTTTTGTCACATCAGCTCTGCCATCCCCCTATTCTGATTTTTTCATGCAACCTGGTTATAACAATTATCAGTTATAACAACGGAATTTTCGTGGCACTTGAATATTGCTATAAGTGGGTTCGACTGTATTTGTTACACCATGGTATACCATACAGCAGGATGGGGTTCCCCAAGGCTCAGTACTGGGTTCTCTTTTATTCGTGCTTTATAATAATAATCTCCCCTTACACATCTCAGTTAAAATATGCCTTTTTGTAGATAATAGTATTTTATATCATACAATTAAATCTCCTACTGATCATGTCCTTAATTATTTTGCTGACTTGTGTAACTGGTTCGAAGCATGGCAAATGAATATCAACTTTTCCAAAGCTGTCTCCATGTTCTTTACACAATGCTCAACCCTTTCCTTCTTTGCCTATGCCTTTAACAATATTACTTTAAATAGAATCTTCAAATTCAGATATTTAGTTATCCTACTAACACATGATTTGTAATGGTCGACACACATTGATGTCACCTGTAACAAGGCCCTTAAAAGACTAGGTTACTTGCCTTGTACACTGCGTCTTGCTGCTCAAGAAACTAAACTTCTTACATGTAAAACCCTCATTCTCCCATCCTCAAATATGGCTGCGTTGTATGGGATCCATACAAACACTGTGACGTCAAAAAACTAGAATCAGTGCAAAAAAAGGCGGTGCGTTTTGGTTGTAGGAGATATGACAAAGAATTTTTGCCATCTAACTCTCTACCCCTACTTGGTCTCACTCCTTTTGCAGAGCGTCGCAAACTTGAATGCCTAAAATTCCTTCACACGTTAATAGATTCTCCTCACCTCTCCTCTCTAGATAACTATTTGACTTTTTTCCAAACCCTCATGTACGAGGAATCAACATGCTCGAAATATCTCAACCTTTCTTGTCCGCACTGATTCCTTTAAACACAGTCTTTTTCCATCAACAATTGGAAGTCTGGAATTCATTACAGGGCAACATCTGTTCACTACCACCGAAACAATTCACACAAGCTTGCTTATAAATGTTTGTATCTTTGTTGTTCATCCCACTGCAATACTGCAATACAGTACATACATACTGCAATACATACATACTGCATACAATTCACGCAAGCTTGCTTATAAATGTTTGTATCTTTGTTGTTCATCCCACTGCAATACTGCAATACATACATACTGCAATACATACTGCAATAGCCTCATTGAGGCTGCAGTATGTATCAATAAATAAATAAATAAATAAATAAATGTGCTGATTGGTAATGGCGGCAAATACGAACTCCCGTAGGCAAACTTTTCACCCCGTCTCCACTCATTTGTTCAAAGGGAACTTAGCAATACAATTATCAAGCTCAGTCTGCAATGAAAACCTTGTCCAGAAGGTAAAATTTTGATTGTTGAATCTGACATGCAGTCAGGACATATCGTCATACAATAGAACTTCGTTGATACGTTGCCATTGTGTACCTTTTCCCGACGCCAGTATTTGCAATTAAGAATATAAAAAATGGCCCAATAGAGTTACACTCATTTTAGATCAGTTCATCCTTTCCCGGAAAACAAGATTTTCCAACGTCAATGTTCAGTATGTTGGCAAACTGGAATCATATGACACGTTTTCCAGCCGCTAGATCCCACGTAAACAAGAAATGTGCAAGGTGCACACGATCGAGAACAGTATATAGCCGCCCGCCATGGCAGCTTCACCACAATGTTCACCCATCTGTCTCACGTGAAAATGTCGGCTCGCATTCAGTTTCTCATTTCAGTATCAGCAAATCTTCTCTGGGGTTGTCACACGCGGCATTTACAGCTATCACCGCCAATCCTATTGCAATAAGCACCTTTACCTATATGTTTCACAACGCGTGGTGCTGTTGGAAGCGTAGGGCACACCTTTAATTACCGATAACCGAAATGTGCCACCTTTCCCTGCTGCAGACTGTGATCGTACATGTTTTCTGGCCGCTACATCCCATGTGAACAAGAAAAGGTGTGAGGTGCGCGATCGAGAACAGTATACTAGAGTGGCTCGTCTCGCTTGAGAGCGACGGCGCACACAGTTCCTTATTCTGGTACCAGCTAATCTACACTCCGATCGTCGCAAGCTGCATTCACAACTACTGCTATCAAACCTATTGTCATAAGCATCTTCACATATCTACTTGACGGCGCGTAGTACTGTACGGTGCATAGTGCCATTGGTAACCTGCCGCATGCCTTACTGCATGTGATAATACAAGCAAGCCGTCGTTCTCTGCTGTAGGCGGCATGATGTGGGCATTGCGTTTCACTTCGGCGGCATCCAGGTGTCGCTCACCAGCTCGATTTTGTTGCGGTTTTTTGTCGACCTCTTAGAACACCATGCAATAAGAAAACAGCAAAAAAAAAACCAAAACAAATGAGTCTCAGGCTGCCGGGGCACCACCAGCTCGACGCTCGTTGGCATTTCGTACCGCAACAATCTGCGCGAAGCATTGTATTATGTAGATGTCAACAATTTTTTGGGTTACTTCAGCTTGTGTGTTTTTTTCTCATGGTTTTTTTACAAAAGATATCACTGAGGCTCTACTGTATGTTTTTTTTTCTCATGGCCCTAATGTGTAAATTGGCTCATCGTTATGACAGGTGTATCATTACATGTGATATCGCTGTAAGTGAACTGCACTGTATAAGAATGAGCAGCCACGACACTTAATCTTTATGTGTGTTCTATAGCAAAATACATAAACCGCTTACTACAATGTTCCGATGCCGCATTATTCGCTATAAGAATTAAATCTGGCTACTGGGTATCTGCAATGAAAGGAATGTAAACTCGATGTCCCGGAGAAGAAAACGAAAAGCGAGCTGCAGCATCCGCCTCTATGCCATCACGCTGCACGCCTTCATTGCATTGCCAGCCTCATGTGCCTCTCTCCCGTCTCTCTTATACTCCTCCGAAAAACGAGACGTCTGTACCAACGGGGCAGTGGTGAAGGTAGCCACCGGAGCTGTTCGTGCAGTTTACTTGCTTTTCGGGATTGGTGAAAGTGAGACAGGAGAGAGGAGACGTGGGCTCCTCTGCCCTTCCCCTTAGTGCACGCATATCCTCCTCTACCCTGGCTGAGGCTGTGCACAGAGGTCTGCGTGGCTGAGGGCAAATGCGGACCAAGTGCCATATCTTGGAGGTAATCTGCGGGAAATGCAAAAGTCAGGCCGAGATGGCTGGTGCCTTGATGTACAATGCGTTCCTGTGCATCTAGCATTGGAGGTCATGTAATCTTAAGTTTGCAAGAGGTGATGGAGTGAGAGCCAGCTCGAAGTGTTCACTCCCTGTTTCCGGCGCTCTTCATCGTGCCAGTGTTGTGGCAGCAATTGTTCATAGTCATCAAGTGCGATCTGTTCGTGTGTGCCTGCGCATGCATTAGACCGTGCTTGTTAATTAGTAAGAAAATGGTTAGCGCAATCTATACGGCTGATAAAACCATGAACTTTACTTCGTGTACTTGTTTAATACCTTGCTACCGCTATCAATGCTTAGCCTTTCTTGTGAAACTGCTACTTTTTTTTGCTTCTCAAGGAAGACGAATATACCTATCTGTTTACACTTTTGTTTTTAATTTGTGAGTGCCATCTGATAATGGCAGCCGGCACTAAGCATGGTCAATCATGGCGTCCAAGATTTACGCAACGTGCAAAGCACTACACACAAGCCTTTGACATTGTGAGCCACGGCTATGCATTTCTCTTGGTGTGATCTGCACCACATGCGCAGGCAGTCATAATCTCATCACTATAGCCTGACCCTCTTGCGATAAATTTAGAAGTGCTTACTGACAAGATACTACTACAATAGAACTTGGGTGAGACGATCACACCTGAAACAAACTTTGGGAGGGTATGAGTTTTTAAAAAGTCCAGTTCCAAGTCCATTAGCTTACAGTGTGCTAAATTTAGAATTTTGCGAATACCTTTTCATGCCATAGTGGATAATATTAACAATTGAGCCGCTGCGCAACGCCTTGCATGCCGGTAGCAACAGGCACTGGCTACTGTGAGGACAGCATGGCAATAGCGCCAGTGCGACCGTGATATTCCTGTTGCCAGGGTGATCTGACTCCACCTCCACATTCCCTCCCCCCCCCACTAAAGAAAGAAGAAAGCTTTTGCTTTGTGCAGTATTATGCAACTTGTTGGCCGTTTTCAAGTGCCTTTCAAATGCAGCACCGATGGCGGTGCTGCATCAACAGGTCATTGGTGCATCTCCTGAAGCCCGATTTTGAAAACATGCTAAAAAAGTGCAGCTTTATCACTTTCTGCTACGTATTTGTAACATTCCACCATGAGGTAAAGGAAGGTCTTAGGATTGTGTAGAAAAATAAATTTAAAAAAATCGGAAATCTTGAGCAAGTTGACCTGCATCCCCCCTTAACTCTCTGATTATTTCAAACAATTTTGGGTGATTTATGAATTGTGCACATCTTGAGAGGTTAGTATCTTCGAGATTGTACTGTATCCACCAGGAATGTTCTAGGAATTTGTGAAATAATTTTTACAGTTGAAACTTTACAATCTAGACTTAAAGAAATTTGCGATTTTACAGTTTTTGCTGCAAGTACAACTTTGTTATGCTAGTATCGAGGTTTGTCTGTAATAAATGTTTCCTATTTTTCAACCGTGGCATACAGCTGCAAAACTTGAATGGTACATCAAAATATGTGATGCATACCTGCACCTTTCTTTGATATTTGATGCAGTCTTTTCTGTTTAAGAATGCAAAATTGAGAAAAGTTCCTCTAGCCTTCATAGTTGTGCCTGCTATGCATGAAACAGAGTATAGCTTTGTGGATGGCTTCTGTTGTGTGCAACAAGAAGCACTTTTCGAGCAACATAGTGTCCTCAGCTCCACAAGTTGACTGAAAAGTACATAAACCACTGTTTACATTCGTGACCTGGGGCATGCTACAAGCTTAAAACTAGGGTAGTGCAAATAGTCGAAAATTTGTAATGCCACCAAATATTACATTTCTGATATTCTATTTGCAAACTAGGTATCTGAATATTTTTGAATATTCAGTACTATGTGACACAAACATTCAAAACGAACCGAATATATTTTTGGCTGTGCGAGTGTAGCCAAAGCTCTTATAATTTGGGAGTAGCCAAGCTCTATGTAATCTAATAATAACTGTGTTCACATACTGAATTTTGTGATGATTTGTGCTGGTGAAATTTTAAGTGTAAAGCACACTTGGCCACTGGATGTCGAGCTTTGCAGGAAAGCTGGCCTTTCAGTAGCAAGGGGCATAGGTTTGCAGACAGCGAGGGTGCAGTGAGGGTGCACTTACAGGGCAACGAAAGGGGATTAAGGCGACGGCGCAGAAGAATCCAACTGTAATAAGAATGCTCTTTCCAGGAGTATAGGTCCAATGGGCCTATCCTCAGCAGCAATGCCTGTCAACGCAGCCTCACTATGCAAATACCTTATTTACGTTATTCTAACACACACCCAATTTTCGCATATTGAAAATAAGAAAATAGAAGTGCTTCTGAATGCAATGTGCACCTGATTTACATTTAAAAAAAATATGGTATAACCCCACATTCGCAATCAGATAACACGAGACTTGCAGAATTTTTCTTTATTTACCTTTACAGATGGGAAATTTGTTTGCCAGTGCCCATCGTCATTACTGTCAGAAAGCTCCTTGTAGCTGTCGACATGTCGTCCTCTGTGCCATATGGGAGGGCGGCCCACACTTTGACTTGCCACTTATATGGCAGTCAAAATGTGCACTTTTGAGTATTATTGAAACCAATTATAAAACTTCACGACCGTGATTGGCTACTTTCCGCAGCTTGTGCGAAAAAGGCAGTCAGAATCAAGAAATTCAATCCTGTATGGGCTCGATCGCGATCAAAAGTGCACCATGTGACACCTGTATTAGCCAGTTTATCCAGCAATTGAGCTACAGCCTATTGCTTGGCATGAAAGTGTGACTGTCGTCTACTGGCCACTCGCTATGCAGTGCATGAACACGACCTTCAATAGGCCTATTAATGCACTGTCCAGCCACCCACAGCGACCATCATGAAAATGGGCTATGTCACCATCTTGTGATGGCAATGAAATTGCCTCTGACCATGCCTCTGAGTTTATATTGTTGCCAGTGCTACGAACAAGGTTTCGGTTTCATATCTGATTGTAAGGCACAGGTAATTTTAGAACCCAATTTCTCAGAAAGTAGATATTTCTCATTACATTCAGATAAGTGCAGTATACCAGCTCCCTGCTTCATGCCCATGTCATGCCTCCACGCAGTGTGTCGCAGGTCTTTTATAACATTTGAGGATGAAGCAATGGCCCATCCACTACCGCAATTCACACCCAAGCAAGATCTGGGACTTGTAGTGCAGACCTTGCAGGCTATGAGTGTTCGACGATGGGCATTACCACGATGCCTGCACGCATCATGGTATTCTAGAAGGTGCCATTCTAAACGAGTATGAATGCATTACGCATGCTTACTTCCAATGAAAACATCCTTTTTCATGAACTCAAAGGTTCCCTCTCTTTTCTTCATGTATAAAGGAGTACCTATAGTACCTTGCATATATTAGTGGCATCACTATATTCTTGCATATGCAATATTTCGACAACAATGAGCCGGTCAGATGTTTCATAAAGAACAGAAGGAGCTTGCTGCACAATGTTCCTGGCAATTCATTCTGAGCAGTGGTAATAGAAAACAAGTACAGTACGTACCACTTTATTTTAGTTGGGTGTTATCACAGCTGTTGCGTTGCTCATTTGTTACTCTTGCAGCGTTGCTCCCAATCCAGAGCTTATCGCTTGACAACAAATGCAAAGAGTGATGGCTGGCACAAGGTCAAATGCTTGAAGTTTGCAGGTATTCGATGCTGTATAACAGGCACAGGTTGGCAATAACAGACAGCTAGTGGGCATTATTGTATTTTACAATTTCACATGAGTCAAATGCACAATCTTTTAGTGTAACTGCGTACATTACTAGCAAATTTTTTTTACTGTTAACTATTATTGACGATTTAGTAAATAAGTGCTTGTTTATTAGGCCTCAAACTTGACAAATTGATAGAAAGTGGCCCGATTACAGAACCAAAACATTTTGATTTTTTTTAAACATTTTTTTGGTCTTAGAGGCCTGGCATCCTTTTACCTAGGCCTCTGTGGGATCTGCCGAATTGGTTTGAATTTTAATAAAGTTCGGCATTTATCTCGCAAACATTTCTAGTGTTGAGCTTGCATTGAATGATGTTTTTATCTACTGAAAATGTCCTGTTACAGTGGTCTCTGTGTGTTCTTGCAAGCGTGCACTGTACAAACAATCTTGCTAGACAGTATGTCTTATTTTTTCCTTGCCAGGACAATTGGCTAGGAGGAGCAGGATACCCTGGCGCATTTAGCGAAGGTGAGTATGTCCCAAGCTTTTTGTGCCTTAGTGTAAGTGAACGAGCAAGTGCATGCATTATGGCATCATTTACCAAAGCTATGGCAGTGGCGAGGTTGTTACATCAGGGAATTTGTGAATGCTGATGCTCTGTGGTATGAATTGGGTACGGCTGCTTGAAAAAATATCTATGCAAACAATTGTTTCGCTTTCAATATGTACTGCTATGGCCTAGTTGCTGCCAGTGAAAGAAGCCAGTCATGTATGTAAAAACAACTAGTATATGAGCCTGGATGAGCCGTTGCTTTTTGCCCAGTGATGGTATTTACAAATAGTCTCATCTGTGTCTTTCCGTGTAATATGTTACACCAAGGACGAAGTCGATCTTCTACAAAAAATACAACTTCGCGGCTATAGCAGCAATACGTAGCAGCGGCTGTAGCAGCTTATTTTATGTATAGCTAGTCACCCATCTTGTAAATAACTTGTAAATATACTCTTTTTCATAATATCTCACTGTTTCCATTCTGTCACTAAATGTAAGTACTAAACTGAATGACATTGCTCCTTTTAGCATGTAAGCACTTCAGTAACAAAGTAAAGACTTTATGGAACAGAAATTTATTGTAGTATATGCTATGTTGGTTGAGAAGCTCTGGTCTGCTACGTACTCTGTACAAGGTCATGAGTGTGATTCATAACTGTGTCGGCCACATTTAGGCGAAGACAGAACACCAAGATATGCATGTACCTACATAAAAGTAAATTAGGAGCTTTCCACAATTGATATGTCATAGAAGCAATTTTCCTGTTGTGTGCTTAAGGATCTGTAAAGAAACATTGGTTTTCTTGTTATGGAACTTAGAGGTTTGACGTCTCGTACTATTTGTGCTTGCTGTTATTTAGACAGAATTTAGACAGAAGCAATAAATGTGGCTGAGCGAACTCTTAATGAAGCTTTTCTTTTTGAGTGTGAACCTATTGAATATGGAAACCTTATTAGTGCTTTTGTTGGCCTATGCGTTATATAACTTATATTGCTTTATTAGCATCTTGTTCATCTTTTCCTAGTTCTCTAGTCAAGTTATTGCGTGAAAGTTGCTGCGTTTCTTGTACTTGTGTTTCTTATCCTTTTTTTTTTAGAAGTTTTCATTGTCTTGTGCTTTGGTAAGTATCATATTACATCTTTAGTTTGTGTTCAAGTTTCCCAACCTAGAGTCTGTGCCTTTTTCTCATAAATATAAATTATTGACTCACATTTTTTTTTTATTACACAGCAAATTAAAAACACTTTCGCTAACCCAATCCCTTTACTAGTTCAACTTTACTGGTCATGTATGTACGTATATACTGCATAACTCTACTGCTGGTATGAGTGTAGTAGCAGCCTTGTGAATTTACTGTTTCAGCATGTCACAAGTGAAACATTCGGGTGCTTTATGGAACAAGCTGCAGGTCACAAATTGACGCATGGGTGGTAGAACATATAACCTGTCCCATGCGCATATCGTTCTAGTCCTTTTATTCCTCAGAACGCCCATTCGGCCGGCAACTATAGCCCCTACTCCTAATGCCAGTAGATTACAATATGTGAGGTGTTGATACTACAGTTAAACCTGCTTTTAACGATTCCAGATAGACAATTTGTTGTTTATAGCAAGCACATTTTGTTGCATTTACAATTTTTCGACCCTTGCTACTGAAACTGCATCCAGATACAGTGAAACCCTGTTGATACATTCCTCACTGTTGCATTTTTCCGGCTGCTACGTTGCATATTTGACATCTTCACCTAGGCGGTTCGAAGCGAAGCCAGCTACATGTTCGCGTTCACTCTGCCCCTGCTGCCGATAGTGATGCCATCAGTGAGATGACGCAATCATAAAAAGCGCTTGCAGCAGGGAGTGAATGCTTTGTATGCCCCTCCCTTCAACGTGTCTGCAAAATGAGGTTACACAACCTCCAGCAATAATGCGCAGGAGGATATTGCATGATGCCACACCATATTTTGAGAGATTAGGTACCAGATAGACATCAGTTTTTACATCAACATCAGTCCCCCACTACGGCACACCTCAAACTCAAATCCTGGTTTGGCACGTAAAACTGCAGAATTTAATTTAGTTCCTTGGCCACTGCCCTGCATCGTCTAGTGTGGTGAAAGGAAATTACAACAAAGGTACTTTCCACCTGTCGCACAGGCTCTGCAGAACAAGATGGCGTTCGGACACTAGTGCACGTCCCAGTTCGCCACAACAGGCGATGGGCCCGTGCCAAGGGCCACCATGATCGTTCAGGTACATTGCCACTTGTTGTCTTGTTTTTGTCAAGCAAGTGCTTTTTGCCAGGTTGAGCAGTTGTGTGTATTATGATCTGATTTGGGGCTTACCCTACTTGTTGGTTCACTTGTCAAATTTGGAGTACCTTGTTTCTGTTCTTTGGGGCCTGCTGGCACAGCTCAGGCCACTTATAATACAACAGGTGATAGTGCAGGACTGGATATATTGCAGTCTTTCTCGATTCATTTTTATCTTCCCATAGAGCACAATGTATGCACATACTGCACATCATCAAAATACCAGTTATAATGCGGTTGCTGGAAAATCCTGCAGACAAGCAAGGCAGCGGGAGCGCTTCTCCACAGGGCATGCCGACTGAGGGGAGAGCGATGAGGGCGATGCGAAAGAAGAGGAGGAGACAGCGCAGTGAGGGGACAAACAAGAATTGGAAGAAAAGAAAAAGGAAAGAAAATGTGACGGCAGTGTGCTGGTTCAGTGACCGCCTGGGGGTTGCCTATCTGATGAAAAAGCTGCTTGCTCTGGCTGCTTGTCAGCGGTACATGGTCTGCACCGAACACATGCGCATTGTCACTCTTTGGCTCTTCAGGTTGTGTGGGGACAGTAAATACAGTCGCCAACTGATTTCTTCAAGTATGGATGGGGTCACAAAGATGTCTGTCTTAGAGCAAGCTGGAAAAACGAATTTTGACAGTAAAACCAATTTGTTTTATACAAGTCCAGCACTGCGGAAAAGTTGGTCGAGGCCACGAGTGTGTTTCTCATTCACTAGCCGCAGTGTGCGTCATCAGGATGTGCAGGTATCGTGGGTGCAACCTTGACTCCTTGACGTCAGTTTAAACTGGGTTCCGCAAATTCACCAGTTCGGAATGTTGTCCATGCACAAGATTTCACCGTACCTACCAGTACGTGTACATACAAGTTGTTGCTGTACATGTTTCCTGAAGTTGCCAGCTGATCGGCCGCGAACCCTGCTTTAAGTGTGCGGCCATACTAGATCTTCGTGTATTCATCTACGGGTACAAACATACACCAAGGGCGAGCTTTCCACGATAGCATGTGGCCCGACACCCTCGCCGACTTGACCTAACCAGCGTCATCTCGTCAAGAGTCTGCGTCAAATTTGTGGTTTGGTGCAAAGTAAATGAAACGCTTCGCAGTAGTTGTATGGCACTTGGAAAGCGAAGAAACCACCTCGGCTAACAAAAGCGCGAGCACATCCCGAGTCGCAGGCTTCAATTCCTGGACACACGTGGTTGCTTGGTCTATATGTTTTGCATGTGCACAGCCTCTTAAAAATGTTTTGGTTATGTTGTGGTACCGCTTATTGTGGGGAAATTTGCTACTCTGGCAAATTACGCCATAAGCGGTCTATACCATACTCATACTTTTAGTTGAAAAATAAAAGAAACATATAAATAGGTGATTTGATGAACATTATTACTGTTTTGAGTCTTCTTGCATTATTAAGTTTCCAGCTGTCTTCAACTACAGTAAAACTAAGCTTGTACAGCTAAGTTGAATGGGGTGCTGAAATTACTTTGTTGCATTCATGACTTCATCATATCCATTATTTCCCTTTATTGCAACATATGCCCAATTGGGTGCACAATGTTAAACATGCATAGATGACATCCTTACAGCCCACGGGACTGCTACCTGGCCACATATGCTATGAAATTTTAATAAAAGGTCAAAAGAATCCCGCCATGCCCAGCACACAACTTGGCACCTGACACGACTACGCAGGTTACATGCAGCTAGACGTGGCCTCCAAGATTGCACCAGTGCAGTCTCGGAGGCCACGCCTGGCAGCAGCAGCCTGCACAGTGTCGCAGAGTGAGAGGGAAGTTCATTGGCAATAACAGACCACTGGTTATGTGCATTGGTGACAGACCAGTGGTGCTCAACGGCACACTTGAACTTTTGCACTGAATGAGTGCCATACCCCATGGCAAGCAATATATTTTATGTGGTGTGTTTTGGTTTGAGAAACAAATGTAGTTCATTATATTTGTTGGCAGAACAATTTTACTTCGTTAAAGCAACGTTTTAAATACAGTAACACCTTATTGATGCAATCCTGTTTAGTACGATTTTCCGGTGACAATGCTTGTGATTGGGAACATAAAAAATTACCCAATACAGTTATGTTTCTTCTTTACTGATTAATACTTTCCTGGAGAACACAATCTTCCGGCGCCAGGGTTTAGTACATCACCCATCAGCAATTGTACGATACATTTTCCAACTGCAACCCGCAGGCGATTTTCGGCCCAATTTCCCTGGGAAGGGGGAGGGGGGGTAAGCTACGTGTTAAAATAATCGGTTAAATACCAAAATCAGACATTATGAGCTAATGTTAGTGCTTGAAAATCTACCTAGGGCAGGCTAAAAATGGACCTTTTCAATGTGGGATGACGTGTGTTCACTGTCTCCTAAGATCCACTGAGACATGCTGCTGCTAAAGGGGTCACTATGTGGGTCACCATTGAAGTTGTATTTGGGCCATAGTGGACGCCAATATTTTGTTAGCCCTTGGGTGCCAGGTGTTTTTCTGAATTGCAATAAATTCAATTTCGTCTAAGTAATACATTATCAGGCTTTAAATTCAAATGTTATTTATTAGTGCTATGTTGCTGAACATTTTACAAATATTTTAATCTGAAAATTGAAACTAAAATAGACTTACGCTTAGTAATGATCACCAATATTAATTAGGATAGTTGGTGCACCTCAGGCAACATGGTCTCTTCATCACTGTCATTGTCCCTTGAAGACACCTTGTAATAAACATCAGAGCTTATAATTCCTGAATTCTGCATCATTAAAGAAATGTGCAGGCTTTTTGCACCAGTCCGCCATGTTGAAAAATGAGACAGGACCAGCATCAACAATCTATATATTCCAGGTTGAACTACTATGAAATTTCACTTTGGCTAAATTGGTTACATATGAGTTGTATATACTATTGAAGCAGTTTTGGCAAAGCTGCACAGCTCACAGTGGTCTAATTTTCTTATCTGCATCCTTTACATAGCACCTCAGCAAATGGTATGTGCGTCGGTGGTTGGCGGTTATGACATTAAGTCAGAGCAGTTTTGCCTCAGAGATTTTTTCAGTGTGCCACAGGAAGCTGAGGGCAACAGCTAATCTCAGAGTTCATGACGAGGAGCTGCATGTTCTAGCAAGCAGTAATGGCTGCATTTATACGAAAAATTTCTCTAGTTTTGATATTAGAGTTGTCTACTTTTGAGAGCCTTCCGTGACACGTCCACTGATATTTCAAATGTAAAGTTTAGCATGGGTGCTGTTTTATAGCAATACACAATCGTACTATCTAAAACTTGGCTTCTCTGCGTGGCCCAAAATGTCATTTCAGTTGTTTAATGAAATTATGGGCTGCGTAAAAACCTAGTTTAGAATAATGTAGATATAAAAGAGCCTTCATGCATAAATTAAAATTTAAAATAGGAGCGGAAGAGTCACAAAAAGCTATAAAATGTTGCTGCTTTTGATGCTGAAACTGAAAAGAAAAAGACACCGCCATTACCACTTGCTGGAAGAGATGCACGCCTTAGCACGCGGCTCCTTGGCCCGACCTCAGCAATCTCGGAGGCCATATTGTTGTGCAGCGTAAACAATGCGGCCACCGCAGGGTGTTCACATAAAGCGTTTCACATAAAGAGCCCTCTCTCCATGTGAGATGCTCAGACTACCATGTTCTTTGATTGGTCCTTGTGGTCTCTGTGACCTCTAAGCGAACTAGCCTGAATGCGAGCTAAAATCAGTATTGCTGCAATACATCCATGTTATGCGGAAAAGCATAGGAACGCTGTGAAGCCGGGTTTGGTATTGTGTCGGATTGCACCGAGCTGGCAAATTTCTGCCCTACTTTCGTGGAAAAAAAATAGTGCATGTTAGAATAAGTTAAATATTGCAATCAGACATTGTGAGCTATGGTTATTGCTTGAAAATTTTCCTAGGGCAGGCCGGAAATAGGCGTTTTTCGGCAGGAGATTATGTACGTTCAAAGTTTTCACTGTGCCCTAAGCTCCATTGAGACAGACGCTGGCACTAAAGGGGTCGCTATTGGGTCACCAGAGGGGTCAAGTGCATGCGTGCTGACTGGTCAAGTTCAAATTATTTGGCAAAGGCCAATTTTAAGCTAGAAATAATGAAAGTTTGGGCCCATGGAAATGCATGGGCGCTGGCCTGGACCTACGACCGAGATCAATTTAACTGATGTCGAATTAATGGAAGTCTGTATATGCCTCGCAAATTTTTTTTGTCATTTGATCCCGTGGTCAGAACAAAGCGAATTTGCGCTCAAACTTCGCTGCACACCCGCAGTCTCAACAATGTGTCACTAAGTGGGAGGAACATACTGGCGCTTTCATTGCTTAAGATGCTCCTTCAAGCGCACATTTAGGCACCAGCTAAAATACCCCGTGCATGTGACGACACTCGAAGGGAATGGAGTACACAACCTCCGAGACACATGGGACAGACTTGGCGGCATATTTTGTCAAGCATGCATCCTTTGCCCACCCCCCTTTAGGGATGGAAGCGCTGCGCCAATTGCGCCATAATGTGCCAAACCATTGAGCTGTGCTAACCTGCCCCAAGCCAAAACACTAATTTCAACTAAAGTTGCTAAATATAGAAGGACGTGCTTGTTCAGTAGAAACCACACAGCCATAGTTGTGCATTCACTAGAGTTTAGCCTTGGAATTCAAGCCTTAGCAATCCATTTCAGCACAGGAAAATGAAAATTGTTTTGTGCTATGCAGTGCATTATGAATGTCTTATGTAAGTCTTATGTGTTTGTGCACTACATGGACCAGCTAAATATCAATTCAACTGGCTCTTTTTTATGGGGCAATCTGGAAGGAAATAGCTCTCTCAGTTGAATGAATAACTCATACAATTTGCTCAGAATGTAGCTCGTCAGTTTCGGTATACATTATAACATGATAGCATTAAGGGTCCCGTGTCGCAGAAAATCTAGTGTTGGTGTTGGCGTCAGTGAAGTTGTCCGTGAGTGAAAATTTCCATATATATTTAGGTATATGTATAAGCCACGCCCTG
Organism: Dermacentor andersoni; assembly: GCF_023375885.2. Taxonomy (NCBI): domain Eukaryota; kingdom Metazoa; phylum Arthropoda; class Arachnida; order Ixodida; family Ixodidae; genus Dermacentor; species Dermacentor andersoni. The sequence goes on from NC_092817.1 coordinate 72,627,756, forward strand.
CTATATGACATACAGTATATGTGGATTATATTGCTGCACCATTCTACCACTAAAGTTGCTCGTACCTTGTCTTACATTCTTGACAAAGTTATTCTTCGGAATTTTGAGAATGACAATAACAGCCCACAAACTTTTGAGCATGACAGCCCACAAACAAATGTCATGAAACAAAACACCGACAGTGCATGCATTTTACGTTAAATCTTTTCAGACTTAAATATTAAAAGTGCAAAACAATAGCAGAAACCTGAAAATTATGTAATTTTTTTTTCCCGGCTGTGGCACTACCTCAGGGATCGGCCCATGCAAGTGGCCACATTTCTGCTATAAATCTCGCCTTAATGCATAGCATTCGCCACCAGCGTTTCCCGGTAAACATTACGGTCACATAAGCTGCAGTTGCGAGGAGGGCGTGTGAAGCAGTCCGGGGATCTTTGAATGCTATCGTGTTCCACTCTTAAAGGCGAAGCTTAAGCGTGCTCCAAATTTTTAGCACTTGCTTGTGCGCTTAATGGTAAATCTCTGCTGGTTAATGGGGTACGCCTTGTGAGTAACATTTCAAATCTATTTCACACATGCACTGCATCCAGTTACAGGGATAATACAGTGCAGTCCACTTATAGCAATATCAAGAAGAAAGAAAAATCCGATCATTATGACCTATCATTGCTATATCTGGACTGCCGTAAAAAAAGAAAGAAGAAGAAGATGCTGAATATACTCTCGTAGCTCCGAAAACACATTTGCCACTTACGATAAAAAATATCCGTTCTGGAAAATTGGGTGTGAAAAATGAAATGTTTATTTATACCTCTAAACAGTGTGCCAAGCATTGGGCGCTCTGAAATAGTCGGATATCTGCGCTCGCATTCGCAGAAGTTTCAGGCTCACAACTGCGGTGTGCATCACGTCCAGCGGCTGCTCACTGGCTATGGTGTTAGGCTGCTGAGCACGAGGTCGCGGGATCGAATCCCGGCCACGGCGGCCGCATTTTGATGGGGGCGAAATGCGAAAACACCCGTGTACTTAGATTTAGGTGCACATTAAAGAACCACAGGTGGTTCTTTAATGTGCAAATCCTGGCGCCGATCGGATAGCGGCAGTACGATGCGCTGCAGCCAGTCCGCTTGTCTGCTGCCTTGCAGAGGGACACGATGTCGCAGCTTGACATATTGCCAGTCGCTACGTTTGCAGTCCACAACGCAACAAAGTCGAATCATAGTGCTCGCGAAAAGACTGAGACTGACTCTGACCGCGGAGCTCTCGTCAAAATGGAGCATGTTGTAACACAAGGAGATGGTGCTTGCTGTGTGCCGGAAGGGCTCAAGTGTAGTGAGAAATTGTTCTTGTGCATTATCTTTCTGTTACTTTCTTTCTATAGAAACAAACTAACTAACGTTCCAACTATTACGAACATCATTTGTTCACCATAAAGGTGGAAAATTTATAGATGACGCGCCCTGGGTAGCCAATCAGATAGCTCGCCCTACTGACATCAATTGATTGATTAACGTCATATGGGTAGGGGCAGCTGAAAATTCCACCAAGCAGTGTGCTGCGATCGGCAATGATGTACATTTTTAAAACATTATAATAAATTTCACGCTTTTCGCGGAGCACTTAGATGTGTCAATTAATGATCAGAAGGACCTACTCTAATGACTGGGTACGCTTGTACAAAATCGTCAACATCGTTTCAGGGTCCCTTTAATAGTTGTTTCTGAGAAACCTAAGCGTGTTTTCTTTGTAGCTCATTGCTACGGTCGGGTAGATGACAATTTTACTCTTTCATTAACTTTCTTCCATCCGGTGCGCTTCTGCAGAAGTGATTTGTTGTAACATAATAGTGTTCTACAAAGTCAAACAAAGAACACCTTTTCTTTATCTGCATTTATTTTGCTCATGTTGAGCTTTACCAAGCTTCTCCAATATGTGTGTCTTCTGCTTCAAAATGGATAATTCTTGCTCCAAACCTGCTCCAAAGTGCCAAATTTGCTGCTCCCAGAGCTGGTTGAAAACTTCCTTGGCCACTTCCATCCCTCCTTCGTCAATGCACTTCCGAACTGCTGCACACACCCTACCAATGTCCTTCTTGGCAGAAAATGATACATTAACGTCGTTTTGCAAGGCACCAGTGTGATAAGTTGTGGTGCACGTATGGGTTGACTGCTAATTTCTTTCTCAATTTTTTCTCAGTGCCTGCATGTCTGCTCCTGCTCACTTTAATTATCAGATCAGTTTTTTCAACACCAGAAATAACACAATATCTGGGCACCTGACATTAAATGTCTGCTAATCTGTTGCAAGACACTTTCATTCATCATATGCACACAAGCCATGGCTGATTGCAAGTTTGATGAGCCTTATTACGCCATCTGTAGTATAAAAACAAAACCTGCCATTGAAGTTTAGTTTGACCAACTTCTGAGTAGATGTCACAACCAGTTTACAGATGTTGCACATTTCGTGAATTATCTTGGGCCACGGCCAGGGTTGCGAATCAGTGACTAAATGAGCATACCCGGGCACAGGTTAGGGTCAGCTTCATTGCAGTGCATATGACATCGTCCACATTCACTACAGTACTGCATGTTGTGGGTACTGAAATGTATTCACAGACACCACCACTCCGACACGCCGTGGTTGCTTAGTGGCTATGGTGTTAGGCTGCTAAGCACAAGGTCATGGGATTGAATCCCAGCTACAGCGGCCGCATTTTCATGGGGGCAAAATGCAAAACACCCATGTACTTAGATTTAGGTACACTTCACAGAACCCCAGGTGGTCCAAGTTTCCGGAGTCCTCATAATCAGATTGGGGTTTTGGCACTCTCATAGTCTGCATGCGGCACAAAGCCCCACAGAAATTGACCAAGTGCAAATCAGTTCAGTGAGTGATAAATTTGTTGTGCGTAAGGCCAGCACGTGTTTGCATTTGACGCTAGCCTGCTGGAGCAATTGCCTACATGTGCAAATTAAAGCAAAAGTAACCACGCACTCAGGGAAGTCCACCTTGCAGACTTTCCTGCTGTTAGCAGCGCAAAATGTTGACAAGAGATGAGACAAGAAGACACTACAAGCGCTGTTGACTCTCGACTTCCCAGCACTCATTGCCCTCATTGTCAACGCTGTCTGCCAAGCGAGAACCATGTTGTTCTGCACCCGTATGAAGATTCTTCCGCCGGAAGTGATTGCCCTCTTTGGAGGGCATGCACCCTCTGATAGCCACGGGCGAAGATGTTTGAAGATATTAAAATCTGAATGGTACCACCAGGCCCGTCTGTACAGGGATTGCTTACGCCACCGTCTCTCCAGCAGCACTCGGCAGTGGCGGAATACATTGCGCGTCATCGACAGGTCTACCGAGGCTCTGTGGAACGTCACCTTGGTGAAGCTGCGCGCCGACACTACCCTGATTTTGCGCTGTTAACAGCAGGATGGAAAACCAACAAGCCCAAGCTGCTATTCTAGTGCAGACTTTTGCAGCGCTGGCTTGTATAGATGTGCTGACGTCACTTTTTTGTTGCATGTCCCGGATTCTCACACCAGCGACCTTGGAGAACGAATGCTGGTTAGAAGACGACCGACTGCACTTGACTCCACCGCTTAGGCGCACCCGGATGCTAAAACTGAAGCACGGTATGCAGGCATGACTGCAATGCACGTTCAGAAGACTTCATGTGTTCAATTATTGTTAATGCTGTAATGTGCACTGTTCCATATGTGCTACACTGAGTGTGATTCCTCAAAATGCTGATTTAAGTGCAGGAAATTTAATGGAAAGTTAATAATTGTGTTTTTGATATGCTGGAGTTATGGGTCAGATGCAGATAGTTGAAAAAGCCAATTACTATATAATTACTTTACTAACTTGCGCAACTTGTACTTTTCATAACCAGAAATAAAGGTGGACAAGGCTGGGACACTGTACCATATTTACTCCAATCTAATGTGCAATTGGTAGGCAACAGCTTACCATCAGAGCCGTCGGATAAAATTTCATCGCCATCATAAGATGGTGGCAGAGCACATTTTCGTGAAAGTTGCTGTCGGTTCATTATGAGCTTGACTTTGATCATTTTCGGAGACACTTTAGTGGGATTTCGTGCGTCTTGGCACCAGATGTGTTGGCATATATGGCTGCCAATGTTTCTGGCTTGGCGCCAAGCTTGCTATCTGTGCACAGTGCCAGGAACGCTGTGCACTGCATACTTTGACAAGTCTGATGCAGTGACGTAAAATCTCACGAAAGTGATAGTAGTATGTCTAAAAGTGATTGCTCGAGCATACCGGCCCTGTGTGCTTGGTGCTTGCAGCCAGTGAAGTGCAAGTGACGACGACTGAGCGCTGCTTTCATTATCAATCACGAGCGTGCAGGGCATGCTATATTTTTTATAATATAAATCGGGGTACATGTTACATTAGTGTGCTTTTTTTTTTTTTTTTTTTTTTTACTTTAAACCTGTACAAATTGGGAGTGCGTTAGATTTGGGGGCACGGTATGATTGAGTAAATGCGGTAATGATTCTGCTTCAATATCGTTCCTTGTTGTGCTTCATCAGTGGTCAGAATGGCATGCTGCCTGCGTTTAATCAGCCGACTGTGAACAGCAAATAATAAGAGACATTGAATTGAACAGAATGAATTGTTACATTATACCAGCCCTAGTTGCTCCAATTTTCCTTAATGTAGAACTGTACTTGGGCATTACAAGATTAAATTCAACCCATATTTAGATGTTTCCATATTAATTCTAGTAAATAGTACATTATTTCTGTAGAAGTCACATACTAGAGATTGGCGTCCGTTTTGTATCAGTTCTGCACCACTCCTCTATCAACTTTTAAAGATGTAGGGCTGTCGGAATGCAAGTAAACTTTTTTATAAGCACATCTCAAGCCCTATGTTTTTCAAAGAGTAATGGCCAAGATTGACATCTTACCTATTCGTAAAGTATGTGGCTAATCTGTTATTGCTAATGATTCCTGCAAAAATAATAATTGTGTTGACACATAAGGGAATTACGCACAACTCAGGATGCCTAAATATACGAAATTTAAAAATCTTACATGCACGAAGGATGGTCACAAATTGTTCAAAAACTATCGGGTGTATATCATGTCTTATACAGCGTCCTCATGGTGCACAGTAGAGAGCTCTGCTACACATAAAATAATTAAAGGAAGGCCTAATCTCAGCTTCCAGCTACATTTGGACTGTCTGCAATTAAATTTCTGTGGGTGGTTGCAAAATACAACCATTGCTCTGCATTGCTGCAGTACTTTGTACCTGTACCATGTGCCTGCAGTACGTTGAACGACTGCGACACCGTTGTCCTCTCCACTTTCTGTTTGCTAGCACAAACCCTGGGTGTGTCAATTGGTAATCGTATTGCATGCATGATGTGAAGATATTTTCTTTTTCCAGTTTACGTGTCTGGAGCTGTGACGGGACCCAAAATACTGTTCGAGTTATTCATTAGTTTAAACTATGAGAGCTACAATTATAGGGACTTTGCTGTAGCTGGTAAACACTAAAAAGCATAACACGGCGGTCTTTTGCACACTCTGAAGTTGGATCTATCACGCCAGGTTTAGTGCAAAAGGGAAGGACAAGACTAAAAATTGGGATAACTTATTTCATTAAGCTTCTTCAGATTTTGAGTGTTCTGCTTGAAAAAAGTTGCTAGGAATTTGCAATTTGGTGCTCCAAAAATGCACTTTTTTCCCTGTTAACATACTCAAAATTTGAAATATTTTGCTCCAAAAATTGCTTCAAAAGCTTTTACAGCTGTCCCATTCCTGGTTTAGCCACTGTGGACTTCACAGGGTGACGAGAGCGTACATACTTATCGCGGCTTTGCCATGAGAACTTATTCGTTTGTTTTGCCTAGTGATAGCTATAGGTGAACAGTACTTTTTCCCTTCACTTCAAGCAGTGATGATGTCTTTGAATGACATGTTGACCACTAAAAAGGCTAACGCAAAGGGAGTTAATAAATATGACAACTAGGTAGTGCAGTAAATTCCAGTTGTTTTAATCAGGAGAGAAACTCGCAAATAATATATGAACATAAAAAAATATACAAATTTAGTGTGGGCGGAAGATCATTATGAATTGACTTTCAGAAATCGCAACCATCAACTCCTAATGAGGCATACCCACTGCGGTGACTGCGGGCATGGCATTGCTCTGCTGTACACGAGGTAGTGGATCTTATTACTGGCCGGGGCGGCTGTATTCCAATGGTGGCAGAATGCAAAAGAGCTTCTGTACCATGCATTAGGTGGATGTTTTAGTCCACAAGAGCCCCTTGTGTTCTAAATTGATCCCGAGGCTCTCATACCCATTGTACAGTTTTGCGACATCAAACCCTTTAGTTTAACGATAACAATATAATAATAATGGGACAACTCATTGAAGAAAGTGCAGCTCCAAATGGTCAGTAATGGGAAGCTGGCATAAGCAGTCTTGTGACTAGTCAAAAAAAGTTTAAAAATTTTTTGTAGGTATGTGTAACTTACGCATGCATGGATGCACACATAGTCACTGTGGTGGCTCAGTGGCTAGGCCATTAGACTGCTGAGTGCGAGGTTGCTGGTTCTATTCTTGGTTGCAGCAGCTGCATTTCGAGGAGGTGAAATGCAAAAATACTTGTGCACTTTGATTTAGGGGCACGTTAAAGAACCCCAGGTGGTCAAAATTAATCGAGAGCACCCCATAATAACATCTCTCACTTCCATTGTTGCTTTTGGACGTTAAACCCCATGGATAATTCAGTCAGCCAATCAACAAATGCACAGATAACAGGAAAGCTGCAGATATCCACATGCATCTGTAGATATTGCAACACTGCTGTTGACTCTTGATGTTAGCTAAGGTGCGCTATCTTTTTAAAAATGTTTTTCTCTATGCAGGCTTTGTTCCCACTCCTCTGAACTTGAGGTCTGTTGTCGGCGGGTCTTCTATCAAGTGGAGGCTTGGCTGGCGTAATTGAGGATAGCTCTCTCATCTCATGCCACTTGTGTAGTAGTGATGCTCCAACTTGTACTCCATGTTGTGCTGCTGAAACACACTGTACAGCATTTTAACTGCACAACTTGCATGATCTGTACAGTGCCAAGCTTGGCTGCAAGTGCAAAGCTGGCACACGCTTTGCTTTGAAGTCTTTGGAGACCGTGACTTCCTGTACCTGATTAAAGTTGGACAACCACAGCTTGTGCTCGTGTTCTATCTTCAGCAGTTGCTTGTAACTGTGCTGTTCATTCTGAAGTCAAACGTTAAACCTCTGCAGATTACGTGTTGGATGTCTTACGTCTTTTCTGTGTTTGATTCTTCTCTGATTTTTTATTATTGTTGCACTGTTTGTCAGTACTAACGTTGATGTAAGCACCAGCAACTTTAGTGCTGACCAAAGTACAATCACAAAAGTTCAAATGGAGTGAGGACATGCTGAACTGTGAAGAAACTGTTTGTGTGCCATCCGCAATTATTGTAAAATACCTCCTCTCTGCTAATGCTGAAGTGTCTGGTTTTATCTTCCTTTTTGTTTTTCAAACCCAAGAACGATAGTTGTTTCATAATTATTTGAAGGCTGACATTTCTGGGAGCTGTTTCATTAACGTCACTCTAGGAAAAAGTAGCGATCACCCTTTAACAGGTCTGGGAGAGTGATGTTTACTCTGTTCAGCATTGTAATGTTATGCATGTACATAACTCATCCAAATTTTTCCTGGGTACAGCAAGTTGCTGCTTATCATGCCTGGTGTAAACTGTGATGGCTCCCATTTGGCATGTTATGCAACTAGTCATCAAATTATTTCCTTTGTCTTACAGTGTTGATTATTGTGTTAATATTTCTTATTGCTTTATGGATTGGTGTGAGGTTACCAATTGAAAAGGTCTGCCCAGACTTAGTGGCAATTTCAATACTAGTAATATGGTAATCCACAAGCACATTTTGTCCATCCCATCTCTTGGTGCAATTTGTGGCTCACAAGCACACTGGCAATTGATAGTTTGGGAAATTGTGTTGCTCCTGCCAAATTTACAAACTTTTGCCTGTTTGTCTGTAGTAAACTTATTGCATTCTTGTGTTAATGTTTTGGCTGCATACTTACTGCTATTGTAATATTTTGCAGTGCTTTATTTTACTGTTTACCCGAGCTGCTGACTAGATTTTTTTATGCTTCTCAGGTTTTTCATTGATTTTTGCTTTGTTTTCAATATCCAGTGGTGGGACTCGTGCGCCAATTGTGCCATTTTCATACAAGTTCAAATTCCTACACCAAATTGCGCCAAGCACAGAGAATCGGCCGAAATTGCGCCTGAATGGCTTCAGTATGTATTCTCCGCCACTGGCCTCAAACAGTGAGTGGATTCATTCCCCGAAAAAGAGTGGAGCTGTTCACATCCTGCACACCGCGCAATGGTGCCTCCCGCACAGTTTGTCGTAACATTTGCGCTTATAACACTGGACTAGCTGAAAGTGGCCAGCGCGGCGCGGCCACTGCCGGCTGTCGTTGCTGCTGTTGCAACAGCCAGGGTAGGTGTATTTAGAGTGTACTAGAATACTGTTGAGCGGCTGGAATGGTGCGGTGCTCCCTAGCTCAAACGCAAAACAACTAAAAGTAGGCTGATTGCACTGCGAGCAAACTAGATATTAGGGAAGCGCGCGCTGCAGTGGGTTCAGTGCGCAGGCATCACTGTCCCAAGGCAGGTATAGCGTAAAGCTATTCCAATCTGTTTTTATGCCCAAATGGGCAAGACCTGAGCAATCTTAAGCTATCGCGAAGGGCTAATGGTGGAATGGAAAACATATTGTAATAGTTTTACGTTATACCAAAAGGTTAAGTATTAGGCGCTTTGGAATCGCCATGGCCCGTTATGTAGAAATGGCTTCCAAAAAAAAGTTACAAAGAAGTCGCAGTTTGGCCTGAAAGGCGATAGCAAATTAGTATCGGGGTAGTGACTAGGTCGCGATAGCAATGTAGTAGACAGCTATACGAAGTAAAGATAGTAGTTTTATCGGCCGTTCAAACTTGTAAAGATTTCTTACTAAATTAATAAGCATGGCGTCGTGCATGCACAAGGAAGCGTGAACATATTTCACTCGATCACCACGTGCACTCATTGTCAAAACGCAGGTGTGAGCAAGTGCTGCAGCAACAGTGAGCAAAGTGACCTTCCTGCTGCCTCTTGCTTCAACGCGGACTAAGCTACGAAAACACAGTGCACACGAAGCTATCAGAATTTGGCGTATGCACTCAGGCCCCATCACAGATTGATTACAAGATAGGGCCCACGCAACCCCACCAAACAGCAGCCGCCGGAGTAGAACACCCCCCTTCCTCCCTGCCACCCCCTCCCCCTTGATGCCTTGCCCGTGCAGCATTGCGCCACCCTCGCATGATTTCACTCGCACATACAGCATACGGCACGTGGCAACAATGTTAACACCCTTGGGCTTTATGCAGAACACCACGGCGACAGCAGAAATGCGCCTGGAGTGCACATGTAATTGCTGTCACAATAATAAACCACCGTAGTTCGTAACTCTCGCTTCTCCGTGTGGTCTGTTGGTGAAGCGCATTTCCAGGCACTTCACCCACACTGTCGAGACATGAAAGAAAGATGTATTTATCAAAAATGTCTTGGACTGCTTTTCGAAATTTCGAACACTCTATTGCAGAATGCATGTTTTTTGTGATTGTTACCGCAAGTTGGAAATCTACAGGCACTATTACTAAAATTTTCATGTACTAGACGGTCTCAGTATTGGAGGAATCTGCTTCATAATTCATCTTAAGACGTTGCTTAAGCAGTACAGCGCTGGTGTTGGTTTATTCTGTTTCATCCTTGTTTCGAAGTGCTCAGCTGTATTCCTTATTCCATTTCTCTACCAAAATTCAGATTGGCCTGCTCCAAGGTGCTCCAATATGCAATTTTACTTGCTCCACAATTTGCTCCAAGATCACTTTGGGCAGTCCCACCATTGGTTTATGTAAGCACCGGCAAATTCAGTACTGACCAAAGTACAATCACTAAAGTGCAAATGGAGGGAGGACATGCTGAAGTGTAAACAAACTAGCAGACGTACCCTTGTCTGCAAATTAATCTTTCATCCAGAAATGATGTGTAATTAAGTGGCATGTATTTAGAAGCATTGTCATACCTAAAAGGGGCTGTGCAACACCTTTGCTTTAAAAAAAGATTGAGAAAATTCAGGAATGAGTGTGATACCTTTCAGTGAATGTATTCCTGCATAAATTTGTTGAACAGGACCTATTAATGATGGAAGTAAAAGAACACGTCGTTTACTTTCTTTGTGCGTTATCCACATGTTTCCTCTCAGCTGGGATGGTGCTGGTAGCAATGCCACACCTATTGCTCCTTGCTCACTTTTACTTATTTCTGAGGCACTGTTATGGCACTGTTATGGCAATGCTTCAAGGTAAATGTCTGACTATAGTTCCAGACAGCGACAAAGGAGCAGTGACAGGACAAGTGGGACATGATGACAATTTATTTCTTCCCCTTTTTCTTGATGATTGGAAGTTTATGCATTTGTGTGCAAGCTTTCTATCGGTAGAAACACATGATCAGGAACAATCTTCCAGCGGCTGGTGTATATTGGCTGCCGTTGGGGTGTAGGAAAGAATAGGTGGGGCATAATTCAAAAGCCGTCTGAGAGAGTGAGCGTTCTTCTATGCAAGATTGTGGGCTCCCTGCTTCGTGCAACGAAACAATATTTGGCCCATATGTTCATGGGATTATTGTCTATAGATTTAACCCTGTTCGAAAGGCGTTGCATTGCCCCTTCAAAAATACATCTGCCAATAAGCTGTTACGGCCAGAGTCTTTGAATTTAGGAGAGCACAGGTTGTAGGTAAAGTGATAAAAAAATGCATGCAGTCAGTGGAAATTAAATGCATTACATTTTAAATGATTATTTGTGAATTGTATATTGCGTGACTCCTGTGGAGTGCTGTACGTGTATGCATTGTATGTGGTGCCTACGCTCGTATCTACGTAATTACCAAAGGATGCAGCATTCAGAGCTCCACACCACAGCTAAATTCTAACTTATTTTATAGCCATGAATTAGTGTGAGTGATGAATCTGAGCGTGAATGAGTGTGTCGGTGAGTATGGAGTTCTGTTCAATTTTGCTAGAGACGTGGGAGAGCTCCATTGCTGATTGTCAGCCATCAAGGGAACCATGGTAGGTTGCATTTTGAGTTTATCATAAACTAGGGCACATTTTTTTTTTTTTCTCGTGGGTCTTCTTTTGCAGTCTCATGTGGTGGATCAGGTGGAGGACAAACTTTCCTCCTCTGGATATATTAATTCAGCAGAATTTTAAACTGTGTGAGGAAGACAGGACATGAACAGAAACATAGACGCACACACAAAGCGTGTGTGCATCCTGTCTTCCTCACACAGTTTAAAATTTTGCTGAATCTATGAGCTGGCTAGCCTAATAACATTCCTTACTTCAGGATATACTACCATCTTGTAAATTTCAGCAGAATTCAATTGCCTAACCTTGAAGCTTCCTTGTTCACGTGTACTTTCTTTTTTGGTAGCTGACCTGTAGTCGTGTTGTGCAACAACTGCTTGTGCAAGTAGTATCACTTTGAGCATTTGTTACTTGGCTAAACCACCGCTTCCACTGATTTAACCAAGTATGGGATTAATGAAATTTGTGGGTTGGCGCACACCCAATTCCCCGCAGGGGCGTCTGCGTCAGCAGGCATTTGGTGTGTTGCGACACCACATACCTGAGCACACGAGGGTTGGACCCTCCTGCGGCCGCGGTTCCAACCGTGCACGGCTTAGCCGTGTCTGGGCAAAAGCAGATACTGGAGGTTGAGCCGATGCTGAGTGATAGGACCTTTAAAGCCCCTCGGTGGAGGCAACACAATCCTTTGGCCTCAGCTTCACGTAGATGGCACCCCCAGACTGACTCACCCGGGGGAAATTGGTAGTTGCCTTTTCCTGTCTCTCTCTCTCTCCAGCCTTTGTCTTTCGCTCACTTTCCATATTTCCTGTCTCCTACTCATTTCTTTATTACTTCCAATCTTTCAGGCAGCAAAGATTAACCTTTGTGTGAGTAGCCAACCTAGGTTATGTTATATTTGGTTGTAGTAGTAACGCACAGCTGGCGTTTGCAGGCCCTGTTTCTACAGGCCCTGCAGCGTCCCCTTGTAGGACTGCATGGTGGGTGGCTGGCGTTGCTGCTGAAAACTGCATGTCTACCTATGGCTACTTCCTTCCCTTCACTCCCTGAAGAGGAGTACGCCGATGAAATCATGAATTTTTTGGTCGCCAAAAAGAAACCTTCCGTCGATTTCATGTCATCCACTCTGAAAAACAAGCACGAACAATCTCGCCTTTTGTTGTTTCGAAATCCCTAACTTGGGCACTTGGACCAGGCTACAAAGCATCAAAGATGGCTAGCGGCGATCTCCTTTTGGAACTCTGCGACAAAAAGCAACACAAGAAACTGCATAACCTAGCATAATTTGGAGATGTCCCAGTGACAGTGACTCCGCACCGCACAATGAACACTTGTGGTGTTGTTTCCAATGATGACCTAATGGAGCTAAGAGAAGCTGAACTATTAGAAGGCTGGAGCGATCAAAGGATAATCAATGTGAAGAAAATTCTGCTAAGGCATCCGGAAAAGAGGTTAAAACAGAGCATCTAATACTTGCCTTTCGTTCAAGTGTGCTCCCTGAGAATATCGAGACGGGGTATGTGAAGGTCCGGATCAGACCATATGTCCCAAACCTTCTGAGATGTTTTAAATGCCAGCGATTTGGCCACAGTTCAAAGAACTGTTGAGGATGCCAAATGTGTGCTAAATGCAGTGCTCGTGAGCACTCCTGAATCGTGGAAATTCCACTGTGTAAACTGTGATGAGTGGCATGCTGCCTACTCGCGGTCGTGCCCACTATGGAAAAAAGAAATTGTGACAAAAGTAAAACAAAACGTCTCATTCAAGGAAGGCCGCAGGCGGATGTCCTGCTACCTGCCTTAAGTCAACTTTGCCTAAGTGACGCACCGGAGCACAGCACCACTACAGCCACCAGCGGCTGTCTGGCCAGTGAGCCGGCGGTGGCTCCATCCGTCCCCTTGGCGGCTGCAGCTGGCGCTGCTAAGCTAATCTTCGTCTCAAGCACAAAACACATTTATCATAATGGAGACACAAATACTACAATGAAATATTAGAGGACTTCATAACCTTGACAATATTGGAGAACTCCTACACAAACATAATCCAAAGTTGCTGTGTGTTCAAGAGACCCATCTGAAACCTACAAACACAAATTTTCTTTGAAATTACCCCATCTTTCGGAAAGACCGTGACGAGGCTAACGCTTCTGGTGGTGTAGCAATAGTAGCCGACAAGTCTGTAGCTTGCAGACACGTCACCCTTCAGACGCCCCTTGAGGCAGTGTAAGTTCGGGCCACTCTTTTGAATAAGTTGGTCAATGTATGTACCATTTATGTACCCCCGAACCATCATCTAAAAAAAATTGTCTTTTATAACCTCATTGATCAGCTTCCTGAGCCTTGCATACTCATGGGAGATTTTAACGCTCGAAACACAATGTGGGGAGTCTCGCGATGTGACGAGAAAGGTCGACTCATTGAAAACTTCCTTTTAAACTCTGGTTTGTGCATCTTCAATAAGAAGGAACCAACCTGTTATAATCCCCACTGTAGTTCATACTCATTAGTAGACCTGTCAATCGGCTCTGCTTCTATATTCCCTAATTTATAATGGGGTGTAATTAAAAATCCATTCGGAAGTGATCACTTTCCTGTAACGCTGAACTTAATAAACTAACATGACTTCCCTCCACACGTCCCCCACTGGAAACTGGCCTCAGCTGACTGGGAATGTTTTAAGGAATCCAGCTATTTATCGCAAGATTTTATAGATAATTTTAGTATAGATCATGCTGTTTCATACCTTACCACTTTTATCAATGATGCCGCTGAAAAGTTCATTCCTCAAAGTGGCACCCCACTCAAAAGACTGGTTCCCTGGTGGAATGACTATTGTAGAGAGGCACAGAGGAGACAAAATAAAGTTTGGGGCAAACTGCGTGAATGTTCTACGACCGAAAATATAATAGAATTTAAACAGGTTAAATCCCAGGAAAGAAGGACGCGACAACAGGAAAAGAGGGCAAGCTGGCAGGGGTTTCTCTCTGGCATAAATTCGTATACTTGAGATGCTATAGTATGGGACGGGCTGAAAGGCTAAAGGGACAAGAAAATCATCCGTTGCCCCTAGCAAACAATGAAGCGAACAGCTTGGAAGACCAAGCTGACGTTCTTGGCGAATACTTTCAGCGCATTTCCAGTTCTAACCATTATTCCGGGGCATTCCTAAAGCACAAACAAGTGGCAGAACGCAAGGCTATTGACCGCAAATGCAGACAGAACGAACCTTACGACCTGCCTTTTAACATTGCTGAGTTGAGAGAATCCTTGACTGCATGTTGGAGCTCTGCACCTGGACCTGACAGGATCATGTATGACATGATTAAACACCTCCCAGTGATAGTCAAATAACGCTACTCGCACTTTTCCATGCTATATGGGCTGCGGGGTACCTCCCTGCTGCATCAAAAGAAGCCCTGGTCGTTCTAATTCTGAAACAAGTCAAAGGCCCCACATTAGTAACAAGTTACTGCCTAATCACCCTCACAAGTCTGCTCAGTGAACACTTTACGTCCCAGCTATGCATGTGCCTTGTCACCACCTCGTGAAAGTATGGTTAAAGACCCATCCTTAAAGGGACGGTCTACTAGAGCACTGCAATGGCCAGTTTTTTGGGCCCGGCCTAAGCCTAAAAGCACCTTGTGTTGGCCCACCCGAGCCTGGCCTAGTGATTTTAAACCTGGTCCATATCGAGCCTGAAAGATTCCGGCCCAGCCCGGCCTGGTTCTTTTCGACCCATTAGCCCTTGAGCCTATAAGAAGCTTGGTCGAGTTTTCAGATGTTGTGTCTATATTATCACGCAATCAATGAGAACAGGGCGGTTTTCAAACTGCATCAAGGCAGCCTTTTTTCCTGCGTCCCCTCTTGCTGGTTACTTTAAGGGTGCGAGAAATAAACACCTCATTTCATTTCACTGGTAGCCGAACATGCACAGATTATTATTAGAATACTTGACATGAAAACAAACATATACAATGGACAGTTAGGAAAATGGGGAGGGATCAGGTTGGCAACAGCCACTGGGAGTGGCACAACGCCTGCTTACATTTATGGAGGCAGATATATAAAAACACATCCGTTGATCACCATACTGACGCTTTGAAGTGTGATATGAACGGCCGTACTACATTTTCTAAATAGTTTGCGGCGATATACTATAGCGAATGCATAGGTCAAAACTCTCGCGGTGCGCCTGCCATTTCACCTCACTTCTGAATCTTGTATTATCATTGGGATGTACAGGCGCCGACAAAAGTGGTATACTCCACGCAGCGGGAGCCGGAGCAGCGGCACACTAGAGTTACTGTATATGCTACCACAGGTATATGCTACCACAGGTATATGCTACCTGTGGTAGCATATACAGTAACTCTACGGCACACTGCATCACGACGCCATCTACAGGCGGCATCTGAGATCGAGACAGCCAATGGGTGCCCTTCATTATCGGCAGACATGATCCCAGATGCTGCCTTTAGATGGTGTTGCAATGCAGTTTGCCGTTGCTCCGGCTCCCGCTGCGTGGAGTATACCACTTCTTTCGGTGCCTGTACAGTGATGGTACTTACGCCAATAAATCTGTCGCGAATGTAAATTTAAATATGCTTGTCTTTTGGCTTTCAGGAATACCATAATACACAACCGCTAGAAGCTTCTTTTATTAAACATAAATTGGTGATCTGCAAGGCTAATACTCATGTGCAATCATATTTTCACGCAAAACTTGCCATATTTATTGCTTTATTCGGCTTCGTTATAATAGTGTCAGTTTCTCAGTAGACAATTTATAGGCATCCTTGTTTTGCAGAATATGCAAATTTGGACTCTGTGTACATTTGTTTCAGTACAGTGCATGTACTACGTAATCAATATAGTTTTTTTTCCATCAGATTGGAATGTGATCTGCTTGTTTATTCACATAAATTCGCAGGGAACCCACCTAATGCTGGAAAAACATATACAAGGCTGCAAGCATGAGGGTTGAGCCACTGAGCATGTGACAATAACATTCAAAAAGAAAAATTCACTGAGACAATAAAATTTTCTGCTTTCCGTTTTCATTTTCACATCCTTCTTACCAACATTGAGAAATTTTGCAGCATTCACGTTGGCTTAAAATATTTATCTAAGAACTATGGACACTTGAAAGTCTCACATTGTTGGACTAATTGTCTGATAAACTATGGCAGAATATTCAACTCGCTTGAACAAATAATAAAGAAAAATAATGGAAACCAATAGCAAGTTGCACTCGTCATCATCATTATCAGCCTGTTTTATGTCCACTGCAGCATGAAGGTCCCTCCCTGCGATCTCCAATTGCCCCTATCCTGTGCCAACTGATTCCAACTTGCGCCTACAAAGTTCCTCATTTCATCACCTCACCTAGTTTTCTGCCGTTCTCGACTGTGCTTCCCTTCTCTTGGCACCCATTCTGTAACTCTAATGATCCACCGGTTATCTAGTTTACGCATTACATGGCCTGTCCAGTCTCCATTTTCTTTCTTAATGTCAATTAGAATATAGGCTATCCCCATTTGCTCTCTGATCCACACCGCTCTCTTCCTGTCTCTTAACGTCCCTTGCCTAACATTCTTCGTTCCATCGCTCTTTGCGCGGTCCTTAACTTGTTCTTGAGCTTCTTTGTCAACCTCCAAGTTTCTGCCCCATATGTTAGCACCAGTAGAATGCATTGATTGTACACCTTCTTTTCAATGATAGTAGGAAGCTTCCAGTCAGGATCTGGCAATGTCTGCCATATGCACTCCAACCCATTTTTATTCTTCTGTAAGTTTCCTTTTTATGATCGAGCGAGTTGCACTATGCATAAACAAAGAAAAAGGAATTGTCAGTGAAGTTTCCAGAATTTATTTGCTGCCATTTGATTTAATTACTCTAAGAACGCATTTAAAATTTGTTACATTTTTGTCTATTAATTAAAATGATCACATACAAGGCAATGCAAAGCGGCGTATCAATGACTCCTGCCGAAAATATATTTTTGTGCACCAGCAAAATTTTATTGCTAATGACTCGGCCTTTAAGCACACCTTCTGCTTTTGAAAGATGTGACCAGTTGTACCTATGTTTTTTTCATTGATTCCTCCTGTGGCTGGTATACAAAGGATACCTTGGGCAACTGAAATCAGTCTAGAGAATTTTTTTGCAGTGAGTCTCCCACTATGCAAACAGTTTCCAATCTCTTCAATGTCATCGCAATGCGTTGATCTTTCTAACTCTCCGTCATTTTGATTCGGCTCTGTAATGTCTAGCAACTCTTGAAGTTTGCCTTTCGCCGCGACTCCCAACCACCACAATGCAAAGCTTCCCCTTGTTGAGAGGCACAGCCACTGTCAAACTTGCAGCGCCACCTCCATTGAACATTGGGTCGTCCTTCTTGCACCTGTGCACAATCACCTCTAGAAATTTGAGATCTTAATAACTTAGGAACAATGTTGACCAGAGTTTTTTAGTGTCGCAAAGACTAATGAATTCCAGCAGAACCAATCTTAAGATAACTGTTGAAATTAATTAAATTAGTAGGGTTTTACGTGCCGAAACAACGCTCCGATTACGAGGCACGCCATAGTGGGGGGACTCCGGAAATTTGGACCACCTGGGGTTCTTTAATGTGAACCAAAATCTAACTACATGGGTGTTTTTGCGTTTTGCCCCCATTGAAATGCGGCCACCATGGCCGGTATTCAATCCCACGACCTCATGCTAAGCACCCCAACATCATGGCCACTAACCAACCACGGCAGGTCACTATTGAAATTAATGTAATTAGCGTTCATACATTGCAGTGGCCACATGCGAAATACGTATTGACTAAGACATTTTTGTTTAGAATCTGTAGTTGTCCACCTGAGATTTCGAGCTTCGGCTATATATCCAATGTGCACTGTCTCTGTGATTGGCCCACTTTGTTATCACCATCGCTTGCCAATGTTATCTCATGATGGTAGGACGATGATCGTACACCGACGGTGCATGCAGTGATATACAATGTGCACTGTCTCTGTGATTGGCCCACTTTGTTAACACCATCGCTTGACAATGTTATCTCACGGTGGTAGGACGATGATCGTACACTGACAGTGCATGCAGTGATGACGATGGAATTACGTAGAAGGAATGACATTGATAGAACGACGAAGGCATTAAGAGAACAATGGCATGATGACGATGGAATGATTCAGAAGTGATGACGATAAATCACCATGCATGAGGCAATTACAATGCCATGACGATGGCGCCATAATTACGATTGTTTACCTACAGTGCAATTATAACGGAATGAAGGAGAAATAATGTTGATGGAACGACGAAGGCGGTATAACGATGCCAGCTAGACAACAATTGGATGACGTTTCTGAAATGATGGCAACAGTGAGACAACAGTGAGACAACAGTGAGACAACAGTGTGATGATGGTGGCCTGGCGTCAATGGAATGACAACAAATCTACGAAGATGGGGATGTGACGACGACTGTATGATGAAAATGGCAGGACGACGGCAGTTTAATAAAGTGATGAAGATGGAAAAACAGCGATGGAATGACCACGGTATGACAACAAATGCATGACAATGACTGCATGTTGACGACGATGGCATGACGAATGCGACATAATCTTGACTGAATCATGAAGCATGATTGCAATTGAATGACGTCGATGGAACTGTGAACACAGTATGACGACAAGGGTATGACAACAATTTGATAATGTTTCTGAAACGATGGTGATGGTACGACAGCATTACGAGGATGACATGGACATAGAACAGGATGATCATGGCTGTATAACGATGATGGAACTACCATGCATGACCTCGAGGACATACATAGTGGCTCAAGTTAGTAGACAACAATCGGGTCACATGGTGTAAAATGTGCCTGAAGTATAGGCAAAGAATGCTGATTTCATTAAAAAAGCGGGAGGTACAGTGGGCACGGTTCATCACTGGTACTGTTTTCTCTGTGGCCGAAGAGCGCTGCTAATGTGCTCTAATCTTTGCAGCGCACAGCTGCTGTGTCGTGGTCTGCCTGCCTTGACTTTCCCCATAAACCGGGATACCATAAATTTCCCCATGCACTGACCTTAAATTTGTATAGGGCTGCAGTTTTTATAGTTTTCAGTTTTGTGGAGTTGCGAATAGCATGTCCGGGATGAATCTAGGCCCTGCTGAGGCCCGGGCCCGAGTCAACGGTTGCTTACCCGGCCCTAGCCTGGGCTTTTGGGCCTGGGCTTTTGGGCCAGCCCGGATCTATGCAGAGCTCGACTGTCTACCGCTCGAAACATACTTCTATGGTTGGAACGAGCATACCTGTATCCCATAAATTGGGAATCTTACAATGAAGCTGTATATATGGCCGATTCGTCCATGCCTCTATCGCCTGTACACCAAAAGCTCCTCCGGCCGAACCCCATGCCCATGCGCGAAAAAAAAGAAAAAGGCGTGCGATTGGCTGCAGTAGTAGTGACGTCACTGCTCATTTAGTGACGTAAGCGGCGAAGTGAACGGTTCATTTTCCGAACCGATTCAGTCCCTGATCCTATGGCCGCAGGATCGCGGTCGCAAATCCGGATTGGTCCCGATCGCAATCAGAAGTGTACGTGTGACACCGGTGTAAAGCTTTTGCCGGCAATAGTGAGCTGCAAAATTGAACTTTTGTCCAAATTTGACCATATTTTGCAAATATGAATTTGTAGCTAATTATGCAGTTCTGAGGTTTGACTTTTTAGGCTTGTAGCGCAGCTCAGAAAGAACAAAAAAAGGAAGGAGGTAGGGGTAATGAAAGGGAACGGAAAACAGTTCTGAGTGTTTCTGACGATTAGCAGACAATAATCCAACGAGGGCTCCATGCTAAAGCATTTTTTATTGAAAATCTAGATGGCGCCACTGTCGCTTTCTAAACGCTACGGCCGCGCGCGCCGGAGGCGCCGGCCGGCAGCGTCGGAGCATAATGAAATTTGTGGGAGCGTGCCGAGCAGAAGCACGGCCGCGCTCGAACGCAGCGTTGTAGTTGCATTCCCTTGCAAACCTTATGTGCGTGTTTTCACTGCGTCCTGAGCTCATATTGCGAAGAAATGGGTTTCATGTACAGGAATAAATGAACTGTACGTGTGACTTAATTAGGTGTTAAATAAGAATTGGTGGACCGTCGTTTCCTGCCTTTATCAAGAAGATATATTGAATGCTAAAAAAAATTTGCCCAATGCCTTAATTACGGCAGCAATTTGACATTTAGGGAGAATGTAGGCCACGCACATTATTCGTTACGTGCAGCACATTTTCTTTTTGTAAGTTAATTGTGTGTTTCGAAAAAAATTTACGGGATAGCCGTTCCCCCCCCCCCCCCCCCCTATTTTTATGTGTCATATGACTGAGACGTAGCTGGTTTTCCAAGTCCCCTGGTGAATAAAGCAAAACACATTGTTTATATTTGCTTGAATTAGGAAGCATGTTATCGGCTGTCTATGTTGGTGTATGTCTTCGAGCTCGCGCTGGTTTCCATTGTCACATATATGCCTCCAATGTCAATGACGGTTCAATTGAGAGAGGGGGCGTTCTCTTTGATGACCGGCCTTGTTGCATGTGAACCCATTCTCTTTTGCGTGGGCTGCTCGCGTGTGGGCTACTCGTAGAGATACGGCAAAAGATTGTGAGTACCGCATCAGACCACGCTGCGGCCTTCAATATGTCTCAGTATGTATTTGCATCGATCAAAGCGCAGCTCACAAATGGAGTCGGTGGCTTCTAAAGGGCCGATCGGTGTGGTGAAGATTGAGCTCCTAAACCTAACGCCTTTCTTAATCTTTAGGGACTCCGAAGAGCGAGAGCTTGCAATATTGCAACGCACTACCAATGAAGCATTGGCACTACACAACAGGTATTCGCTTCCTGACGGCATCGTTTGACGGAAGCTAGGAACTTCAATTCATGGCAAATCAATAATTTTATTGTATTTTTTTATCACACATATTAGATACAAAAAGTGAAGGAAAAAAAAAAAGAAGTCGTGCAGACGACGCCGCGTCGAGCAGGCGACAACTCGGCACCGCTGTAACCACCGCCGCTACGCTTCAAAACTTCAAAAGAAGGCGATGGCAGCGCTACCGCAAATTTCAACGTTTTTTTGCTTCACTCTCGCCGCTTGCCGTGGCCTGCGTCGGACCCACTCCCCCATTCTAGTACACACTATAATTTATAGTTATATTCTAGTTCACTGTGCTCTAGTTGGACCGTGCAGCCATGGTCCAGCAGCGACCATGCGCGATCGAGAAATCCGATCCGGATCAGCCCCAATCGCGATTAGTGTATGTGTGACTTGGTGTGACAAGCCTGTGGCACTAGCCTCTAGTGTGAAACCGGTATTAAACAATGGCGGCGCGCAAATCCCAGCCGAGTGTATATCACCCAACATATGCACAAGATATAATTATTGGGAGTTCCTGTTGAACAAATTCCAGGAAATACGATAACATTGTACATTCTTATTTTGTAGCGATCAACAAAAGAGTAAGCGAGGCGTGCGTTGTCAAAGGGTGAGATCAAAGAGCTCAGACTGAGTTTGTGGTTTCGTTTTCAGGTGTTCAGAGCGCACGTGCGCGCATGGGTCGAGGGTAGTTGCGTAGTTGTTTGGAGCCACCCAATGTGCAACTGTGTCGAATTGTGCCGTGTCTTGTGTAGAAGATATCGTACTTAGTGGGCAAGTGGGAATCACCCTTGCTTTCTGCGCTGGATTATCATATTTCTACTATTTGGCCTAGTGCAATCGAAGGAAGTAAGTGCTCCTACATAACGGCTGTGTTAGAACGTGCCATTTCTCTGAGCAGCGCGCGTGAGCGCTTACCTTTGATGGTCTGCCTTTCTCCCGCCTTTTGTGTTTTACAGTCCGTTCTATAACTTTCGTTTTGTCGGCTTTTGTGGTGTGCCGTGAAATGATGCGAATTTCGTGCATAGAATATACAGAGCAATGCGAATGGCTAGTTATTGATTGCATCGGCCAGTAGCTTCTGCGGGTGACGGTGGGAATTCAATGTTCGAAAGCTATGCTGCGTTGTTGTATAGTCCGAGCTGAGCGTTAGAAGTCTAGCTAAATTTGGTATTCGTTCTTGAATTTGCTTTTCAGGTTACCGACCAAACACCTTGGCTCCAACGAAAGAGCAAACACACAGTTGTAAGTAGTGCCGGGAAATGCGCTCGGCGGTTAGAACATAAATTCTTAAGAATCTGACAGGCCGTCCGCAGTGTAGCACCTACTGCTCGCGCACGTGCATTCGAACTGCCTTTCACTTTGTCGACTTTGGGGCGTGCCGTGATATGGTGCCAATTTCGTGCATAGAATATACAGAGCATTACGAACAGCTAGTATTGATTGCAGCGGCCAGTAGCGTCTACGGTTGATAGCCGAATTCAATGTTCGAAAGCGTTGCTGGGTAGTGTAGTCCGCGTTGAGCCTTAGAAGTCTCGCTAAAATTTCGTATTCGTACCTGAATTTGCTTTTCAATTTACCGACCAAACACCTTGGCTCCAACGAAATAGCAAACACACAGTTGTAAGTAGCGCCGTGAAATGCGCTCGGCGGTTAGAACATAGAGAAATAAATGTTTAGAATCTGACAGGCCGTCCGCAATGTAGGATCGCGCAAGTGCCTTCGAAATGCCTGCGTTCAGGCTTTTCGCGTGGTCGTTCTCTCCTTACTTTTGCAATTAATTGCTCTCTTTCTCTGCTGTTTTGACAGCGTGAAACATCGACAACGGTGACATGGGGACGGAATCGATGGAAGATGTCGGGACAATACTGCGGTCCATCCTCACGAGCGAAAAGTCCGGCATACTTCTTCGTTTCCTCGACAGTAAGCATATGCATGCGTTTAATTTAGAAGTGGCGTCGCGCTCAGAAACGTCAAGCACACTTGCTGCGCGCTAGTTCAAAGTGGGCCTGCACATCGTGCGCAGATCGACACTGGCCCGTCTTTCTTCCTCTTCCTCAGTAACAATTTAAAATATGTGCTTAGGCTGTGATCGAAGGCTGACTTGGCATTTAAAAAAAAGAAAAACATTTGTTTTTTGTGGGGTTACAAGGAATGCGCGTATATCGCGTTCCCTTGGTTATCTGTCACCTAGGGAACAGCTCCAATACCATTATGGTATCCGCGCTCTGCGTTCATCACGTAGTTGATAACGATGTAGGAAGTCCTGCTTTTCGCTTGGTAGTGTGTCAAGTGCAGAGGGACACCACTCATTATGTACCCTAATTTGCATGTACATATGCAGGTTTCTTTTTGATTTTCACAGGAATTTGTGATACTGCATGGAAATATATATGTGCTGCTTAGTTTTGAACTTTTATGTCTGATAACGTGCGCTGTGGCATACACTATACATTGAAAGTAACTTAAGAATTAACTGCCAGCGACAATATTTTGTTACAAGGCTCATGAATTGATAGACAAGTGTTCTGTGAACTTCTAGCTGGTAGACCCCATGTCCATGGTAGCACCTTGTCACCTTAAACAAACGTGTAAACACAAAATGTATATCAAGAATGAGCCACACTACTTGATGACATTTTATTTGCAAATGCCAGCATTGTCCTTAAATCAATCACCTTGTGTATGTCCTTGATCATTTCATTTTATTACTCTCAACTCCACTAAGGTGTTCCAGAGAGGAGTGGGTGGACATAAGAAGTGATGTAGTGTACGTGAGCAGTTGCTACAAGATGATCAATTAAAGCAGACTTGTATATTGAAGGACTGTTGATGGAAACGAATGCAGTAGGCAGGTTCTTCCAGTCACATTTAGTTCAAGGCACAGAGGATGTAAAGCTCTGATGAGTCTTGGTGTGGTGCACCAGCTTTTAAATGGGCACCTGTACTTGAGGACATGTGAGCGGGGCTGTAAATGGGGTGCTTTCAACTGTCAGTGGTGTGATGGATGTAATAGAGAGTTTTAGAATAGGGGCCCCAAACGTTTTGGGGCCCCAAAGAAATAGCGTCGAAGCCACTGCGCATGCGCGAGACGCAAACTGCGTTTGGGTTTTGCGTTGGGAACGCTATTTCGCCGATTTAGCGGGAGCTCAAATAGCGTTCCCAAAAGCTTTGCGTCAACAAACATGGCGGCACCCATCGAAGCGACGGCTCTAACCTAGCACCAAACTGGGTTCGATTCGCGGTAATGCGTGAAGTTCGCAAGCTAGGAGAAGTGACTGCAGTTATCGCTTTCTCTCAACTAGCGTCTGTTGTGAAGATTGATTCATTAGATGCCGCTGATTCCGAATTCGAGTGTGGATTTTATGGCTCGTAGGCCTAACACGGCTAAGCTTGGCTGGTGAAGGCACGTAAAGTTGGTTTTGTTGCTCCAAACTAAGCACAACTAATTGTTTGCTGCTTGAAGAATAACCTCTAAATTGTAATTAAACGCGAATACACGCAAGTCAAAATTACTATTCATATCATAAGATGGTATATTTTATTTAATTATTTTTAATCGTTTTTCTTAGACGCCGTAGTGGCGCTGTCAGCGCAAGACGCTATCTGCAAACGCAAATCCCTATTCTAAAACTCTTCACTCCTGCGTGCCCCAACGCTAACATCCGCAAAGCTCTTTGGGGCCCCAAAATATTGGGGCCCCTATTCTAAAACTCTCTAATGAAAAATGCGCAAGTGAGTAATAAGGTGTTGAGTGGAAAGATGGGGAAGTTTTATTGTCTTTTTCATGAGGGAAACACTGGCTAGGCGGGAGTAGTCGCAAAGTATGAAGCACGTGGAGTGGTTATGAACCAATTTTAGTGTTTGTGAAAGAGAGACATTGCTAGTATTGCAAACGGAAGATGCGTATTCGAGTTCAGTGTGAAAAAGAGTTTTGTCCAGCAGTGATTTTAATAATGTGGGTGCCAGGGAGATATTGCAGCAAAGAAAGCCAAGCATGTGGTTAGCATTACTAGTAATAAACTCCCACATGTGCATTTTAGGATAAATTACTTCATATACTAACACCGAGATACTTAAGTCTGCTAACATGTACAAGTGGAGAGCCATGAAGGAGATAATTGTATACATTAGAGTGATTGGCCTTTTGTGTTACTCTGATTGTTTTGCATTTATTGACATTACTGACATCACATGATTAAAGAGGAACATAATGAAGCATGATTTGTCTAATGGTGGTATCGCGCACACTTGAAAACTGCTGAAATAGTATGTTTGTCTCAACAACAGCCTGCTTGTGTTCTTTAGAGATAAGCATGTCCCTAGAGTGGTGCCTATGCAATCCTCTGATTCACTTGGAAGAGGGTCCAAATTTTCTCTCTCAGTTACCTGGCGGGTTTTCTGGCATAGCTAAAATTGTTGTTTGCTGGCTGTACTACGCATTACTATTCCTGAAATGGCCTGGATTCATGGCTGGTACAAGTATAAGACCCTCTGTCATAAACATCAGGCGTGCATGTTGAGGTTTCTCACAAGGTCTATTTAATGCACTTACTGAAACAGTTGTCAAAAGTGTTGTGTATGGTACCACATTAGTTCATGTTGCGCAAGTGCAGTGCAGTGTCTGTATGCCTTGTGGCTCTTGCAAATTAAGCAGGAAAGTGCAGCAGCGAACAAGCTCTGCAGTCTGCTGCAAACAGTTAAACCTTTAAAAAAATGTGCATATAGTGAGATGGAGGATATTTTCGTTATCGCAACAATCACTATCGTGATAGTACTATGTTGTGGGAATGAAATGGTGGCCGTGAACACAGTATTTTAGTCTGAAAATTAATTGCAAGAGAAAACCATACGATCAAAAGCAATTTCATGCAGTACAATTCTTTACTGATATGCCCTGACAACCTACCGCTCAGGCATTGAACTTGTGCCTAACGTTCTTATGCCAGCTATAGTAACTATTGCAACTAAAGAAGGGGATATTTATGTCCACATACCATGAATCAAGTAGTGCTGCACTTTGTCATCTGCTACTGAGAGCTTGCACCATGCCCCTGCACTTAAAGCGAAGCTGAAGAGTATGTCGAATTCAATAAGACGCTCATATACGGATGCGGGAACCTTATAAACCATGCAGGTAAAATTTTGGGGGGGATTTTTCACTTAGGAGTGACGCAATCGTCGGTTAAAATTTCGCTGTAGCTCCGCCCCCGTCGAGCGCCGCGCGCTGTTGCTGACGCTCACGATGCGAGCGGAGACTGCAAACCGCACCGTAGTCACATCAGCACTGGTGTACAGTTCCTTCGAAGCCCCCGCAACCGTGCCTGACCGGGCTTATTTCTACATGCGTGCTGTCCTAATCTGCTTCGCTCGACCCTACATTCCTTTGTTTGTGTGTATATTGGAGTGGTAGTTGACGTGTGCAGCATCAATTGAACTTGTAGGCCGATCATGCCGGCGTTCTGTGCATCCTACGCTTGCACGAACGCCAGCGGCCGCGACGATGTTCCGGTCTTCCATTAGTTCCTGCAAGACAAGAAGCTTTCAGCTAAGTGGGAGGCTGCTGTGAAGCGAAACAACTTCAAGCGCTCAAGAACAGTGTTGTGCTCTAACCACTTCCGTGATGATTACTAGCGGAGTTTATCAATAATGCATGCTTTGGGTTCTCCTTCGTGTTAGCACGCTGAACGGAAGGTGCATGTTCATCAACCACCCTTGATGCAGGTTTCATCGCCAAGTGCTGCGAATTTTCTATTCGCACGTGTGTTGTGAAACAGCCTGCATGCAGCTACCATAACGCAGTGCAAGCGTAAAGTTTGCATGTGCTGGAAAGCCTGCTCACGCCAGGACGCTGCGCTCCCCCTTCTGTCGCACACATAGAGAAACCGACCATCTCACCTAGCCGACGGAATTCGCTGGTTACAAGTAGCGTGCAGATGCCGCGCTGATGAAGGTTCTATACTACACGTGCTACAATAGCCGGTAAACTTTTCCCACGTTTAAACCGTCTGTGTAGAATGCCGACAGCTTTGGGGCAGCGCACAAATGCTGAAGATCGCATCACCGCTTACGTTCTATGAGGAGGCATGCAGGAACATAACACTACAGTTGTTTGCCCGGAAACATACTCACTGGACCGCTGAATGCAGCTTAGCAGAAAACATACTCGCCAAAGAACATTTCCAACACAAGGAGATGCTAACACTTTGCCTTCGTTCGCGTGGAAAGCAGTGCTTGCACCAGCATTTCTTACTTCTTGGAGAGGCCGGCTCTTCGCAATCGGCTCGTACATGTAGGGAGTAAGGTATAAACCCCTTACAAGTGATCTTGCACACGACAGCGCGACAAGCGAGGCGATGGCTGTCGCGTTCACTCGTCGCCTGCAAGCCGAACTCCACGCGAGCGACGGCTTTGAGTGATGACTTCCCGGTATGAGGGCAGCAATATACACGCCGAAACTAGCGTGACGCATGCTTTATCAAGTTAAGTTGATGTATTTTATTGTAAAAGGAGCTTAAAATATTTCTGAAGGTCTTGCACTAGGTTCTTATTCTTGCACGTGTAAAATTCAGTAGTTTGCTTGTTCCGTGCGACAAACAGTAGTATTTGAGTTATGTACATCCAGTTCCGGCTTCGCACTATTGGCTTGTCGCTCATAGCACTTCCGGGTGACGAGCGACGAGTTCTAGATTTCTAGAAACGAGCGATCGAGCGACAACACCGAGCGATCTGTTCAAGCGACGGCCCGTTTTGTCGCTCGAAGCCGTCGCCTGTCACCGTCGCGCGCAAGATCTCTCTGGTGGAGTTTGGACTTAACACCGAACTCCTCAGAGAAACGCAAGCTCTCGAAATTTGCCATGACCATCTCGGCAAAACAGCACCAAACTACCTTGCACCGTGCTTCATGTGTAGCGGCAGCAGTCGGTCCGGACGAACACCATTGTTGACGTCACGAGGCGCTCGACCAATCGCAGGCGGAAACGAGGCGCGCGAGCTGGACGTGTCTACTGCTGCACTTTTCGTCGAAATAAAATATGTTAGCGCATTCTTTCGCTCAATTCAATGCGATATTCGAATTCAGAGGGTTGAAAACCACGACGTACTGCTCTTCACTCATTTTTTCTGGAAAAGCTTTCAGCTTTCCTTTAGCAAAGTAGGGAGTACAGGAAAACCGTAAACTTGTGCTGAACTTGTCTTGTACGAATTCAAATCGAAGAGTGTGGTGCAGGTGGCGCATGCTGCACTGTTAAATTGAGGACAAAAGGGCTGCACTCCCTGAACTAGTGCGGAAAGTGTACTCTAATCGAAGAGACCTACAATGTGACACAAACCATTACAGCTTCTATTGTTGCATCACATAAAGTGCTCATGCAAGTCAACAAAACCAAGGATAAAACAAGAGTCCTTGAACGTATGTGTAAAAATAGCTTATTAGAATAGTTTATTAGAAGTGTGTGGTGGTCAGCTCTTGCTGCACAAGTTAATGAGTAGTGCACAACTTGGTATCCCTGTATGCGATGTCTGTTAAATATGGCTCATATTTGTTTAGTTGTTTTGCTGCTCTCTTTTCCCGCTCTTGGTAAAACCGCACTGTGTCTTTGGAGCTAAGGCTTTCTGTATCGAAACAGGAGAGCTTGACCACCATACTGCAGTACTATGGAAAACGCTGTCCATGTTTCGTGCTTGCAAGTCGATTATTGTCACAGTGCTTGTTAAACACAGGTGTAGCTGGCTCATTGACTGTCGCTGATCATTTCCTATCGTTTAGATTTTTTTTCTCTTGCTGTGGTAATTTTTCTCCTTTGCCATCAAACAATGCTATTCTTCAGCCGAATTGTTCCAGATTGTTTACAGTAACACTAGTTCTGGTTTGATAGTTGTGGTAAGATTCTTTTGGAGGTGAAGGAGGGGTTGGAGATGTTGCTTGTAGCTTAACAGCTTGGAGCCACTCGTGCATATGGTGTGGAAGATGGGGAAAAAAAAAAAAAAAGACATCAATCAAAGGCATTATGAATGTGCAGCAAAGCTGCTCTATTTCAAGAGAGTTCGACATTGAAATTGAAGAACCATTGCAAGGTGGTAGCGACATGTGTTGACCACCTCAAATATCCTTCTCTCTTCGAAAACTGTCATCATTTTTGTTCCGCAATGCTTTTCTAGCTCCTGTTAATATTTTTTATTTTCTTTTTTAATTTTATTTTAATTTTATTTTTTACTTTAAAGAAAACTGTGTGTGAAAGAGCTAAGGATTGAGGAAGGGCAGTGATGCTTTCTGCAGCTGTTACATCCTTAGCATTCGCCACAGCATTCACAAGTCTGTACTGCATTCAGGAGAATATGTGTGATTTGCTACCCTTTTGCTTTCTGCTTTAGTGTTCGAGATCTTCGCAGCTGTGCTCACTGTAAAGTGATGCTGATGAGCTGAGACTCATCTAATTGAGCTATTGTTTTGCTTACTACGTCATAGTGGTACCTGAATGTTAGCATGGTTCTAAGAAAGCTATAAGGAAGGCTAAGTGTGATTAATGAGGCTGCAAATTCTCTGCTTGGCCATACAACAGCATGACTGGGCATGCTGATTTACAATGTTGAAAATTGTTGCGAGGCCCCTTCAAGCTTGAAATGCTTTTGTGTATGATGACACATGGCTGTTACATAGGTTGGACTTTTGCAAATCTGATGGGCAGCAGAATATAAAGATAATTGTACTTAGATTTAGGTACATGTGTGACCACTGCGAGCAGGAGCACGAGAGCCCGTGGCAGCACTCTGCAGAGTGTCACCACCGATGCCTCATGAAGTGTTGCTGTGCAGGCGCAATCAGCAGCGATAGCTAGAGCGCCCGGCGCGTCATCCGCTAGATTTCCTCCGCTGCTTCCTCTCACACTGCTTTTATGATCGTGTTGCGATGTTGTCAACGGCAACGAAGTTTTGTGAATAAAGCGGGATCCACGTGACGGGATGGATTGCCGATCCAGCCGATGGATGAGCATGATGTAGCACAGCGCCTCTGAATCACGCCACACTCTAAAACACCGGCGACCAGGTTCTACCGCCTTCAATTGTTGCAGCTCAACCGTTTCACAGTCGTCCTCGTACTAAGTCAACACTCTGTCCCATCATGTAAATCAAGCCTAAAAGCCAGGTCGTGTATGTGGTAGCATTCTTCTTGATGAAAAGGCCAACCTGCAGCTAAATCTGCTTTGCAGAGAATAATGAACAGCTAGAGCACACCAACTCTTCGCTGCGTCAATGGGCTTATGACCAATACTGAAAGACACGCTGGCGCAATTTTAACGGTCCTAACTTTTTATATGGTACTGCCCTCCGTGACCCTTTACAGACAACTGCCGCATTTTTGTTCTGCTTCATTTCTTTGTAGCAAATTTCTGTGCAATGGCTAGAGTGACAGAGTACGAATGCTGCGCGACTATTTCCGAAGGTGATGCGACCAAGTATTAGACACTAGTTGCTGCCAGTGGCCTGGAATGCACAAGCTGTGTGTGTCGCTTCTGGAATGCCTCACTGATTCCTGCAATGCTGGATTATGGCACGATTGTCGTTGATATTAATGCAACCCAGCGTTAATCGCATCATGGGCTCAAACAACAGAAGCTGGATCTGTCATCCTGCAGGAGTGGTATTCTTGAGCGAACACTTTCAGGGACATTGGAAATCCCTCGAGTCTCAGCACTGCACTCGTTGTAGTGCATACGGCTGACGGCGCACTTGGTACTGTGTGAAGATAGAAAATATGCCACAGCGCCAGAAACAATGTCAGCTTAAACACGGACACGTCTGGTGCCGAGTAACAAAAAAACGCACCAAAGTGATGATATTCTTGAAAGTGATTACCCAAGAATACCAACAAATCTGTTTCTACCACAGCTGTTCGCATAGTTAGGTGGCTCCACTGATTGTCACCCTAGTAGAGCTGCCACAAAGCCAGCCATAGTCCTCGGAAAGTGATAATTTCCATTTCAATTAAATTCAAAGTGCGGAGTTTAGAAAGCAGCATCATTTCTTACAAAGCAAAAATAAAAAAAAGAAGCAAACGAGAGCTTCATGGGAGTGTTATTCACATTCGAAATTCTGTGCGCCTGCATGCAACATGATAAGTAAGCCTGCATACATGTGGCTTTCGCAGCACTTGCTTGAATACTCAGAGCCGCTAGTGCTCACAACCTACCCATATAGAACCCGACGGGCACACGGCAAAAGTAGCAATGGGAAGGAACCATAGCAGACAATGCTTCAGGTGCTTCACCTATCGCTTTGGTTGGGCCTGCACCGCAAGCAAGGCACTCGCGGTGGCACTCCGCAGAGCGCTACCATGGTCTCCCGCGTTCCCATCAGCAGTGGCCGCACCTGTGCATGGTAAAGGTGTACTGAATGACATTTTTGACTTCTAACTTCTTGCATTTAACCCATTCAGGCGCCAATGAATTCTGTCGATTGCAGACTTAGTACCACCACATTCCTTGCATATTCAAAATTGTAAAAAGCATACAGCTGCAGTATAGATTAAGAATTTTCAATTCTTTAGTGAGTTCTGTGAAGTTTACAGAATATGGACTCCATGTGAAAACTCGTTACACGAACATTACGTATGAGAGCATCAACTATTTCATGTCTAGCAGGCTTGAAAAGCACTTATCCTGCCTGGATAGGTGCCTAAAATTATGTCTGGTGCAACACAATGTGAAAAGCCACCAAAGGAGTGAACCCATTATATACAACGTACTCGTACCGAGCAACTGCACACAACTGTCTACCTTATTACTTGTTTTACTAAACATTTTGAGCCGTTATTCAAACTTGCAACACCGTGCCAATCAGAACAGTTTCATGATGCATGCAAAACATTTTAAATATCATTGCTTTCATGAAGGATTTTGCTGTTTGTGCACTTTCTTGGCGTAAACAATTGTGTACACAGTGCCTTAAAGGGTTAATGAAATCCTCAAATTGTTAATCAATATAGCACTAAGAGCAAACTAGGTTGAAAACTGAGGTGCTTTGTTGGAAACTGAGCTCTTGGGCCGGTTGGTGCATGATGAACTTGAAGAAGGGGAAACTGGAAAAAGGGGAAAGTTGGAAAACTGTTCAGAAACAAAGGAGCAGAATATTTTTGTGTTCAATTTTCAGTAATGAAATGGGAATTAGTAAAGGTTCCTCCATAATGAGCTCATACTATATCTATCGCAGAAATGATCATGCTAAAAAGGTTTGAGAAATAAGTTAGTGCGGACCTGTTTGTTCACTCATATTTTCATTTTACGATTCACGAGTGAAATCAACCGTATATGAGTGTCATTAAAGTTACACAAGTGCATTTCCCTCAGCTTGTTAGAGGCATGCTTCAATTAAATGTGCAAGTTATAGTAACTGCGTCTATTCTGGTGTTTTTATATTTATTGCTGTTTCGACCACACCTACAGTAATGCCCAGCTAGACATTGTAGGTTCTTGAATAAATCAACAGATCAATAAATCCTAGGAAAGATACTGGCAAGCCTCGCAGCACCTTAAATAATCTGCCCTAATAATGCTTTTATAACTAGTTTTAGTTTCATTTCCCAGGAGGTGTACGTGTCTATGATGTTGTGATGTAGAATGTGGTCATGTAGGTGCAGAACATCGCAATGTTCTGGCATAGATTCAGCTCGCTCAGCTGTCTGCTAGCTGGGGCGATCGTCAAAACATCACAATGTCCTCCTCCCTCGTGACCACCTTCTGCATCATGACGCATACACCTCACTGGAAGCAAAACCACATCTAGTTAATGGAAATGCTGTTCTATAGCAAATTATTTAGGACTGCTTTCAGGCTTGTCAGTATTTTTTCCAGGGCTTTGAGGTCAAGGTCGTCCATGTGACAAAAATGAAAAGTCAGAAATGTAATGTTGGCACTACAATATAGAAACCCATGCAGTAGAAAATTGATCCAGCTCTCTCCTCTATGGTGCATCTCCTAAAACACTGTGTAGCTTTAGTTTGTAAAACCTTATCACTATTCACTTAGTGCAAGAAGAACAGTTGGGGACATTGAAATTTCTTATCGTGCATCTTGCAGAGCAGTTTATCACATCAGTTCAGCAGTGATGCAGTGATCGCCGCAATATTTGTGCAGCTTACCAATGTATGCACCCATTATTTCATTGCTTGCTTATTTGGTGTCAGAATTCTTGTGATTCTAGCTGCAGATTGCCAAGCTTAGCACAAAATTAAGCGATTGGTTAGGTGGCCCACCAGCCTTGTATGTTTTTTCTTCATCTCTCTTCTCTTGCCCATGTTACGTTATGCAATCAGGAACAGCTATGAACTCTAACATCGCATTTGGTTGCTCCTTTCTTTATAGATG
Organism: Dermacentor andersoni; assembly: GCF_023375885.2. NCBI lineage: Eukaryota > Metazoa > Arthropoda > Arachnida > Ixodida > Ixodidae > Dermacentor > Dermacentor andersoni. The sequence continues at coordinate 72,661,299 of NC_092817.1, forward strand.
AGTACAGGACCCTGACAGGCACTCGCATCCCGTATCGACAGATGGGATTCAGCACATTAGAAGAGTATCTGCACAGCATCCCGGATGTCGCCAGGCTAAGCACGTGAGTTCACTTTCCACTGCCTTAATGTTTATGAGGCAGTGCTGTACAGAAGCTATTTTTCTGCAGTAATATGATCCCGTTCAATGGCATGGTGGCTATGGTGTTCTGCTGTGCACGAGTTCATGGGTTTGATTGCCGGTTGTGGCAGCTGCATCAAGGCAGAATGCAAGAACACTCATATACCTAGATTTATGTGCACATTAAAGGAAACTCACAGGGCCAGAACTAATCTGTAGCCCTGAAGGACTGCTTCCCTCACATCTCATTCAGTGTGCAGCTTAGAGGGCCCCTCACCAGGCCTGGCCATTTTGAGCTGACAAGCACGGAGCATACAATGCGCGCTAACGATCATGTTTAAAAAATACGCACTGCTATGCACTGCGGAAAGGTTTGAAATTTCAATCCGAACGCCGTTTTCCCTTTCCCTCGCGGCGGCTGAGCTCCAAGCCGGACGGTGATGTCCTTGTTTCTCTGCGCCTACGTGCTCGTGTTCGCACCGCGACGTCGCTCGTAGTGACACGTGACTTCGATAATTATTCAAGGCAACATCTGTTATTTGTGTGATCTGTTGCTTAAATGACGAATTGAAGTTTAGAGAAATAATGAAACACACAAACGGAATGTCTGCGTGTTTTTTGTTTTACTTCGCACCGAAGCAAGAGAGATGTACTTCCACTTCGTCTCCTTGTTCCCACGGTCGTGCAGTCACGTGCGCAAGTACCAAAACCATGCCATTTTTTACCGTGTTCCAGCGCCTGATTATGCTCTGTGATTCGCTTGTCAGGGTGTCTACCGATCGGGAAAACTGGGAAAACCGGAAATTATCAGGGATGTCGAGTAGTCTGGAAAAATTCTGGGAAAACTCAGGGAACGTGTGCCTCTATCAGGGAAAATTAGCGGTAATCTTGTTGAAAGGGTCGAAAGTCGCGGTAATGCTGGCTCGAGTAACAGACAGGAATCGTAATGAATCGTCTTTGGTGTCCAGTCGTCGGCTGGAGGAGTTGCCAGTGTACAGTCAACGACAGACTTTCCGGACTTCAGATAATTGGGACGGCTTCGCAGCACCGCCACTTACCCCATAGAGTCTATGTATCAGAACGTCTGAAATTTCGGACTCAAGAACTGTCAGATTTTCTGGACGTTTTGCCGTGACCACAGGCCCATAACGGCATTAATCAAAGCCACCACCACGACCATTTTGATTACCTCGCCGCCTCGGACCGGTGCTCTCGCACGCACATACGCTGGCAGCCGTAACCACCACTGCGGCAACGCTAGGCCTAGCTGCTTCGACGTTCGCTATGAAGCTTCTTGCCGTTGGGTGCCGTGTTTTTTATTGAAAGAATTCGCGGCTGTCAGCAATGGCATGGACTCCGCCTTAGTGGTCTAGAAGCTTGGAAAGCACAGTGCGTTGCATAATTTCAGTTCCTGAATGTCAGCTTCGCCTCTGTACAGAAGTGTTACTTGGTGAAGCATACGCAAAATTATTGCAGTGAAGCATAACAAGCGTAGGAAGGGGATATTGCCATGGAACACAGTATGTATTCCTTAATTATACACGCCTTCGCCCGGTATTTCCTGTCGCAGTACGAGCACCGATATGCCTAATACGTGCACCGACAAGCCTTCAGAGTGTTTTTGAATGTGCCTGTGGCGGTTTGAGTCCTTAAGGGCAGTAAATGACATGCATTAATTTTTTCAACTGGCCGATCTTTCGCACATTTTCGCGGCCCCTAGGGAGTTCAAAAGTTGGATGTGGACTCTGAAACTGACCAAGTAGTTGCTTCAAATGGTCCGTGGGGCGAACGAGTGGCGGAAGGACAAGAGCAGAAAGGACCTACGCATTGAGGAAAGAACTGGAAAGGAAGCGTGCTGCCGCTGTTTTGAAGGATCTTGAGCTCAAAAAACAGTGTTGGCTGATGCCGAGATGCAGGTGTCCCTCATCCAAACCAAAATAAACTCTTTAAAGCAGTGAAACACAGTATATGCATCTCCTTTTTATTCGTATTTGAGGATGTCCGACTCAATTTGCAATTTTTTTCAAAGACATTTTATTTGCTGTGCATTAAACTAAACCCTCCCTTCTATTCCCTTTTTGAATAACATAAACACGTCTCCTTAGTATTCAAATTGAATTAAGTCATTTTTATTTAATTTTTTCATATGCGTAGTAGAGTGACAGCATCGGGCGATATGCTTTCAGCCCATTTTGACATAAAACGTAGTTCTGCATCACTCAGGGAATTTTGCAAAGGCACTCAGGGAAAACATGGAAAACTCAGGGAATTTGGAAATGTCAACTTGGTAGACACCCTGGCTGGTTCTGCCTCAGTATTCATGTAGCACTGAATTATACCGCTAGTAGCTTCTTCGCTTCCCTGGACCAGCACCCTCATCCTTGATATATTTTGCTGTGCACAAGTCAGTGTTCTTTTAAAGTGACCTTTTTTTTTCTCGATAGTTCTGATAGTTTTTCTTGATAGTGTTGGGGGTGGTTCAGAGGGTGTGTATACACAAAAGGAGCGTGGCAGAGAGGAAAGTAGACTCGAGAAATTCGTTTGGATCTTTGCATCGCATTGAATATGTACAATGCCCTCTGGAGCTCTTTAGCGTCGATTGCCATTATCTATAACCCCCCTCAAAGCCACTGCAGAAATTGCAGTGCTTACCTTTCTACTATATCCATGTCCAGAGGGAAGCTAGATAGAATAATAGAAAGGAGGGTGGGGAGGAGGCAGAGAATGAGTAGAACCGACGCAGTTGCGAAATGAATGATTAAGTCTTGCCACTCTTTGCTCGCAGTTCCCATATAAGGGGGGAATAGGGATAGGGAAAAATGATGTGAGAAGGCAAGGAAACGCTATGACTATAGAAACGATCGCGATTGCGGGGAAACTGGATAAACTGAAGTTCTAGCTACGGTGACATGACAACCCCTTCATCCCCCTTTGGACTTCCTGTTCCATCCATGGCGCTCTTTTGGAGCCCACGTCCTGAAACTTTCTGTTCCGTGGGAAAGGGGGCATTTCGACCCCCCTCCCACCCTCTGGCTCAGCCAATGGCTCCGATAGTAAGATAAATGGGCTACAGACTGCTCCAAAATCAGAATCTGTCTGCTCCAATCTGCTCCAGAATGAAATTTTATCTGCTCCAAAAATTGCTATAAAATGATTTTGGGCATTCTCACACCTCTAAGGAGTAGCACCAAGAATGACTTGGCGAAGTTGGCTGCTGAAATGATGTGATCAGAACGTGTTTCTTAGCGTGCCCAAGCGTGTCGGGCTTCTTAAAGAGTACCTGAATTACTTTTTATCGAAGTGGAGAAAGGCATTTGAAGGGAAAATAGGCTATTTCAGAAATACTTTGCCACAAAAAGTAATTCACTGCATTCAGCAGAAGCGGAGTTATTCGCAATCAAACGTGACCTCTGCTGTGCTCCCGTTCCTTCTTCAATGCCTTGCATTGCGAAGGCTACGGTGCAGTGGGGGGTTCCTACAATGCCCCACCTTCTAAATGTCACCATGGTGCAAAGTTCAAATTTCATTTGAGATGTTAACGTAGACGCCACAACTTCCTCCTTTGCTGCCTACGACGCGCTAAACACAAGCCAAAAGTGGTTGTCCTCAGTGAGCCGCAGTGCACTTAGCCAGTGGTCTCGTGGCGGCATCCCACCGTGGCCACCTATCTATGCCATATAGCCTACTGCAACTTGATGTCAGCTATTGGCCAATAGCTGCCGTCTAAGGGAATGACGAAATAGTGCGTTCGATACTGAAATAGTGCATCTAGAAGAGAGTGAGGACAGGGCCTTCTGTTGAAAAGAGAGTGTTTAAGAGAAAGGTGACTTAGCGATCTGCTTGCCAGCTCCATGCACTGCGTACGACAGCAAAACTTGGCTGAGATGTTCCCAACAGCGTATGCTACCCGCGGGCTAAGTTATTTCACCAAGCCCGAGGGGTGGTTCAGGGGCCCTTTAAAGGGACTCTGAAATTATTTTCACAGTAGTGTACAAACATACCAAGTCCTTATGATAGGTCTTTCTGATCATTTAGTGACACATTTAAGCATTCCACGTAAGGCGTGTAATTTATTATAAGGTTTTAAAAGCGTGCATCACTACCGATCGCAATGGTGCTGCCCTTCGAGTTTTCAGCCGCCCCATCCCCTACTATGCAGCAGGGGCAGGTGATGTCAGTCGGGTGAGCTATCCAATTGGCTGCTGACGTTGCGTCATTGGGAATGCTTGAAGCATGTCGTTGCATTAAGCTTATCTATAGTAGCATTTGTATGCATAGTAATTTTTGTACCCTTAAATATAAGTACACAAATGTAATAAATCTAGATGTTTTTTCAAACCGATGGCCCCCTTCTTCCTGGAAATGCGGATTGTCTGCTACAGCTCTGGCAATGGGGCAGCTGATCGGATGCGGAGCGGTTCTCACACAAAAATAGGAGCAGCGATGTCTTCTTTAACGGAAGGAACATGAATGGTACCAGCATAATATTAAGGTCATTTTGCACTGCAGCTGTGTGCAGATAGTTAACTGCAGGGACTACTGTAGGAAACGCAAGTGCTGCATGTCAGTCTCAACACCAACCTCCTATGTCAGAACAGTGGTCGCGCACAATTTTGAAAAGAAAGGTGCTTTCAGTGGTAACCGCATGTTCCACATTTGTCGGAGGGCCAAGTTTTGTATACAATTTGCGCAGAATGATAGCAGAAAAATATCCTAACACGCTGAGATCCAGAAAGAAAGCGTTGCAAAGGAAATTGAATGTGCTTTACAACGTGTCATAACGTCCGTCAGAAGTTAGGCTTTGGTATAGTGGTACAGTCTCCACCTCCCTCGCAGAAAGTGCGAGTTCGATTCCCAATGGATGTACTCTTTTCTTATTTATTTCTCCATATCTTTTTTAGATTATAGATTAGCGAAAACAAATTTCCCATTTCACCACATTCACAAATTAGTGGCAGTGCCTTCTTTTTCCACTGACAGCTACAAAGAAAGCTTATGAGAGTAATATAGATACAATCATAAATGTTTCTATTAGGTAGATATTTTCATGTTATCAGGCAATTATGAAACCAACATAATACCAGAAACAGCTACATTGTAGCTTGTGTGTGTGTGTATATATACATATTTATTTATTTTTACACACACACATGCACTCTCAGCAGCAGTGCGGTGAAGTCTTGTGGCAGTATTGGTCTCTTTTCGTTTCATGTCGTGTTAAAAAAAGAAAAGTGAGAGAGAGAGAGAGCATTGTGCGTAGTGCCATGGCATGTGCATTTGCTGCCTTTAAATTTTAATTTAAACCTTTAAATTTTGCTCTATGTAGCCCAGGCTTAACAATAAAACTATATAGGAAAGATACACAGGAGCACACTCAGTTCAAATCAACCGGATGTAGACAACACTCGCGTCGCCGCTTGAAGGAGTTGGGATATAGCAATGGTCTCATGGTGTAAAGGTTGAGGACAAACAACACTGGTTGAGAGGAGGGTAATGTTTAACTACTTGCACCTATGCTTTTATAATGTGCTGACACAAAATTCTTCAGCATTGCCATTTGTTGGGCGTGTTAGTAAACTGACATGGAATATTTAGCGCCAGCGAACTAGGACGGAAGGGAGACGACACCACAATGTGCTAACTTCAACAACTTGAACTTGCGCCGGTGTATGGGCCCTGCCGGGTTCTTGCAAAGCACAAAGATAAAGATGTGCGAGAGATTATTGAAGCTCAGGCTATCTGTCGGAATAGTGATAACATGTGTTAGTGCTCCTTCGATTGACTTGTTAGATAAGGAAATGGCTTTTTTGAATGGTTAAAATTTGGATGAGATGGCGCTACTGGGCAGGGGTTAAATAGGAGGGTATTTCCTGAAAATCAAGTTGAAGTTAGCGCATTGTGGTGGTCGTCTCCCTTCTGTCCGTGTTCACTGGCACTAAATATGCTTTACAAAATTCTTGTGAGAAAGCATTCCTTGAGAGTGTTGTATCTGGAGGACAATCCAACCGCTGTCCGCCAGTTATTGGATCTTGCCGTTGAGTGCAGGATTCGGCCGACGTTGAGGAGGATTTTTGAGAGAAAACTGGAGGTTTATTTACATTATTTACAGTGAGAATGCAAACAAATTAACAGTAATAAAGTAATTGATGACCGGCAGCAAGTCGGACGCTGCTGCCCGTGGCAAGAAGCCCGAAAGAGATGAATGAATGAAGGAATGCTCTTCTTGGCTCCCTGTCTCTCGCTTTTAACCCCTTCAGTGTCTCGGGGTCACGTCAGTTTTGGCCAATCGTCGAGCCCGCTCAGATGTCGTCATTTTCGGCCAATGGTAGTCGCCCGTGCAAGTGCAGTCACATTCGGCTCGGGGGGTCGCTCCATGGGCTTCATTGTCCGAGGGATGACTTGCCACCGGTATTACCTCCAGGTATGCAACTGCCGTCACAATCGGCAGATGGTGTGGTTCCGAGGGCTTCACAATGACTTACAGCTGGCGTTCCCTCTGGGTTTGCAAGCGCTCAGCGAGGGGAGACGGGTTGTTTTCGTGCGACCTTTCAGAGCTGCAAAGCAGCTTTGCTCGGGACCCAGGTTACCTGGAAATGTGCCAGGCTCCCGTTGCACTTGCGGGAAAAGTCAAGCAGTGGGACAATAGCTCCGCATGCGGCGCACGAGGTGGGTGGGGGTCACCAACTTGTCTGGACGTGCTGCGCCTCGGGAACATGGTAGATGCACTTCTGCGCACCTTAATTGGGTGCGACGGCGATTCGATGTGGTCTGGTGAACTCGAAGGATGCCAGGAAAAGGGCCCGTAACTAACAAGGGATACACCATCCTCTTTGTCTATGTGTACGACATAAAACCATTTCAACTTTCAGCAGCCCTTTAAGTAGTGGCCAAGAAATCTTAAGAGGGTATGTAGTAATCTTACTACACACCATTCTTTATGCGCCTGACCTTTGTAGTTCCACAAACTTGCTCCTATAGAATGGTCAGCTTCCTTAGGGTTCTCTTGTTATTACTGGTCATAAGTTTACCATATAAAGTCGAGTAAAGACCACAGCGGTGTGAGAGTCGCACCCATAAATTCACAGCCCAAAATTTTATAAAGGCGAGCTTGAAAATGCAGGGCAATAAAGTGCAAGCCCTGATGTGAGCTAGTCTGTGCAGTGTCTTTGGGCATTGTTGTGAAAAGCTTTAATGCCACAGACATTTGTAGTGCCCGAATGGCATGGAGGATGCGACTGTATTCGCAAATGTGCTGCTGAATTGAGCCAGAGTAGTGGCGACAGTAACAGTGGTGGACTAGACGAGCACCAGGAAGACGATAATGCTCACTCTTTTCCTACAAAGGAATCATGGGAAATACGCATGGGCGGAAAAATTGGACTGATGTGGGCCACTCCCATGTCAGGGCTGCACCTTGTCAAGATTCGGAAGAAAAAGTGCTGCTTTTACAGAAATACTATGTATGTTATGCTGATGTCATGGCTCCGACGAGGACAGTGCTAGTAATCGCCTAGGAGGCTGATGCTGTTGCCAAGAAGCAAACGTTTGTTTGAATTTCTAGGCTCTTAGGTGTGTGTTGTGCCTGGACGATTGAGGCTATACGTTTGCACACTGCACTTATTACTTCAAATTCTCCTCTTTATAGGTGCTGTTTGATGCTTTAGGCTGTTCTGTAGATTTGTTGTGATTGCAGAAGTTTACGAATTGTATAGCAGAAATACAATTTGATGTGAGCTGCTTGGCTTCATTTCAAACAAGCAATCCTCCTTGCAGGAATGCGGAAGGGAACACTGTGGTGCACGTGGTGGTCAGCGAATCAACTGCTCATGTCGCTCAGATGGTCAGAGGCCAGAAGTCTGCTAAAACCAGACCCGTATTAGTAAGTAACACGCTATCTTTTGTTTGCAGTCGCATGTTGTGCAGGATCAAGGGCTTGCTTTAATAAAAATGAATGGGAAATTTGTGATGTCATGCTGGAGTGGTATAATATTCTTTAGGAATGGCAGATACGCCTGTTTTAATGAGTGCAGAAGTTTGGGTATGTCAAGAGGGATGAAGAGGGAGGCAGTTGCTAATTTCATTCAACAACTTCTGAATCAGCTCCCCGGAACATCACAAAAAGTGGTAGAGGCTGGTTGATAGTTGAATAGTTCAACTGTATTTGAAAGTAAATTAACATTTTTATTTTGTGAATTTTCCTGCAGAAGTATAGTAGCTAGCTGCAGAAAGCACCAAATTCAAGAAAAGGCATCTGTCACGTCTTGTGTTTATTTTTAGTCTGAACGTTAGAGGGAAGTTTGACACAGAAAATTAGCCTTTCAGCTGGTAATGTCGTTTTTCTCTTTCTAAACAAATGCTATGAGTGGCCTGAGGGAGTGATCTTGCCAGGCTTTGCCAAATCTAGTTCTGTAATATATGTTGGCTTCAATACAACATAGATGACAAAGACGATAACACAGTGTGATTGTATTGAACTGTTATCATTTTTGTCTTGATCTGTGTTGTACTATAGCCGACATGTAACCCTACATTGTCTGCTACTAGTTCTGTAGTGTCTGTGATGAGGCTTGGCTTTGGTGAGTGTATGCCTAAAGAAATTGGGTCGATTCATTCACTCTTGTCATTTGTTGCACTTTGTCTGGTTTCAGCGAAAGTCATATCGGCGGCCTTCAGGTCAATATAATGCTGGGTACCGGCCAAACCACCTCCTTTCCAAGCTCACACGGTCGAGACCTCCGCCTACATCCTCTGGAGGTTGGGCCTTTTTTAATGCAATTCCTTTTGTGTGTTTGCGTAATTTTAAAAGGGTAGTTGTGCAAGAATGGGCTAATTTTTCTTGCTCATGAAACTGAAAAGCTACAGTATTTTACACCTACAACAAAACACATGCACACAAAAAATCCCCTTCATGTGCCATTTCATTCTGTCTGTTGATAACCTTGCTTTAACACATTCCTTGCATCTTAAGAATCATTAAAAATTTACAAAAAGAAAACCAGCAACAACTAAACAAAAACAATAGTTATATTTGTCGATAACTTCGTTTTAACAAATTCCTTGCATCTTAAGCGTCATTAAAAGTTTACAAAACAACAACAACAACAACAAAAAAGTAAGCGATTAAGAATTTCAGTTTTTCTCGCTTGTTACAACTAAAAATGTGGACTCCTGAACTTAACCCTTAAAGGTTCTTCGTGTAAGGAAATGCATCTGACTAAAGAGAAAAAAATCTGGACAGGTCGGTACTAGTTTATAATTAGGACCAAGAGTGCGATGTACATGAAGGCAAGCAAGTGATACCAATGTGAAATTTGTTTCAGAAAAGGGTTTATTGTACATGTCTTATGTTGCACGCGCCACAAGGCAACGCCGTAAATGCGACATGGGATTGCAGTTAGATCAGTCACTATAGGACAGAAACGAGAAAGGTGTTAAACTTTTTTGTAAGAACACTGTGCAGCATTTTCTTTTTTTAAACATCATTTGTTATGTTATATTTTATTATTTCTTCAGTAACTGAGCTAACTTTGTTGCCTTGCAGGCACATTTAGTGCAAGACGCTTATATTAAGCCTTTCCTGCAGTTAATTTCTAGTTAATGGTGCTTCTGTTGTCGCTTTCTTTCATCTTCATGATGCTGTTATTTTTAATCATGAACATTTGATAAATGCATGTGCAGTGTGCTTGAATACACTCAGCTACTTGCTGATCATGCCTGATGTAGATTATTGTTCTTAAAAAACAAAAAAAAGGAAGAGAACACACTACGTGTCCACATACTACTAGCAATGCAAACCAATGTCCTGACGTCTATGTTCCGATGCATTCTCTGGTGCCCTCTGCACATACTATTAATCAATTTTGCAGCAGAGCTACAATAGGAAAAGCCTTGAGCTGTCAATAAAATTTTCTTTCTCTATTCAGTAATTTTCTAAAAATCAGAGAATAGATCCCTGTACAACTACCACCTTTCTTAGTTAAACCCTTTGCCTTATGGAGAAATCGCAAGGTTAACAAACAGGTGCGTTGCTTCCATGCTATGAAAACGTTTGGTGTTCACTACACAGGTACAGTAGAATATTGATGATACGAATCTCTCGAGATGGCGCAATAGATTCATGCAACCCGTAATTCACAAACTTCTCAATTTGGTCAAAATTTTCATTTCTAATTAATATTTTTTTCTGCAGTCCTAAGACTTCCTTTATCTCATGGCTAAATATTACAAAGAAATACAAAGCAGAATATAAAAAAAAATTCACTTTTTAATGTGTTGTCTTGCAAATTAGGTAGAAACTTGGGCTTTGGGAGGTGCTTTCGTACTGCTGATCGCGCCATGTTGCCACGTTGGTATCACCGTAAACATGAGAGATTGGAGCTTCAGATTGCAGGGCATTTCTTGATGCAAAAATAAAATAATACAAAAGAAGAAAGAAAGCGAACACGAAAAGGGACAAGTACAGCCAAATCTCAATAATTCAAACTCGAAGGGGCCGGAAAAGTTGTTTGAATTAAAAGAAGGTTGAATTAGAAGGACTTGTTCTTGAAGTATCCTTGCACCATAGCGTGATGCACAAACGGTGCGAGTCGTCAAATATCACAGCGCACAAGCACACAGTCAGTGAGGACCCCGAATCTGCCCATGCTGGCCAATGCTTGCTTCCCGAAAAGGCAGAAAACGAAACTTCAGGGAGTGGGCTATGCTGGCATCGGGCCGGTGTGAGACCATCAAAGGGGAGGGAGTTATGAGGGAGTTTAGAGGGAGGGCAAGGGGAGCGTAGTTGCGAGGAGGATGGGAGGGAAGCAGATTTGCTTTCCTGCCAGCTTGATGGATGGTGCTAATTACCTCTGCCACTTGTTACTGCCACCAAAGCAGTGGAGTTGCCGAGGCCGGACTGGGCCTCCGCCGCTGCTTCCCTCTGCGTGCTCGCGTGCTTTTTCCTTTGTCTGCTGAGAGATTAGCGCTGTGTTTATGTTCTTCGTCCTGCATTCTTAATGTGAGTCATGTGTTGTCAAGATGACGGAAGTCATTGCCACTGATCATAATCTTGTTGGTGTGCTCCCTTCTGTTGCGGCGTCGCCGCATTCAAAAGACAAGGAGAATGAGGTACTGGGTGTTATCTCCACGTCCTTGTTTTCAGGGTCTGGCTCGTACAGAATTGGATGTGGTGCACAGTCTCCAACAACCTTTCCCTCGGGATGTCTCGGTTTAGACTTGCTATTGTAAAAAAACAAGCACGAATGAGACCCAACCAAGCCGACCAAAACAAGCGCGAGTGTGAGCTAAGTGAGCAGATGATAGTGCGAAACAAGTTGTCCGGCTGAACCAGATGCGAGTATGAATAGAGCGGTCAGGCAGGTCCGCTGAACACCAGTTTCCCGTGCATAGGTCACTGTCGGGGCCGCCCTCATTGGTCTCCTCTGCTCGCAGCTTGCTTCATTGCGGCAAACCGTGAAAAATCGCCCCAGGACTTATCCCTCCTGTGGCGTGTGTGTTGCCAAAGTGTGGCTGGGGCATTACGGCGTTGACATTGCCATTTGAGAGAGATGAAATTTCCGCTGCAGTTCTTTTTCTTCGCGCAGTGTTGAGGGGTCTCTCCTATGCTTTTCCTCTATCGTCTATGGCGGGGTCAAAACACTGCTGCTTGGAGTCTCCGCTGCCTTTCGGCATGCTGCTGAGAGCATTGTGGGAGCATGGTATGTTTGAGTTAACCATTGCAAATGCTTGCGTGTTCGAATTACCGGGTGTTTTCGTCCATTGGAATACACATAACTTTGATGGGATCACAGTGTCGGTTAGAATAAATCAGAAGTTTAAATTAAGCATGTTTGAATTAACGAGATTAGGCTGTAGTGTCACAATTTGTGACAGTAGTCACGTGGCAGGCAGCGAGTGCCCCTATTGGCTGACATGTATTGTGGGGATGCGTGACTCTTATGCGTCCCCTGGTATGTTGTTTTCCTGCATAGCTCCTGTCTCCTGTAATCCAGCTTCGCTGCAAGGCTTGGTGCCCACGGCAGTTGGTGTGGTTGAAGCGCATTGCGAGAGATGGCGCGAGTGTGGCTGTGCTAACGCCACCTAACAGCGAGGTTACGTGGGCACGGAAAAGAGAAGGCTCTTCCTCTTTGGCTCGGGGTCGGCAAACGGCGTGAACGTTCTGCGTGTGCGCCGATCCATGCTTCTGCGAAACCGTTTCGCGAAGCCTCGTTCGAACACGCCCCCGTTCATGTGACCGTACGCGCAAACGACCAGGCGTTGGTGTCCAGCATGGGGCGAACATATTCGCTCGTTATCCTGTCGTGGTGAGTCAGACTTCCGCGATTTGTCGCGCACCCATCGGCATGTTTTGTGGATAGCAACTCGGCTAGCAGGCATTATTATGAAAGGTGCAATAAATGCCCTTGTCATTGTTTGCACTACTGTGTTGTCGTTCCTTTGTCCCAAAAGCACGGATGAGAACTCCACAGTATTTAAATACGTGACTCACTTGTTATGCACACAATTTGGTAGTAACAAGCTGCCCACCTTGTGTGCTTTGAGGCTGACAGTTCAAGATCTGCCAGGTATCTCAAGCTTTTTTTGTTGTTGCGTTCTAACTGATGCCTGATGGTAATAAGGACACGGTTTGTGCATAAGAAAGTCTGTACTTTGCGATGGCAAAGCTATGTCGTATTATGCTATCTGACGAGTGCAAAGGTAGAAAAGTTTGAGTGAAGGCAGAGTTACGTAAGTTGCCCTTGCAACAGGAATGTGACTGGTGCATTGGCACGGCTCCTCCGTTGACCTGAAAACGGCCAGTGCCGGACGCTGCCACCGTGCTGATGCCTCCTCGCAAGCTCCACTGGGGATCATAAAGCAGCTCGGTTGTTTGTATCATTCGCTCTGACTCGAAGAGCGGCTTGCAACATCTGAACTTTAGCACGTTGTAGGCTAATGGACATGGGCTAATACTTTTGAACAATTCGTATCATCCCAAAATTGGTATCGGGCATGATCATATCACCGAGAGTACTGTATAATATCCCCTTGAGATATGTGAACACCGAGACAACACATCAAAATCTCAATTAATAATGAGAATAATGACTTTTACTATGTATTGCATACATCTTAAAGGGCCCCTCACCATGTTTGGCCATCTTTAAGAAACAAGTGTAGCGTATACGTAAACAATCATGTCAAAAGTACTGTGGTGCTGGGTGCCGTAAAAAATGCTGAAATTTCAAACCAAAAGCCATACTCGTTCACTCTTGAGGCAACTTGCTGCCAGCCAGAGAGAAATGTTCACATACACAAATTCCTCTTTGCAGTGCATGTTTCGTCACTAACCATGACTAATCATCCAATGCAGAAAGTACAACACTGCAAGAAAGGAGGCTAGGCTTATGCCTCAGTACGTCCCTCGGCTCTGATATGGGAAGAGACAAGGAAGGGATGCCACTTGTGAACATTACTGCCACTTGTGCACATCCCGCATTTGCTGCGGGATGACAACAGGTCAATAAACAGGCGGCTGCTACTGTAACAGTGCGAGACACCAAAACAAATATGGTGGCCGGCGGAGCAAGCCGAACTCGCCGAATGCAATTTTTTTTTTTTTTTTCATGAGTACATTATGCGCATCGAAACAGTTTCTTCCGTATCACTAATGATTAATATAGTTAATATCGTCAAGTTTGTGGTAATAATGTAGCCATGTCCACTTTGAGGGGACAGAAACAGAGATGGGCACGCTTAGGTGCCAGTGACATAGAAATGCATGGTAGGCATGCTGCGAAAACTGCGGCATTTGTCTTCACTACTATCCTGATATGGCACGTTTCTGCTAAGGATGGGCGAATATCTTAGCTGTTTTACAAGCGTTGGCGTATGAATGGGGTACACTTTTAATGTATCAATGTAAATGTGGCTGCTATTGTTGCCGTTCATGATTTGTTGTGTGCCCATGAGTGCAGACGAGAGGAATCGAAAGGCATCTTTTTTGTTGTTGTTGTTGACCACAATCATTATAAAGCCTACAAATAATGAAGCCAAGGCAAGTTTGGTTGTAGCATTTTTCTTTTTTTTTTCCATGGAAGTGTGGAAAGAATGAAAGGAATGAAATGGGGCGTCTGCTTAAGAATCTGTTTTGTGCGTGCAGACTGCTTGGTATGTCTTGAAGAGTCGTTCGCGTAGCATTCGACATATGGTAAGTGCGTTCATAATTAGCAAGACTTGGCACACGACATATCGCTGCGGCAAGTTCAGGGTGCGATCATTACGTGGGAAAGAAAAAAAAAAGAATTTTGACGACAAAATTCAGGGGGCCAATCATTACGCGAGTGCGATCATTATGCACATAAGTACGGTGTGCATTGATCACTTTTACGTCTCTACACAGCTACGTTACATCTACTTAACGCTATTCATATGCATTGATCACTTTTACGTCTCTACACAGCTACGTTACATCTACTTAACGCTATTCATCCATCGATCACTCTATACCATTTCTTCGTGCTCGTGGCCATACCTGGCCCTTGTGCCACTAAACACTGTACATCATCAAGAAGAATAACCAACTTGAGGCATATAATTAGCAAGTGGCTGAGTGTATTCAAGTACACTGAACATGAATTCATGAAATGTTCGTGGTTAAAGCTAACAGCGTTATGAAGATGAAAGAAAGTGACAACAGAAGCACTATCAACTAGAAATTAATTGCAAAACATTTTTTAATATATACATTGTACATTGCATGCGCCTGCAAGGCAATAAAGTTAGCTCAGTATTAGCACATAACTAATAAAAGCTACATAAATTCCGAGAATTGTTTACTAATGCGTAAGCATTGTTCGGCCCATGTGCGTCTACCCATGGCATTTTTGGTGGCAAAGAATGTTTAGGCTTTACTAGAGAATTTTCAGATTTTCTCGCTGCATCTGGCCCCTTCAGTGTAATTATATCAATTCAGCCGTAATGCCAGGCAGGAGTGCGCCTCGACGGAGCAGAATGGTTGAAAGGGAACACCAGCTGCTGCAGTAGCCCGTGAGGCATTGCGAGAGGGGAGAGTGCATCACCGCGATGCAATGTCACTCTCGCTGTTGCTCTTGCAAACCTTTGTTAAGCATGCGTTCCTTGTCCACATTAGCTCTCGCTTGTGTATTGACTGCTCTTTTGTAAGGCCTAATGAAAATTTGGAGGACGCTTAAGGTTCACCTTTAAAAGTGGAATGCGATAGCATTCAAACATCCCTGACTGCTTCTCACGCTTCCCAGCAACTGCAGCTTATGTAACCGTAATGTTTACCAGGAGATGCTGGCGGCGAACGCCGTGTTTGAAGGTGAGCTCTATGGTAGAAACGCAGCCTCGTGCGTGGACCGCGATGTGGCGGAGGCGTGTACCATATGAAGGGGTTGCAAGGAACCTGGCGTGCCGCTCTATGGCCTTTGAGATTTGCATGCGCCGACACATGCGAATCTCGGAGGCCATGGTCGCTCTGTGAATGGTAGAAATGTTGGGAAAGTGGTTTGTCTTTGAGTTTCTTCATAACAGGATTATGTTTTCATGTATATTCAAATTACAATCTGACGCTATCATGTCTGTAGGTTGTAAGTCGCGCTTTGATTTTTCTGACGTATTTTACTTTGAGAAATTCAATTACTTCAGTCACTTCTTTATGCTACATGGAGGGCCTGCGTGCTTGGGCATGCATGGTTTGGAATGAGTTTTGCCAAAACGACGGTCAACGCTGGATGGGAGGCACCGACGCCGGAATTTCTACAACACGGGGCCCTTAACGCTATTATGTTAAGCGCCGCCAAGTTTCTCAACACACTCGCTTGCTTCCGAGGTGTTAATAACTTGAAGGATGCTCAGCAGCATTCAATTGGACATTGGGCCACCCCTAAATCTCAAGTTGGCCCACCCCCAAATCCAAATTGGTCCAACCCAACATTTCAGTTGTGCCAACCCGAAATTTCAAGTAGGCCCATCCTGAAATTGAAGTAGGCCTATCCTGAAATTGAAGTAGGCCCATCTTGAAATTGAAGTTGGCCCTCCCAGAAATTGAAGCTGGCCCACCCGCAAATTTCAGTTGGGCCACAAGTTGATCCACCCCTAAATTTAAGTTGGCTCGCCCCCAAATATTATAAGTTGGCCTATCTCCTAATTTAAGTTGGGCCACCCACAAATTTCAAGTTGGCCCACCCCAGATTTCAGTTGACCCAGCCCTTGCTCTAAGCTCTCCCATGCATTTTGTAAAGAGCTGTATCTATCTCTATGGGTATTCTCTTTTTATTTCATTCTTTTGTTTTTGTTTGTTCCTTATCGCTTAAAAGCTATCAGTTATCTACATTTACACTCATAGTGATGAAATGTCTTAACTTTGCAAATTACGTATTTGTGTGCAGATACAAGCCATTACACTTTTCGCTTGAAAGGGCTGGGGAGTTTGCCAAAGAATGCTTATGCAATAAAATAAGAGACAATAAAAGATAAAATTGTATATGTGGATTGGCCGCAATGATATCGTTGTTGTTTATTTTGGGCTTCGAAATCTTTGCACTTGGGAGTGTTGCTAAAATACTTGTGGTACACAAGGGAAGACTGCAATGTTTCATTTGTCTGTGCCGTGAGACAAGTGCAAACAAAGTAAATTTCATAACAAGAAGGCAAAGAGGAATTGAACAAGTACTGTCTTTTATTTGAAGCTACTGCTTTCTATAATGGAAGTGAACCAGACTTGTGACAAATGTACTGTGTTTTTACACACATAGCCCACCCTAACAAATACTAACTCACCCACACAAGTATAACGTTTGGAAAAGACAAAGAAAATTGCATTTGTAACTGTATACGAAACAGCTCAAACCTTTGTGAAGGCAACCTGGCAAAGTTGTCATTGCCAAGCGAACCTTGTGAGGAAATGTGATTTGTGTGTTCGATCATTAAAGCTTTCACTGCTGTTTCCTCGTTAAACCATTGGGCAAATTCATAGCAATGCAGAGCACATTTATAGATGAATAGTGGAATTTGAAGGTTAACGTTTATTTGCAACTTGCTCGCCATCTTTAAACATACCTACTTAATTCGTATCAGCATGCACTGGAAAATATGGTAAGAGGGTTCTTCCCATGATCTCTGCTTAAGTGCTGTGTCCTGATTACCCAGTCTTGAATGTTGCGTTCTAGTATTTTTTGAATGTGTATGACAATACTGAAAAATGAAGGTCCTCTCTCTTTCTCTCTTTCTTTTTTCTGCCTACACAAGTATATGGTAGAAATACCTATACATTGTATACCATTTGTAAGTATTGCATTCTGCTTCTATTTGATTTTAATATTTGGGATATAGAAGCCACATGTTTAACTTTGGCCAGGAATCTGCTTGCTTTTAGCATTTTTGAGTATCCTTTTCTTCTTTTTTGAAGTGATAAGTAGTTGCAGTTTAACTGCTTTTATGCCTACTACAGTCGATCCTGGATGTATCAAACTCAGATATATTGAACAGTTGTAAAATCCCTTTGGAAATTACAAGCAAAATTATACCAATGTACTACTGTACATCAAACTCCCTTTCACCGACACATTCGGCACATCAATTGCTGTGCCATGCTGCACCCTTGCAAGTGCGCTTCTCCTAATGATTGTGTGATTACTTCTCACGTCATCGTAAATATTTAATGCCGACAAATTTGAAATGGAATTGTCAAACAAGATACTGAATGTCATACAAGATATTGAATCTGAAGGTCAGTATATGCCATGGAGGAAAAATGAGCACGGTGCTCTCAGTCTTGCTTGCAGCTCATGTGGATGGCTTATGCAAACTGTGGCTATTTGTTAACAGCAAGAGCAAGTCGCCACTGTTTAAGAATGCGAAAGGCCTTTCGGTCTGATATGCGTTCCACAAAAAAGCATGGATGGCACTCAATATTTTCACCGAGCGGTGCCGGTGCGGGATGCTGAACTGTGGGGACGCTCTGTGCCTCCGGGTTTGTCTTGTTGTGGACAGAGGCATTCCACAAGTGGCGAAAACGAATCCGACCCCAACCTCCACTTGGACATATCTTTACATTAGTTTGAATTTAACAAAACCACCAGATGACACATCCTCACCTCACGGAAATGCCCATTGTGGCAGTGGCGGCCAAGACGTTGCTGTGCGATTTGCAGGTCCACGCTGAACGCGTTTCATTCGTGTTTGCGCACTTGGATGTTCTGAAAAGATGGATGCCACTATCGGAACTAACAGCATGTATGTTGTGCTGGCAGTCACCAATGCAGGAACCAGAGGGGGAAGGCAGAAAAAGAAGGGACGTATCGGCCACGAGGCTTTGGAGTGCTGAGTAGCACGGATGAAAAAATGCGCATACTTTTTAGGATGGTCAAGAAGCGAGAATGACCGGTTCCAACAAAAAGCCGATTCTGAAACCCTACAAGTGTGCTCATGGTGGTATGGCATGTATCCATACAGCCTAGTTTGCCTCCAAGGTGCATGCATTTCTAGCGTTTCTTAATAAAAACGCACAACAAGCACTTCAAGGCGTGCAAAGTGCGCCGCGGTCTTCCGTCAGAGTGACATAGGCTTAGCGTTGTGAAGACCATTCTGCCGCATGAGTGACTTGCAACGTTCATGAGCAAAATATAAGTTGACTTCTGTGCGGTCGACATGGCTTTCGAGAAGAGAATCGGCACGTCTTCACGATCTCTGGAAACTCGGATATATGCGGAGATAAGCTTCAGATAGGCATATTTTGTATTTCGAATTATCAATATATTGAACTGTTCTGCGATCCCCTTCGAGTTCTTTATATCCAGAACCGACTGTATTTCTTTTTTTTTGCATACAGTAGGGTGTTGCAAGTGCTTGAATAGCAAAATAAATTTTGTTTTTGCATTTAGAAAGTTGTGGGCTGTAAGAAACCAACAGGGAAAGTTTTACATGGTCCAGTAAACCGGTTGCCTCTTTTGTCTGGCATATATTTATTTTTTGGGCTGATTACTGCATATTCAGGTGCATTCTAAATGCATTGTAACTACTAGTTCACACAGTGCTTGTGTTGTGTTAAATACCTTTCTCCTCACTTTTAGTGCTCAGTTAGGGACATTTCGAATCCATAGAAACCAACTCACCCAGTTTGCTTTTGTCAGAGTTTAAAGTTTAATGCACTTAAATGCAACAATATAATCAACCTATTGGGATAGATTATCATTTGCAAATAATGAACATGCTGCTTCTGCACTCGGAGCTTTATGTGAAACTATAGACGCCAACTTGCCAACCACTTTCCCGTGTTATCAGCTATGGTGTAATACAGTATCGCAGATGCATTGCTGTAACAGTTTCGGCCTCTGTTGCTGCACACTAGTTAGTAGTTTGTAGTTCGGTCCAATATGTGGAAAGTTTTGTACTTGTTATGGTTGCCAACAGCTGCTGCTTCACTGGTTTTCGGCAGTGCACTGTGTCTTTTTCCCCTTTATGATGCTTTGTTGGTGTAATTGCAAGCATATTGTCACAACTGTGACACTATGCTTGCAATAAAATGTGTTGTTTCATTGAAGTTTTCTTTCAGTAATGCGGAAAACAAGATCAAAAACCCAACCCTTCTTTCGTGCTTCTAGTGATGAACACTTGTGGCTTTTTATTTATTGATTGTTTTAAAACTGGCTTAAATTCCTGCTGGCAGCTGCAGTGCTGGTGCAGCAGTATGCTATATTGGGTTTATCTTTTGTCGTGAAGCATATTCCAAGTGTATTTTCTTGCTTTATTTGGACTTTCATATGCCTTCACAGACAGAACAACATAGCTGGGCTAGTTGGTAATGATTCATCATAAGAATGGAAGCATGGCACGAACAAGGACGAAGAAAGAAAATTACTTGGGTGTTAACTCCCAACTGTGCTCGGCTATACAACATATGCACCTCTTTATTTGCATTGTGTGTGTGCAGAGGGAAAAGGCTAAAGAGACAGTGGAAAAAAGAAAAGCTGCATTATTTAAATGTGTATGGATGTACAATAAAGTGACTGACATAGCGGCAACGATGAGTGAAATAATTATACTTGAGGCCTACCACACAAAGAATGGCGTGCAGTTATGCATCAGTCAATCACGCATGACCCTGAAGTAATAAAAAAAAAATTTTTTTTTTAGTATGCACCAGGGCATACAAAATGACTGTAAGCATGGCAGACAATCTTCCAAATGAATTGAAAAAGAAAATTAAGAAGTGAGTAAGGGATCCTTGTTCAGTGGTTTTTGTTTGTCTTCTGTAATGTTTGTCAGTTTGTGATCGCACAACAGGTAATATTTATGTGCAGCCTATACATGTGACGTCTCGTGTAAATGAGAGTTCATTTGCTGCAGCATAAGACATTAGGCTTGGACAGTAAACTGTACATCTGTGATGACGTTGTGGCAAGTAAGAGTCTTGGCTTCTTTTCTTTTTCTTTTTTTTTGGTTTTCTTGTGAAGACAACGCGTGTTCGAACCTATTAATACAGTTAAACCTTGGTATGATGAAGTAGGCAAAATCGGCAATTGGCTTTGTTTCGAAATTTCATAATATTGACTTTCGACGTTTTATGCAAATAATTACAGGTACCGATTGACTTTTCTTACACAAATGGGGCTGCAGAATTTACCGAATTATCAGGCAATCGAGAAAAGCAAATGTGAATGATAAAACCATTCATTTTGACGAATTTGGGAGTCTGTGACGAATGATGCGGTTTTATGCCATGGCGACAATATCTTCACGTTCGTGGTACGATGTGAAGATATCGTCGAAGCCAGCCACGCTTTCGCATATGCACTGAGCCGTGCTTAGAGCCATGCGCAGCCACGGCCGGCTGAGACGTGCGTGCGCTAACTTACCCCTACTTGGCCCCTTGTACGTGCTTGATCGGGTGAGCTCTCTCCCCTTCCCCTCTTTTCCTTTGCTCGCACGGGAAGGCGATACTTGTGAAGGCACCTTCTTGTCTTACCCTCACACACTTTCTCTCGCACCTAAGGCACTAAGTGCGCAAGGCACAATAGCATCTTATCGCACTTGGCCTTTATACGGAATATGATCCACTTCGACGGTTGGGCTGCGAGATTTGAGAACTGCATTTGCAAGCAGCAGCTTGTAATTCAATCATTTGACCATCTGCTTCAGCTGAAATTTCCATTTATTGTCTTGGCGTTCCTTTGCGGTGGAAGTGAAATTTTGTTGTATTGAAATTGCAAACACACATTGTTATGTCTAGATTCTAAATACATGGTGTTCTGTGGACAAGAGGTTATGGAAAGTTAAATAAATCGTTATAGTGTCACGTGGTGGTGACGTTGAAGAACACAGTAGCAATACTGTGAAGGACAAAACTAACTTTTATTGGGCGAACCTGTGCCCACAAAAACAGGCTACACTTATAGCAAAACGATAGCGGCGAACACGATCGTCAGCTTTTATACAGCAGTCGTCGAATGTTCCAGACTAATCGTTGGGACCCGCGTGCCTTCCACAAAGTTCTACACCATTCGCGTTAGGCGATGAAATCAGATAACATAAGGTTCGGCGGCAACAGGCAGTGGATAGAAGCATCGATAACTTTCCAGAAACTTCGGATGAATGCAGGCGCATCCCGCGCTGTGCGATAACATTTGTTAGGCGGCGGAATGTGGTCGCCCGATAAAGATAAGTGCACGTGTCAATATTGAGAATTTCTTGATATTGAGGATCGTGATATTGAGGTTTAACTGTAATTTTACTGGTAGGGATGAGCTATGTAGCATTCTAAAGGAGTCGGACTGAACTTAAAGCAAGTTTAGAGCAATTTTGCTGCGCCACAACAGACCAATTAAAAGAAATTGCATTGAAAACTATGACTTGACACTGATGTACCAGCATTAGTGTCCTGGTGCGAAATGTAAAAGATTAAATGTTTTGCCTTCATTTTGCCTTACGACATCTGCCTCTAGCCTTGAAATTTACACATAATTGAGTTTTGGAAGGATGCTTTATCTGCCTAGGATCTAGCATTTATCTTTAGTGTCCTTTTTGAAGAGCTAGTACCTTTCCTCTGTTCTTTGTTCCTGTTTTTATTGTGCCTGAATTCTTATGCTTTGTATGCCTTTGTTTGCGATCAGTTTATTCAGTGATACCATCAGTCTTCTTGCTGACGTTGAACCTTGGCTATTTTTTCCTTCCTTTCCTATCAGACAAGCGACGACCAGGCTACGAGCTATACCATCCACCACAGCAAAGAAGTTTTGGCACAACATCCACTAGACCAGTGCAGAATTCACACAACTGGTCTCGGAAAAGCTCAACCACCAGCCAGTCCTCAGACATAGCAGTCAATGACAAAGTGAGCACAGCAGCATTTCATTTCAGCTTCTGGGACAGGGATGAAGTCTTTTTGTGCCAAGCATTATTCGATAGGGTGTTGAGAGGTCCGGAAGTTAATTCTAACTTGCAGAAGTTATATAGCTGCCGAGTATATCCCCTTTCAGATGAATGCACTCTCAGAATTCATAAGCACTTTGCAATTTCATTTCATTTCTTTAAACGGCAAGTACACTTTTGTGGGCCAGAGAGGAAAATTTTATTTCTTTATGCAACTGTTCAGAAACTACAGTTTCGGCTCGTTTTCATCTTTTTTTCCTTCTTTTTTTATTCATGGGTTCCTCAAGTTATGGAAGTGCGCTGAAACCTTAATTTAACAAAGTTGTAAGCTACAAGCATGTCTAAGCTAAATTTTGTTATTGAGGTCGCCATGTTTTGGCAGTCCAAATAATTTTTGTTAACATGGTCAAGCATTTCACAGCTTTCAGCAAGAGCTTGTGCTGTAGTTACAGAATGCGAAAGCCCATGTCATTGTGTGACATGCCCGTTAGAAATGCATAACCTGAAGTGCCACAGGAATAGTATGAGCTTGGTATGTGAAGGGATAATGATCTGAGTGGCCGACTGTTGAGACCAAGTAAGCTGTGATAACAGGCTGCATAGAGTATCATTTTCCATAGAAATGTGCCACCTGCACTGCCATACAGCATGTGAAAACTCTGTGCTGTTCAACGAATCTCAAGAGCATACAATGGCTTCACAGCTTCTATGGTAGTCACCACTGCACGGACCATCTTTTTCAGGCCTGGGCCCAACTGAAGCGCAATAGTGCCATGTATTGGCCTGCACGAGCCCGGCCTGGACCTGTCGATTCAGCCATTAGCCCTTGAGTCTAAATGAACCATGGTCGAGTTCTTGGTTATTGCGAAGCTGCAAGCTGAACACACACAGCTTATTGGTGTTCGATGTTAAAAACACACACATGCAATGAGTAGAGAGGGAAAATGGTGAAGAAGGCTGGTGACTGTCACCGAGCGGGGCACAACGCCTGCTAACTGTTCAGGAAGGAGGAATTGCAAAAAGAACTTGAAGATTATTTGCAAGAGGCAGATTTTCACTACATCAGGTTTTTTGCAAGAGTTGTTGCTAAAAAAAAATCGTAAAGGGAACGTACATCCTGTGTTGACAATGCTTGCATGTTAAAATGTAATATGAACGACTGTACTACACTTTCCAAACAGTTGCGTGCCAATGTATAGTGAACACATTGTTGAACTCAACACTTCCATACTCACCACTAGCTGTTTCATCTCACTTTCGAACCTTGAGTAATTTATTGAAAGGTGCAATGATGAAACTCAAGCCAATAAACTTGGTGCGAATGTAAATTTAAATATGCTAGTCTATTGGCTTTTAGGAATGCCATAATATACTTCCACTGGAAGTTACCATTAAATAGAAATTGGTAGAAGATGCAATCTTTATTGCTTTTTAATGGCATCAATTTCTCAGTCAATAATTTAGGCACCCGTGTTTCATAGCACGAACCAGTTTGGCTCTCTCCACATTTGTTTCAACACGTAGGCTGTTAAGCACATTGCATGTACAGCATAGGCAATGTAGTTCTTTTTCCATCAAGTTGGGATATGATATGCTTTTTGTTCATTTAAATCGCAAGGGACCTGCATAATGCTAGAAGAACAAATACAAGGCAGTGAACTCGGTGGTTGAGCCACTGAACGTGTGAGAATATCATTTAAAGATATGTGCTGAGAGATAAAATTTTCTGTGTTCTGTTTTATTTTCCATATCCATTTCATAAACATTGTGAAATTTCGCAGTATCCGTGTTGCCCTAAAGTATTTATCTAATAACCATGGATACTTGATAGTGTAAATTTGATTACTTTGACTAGTTATGTGATAAACTAGGCACAATATTCAGCTTGCTTGAACAAATAATGAAGAAATGAAATAGAAACCAGTAGCGAGTGCACAATATGCCGTTAACACACGAATTAACTTGTGAAATAATATTCCAAAATTTATTTGCTGCCACTTTATACAATTACTTTAACCCTTTGAGGGTCATTTTTTTCGCCATATGCGACCGCCCAAGGTGGATTTTTTTATTGCAGATTCCAGTTCTTCTTAGGGACTTATTTAGAAAAAGATTCACCTTAATTTTTCTAGGGTGACCATAAAGTGAGAAAAAACATATTTTGTGGTGGTATGTATGTACTTTTCATTCATGAATAACAACAATAAAAAAGGAAATAAGCTTCTAAGAATAAAAAATTTGATGCATTGATAAACACATAGTTTAAGGCTTTGAAATTGCGCACACGAGAATATTTCGCAACTCTCGCCCATTCCTGCTCTTACACTAATATTTACGTCCGTAGCATAATCGAACTGCGTAGGTGCATGCACTCAAGAAAACTGGTCGTGTGCCCATCAAAAAAGCAAAAGGTGTGACAGATTTCCGCTAATCCATCTTGTCGCCAACCAGAGGCAATTAGTTTTCGTGAGTATCCAAAAAAAAAAAAAAAAAAGCAACGGAAACGCATGCATGGCGGCATCCTTCGTATGCGCACCCTTGTGAGCACTTAATGAGCGAGAAACAAGCGGTAGCCCTTTGAGTGATTCGTAACGAGATAGCCATCAGTTTTGCAAGCGAAAGAAGCGAAAACAGCCCCCGGAACAAACCGCCGCCCGCCGGCGCGTGCGCCAATGCGCGAGCGGTAGTGTATAGACGCGCGGGAGCAAACTAGCTCTAAAACAAACCATGCAACAAAAACCGAGTGGGGGGCGCATGAAAGAAATTCTCTGTATTTCCACATAGTGGCAGCACATGACAGAAAAGAAAGACTTAGGAAATTGGCATGCTTTTTAAACATACAGACGGCGCCGTAAATATATGGCATCGACCATTTTTGGACTTGTTCGCGATGCCGTATATTTAAGTCATTGACCCTCAAATGGTTAAGAACACATTTAGAAGTTGTTTCATTTCTGTCTTTTAATTAAAACGATCACATACAAGGCAACGCAATACAAAACGGCACATCAATGACTCCTGCCAAAAATATACAGATTTCAGCGAAATGTTAGTTGAACCCCGATATAACGAACTTGTACTTGCAGCGGAAAACTGTCTTAAATTGTGAATTTTGTTAATTTGTGGTTTTAAAGTTTGAGCATTAAAAACAACTTCACAAATTCCCAGATCATTCCGAGCGGATAATATCTTGTTAGTAAGCACTTAGAAAAAAATAGTGAGAAGGTCGGGCTATAATAGCGTGGTTATGAGCGCCAGCACATGCGATGCAGATTGCACCGAGAGCAATGCATTAACGTGGTTCACGGCGTTCAAGATTTGCATGTTGCGATGCGCAGCGCCGTAAATCTTGGATGCCATCGCTGACTGCGTTTAGTGCCTGCAGCAGGTGCCCACATATTAAGAACAGAAAAGTAAAAATGCGGATAGTGGTCCATAGCCAAAAAAAAAAAAAAAAGTCAGTTGGAGCATTGATGGTGATAGCAAAGTGACTTACGAAGTAAGATTAATAATTTTATCAGTGTCACACGTGCTCAGGCAAACATTAACAGATCTCACTCGATGACCACGAACTCGCAGTCACAACGCGAGTGAGCGCTTTGTGTCTTGTCTCGGAAACTTGAGGTTACATGACTGCCAAGACTATATGTGCGGGAGCAACACAGTGTTCTTGGAAGCACCATCCATTTTGGCTTGCTGCGGAGAGATTACCGCCAAGATCTATTCGGCGCATGGCTTGCGCCTGGACACGCGCAAGGAAAAGGCAGATAGCTACGTGTGTCCTGCCCCCCCACCCCCCCTGCCCCCAGTGCATGCTTGATCATGTTAACGTGCGTTTACTCCCTCCTCATCACTTTTGCGCAGAAGGAATCGTGAGCCCTCATGTTTTTCGCAGTTGTTTACTTACCAATGCGACAAATGGTGCAGCAGTGTTTCCTGCCTACCGCGTCCTGGTGCACTCACTTTGACATCGGTTTTGCCGCTCAAACTTTTCATGGATAAGGACGCTTTAAATAACTTTTGTCTCAGCAGCCACAGTTTTTTGTTAGATTTTGCTAGCCCAACAGGCTCCAAGTGCATGATTAAATTGGCCAAAAGCTTCGTTAAATGGAAACTGTCGCGAAGTTAAATGACATGTCTTTTGCCACAAGTTAAAAACACACACAAAAGGAAGACACACAAAGACATCACAGGCAGCACTTCCAGCTAGTTTGACTTGGGCTGTGACCCATGAATATATATAATACACATACACACTGAATATATATAATACACATACACACATGGGCAGGCCGTTCACAAATCTGCGTTATCCAGCAGTCAAACAATCTTGTTTACGATTTGTAGAGCGCGATAGATGTATCGCTAATGCAACTTGAACCTTTCTTTTTTATATAGTAAGCTTCCATTAGCTCACATGCTGTTTGATTTCTACTTCTGCCAAGAATCTTAATGTCAGAAAAACGTGGTTCGCACATGCAGGCCTTGCAGTGCGCTGGCAAATGGGCCACGCCATCTTTCATTAGATTTAGTTCGTGTTCCCTGGCTCGTTCATTTATGCAGCGTCCAGTCTGTCCTATGTAGGACTTGCCGCACTCAAGGGGAATTTCGTACACCACCGCCGTGGCGCATTTTACGTAGGACATGCCATGTTTCTTGCCACAGCCTTGCGAACTGGTCTCCTTGCGAGTGGTTCTCGAACAGAGTCGACCCAGTTTGACAGAGGCAGAAAAGGCAATGGGTACGCCATACTGGCCTGCCACCTTCTTGAGGTTATGGGAGACCTTATGAACATATGGAATCACTGCAGGTCTTACGGTTCTGGCACTTTCTTCCTCCCTTGTGGCCCTGGTACTGTCACATCTTCACATATCTTCACATCGAGAGTATGAAGCGAAGCCAGCCACGCTTTCACATCTACTCTGTCCCCATGCCTGATAGTGTTGTTGCGACTCGGGGGTCCAAAGATTTGGTATGTCCTTTCCTTTTGGAGGAGTGAGGGAATGTAGGGCTGGGCCCAATATCCAAGATGTTTTACACACAAGTTTATATTATATATTTACAAGAGTTTCAAAGAACCAGAGAAAAATAAGTTCATGAAGGAGTTGTAGCAGCCGATGACTCCCAGTGTCCGCTTCGTTTTTTATCCCCTGTGTTCTCATTGTTCAGTCGCCTTCCCCCAATCCGGCGTCAGGAGACGGATGACATTAGTTCTTACCAATCCGGACGTTTGTTGCACTTTCTCTCCAAAGAGAGCTTTGTCCAAAACTCATGCACATCGCTATAGTTGGGTACAACTTCAGCAAAAAGTGGAGGCCCCACCCAGATGTCCGAAGCGTGACAGCCAATAGCCTCCGCAACTAAATTAGTCCCGCTCAAAAAACCGTGCTTCTGAAATGCGTGAGTCTCGGTATAAATACTTTTGTAATTTGATGACTGGTTTGGTAGAGCTCTCGTGATTGGAATGCTACAGCACATGCCGGAGCGCGAGAGGAAAATAACCCCGTGCCTTCTACAGCGCTGCGCATTGTCTGCGCTTTAGCTTTACTGAAAGGAAAGAAAGTAGTAAGAGCTGCTCTGCATGGCTTTTGCGCTGGTTTACATGTACACGACACATTTACTACTAATTTTCCGAGCTTACAATGAATGAGGTGCTATTTAACAAGTACATCAAAAATGCATTTATCGAGACCATTACAAACCTGTGGCGAGAAGATGATCGAGGCAGGAAAGGTGCAAAAAATGCCTCATTCATCGTTTTAAATAAATACTCTTGGTTTTAAATAGCGTAAAATTTATATTTTCTTTTGGTTTTCTGTTTTCACAAACATATTCAAGGATGTGGCAGTCTTTTTTTCTATCCTTATCACGTTTCTAAAAAAAAATAATTTTGTACCCGACACAGTCACGAACACGCCCGCTGCTAACAGTAGGCACCAGCCTTTGGCAAACTTTCCTTGTCGTAAGTTCACCTTGGAGCAAAGCGAAACATGGAACAAGCAAGCAGAATGTTTGTTTGTAGTGCTGTGTCGCCGCAGGATCCTGTTTTCAGACGGAAGCGTAGTGCAGCGTCAGCGATGCTCACTGCGATCTTTTGTTGCCAGATCATGGCTCAGAATAAGTGCATGTGGCACGAATGGTGCATCATAAGCTCGCAATAATATTTCCGGCATGGTAGACTGCTACGATCAGTTTGGAAATTCACTTTGACGAGGCGCAGAAGCACACGACTGACACGACTCGGCTCAGTTCGAAGCACGGGCGACCATCTTCACCATCGGCGGGGTCATCGGCCGTCAGGCTCGTGACGTCATTCTGGAGTGCGCGCCCATTGGTGGAGGCTCCTGTGCATCCGACTTGGAGGAGTAAACGCCCCTTTTTTCTAATTGTACCCGACTATAGGCACGAACACGGGAGGGGGAGATGGCACACTGACCCCGCCTCCGGCGTGGACGCACCAGTTTGGGCAGATTACAGATGAAAAACGATTGCCTTGCTGATTGCCCAATCTCCTCCTGACAGAGGTACTCCACTGGTGGCTATAAATCATCCCAGTTGAGAATAGTTTTGACGAGGCTGTCGGCCCATTCCTCATTATCGTGGTATCCGTGACCCGCAGTTTTCGCGGTGTAAATAGCCGATCACAGCAGTGTCGCCAGCAGTGGGACCCAACTACAAGCGAGGAGCGATTGGTTCATCTCCTCACTTCAACGCATCTCCGAAACGTGATATTGCAGTGCACATAAAGCGACGAAGTCTCGGCCCGCCTGCTTCGTGCACAGGCAGCAGATTACCTCTAAAACAGGGCGGGTGGGCTGCGTACGCGCTTAGCCGTGCTAGAAAAAAATATGCATGTCTATTTACGCACGTCAACCTGCCCCCCCCCCTCTTCCTCTCTCACGTGCTTCGTTGCGTTACCGCGAGCTCGCTCTGCATCCTTATGCCCCTTTGCCTAAGCCCTGCTGCTACGATGGGACTGGTTTTGTAGGGGGTATGCAGGGAAGTCGAGGAATCCTGGTTCAAGCACTTCGAACTCCAGCCACTGCGGTGTGTGAATGGTCCAGTTGACTGACACTAATGTGTGGCTGTATCCACTTACAGAATAAAGTATCATTATATTGGTAGTAAGATTAAATTCAGGGTTTTTTACTTGCCAGAACTGCGGTATGATTATGAGGCACGCATAGTGAGAGACAAAGAATAATTTTGACCACCTGGGGTGGGCTCTTTATCTTTAACATGAACCCAATGCACGGCACATGAGCATTTTTGCATTTCGCCTTGATCGAAATGCAGCCACCATGGTCGGGAATCGAATCCGGGACCTTGTCATATCCACTAAGCCACCATGGTGGGTTATTCTGTTAGTGTTCAAATGTCAAATGCACTTGCTCCTTTAATCCTTGTGTTGCGTTTGTTGGACTGCTTCTCAATAACTTTGTTATTCCATGTATTGATGCACTTGCACTGTTGAAGAGCAGGATCTGCAGACATATAGCATGTGTCAGCGTCCACAAAATTAAGATAATAGGATATTCAGGAAGAAGCAAAAAATTGACCGCTAGAAGAAGCGGATGAAAATTAGTCTAAAAAATTCCCCCCAAATTTTTTTAAAAGTGTAACAGTGTGCCGAACCCTAGGTATAAGCGACCTTGCTATCGACTGAGGATAATTAAGACTTCACTGGAACTGTTTCAATTCAGCAAAGCGGCAACTTGCCGCCAGGTATTGTGCGAGAATGACTGCTTGCACCCGCGCCGGACCTTGATACTTGTCCTCGCGGGTAAAGTTACCCAAGTGCGGGAATCGCCGACGTTCTTCCTGCGTCCCCACTATGCGGCGAGCACGTACCTCGCGGACACACGGCGATCAGTTTTCACCGGTGGTGGGAGAGGGTTGCAACCAGACGCATCGGTGGTCTTGGCTGGAGGTGTGTGGGACGACGACGAAGAAATGCGGAGGAGGAGAGGCGAAAAGTGAAGGGAAAACGACGCTGAAAGGAAAGGACGAAAGCCGACACGGCGTGCGCCTTTGCGGAGGCATTTGAGAGCTCGTGCGTCACCGACGGCGCTCAGTTTTGAAGTGACGCGCATGTACGCGGTGTGTGCGCGTAAATAGTACGAGAAAACTGTTGAAGGACCGTGGTACTACGCTCGAGTTGCTAGGCCGTTCTGTTATCCCTTGGGCGACACCCGACGCTGATAGCCCGCTTCGGCGCCCAGGTACGGTACGTTCATCCGCGCGCCTCGCGAATGCCCTCTGCAGATCGGGATGGGCGGCTGAATGTTCTGTTTGCGAACTACCTTGGGATATATGAGCAGCCGTGACAAGCTCGTTCTCTGGTGTTTAGCTTGCAGGGTGTCTACCAATCGGGAATTCTAAAGGAATTTCAATAGTCTGCAAATACTCGGGGAGAACTCGGGGAATTTGTGCTTCTATCAGGGAAAATTAGTTGTAATTTTATTGAAAGGGAACGAAAGTCGTGTTAATGCTGGCTCCAGAGGAATCGCAATGAATTGTCATTGACGCGTGTCATCGGCACGAGGTATCTCCAGAGTAGTTAACGACCGATTTTCCAGACGCCCGATTTTTCGGACATGCCCGATAATTCGCACGGCTTCGCGGCACCACCACGTACTCCATATAGTCAATGCATATTGCCCTGACTGCAGATCTGAAATGGCATTAATCAAAGCCACCACCATTTTGATTATCTCGCCGCCTCGAACCGGCACTCCACGCAGATCCGCTGGCAGCCGTAGCCACCACCGCGGCAACGTTAGGCCTAGCTGCTTCTACGTTCGCTATTAAGCTTCTTGCAGTGCGGTGCCGTGTTTTTCATTGAAAGAATTCGTCGCTGTCGGCAATGGCACCGACTCCGCCTTTGTAATCCTGGCGATTGGCTTCGAAGCTCGCAAAGCACTGCGCGTTGCGTAATGCCAGTCTCCGAAAGTTAGCTTCGCCTCATTACAGAAATGTTACGCGGTGAAGCTTTAACAAGCGTGGGAAGGGGCAATTGTCACGGGGCACAGTAGGTATTCCATAATTATACACGCGTGCACCCGCCGTCTCCTGTCACAGTACGAGGACTAATATGCCTAATAAGTGTAATGGCAGGCCTTCAGAGCTTTTTTGGATGTGCCGGTGACGATTTGAGCCTTTAAGGGCGAAAAGACATGCATTCATTTTTTCGGACAGCCCAATTTGATTATTTGGACATTTTCGTGGCCCCTAGGGAGTCCAAAAAATTGGACGTTGTCTGTACAACTGACCAAGAGGATGCTTCAAATGGTCCGTGGGGCGAACGCATGGTGGAACGAGGACAAAAATAGAAATGACCGTCACATTGATTAATGATTGGGAAAGGAACTGTGCTGCCCCTTCTTTGAAGGAGCTTCAGCTCAAAAAGCAAAGTGTTGGCTGATGCCGTGATTCAGATGATCCTCATCCAAACCAAAATAAACTCTTGAAAGCAGTGAAATGCAAAATGGAGGCATGCGCGCGGACTGAGAGTATGTGAAGACAGTTAAGGTTGACTTTCCAGCTGCTGAGAAAATCTCACTTGTGACAAAGTTTGGGCCTAATACCAATGATCTTGTTATCACTTGATCGGAATAGCTTATTTTCAAAACTATTTGCTTCTGTATGCATATCTCTTTATTCATATTTGAATATGTTCTACTTGATTTGCAATGGGCTTTATCATTTTTCTTTTTCCAAGATATCTTATTTGCTGTGCATTTTACTATTCCATCCCTTCAGTTTTCTATTCTGAATAAAATAAACACTACTACTTACTATTTAAACTGCATTAAGTTCTTTTTTATTTTTGAGATGAGAATGGTTGCTTGAGAGCGACAGCATCAGGCGATGCGGTGACAGCCTGTCTTGACATAAAATAAATTTCTATGCCACTCAAGGAAAATCTGGAAGACTGGGGGAATTTAAATATGTCAACTTGGTAGACACCCTGGTTTCCATTGGTGACGTATTGGATGCATAAGTTTCATCAACTAGTGTTTTGCTCTGCGATATGTAGTTGCGCTTTTTTAATGTCGCTGCTGTTTTGTTTGGAACCACATTTCACCCTCGCTTTGGCGACCATGTTAATTGACCTTGGTACAGATGACAAATCATAGACGCCAGTAGAAATGGAGCGACCGAACGTGAAGTTGCGCATTGTCAGGATTGGGGGCTCAATCCCGGCATTGCTAGGCACACACGTTCAAATGTCCAGAGCCGACGTCAGAGGGGCCCCGTAGCACTCGGAGCCGTTCCGGGTAGCACGTTGGGGAGTTCGGGAACAATAATTGGCCCGCTGAATGCATTCCGTCACACACTCGATTTAGTCACGCTGTGGCTAGAAGTTGGCAGCGAAGCTCCCGGTATGTTGCCCTCATAGTCGTAAGCGGGTGGCAATCTTGCACTGCAGCTGGCCATTCTTAACAGCGCCTCCATGGCCTGAAAAATCTCAACTGTCTAGCGCTGACAACCGCTGGGCAGGAAGAGAATGGCTGGTGGTCAGGGGGTGATTGATGCCTTGGCTTGCAGCGACCACTTGTGTATTGATGTCACCGCACCAAAACATCCAACAAGGACAGGCAACTGCAAAATGAACCCCACAACCCGGCTCTGCGCCGAGGTGACGTACATTGGCTCTCACTTTAGCTGTGTCATGTAATTTAGCTAAGCTCTCATCATTCTTTTGCTCGGCTGCCAGTGACTCTCTATCCACACGTAAGAGCTGATCAAAGTTCTTTGAGGCCGGTGATAATAACGACCCTGTCTCGCTTGTGAGTGCGTCGGCTTGCTCTTCCTGCAGGCTAGAACTTTGACACTCTAGTGCTACGCTCTCATTGAGCTGGTCAGCTGGCAGGCTCTCCTCAACTGTTCTTTTGTCCCTCGGGCCTAGCTCGGATTCGGGTATTGAAGTTATCCCCTTTTCTGCTTCTGCTGGAGGAGCTTGTGCATTTTCAGCCGAAAGCGCCGCGATCTTACGAGCTTGGCCTCGGGTCAATGCTTGTACTATGCCCTCTCCCAGTTTGAGCCCTTTGTGACGCAGTAACTGATTCGAACGATTCGAAAAGATGTAAGAATACTGCAGTGACAAAAATTTGGAAACTGCAGCCTCAGTCTCTAGCTCCCTGAATGGTCCATTGATTTTGACTTTGGCCATGGGCAGACACACGCTGTGTTCTTCTACAATCTATTTTATCCATGCTACTTCTCTGGTGAAGTCATCTACCGTCACGTAAGATGGATGGACAATGTCCATCGTGGCGGCACTGTCTCTTAGCACTCGGCATGGTTTTCCATTAACTTGCAGGTCGTGAAGATATGGACCTAAAAGTTCCATATTCTCATCTTTTTCCTTCACGTAGCAGAAAACTACGCTAGGCTTCCCACAGTTTACCGCTATATGTCCCAGTTTGTGGCAATTGTTACAGCGAATTGGTCTAAAAGATTCGAATTTTCTTTTCTGTTCTTTTTGTGCGGTTTCTCCGTTAAGTTTCTCCTCGCTCTTTTCTGCGGGCTTTTCCACCATGTCTACAGGCTCCGATCGTCTAGTCTGCGCACCCCTTTTGAACGGAAATGGTTTCCGCGGTCCATTTCGACCGTCCAAGTTTCCGTCCTCGGCGTTGAACTTTCTACGGGTTGCGTACTCTTCGGCTAATTCAGCCGCCCTTTCCACAGTGTTTACATTCCCTCTGTCTTGCCCCCACAGTTTCACAGCTTGGGGGATGGTTTTGCAAAACTGCTCTAGACGCATGCATTCAATGATCATGTCTCTGCTGTCGTACGCTTCCGCGCTTTTAAGCCACTCGACTAGGTTGGCCTTTAAGCTATATGCAAACTCCGGATAGCCCTCGCTATCTTTCTTGCCTGTGCTCCTAAACCTTTGCCGAAAAGCTTCGGCTGAAAGGCGGTATTTTTTCAAGAGACTAGCCTTAACTTTTGCATAATCATATGCATCCTGTGCACTCAATCTGGCGATTACTTCCGCCGCCTCACACGGCAACATAGACAGAAACCGCTGTGGCCATGTACTTGGGCCGAAGTTCATCTTCTCGCAAGTCCTTTCAAAATTGCTTAGGAACAAGCCTATGTCGGTCCCGACCTCAAATGGCTTTAATAGCCTGTCCATGCGGTACGATTCTGCCTCACTTGATCGTCCCAGAGCGCCTTCACTTCCTTGAGACAACTCCAAACGTTTGCTTTCAAGTTCAAGTTGCATTTTTCTTAACTCGCGATCTTTATCGCGTTCCTCCCTTTCTTTTCTCTCTCGTTCTTCTCTCTTTTTCAGAAGTTCAAACCCCATTTCAATTTCTTCCTCACTGGCCTGTTCGGAAATTATATGCAATAATTCCGATTTTAGCATTTCCTTGCGTACATCTAGGCCCAGTTCCTCACCAACAATCAACAACTCATCTCTCAGCAGTGTCCTAAACTCCATGATTGCTGCTTTACTGCCTTGATCCTGGTCTCTAAATCTAGCTAGGAAAACACAACCTAGCTAACACTCAACAATCTAGCTTCCCTACTGTTCTAAACAGAACAACCACAAAATGAAGCTAGAGAGTCAAAGCAAGAACCAAGCACTCACTGCAGATCAGCACCACGTCGCAAAGTCCATCTTACCGCTGTCAGCCAGTTGTCAGGATTGGGGGCTCAATCCCGTTGCTCGTGATCCGTCGTCAAGATTGGAGTCCGGCATGAATTTGAAGGTAGCTGGCCCATGCCGTCGTCCAACTTATCCACGCTGAGGACGTTGATGAAGGGAAGGACTGCTTCTCATCGAGAACGAGGAATATAGGTTTATTTACAATATTTATATCAGTCTAACATGACTGTTTGAGAAAGTACAACAGTCTAACATGACTGCTTGAGAGAGAGTGTCAGTCCAACATGACTGCTTAAGAGAAGTGTGTCGAGCATCCGCACAACAGCAGTTTTTAAACACTCGGTCCTCCGGCCATACAAGGCGGCGAACGTTCGTTTCGTCGGCGCAAACTAGCCGCCTCCCGCAGGACGGCTTACGCACACAAAGGCACACACGTTCAAATGTCCGGAGCCGACGTCAGAGGGGCCCCGTAGCACTCGGAGCCGTTCCGGGTAGCGCGTTGGGGCGTTTGGGAAAAATAGTTGGCCCGCCGAACGCATTTCGTCACACAGTCGATTTAGTCACGCTGTGGCTAGAAGTTGGTGGCGAAGCTCCCGGTATGTTGCCCTCACAGTCGTAAGCGGGGGGCAATCTTGCACTGCAGCTGGCCATTCTTAACAGCATGCTATGGTTTCAGTGGTTTCACTTAGCTGCTAGCTAACTGTTCATTCATGTTGACGTATTGCAAAGCCAGAAGCCTGCACTGACCCTGTGCAGGCTTCATCTGGTTCCACATTGGTTGCGTATCCATACGTTCCAGGTATCGATACGAAAGTGCCAAATGACTCATTCACCGAAAAAGCCGGCGTATGTACCAGCGAAACGGCACCTAAATCCCCATTAGCTTTGATGCCTCATATGGGTGGATCCACACGACGGACGAAATCCATCATTCTCGCGACGGACGGTGCATCACGTGACTATGCAGCACGGATTTGTGCCGTCCTCGCGTTGTCCGCGACCCCCATGGACGGAAAATGCCTAGCTATTTTTCGCATCCGGATTTTGGGGGTTGAATGCTGCGGATTTAGCCTAGCATGCTCTACAGTCTGGCAACAAGCGAAGCTTTGGGATCTTCCTGAAACAGCTTCATCGCTGCTGACGCCATTCGTGTCAGTGCGCGCGCGTGCGACTCGCACCAGAGCGACTGAAATGAACCTGAGCGACGAGGCAGCTTTGTTCTTCTTACATCTCGTGGAGCAGTTCCCCGCGTTGTGGGACATGACTCTCACTGATTACACGGACACGAGAGCGTAACAAGACCTCTTTTGATGAAACAAGTACTTGTCATCGTCCAATTCGGACAAAACAACAGCCATTGCGACCAACCGTCGTTTCCTTTCTATCTTTATTTTCATTCAGAGTGAAAACACGTATGACAGTCTTTGTTACACCGATGGAGCCATCTAGAGCGAGTAGAAACAAGCAATCATTTTAACTTACGGCCATTGAGGTCCGCCCGGGCCGCCGCAACATCTTCGAGGCCATATTCAGCCAATACAGCCACTCTAAGCCTACACGCCGAGAATCTGAGTATCGCTTTCGGAAACGGTGCCCACTCATCCCGAATACATTGCTCTCGAAGCTTCTGGACACAAATTTAAACCAAATACAAGCCTCATTTTGGAAGTTTCGGGCCACACAGTGGACGACGACGACTTGACAGGTTCGAGGTGGATGGCCGTCGCTTCGGGCGGTGCCGCCATCTTTATTGTTCCAGCGCGGTCGTCTGCTCAGTCCGTCCGTTGTCTGGATGCGCTTCAATCTCACATGCGGATTCAATCTCACATGCGCGAGTGAGGAACATGGGCTGGAAGCGTGCCCTCACCTGTCGCGCATAAGGCACGGTGGTCAGGTGAGGGAGGGGAGGTGTTCTTCTCAGGTGGCTTCCATATTTAGCAGTCAACGCTATGGAGGCTAGAGAGACTTCTTGCAGTGACTTTGCTTGCACTTGGATATAGTTTTTTGTTTTTTGATTGCACTTGTGTGCAACTGTTGCTCATATAGGCTCAATATTGAATGAAAGGAGTTTTCATCCTTAGAAACAAACACAGTGTGGTATACGACTGCTAATGCCTTGTTTTAGATCACTTTTATTCATGTTGTTCTTTTCGTTTTCTTTATTTGCAACCCGTTTCATGGAGCCTCACGTGCATGCTCGCACGAGCAAACGCTGTTGGCGCGCAGTGAAGCATGATAACTTTTCTTGACCGAACTTCTTGTGTAGCTTCGACAGCGTTGACTGCTATATATGGAACAGAGTATGCGGTGCCTTGATGTCCTCCTCACCCGCTATTCCGTACAGAGTGGGTACATCCGTGGTGTCTACTACGGCATCGGGCACGCGAATGGTGGACACGTTAGTAGGCGCCTTTGGCGGATGCCGTAGAGAAGTGTTGCCGTCGCTTGTGTGTTTTGAAAGCTATGTGCGATGTGGCCAAAGTGCATGCCCGCTCGGGACTCATCTTCATAGTGCAATGTTTACAGAGTGTGCATAGTGTTGGTAGCTTCGTATGTGCTGTGCTTTCAACGTTTCGTTCACATTGAAGCGAGAGATGCATGAAGATCAATTCGTCTGCTGCTGCCGCGGTTCCTCACTCCAGCATTTCGATAGCGAGTTTTCGCGCTCATTGAGCGAGATGTATTCATGTTTACCTGTGCGCGTGTGACACCGTGCTTGTTAATTTAGTTAAAACACGGTGTAGGTCTTGGGAGGAGTAGAAGTTGCGCATGCTCCGGCTGTTTTCAAGCGGTAATGTATCTTCGAGGTGTTATCTATGCTCATGTCTTGGGAGGAGTTGAAGATACGCATGCGTCGGAGGTTATGTGTGGCAATGTAAATTTCAATAAAGTACAGTTGAAAGTCCAGCATCCGTCCGTGTCTAACGCCTTTTCCTTGTGTGGGTGTCCTTTGTGTTTCTCTGGTACCCCCTTTTTTCAAATTCATTGTCAATGGTTTCTCCACATTTTAATGTGTTTGCATTACAGCACTCATTTATTTAAAAACACGTCTGTTGGCTTGTGTACGGCAAAAGAGAGGAGAGAAATGGACAGGAGGCAGCTTACGTCACAAGAAATGAAGTGCGCCGTAGGGAGAGGAGCATAGATGCAGTGCGGCTAGAGGGGTGAGGAGGGAGTGCGCGTCATAAGTCATTCGCTGCCGCTGCTGCTGATTTATTGGCATCCTCTTTAAAACGGGGCGGTGGCAAATAGGGACCTAGCCTGCTTGAGTTAGTCAGGTATGCAATCTATGCTTTTCGTTCTTCTAGCATTTTCGTATACATCTTAAGCTTTTTTTCTCTTCCTCAAAACTTCTCTATCTACCTTGTACCACTACCTATGCCTGTAACGGATCCAATCGTATCAATCTCTTTCCTGCTCCAGACCCAAGGCAGTGCCTTGCCACCTGGTGCTGAGCCAATGAAACCAAGGTGGCACAGTACTTTGGAATGTGGCCCGTACAAAAATGTTTTACAATATCCACACGATGCGTAGCAGACCCAGATGCCATATGCTCGATGGCTGGCTATATGTATTGAACAAGTTAGTTCACTTGATTTCCTAAAGTAAGCCGAATAAGCAACGGCAAAGTCTCTGAAGAAGTCATTATGTTGGTTGTCACTGTCAGCTGTTCCACATTTGCTGTTTCTTGTATGCTGTATCTAAATACAATTCCTTGCTGATAAAATGCGTATATATCCCACAGAATGTGTGTGCTGAGGACACATTAAAAAAGATTCATCCTATTCGATCTCTCCCCCCCTCCCCTGCCTTTGTTGCATCTGTGAGATTTTACAAATTTTGTAGTTGCCAAGTTGGCAGGTATGCATTACCAATCTATTACAACTTGCCCAACTTTCTGTTACCACCTTATTACTCATGTTCATGTAGTGACTGCGTGTTATCACCCTCAATTTTCTGAAGAGGGCACTTATGATTATTTTGCAACCACCCTTTCACATGAAGTCTGGCGAGAAGGACTGACATACTCTTTTCCCAAATCTTCTGATGCATGCAGCTTCTCCAGTTCTCAAATCATGTAAAATATTTTTAGGAAATTTCTCCCCGAGCAGTAAATCAACCAGTGCCGAGCGCCTCTCAACAGCCCACTTTTTTACATTGATTTTGGCTTGTCAAAACCCTTGTGATGGCATTCAGTTCGAAAATCTCTCAAGTTTCCTGAGAGGCAATGATGCACATTCCAGTCTGCTGACACAGTTCTTCTCTTGCACAGCTTCAGAGCTTTTGGAGCATAGTAATGACTGAAAATTAGTTTTTGTTCTCCTTTCAGACAGGACAGAATACATGTATAGTTGCGTGCAAGATGACCTGCAACGCCCTTGTTCGTGGTCGAAGGGGCTCCAGGGCTGCGCGGTGGCTCTGACATGCGAAATAGCTGCTTAATAAATACCACTAATTGAAGCTGTGTTTAGGTTTGGAACTTACCCTGTGTCTGTGCAGCCGTACAGTCTTGGAGTCCCTTCGACCACGGGCACCGGTGTTGCAGGTCATATTGCACGTGACTGTACTTGTGTCCTATGCAGATTACCCATTCGACAAGATACAGAGGTGAAATGGGTACCAGTCAACAGATGTTCTTGCTATCGTTAGATAGCTGATATCAATGCTTGCCTAATTGCCAAGGCCATTCTCTGTTACAACCTATTCTTCATTTCTTATTATGCCTGTCATGCAGAGTGGCTGACTCGGTGATAACGATGGGCATCCCAGCCAATGATGAAGGCCAGTTACAATTGACAGTTACAAAATAGGCTGCCATGTGTATGAATTCGTCATTCGGAAGTACGCATGTCAACAGCTCTTGGCATGTTTAAAAGGGACCCGGAAACACTTCTTGAACATAAGAAAACATTGTTAGTCTGTAAAAAAAGGCTCCCGTGAGCCAAATGTTATTGTACTGCATGCAGCTGGGAATTGACAATCTCGTGTCAAAAATGCTGAAAAACGCTTGCTCTTGCCTTCGTAATGTCGTCTTTTCAAGCAGTGAAGCCCACCAAC
Source organism: Dermacentor andersoni (assembly GCF_023375885.2). Taxonomy (NCBI): domain Eukaryota; kingdom Metazoa; phylum Arthropoda; class Arachnida; order Ixodida; family Ixodidae; genus Dermacentor; species Dermacentor andersoni. Next base: position 72,701,470 of record NC_092817.1, read on the forward strand.
AGCTGTTGGCTGATTTTGTGATTGTGAAAACATTGTCAATAATATTATTATTGTGCATAATTGCGCATAATATTATAGTTGCGTATAGCTGCGTGGCCTCCAAGATAGCAGCCTGATAGCAGTGTGCTGCCTAGGGTGGATGCTGTGGCTGTCTTGGGGTGCCACAAGCCCTCAGGCCTGTGAGAGTTTCAACTTTTGGGCGGAGCCTTGCCCTCTTGCCCCTCCACTGTGTAGCTTCCAGCGCACTAGTGGAAATGATAGAGAAAGCCACTCATCAGTGTGATAACTACCTCTAATGCTGGTTATACTTGAAGGATGTGAAACATTTCTTGCGTTGATAGATTCATGAGGTAATGTCCTTTAATAGTGAGGCCATTCTGTGATTAGTTCGACAAGTGCTTGAGGGCCCCTTTAGAGCTCCCTAGGTATTACCATACGAAACAAAAATCACCAAGTTGGTTTAACTCTATCTCTAGGCCTATGCGTAAGTTTCTAGAGTTCGTATAACTGGCACTCCTGGCAGTGCACAGGAAGGCGCAGAAGAGCAGCGCTGATTAGCACCGGTGGCTGCAGGTGCTTGTAATTTTGAGGTGGCTGCCTTGCACTTCATGGCTTCTGCGTTGCGATGCATTTTCTAGGAAGCAATGATGCTGGACGTGAGCTAGGTCAAACATACATTGTCGTTGTGCATTACGCTGCTTTTAAACGTAGTTTATTTTTTGAGCGGAACAAATGGTACAAGAGTTTTATGACAAACTTCTTTGGACTCTGCCTCAGAGGAAAATTTGGTGCAATGTGATGCATTTCGAGCTTAATCACCTATTCATAGCTGGATAAGATGCGCTGTCTTGCTTGCACTTATGAAGAGGAGAGTACAGGCAAATCACTGGGCATAGCATGTGCACGTGTAGTCAGCTCATGCCCATGCTTTATGCTGGCAGCATCCTTGAAATGAAGACAAAAGTAATTTTAACCCAACCATTTTGATGCTGTGATTGCTTTGCAGGTGCAGCCATTCGGGTGCTACACAGAACTGCATTGATTTCACATTTTTGACAAGTACGTTAGAAGTCTTCAGAGGTGCGAGCGACGCACAGTTTGGCTGCAAAATGATAAAGCCAAACGAATTCTGTCGCATTCAGCTCAATTGGCTCAGCACCGTTCTGCCATCCACTGTTGGTGTTAGCGTTGCCTGCATGTTCACTAGCATTACTGCCGAGCAGCTGTGTGCAAACACTGGTCGGAATGGAGAGGACAGTAAACATCAAGCTAAAGCAATCTAATAGTTTCATTGTGCTGGCAAACTTCAACAATTTTTTATCAGTCTTATCTCATGCATTACTGAAATCACACCTGCAGTGCTGTTGCATTGGTCAGTGACCATGAACTTTGGCGCTATCAGACATCCCAGCAGGCCTCGCCCATGGGCTGGGCTGGGTTAAGACAGCTTTGATGCGGGTCCCAGATTATGACTAGCTATTCTTGCTTTCAAGTGTTGTGTGAACAAGTTGAGTGCAGTGCTATGTGTACTGGAACTTTGTTTTCCTTTATTGTTATCGCTCGCTGGTAATAATTAATACGGCTTTTGCTGTATAGCTTCATTCTCTTCACATAGAATGTGTAGGCAAAGCTGCTAGTATGTAATGAATATGCTTTAGTCCGGTGCAGCTTGACAGCTGATATGTAACGTGTGGCTTGTGTGATATGTAAATGACTGGAATGATGTAAGTGTAGAATGAAAGAACTTATGGAAAAAAACAGAGGTTGACAGCACAGCAACACAAGTACAGAGGAGATAAGTTGCATTGTGCTTTTAAGACTGGAACCTTGATGTTATAAAAATATGAGGAATGAATAAACCATGCAGTGTGCTTTTGAACCAATTCAAAATCTTTAGTGTGAGAGACCTACTTTTGGGGGGATTCCGGATGGGAATTCGTTTTCTAGTTTTTATCTGACTAATAATTTGTAAGCAAAAAGATTTACATTGTGGTGTGTGACTCTGATTACTTTTAAAGGGGCCCTGAAACAATTTTGACGATTTTGTACAAACGTACTGGGCCGCTAGGGTAAGTCCTTTTGATCATTAAAGGTGCCCTGATCACTTTTCTGACTAATCGTAGATTGGCCTTACCATTAATGGATGGTGTTTCGTGAACCTCATGCCGTGAAAATTTTTAGAATCCTTCAACTATAGCTGGAGTTATCACACCGATACCCAGCTTTCTCTCTCTTTTTGTCTCTACTTGCACGCTGGGAGCTATATAGTGGAGAAGCCAATAGGACAAAGCCCCTGCTAAACGTTGAGTGTCGCGGTGGTGAAAGAGCTTGTTGCGGCACCCTGTGGTGGTCGTGGTAGACTGTGCTATGCAGCATGCCACTGCCATCTCGGAGGTCACATGCAGCACCTGCTCAGTGCAAGCCTGTGCTCAGTGCAAAGATGGAATGATTTTTCGGTCCTTTTGAGATTTCAGGCGTAAATATTCTTCATTTGTTTAACTCAAAATTATCAATTATGCATTACTCATTAAAAAAAAATAATTCATTCCCGAGCATTTTGTCGGTCGGTATAGATTGTCGTACCAGAACACGTTCCAAGTCTGGCTCACATGATTTGTCTGAAGTTTCTTTGTAACTGGAGTCATTTTGCTATGTCTCTGCACTGCAGACAACACACAGTTCCTCTGCAAGTCAGCAGCCCCGATCAACGTACCAGACTCCTCCAAGGTTCCAAAAGGCTACGCATTCTGCCAGCAGCAGCCGGAGTCCAAGTAAGGGTCGCGAGGGCTGGGGCAAAGAGAGTGAGCCCAGGGCTGTAACTTCTGTTGTGGCACGGCAGCCGTCAACTGATGCCAGTTTCAAGCAGTCTGAAAACAAGCACAGCAGCTGGCAGGAGCTGGACAACAGCTGGTCCAAAAGCACATACAAGCCTTCGGCTAGGAGTGCAGCTGAGTTCTGGGAGTTTGGTGCAGGAGACACTGGCAAGCAGCCCTTGGCGCCATCGCAGACCACAACAGCTGCCAGTGAGGCTAGCAGAGCAGGTGTGCAAAAATTTCATTTTGAAGAGAACCAAACCAGTGCTGGCTATGTACTTACTTTGGCTTACTGTGCAGCCTGTTCTGCAACCGTGGTATACCACTTCACTGTGTGTAGATGGGTTTTAGAGAGACACTAAAAAGAAACACTAGGTAAATCAATTTAAAAAGTACTTTCTGAAAAATATATTTTCTGTAAACTTGTGGTAGGAGGTTGATTATTAGAAGAGAAAATGAAGGTCAGAGTTTAATTTTCTTAATTGCATGTCGAAAGTCCAGCACCGGTACGTCAGTGTGACATCACAAATTTCCAAATACCTTTATGTATTTGGACTGTTTTCGCTCAGTAAAAGTTCTCGGGACTTGCTAAGTTCAATCTTTGCCTCGTATAGAATACAATGTAGTCCATTTTTACAGATAAAAAATTAACTGGGTTCGAGCAGATGCCATCCAAATCTATTACTTCACGTAAAGCTGGTGCGAGAAAATCAAGTTGGCATCACCGCGAGTCTTTCTTTATTGCATCTTTTCTCACTTGCCAAGCTTCTTGGTATATATTGCAGAAGGGTGATTTACTAGTACAGTTCAGACCATTTATAACCTAACCGCTTATAGTGCAGAACCGCATGTAATGCGGTCTTTTCTTACTTCTGTTTATCCTCCTGTAGAACTTGATGTAATGTATGCTGCTTGAAGTGCAGCCGCACAAGTTTAAATACCGGTTATAATGCAATTGGCCAGAAAATCCAGCAAACAAGCAAGCCAGCGAGCGGGCTTCTCAGCGCGGTGCACTGGCAAAGAGGAGAGTGACGTGGGCGATGTAGAGGGGGGATGCGAAATTAGTGAACATAAAAGGAACAGAAGAAAAAAGAAAAGAAATGTGGCAGTAGGCAGTGGGCTGGCTCAATGGGCATTGTGGATTTTCCTAGGCAGGAGAATTATTTACATAGGTTTATTTACATAGAAGAATTAGAGGCAAGTTTATTTATAGTAAAAGCATACTTGTACTGGGAGAAGTACAGGGCCAACTTAATGTTAACTCGTAGCATGCAGCTATATTTTTCTGGAGATAACACTACTACGTGGTGTCAGAGCAAAATAAATCATTCTGGGAGCACACTACATTCTTTCTGAGCACACGTCTACATGATGTCAGAGCAAGAGCACACCTGTCTGCATACAAGATGGCTTCTAAAGAACCCTCCGTCTTCCCTAGATTACTTGTTAGGGAAACGGTTTGTGCCGTCATCAGCCAGTTCGGTACTCCATATTGGCCCACAACGCCGCCTTTGAGGAGGAGAAAGTCCACATGGAGTATACACACTGCCTGAGCTAATACTTGATGGGAGAAGCAGTACATCAGACACATTGACCTCTCCCTACTCGTCGATGAAACAATCATCCAAGCTCGCCACAAGGTTAAACCACTCCTGGTGTTGGCATCTTTCGCTCGAGTCCTGGGAAACCTCCCATCGCCTTTTTCTCGTGACGAACTCCACCAGTTTGCCTTCACTGAATGACACACAAGCCTTGAAAGATAAGCTTCACAATGATGACGCACCTTTCCATAGGTATGCTGAAGTTATTGACAGCCTCAGGACCCCCCATGACTTCAGCATTAGATCTTCGACTAATATGCCAAATGTAACAGCATACAGCAATGCATTGAAAAACTTACGTAAGCTATATTCTTGGACAATTACTTTTGAAGGTACCTTAATTTTTCACTACGTTTCGCTTGGCTAACACTGGACGCATCAACACGTGGCAGCATTTCTGCGCTGTGAGAAGATAGCATGCTTGGCACTGTGTCAAGAATGCCGACATTTGCAGAATCTGATGCGTCTTGCACTAGTCATGTTAAATTGAAGGTATACCCTAAAGAGAACGATCTGAGAATGCGGCACACTTTTTTTTTTTTGGTAACTAGGGGAATAAAGTCGCTTATTTTCGGCAAATCCAGTATTTCGGATTCCTGATTATTCAGACATTTGATAGTCCACGGGGGACCCAATTTATCTGTCGGTGACTATTTTTGAATGCCAAAAACATTTGTGCTCTGAAGCTTTCACCGATTTGGCACCTAGGGTGTGCAAATATCAAAATATTCAAATAAAAATCAAGTGTCAATAATTCAGTGTCAAATAATGATATGTGGATGTATTTATTAGCAAGTTTACTTGCTTCAGCATGTTGGAAACTCACGCTTATGTTGCCAACAGTAAAGCAATTTTATCATTATTGAACCATTACAGTAAAAGCGTGTTCATTTGACCCTCAAATTCATGGGCTCGCCAACTTGCACCTTATTATACAGCATCAAATTCCTGCTAATTCGGGCTCTGTGCCACTTATCACTCCGCACATTTTTCATTAACCGTGACAAGCAGTGAGCACAGGCAAATGAGCGAGGCAAAAGCTGCACTAGCATCCAACTAAAAGAAAATGGTGGGGTACTCAGGGTGCCCACCAATGGGGAAAACCGGCAATTCTCAGGGATTTTGAATAGTCTGAAAATACTTGGGGAAAACTCTGGGAATTTGTGCTTCAATCAGGGAAAATTAGCTGTCATTTTATTGAGGGGGAACGAAAGTCTCTACTGCTGGCACGAGTAAAAGAGGAATCATAACGAATTGTCCTTGACGCCGTGTCGTCGGATAGAGGAGTTGCCAGTGTGCAGTCAACAACTGATATTGCGGATGCACGATTTTTGGGAAATGGCTGATAGTGCGGATGGTTTCGTGGCACCACCTCGTGCCCCATAGAGTCAATGTATAAGAATGTCGAAATTTCAGATGCAAGAACACTTCGCTGTCCGATTTTCCGGACATTTTGCCGTGACCGCAAGTCTGAAACGGCAATAATCAAAGGCAACACCGCCGTTTGCTTATCTCGCTGCTTCGAACCGGCACTGTCACACGCAGATCCGTTGGCAGCCGTAGCCACCACCGCGGCAACGTGAGGCTTAGCTGGTTTGACGTTCGCTCTTGATGTTATTGCTGTTCGGTGCCGTGCTTTTTATAGCAATGACACCGACTTCGCCTCTGTAATCCTCGCGATTGGCTTTGAAGCTTAGAAAGCATGGTGTGTTGCATAATGCCGGTTCCCGAGAAGCAGCTTCGCCTCAGCACGTCGGTGTTACGCGGTGAAGTATACGTGAAGTATTGCGGTGAAGCTTAACAAGCGAGGGAAGGGGCAATTGTCACGGGACACAGTACGCATTCCATAATCGTACACGCATGCACCCGCCATCTCCTATCACAGTACGAGCACCAATATTCCTAATAAGCGTATTGGCAGGCATTCAGAGCTTTTTTGGACGTGCCTGTGATGATTTGAGCTCCTAAGGGCAGTAAAAGACATGCACTCATTTTTTTGGACTGCCCGATTTCATTTTTCGGACGTTTCGTGGCCCCTGTGGAGTCGGAAAAATTGGACGTTGACAGTACAACTGACCAAGAGGATGCTTCAAATGGTTCGTGGGGCGAACACGTGGTGGAACAAGGACAAGAACAGTAATGACCGTTGCATTGAAATCGGGAAATGATAGGGGAAGGAACTGTGAAGGAGCTTGAGCTCAAAAAGGAAAGGGCTGGCCGATGCCATGATGCAGGTGATCCTCATCCAAACCAAAATAAACTCTTGAAAGCAGTGAAATGCAAAACAGAGGCATTGTGCACGGGCTGAGAGTATTGAAGACAGTTGAGGTTGACGTTCCAGCTGCTGAGGAAATTTTACTTGTAATAAAGTTCGGGCCTAATACCAATGATCTTACTATCACTTGATCGAAATATCTCATTTTCGAAAATATTTGCTTCTGAATGCACTCTTTTTATTCGTATTTGAATATGTTAGACTCAGTTTGCAATGACCCTTATCATTTTTCTTTTTTGAAGATATTTTATTTGCTGTACATTTTGCTATTCTTTCCCTTCGGTTTTTTTTTATTTTTAATGAAGTAAACACTACTCCTTACTATTTAAACTCGATTAAATTTATTTTTTATTTTTTAAGATGCTTACTTGAGAGTGACGGCATTGGGCAACATGGTGTCAGCTTGTCTTGACATAAAATAGTTTTTTGTCACTCAGGGAAAACCTGGAAGACTCGGGGAACTTGAAAATGTCAACTTGGTAGACACCCTGACTTTAACCAAACAGCGAGCAATGTCTGTATAAGTGCCAATGTAAACATGTGGTCATGTATTGCATAAATACTCTGCATGTATTATCGCCCCCTTAATGAGCTGTAGCCACTATTGTCAAAGCTGAGCTGTAAAAACAGTTGTTGTCATCCTATTGTCATACGTTCAGTGCAGGCCTAACAGTGGACAATGCTTGAACTCGGCTGCTATGATACGGCTAACTTCTGCTGAGCGGAATCGACATCAGCTTGAATTTGATGTGGGCAGCTGGCGAGTGCTCATGTTCGTGCATTTGAACTTCCAAAGCATGTATTGATTCATATGGAGTGGGACTAAACAGGAATCCCTTGTTAAACCTTGTTAAACCGTAGTTGGCCGGAGCTCGGAAAAAGTACGTACTAAATGGTGGTACTGCTTAACCGAAATAGCATGAGATCGGCCACTTACCTGCCAGAACGGAACTCGGAGAGAGTGTGATGAAAGGGCAAAAAGCATGCAGTACTTATTCACTCTGCGCAACAAAAGTGTTATATTCATTTGATGCCGTGGCGGCCTAGCAGCGACGACAGCGGCCTCGAACTTACTGAAGCTGTGAGCCAGCTTTTCAGCCAGCCCCCTCTCCTTGGCAAACACTCGCATGGCAGATTCCTCGTTGGCATTGCATGGTCTCCATGCAGGTGGGTGGTAGTGCTGCAGAAGTCGCGGGGCGCCTTTTTAATTGCAGGGTGCTGTTCTCGTCGCGACGATTGCATTCATGAAGCTGACGTAATGCGCAGTTTCCGCCACTGTCTGGCCTGAATCGCCCGTGCTGTTGTTTTCCGTGTCGTCCTCATCACTGTTGCTAGTTCGGCAACAACAGAGCCAACGATGGCAAAAAGTTGAACCTCGTAGCCGACATTTTTTCTCGGTCACAGCAGTGCTGCCAAGCAACTTCTTCACACACCATAGTCAACAGTAGATCCTTGTCGCATACCAGCGCCGACTTCGTGTCACGTTCGATAGCACGGACAGTGTCTAATTTTTCTTCTATGCTCAGCACCCAGTGTCTTTTTTATCCGAGCTTCGGCATGACGCGAGTCCTTGTTTGCACAACACCACTACGCTCTCTGGCACGGCGTCGAAATGATGTTGGTGTTGATGTGGCTTCACGTGCAAATGCACAGTGTGCTTGGAGGCTATTGTTCTGATCTCTGAGGCTTGTTGTTCTGCCGGGCCACCCGATGGAGACAATGCACCGCCATGTTTGCACGACAATAAGTGGAAACACTACATGTTAACTGATACATACGCAATAAGCTGGTATGATTTATGCGGATACAAAACACATTATGTTCAGTGGCTGCTGAGTCAGGGAATAGATGTACTACTTTTAAAACGAGACTACTGTTTAAGCGGGTACGGTTTGACGAGGTTTTACTGTACAAGTGTAGGTGCTGTGGCAGTCATGTTACGGGGCAATGTATTCGTTCAGAGGCACATTGCATGCTGACGGATTTTGCCGGTGTAGCTGCACAAAAGCCCGTCGTCATATTTCGACGACTTGTCATTCTAAGTAATGCCAGAGTTGTTGCTAGCCTATGTGTGTGTCCTGGCCAGGAAGTGTCCATTCACACAAAACGAAAATAACAATGACTGCACAAAACCATTTCAGCTTGCTTCATGCAATGTGCTTCTCTGCATCCCGGGGTGCCCTGATGCCGTACATTTTGTTTCTCGTGGAGCCCGCTAAGGTGGTACCACAGCGTAATGCAAAAGGCGGATTAAAAACAAAAAAAAGTTGGAAACCTTTTTGTAGTATTAGCAGAAATCTCATGCCTTATGTATGATTACAACAATATAATGTACACAAAAAAAATACCCAAGGGAGATTTTGACTGTGTGGAAATTGGAAACATGCATCTTTAGTTTTCCCTTACAAATGCAAATTTATGCATAATGAAGTTTGGATAAACTTAGACTTTTAGTATTCTCCAGTGATTGTCTCATTGTTCTGCTTGCATCTGAATTGCCACATCCATGTTCCACATGTTCAGTAGTGCCAGCATAGTTGGTTGCATTGAGCTTGGTCCCAGTGATGCTACTGTACCGTTTTCACCCAGGAAGTGACACGGCTCCGAGTGGCAAAGACATCAAGCAAAGAGTGGCATCAAGTGTCTGTTCAAAACCAGCCGAACCAGTGGCAACAGCAACAACCAACAAGACCTTTGACTGGGCTGACAAGCTAGGATCCAGTACGACTACATTGATGGCAGCGCCAGCACAGCCAAAGTCCACCAGCACAGAGGCAACGCCAAGTATGCTCACAGAACGGAGGCTCAAGAACGAAACAGGCCAGCCCCGGTTTGACCCATTTCGGCAACCCATTTCCCTGGATTTCATCCCTATGCCCTCGCCTGAACATGCAGCTGCAGTAGCGACAGCAGCCGCAGCGGCTATGCCAAGCCTGGTGCCAAGTCCCACATTGTCTTCACCTGCTCCAAAGGAACTTGGCATTTCACTGCGGTTTCATGAACCTATTGCCACCAAGGCACTGACACTTTCTTCCTTGCAACCTGTACACATGTCCAGTACACCATCGGTCCAGTCACCACTAGTGCCCTCACCTTCTGGGCCGCTGAGCAAGCCACGACGTGAGTAGGCAAAAAAAAGCTTCTCTTCAGAAAAAGTGGTATGCTGCCTATTCTGGCAACTGGCAAGAGAATACATCTGCAGAGTTTACTTACACTTCTTAACAGCTTCTCATTGCCATATGTGAACCACATGTCCTCCACGTGTTCATTGTGTTTTCGTATTCTGGTTTGATATTATGCATTATATTATGCATTTTTTGAAACGATTCTGCTACAGTTGCAAATGGAGTGGTGGCCCATGCCTAGACTAACAACTTCGCCACTTCACCCTACTATACAGTACAGTTCTGTTGATTCGACTCAGGTTAATTCAATTTTTTGATCAATTTGCTCCCGACCAAAGGTCCTGGCCGGCGCCCACACATTTCTGTGGGCCCAAACCCGTTATTTTGATCTCAAAATGAGCCTTCGCCGAGTAATTTGAACTTGATTGATTAGCTTCGCCACAGTACAGCTGTGTTATGCAGTGAAGCCAAGACTGTAACGAGGCCACTGTCGCAGGATGTAGTATGCGTTTCTTGATTATTGGGGGCGATCTTCACCACTGGAAAAGCTAGCCCCACCGTCGGCGTGACATGGCATGAGGGATCACGTGGACACAGCGGCCGCATCGGCTACTTCGGAAGTGCCGAAGCAAACTGCAAATGAAAGTTTAAAGTCCCACCTGCGCTGTGGTCCTGATTAAGTGGTGAGGCTTTACCGCCTTGGGTGTCTGCTTGACAACATTTGAAAGTACTATAATAGGTAGTGGCGGCCTTTGAAGGCATGCAGCATGGTAGGCTACTGCTCGGCGCTGCAGTGCCGGACTTACGCAACGGAGCTCGGCGTCAGCCTTATTCACACGTAGCCGCAGGGCAAGAAGCTGCGTGAAGCTTGGCTGGTGAAACTTAGAACCAGCAGACAGCCATCGGCTACAACTCGGGTATGCAGCAAGCACAGATGCGAGGAACATTTCTGCTACGGCGCTGGGACTGCGCGATGTTCGTTGAGTAGCAGAAAATGCGCACTGAGACGCTTGTCTGCGCCCGCTGCCCGGCTAATGTTATGACGATTTCGTCTAGGAACTTGTTGACGCTAGATACTGGCAAGTTCACTGGAATGAAATGGGAGCGGTAAGGCACACATTATAAAAAGGCACGGCATCTGGTCATGTTTGTGTTATGAATTAATGCACTGGATTACAAAAAAGCAGAGGGAAATCGTATGCTAAGAAGACCGATAAACATACAGTGCGGCGCAACTTGAGAAATAATATTGAAATGTCCAAGAATTTAGAAGACAAAAAAAGATTGAATTGTTGCGGCGGCACATCACAGCCGCCATAGCTAGGCGTCGAAGTCTCTATAACGGAATTAGATTTACACAACGGCGGAGACAGATCGGCGTTTTCCTCCTCCATCCGTTGTTTGTTGTAGAGAGAGATAACACACGCGAGACAGATTCACAGCGAAAGCAAAAGATTGTGCATGGACATGCATGCAGACGCGCAGTCAGTCGCTGCGAACCCGTGCGATCGCTGGATTGAGGCTCCATTCTGTTATGCCCCATTTGGTTATACAGACAGCCCATTATAAGAACATATTTCATATAGTTTACTCTCAACATTTGGCTACCTTTCACGCAAGAAGTTGGTTCGGGAGACTCCATCGCAGCGACTACGCGCAGTGGCGTTCACTGTACGTATTCGGTAAAGAGAGAGCGTCTGTAAACGATTCTGTGCTTTCAATTTGCCCAAGATTATTATATAAACAGTCAAAAACTTCCCTTGTTTTGAGAGTACCTACGTAAATGTCCAGGAGGGCTGCCGCGTGTTCTTATTGAGCGGCGTAAGCGAAACCTATGAGGAGCGCGCCGCGTGATCCCTCATACTATGCAAGGGAGGCGCGCTTCCGACAGATGGCGACTCCGTAACTCCTCGCCGCCAATACAGGCACGCGTCTCCAGTCACAGTACGACCATCTAGAAGCCCGGTAAGCATACTGGTAGCCATTAAGAGCTGTTTATGACGTCGCTGTGGCAATTCGAGCTCTCATTATGCCTGCCATGCGTGCCTCGTATATGAGCCTGTTTTGGGCTCTAGTACACCTTCGTTAACCCCTTAAGAGTTTTTGACAATCTCATTGTCACAAGCGATCAAAATTTTTTACTTATGAGATGATCTCGTCTTGGGTATTTTGCCGCTTTTGAATGGCTTTTGATGAGCTAAGGTCATAAAGGACGTTTTTCCGTTTAGTACATAGATGGCATTTGTGGTTTTGTTTTTAACATGTCTATGTGATTTTTTTTTTCACGTTAGATGGCAGTAGGAATTCCATGTGAGCTGAGTTTGCCCTCTTGTGAGATTTTTCCATGCTTTCAAACAAGCATGGCATCATCCATGTGGCGCTTTAGTGCGGCAGATTGCAATCCATCTGATGATGACAGCGAAAGTGAAATTAGTAAATGTGTTCACCTATGACGTCACATGAAAGAGCCACGCCAGTACAATACTCTAAAATAAGATTAGTCATTGTACCTAGTTTCCCAGTTGATTAAAAAAAAATAACCTCCAGCTAACCGAAGATGCCGCAAGGGCCCAAGGGCTATTGGCTGCTGTTTAGGCGGGGACTTGACCCTTAGACTGAAGGGCAAAAAGTAAAAAGCTTTTTTCGAAAGACCATCTACTGCTCAACAATCACACTTTGGGTACCAAGCACTTCTCTCTCTCTCTCTCTCTCTCTACACACGCACGCACGCGCGCGCGCGCACACACACACACACACACACACACACACACACACACACACACACACACACACACACACACACACACACACACACACACACACACACACACACACACACACACACACACACACACACACACACACACACACACACACACACACACACACACACACACACACACACACACACACACACACACACACACACACACACACACACACACACACACACACACACACACACACACACACACACACACACACACACACACACACACACACACACACACACACACACACACACACACACACACACACACACACACACACACACACACACACACACACACAGTTAAACCTCGATATAACGAACAAATTTCTCAATATAACAAATACGAGGGTTGATCCAGAAATAAGGTTCCCATCACTTTTAGAAATAGACAACATTGTTTATTCTCACAGAAATTTACATACTTGGAAAGATGAAATTTACTCTATTTTATTACATAAACGCCATTTTTTCCTATGCGTTTTTGTAGACGGCGCTTCGATTTCTGTATTCCAATATCGTAGAACTCCACTGCCAACCCGTTGAGGAAGCGTCTCACCTCTTGTTCGACTTTATTCTCGCTCCGGAAGCGTTGGCCACTGAAATGTTCTTTTCACTTGGGGAACAAGTGATAATCACTAGTCACGAGGTCTGGACTGTATGGTGGGTGGGGGCATGACAGTCCACCCAAAGTTTGTCAATAGTTCCTGGGTTTGACTGGAGACGTCAGGTCGGGCGTTGTCATGAAGCAGCCTTACACCGGCTTCCAGTCGTCCTCGCCGGCGGTTCTGGATAGCTTGCCTGAGTTTTCTTAGTGTTGCACAATAACTGTCTGAGTTGATTGTCCCATGTACCATGAAATCGATCAGCAGTATCCCTTTACAATCCCAAAAAACACTGGCCATGACTTTGCCTGCAGAAGGAGTTTGAACTTCTTTGCAATTAGTGACTCTGGGTGACGCCACTGTTTTGATTTTTGTTTCGCTTCGGGAGTGAAATGAAACACTCACGTTTCGTCTCCCATAACAATGGAGTCCAACAATCCTTCCTTGGCACTTTTGAAGAAACCGGCGAGCACAGTCAAGGCAAGTTTCTCCTTGTGGTCTGATGTCAATAGCCACGGTACCATAGAGCACAACACTTGTGATACCCCACTTTTTCAGTCAAAGCTTTCCACTGTACCGTGTAAGAGTTGGAGGACAGTCCCACTGCTGGCAACCAGTTGTAGAATTTGTGGTCGGGCAGGAAATAAGTGGTAGCTGGCCCATGCCGTTGTCCAACTCAGCCACGCTTGGGACGTGGTTGTAGGGAGGAACTTGCTCTCATCGAGGACTAGGAGTACTGGATTTATTTACAATATTTGCATTACGACAGGAGATGCATTTCAACAGTCTAGCATGACTCCCAAATGGAGTACGAAAGACGGAGCACGAAGCCCCAAGCGCAAAAGCATGAAGAACACAGCCAAAAACATCTGATTAAATACCCTCTGTCTTCCCTAGATCCCTAGGTGAGAGAAAACTGCCGTCCAACCTTCGTCTAGTCAGACCGTCCACAGTCGTTGGAGGCGTAGTCGACCCGCCATTGAGGGGGAGGGTTCACAAACTCACATCTGCGCTTTGGATTCCCGGAACACACCGAGTGGAGTGGGTCCCCATTAGACAGGTTGTCACGCTTGACCCCAGTGGGCACCTCTTGATTGCAGAGCTGACTTCTCAGGTAGCCGCCGCGACTGTCAGCAGACTGTGACGAATTCTGGGGCCTGCGAAAACGCACCGCAAAGTGCCCTTTTCCAGGAGTTCCCTTGCTGCAAGTAGACTGTGAAGGCGACAGCGAACCAACTGACAATACACGGTCCGCCAAACGTGGCTTTCCTTGTTGGTGCCGTCGGTTCTCCGAAGGAGGTGCATGGTCGGCTAACGTTGCTGGAGTCGCTGTTCTCTGAGGAGGTGCATTGTAGGTTTTACAAAGCGACTCGTCGCAGCGGGCTGGGAAGGGTTCAATTTGCCAAAGATCGCCACCCCCACAAGTCATTCAAAACAGCTCCAGCGGGCTGGGAAAGGTTTGCAGGTCAGTACCCCTGCAGGCCGATCCTAACTGTAAGAACTTTCAGGAATCTGAGCAACAAGTTGACGGATGGGGATCCTCCTGTTTTGAAGCACTTTGCGTTGGACCATCTCAATAACCGCCTCCGAAACTGACTGTCTTCCACTTTGTTCTTCATCGTGGACTTCCTTCCGACTGCCACTAAACTCCCTGCGCCACTTTCGGACGTGTTGAACGGACATACACTTGTTGCCATACACCTCTGTCAACTGACGATGAATATCCATGGGTGGAGTCCCTTTGGCATGGAAAAAGTGAGTTACGAAACGAATCTCGCACTCGGTGGGATCAACAATGAAAACCTCCATATCGGATGGCTGCTGAGCCAAGAATGAGGGGTGCAGCAAAGCGCTGCCGGGGGGGAAACGAAAGTGGGGGAACTGCCGCATGCAGCAGTGTTGCCGAATTTCGCCTCGCACGTTTCCATGTGACTGGAGCTCTTTGGGAACCTTATTTCTGGATCAAGCCTCGTATTTAACTTGTTGTAATCTTTTGTCCATAGAACACCATGTATTTAGAACCTCAATATAACGAAGTATGTTTGTATGCCACTTCAATATAATGAAATTTCACTGCTGATGATAGGGAATGCTGAGACAACAAATGGAAACTTCCGAGGATGCGGATGGTCAAATGATTGAATTGCAAGTGGCTGTTTGCAAATGCACCTCTCAAATGGCCTCTCAAATTGCCCACTGCGTGACAAGAGCGACCACTGAATTGGAGTTGCACCATGTTCCGTATAAAGTACAAGTGTGATAAGATCATATTGCGCCCTGCGCACTTTGTGCTTTAGGTGCGAGCGAAAGTCTGCGAATGTGAGACAAGGTGTCTTCACGAGTACCACCTTCCCGTGCAAGCAAAGGGAAAGAGGGGGAGGGTAAACAGCTTGCGGTAGCGTGATCAAACATGTGCGAGTTGCTGAGTGGGGGTAAGTAGGCGCAAGTCTCCATCGTAGCTGCGCATGGCTGTAAGCGTGGCTGAGCGCATATGCAGCTGTGCTCCGTGCCTTAGATGTAATCTGCTGCGTGTGCAAAAAGTTGGCGTGCCGAGATGATGTGGCATCATGTAAGCTGTCTTCTCGCACATTTAGTAGTGGAGGATGCGTTATCTCTAGTTTTGGTACACGCAGTTCGAATACACGCAAAGTACCTTGAGCGGCCAATCGCGCAGCATTTTGATGGTATTTGCAGGCTTCTTTCATGCTCAGACAAACACTTTTATATAGCACGTATTGAGCAACAGAAAGCAGTATCGAAAGTTTTAACGTGATAGCGTTAAGGAGCTCGTGTTGCAGAAAAGCCGGTGTCGTCGGTGTCGGCGTCGGCGGCGTTAGCCGTGAGCGATAAATCCCAGCAGGCACTTCATGAATAAAAAACAACTTGCAAGATGGGCTGGGTGGGAATCGAACCAGGGTCTCCGGAGTGTGAGACGGAGACGTTACCACTGAGCCACGAGTTCGATGCTTCAAAGTGGTACAAAAGCGCCTCTAGTGAGCGGTGTTGCCTTAGAAACGAGCTGTTTCTAAGGCTCAGGCGTGCGTCGCTTGCTCAGGCGCACATTTCGTTGTCGCGCCGAACGCTGCGTTGCTCGACGCTCACCGCGTCCGATGCGGGGCGCGTAGTCGCTGCGCCGTAGCGTGTCTTACACCCCTTGGCGGGTCGACGGGAACGCTGTCGCGTTCCACTCTTGAAGGCGAAGCTTAAGCGTCCTCCAATTTTTTCATGTTACCCTACAATTTTCTCAATGACACATTTGGTCTAATTATAATATTTGAGAAGGCACTTAATTAACTAAGATTAATTATCTAATTAGGTAGAATGAAAAAAAATAATCTGAGTGCCTCCAATTGAAGGCAAACAACATTCCTTTGGTTCATTCCAGCTGCGTGGCATTTGCATATTTTTAATGCTTGGCTCAAGTTACGTGGCACACACTGTATAGTTCTTTGGTGGTGTGGGGTGGTGGAATCTAAGGAAAATAACAGCACAGGGCAAGAGGTGACTGCAATGTTTCGTGGTTCCCTGAAGTTCGTTATATCAAGATTTCATTGTACAAATATATGTATGCTATACTTATCTATGCCATATATGTTGGTTATATTGCTACATTAGTCATGGTTCTAAAGTTGCTCATACCAGGTCTTATGTTCTTGACTAAATTATTCTTCAGAATTTTGAGAAAGCATGCAAATAAATGGCATGAAAGATAACATTCACAGTGCATACCTTTTATCTTAACTCTTCTCAGACTATTGAATATTAAAAGTGCAAAACAATATCAGCGCGTAAACCTGAAAGTGATGTAATTTTACTGGTGTGGGTTCTTTATGGGCAGCGTACCGTGGCCGGTGCGATGTCATTACAGGCCCTACATGATGGACTATAAAGCTTTTAAGGGTGCCAGAAATTTTGGTGCACCTGTGTGTGTCACTTCTGCATTAGTCGGATTCGCATATCATTGGAACACTGTTTGAGAAGTTCAAGTGCAATGCAAAATCTTGCTGTTGCACTCAGTGCTTTGCCCTTTTTTGATGAGCTCTTGAGATTAAAGCTTGAAAGTGGGTTTGTCTGTCACTATCCTGTATAAAACTTTCGTCAGCCTGTCATGATAATGGCAGTGATGCTAGCTTGAACAGCAGGCTGCGCCAGCGCTGTAAATGCATTTTTGGTTCCCTACCTCATTGTAACATACAGGCAATTTTTGGATCAATTTTTTTGGAAGAAAGTGTGCGTTAGAATCCCATCAACACAGTTATTATGGTGATGAACATTTTCGTTTGAAAAGTCTGCTGATGGCAGGCCAGACATTAGTAGGAGATAATGTGCTTTCGCCTCATTCGCTGTCCCCTAGCGCTGCTAGGACATTTGCTGCAGCCAGATATCTTTGTGCGTACAGACCAGTCAAGTTGAATTATCCAGTGAGAATAATTGTATGGGTGCTGGCCAGGACCCATACCAGGATTGAATTAAGTGAAAATTTGAATTTACTGTAATTGGGTTAACAGCTCTGCTGTATTTGTTTGTTTGCACTGATTCATGAAGCCTGTTTTGTGTTGTGTGCTTCCACTCATTTAAATTTGATTTGCACTGGTTCATGTTATCTTGTTTGAAGACTCTTGTGCGTCATATGTGCAGTCATGGAAACATAGCATAGGAAGTACAAATAAACTTTTGTTTATTGAGAAAAGCACTAACTTAGCGCGGAACTTGTAGAATGAGGAGTAGGCATCGTGCATTCAAATTGTATGAAGCAAATAAATAGATCTATAAATTGTTTTTAATGTCCCTTCAAGTATTGTGGCTGTGTAGATTGGATCTGAACACTTCCGGCTATGAAAAGTACACAGCAGGGATCTGGTTTCGTTGCGCAGTATTTTACCTGTGCTTTTATTAGATATTTTTGTTTGTACATGATCTCTACTGCATACATTTTTTTCCTTATTTTGCGTAATAACATATTGGATCCCAGGTGGACTCTGGTGTGGGATGTCAATGTGTTTTAAAGGTATTACAGTGAGTAGCTGTTCTTGCTGCACTTAATGCTTATCCTTTCTGCTTTCTGCTCATGTCTCAGAACTCTTTACCAATGCTTCCCCTTGCCTTTTATGCTAAAGGTATGTTGCCTGCTTTACTGGAAGTGCAGTATGTCTTTGCTGTATGAAGGGGAAATAAAATAATAGATGAAGGGTAGAGAGGCTATTTAGAATAACCGTCTGGTTGGCTTTGTTGCACTGAGGATAAGGGGAAAGGGTAATAAAAGAAAGATTGAATTCACCTATTTTCACAAACTCAATGAGGTGCCTGACAATGATTAGTCTTCTATACAGATGCTACAGAATAAACATTATTGCAGAAGGAAGCTCAGGCTGACATTGCTTGTGACCAGTGCCCAAGAATTCAGCTTTCCGTGAGGAGACGTTTCTAGAGTTGGTTAGGCGTGGTGCAGGGTGCTATTCTTTGCACACTGAAATGAGCACATTTGCATAGATGTGCAATCGCCGCTTTGCACCCACAAACTGCACATTCAGGAACTACTGGCCAATGAGAAATGAGTGGGAATTCGTGAATACTACCTGCAGCCATAGACAACACATGAGAGAGGTGTCACATCATGGCAAGCTGCATGAAGGCAGAGTTTTAGGTAGATATTTAAAAAACAAAGGTACTGTCTCTTTTTTAAGGTCAGCAAAATTTAATTGATTCAACTTAAGCTCACATGCGAGCATGCGGAGTTAACCTACTGCATCCACTCTTGACAACAGAATAGTAATGCAGTCAGCACTCTCACGAACACACGGCACTGCATGAGACAGTTTCCAAGAAAAAAGAGTAAGAAGGGATAATAGCAGTCATATAGTACTCGATATAGTTAGTAGCTGCTGCAAATTGCACAAATCTCACTGGTGTGGTGGAATAGACAAAGTTACAATGAAGTAAGCCATTGCTCCCTCTTCTTTCTTTTTTTTTTTCGGTCCATTGCAGCAGCTGTAGAAGAGGAAGATGAAATACCAGTGAGGGGCAAGCACTTCACTGTGGATGACGTAGCCATTCCTCAGACGCCCAACTGCCAGCTTGTCCTGGCATATGCACATCGGGAGGGCCTTGCGCACTCCTACAGCACCATGCAGGACAGGAGCCAGCGCAAGAAAGGGCCTGCAGCCTGGTTGGCCACGTTGCGGCTTGGGGAACGCAGGTTCCCATCGTATCCCGAGGAGAAGGCCACGCAGGACGAGGCAAAAGAAACTGCGGCCGCACGGGCTGTCGCAGAGCTTGGGCTCCGCGCAGCTGCATTGGCTACTTATCCTGTAACTCCCGTCTCATCTGCCGAAGAAATAGCAGTCTTGGTAGACCGGTTAACAAGTGTAAGTATTCAGAAATTAAAGGAAGTGCTATCTCCAAATTCATCATGTGCCTGCTTTACCTGTCTCATGGCATCGTTATGGAAAGGATAGGACCCAAGTATGTTCTCACTAGTCTGCACAGAAGAGTGAGGGAAAAAAAAAAAAGTCTGCAACACACCTCCACAGTGTGCAGTTGACGTGCAACAAGCAAAAGCTGTGCATGTTTCGACTATTTACTTTCACATATGTTAAGTAGATACCTTTCTGAACAAGAATGCATACTTATGTGTCCAATTTGTGATGGTCTGTGAGGCTTCATCTAAATTGAGTGCTCCAAGTTCCTCTTCCATGTCATAGCCATTTGTATTGTGACGCAATATATTTTGCTGGCCTCGTAAATGACATTAATAGGCTTAGTGTAGCCACTGCTAATGCATTGTTGCCTACTAAATACTGATCTCTTACTCTCGACCATGTGGTTTGGCACATAGTGCAAGAGTTGCTTAGTCTGATTGACCCTTTACGTTGTGAATGGAGAACAACACTAGAGGAAAAAACAAGGTACAGTAGAACCTTGTTGATAGGTTCTACTGTACCTATCTACTGTCTACTGTACCTGCCTAAAAAAAAGAAAAAGAAAAGGAGAGAAATGTACTAAAAAATTTGGTGGACTCTACTATAGTTTTTATCTATGTAATGCAAAGCGTTGTGCGAATTGTTGTAACACGAGGCACCTATGCCTGCTGAGTGGGTGGGGCACAAGCGGCAAGAGATGCTCAGGGTCATTTTTGTGTCCTTGGCAAGCTTAGGCTTGTGCTCCTCAAATTTGGTCCGAGTCAGTAGCCTCTTCGGGGGGGGGGGGGGGGGGGGGGGCACTTTAGCGGGAAGTTCTGATGTGCTCGCTCGGCATGAATCATTGTGGTACGAGAGGCCGACACGTGGCGAGCTGATGGGGCTTGAGAGGCCCGATACTTGCATTCTCGTTCCTGTATTGCGTAGTGTGTTAAGACTGCAGCAAGGAACCCAAATGAAATCGAGTTGTTGGGCGATACCAGAATACAATGCTGCCTGAGCAAAACGTGATGCTTACTTCGCGCCGCCTGCAACAGGGAACGGTGGTGCGTTTGGGCTATCGCCTATTAATAGCATGCACTATACTTCCAATGGCACTATGCCACGTGTGCTGTGACACAGATAGGTGAAGATGCTCATCGCAGTAGGGCTGGCGGCAATAGCTGTGAATGGGGTGTGTGATGATGTGCAAGAGGATTTGCTGGTAATGGAATAGGAAACTGAGTGTACATGGTGCTTTCACATGACGTGGCTGAGTGAGTAGCGAGGCTGTAACGGGCAGTCACAGTTTTCGATTGTGTGTACCTTCCGCCTTTTCTTCCTTACATGGGATCTACTGGCTGGAAAATGTATCGTGCGATCGTTGTTTTGCAGTGTACTGAACATTCCGGGAACTTACCAGCCAGTAAAAATGAAACGTAACTGTATTGGATCATTTTTGTGTTCTTGATTGTAAACATTGGCGCCAATCGTACAAAACGGGATCTTATCAATTAGGTTCTGCTGTAGTGTACTGCTATAGCCCTTAGTTATTGGCTGGCTGACTGTTCAATTTCTAAGAGAATATCATGAGTACAGCTCCTACTACTCGTGCCTAGAGTTTGAGAATGATGAGCAGCAGTATTGTTTATGTCATATGCAGGAAGTCACCAGATTGCGACATCTTCCTCTTCATGAGTGCTGTGCAGGGATAATATAAGGATTCCATTCCCTCTATTTTCCTTCTTGCGCTTCGTCAACTATTACAGGTCAATCGTGAGCAGTGGATAAGAAAGGAACACAACCGAAAAAAAGTCCTACATTGCATAGGCTCTGCTTGTTTGGCAGGCCATTGCTAGTTGCTGTATGCAGTGCAAATAACTGATACAATGCATGATAGGATAAAGACAGGCTATTCCCTGGCAGGTTGATGACCACTAGGGCTTGCCTGATGTAGGGCGCTGCTGTTGATGAGGAGCTAATTGTGGAGTGAAAACCAGCACAAGCTGCAGAGATGAGCCCATCACACACTGTGCATGCTCACAAAAATGACTTGATTTAACGGCTTGTGGTAGATGGCACAAGCATACTGCACCTGTGCTCTAGGCAAGTGTGCAAAGTGCTTTACATGCTATTGTTTTGCAGATGTAAAACTGAATGAGTGTGTGGGTTGTTAATTCTTGGCAGGCACATACCCAGGGGCCCAGGGGGAGGGGCGAAATTAAGTGGCACATCCCCCCTCCCCGCCCACGCCACCACTCCTCACGCACATTCCTAAAGCGCCGACAAATCAGTCTATTTGGCGGTCAACGTTTTGCTGTTTTTTACAGCAAAAGCTGTATATGACTAACCTTCCTTAGTTCTTTCGGCATTCAACAGAAAAAATCGTCATGTGGGCCAATCCTGGTGATAGTGCAGAAAGAGTCCAAGCTCAGTGGCACACACCCTTGTGGACTCGGAAACCTGTAATGCGCCCTTTGAAATCTTCGGGATGGGCCTACGTATGGGGACTGCTAAACGCCTGCTTCACCTCTGCTTCAGATTGGCCTGGCATTGCACTACCTTTGGGCCGATCCGCGGCGGAGGGGAAGCACTTTGCTTTTTGTTTAAGAGTTTTGACTATTGTCAGCTCTCACTGCCATTTCATCTTCACAGAGTGGAATGGTTGTCGATTTTTTCACTCTTTTTGGATGGCGGTAGTTATTGGCATCTCCTGGGGTGGGAAGGCCAGTTTTTTCATCGATTCGGTGCCTGTGCAATTAACTCCAGTTGAGTTCAGTTGTCACCATCTATTCAGTGATCATGCGCATCGCTGTTGCTTCGTTAGTTCAACTTTCTTTGTTTAGACTGATCCAGGGACCAGGAAAGGGATTCGGTTCGTAGTCACCTGGTCTGTATGCTCGTGGAACAAGTTGCGGCCGGAGAAAATGGCAATTGCTTTTAACTTTTCTTTTTGCTTCATTATTTCCTCGAGTGATGGCTCGGCGCGACGCTAGTAGGTCCTCAGAACCATATACCCCTGATACTGGTTAGATAAGATGGAAAATAATGTGAAACAGTGTCCATCATCAGACCCTGTAATAACCGTTAAACCCAGAAGAAATATGACGGTCACCTGCTACCTTGTGTGGTTTTTCCTAATTATACAGCACTTTTCGTGCAAAATTGGCAACTGGAAACAAGAGTCGCAAGGAGTTGAGAAATTAAGCGATCTACCAAGGGAAAGAGCCAAAGCAACAGCCAAACAGGAAGGAAAAATGAAAATTGACAAATTTGACTGCTGTTTGTGAAAATATTTATCAATCAACATCCTCTTATTAAAAAGGAAGTAGAGAAAACGTGGCCGGAAGTGGAGAATAATTCCATGTGTTTTGAATGATGCTTCTACAGTTATCAGTTGAGTCGCCTGACGTAGTCACTACTCTGCTATGCTAATGTGCGTGTTTTTCTAACTTCCTGTGGTGGGCGCAGTACGTCTAGAACTGCAGCGTCCTGCGCTCTATGCGGTTGTACGGGACTGGTAACCACACATCGTTACAGAACTTCCCGAGTAACAACACGAGTCAGTTTTGGCACTTAACTTGGTAGAGCAGTAAATGAGGGATCCAAAAGAACCGCGATTGTTCCGCAAATATATATATAGTAGTAGTAGTAGTAATAGTAATAGTATAAGACTTTTATTCAGCCCAAAATTAGAGGCCGAGCATATCGACTGCATGGCTGGCCAGTCGACGCTGTTCCTATTCACCTTCACCACCAAGCCAGTCGAGCCAGGTGGTGATGGAATGAGCAGCCGGACAGTAGAATAGGCAATGGGATAGGTCTGCATAAGTAGAGGGGCAGTTGGGACAGGAGGGGTCGGAGCGATAGCGATAGAGAAAGAGGCGGGAAAGGGTAACCAGTGCATTCATTTGGATGTGCCGCAGAAGGCGAGCCTCCGGCACAGTGAGTGATGGATGAGGGGGGGGGGGGGGGGGGGTAGAGGCGCGCTTGTCGAGACGGAGCTGGAGGTAAACTGCCTTGATAGTGCAGCACAGGGAGAGCCCCCCAGAATCCTCCGAGGGCCTGGACCAGGGATCAACGTTGCCCGGTTAAAAATGTCACGGGCAAGCTGATAGGCCAGCTTATTGTCGCCAATCCCCGAATGCCCAGGGACTCAGCAGAGGAAAACTGTAGAAGGTTGAAGTGCAGAGACCGCTCGTTCGACCTCCTGTTGGAGTGAATGGGGTAGGATGCGGTTTTGTTTGGGGTGAATGGCGGCTTGGGATTCGGTGTATGTCGTGTACCCTGGGAGCGAGGGAAGTGAGGGAAATGATTGTAGGGCATGTACAATGGCAAGGACCTCAAGAGAGAGTGTGTTCGGAGGGTGTAGGTACGGCCCACTCGTGTGAGTTTCAGGTGTTGGGAGGTGGGAATTGTAGATTGCATAGCCGCAGGAACCTCGAGGAGCTATGAAAGAGGCATCCATGTAGGCTACTCCCTGGGTAGTAAAGAGAGGGGAATGATGCTGCGCGGCCGCGTGACGACGGCCGGCATGCAGGACAGGGGACATATTGGACGGCAGGGGGAGGATGCGGAGATTGGGAGCTGGGGTGGATTTTGGAGAGGTAAAGGTGGAAACGGGAATGGGAGAGATACCCACCTTGGCCAGTAACCACTGACCCTGACGGGGAAGAGAAAGCCGGGCAAGCTGGGAGTCACGGTAGAGAGAGAGAAGAGAACGAAGAGGATGGAAGAGGCCTGTGGCAAAGAGCTTAGCAGTACAGGTGGTGATAGGGAGGTTGAGAGCTGCCTTGTACAGGCCCACAAGGGCGGTCTCGAGGGTGTTAAGCTGAGTGTGGGTGAAGGAAACATAAGGTACAAAGTACAGGAACTTGTTGAGGGCGAGCGCATGGGTAACTCGGCATGCATGAGCCTCGTGAAGGCTCGAGCGCCAAGTGACCACGCGCCGCAAGAGTTGAGTTACCGAGTGACAGGTCCTGACAGCATGGTGGAGGGCTTGCACATTCTTGGCTGCATGCAAAGGGAAGCCAAGAACTTCGCATTGGGGGACAATAGGAATGGGAGAGCCAGAAAGGTGGAGGGAGATTAGGGCATTGTGGGAGCGCTGTTATGAGTAGTAGTTAAGGAGAAGCTCGGATTTCTCCGGAGCAGGAGACAAGTCAGCAATGGAGAGAAAGGAGTTAATGAGATCGAGGCCACGTTGCAGGGTGTCCTGTACGTGATTGAGAGAACCAGACGAACACCAGAGGGTGATGTTGTCGGCATAAAAGATGTGGCGGAGGTCAGGAATTTGGGCTATTTGGGAGGCGAGAGGGGTCATAGCAAGGTTAAAAAGTGTAGGAGAGAGAACACTCCTTGAGTAATGCCATGGGTGAGCAGGTGGGGGTCTGAGAGATGTGTGTCCACTCGAAAGCGAGCCACTCAGAGAGGAAGGAGCAGAGCTAAGAGTACATGCTGTTGCCGCAGTCTAGGGAGGAGAGTTGAGACAGGATGTGGTCGCGGCACACACCTTCGAAGGCCTTGCGGACATCAACAGTCACAAGAGCATGGATCTGGCGGAGGGTGGGTGAGATAAAGGTGTGCTGGAGGATCGGGAACATGTCCGGTGCACAGACGTGGCGTCGAAAGCTGATAAGAGAATGGGGGAAGAATTCTCTTCCCTCAAGAAAATCAGAGAGGCGAGTCAAAGCAAGACTCAAGGGTCTTGCCAACACACGATGTCAAGGAGATAGGGCGAAGGTTAGAAAGGGAGGGAGGTTTGCCCGGCTTCGGACCTACTTAATTACTTAAACGCATTCTGCATAAGTGGAGTTATTCGCACTCAAACAAGCCCTACGCAGTTCTTGTGCTCCTTCAGTTACTTGCACTCCTTCAGTTACTTGCACTGTGAAGGCTATGGTGATACGATACATGCCCAAAATTCTCTGCCTATTGACCGTCACCATGGTGCGCAGTTCAAGTTTGATTTCGGATGCTCACGTAGATGCTACTACTTCTGATTTTGGTGCCTATGATGCACCGAACGCAGTTTTCCTCAGCGAGCCGCAGTGTGCTCAGTCAGCGGACTCGTCGTGGCACCCTGCTGCAGCCATGGCATCTACACTATGTAGCAGACTGCAGCAACATGCAACTGTAGTGCGTACTTGTGCTGTTTGCTTTGTGCATGACAGTGCTTCAGTGCTTGCTCACGCCCATATGCTCCAGTCTGGCCATACTACATGTTGTGCACTGACTTTGTTCTGCGCCAGCTTGACCGACGGATAGTAGCCGCGTCCAACTTTCACATTTTGAATTGCTATCAGTAGCTCAATACGAAACCAGTTGAAATTAGGGAAACCGGATGGCTACGGCGCCAATAAGCAGGGCGGCCAAAGTTTAATTCCTATGCGGGCAGCCGTAGCTGAACATGACCAGATGATAGTTGACTTCTTCCCGAAGTATGTAATTGTTAGCGCTCAATCATAGCAGCATTGAAGGTAGTGCTTGTCACTGTGCTCTATGGTGGCTGTCGTATAATTATTGATATATATGTATATATTTCTTTTTTCAGTTGGTGTTGAGTAAACCACATGGAATTCTCAAGGAAGGAGTAGAGGTGTTATACAAAGAAAATTACTCGGAGCAGCTTCCAGGGAGCTGGTTTGAGCACCTTGTGAGGTCTGAGCTTGTCCACATTGAGAGGTATGCCCTTTGCAGAACTGCACTCCTGTGTTTTATGGGCAGGGGTACTTTGTGTCAGCTAGATTTAACTCTCGTTGGGTGATGCTCATGCCCTTTCATAATAGGCCAGCTGCTGATGTGTATGAAAATACTTTCTACATATAAGCTCAATCCGCCTTTCTCACTTTCCTGTGCTGCTCTCTGCCGCATGCCGCTGGAAACGTTTTAGAAGGGTGCCGGGGCTTTCGCTGGTTGATTTGTGTACCTGCGCCCACATTGAGTGTGTGTCATTTGTGCATTTCATGGATCGCGAATCATTATTAATGGCTTCTCCATGGCAGAATGTCGTGCCTGGAAGCCATGACGCACTCAATGACTACTGGGTGAGCAGGCCTGAGTGCGCTGTTCTGTAAACAGTGTGGCCGAGTTCTGGCACACTGAGTTCCCATTGCCGACACGGCTGCCTTGGAGTTTGTTGTCGCTGATTTCTGCACTTGGAGCTCGCGTATTGTATTCTTTTTAAACATTATTTTGACATTTCGCATATTCAAGAAGTCTTCGAGCGCAGCCTTCCACGCCGGATTTATCGCAGCGGTGCACTTGTTTACATTGATATCTACAGAAGCAGATCGTTGTTTAGTGTCAAATATTGTGGAAAAGGTGCGTCGCTATACGAAATAATATGAGCAGCCGAACCACTTAAACAACGGCAACTGTGATCCAGATAACATATTACGGGCTGTTAATTTATTTCTGATTCTCACTTTTCTTTAACTCCATCATACTTAAAGTTTGCGCGTGCCATAAAGCATTATTAAAGAAAACTGCGTTCGCATAAATTAAGTGGTCATTTATAGGCCATGTTGTTCTTTTGCGAAAATGCGACACCATCACTAACACTGTTGGTATAACTCAGCGAGGCATTTGTTTATGCTGCTGTGTACCGAATGCACCGTTTCTTGTTTCCTGTTTGACGCAGAGGTAAACAGTACATCTCTGTAATTGATAAATGTGTCAGCATAACAACACGTAAAGACCCACCCACTTACATAGTGAATGCGACCGGCAGCCTATGGGTGCAGTGACGTACAGATGTTGGCACAGCGCTGTGTCGCCGCTTGCTGCTTATTGTGTTTGCGCCGTTCGAAGTGAAATATAGTTGTTTTCAAATCGCTAAGGCCGAACTGAACTATAAAAAGAGTTTCATTCGTTCTAACTGCTTACATTTCGGTTCAAGTCCGCCGGTAGTGGGTACACAACACGACGGCACCAGGCTTAACCTTCTCTGTACAGGATCAACATTGCCTCAAACTTCATGTGCACTGCTTGAGAGGGTTTAAACTTGTGCTTTTCAACTTCATAGGAAAGTTTTGACTCACTTTGAGCGCGAATAATTATATATACAAGCGAAGGCACTGTCGCTATCGTGTTGTTGGCTCGACGACTTATCGCGCGGGGTTGGTCAAATGATGGTCGGCACGCTGATTTTGCCGGTGCCGTCGACAAGAAAGCCCGTCGCAGTACAACTCACACTCGTCGGTTGCGTTGATGTCAGCCTGGTATGATGAAATGGTTTTGGTGACGCACTGTGCTGAACAGTCAGGCAGTCATTGGCATGAGCGTCTTGTCGGTCTCGTATCGACCCAGTGGTACTGTGCCTTACGAGTACGTGAAATCAAGCATGCGCTGCCACCACCAGCAAGTGAGGGCCGACGCTGCAAGAAGACTTCATCAGCAACGTTATGTTTTTAAGTGTCGCCCAAGTGTGATGCATGGGTTTTTCGTTAAGTTTACTAGCCATCAATGAAAGGCGGCAACTACCTGGCTCACGGTGCAGTCCGGACAACTCGTGCGTAGCCCTGGCCGCATTCTGTTCTAAAGTGGAGTTGCAGTCTTACGCTGCGACCATTTTAGGCACCGCACTGACGTTGAGCTACCACTGGAGTTTCAACCATTTCAATGCGGTACATGGCATGAGTGTTTGCAGCGATGTGCGTTCGAGCGCTTATTGATATTTTTTTTTCGGGCACCTTCTGGCGCGTGGCGACGCGCACGACCCTTCCAAAACGTATCGCAACTATTCCGCTAGGGCAGGGCGCATGCGCCATCATGCCATGAAAAAGGCAGATTACAACGTCTTAGAAATACCGTCAACGTCCAAATTATCAGACTCCCTAGGGGCTGCGAAAACATCTAGTCGTCTGAATGCTATTACCGTGCACATTTATCTGCTACAGGAAACTCAATAGTTGTAAGGGTTCTGTATCTGCACAGGCATCTTTGGCACAAAGAGAAACGTAAATAATGTCCTTTTAACATTTTCCCTGGAATGTGTGTAAAAGGTTTTGTAGAATTTCTCACAAAAGGGTGCCTTTAACCAAAAAAGAAAAATGGTTATTCTAGCTGTGTGCAGCTATGTGCAGCATACTCATGCGCATCTGTAACTGTACTGTACAGCCACGGTAAATTTATGCATAAGCAATATCTCGTCAGTTCAGTCCTTCTTAGTCTGGAAAACGGATTAACTTTAATTTTGATCACCCCAGAGTGTCCAAAGTGCAGAAGTTTGCATCTGTGCAGCACAAGAAAGCAAGTATGGTGCTAGCATTCAACTGAAACAAAGTGCCCAAATCTGGGTTGCCATAGTCATCAGCAGTAACCATAAGGAAATGACAGGAATGCTTTGTGCCTTTTTACCTTACTTGTATAATAAATGCTCCTTCCTGATAAAGAAAGATGACGCTAAATTGACGGGTACATTCAGTACACTGGGTGGGAGGGCATGCAGGAATCTATATAAGCGAAGCTTTGTTTTAGTGCATAAAGAGTGGAAACGAGTTTGTGTTTATTGAATGTCCGCACAAAGTGACACAGAAGGCTTTATTCAGGCGTTGTTGTGAGGCTAATGTAATGCCGCTGCCGCAGATGCACGAAGGTGAGCTTTCTGGTTCTTTTTTTTTTCCCTGCATGACCAGTGCCGCGGATGCGCGGAGATGAGCGCTGTCTGGTGGTGGTGCAAGGAATACAGCTGCGCGTGCGGCATGCATCCTCCGCTGTGATTGGTTCGCCTATTCGGCTAGACAACAGCCACGCCGAAGCACCCACTGTTTCGAAAACCTTGCGAGGTTTGCAAAGAAAAGCTTCTTTTAATAAAATAAAAGCCTGACTTCGGTGCGCAATGTGCTTGGTCATGGAGCCTGAGGTGCCGATGTGCAAAATGCTTAGCTGTGGGTTTGAGGAGTTCGTGCGAGAAGTGCGAGATCACCGAATCTGGAGGGCCAATATGCGAAATTCTTAGCCACAGGTCAGAGGAGTCTGCTCAAGATGTGCTCGATTGCAGAGTCCAATGTGCCAATGTGTGAAATGCCTAGCCGCAGGTCTTGAGGACTGCACGCGTGATGTGCTTGGGTGCGGCACTGATGCTCGAAAGGCTTAGCCGCATGTTCGAAGATGAGTTTGGAAGTAAACTTGGAAGTGAAGTCTCAAGTATTGATGCTCGCAATGCTCAGCCGTGGTTCCGAATGTCCAGTAATAGTGGGGTCGGCTGTGCTTCTGTGATGTCCACGTCGCGCCTGTTTCGACATTTGTCATATCACGGTGGTCGAGGTGCAAAGAGCGTGTGCGTCTGCTGTTTGCTCCTTGAAAGGTGCAAAGTGCGCATGACGTCCCTACAGAGCGAGCCCCGGACCAATGGTGAACCACGCTGCAGTCGCATGGCGAGCCAATCAGAGACTCCAGAATGACCTTCAATCATTTGCTTTTTGTGTGCTTGTTTCTGTATGGAGCTGGTAGCTGAAGTGGCACATTTGAAGACTGAGAAATGTGCTTTCCGAAGAGACCAAGATGGCAGCACTTGGTTGCACCTTTCTGGAGATATTGTGGCTTGAAAAATGCTGTTCTTTCATGATTCCTACAAAATTTTTCGCCTCCTTGCCTGATAGCTCAAATTTTTTAGAGGACGTCTGCGTGATTTTCAGTAACGATATTTTGGAATCAGATAGAAAAAAGGGTTATGGGAAGTGAAAAATGGGATTTTCAGAAAACCTACTTTTTTGCCCAATTTTTGCAATGTGAGAGCTGCGTCCCCCCTTAAAGGTGATTTATTGAGTGTGCAAAGACTGGGCAAGCTGAGATAACAAGGCATTGGGCTCTGTATTCTCATGCGCCTAATGCTGGAGGTTGCATAATTTCGAGTTTTGGAGAAATGTTGAAGCGAGAGGCAGAAAAAGTATTAGCTCCTCGCTACCGGTGCATTCCATGATAGCGCGTCGTCCCACTGCAGGCAACACTATCAGCCGCAGGAGTGAAGTGGATGCGAAAGCAAGGCTGGCTTCACTGCGTACCGATGTGAACACATTGTCAATACTGCATGAAACCAAATCTTTTGTCGCAGACTCTCAAATTCAACAAAAATGATTTTTTTTCTAATTTAAGCTTTCTTTTTCCAATTGCCTGAGTTATTGAGTAATAATATAACAAAATTTTCGTATAATGAAGCAAATAGTGGGTTTTACCAGCTTCGTTATTTTGAGTTTTATCTCTATGCGCAGTTGCATTAAAATGCACAGCTACCACAGTGATAGCATTACACAGCATTGAGCAGGGTGAAACATGTGGAGGTGAACAGTGCCGTAAGAACTGTCTATTTTTATCAAATTTCTTTTACTGGCACAAATTTTAAGCCACAAGGTCAGATGCCTAATAGGACTGATCAAGTCTTGTGACTCTTCTGGCAGAGGAAGCCGCTGCATTCTCTACCCACGTGGGGGCAGTGACCGGTCGTCTCCAGTTCAGGTAAGCATTTGTTTTGCCTGCTACTGCTCTGGTTTAAGTATTTTATAGTGCTAGCAATTTTAAGGATGCTCGAGGCATGTTTGCAACACCACTGTTCGTATGTACATGTTGCTTCATGCTGTCGTTCTTGTTAACGGGTCTCATTTGCCATCGCGCTATGTTTTAGCTCTCTTGTTCTGGTACTCTTGTTTACTGTGTACAGTTTTGCAGACCGCATTTATCATAAGTCGCCAGAGTCGCAAGCTTCTGCACTATAAGTGGTACTGTGCTTGTGGGGATGCGCGACTCTCACGCGTCCCCTGATACATTGTTTTCCCGCATAGCTCCCATGTCCTGTAATCCGGCTTTGCCGCGTGGCCTGGGGCCCGTGGCAGTCAGTGTGGTTGAAACGCAGTACGAGAGATGGCACGAGTGTTGCGCAACTCCGCCTCACAGCGGGGTTACTTGTGCGCATAAAGGAGAAGGCGCTTGCTCTTTGGTTTGGGTTGGGCAAGCTGCGCGGACATTCCGCGCGTGCACCGATTCATGATTCTGCGAGACCGTCTCGCATGGCCTCCTTCAAATGCACCACCGTTCGCGTGATCGTACGCGCGAATGACCAGGCGTTGGGATCCAGCATGGGGTGAACATAATCGCTCGCTATGTGGTCGCGGTGAGTCAGACTTCCTAGATTTTTCGCGCGCCCATCGGCACATTTTGTGGATAGCAACTCGGCTAGCAGGCATTAGTCTATGAAAGGTGCAATTAATGCCCTTGTGGTTGTTTGTACTACTGTGTTATCGTTCCTTTGTCCCAAGAGCGCGGATGAGAATCCCACACGTTATAACCAAAGCAATATTTTTCAAAGGCTGTGCACGTGCAGAATATGTAGACCAAGCAGCTGCGTGTGTTGTGTGTTTGGGAATCGAAGAGTACCGGTATGTGCCCTCACTTTAATTGGCGAGGTGGTTTCTCCACTTTTCAAGGGCCTTACAGTCGCTGCGAAGCATTTCGTTGACTCTGCACCAAACCACAACACTGGATGGCGACTACCAACGAGAAGGCTCTGGTTAGACCAAGCCGGCGGGGGTGTTGAGCGGCTTGCTGTAGCGGGAACCTTGCCTCTAAGATATGTTCATGCCCACAGATGAACTCGCGACTATATAGTGGGAGATCACACACACAGGCGAAACTGAGAGCAGCACGTGAAGCTGGGTTTGCGGGCAATTGGCTGGCACACCGCGAACATGTATAGCCAACGTATTTATGTGCGTGTACTGGTAGGAATGGTCAAAGCTCACGTGTGGGGAATGTTCTGAACTGATGAATTTGCAGAGCGCAGTTTAAACTGACAGCTTCCCGGAGTTGAGGTCACATGTGCAATATCTGCACTTCACAACGATGTGCACTGTGATGGGTGAACGTAAAACTCACTTGTGGCCTCGTGCACTGTGATGGGTGAATGTAAAACTCACTTGTGGCCTCAAGTGATTTTTAAGGAATGCTGGAGTTGTAAAGAACATAAAATTGGTTATAACGTCAAAACTGTGTTTTTTCCGCCTGCCCGGTAATTCAGAAAAATTTTTAGAGCCTGTGTGTGTCCGAAGTAATCGGTTGATGACTGTATTTATTTTCTGCGCACGAACTGTAGAGGCAAAGAGTGACAGTGTGTATGTGTACACTACGGACTGCCCGCCACTGGCAAGCG
This sequence comes from Dermacentor andersoni, assembly GCF_023375885.2. Lineage (NCBI taxonomy): Eukaryota > Metazoa > Arthropoda > Arachnida > Ixodida > Ixodidae > Dermacentor > Dermacentor andersoni. The sequence continues at coordinate 72,734,198 of NC_092817.1, forward strand.
ACTGGAGCAAGGCGCTTCTTCGTCACCTTGGCAATTCCGGCTTGCCCACCAAGTCAGCATGCTGCTGCTTCCTTCCTTGTTCATTCGCTTGTTGCTTTGGCTCTCCTTCTCCTTCATATCACCTTCATCACTCTCCTCTCGATTGGTGCAGCTCGTTGAGAAGCGAGCTTGGTGTCCCGCCTGTCTGTGGGATTTTCCAGCAACTGCATTATAATAAGTATTTCGTCTTGCGTGGCTCCACTCTAAGTGGTATGCTTAAACATTGACTTCTATGGAAAGATAAATATGAGTCAGAAAGAATTGCGGGATATACGGTCCTGCACTATATAAGCAGTTACATTATAAGTTGTCTGAGCTGTAGTGTGAAATGTGGATGTAACAGAATCTTGTCTGAGGCTCTTGTGGCACCTTATCAAAAGAGCAAGTTGCTTTATCATTTTTATTTCTTGGGCTTCACTCCTGCATAGAATGCACCATTTTAGTTGTGTGTGTGTGTTCGATGTAGGTGTGCAAGCTGCAGAGTTCAGTTGTTGTGGTACTAGTGCTAAAGTTTCAATGTGTGTGAAGAAGTGGTACGTTGATTTCTCCATAACTCTATCATTTGGGCTTAAAGGGACATTAAACGAAAATATTAAGTCAAGCTAGATTGAAAGGCCAAGCTTCTGTTCAGGGATGGGTGAATAACAAATTTTAGGTTCAAATTGAATGCAAAACGAATAGTAATTTGTTACCACCTGCAATAAACGTTTGCTATACTAAAGTGAATGATACGGTGAAAAAATTTCATGTAATTGGTAATTTGTTAAAAGCAACTATTTTATAAAAGCTGAGAGGGTAATCGCGACGGCCCGATTGCATACAAGCATTGAGGAAGTAGTGGGCCTTTTTGATTATCAGTCTCTGACAGTCCTGGACTGCTTGGGACTGCTGTCCCACATTTTATTTTCACAAACAGCTTTGGAAGCTCCACCCACCAGTCCGATAAGCTGCCAGAATCGCATTCGTTTTTCACGGACTGGAAGTCGCGGACTGTCCGCAGACTCTACGGAGCTGTCGACAGATTTTTGCCTCGCACAAGCACAAGCAGCTAGCAGACGATGACTGTCTTAAAAAGATGCACACTGCTTTTGACACCATGCTGGGTAAGATGCCGTGTGCTTCCGTGTGCGTTATGTGTTCCAGGTGGCAAATACTGTGTATTCAGCTATTTCTTCTGTTACATTGGTGTTTTGTGTGCCATCATGCTCGTTTTGCATGAGCGGTCCATTTGCCACAGCTTTAGTCTTCGTGTTTTTAAGAGAGAAGCACAGTAATCAGGGGCACATGCTTCCTTTTCTTGATGTGTTTTGCGAACTCTGTCATGCTCATTGTTATATGCGTAGTAAACAGGTATATTTCGCTTTCAGGTGAGCGAAACTGGTGTGCGAGAAAGCATGTCGTATTGCATGTGGCCATTTCATGCCTGTGGTTGATGTGGTACACAATCGGAGCTTCACCGATCGCTGTTGACATATATGTTGATCCCTTCTGTTGCAAAGCTCGAGCGTTTGCTTTTGGATGTGCATTGTTAGTAGACAGTGATGTGCATGTGCTCTTTCCTAGACATGCGTTGGGCCTTTCTTAAAAGGCAACTCCGGCAATTTCTCGATGTCAATGGATGTTGATGAAATTCGCTGGGTACGTTCCTCTGAACACTTCCATCATGTTGTAAAAAAAAAAAACAGGTTTGAGAGTTGCGCAGATTTTTTACAAATGAATTTAATTGCCTTGAACAGCCTACCTTGCCTCCTCCTCAGTTACAAGCCACATAGTGTATGACGTCAGGAGTGTTGTATGCAGGGCATGCCAAGATTATGCAGGCCACAGTGATGAGAGTGTTTACAAATCCACAATTGTGAGCTGGTGCATGGCGTGAAATGTTGCTGTTGCGAGAAGTTGTGTTCCCTGTAGATGTAGGCTGCACGAACTTCAGCCCTTGCCATCTGCATGCACAGTTTGAGTCGATGCCGATCGCGTTCAGTCAAGGTTAAGCCTATACTGTATTTACTCGATTGTAACGTGCTCCCGCTTTCCGTCACACACACACACATAAAAAAAAAAAGTGAGAAAAGAAAACTACGATTGTAATGCGCAGCCGCTTTCCATGAAAAAAACAAAGAGCACAATACCGCACACCTCATGTTTCATATAGAAATACAATTTCCTCTCATTTGGTAAAAACAAACTTATTCTTAGTGCACTAAAGTTGTGACGAATAGAAACACAAATAGAAGCGGCATACCTTGCTGCCAAGATTTTAACTGCGCCGGTACGAGTCGTGTGGGGCAATAAATATCACTTGTCATCGCTGTCAGACAACTCCTTATCACTATCAACAGATCAAAGCATTTCATCCTCGGTGCCATCCATGGAATTCGAAATCCTACACTTTTTAAAGGCCTTGTGGACCATGGCAGATAGGATCGTGCACCGTGCATCTTTCACCCATTCAGCAAAGTCCTGCAGCGAGGCACGCTTCATTTTATTGGCGGGCATGAATTCGTGGCAGCCACTGACGAGCCATTCGGTGTAGAGAGCCCGAATTCGTATCTTTCACTGGCTTGTTCAAACAAACATCGAGCGGCTGGAGCTGCGATGTCACGCCGCCAGGTGTCACGACAAGGTCGGTGTTGCATGCAGCCAGCTTGTCCTTGATGTGCTGGTCAAGGTGGCACCTGAATGCGTTGAGCACAAACATCCCACGCAGACCCAAACTGCCGCCGGGTCTTTTCCGCCAAACGTTATCAATCCAGTCAGTGACCAAGTCTGTGGTCATCCAACCTTTTTCATTTGCGCGCACAATCATGCCACTTGGAAACACAATTCTTTTCGGGAGCATCTTCCATCTGAAGCTAAGATGTGGGGGCAGCTTGTGCCCATCCGCAGTGCAACAAAGCATTGCGGTGACTCTAGTTTTTTCGTGGCCGAAAGACAAAACGCGCACTTGCTTCGCCCCCTTCTTTTCAACGGTTGTGGTGGCAGGCATGTCAAAGTGGAGCGGCGTCTGATTGGCATTTCTAATCTGTCCGAAGTGGTAGCTGTTTCTATGGTGCAACTTCAAGATGTACCGCTGAAAACTGTGCAATTTCTCTTCATATTCTTCGGGCAATTTTTGGCATATTCCTGTCTGCCTTCGAAGAGAAAAGCCTTTTCTTTTCATAAAATTTGATAGCCAGCACCTGCTTGCTTTGAAGTCACTCCACATTAGCCCTTTCTGTAGGGCTAACTGCATTGCCGGTACTTTGAGCAGATTGGTGGTCACAGGCCGCTGTGCCACTCACTGCTCTTGCACGTATTCCGTGAGCAGCTCTTCTATTTCGGTGAAGTGGCCTGCTTTGGTCCACTGAAACCTTTCCTTGTTGCTTTGCTGGCGGAAATATTCTCCTTCTGTTTGTGGCAGTCCTGTATGCAAGTTTGGGAACTCCGAACGCCCTTGATATGGCCCGATTTCCGTCTGTCTCTGCGCACCTGATAACTTTCCTTTTAAATGCGGCATCGTGGTGGACTCGGCGTGTCTTTGCACTCGGCGCTTCCATGCTGATTGAATAAACGCAGAAAACGGGAAGACAGGTGGTAGACTAAGTTATACCAGCACCTGGTTACTTGTACAACATGGAGGTATGCACATGGAGGAAGCTACGGCAGCTAGGCTAGAAACGCATATGAGGCGGCCATTTTCCAATGCCGATGGCGATATGGTAATGCGAATTTAGGGTCATAGTCGATTCTAACGTGCATGCAATCTTTCGACCCATTTTATTGGAAAAAAGGTGTGCATTAGATTCGAGTAAATACGGTATGTCACAGTCTCTTAGTTCATGTCTCTGCTGCTGGCAGGCCTGCACGACTGACATGAAGCTAATTAAGCCATCAGGATTGAGAAAACTACTTCTGCAGTTCAGTTTTGACCATACGGATTTGAAATAAATCATTCATTTCGTACAGTACACACACAAAAAGCGAGAAGTGACGACACGGAGCAGTATCGACATCGGTATGTTGCTGTTTTCGACGGAAAGCTGCCCGCAGCACTCACCGGCACTTCCCTAAATTAAATGCGACTACGAATATGGTTGTATTTTAATGTATTGTCATGCAGACTCATTATTTAGCTTCCGAGGTGCACTCCTTGCCTCATATCCCAAAATGGGCAGCAGGCATAGGCTCCTCGATACAGCAGCGTAAACTGTCGTGTAGTTCAGGCAATAGGCGTTTCCGTGAGAAAACTGCGCATTCTCACAAAGTCCTCATCTATGCCCACTTTACAGAAAATATTATGTGTGTGAAGCAAATACGAAGAATGATAAGTAGGCAGTATAACAATGCTCCCATACTAGGGTCTCCTGCTCGCTCTTTTCGAAGATGTGTGGTAGCTCATATCGGTGCCATTCAGAGTGATGCAACAGTGGTTACAAGCACAAAAACTTGGAGGACGCTTAAGCTTCGCCTTTAAGAGTGGAACGCGATAGTGTTATCGCACCTCGTTCGCACCGCCCACTCATTCGCTCGGCATGCTCTTGAGTCACACAAAGACGAAACGTGTGCCTGAGCAAGCGGAACGAACCAAGGAACTCGGTGTCTCGGAGGGAGAAACGATCTACATGAGCCAAACGTCCTGATCGGCACGGACAGCTGGGCCGCGACGTGCCATGAAGGCTGGCGCGATCATGGGGCCGACGCCTCCATGAGATCGTCCTCTATCTTGCTTGGGAGCACTACGCAGACGCATGACTACTCGCCAGCAGCACGGCACACATCGCAGGGGCCGCTTTCCCACCAGACGTGCTACGGCGCAGCAATCATGTCAGAGGTGTCCAGCATTGGACGCTGCACCTAGGAATCGTGCTGTGAACGGAAAGAGGAGCCGCGTCGCCTAAACACGAGGGTTCGAGTGACGCACGCTGGAAGTTGGAAGGGAGCGAGAAAACTCATTAAACGCAAGGGTAATGGGGTACCCTCGCACTGATCCCCGCACGGCCCCAATGCGCTCAAACAAGACGTAGGGGAGACGCGGGCGAGTGCCACGCCACCTGTCGGGGCAGCGCCGTACATTGCGAGGAGGGGGTCTTCTGTGTTTGCCGCAAGATGGCTCTGCATGTGCGGCAAGCGCAGAAGAAATGTAGTGGAAACGTACTTTGCTATGTGTTTAACTGCGACTTCTGTAATTGACATGCTCATAATTACCGATATATACTGTAGTATAACTTTCTACGACACGTTTTTAAGGCAACACCGTATTGACTAGAGGCGCTTTTGTCCCACTTTGAACCATCGACCTCATGGCTGAGTGGTAGCGTCTCCGTGTCACGTTCCGGAGCCCCTGGTTCGATTCCCACCCAGCCCATCTTGCAAGTTGTTTTTATTCATGAATTGCCTTCTGCCATTTTTCGCTCACGGCCAATGCCAACGACACCGGCTTTTCTGTGATATGCGCTCCTTAACACTGTCGCGTTAAAATGTGCCTGTTCCGATATGTTCTGACATTGACGTCACCGATGAGCGACTATAGCATTATATCTCAAGCGAACCAGGAGTGGTCACTGTACTCCCGATGTAAACAAATGCACTGTTCGGTGCTTTGGACTGTCAGTGGCTTTCTTGTGGGATACAAATGTGGAAAGTCGTGCTCCACATATTACAGCCAGCATGCGAAGCGCTTCCCTGAGACCCTTAGGGGTAAAACACCTAAGATAGCAAGCAGCATGTATAAAATCAGTGGTCATGGGTAGTCTTGGTCTTCATGTTGCAGCACGATATGTAGTGCATAGGCGCTGACTCTCGTGGTGGCGGGTTGAATGTGAATGGCGATTTGTGACTATTAAATTAGTCTGAATTATAACTGTCAGTATTTGACAGATCCGAAGAGCTGGTGTAGCTGACATATTGTCACCCGAAGGTCCGGCGCGGTCACGATTCAGCCAAGCGTCTGCTCTTCGCTGCCAGCTGCCGAGACCGGCATGCCTTACGTGCCTTTCCCGGTGGAAAAGGGGTTAACCGAGGGGCCTGATTTTTATTAGTCATATCATAACAAGGCAACAAACACTGGCACCAAGAACAACATAGGGGAAATTGCTTGTGCTTAATGAATTAAAATGAAGATAGAATAAATTAATGGAAATAAAGGTGGATGAAAAAACTACTTGCCGCAGGTGGGGAACGATCTCACAACTTTTGCATTTCGCGTGCGATGCTCTACCAATTGAGCTACCGTGGCGCCATTTCCCCATCCACTTTCTTGGGTATTTATGTTTTCTAGTAGAACCCTGGGAGTGTTAGCCAGCGCTACCACTCACAGACTTTGGCGGCGGACATGGAACATCCTTTCTGCCGCAGGCGTCACGAGAACGTGATCTTTTTAGGTGAAGGCAACCGGTCAATAAACCCACACATGCTACCTGAAGGCATCAATGTCGCCGGATTCGAGACCCTCATTATGTAATAAACGAGAAGAAAGGGAGGTAACCGAGGGGCCCAATTTTTATTAGTCATATCATAAGAAGCCAACAAACACTGACACCAAGGACAACATAGGGGAAATTACATGTCCTTAATAAATTAAATAAAGAAAGGAAAAAATGGAAATGAAAGTAGATGAAAAAACAACTTGCCGCAGGTGGGGAACAATCCCACAACCTTCACATTTCGCAAAGGTTGTGGGATGGTTGTGGTTTATTGACCGGTTGCCTTCACCCAAAAAGATCTAGAATGGATATGGAGGCACTATGGCACAATTTCGCACTGTTTTCAAATTTTCCAACACCATGCGCACTAATAATATAAGAATTCAACACCTTAAACCGGTTGACAGCATAACGGCCCAGTGGGAACTTTGTTTTGGCTTGTCTTGGCCTTGTGCCATGGTAGTGGCAATGTGATTTGTTCATCGGAACTGTCGATTGTACAGGGTCGTCCACTCAGGTGGAACATGCAATGCCGTGGCCGCGCTCTTTTTCAACACAATTTTTACACAGCAATTTTCAACACAACAGAGTTCTATATTGCTGCACAGAAAACAACGATAGACTTCTAGGTAAACAATCTGTTGATATAGCTCGACTTAGTATTTTCTTTTAGTGTCCCTTTAAAGTGTCTTCGTGGCTTCTTAACTGCTTCAGAGGCAATTTAATATTACTCATTATATGCCAGCTATTAGCTTGTTTAATCTTGGAGTGGTGCTAGCACTTCTCGGTTGATATATCTCTGTTGCCTAACTGCCATGCCATGCACAAGTCCGTCCTTTGCCCATCACAGCCACCCAGTGAAATCTGACACGCAACCTGGCCTCTGAGGTAGTGTGGGCGAGCAACCTGCCTTCATTGTCCGTCACGCAGCAGCACATGTAATGAAATGTCTGGTGGGCACTAAAGGCTTTGGAAAGACCAAGTGATGTAGCAACACTGGTACTACTGTTATATTGTTTTGTTAGTGTTGCTGAGACAGAGTAAATTGGAATATTAATTTATCTGTGGTGAGAACATTTATATGTCCTTCTGAATTGCAGCAAAACGGCTGTGCTTTGTCAATTGACTGGACCAGCTCGCCGAGCAGCTCTACTGGCGAGCCATCCACGAACATCGACTACCTTGATGTGTTCGTGTCCTGCGTCTCAAGCACTGCCAGTGTGTGCTTCCGGTTTGTCGAATATGAAGTGAGTAGTGCATGAAGTGCATTCCAGTGCTGTATGAGGCTAAAAGACAGCAGGAAGCTGTGCACTGCATTGTGCAGTTCATCTTGCTTTGTTCAAATAGGGAGCAGTGTGCGCAGCATTCGGTTGCTGGAACAACATTTAGTTGGTGCATATTACAGCGGAACCTCATTAGCACATACCTTGTGGGAATGTGGCCTAACTGCACGCTAAATGGTAGTACGCACAAACATTCACAAATTCGCATCGCTTAAATGTGCACCGCTGCTAATAAAGTAATGCAACGCTACCACTGTATATGCACCCTGTTTTAAGTCCTTTCTTTCCAAGGTGGTTTATAAGAACTGTGGCTTTTTCTTCTAATACCAAGCAGCATTTTGAAACTTCGGTAGGGAGCACAGCGGGCAGGGAGGACAGTCGAGTTTGTCGAGTTCGGACTTGTCGAGTTTTCGCCTATATGAGCGTACATTTCTGCAACAATCTGCTGAGTGAGACCTGGTGCCGTTTCTTTGAAACACCGTACAGTCCATGCTCATTACAACGGCTCCACATACCTTTTTCACTAATCTAGTCCGGCCCCGATTCTAAGCCGACCCCTGAATTTCCAAAGCCAGAAAAAAAAAAGAAAAGAAGCTTACCTCGAATGTAGGCCGAACAAAAAAAGTGAGGACAGCACTCACAAAATGAAAACAGCATTCATTTATTATGAACATACCGGGCTCACTCTACGTTATCGTCACTGCTAGCCTCGTCGCTATAGCTCAGACCACACATACGCTTGCAGACGCGTGCCCATGCTTGTGCTGACAGTGCAGCACGGCCTGCGCACATTGAAACGTGGCTATCTCGGTGAACAGCTTCTCTCTATTATTGCACGCTTATTTTCTTCATCGCTGTCATCTCCTCGTTGCGGCACATGCAAAAAGCGTACCCCGTTGCCCCCTTCAACGACGCACATTTTTCTCATCGATGCTGAAGTCTCGCCCGACTTGAACGTTTGACGAGGCCTCCGCGGTTAGCACAACTTTTCGTTTGAAAGCAGCACTATAGTGGTATTGCCTCTTTGGTGCTATTACGATTACGCCACGCTATGGGCCACGCCGCATGCCGATACGACGCAGGTCAATATAGTGACGTCGCTCGTGTACTTCAGTTGGCTACTGGTGCGGCTAATAGCAGCTGAAATGCTGACTTTTCTAGATAGCGCTAGCTAGCTATGCACCAAATTTATCATTTTCAATTACAAACTGCCGCGTTTTTTAACATCCTCAAATCTAAGCTGACCCTAGAGTTTGGTATATGATTATTTGAAAAAAAAAAAAAAGAAAACTGTCGGCCTAGATTTGAATAAATATGGTACTTTAGGATTTCACAGACAATTCTTCTCACTTGGTTTAGTCGGCCTTTATTATTGGTGCAACAAATTCTGCTTTTAATGGACCCTGCTATAGAGGACTATCGGATACAACTAAACAATTTTTGTGCAACTTTTCTCATGGCAGTCAGTGTGGTTGAATGCACATGCGGCTCATGTGCCATCTTAAAGGTAATCTGCTGTGGGTGCAAAGGTTGAGTAAGCCGAGATGTTCGCGACTTCATGTGGACTGTCTTCATGCTCGATTAGGGCTGGAGGTCGCGTAACCTCATGTTTCGGAGGCAAATTGAAGCTAGAGGCAGCTGAAGTGTTTGCCCGTGCCCTCTGCCTGCACTCCTCATGATAACATTACCACACTGCCGGCTACACTACAGCTGTTGCGGCGGAGTAGACAAAATAGTTTCACAGGATTAGCTTCATACCCCTGATGTGAAGATATCGTCGAGACAGCACTGAACCGTATCTTGTTGCCGACACCCAAATTCAACAAATTTGTTTTGCGATTTTCTGCTAATTCAGGAAATTTTGCGGCCCCTTTGGTTTAAGAAAAACGCATTGGTGACCATGCTTACTTGCATGAAAGGTCAAATCTCAGTATAATGAAGTAAAGTGCCGATTTTACCGATTTCGTTATATCGAGGTTTTAACTGTAGTGGACCATCTTTATTGGATTATTATGGTCAATTGTAACGAGTGTCACTGCACCAGCTGCTGCATAGTGCCACTCATTTGATTTGCATGCAGTGCAACACCTGCTATGCACAAGCTGTCCCTGTGCCATTACGCTCGCTGTACGCATATGTTTGCTAGCAATCAATACCTACGTTTCATGTGGGCGTCTGGACCGCGAGCTGTCTTCGTGCCTTTGCCACTCCTGGCCTTGCACAGGTGCGGTGCCTAGCTTTCCCAGCCAGCATGGTGACTGCTTTCGTGAAGCTTTGTTTTGGCAAGCGATGCACACTTGGCTGGCCATGTTCAATGAGGTGGAAGAGAATGGCAGTGTGTGAAATAGCACCACTATTTACTATGCCACATGCACTGCTGAGCATATAGGTGAAGATGCCTATCACAATAGGGGTGGCGGGGATAGGTCATACAAGCGTTGCTGCACTGTGCCCACACTGAAGCTGAAAATATTAGTAGACCGGTCTTCACGCTGTCCAAAAAGGCTGAAGATCTCTTCACATTGCCAGTTCTTGGGGTTGTGGGTTAACGTCACATGACAAAGGGAGAATAAAGATATACATCAGCAGGTCGGCAACAGGTAGGTAGCATAAGAGGGGCTCCGAACCACCCTTTGGGCTTGGTGAAAAAACACATTCTGTGGATAGCCTATGCTGCTTATCTTATGCTGCTGATGCTGCTTATGCTGCTATCAGTATCTCAGCCAAATTTTGCACTCGTGCACGGTACATGGGGCTCACAAGTTAACCACGAAGTCACCTTTTTCTCACACTCTCTTTTAAGGAAGTGTTCTCCTCACCCTTTTGGGGCTGCCGGTGCCTGCCCCTTGGTGTCGGCGGGCACATTCCTATAGAGCGCTGCCATTGGCCAGTAGCTGACATCAATCAAAAAGGTTGTTTGGATAAATGCACATTTTTCTGCTGTTACTACAGTGAAACCTCGTTACTATGAACACTACATTAACGAACTTTTCAGATTAGCGAACTTTTCAGAAATCCCTTGCTGACTTCTTATAGTTTCATTGTAAAAATATGTCTGTACTACGAACTTCAGAATACCGAACTTTTCAGACTAGGGGTTGTTATTCCGTTTCTCTGTGATGTTAACAATGCCTCAGTACTACGAACTAATATTCTGAAATCTGGGGATTCTTAGATTTCATGTATCCTTCACGGCAGCCGAAACAGTAGGCTAGTGGACGACAATGCGCAGAGAGCGGATGTCGCTGCACATAGGTTCGGAAAACCCGAGACAGCGCCTGAGAAAAAAAGAACGCGAGCGAGTGGAGGTGACGACGCATCAGGTTTTGCAAGCGCAAGCTCTGCCCAGAAAAGTGTTGTCTAGCAACGAAGGTGTGTCTCTTACTTTCACCTTTCTTTCACCCTTCTTTTTGCGCACGCCTCTTTCTTTCGCGCTTCTTTCTGCGACTGTACTAGCTTTGGGCGCAGTGAAATGTAACCTCCATACTCGTGGGGATGCCACACGGTTTCAATTTGCACTTTCCAGATGGTGTTGTTTACATGCACTTGCACTTTGACATAGTTCAGGTGACCGCCTCGAGCAAGACAATTGCATTGTCCACGGCAAGAAATGTGAAAAACAAAAGGCAAAAAACATTGCGCTTTGCAGGCGACATGGAGCTACCTTTTTGTCAGTAGTTTTCCTGGTGTTAGCATCTATTTTGCATGTGTCAGTCTTACTACACGGTGCTTAGGTGGTGCGGGGTGGCAGAACCTATGGAAAATGGCAACAACGCACACGGAGAGCCAACAGCAATGTTTTCGTGGATAGCTCATATGGTGACAACTTATGAACTGACGGGTTGATGGGCAGAATAGTCAATTTTATGTTTTCACTAGAAAATATCTTTCAGAATAACGAACAATTTACAGTGGTCCCCTGAAGTTCGTTACATAGAGATTTCACTATATGTATATTTATTGGCACGGTTTTCTAAACAGGCAGAAGTAAGTGAAAACCCATGTTTTGACTATAATCTGCTCACGCTCGGCCATGCCTGCCTGTGGAGGAATGAAACTTTAGCCACACTACTTATTGATCCTACAGCTATAGTAGCCGTCGGATCTAGCTAATTTCAATCAGTTTTAAACACTCAGATAGCCTTGAACCACGCGAAACTTAAGGTCAGACCACACGTACGCTTGCCAGCATGTGTGTCGATTCAGCACCAAACCGTAACTTTAGTTGCTGGTGCCCGATGAAGTAGCAGTGCTAGGCCTAATGGCCTAGGCAGTGTGGCCGTGATGAAAATTCGTCACTGGCCAATGTGGTAACGAGCTGCAAGCCATTGCGGAGTACCTGCCCCTAATATGTTCATACGAGTGGCTCATATTTATCGGCCCCGAGATAACACACGTGGGATAGATTCACGACTGTGTGCCTATCAGTGGCTAATTGGGCAGATCTCTGCACATGCTTACTTAATTTATGAAATATGTGCTGCTGTTGTTGCCGTTCCCTCTGTCTGCATCACATTACCATATCGAATGGTTCTGTTGAGCCTGATGAACCTTGTACCTACAGACTGTTTTTTTTTTTCAATATCGCCGCCATATTGCTTATATAGTGGTGCCATCTATGAACAGTCCACGTGCTGCCTTGGGCGAGTGTTCCGTGTTGTACGCCAGGTATAGGCTCGGTAGCGGTTTCTAGTGATTTCTATCATGCTCACATGGTCTATTTAGTATGATGTGGTGTTTTGTACATAAGAAAGGGTTCCGTGTTATCTACTGAAGCAATTTAAACCAGCGTAGTCAGAGTTTCTGTGGCATTGAGGCAGACGAAACCCCAGCGCGATGTGTGTGTGCATGTTTGAGCCTACAATCAGCCTCAAGAGATCAGTTTTGTATATCTGAAAATTTGTTTCACTAATGTGACCTTACTGCAGCATTCTCACTAGTTCTAAGCTGTGGTTTAGCAGCAATGAGAGTTCTAAAACATGACCATTTTAACAGTGTGGGTACTGTTCGGATACGGAATAAGTAGTGCTGTTTACTTTGACAGGCATTCAAATTGTTATCTGCAAGTACATTGTGTGACTATCTTGTTTGTTGGACAAGGTCCGCAAGTAAAATAGTTTTAGTTAGTATTAACAGTTTACAGTGCGAATTACACTTGTCAAATGTTTGAGCGACTGGCTGCTGACTGCGCGAGCGTTTGAAGCAGGGGTAGATGCTGGGTCATTGATCTGTTTGTTCTGTATGGTGCATTGTCCAAGCATGCAGCATGACCATGCAAGGTCTTATTGCAGCGGCACGTTTTCTTTCTCTCTTTTTATTTCATGCAAAAGAAGAGGATGAGAACTGATTTTATTTTTTCTGTCTTCGTCCCATCCCCTACAACGCACTTACCGTCTTGCAGAAATTGTGGCCTCACATATAGCTGCGGGATTCTTTTTATGCGATTCCCTTCAGATATTATTGCTTCACAGGGCAAAAAGGCAATGCCGAAGCACAAAGCTTATGCTGGTTTACTAACCGCAGTGATCCCTGTGTTGAGTAATGCCATTGGCGTCATACATGAGGCTAGTGCAAACATAGAATAGTGATTTCAAGTCTACTAGACTTGAAATGCGTGAGAATGATGCCGGTGGCTGATGCAAATATTCTGTAACGATTGGTGCCTTGATCTTTTGGGGTACATAAGGTTGGCCGTACACAAGCGTGCACTTTTATGTTTCAGTTCCCATGCCAAGGGATTAGATAGCAATATTTTACAATTCATGCTGGCAATTCACAGATGCTGGTTATCTTCGTCAAACAAATACCAAAATACCTTCGCCAAAATAGTTTAGGGACGTACACACACCGTGGCTGATGATGCACGTCGTTTGTTTGTGCACCCAAGAGAAATTTCTACATGTTGAAGTTACTGCTGAACTGAAAAACTACATGCAGTGGTTCCTCGATGATGGGGACTTCAGTCTCTCATGTTCTGTATCCGATATTGAAATTTTGCAGGCAGCATATGAGAAGCTACTCGAGGAAATGGCTGCATTCTTCAACAGTGGGGCAGGTACTAAGGGAGTCGTCAGTTTGCCCAAACAGACTGAACTGTATGCCACCTTTCACGATGAGCGCTGGCTCAGGGTCCAGCCCCTCAAGGATGCTGAGAATGGAAAGGTGAGCATTTGTGCAGATGGACAGTACCACTCTGCTCACCTGACACTCCCTCTCACTCTTTGTTGTAGGTGTAAGTGTGGCAACAATGTCCTGAAATAACATTAGCCAGGCTGATCATTTAAAATCAGTTCCTAATGCTATGGGAAGTGTAGCATTGCTCAAAAGTTTGGAGTCCAATGGTGCCACAAATTTTTTTTTTCCTTGGCAGTTTTTCTTTTCCTTTTCTTTCCTTTTTGGGATTTTTTGCTGTTTCAAGACCCGCGTCCCCCCTTAAATCAAATGGTACAGCCTACACGTGCATGTTCGACCAATGCAGCATGTTGAAGGAATTCTAGCGCTAGAAGAAATTTTTTTTTGTTGATGAAGGGGTCTTCGAACTTTTGCTTGCAGCTGCACATGCTCAACTACACTCTGTTTCTTACTGTTAGGAATGGCCGGACGGGGGTGGCAACGTGCCAGCTATTTCAGCCTGCTGCACGTGTTCCAATGCAACCGGACGGGGTGCACTTCAGAGAACTGTGGATAACCGGCAGCCACGTGGCGCGGGGTCAGCTCAGGGGAGTTCTAGAGGGGAGGTACCGTATTTACACGATTGTAAGTCGACCCCTTTTTTTAAATTTGAAAGTCTGAAGTTGGGGGGTCGACTTACAATCGATACCGAAACATGGCCCCGCCAAAAAAAGCGATACCAACGGGAGCTACAACGTAGTTATAATTTTATGTTTGCTCTATGGCCCTACCCGTATCTTTTCGCTATCCCACGTGTTTGTTCGCTTTTCGGAAGGGTTTTTCAACATTTTTGAGAGTTTTACAGTGCATGCAACACTTATGGGGGGGTGTCGATAGTTGATGGAAGCGCCGCTGTTACCATTTGCGGCGGCACCCTCAGAACGGCGGCGCTTGCGGGGAGTATCGGTAGTTCATGGAAGAGCAGACAGCGCTCGCTGGTTTCTCTTTCTCTGTTTGAAGGCATTGGTATTGGCATGGTATTGGTTTGACGCGTTCCACTTGACTGCCGGCTACGTGCTACTTCTTTGCTTCCCCAGTCATCATGAGTGCTCCAGGCCCACTAATCGTTTGGCACTCGTTCACAGCAGCGTTCAAGAGGGCTGCCATACTTTACGCCGAAGAAACAAATCACTGCACAGCGGGCCGCAATTTCGATTTTTCTAAACGGGTGGTGCGAGAGTGGCGACTGCAGCGAAGCGAAATTTTCACCTGTGACGACAAGTGAGAAATTTCCCACGTGCCAAAGTCTGGACGCTTTCCGGAGTTGTAGGCTAAGCTTGCGGCGTACGTCGCTGAAATGCGTGATCAGTCCCTGCCAGTGAAGTGCGACGTGGTCATGAAACAAGCCCGGACCTTCGCCTTAATTTTAAGGTTCTGCTCCGCCGTGAGTACAGCGAGTGGCTGGCGGCAGAAGACTGCGAAATTATGCCAACCGGACCTGTCAAAAGAGCCTCCCTGACGGCTGCGTGTGGGTGGGTGCATTTGGCGTGGGCTGCTGTTCTGCAAGATGTCCTGGTGCGGTCGTTTGCCAAATTTGAAATTTCGCTGGACCACGACGCGCTGTGGGGCCGCAGCAATGATGACGATGGCTGCACTAGTGAAGACGAGTAGTCCAGTGACCATGTCAGCTACTAATAAATTTTCGTTATCGAATGCGCCCTCGGGTATGCTCTCTTATTTTTTTTTTTTCCGGTCATGTGATATGGGGGGGGGGGGGGTCGACTTACATTCGAGTCGACTTACAATCGTGTAAATACGGTAATTGGCGGAACCTCTCCATGAGCTTTTCGGAGTCACGCTAGACTGTCGATGTATGTCTTGTCTAAGATGTAAATAATGTAAATAAATCCTGTTCACTGAGTTCCTCTCTACGACCTTCAACTCCTTCAAATGGTGGCAGCGGCAAGATCGTCCGACGACTCCTACATCTGGTTGACAGCAGTGGGATCGTCCGACAATTCTTACAAGTGGTGGCAGCGGTGGGATGGTTGAAGGCATTCCAAGTACGCAGGGGTTGCAGAGAGCAAAGCCATTGTCTTGCTCGCCAGCCATTCTCTTCCTGCCCAGCGGTTGCCAGCACTGGCCAGGCGAGATTTTCCGGGCCATGGAGGAGCTGTTAGGAATGGCCGGACGGGGTGGCAACGTGCCAGCTATTTCAGCCCGCTGCACATGTTCCAATCCAACCGGATGGGGCGCACTTCAGAGAACTGCGGATAACCGGCAGCCACATGGTGCGGGGTCAGCTCAGGGGAGTTCTCGAGGGGAGGTAATTGGCGGAACCTCCCCATGAGCTTTTCGAGAAACCAGACAATGTGCTATCCGGCCGCGTCAACAGGGACGGCTCAGAGTTCTACGAAGCCTTAGTAGGCAATGAATACTTAGTAGGAATACTTAGTAGGCAATGCTGCAAAAGGTGCTCAAGTAGTGCGATCATAGAAGTCTCACTTTGTGAAATTCACTGTGCATTTCTTTACTCATTGCACTTTCTACGGAATACAGACAAGCCTCGGTATAACAAACCTCAATTTAATGAAATCTATGATGTAGCATACTATTTTCATTTCCCAAGTTTAGTTCCATTGAAAACAATGTACACTAGACTTCCGTTAATTTGACTCCAGTTAATTCAATTTCTTTAATCATTTCGATCCCGGCCGAAGGTCCCGGCCTGTGCCCATGCATTTCTATGGGTTGGAATTTTTTTGTTATTTCGATCTTAAAATTGGCCTTCGCCGAATAACTTGAACTTGACCAGTCAGCCTCTGACTCCTGTGGTGACTCCAGTAGTGACCCCTTTAGTGTCAGCGTCTATGTCAGCAGAGCTTAGCTGACAGTGAATGCGTTGAACACATACGTCATCCCCTGTTAAAAATGCCTATTTTCAGCCTGCCCTATGAAAATTTTCAAGCAGTGGGGGGGTGGCTCACGAAATTCGATAACAATATTTACGAGATTCAGCGTGGGCTCCAAGCGGAAGCCCCAGCACCCTTCCAAAATGTTTCCAGCACCGTGCAGCAGAGGGCAGCCCAGGAAGATGAAAGAAGGTGGATTGGCCCTGTAGCAAAGTTTTTGGAAAGTGTTCTAGATTCCACTGGTGATATGAGTGTTGCACTAGTGCGCACTGGCACTCTTGCAGAGTGGCCATATGCAAATTTGTTAGAGTACATCTATCCGAGCACAGCCTTACTCTGAAGTACCAGTTCACCTTACTTGTGTGTCTTGTTGGCCTTGCAGGTTGAATGTTGGTTTGTTGACGAGGGAAACAACAGCCTGATCCCGGTCGGAGATCTGTGGGAGCTGCCAGAGCGCTTTGCCGAGCTTGCCCTTCAGGTACAGTAGGAATATTGCCTTGAAAAAAAGGGGAAAGAAAAGTAAATACCATATTTACTCGATTCTAACGTGCCCTCGATTGTAACGTGTACCCGTTTTCCATGACAAAAAAAAAGAAGAGTACAACATCGCGCATCTCGTGCTTTAATATGGAAATACTATTTTCTCTCATTTGGAAAAGACAGATTTACCGTATTTACTCTACTGTAACGCGCCCTCGATTGTAAAGCGCACCTGTTTTTCGTGACCAAAAAATAAAAGAAATGAAAACCTCGTTGTAATGCGCACCTGTTTTTCATTAAAAAAACAAACAAAAAAAAAAAACAGAGAACAATACCGCACACCTCATGTTTCATATAGAAATACAATTTCCTCTCATTTGGTAAAAACAAACTTATTCTTAGTGCACTAAAGTTGTGATGAAAAGAAACACAAATAGAAGCGGCATACCTTGCTGCCAAGATTTTAACTGCGCCGGTACGAGTCGTGTGGGGCAATAAATATCACTTGTCATCGCTGTCAGACAACTCCTTATCACTATCAACAGACCAAAGCATTTCATCCTCGGTGCCATCTATGGCATTCGAAATCCTACACTTTTGAAGGCCTTGTGGACCATGGCAGATAGGATCGTGCACCGTGCATCTTTCACCCGTTCAGCAAAGTCCTGCAGCGAGGCACGCTTCATTTTATTGGCGGGTGTGAATTCGTGGCAGCCACTGACAAGCCATTCGGTGTAGAGAGCCCGAATTCTATCTTTCACTGGCTTGTTCAAACAAACATCGAGCGGCTGGAGCTGCGATGGCACGCCGCCAGGTGTCACGACAAGGTCGGTGTTGCATGCAGCCAGCTTGTCCTTGATGTGCTGGTCAAGGTGGCACCTGAATGCCTTGAGCACAAGCATCCCACGCAGACCCAAACTGCTGCCGGCTTTTTTCCGCCAAACGTTATCATAAATCCAGTCAGCGACCAAGTCTGTGGTCATCCATCCTTTTTCATTTGCGCGCACAATCATGCCACTCGGAAACACAATTCCTTTCAAGAGCATCTTCCATCTGAAGATAAGATGTGGGGGCAGCTTGTGCCCATCTGTAGTGCAACAAAGCATTGCGGTGACTCTAGTTTTTTTCGTGACCGAAAGACAAACCGCGCACTTGCTTCGCCCCCTTCTTTTCAACAGTTGTGGTGGCAGGCATGTCAAAGTAGAGTGGCAGCTGATCGGCATTTCCAATCTGTCCGAAGTGGTAGCTGTTTCTATGGCGCAACTTCAAAACGTACTGCTGAAAACTGTGCAATTTCTCTTCATATCCTTCGGGCAATTTTTGGCATATCCCTGTCCGCCTTAAAAGAGTAAAGCCTTTCCTTTTCATAAAATTTGATAGCCAGCGCCTGCTCGCTTTGAAGTCACTCCGCATTAGCCCTTTCTGTAGGTCTAACTGCATCGCCGGTACTTTGAGCAGATTTGAGCAGGCCGCTATGCCGCTCACTGCTCTTGCACGTATTCCGCGAGCAGCTCTTCTATTTCGGCGAAGCGGCCCTGCTTTGGTCCACTGAAACCTTTCCTTGTTGCTTTGCTGGCGAAAATATTCTCCTCTCTTTGCATCAGTCCTAGTTTCGGGCACTCCAAACGCCCGTGATGCGGCCCGATTTCCGTCCGTCTCCACGCACATAACTTTCCTTTTAAATGCGGCATCATGGTGGACTCGGCGTGTCTTCGCAGTCGGCGCTTCCATTCTGATTGAGTAAACGCAGAAAACGGGAAGACAGGCGGTAGATTACACCAGCGCCTGGTTGCACATACGACATGGAGGTATGCACATGAGGAAGCTACGGCAGCTAGGCTTGAAGCACGTACAAGGCGGCAATTTTTCGAATGCCGATGGCGATATGGTAACATGGATTCTAACGCGCATGCAATTTTTGGACCCATTTTATCGGAAAGAAGGTGCGCTTTAGATTTGAGTAAATACAGTATGTAGATTGGACACACATCTTGAAACCTGTGAAGCAGTTATTTCAGTGCTAGCAAACCATTAATCTTTTGTAACGCGTTTTGCAGCATAGTGATTGCCTGCGTGCCTGGCAAACAAGTAAGATGCAGAAACCCCTATCACGCGACCTGCATGATTCACGTGATTGCAGATTATGCTGACTCCGGGATCAGCCTACTTTTCTTGAAACCATCTCCTGGATCAGTCCAGTTTACTCAAAAATTTTTGTTGAAATCACTGTTGTGTTTTTGAAGAAAGTGCATATTGAAGGGCACAAAAAGGAAAACTGTTGTCGTGCACTTAAAACACCATTTCTTGGGCCTTATGCAGTCCACCCACAGCTTGAGGACAAACTTGCGTACTTTGTGCAGGAGCTTCTTGTTCACCAGCTATTGAGGAGAGTGTCACCGTGAAAATAAATGCGTTTTGATGCTTTTTCTTGTTGTTTTCGTTTCTCCTCATTTCTTTTTAACTTCAAGGAAAGGGGTCAGTCTATATTCCCACTCGACCTATGTACCTAGTTTATACGGTATATGCGTGAATGTGGGGAGCTTTGTGGGTTCGGTTCTTTATTGTGGAGGAAGGAAAATGAATGCAGCACATTTGTGTGTGGCAGGAGCTTCTCTTCTGCATTTTTTGCTTGGTGCTGACTGTATGTCTAAAGCTGTAGCAGTATTCTCCACGTTTACTTTGTTCATGAGCAAAACCACTTGATGTGATATCTGCTGTCAGCACATCTCATGCACGTTCTTATTTTTTTTTCCCCTGCCATTTCTTGCAGGCAATTGAGTGCCAACTTGACGGACTGCTCGAGTATGCTGACTGTGATGGTATCGTCAACATCCTCAGCGATTTACTTCTGGGGAAGAACTTGGTTGCTGAAATTTTACAGAGGTGAGGTAGCAGCATCCTGTGTGGGATAGCTTGTCGTGCGAGTTTCAACGAATAATTGTTAGCCTTTCCTGGGCCAATTTTCTGTAATGGAAAAAAAAATTGATCTCTTAATTTTTTGTATCCAAAAATGAATAACTCTCTCGCAAAATATCGGTATTCTTTTAGACAACATGTTACCGAGATATTATGGTGGGAATTATGCTTTCTGTGGCCCAGTGGACATTCACAAAGCTTAATAAATCGTTTTATTTCTCTAAGTTTTCTTTTGACTTCAGCATCATCTTCCTCGACTCCATCTGAAAGCAGCAGCAGTAAAACCTCATTATAACGAAGTTTAAGGAGGAACCAGAAAGGAGATATAACTTGATTATATCAATAACTTCGTTACATCCATTACTATGTGTACTGCAATATGTATAGGGATTCATTATATTGTTACGATGCATTTGAACAGAACCGTGCGTGTAAGAGGGAGACGAAGAGAAAGTGGTAGACTGTCTCCTGGTGCTGTGACCTTTGTACCAGCCTGTGTGATTACCACTAACTTTTTCCTGTGTAAATAGTTGTAAATACATTTGTGTATCGGGCTTCCTCTTCATAACAATATTTGTTATTTTGCTATATATCGTTTCATTATAGTCAGGTTTGATTGCATTAATGACATACAATGGTGGGAAATACACTTCCTGCAGCCCAATAGATACAAAAAAGGCAATAACTCTTTTCTACCTTTTCTTCTTTAATTTGGCATGGATGGCAGGCCTTTCCTTATGCCAGCTAAAAGCAAAAGGAACAGATCTAGAAAAACACATATACAGTAAAACCTCATTCCTACGTTTTGGGAAAAAAATTAAAAAAAATGACTCGAGAAAAACTAACCGAGAAAATGTACGATCCAAAGTACATAAAAAATTTGACAGGTTCAACTATTGTTCATATGTACGTAATGCAAACCGTTGCGCGGATCATTGCGGCACCGAGGGGCTGACATGCATCGAGCTGGTGGTGCTCCGGTGGCTCAAGACGTGTTTTGTTGTTTTTCTATTGCGTGGTGTTCTGAGAGAGTGATCGGAAACCGAAGTCAAGTTGAGCTGGTGGGTGATGCCGGATGCCACTGAAGCGAAACGTGATGCCCACATTGCGGAGGCCTGCAGCAGGGGACGGCGGCGTGTTTGGATTACCACCTACTAAAAGCATAGAGTATGCTACCAAGGCGCGCTTTGCACAAAGACGCATGACTAGCGGTATAGTTCAGTGCTACACGAATACTGAGGCAGAACAAGCGGATCACAGAGCATGAATACGTGCTGGAACACAGTAGAAAATGGCATAGTTTCGGTACCTGCGCACGTGACTGCATGACCGTGAGAACAAGCAGACAAAGCGGAAGTACATCTCTTTTGCTTCGGTGTGAAGTAAAACAAAAAACATGCTGCCATCCCGTTTGTGTGTTTTATTATTTCCCTAAACTTCAATCCGTCAATTCAAGCAACACGTTACACAAATAACAGATGTTGCCTAGAATAATTCTCGAAGTCATCTGTCACCACGAGTGATGTTACACTGCGGACATGAGTAGGACATGAGTACGTAGGCGCAGGGACTCGAGTACCGTATTTACTCCTATAATGATCGCACTTTTTTTTGTAAAAAAATTGGCGCAAATTCAGGGGTGCAGTCATTACG
The DNA here is from genome assembly GCF_023375885.2 of Dermacentor andersoni. Lineage (NCBI taxonomy): Eukaryota > Metazoa > Arthropoda > Arachnida > Ixodida > Ixodidae > Dermacentor > Dermacentor andersoni. The sequence continues at coordinate 72,755,993 of NC_092817.1, forward strand.
CAGGTTAAACTTCCAGCGAAAATAATAGTTTTTTTCATCCCACGTTTGCTCCGGGATGACAACAGGTCAACAAGCAGGCGGCTGCCATTGTAACAGTGCGGGACACCAAAACAAATATGGCGGCTGGTGGAGCAAGCCGAATGCGCTGAACGTGGTTTTTGTTCTTCTCGTGAGTACATTACGCGCATTGAAACAGTTTCTTCCGTATCAGTAATGAACAATATCGTTAATATTGGTAAGTTTGCGACAATAACATAACCCTGACCACTTTGAGGGGACATAAACACAGATGGGTGCGCGTAGCTGCCAGTGACGTAGAAACACGTGGCAGGCATGCTTCGGAAACTGCGACATTTGTCTTGACTACTATTCTAATACGGCATGTTTCCGCTAAGGGGGGGCGAATATCATAGCTGCATTACAAGCATTGGCGTATGTATAGGGTACACTGCTAACACATCAGTGTAAACGTGGCCACTATAGCTGCCGCTCGCGATTTGTTCCTTGTCCACGAGTGCAGACGAGAAGAATCGAAAGGCGCCTTTTTTGTTGTTGGCCAAAACGATTATGAAGCCTACAAGTAATAAAGCCAAGGCAACTTTGGTTGTAGCTTTTTTTTTTTTTTCATGGAAGTGTGGAAAATGATGAGAGGAATGAAATGGGGCATCTGCTTAAGAATGTTTGGTGTGTGCAGACTGCTTGGTATATCTTCAAGTGTCATTCACATAGTATTTGACAGCATTTGACAGATGGTAAGTGCGATTATCATTAGCTAGACTTGGCACACGACATATCACTGCGACAAGTTCAGGGTGCAATCATTACACGGGAAAGAAACAAAATTTGACGACAAAATTCGGGGTTGTGATCACTACGCGAGTGCGATCCTTATGCCAGTAAATACGGTAACCTTAGTGATCTTGTAGTCCTTAGGTAGTTCACCAAATGATAAGGATTGGTTAAAAGTGAGACACAGAATGCAACTGGAAATATTTGTGGTATTCTTTAGCACTTTTGAGTTTATGTTGCAATACAAGATGAAGTAAAAACTATAATACTGGTAATTAGGTTAGGGATACCTTTGGCAGTGACGATGATTGGAGCTACGAAGGTGGAAGTTTTGTTCTGAAACAAATGCACATTGGAACATTTTTCCTGTGTTAAAACAGATGAGAAATACACATTGAAAGCAACTGGACAAACTCAGTGAGAAAGCAGAGTGTTTTGCATTGTGTTTAGCAATGTGTTTAGTTGAATTGTTTGGGCAAATTACTTTCCAATATTTTTTAGGATTATTGCTGATAAATGAGGGCAAGTGAAAATATTTTTTTTTTGCTATGCCTAATGCAAATCTCATAGCTGAAATCTTGAAAAAGCTAATTTTTGATGTACTGCAGGCTAGACTGTCTTATTGTTATCAAAAAAGACCGTTTAGAGCCGGTATGCACCTGTTTTAGGCTGCAGATTGGTGACTACCACTCTTGTTATATCTCTTGTAAAGTGCTTGCATATCATGGGAAAGATTAAATGTAAACAGATCCTCTAACTTCTACTAGATGGCAGTGCTAGATTTTCTTATTTTTTTTCAGCATTTATCCCTATTTTTTTTTTAAATGCCAGCTTACTGCAATAGTGGAAAATCCACTTCTTGTAGTTCCCATAGCAACAGAAAGAGTTAGCCAGAAGGATACATCCCCAGGCCTGTGAAAAGGTTAAAGGGCCTCTAAACCTTGTTACAAAACTTTGTTACAGTCAAACCCGGCTATATCGAACTTGCAAAAGAACGCTTACGAGTTTGACATAGGACATAATGCAATAGTAGCCTCTTAAAGTGGTATAGTGGCGTGTGATTTCGAGAATTATTCAAGGCAACATCTGTTATTTGTGTAATGTATTGCATCAGTAGATGAATTAAAGTTTAGATAAATAATAAAAGACACAAACCGAATGTCTGCGTGTGTTTGATTTACTTCACACCGCAGCAAGAGAGATGTACTTCCATTTCATTTTCTTTTTCATATGTCGTGCAGCCGCGTGTGCAGAGAACGAAACTACTGAATTTTATACCGTGTTCAGAACGTGATCATGCTCTGTGGTCTGCTTGTGTCTGCCTCAGTATTTGTGTAGCACACACTTATACCACTAGTGAGGTGTTGTCTGGTAGAGTGCGCAAAATCGTGTGCTGTGTAAAACTAGACAAATGCAGCAGCTTGTGCTCGACACCATCAGCGTTGGTGTGCCCTACGGCAAAAAAAGTGAGCAAAAAAAAAAAAGGAATGAAAGAAGGTGATGTCCCATGATTTATGCATCACGTGATCCTCGAGCTCTGGTATGGGAGAACGCAGAGAAGGAATTTTGCTTGCGCAGGCTAGATGGGGCAAGTGGAGCGAGTGAGTGTCTCTCTTGGCAGTGGCGCTCGCCTATGAAATCATGGGTTCGTGGCACTGAAATATTGCTATCTCAGCTATTAATGAACCAATTTGAAAAATTCTTGTGGCAGAACATTTCTTAGAGGGCATGTAACAACTTCAAGCGTATAACCGAAATTTGCTATGTGGCCTGTTGAAGGGCTGTTTAACAATGACCAAACATGCACTCCGTGATCAGTCCATTAGCAGACACAGTCACTGAGCAAAGGCAACAAAACCAATTCTGTGTCATTCCATGACACAGCACTGGTGCTTACTGTTACTAGTAAAGTCAATTTTCAACAATTTGGCCCTGACGAAACAGATGAAAGTGATGGAGTTATCTGCCGGGTCGAATTAAACAAGATGCAGAAAAAAAAACGTCAAAAACACACCACTGAATCATTTGGCAGGATTCGCCCAAAGCTAACACGCCCCCAAATATGCCTACTTCCTATGTGTCCAAAGTATAAAACTAATGCGGAAATGACATTAACTCGTAAGCAAAGTAGAAATCGTAACGTGCACCCAATTTTTTTAGCAAGAAGAATAGTCAAGGGTCTAATATGTGTTGCACCATGGTGCCAAGTTCTTAATATCAGCTTTGCCACATGGTTATTGAAATCGGCTATTCTGCTATACTCATGTTGTGTGGTAAAGCATATGAATGTCATGGAGGCAGTATTGGTTTTACATCCAGTTGCACTGCTTAGGCGATTTTTGGCCCAATTGTCTTGAAAAAAGAAAAAGCAATCGTTAGTGTTGCATAAATACCATAAGATTCACCGTGCGCTACCATTTTTGCTAGAAAATTTTCCTTATACAGGCCAAAAATAAGCATTTTCAATGGAAGATAATGTGCATTCAAATGCTTTCACTGTATATTAAACTTGGTTGAGATAGCCACTGCCTCTAAAGGAGTCGCTATTGGGGTCACCGTAGGGGTCAGGTGCGTGCGTGCTGATTGATCAAGTTCAATTCATCTTGTGAAGATCAATTTTATGATCGAAACAATGAGAGTTTGGGCCCATAGAAATGCATGGGTGCCAGCTAGGACCTTTGGTTGGGATTGAATTTACCGGAGTCAAACTAACAGGTGGCTACTGCAGTTGAATTAGTTTGACCACCTTTTTTTCTCTTTTATGCCCTCCAGGGAGGATCCAGTGTCAGTAATCTTGTACGACACATGGGGGCCCGATGATATCAACATGAATCATATGGTGTATTTAAGTTTAATGAAACCACGACTGCCGGAGAAAGGCTGTGTGGGACGGTGCTATCTGAGCCACGTTACCGACAGTGGCCTGCTCTGGATACAAGTAAAGGGACCAGGATTCGAAACCCTCAACAACTTCATGACCGCTGTCAACGACTACTGCAAGGTGAGGCTGTGCGTTTCGGAGTGAGTGACAGGCCGCAGTGTATATTCTGAGGATTTTGGGAGTGACAATGGTTGTACTTGACACATGGCAGGTATGATATTGTTACGTTGTAGTGGCAGCGAAGGACCAAACACTGCCAAAACTATGAGTTAAGAATCTAACTCTTCACGAGGTGAACTTGTGCCCAGCAGCACTCACGCCACATTGATGGTGGCAGGCACAGTCGTTAGCCACTAACCTGAAATCTAGGAACAAGTTCGTCCACTAATACTATACATGTACAGTTGAACCTCCATATATAGAACAGCGCGGTGATCGCAAAAAAGTTCGATATAGCCAGAGTTCGATGTATGAAATCATGTAAAAAATGCTTCATAAACTTCTACAAATCAATCGATGAACCAAGGGTGATCGGGGATCGTTGTTCAGAGCGCGTGCTCGGTTGCGCCGCGCGCAATTGGCCCAAGCCGCGCCGACTCCATCGGCCAGGTGCGCGCGATCAATTGTGCTGCACACAATTAGCCTAGCCCAGTCGCTTGCGGCGCAACCAGACGCTTGCTCTGAACAACGATCCCCGATTGCGCCCCAATTGTGGCGCAGTAAACACTTACTTCAAGCTTCACACAAAGTTTTTATTTATTTGGCTGAAAGTAACGCAGCAGTGTAGTCTGCTTCTTATTGGCAGCCATGTGCTTAAACACTGAGTCCTCAACGTAGTCTAAACGATCCAGAAACGATCGGCCGGTGTCCTCTATTGTCCCACAGTAGTGGCGTAAAAGAGCCAAAGCAGCTGCAGCCCCAGTTGAACTCTGGAGCGGGGCATCATCAGCGCATACGGAATCAACCTCGGCAGTGTCTGCGTTTGGCCGCTACTTTTGCTGTGATCTCCATGTCCGTCAGTCGAAGCATTTTGAAACACCGCCGTCAGTAATGAAGTATTAGGTGGCGTCTGCGAAGGCGTCTATGAGTGAGCCCAGTGAGCGTACGCTTTCGCGTGTCTTTGTGGATGCAAACTGCCAGTTCTTGCGAGGAGCAGCAGGCGAGGAGTGTGGCACCGAGGAGGAGTCAGTGTGACAAATGCAATGCATCGTTGATGTTGTTGGACTAGCAAAACTGCCACTTGGGTACGCCGCTACGTTCAAATGGCGCTCTCAGTGCGATCAATGTGTGCAGCTATAGCGCGCAGCAGTCGAGAACGCCCATCGCGCCACCACTATCTGTGAGGGTGTTACGGGAAAGCTCACTGCCTGTCAACAGAGCGCACAAGGTCTGGTGCGGCAGAGTTCGATATAGCCATTTCACGTCTGACCCTGTTCAAAATTAAAAATTTAAAACGCATGTGATTTTTTAGGTGATATAGAAAGAGTTCAGTATATGCAATAATTTGATATATCTGTGTTCAATATATTGCTACGGCACAATATGCGCGATCACGAAAGGCCAGCAGTGTGAAGACGACGACGACGATAAGAAGCTAGCGCGGGCTGTTGCCTCTTGGCCAAGCGCAGCGTATTTTCCTTGTAAATATATTTGTACATAGCTTTTCGTCTGCGTCTTCCTACGTAACATATCTGGTGGAGGTGGACGTTCCCTCTACCTCGTCACGGAGCTTCGCAGTGGACGGTACGTCGAGCCTTCCTTCATGGCTCCCGGCGACGACAACCCGACTCCGCCGGCTCCGACACCTGCTGCCACTTCGACGACCTACATCACTCTCCCCGCTCCCCGTGATCCTGGCGTATTCTCGGGCCAAGATGGGGAAGACGTCGATGACTGGATCAGCCTGTATGAACACGTCAGCCGCAATAACCGGTGGGACCCTACTATTATGCTCGCCAACGTAGTCTTTTACCTCGGTGGCACACCTCGAGTTTGGTATCGCACGCACGAAGATGAGCTCACCAGTTGGGATTCACTTAAGACACAGCTTCGAGACTTGTTCGGCAACCCCTACGGTCAACAACTTGCCGCGCAGAAGGCGCTTTCCGGCCGTGTGCAGACGTCAACAGAGCCCTATGTCACGTACATTCAGGACGTCTTGGCTCTGTGCCGCAAAGTTGACACCCACATGACTGAGTCAGACAAGGTTTCCCACATCCTCAAAGGCATTGCCGATGACGCCTTCAACTTGCTCGTTTGCAACAACGTAGCGACGGTGGATGCTGTTATAAGAGAGTGCCGCCGCCTGGAACTCGCCAAAAGCCGACGTATTGACCAGCAGTTTGCCCGTCTGCCCAACACCCCAGCGACATCTTCCTGTGCCGACGCTCCTCGTCCCAACAACACTGCCGATGTTACCAGGATCGTCCGGCGTGAGATCGAGGCCGCCTATCCGGCTGCCTTCGACTCCAGTCCCACCAACACATCTGCAGTCACGGTCTCACTGATCCAGGCAGTTGTCCGCCAGGAGTTTGAAAACATGGGTCTTCACACCATCTGCTCGGCCCATCGCCCTAATACCCGCCCGGCTTCTTCGATTTCGCCCCGTCCCGCATCTTCTTACCCACCACGTTTCCGCAACCCATCTGAATGGCGCACTGCTGACGACAAGCCTATTTGTTTCCACTGCCATCGAATCGGGCACATTTCTCGGCACTGTCGTAGTCGCTGGAGTTCCCCGAGCCGGCCTAGTTATACTGCCTACTCTCGCCCCTCAGGTGGCCCTTCTCGTCCCTATGCCGCACGCTCCGATAATGCCGCCACTGATTCTCCTGCAACGAACCGCCCCTATTCTCGTTCGCCTTCGCCCCAACGACGACAATCTCGCTCTCCCCAGCCCCGTCGCTCCTATTCGCCGACTCCCTTCGGACGCCGCTCCCAGCCGGAAAACTAGACGATGCAGCGCCTCGAGGTGACGCTGCATTGCTCCCTACGCCGCCAAATCCTCTACTGACTTTGCCCACTCATCTGAACCTTCTTGACGTGCAAGTCGACGGTGTTTCTGTGTCTGCTCTCATAGACACTGGGGCGCATTTGTCCGTAATGAGCGCTGACCTTCGTAACCGGCTCAAGAAAATTATCACGCCCGCCACGACGCCTGTTGTCCGTGTCGCCGATGGCGGAACAGCCCCCGTAATTGGTATGTGTACCGCCCGCGTCTCCTTCGCCGATCGCTCAACAATCGTGCTATTCACAGTCATCGCCCACTGTCCCCACGACATCATCCTCGGCTTAGACTTCCTTTCCGCACATTCTGCTCTCATCGATTGTTCCGCCAGTACTCTCCGCCTTGACCTGCCTGTTCTGGATCCTGCTGAACCACACCCCAGTCGCCTCAGTTCCGCCGACTTCGTTCGCTTGCCACCTTCGGCACTGACCTACGTTGACCTAGTGTCATCCCCACCAGTCCCCGACGGTCACTACATCGCGGCTCCTATGCAAGACGTCCTCCTTACACATGGGATCACAGTACCCCATACAGTTTTATCTATTACGGCGAATTGCGTCTGCCTGCCAGTGGTCAACTTTGGCTTGACGACACAAGTGCTGCCACGTGGGATGTCTTTGGCCCAGCTTCGTTCATTCGAGGATCACTCAGTAGCATCCATTGCAGTAGACGACACTTCATCCGATACTCCTCTACCATCGCAGTCGGCAAATTGTACCATCGCTGACTTACGGAAAATGATTGCCCCCGACTTGCCCTCCGAGCACGCTCGTGAACTCTACCGCGTTCTGTTTTCCTACCACGATATTTTTGACTTTAACGATCGTCCTTTAGCCCAAACTACAGCTGTCAAACATCGCATTAATACCGGCGATGCCCCTCCTATTCATCGCCGCCCGTATCGAGTGTCACCAGCTGAGCGTCAAGTTATTCACGCAGAAGTTCGCAAAATGCTTGCCAAGAACATTATTGAACCATCATATAGTCCATGGGCGTCACCTGTAGTACTGGTCAAAAAGAAGGATGGCTCATGGCGCTTTTGCGTGGATTATCGGCACCTTAACAGGGTTCCCAAAAAGGACGTGTATCCCCTACCTCGGATTGATGACGCCCTTGACTGCCTCCACGGTGCTCGCTATTTCTCTTCTATTGACCTTCGCTCCGGCTACTGGCAGATTGCCGTGGACGATCTCGACCGCGAGAAGACTGCTTTTGTCACACCCGACGGTCTTTATCAATTCAAAGTGATGCCGTTTGGTCTATGTAACGCCCCTGCCACTTTTGAACGCATGATGGACTCCCTTCTTCACGGTTTCAAATGGTCCACGTGCCTGTGCTACTTGGACGACGTTATCGTATTCTCCCCAACGTTCGCTACGCACCTCGAGCGCCTCTCAGCAGTCCTGGACGTTTTTCGGCGAGCCGGTCTGCAACTCAACGCATCGAAGTGCCAATTCGGCCGTCGCCAGATTACCGTCCTTGGACATCTCGTTGACGCGAACGGAGTGCAACCGGACCCAGGCAAGATCCATGCTGTTACGCACTTCCCTGTTCCGAAGTGTGTCAAGGATGTGCGCAGCTTCATCGGCCTTTGTTCGTACTTCCGCCGTTTCGTGAGAAATTTCGCCGCCATAGCACGACCACTAACCGACCTTTTGAAAAAAGACGCTCCTTTCCAGTGGGGCGATAACGAGGCCTCTGCATTCTCTCATCTAATCGACATTCTCACAACGCCTCCCGTTTTGGCCCATTTCGATCCTTCTGCGCCTACCGAAGTCCGTACTGATGCCAGCGGTCACGGAATTGGAGCAGTACTGGCACAACGCCAGCGTGGCCACGACCGTGTTATCGCTTACGCCAGCAGGCTCCTCTCACCCGCGGAGCGCAACTATTCCATCACTGAGCGTGAGTGTCTGGCCCTAGTTTGGGCGGTTGCGAAATTCCGCCCATACTTATATGGCCGATCCTTTTCCGTTGTCACAGACCATCACGCGCTTTGCTGGTTATGCTCACTGAAAGATCCTACAGGAAGACTTGGTCGCTGGGCCTTACGCCTCCAAGAATATTCGTATACTGTCACCTATAAATCTGGCCGACTGCACAAGGACGCTGACTGCCTGTCTCGCTACCCGGTCGACGAGCCTGACGACGCCGACAGTAGTAGCGCCAACGGCATTTTCTCTGTCTCTGCCTTCGGTAACATCGCCGATGAGCAGTACCGGGACCTATCGCTGCGAGCACTTATCGAGCGTCTGCGCTCTACACCTACCGACGCATCCGTTCGCCGATATGTCCTCCAGGGTGGCATTCTGTATCGAAGGAACTTCCTCCCTGACGGCTCTGACCTTCTTCTTGTCGTGCCAAAACAGCTACGACAGACTGTGCTCTTTGAGATGCATGACGCACCCACTTCAGGACATCTTGGGGTAACCCGCACGTACGACCGCGTCCGCCGCCGCTTCTATTGGCCTGGTCTCGCTCGCTCCGTTCGACGCTATGTTGCTGCCTGTGATCCCTGCCAGCGTCGGAAGACACCTCAGGTGCTACCTGCCGGTCATCTCCAGCCGATCACCGTCCCTGTGGAACCGTTCTTTCGTGTTGGATTAGACCTGCTCGGTCCCTTTCCCACGTCATCTTCTGGGAACAAATGGGTAGCCGTCGCGACTGATTACGCCACCCGATACGCTATCACTCGGGCTCTCCCTACCAGCTGCGCCACTGACGTCGCGGACTTTCTCTTGCGTGACATTATCTTGCTTCATGGCGCCCCGCGACAGCTGCTTACTGACCGTGGTCGAAACTCCCTCTCGAAAGTTATCGCTGACATTGTGCGTTCCTGCTCCATTCAACACAAACTGACTACTTCATACCATCCTCAAACCAATGGCCTGACAGAGCGGTTAAACCGTACTCTTACCGATATGCTGGCCAAGTACGTTTCCAAGGACCACCACGACTGGGACATTGCCCTTCCTTACGTAACATTTGCGTACAATTCTTCCCGGCACGACACCGCCGGATTTTCTCCCTTTTATCTACTGTACGGTCGCGAACCTACCTTGCCCCTAGACACGGCACTTCCTCCTGCTGCGGTCTCAACAAGCGAGTATGCGCGCGACGCCATCGCCCTCGCTGACCATGCACGCCAGCTTGCCCGTGCTCGACTGACGGCCTCACAGACCACTCAGCAGTGTCAGTACAACGCCCGCCATCGTGACGTACAGTTTTCACCTGGTGCGCTCGTGCTCCTGTGGTCGCCCTCTCGTCACGTCGGACTTTCAGAGAAGCTCCTTTCGCGATACACAGGGCCCTACCGCGTGCTGCGCCAGGTGACGCCTGTGACTTACGAAATTGCTCCTGTGGCCTCAACCTCGTCCTCTCCTGTGGCATCTAGTGATGTCGTACACGTCAGTAGGCTCAAGGCCTACTACACTGCTTCCGAGTCCGATCTTTAGTCGCTCCGGGACGGCGCTTTTGCAGCCGGGGGTAGTGCTACGGCACAATATGCGCGATCACGAAAGGCCAGCAGTGTGAAGACGACGACGACGATAAGAAGCTAGCGCGGGCTGTTGCCTCTTGGCCAAGCGCAGCGTATTTTCCTTGTAAATATATTTGTACATAGCTTTTCGTCTGCGTCTTCCTACGTAACAATATTGAGGTTTGACTGTATTACCATATGTACATTCAAGAATGTACAACAGTATTTGTATTGCATCTGCAATCTCATTAGACAAAACTCTTGCTATAGAATCAGCAGTAACAATAAAGAAATTTTGGATGCAGTAGGTATGTCTTGTGCTGAGTGTTATCTTAGAAAAGTGATAACCTAGGAAAAATGCTTACTGGCAAGAAGTAAAACCACGTATGCATGATAAATAGTAGTTTGTTTATATTTTCTTCCTTGTTCCATTTTGTACATGCAGCGAGCCACTTCGATGGTTGACGATCCAGTGGCAAACAAGGTGTACGGCTGCTTGAGTCGGTCAGACCATGCCTTCTACCGCTCTGTTCTGCTTTCTCCTGAGCCACTGCCTTCTGGAGAGGTATGCTCTGCTTTGCTACTGTTCATAGCATGATGGCACATTTTGTTGTGGTATCTAGATCCCCACTGACATTATTTGTGGCCCTTCAGGCATGCACTCGATCCAATCTTTTATTGGGAATAAGTCGATGTACTACGAGATGTAAAGAAGGAGTTGGGTCTTAAGGGGGACATGGGTTGTTGAGATAACTTCAATTTCTTGATCAAATCTGATAAAACTGCATATGCTCATTCAGTGTTTCGTGTTTATTTTAAATATATAATTATATTTTGCATATACATGGCAGTTGCTGAGATAATAAATGCCTTCTATTGTTTGTTGAAACAATTAAAATTTACCTGCTAAAGGGTAAGTTGCAAACAACATATAGTTAGATACTAGATTGCATAAGGATAGCAATGCTGGAAACAGATCCGAAATCGAATAATTATTTGTAGTTTTACAGCCCATTGAAGTTCTGTGTTCACAGTATCAATAATAAGAGCAAATGTAAATGTAAATAAAAAAATTTGGAGATGAAAATTAAAAAATCTGCTCTCAGCGTTGCATTCTCAATACATTAGGTTTGTGCTGCAAGAAAAATAGTAGCTCTAGCTGTCTTAGATGCAAAGATATTGATACAGAAAACAAGGAAAGTGACCAAAAACCATGTTTCGAGAAAAATGAGAAAAAGAAGAAAAACTTTGCTCATTGCAATGCCGAGGCATTGCTATTTGCATATTTGCATTCAGAATAGACTCATAAGCCTTGTAGTAATTTTCTTGCAGCACTTCAAGCTTAATCCTCGTTATGTTCTCGTTAATGCTCGCTGAGTTATGAGCTTCATATATATATATAATAAAATTGCAGGTGTATTAATGTTGCCACAAACAGGCAAGCAAAAAGTTTGTGCTGAGAGAAACAGACAGCTTGATTTATTCAGGAATATAATGAAGTATTTACAGGTTACCAGTTAACAGGCTAGTATGCCCCAGCATATATGCCCTAGTGTGAAACGTTTGTTATCGAAAGAAAAAAAAAAAAGTGTCATTTGCTGATTACCGGTGCTCCACTTACTGCGCACAGCAAGATTGTTCACGAGGGATGGGTTGCACATTTGGTCAACACGGCACCACCGCAGATCGCGCATGAGATGAATGTCTTTAATTGGAAAAAAAGGGAACAAAAATAAAAATTCATTTAATGCTGTTTGCCAATTAACGGTGCTCTGCATTTCGCACACAGCGAGAGAGTTCACGAGAAACGGGGTAGACGTTTGGCCGCCGCTCACGCACGGCGAATTCCGCTCCGACGCGGCATCGCCGCAGATTGCACAAGCCATGACTACCTCTTCGGGGAGACCACAGTCATGTTCACCTTTGCCCGCTGCCGCACCGCAACTTGCGCTTTCAACAAGACGGCAGAGCAATTATAGAATCGTGGATTACAATAACCAAAGTGCATATACCACGCATCCGAGCCAGCCCCGGCTGCATCAGCGTGAGCGAGAAAATTCGATTTTCGCTTGGTAGCCGGCGTTGAAGTAAAGTCCTGCCGTTTTTCTTCCGCCTTCTTCACTTTCTCCAAATCATCAGGTTGCGTTAGAGTGCTGGAACGCCGCATGAACTCCGGCCGCTGCCAAAAGCACTTTCATCTGCTAAGCCTATTCCGCAGTCACAGGGGGAGACTCCGGAGAGTCTCGGCATGGGTAGCAAACTATTGCCGGCATCTTCTAAAGTTACTGCGCACTTTCTAAAGGTTAAAATTCCTATTTTCTTCTGTTCGTCAAATTTGTAGCTTGTAGCAAACTGAATTTGATATAGTTTCGTGCCGAGTTTCATACGCCCGAGCAGACGACAGCAAGAATCTGCCAATGGCATGGCTTTATTACGGTCACATGCCACAGTTGATGAATGGAATTGCGCATGGGAACTACTTTTTCTTGGGATTTTTCTTCATAGCCATTCAGTGCACAGAGTAGCGGTGGCATGAGAACTAAACAAGAAGAGTTGCTCTTTCAAACAAGACCAAGATGGCTGCAATCGGAAACTTAGAACGGCAACTGTGCGTCACGGAAAAAGGCGACTTTTTTTCTCGTGTTCGTCAGTAAAAGTACAGCTCGCCGACGTGATATAAAACGCCATTACCACGAAAATATTGGTCCAAGATGCATGAAAATTTCTGAGATAATGCATCAGACACTGTAGAATCCAGAAATAGTGCTTTCAAAAAGTGATTTTTTCTCAATTTTTCGGGACCTGTGTCCCCCCTTAAAGGGGAAAACAAATTTTTTTTATTGAGATATGGTGCTGAAAATTTGCAAATATATGAAATTGTGTGCTTACTTGGAATATATATTGTATGTTTATTTCTCATTTGATTCTAATTGTGTGCATGTACCTTTTATTAATTTCCTAGAAAAAATGTCAAAAATACTGTTGCTCAAATTTTGCTGAACGGAGTGTCAGTGGCTTCTGCATGATTCAAGAAGTGGGGCAAGACCAATATTATTGCTCTATCTACCTTAAAACAAGTGTTTTGATAACTTGAAGTTGACTTCAAGAACAACTCCCTTCTGAGTGTTGACTTTGAAGTCCTGTAACTGTTGTTCTATGATGGGTGTGCTTATAAATACTGAGCGTTACCCAGAAAAATATTGAGCTAAGTTGCTGTAAATTGCAGGGTGTATTGGGTAATTTGTCTATATATTATGGTGCAAAAATCAGCTGCAGTTGAACCGGGATATATTGAATTTGAAGGGGATCACAAAAAAGTTTGATATGCAAGTAATTTGGTATATAAAATCACAATTTCAGACAAAAATTTTCAAGGGATTTTACTGCTGTTTATTATAGAGTATAATTCATCAGATTCAGGTTTGATATATCTGGGTTCGAATGTTTTCTTTTTTAAGTCTAAATTGAACATGGCTGCACCCCCAGAAAAGTTTACCAGGCAAGTTTAGTGTGGAAGAACATAGAAGGACATTCAAGTTTGTTTCTTTCTCCATAGGAAGCATGCGAAGCAGATCTGCGTTGAAATGTCACATACTTTGCACGACAGGGACCGTTACACGCTACCATTAAAACATTAGCTATCAGTCTTAAAACTGACCATTTCCATGTTGAAGTGAGAAACCCAGTGGCAAGCCTGTTTCTGCCTCGGTGCTTGCAAATGTGAAAGCCATATATGACATGATTGGACAACTGCCTATTATGAGCCATAAATAATGCTGCAAATATGGAAATATCTTGCGAGAGAGAGTCGGCGACACTATGTACAATGACTTAGAAATTAGAAAGCATGCAGATACATTGGTGACTGTTCTTGAAACATTTTGAAACATGAGTCAGACTTCCCGTACAAACTGGAAACTTGTTATGAGACATAGATCTCCTTTTATGATGCCGAGACAAAGTAGCGATCTACGAAGGAATGGAGGCATAGCGATACCCTCGGTCCAAAGAAGTTCCATTTTGCAAATGGCAACCGTTCTTTGGAGATGAGAAGGGATTTCTGCTGGTGGGCTACCTGTAACATAATTAACCATTATCATATTTATCGTAATGTAAGATGCGCCTTTTTTCAGAGATTATGGGCTTGAAAATTGCCTGCTCATTCCAATCGGATATGAAAGCAAAACTGCGTTTGCTGTGTTCGTGACACCCTGCCACCAGATCCGTCAGATGCAGTGTCATCACTATCACAAAATGGCAATTGGAGCACATTTTTGCCAAGGTTGCCGTTAGTTAATGTTGTGATGGACTACAATCTAGAACGGCATGCTTGGCTTTTGGAGGTACTATCAATTTTGTGAGATTTTGTGCGAATCTGCTCTGAGTGCTTCAGCATAATCGGCTGCCTGTGTTTCTTGTGCTGTGCCAAGCCTGCTATCTGTGCACAGTGCTAGGAACACTGTCTGTCACAAACTTTGACTTGTTTGATGCAGGGTCACATAAAAGTGATAGCAGTATGTAAAGTGATTGCTCGAGAACACTGCCCCTGTGTGCTTGATATCTGTGACCAATGGCTTGCATATGGCGACGATGACGTGCTGTGTCTTCATTGTGAAAGCTCATTAAAGGGCCCTGGAACCACCCGTCGGGCTTGCTGAAATAACACATTCCGCAGGTAGCATACGCTGCTGTGAACAACTCAGCGAAGTTTTGCTGTTGTACATGGTGTGTGGAGCTCACACACGGATCGCAAAGTCACTTTAATCTCAAACGCTCTCTTTTCAACAGAAGGGCCTGTCCTCACTCTCCACTGGATGCACTATTTCGTCATTGGACGCACTATTTCGTCATACCTTTAGACGGCTACTATTGGCCGATAGCTGACATCAAGCTGCGATCGGCTTCGGCTACATGGTGCTGATACCGTGGCTGCTGTGAGGTGCCTTCACGAGTCCATTGGCTAAGTGCACTACAGCTCGCTGAGAACCGTATTTGACTTATGTTTAGCGCATCGTAGACACCAAAGGCAGAAGTTTTGGCGTCTATGTTAACATCGAAAATGAAATTTCAACTGCGTGCCACGGTGACATCTGGAAGGTGGGGTGGGTGTTGTGGGCACGCCCCCCTGCATAGCCTTCGCATTGCAAGGCATTGAAGAAGGAAGGGGAGCACAGCCGAGGCTGTGTTTGATTGCCAATAACTCTGCTTCTTGTTGCTACTTTTTGCAGCAAAGTATTTCGGAAACAGTCTATTTTCACTTTATATACCTTTCTCCACTTCGATAAAAAGTGGTTCAGGACCACTTTAAAGAAGTTCCTGTCTATGAAGGTAAATTGTGCTTGTCTCATTTTTTTCTGATTGCGAAGATGTGGTGCATGCCCTAGATTCTTTTTAAAATTGATCGGCGACATATTATATGGGTGTCACATTGCGCACTTTTGATTGTGATTGGGCCCAATTCGGATAGCATTTTAGAGTGAAAGCTCTAGTCCTTGAGGTACAACTCCCAAGGTCACTCACTCTCAGTGCATTTGATCTTCAGCCGCTGGTGCGCAAGTGTGAAAGTGTGATGTTACGTCACATGATCTGCGGGGGAGAGGCATCGCAGCTGCGCCCGCTTGAGCCTCGCCACTGTGTACCACGTGACTAGGGGAAAGTTTAACAGCTGCTTCGCTGGCGCTTGGTCGCTCAGTCTGGCCATGGATCAAGCATGCGCTGGTGCGAGCACGTCAACTCTTTGCCGCAGGTGCCAGGCTGAGTCTGAGCGCTCTGCCGGTATAGCTCGCCGGGAAGAAGCACTGAAGAACCGTGTCTAGCCATGCTTAACAGCTTTCACTCCTATAACTAGGTTCAGACCCTGCTGAACCCCAGCCGCTTTTTTCAGTTGATTGGCTCCTTTGCTCAAGCTATAAGGGTGGGGGGGGGGGGGAAGGGGGGAACCAATCAGGATTGAGAATTACGATTGAAGTGGCCATGTGACACCGGTAATGCATTCAGGTGCACTTTTATTTTCTTACTTTAAGCCTGCAAAAATTCGATGTGCATTAGATTTGGGTAAATACGTTAATACAGAATATTATGGTGATTTATTGATGAAACTGATGCAGAACATCAAGAAAAAATGTCGAGATAAGCTCTCAAAGGTGTCATCCTGTTGCATGACAATACCCTGTCACACACTGCAAGTGAATCAGCAAAACTGACCTCCTTAGGTTTTTGCGTGGTACCCCATCTACTCTGTTTGCCTAACCTGGCTCATTCTATCATTTTTTTACATAATTGGAAAGCACCTAATAAATAAAATAAATACATTTTTATCCACACAGGGTGGCAGCACTTTCTGAGCAACAAAGAGTTGAAAAATTCATGTGTTTAATACAGAGCCGTAACTGTAAATATACTGTATTGACCATTTGGGATTTGTCCCTGGTGCTATACAATTATGGCTTTGACCCTCGGAGAGTTAAGAAACTGCAGAAAATATGTTCATAGTGCATTTGCATTAACTGGGAGAAATATGCAGAATAGTGCAGCAGTTACAGCTTCCCAGCTAAATTTTTTGGGTAAGGCTCAATGCTTCATGGCCCAGTACTTATCAGTACTTATCAGCATGCCCTCACAGAGTTGAGACATACAAAAATTGGCGGATCCCACAAATAGCCTAAATCGGTTATAAGTGAAGGTTCTTTTGATGTACTGAAATATCTCCACTTCTCCTCCTTCCCTTTCGTGTAGCTGAATGCTTCTCACTCAATAAATGCTCTTGTTCCATTTTTTGAACACTTGGCTGCTTCTGTTGACAACTTCTTTCTCTCATTGACAATTTTTTGTAGCAGACTTCTTCACTGCTTTGCAGTTTAATGCTCCTCACTCAAAGCATGGTCTGGTCCAATTTCGTTTGCTTTTCTTCTTTCTCCACACTCTGCTTTTGTTGCCATCTTCGCTTCTTGCCTATTCTACTTTGTCTATTTGGGCACCTATACAGTGGCACAGTCCCTTGGTGAACGAATAACATTGCGAATTGAGGAGGACAAGACGAGTAGCCAACAGACACATGTGCTGACTTACAACTACTTTTACAATTCTGTTTCCTTATTTTCATGTGTCATGTGCACGGTGTTAGAAGTACAGGTGGAACGACGGAGCGCCGCCGCCGTGCACTCACTGCGTTGAACTTCGGTACCTCCGCTCCATCACGCCACCAGATGGCAGGAGCGGTCGCGGCGCCGACAAATCGGGCGAGCCGGCTCCTATTGCGCATTTGTGGACGAGCGGTCCCTGTCAAGTCGAAGCAGTTGGTGCCACGTTGCGCCCTTCTTTTCATTCTTTTTGTGCGACGACAAGCTATGCTACTTGTGTGAGCAAGCCGTGAAATTAGTATTAGTGTTGCGAAAGGTTTAGAGCTGTATTCTAACAAAGGTACACCGGGCCTTGAAAATGTCAAAGGCGCCGTCGATTTCACAGTGCGAATTCACAACCTTTTTGATACCATGAATCGCAGACACCCTAAGGAAGGTCTTAGATTAGGCGGAAAGGATTTTGAAGTGCTGGAATCCTCTCTACAGTGGCTTAATGATTGGGAGGAAGAGGTCAAGGCAGCATGAATTCTCCCTCAAGGTTTTCTCTCACAAACTACAGCTGAGGGCTTGCGAGTGACTATTCTGTCGACAATTCACCTCTCAAACTACTTGTTACTAAGTCTTTTTTTTTTTTTTTTGTCAGCCGGCATATCAGACGCCCTTGACACGCTGGCTAACGCGCGTGTGTTGACAGACCGGGGTGGGGGCCCTGGCTTTGACCTTGTATACAGCGTTCTCTTACTCCCAATTCGTCACGCTAACACCTTTTCCCTCGTTTCCGCGTCCTCCCGCCTCACACCCTCTCCCCTTTAGAAGAACCCCACCTATATATACTGTGGCGAGGAAAGCATATGTCGCCTTGAAGAAGACAAGTCCACTTGTCGAAACGTTGGCTCCTGCATTCACCTTGTTCATGTTTTGCTCATCGTGTTAAAGAAAAGTGATTTCAAATATGTGTTAACTGCAAAGTTTAACCAAGACGTTCTGGAAAAGTTTTTCGGTGTCATACGCCAAGCTGGGGGCCAAAATGAACATCCCTGCTTGCCGACGTTTTTGCAATTATACAGCATGCTATCCATTTACAGTCTCGTAAAGCCACCCAAGTACGGAAATTGCCAGTTACTGCCCAGTGAAGAGCCACGTCTCCTTAGCTTGTCTGATTTGACGTCAGCTTTGAGGAGGATGTGCTCAGTCAATCACGGCTGGATGAGCTGAAGAGTAGGCTTGACGGATTCGTGCTAGATGGCATCGAGTGTGATGATGTATTTGACTCTGTACCTGCATCAGACAGCATCACCGACTGCATAATTTACTATCTATGTGGGTTTCTGTGCAGGAAAGTCCTAAAAAACACAAATTGTTCACTGTGCAAGCTTGGATTGACTGCAACAGGTGATCTGTCAAGAGCTGAAGCAGCTCTTGTAGTTTTGAAAACAAGAGGAGGACTGACGCACCCAAATGCTGCCCTATTTCATCTTTTGAAAGAAACTGAAAGAAAATTTCAGACGCACTCTGGCGATAAGCAAGCGTATGACTTAACTGTTGACTTTGTGTTAGATATTTACAACCTGTCATTTCCATGTCAGGAACATAAAGTAGACATCATGGCACAAGTTCTTCACTACTATGTAGGAGTGCGGATGCGGCAGTATTGCAAGCAACTCAAGAAGATTGAGAGCAACAAATCTCAAAAGTTGCTCAAGCTTTCGAAAGTAGTCCAGTGATGTTGCTGCCTCAAAGTTGAAGTCATAGTTCTTGTTTTTCACGTGTGTTTTCAATACTACTCATATTTTTCACGTGTGTTTTTCACGTGTGTTTTCATACTACACACTTCGCTAAAATTCACTGTTTTAAGTGCAACAAGCTAGCGTTAACAAAGGTTGTATTCATCACACATGTTTTATGCGTAATCAACGACCGCTAATTGCTTCAAATGTCCAAGACAGCAATCGACAGTGCGTTTTGCTGCTGTAATACTGCGGCTAATACGTTATTTTTGTCTAACTAGGTAAACATTACTTCGACAAACAAAACTAACTTCTGTCATATTTCAACGCGACTTATTCACTGTCATATTCCTAAATGCACGATTTCACATGTCCGAATGCGAAGACATCCCCCTATCGCGAACATTCGAGGTGGTGAATTGACATATTGAACAGATATCTATGGCTGTATCACCAAAATCTCGTGTATTTGTTCACCGTTTTTACCTTATTGCGCTCGTCATAGCGTGAAGGCTGAGTTCTTTTATTTGTTTCGAGCGGTGTTCACGGCCCCGAAGCGACCACGCATGACACCTCGCATCGGCCACGAGTACTGTGGCGCCATCTCGGACCTTCTGCACAAGACGCGGACCGAAGTTGCCCCTTTCCGGAGGCGCCGTTCGTCCACCTAAAATACTTTTAACACCATGGTCATGTGTATGCTATATGTTCTGTACACTTCTGAAAATAAATGTAATAAGTCAGTGCGTGTGTGTGTTGCCTACGCATCTCGTCATCATCAGTTTGTGTGGTTATTCGTTCAATACGATTCGGAACCAACTAGCCCAAGAACAATCCTTAACAAGGTGCAATCAGAGTTGCACGTACTCATGGGCCCAAGTTGTATAATTGGCAAGATGGCAGTAGTCAGCAGCGAGCACCTACAAAGCAGGGAGATGAGGCAAAGCAAAGCTTTGCTTTAAAATTGCCTTTGTTTGGTTGTTGTGTGCCGTCTGTGATAACACAGAGGTGTAGACTATAATGCCAAATTTCTCGAAAGTGGATGGCAAGAATATGAGTAAACCACTTCTGTGCAGTTCCACATGCACCAGACTTCATAACCAGGACGAATATGTTGAGTAATTGCTTCTGGGTTAATTATGAAGAAAATTGAAGGCAATGTGCTATACAGTGGAACCCACTTATAACAATATTCAAATGCCACGAAAATTACATTGTTATAACCGATAAATGTTATAACCAGGTTGCATAAAAAAAGAATATAAATGGGGGATGGCGCAGCTGTTTCGAGAAAACTATAATGCTGGGGAGGCCTGTTCCCCTCCCCACCACCTTCCTCCATCCGGCTTCTGATTGCGTTGACTCATTTAACTGTAACTCTGCTTCTTGCGTGCTGCGATTGTGTGTTGTTAACAAGCCGCGGCTGTTGGCGTTTAAGAATGGCACTGCTATAACAACTGCAAAGAGGGATCACGTGTGGCAAGTGACATACGAGCTCCACCGAGGCATCGCTTTGGTGGTTCTTAAAGGCACCTTTTAAAAAATGCAGAAAGGCTGCTGTGGCAGCATCTTGGCTTGAGAAATCCAGAAGAAACGCTGGAGCGAGATCGCCACAAGCATTTGTCATGTGCTTCCCACTGGCTTGCACGAGAAAACCACATGTCCGTCAGCCTTGCTTGCTTTATGCATAGCTTGCCGGCATCCTTCTCCAAGGCTCCACGTAGTGAAATGGAAGGTCCCTCACGAAAAGAAGCCCTCGAGGGACTGAATCATCTACAGGACCTCCCACGGAGACAATGTTGAGGCAGCCTGCTCTACCATGTCAGCGCTGCTGTTGTGGCCGTCACTGTCGCTATTCAATGCAAGCATGTTCGCGACAATCGCCTCATCAGTTTCAAGCACTTTGTTTCCAAATCTGTAGCAGTGTGCTTTCTTTTCACTGGCAACGTCGTGCATTGCCGATGATCAGCGGGCAGATCCGTCATCTTCCATCTCAGCGTCAAGGCAAACGAGGCTGAGAAACAACGTGGCCAGGAACGACTTCGATGCAAGGAACAAAGACAAGCACGAGCGACTTAATCCGTCCGCAGAATTGCGCAGAATGAGGGCCATAGAATAAAGAACCAACTGTGAGCAATCTGGGAGCAGTGCCAGCAGCGTTGTCTCTGGTTGTCAGTGCAGTTGGCCCAGCACAGAGCTGTGGCCGCAGCCCATTCGTGTTCGGAAGGGTGGAAGGACGACAGCAGAGATGTGCGCAAAGCTGGCGTGCATCTCTCATGGAGAGAAACGCGCGGTGGCAGTTGGAGTGGCGGCCGATCGTGAAGCAGCTTGCATTTTACTTTTTCTTTTTTCTTTTCAAGGATTTCACATTCCGTTAACTTTCGGCATGGACACGCAGCTGTCAGACTTCGTTATAACTGATAATGCGGCATGGGTACATTGTTGTAAGCTGGTTATTTCCCCGTAAAAAATATTAAAAAGTTGATGGTGCATTGTTATCACCAATATATTGTTAAAACCGGTATCGTTATTAGTGGGCTCGACTTTTTAATGTGGAAGGGGGTAGAGGATATGTAAAAGCAGTCCCAGCAATGCAGTAAATTTTTGTTTTGCAGAAGGGAGCCAGTACGAGACACAGAATAAATGTTTTGCTCATGAATTGCATAGAACTTTCTTGTGTTGCAGCTGAAAAGAAAACTATGCTCACTGGATATTTTGTGAAGTGTACTGGTAAGTGAAAGCTTCTGAAGTGTCACAAAAGTTTTACTTCTTGTCCTTTGTTTTGTTTCTTTCTGTGAAACAGTTTCGAGTGCTACACGTGGACTACGGCTATGAAGAGCGATGCTACCTCTCGGAGTTCCGAAATGTTGACAGTCTCGGTGACTTTGTTCTTCGCCTACCTTTCCAGGTGCGTGTATGTGTGAGGCCTTTGCATTTTGCTAGGTTATATTGATTGAAGGGGTTCTGTAAAGTTATTATGAAGAGTGTTGAATTTGTCTCTTAACATAGTGTATGAATGCACATTTTATAGGGGTATGGGTTTGAAACTTTCAAATAACGAATGGGATATTGTCACATCCTATATGGTCACCGCGGGTATGTGCCAGGCGATGGGAACGACGCTGAAGTAGCGCGCGAGTGAAACAACAGAGACGACAACGACGTCGCGTTGACTGCTCTGATAAAGTGCTTCCATACGTCCTCTACACCGGCTTTCCCGTCTTCTACTAGGCTGCGACACTGGTGGAGGTGCTGGGTAGGTTGCCTGATGCTCGGCACCCCTTCGCGGAGCCATACCTCGAAAACGGAATCACCTTCGTTCGTCGAAACTCCTGTTCACCGGTACAGTCGCCGCCTGCTAGGCCTGACGCCCGAGTTCAACCCTTTGCAGGACCCTGCTGGAACGCATCTACCTACTTCCGCCATGGCTACTGCAACTCCATCGCAGGTGACGCTGCAAAATCCTAAGATACCAGAAAGTTTCCATGGCGACGCTTTTGAAGATGTCCAAGATTGACTTGACCAATTTGAGCGTGTCGCCAGTTATAATGACTGGGGCTCCCAGCAAAAGCTGTCTAATGTCTATTTCGCGCTTCAAGACAGTGCGCGGAAGTGGTTTGTGAACCGGGAGAGAAGTTTGACCACATGGGATACCTTCCGCACCGAGCTGCTGGACACGTTCACTAGTACTGACAGAAGAGACACTGCGCAGCGCCTACTCGAATCCCGTATTCAAAAACCAAACGAGAGCGTAGCCATGTATGCAGAAGATATGACCCGCCTTTTCCGCAGAGCAGACCCTGAGATGACTGAAGAAAAGTTGCGCTATCTCTTGCGCGGAGTGAAGGAGGAACTGTTTGCCGGACTCGTGAGGAACCCACCGACGACAGTGGTCGAATTCACCAAGGAGGCTACCGCTATAGAACGGGCACTAAAGCAACGGTACCGCCAATATGATCGCGCGAACTCGCCGGTGAATGCTTCAGTTCTACCTGAGAGCTACGGCACGTCTCTGCGTGAAGTCATCCGGGAGATTGTGAGAGAGGAGATCCGGCAGCTCGGGATTTCTCCTATGGCACCAGCGGTGGCTTCTGTCGCTGATATCGTTCAGGAGGAAGTTCGACAGGCTTTTTCGTCCCCCGACCGGCAGGCGGTGCCGCGACGACTAACCTACGCGGAAGCTGCCTGTCGTCCACCTCCCGCGACTTCGATGCTGCTGACACCGTCGACCACTACGACGCAGCCAGCACCGCCCCCCCCTGACGCCATATTTTCGCCAGTCACAGCCGCCGCCAGCTATGCCGTATCGCCGCCAGCCGATCGCTGCACCTCGGTCTTACGGCGAATCCCCTGTGGGCTACCCGCTTCGAAAGACCGATTTGTGGCGCACCGCTGACCGCCGGCCGCTGTGCTTTCATTGCGGCGAAGCTGGACATGTTGATCGCGCGTGCCACTACCGCGCAGCCGGGTATCCAAGGTTTCCCAACTGCAATTACCCTGTGTTTGATGCCGCACGTACCTGCGACGAAAATTCTACAAACTTTCGGCCAGAAGGTTCAGCGACGCCTCGATCACGTTCCCCTTCTCCGGCTTGTTATACCCCACCGACCCGTCGCGATTTTTCTGACGCCTCTAAGGGCAGGTCCCCTAGCCCACGCCGGGGAAACTAGAAGCAGCGACCTCCGGGGGTGAGGTTGCAAACCGTCTAGCTTGCGATGCGCCACTGTCGCATTCATGTAAACGGGGCTAGGTTCTCAAAGAGCTAATCCATTTTCACTATCGATTTTTAGGGTGAATTTAGGCCCCAAAGTTCAATTTCCCGGACTAAATCGCTCATTTCGAGCCACGCTACCTGATTCTTGGGGGCCGCCATGTTGAATTTTTTGCTGGCTTAGCCAGCCCTGACTTCCAGTGATCCACTCTATAGCCTCCAAGATTGGACTGCACATGCTTTCAATCGAGTGAGCACGACGTCCTCCAGTCTCAGAGGCCATGCCGGCTCTTCATTGGCTAACAAAATGCTCTAGGAGATGGCACACTTTTCTTGTTTATTTCTTGTTTTGGCCAGTACTGTTGTCATAACCGCTTAAAGGGGCCCTGAACCACTTTTCATTGAAGTGGAGAAAGGCATTTGAAGTGAAAATGGACTATTTCAAGAATACTTTGCTGCAAAAAGTACTTCAATGCGTTCAGCAGAAGCAGAGTTATTGGCAATCAAACACTGCCTCCACTGTGCTCCTGTTCCTTCTTCAGTGCCTTGCTCTGCGAAGGCTGGGACGCAGTGGGGCGTGCCCACAACGCTCCGCCTTCTACATGTCACCGTGGTGCGCAGTTCAAGTTTCATTTTGGATGTTAACGTAGACGCCACAACTTCTGCCTTAGGTGTCTACAACACCCTAAACATAAGCCAAACGTGGTTGTCCTCAGTGAGCCGCAGTGTGCTTAGCCAGTGGACTCATGGCGGCACCCCGCAGTGGCCATGGTATCTATGCCAAGTAGTCAACTGCAGCTTGATGTCATCTATTGGCCAATAGCAGCCGTCTAAAGGAATGACAGAAAGGCATCAGGCAGGGAGATACAATCTCTCCAATGCTATTCACAGCGTGTTTACAGGAGGTATTCAGAGACCTGGATTGGGAAGAATTGGGGATAAGAGTTAATGGAGAATACGTTAATAACTTGCGATTTGCTGATGATATTGCCTTGCTTAGTAACTCAGGGGACCAATTGCAATTCATGCTCACTGACCTGGAGAGGCAAAGCAGAAGGGTGGGTCTAAATATTAATTTGCAGAAAACTAAAGTAATGTTTAACAGTCTCGGCAGAGAACAGCAGTTTACGATAGGTAGCGAGGCACTGGAAGTGCTAAGGGAATACGCCTACTTAGGGCAGGTAGTGACCACGGATCCGGATCATGAGACGGAAATAATCAGAAGAATAAGAATGGGCTGGGGTGCGTTTGGCAGGCATTCTCAGATCATGAACAGCAGATTGCCATTATCCCTCAAGAGAAAAGTGTATAACAGCTGTGTCTTACCAGTACTCACCTACGGGGCAGAAACCGGGAGGCTCACGAAAAAGGTTCTAGTTAAATTGAGGACGACGCAACGAGCTATGGAAAGAAGAATGATGGTTGTAACGTTAAGGGATAAGAAAAGAGCAGATTGGGTGAGGGAACAAATGAGAGTTAGTGACATCTTAGTTGAAATCAAGAAAAAGAAATGGGCATGGGCAGGACATGTAATGAGGAGGGAAGATAACCGATGGTCATTAAGAGTTACGAACTGGATTCCAAGAGAAGGGAAGTGTAGCAGGGAGCGGCAGAAAGTTAGGTGGGCGGGTGAGATTTCTTTAAGAAGTTTGCAGGGACAACATGGCCACCGGGGTAGTTGGAGAAGTATGGGAGAGGCCTTTTGCCCTGCAATGGGCGTAACCAGGCTGCTGCTGATGAAGGGAATGACTAAATAGTGGGTATAGAAGAGAGTGAGGATACGGCCTTCTGTTGAAAAGAGAGCGTTTGAGAGCAAGGTGACTTCGCGATCTGTTTGTGGGCTCCATGCACCGCGTATGGCAGGAAAACTTGCCCGAGATGTTCACAGCAGCATATGCTACCCAAGGACTGTGTTATTTCACCAAATCCAAGAAGTGATTCAGGGCTTCTTTATTGCGAGATCACAGTGTAAGAGTATTATGAGAGGTGTGCGAACAGTGGCGCCTCACCATGCTGAGGGCATGTCGACAACTTGCATGTATTTCGGCCATCCTCCGAGGGGCGGTGCTATATGTTCAGGGCAGCCAGCTCATTCTAAAGGGTGAAGCCACATCGACATCACATCATCATTCGTGTTTGTTGCATGCAGTTGTGAGCACTTCTGTGCTTTGTGCTGGTATACATGTGTTGCTTTTGTTTTGCACGGTTTCTTGCAGTGTGAATGGTTTTGTGAACCTGTTCGCCCGTTTCTTCCTCACCATCACAATCAAAGCAAGCGCGAATGAGACCAAACCAAACAAGCGCGAGCGAGAGCCGACATGAGCAGACGATAGTACGAAACGAGCGGTAGGGTGGGTTCGCATGACGCCAGTTCCCCGCGCGCATCGCTGAAGGGGCTACTCTCATTGGTCTCTGTCATTTGGGGCTCGCGTATTTCATCTCCCACTCTGTGTTTGCTCTTTCATCTTTTGCTGAGCTCGTTCACCGATGACCCCTACATGAGTGTGCCATCTTACGGAAACTGCTTGAAGCGCACGCAAAACTGGCATGCTGTGACTGGCGCCGTTCACACACTTCTCGTAATATTCTGGCTCCGTGTGCGGTATCCATTTTTATTCATTTATTTATTTTAATGTTTTGGTTGCTATATGCACATGGTGGGTCCACAGAGCCGGTGTGTCTCGAAGACGATGTCACATCTGTGTGTGCTTGTGGGGCTTCGGATTTGAGTGATCAGCACCACCTCGAGTGCCTTCGCGAGAGCCAAGTGGTGCGAAGAAACGTGGCTGATTTCTTTGGTATCCATGGCGATCTCTGGCAATGGAGATCGTAGATTGCCACACTGCGATGCTCTTGTCGGACTGTATACGTGGACGTCACCCTTGCACAAATCCAAGCAAATCTAATTGCCTCCAAACATAGTATTAGGCAGGGCGTTATTAGAGATTGCTTTAAGCGGCTCTAATCATAATACATTTTATTTTTCTGGCTGAACGAGCTTTTTGGACTGTTCAATTTTTCCGACTATTTCTTGGTCCCTGCGAGGTCTGGAAAATCGGTCGGTGACTGTAATTGCTAATTTTGAGTTAAACCCCTTTACTATGGTGGTGGTGTTCTGCAGCTGGTACTTGTCATTAATTCACACTGCAAGGTACTTTAATGCAAAGCATTCCTTGCGAACCCTTCCAGGCTTTGAGGGCCATGGCTATGGTTGTTGTCTTGCTGAATAGCTCAAAACAGGACAGGACACATAACTAGAGTTGCTGCATACATATATCCATCCGCAATACCGCTATAGATGCGCACAGTCAGACTTCAATATATTGATCATGGATATATCGAATTATTGCGTATATCGAACACTGTCTAATGTCACCTGGAAAATCGCATGCATTATTAATCTTTTTTATTTCGAATGGGGTCGGGCGTAAAATGGATATATTGAACACCGCCACCTCAGACCACGTGTGCTCTCTTGACAGGTGGTGAGCTTTCCCGCAACACCCTCGAAAATAGTGGTGGCACTATTGCTGTTCCCGACTGCTGCACACTATAGCTGCACACATTGATCGTGCCAAGCGTGCTATTTGAACATAGCGACATACGTATGCGGTGGTGTGGAATGGTGGTTTGTTATTGTTATTGACAGTGTTTCAAAATGCTTTGTTTGATGGACGTGGAGATCGCCGCGGAAGTAGCGGCTAAACGAAGACACTGCTGAGGTTGATCCTGCAAGCGCTGATGATGCCCTGCTCCCGACTTCAACTGAGGCTGTAGCTGCTTTGGGCCTTCATTGCCGCTACTGCGACGCAATATAAGGCACCGACCTATCACTTGTAGATCATTTAGACTACGTTGAGGGTGCCGTGGTTAAGCACCCAGCTGCCAATAAGAAGCAGGCTACGCTGCTGTAGCACTTTCAGCCAAATAAATAAATACTTTGTGTGAAGCTTTTAAGGGACACTAAATGTTACTATGTAGTCAAGGTAAAGTGATAAAGCAGTGCTCTAGAACGTCTAAGGCGTCAATATAATCGAAAACAGAGCTTTAGCAACCGAGACATTGAGGTAAATGCATGACACGATTTGAGACCCCCCAGCGACATTCCGGTACTAGCCCGATGACGAAGGCACTCCTCATCATAATTTATGTCACTAGTACTCAACTACTTGGATTAAAAAGATCATTTCATTAGGTTATAAGACGGAAGAAAATGCTACTTGTCTAATTCGATTCTAAGAAAAAATAAAGTTTTGACGTTACCCTTCAGTAGTATGGGTGGTCAAATGGTTTCGTTTTCCCTCGACTCTGCACCGCGCGCGCTTTAGAGTTTCAGTTGTTTCGTTATCGCGTCGTGCTGCGCTGGTTCTGCTGGCTCGCGAAACTTGCATTTGGAACAAGCAGCGAGAATTCCACATCCATGTGACGTCGTGGGATGCGCGAATGGTCCGTGGAACTTGGCCAAGGGCAGTTGCAGCGTCGAATCCGTTACTTATCACTGTGTGCCAACGAGTGAACCTCTCCGTTCAAAGTGGTTAAGTGCCGTACCTCTGCCGCAGCGCGTTGGCAAAGAGCCGAAAAATCGCATAGTGTGTTTGCTGCACTTTCGTCCAGAGGATTACGAGTTCAAAGCAGACTTACTGAAGTCGTGTGGAGTGCCTTTCAAAGCAGTGCTTTCCCGTAGCGCTGTTCCGTCAGTCTTGCCTGCATTCTCCGAAGCGCAAGAACTGCAGGTCGAAGACGGAGCGGTGAGTGCACCATTTGGTTTTCACGAAGGAAAAGCTACAAATGTGTGAATATGTACAGCCATGACATACAGTTGCTGTCGTAGTAGTACGCAACGACGCCGGCAGCGTGAGCCCTCAGCAGCAGGTCACGTTCATCAGTGCTTAAATAGCTGAAGTCGAGCCCAATATCGCGAGCCAATGTGTCGTCAGGGTCGTCATTGCAACAAGCGTCAAAGTTGGCTTCATAAAATAAAGAACCAGCTTATCGTCGCGTGCCTTTCCTTTCGCCAGCCACCATAGTTCCGCTTTTGCGCTGCTGTTGGCTCTGTCTTGGCACTGTTTCTGGCTGCGCGTTTGCGTTTTGCAAAAAAAAAATGCCGTAGTGCCGGCTGCGGGCGCCGTTTTATTCACCGACGGTGCAACGTCACTATGAGACCATGACGTCACCACTCTTCGATTGGAGGACGGGCGATTTGAACTGTGCTAGAGGTACGCGGACGCTTCAGAACGCATTTTCTCATAAAATAAGTCTCTTCTTCGCATGAAACAAGCGTTTCGAGGTTTCTGGGATGGTATTTTATCAGTCCACGTTGACCTAATATTAACCTTTAGTGCCCCTTTAAGCAAGTATTTACTGCGCCAATTTGTACACGTTTTTAACGCATTTTTTAATGTGATTTTATATATCGAATTGTGGCTATGTCAAACTATTTCGCAATCACCACGCTGTTCGATATATCGAGTTTCGACTGTAGTTACTGACCTTGTTCTCTGAGGAATTGCACTAGCTTTGCTTGGACAGACTCCCACTAGTGTGTGATCTGCACTATATATTTTTTGTTTGACTGTTATACTTGTCATCAACTATATTGGCACGAATTCTGGTGAAATTTTATACTATTCAGTGGTAGAGACAGGGTTTAACTGCACCGCTCTGTTTTTTTCCTACTCTTGGGGTCTGCAGGCAGTGCCTTGCCGGTTGCGAGGGCTTACCGAAGAAGACGGCTTCTGCTGGTCTCAGGACATTTCGACTCAAGTGCTTAATCTCAGTGGAGGGCATCACGTTGAGCTTCTTATTCGGGTAAGTGTTTGTCGACCATTGCTTGGGCAATATGACAACAGTGTGGCTGTGGCTTGTATTGGATTGCTTACTGGTGAGAAGCTGTCTGCTGACCGTGGCATTTGCTCTGCTAGTTAAATATTGGGAATGAAACCACAGAAGTGACACAGTGTCTGTGACATCCTGCTGCAGCATTCGTTTCTAAACATGCATCAGGCCACCAGGTAGTGCTGGTCACTTTCAGGGCAAATTGAGGGCTAGGATAATTTAACTGGGTTCATATTGTTTTCCTTCTTGTGCTTCGTCAATTTATTTTGTGCTGAGCAACACTCGGCCTGTCTTAACACTGGCATCAGCAAGCGACGACTGGCTGATGATAAGAGATGGAATAGAATTGAGCAAAAGGAATCCTTAACTTACATTGTACTGGCCCAGTTATGGCTTCACTGCCTACAGCAATGCCACAGTCAAGGAGTTACTTTATCAGCTTCTTAGCATTTCCCTTTCCTATTGCTGCAAACAAAATATAAATCATTGAGTGGCATAAAACAAATTAGTTCATAACTTTCTTTTGGTTTGACTTTTTCAAGGAAAAAAAGAAAAAACAAATTGTATATTTGAGTGCCCTGCTTCTTTAAATGTCTTCATTGGAGTGGCGAGGCATTCCTACCAGGCCAGTGGATGGTCAAAGTCGCAGTACAATCTTAATGAGATAAGTTTTGATATCTCAGTCATTGTAGTTGAGGCAAGATTAGATGAAGGGAAAGCTTTCTGCGCTATTTATCTGTCCCAAGCTTATTGTTCAAAGAAAAAATTTGGGGGGAGATGAGTAGAACGGGAGCCACCATGTTCCCTGTGCTATTTACGTGTGCACACATTCTTCATACAATCACTAGTGTATACAGTTGAACCTTGATATAATGAACACAGATATACCAAATTATCGAATACTGTATTTACATGATTGTAAGTCGACCCCCCCATATTGTGTGTGACGGAGGGGGGGGGGGGGGAGAAGAAAAAGAAGAGCATACTCGAGGGCGCATTCTATAACGAAAATTTATTAGTAGCTGACGTGGTCACTGGAATACTCGTCTTCACTCGTGTCGTCGTCTTCACTAGTGCTGCCATCGTCCTCACTAGTGTTGCCATCGTCATCGCTCCTATGGTCCCACAGCGCTTCGCCATCCAGCAAAATTCCACATTTGGCAAACGACTGCACCACGACATCTTGTGGAACAGCAGCCCATGCCAAATGCGCCCAACCACACGCAGCCGTCAGGGAGGCTCTTTTGACAGGTCCGGTTGGCGTAAGTTCGTGGACTTCTGCCGCCAGCCACTCGTTGTACTAACGGCAGAGCAGGTCCTTAAAAGGCGAAGATCCGGGTTTGTTTCATGACCATGTCGCACTTTGCTGGTAGGGACCGATCACGCATTTCAGCGACACATGCCGCAAGTTTGGCCTGCTGCTTCAGAAAGCGTCCAGACTTCGGCCCATGGGAAATTCTTCACTTGCCGTCACAGTAGAAAACGTTGCTTCGCTGCAGTCGTCACTCTCGCACCACCCATTCAAAAACATCGAACTTGTGGCCCGCTGCGCAGTGATTTGTTTCTTCGGCGTGAA
Source organism: Dermacentor andersoni (assembly GCF_023375885.2). Lineage (NCBI taxonomy): Eukaryota > Metazoa > Arthropoda > Arachnida > Ixodida > Ixodidae > Dermacentor > Dermacentor andersoni. The sequence goes on from NC_092817.1 coordinate 72,787,076, forward strand.
GGATGGCAGCCCTCTTGAACGCTGCTGGGAATGAGCGCCGAATGTTTTTTGGGCCTGGAGCACTCATGACGACTGAGGAAGCATGGTAGTAGCATGTAGCCGGCAGTAAAGTCGAACGCGTCAAACTAAGAGCTGCAGGGAAAGAGAAACACGTGAGCAGCTCTTCCATGAACTATCGATACTCCCCACAAGCGCCACCATTCTGAGGGTTCTGTCGCGAATGGAACAGCGGCCCTTCCATCAACTATCGACACCCCCCCATGAGTGTTGCGTGCACTGTAAAACTCTCAGAAATGTTGAAAAACCCTTCCAAAAAGCGAACAAGCATGCGGGATAGCGAAAAACTACAGGTAGGGCCATAGAGCAAACATAAAATTGTAACTACGTTGTAGCTCCCCTGATATCTCGTTGGTCTCGCTTTTTTGGCGGTGCCGTGTTTTGGTTTTGATTGTAAGTCGACCTCCCCCACTTCATATCTTGAAATTTAAGAAAATAGGTTGACTTACAATCGTGTAAATACGGTATAATGAAGCAAATAAAAAGGTTGTGTCATTGCTATTGCAGTAAACATATGTACAGTAAACCTTTGTTACGATGAAGTGAACAGGACAGAGAAAAAATTCAATATGAGTGGTAGTTTGATGAGACTATCCCTTAAAAGCTAAGAAACTAGAGATGAAATAGCCCAACTCGGCGGAAGTCTAATACAAGTGTCACGTGGTGCATTGTCAATCGTGATCGAGCTAGATCAGGATTGAATTTCTTGCTTGCGATTGGCTTGTTTGCGCAAGCTATGAGAGGGAACCAGTCACAGCCAAGGATTTCGATACAGATTAGGCTCAATCGTGATCGAAAGTGGCAGCATGACACTGGTATAACTGCAAGATATTCAATGAAGCAAACCTTTATTGAGGTGTAAAAACTTGGTCTGCTGGGTGTTTCTGCCGGGCCTGAGTAATGCCTGCTCCAGTTTGCGCTGGAACTGCATGAGGTCATAGTCACTGCCTGTGCATTCAACTTTGTTTCACAGCAGGCACAGGCTCTCTTGTGTCTGCGCCTCAGTTGGTATATCACGAAGACGTTCGTCTATTGGCTCTCCGTCCTCATTGGGGCCACCAAGACCCAAGTCTACTATGTTAGCATTCGCAGCTGGGGTGATGAAGGGATCAGCATTATCAGCCAACGCAAATGAGTCGAAGTTGCCTTCCAGCTCTTTGCCAACAATTCTGTACGCAGCTTTGTAGAGACTGTTGCAAACCTAGTGATCTATGCCAGGCATGCACAAGTGTAGCTGGGAAAAGCCAGCATCCTCAAAACAGTTTGTAAACTTTGCAGGTTCCAGCTCTTTCCATGAATTGTTTAACAAAGAGAGAGAGACGGAAGGGGAAGGGCAGGGAGGTAATGGTTTAACAAATGTATGGTTGATGTTGTAGCACTTGTTGGCATCATATACGATGAGCATGTGCTGCTAAATTCTCTTGCGGTATAGCTTTCATGTGGTCTCAATAATTCCCTGATATCAAAGGCTGCAGTATTGTGGTTGTATTCACTGGCAGAAACTCGAAAGTGATCGCTTCGAGATTGTCAATCTTCCCATGGCTGGGACAGTTGTCAACAACAAAAGCACACGGCGATGCTTTGCCTTAAACTTTCGATATAGAAGGTGCACAAATTCCTCAAAAACAGCTGCAGTTCTCCAAGCACATTTATATTTATATATGCAGTCTTTAGGCATCGTTGCATTGCAGAAGTATTGCAGCTTCCTCACCTTCCCCAGTATCAACAAAGGAAGCTTGTTCTCACCGGTCCCACTTTCACCTAAAAGCACGCTAACACTCTCATGCTTTCTTTGCCTCCCAATGAGGATCTACTTGAGTACTGCATACGTGCTTTGTCAGCAATTTCTTGGAAGAATGCAGCCTCATCTAGGTTGTAAATGCCTTTCTCTTCATGTTGCTGAAGTAGGGACGTCACCTGATACTTGCTCCATCCCTCCATGGTGTCACGGTCTATGGCTGCACTTTTGCTAAGTCGATTTTGAGGACACACCGTGCAGTCACTTGAAGCATTCAAGCCGGCCATTGCTGCATTTAATCTTGTCTGCCCATTTGGAGGGCTAGAGCTTCAGCTTTTGCAGAGGTTTGAAATCCATTCACGAGGAGCTTCTCACTTGTGGTGTTTTTCAGTCACTCAAGAAGCGCATGCACACACTTCAGAATACTTGGTATCACAGTTGCGCTTTCATTTTTGGCTGAGAGGCTCTTCTCAAAGCCGTCTAGCACTGCTTCCTTGCTCTTCAATACATTTGGCAATGTTGAACGTGGTATGCCAAATTGCTTTGCGTTTTCACATTTCTGCCCGTCACCCTTTTCCACTTTACCTATCCAAAAAACTTCTTGCTCTAAGTTCAAACACTTTCACGCAGCGACTGGCAGTGCCATTTCAAACTGAAGACCACAAAAGGACATGCAAGGCACACGTACTAAAGCAATCCACAAACCACGTATTCACAAAGCCTGCACTGGCTGATGCACACGCACATGCAAGCACCAAGGAAGCATTGCATCTTGGTTTCGGAGACTTATGTTGAATTCCACTGGCGGAGTCGGAGCAGCCGACGGACTCCGCGAGTGAGCACTCGACTCTGGCGTAGAGCAACGGCTCCAAATCCGCGAGTGGAACACAACCTGCGCCGCCAGAGCAAGGCGGAAGCGGAACTTGTATCGCCGAGTTACCCAGGGTACCTTGCGTGTTGTCATTTCCTTCTGCTGTTTGCTCCCAGCACCGCCGCAGCGGTCACTTGTCTCTTCAGCGCCATTCACCTGTTTTTTTTTTTAAAGTGCGGAATGGATATCTCGCCAAGCTTGCAGCAGCTTTTGCTTCCTCGCGAGTCGTGACCGGTGGCGCCTCCCAGCAGACAAACGTGGTAAAGGAAATACGTCATGCAGAGTTCCGGTCCACTCCGCCGATTTTGGCGGAGCATCTTTTTCTGCTCTACGGAGTGACTCCCGCTCTGAATCCACTCCGACTCTCTCATTAGAACACCTTACTCCTGCCCTCACTCTGTCATTGGAACAAACTTGCTCCGAAACGAGCAGAAAAACTTGCTCCGACTCCGCCATTGGAATTCAACATTAGGCACGCGGAAGGTGGTATGAAGTAACAGTTATGAAGTAACAGTATGCAGCATTTTCCCTTGTGCACTTTGCGCACTAGTTCCACAGCGCCGCGGCTGTGGCGCCACTCACCTTTGATAATGCACAAGTGCAGCATGGAGGAAGAGAGTGCGTGACAAAGGGGCTGAGGGTCGCTCGCTTGCATGGTGCAAAAGGCACGGGGCTCTGCCAGGAGTACGCACCTGCTTGCTGCTGATAACACGTGTGTGCAGCACAGAGGAAAAGGGTGCGCAGGCAACGTGATGGCGTAACTGGCGACGGAGAGGGTCGCTCGCTCGCCCGATGTGGAAAGCTTTGCCCAGTGCAAAACGTGCTGCGCGCCACCAAGAGTGTGCACACGCCCCATGCCAGTTCGCTCTAAGCAGAGCAGCTTATCAGTATGCTTCGAGTTATCTGGTTTGAAATGCATAGGCTTAGGTCAGAACTGTGAGAAATTTTGAATAATCTGGTCATTCGGGTAAATCGGCTTCATTAGAATAATGGTTTGCTGTACATTTATAACAAATATTGGATACAGTGAAGCTTTCTTTGTGTCAAATGTAACTTTGTTATAACGACGTTCAGCTGTACTGTATACTACTATGTTCTTGTAATGTCATAGACATTTTACAGAAATGTCATAGAAATAATTATATATCTTTAATATAATCCATGTCTTTACAGTGGATCTGCTACAACATACTTTTGGATATAACAGACCATTCTTGTCACTTAGTCTGGTCTGCCTATATTATTCACGCTGCACATTGCACTTTTAATGGACCCACCTATAACGGACTATTGGCTACAACAAACACATTTCTGGGTAAATTTCGTCTAGATTTTGCATATATGATGTGCTTTGCTGTGGCGATGCATGCATGTGGCAGTGTACTGCATGCAACTATTTCTGGCTGCCGTTAAAAAAAGCTTATACTATAAGGCAAGACGTGGAGCTTTAGGCTTATAGCACGTGAAAAAGACAGGATGAAAGGAAGACGTGACACACACGGGCGCTAACTTGCAACAATCTTTATTTCGAGCAAGGGATCCATACATATATACAACTTTTTCGCGTACATCATCATACATGCGCTGTTCGCAAAAATTCCTTACACACCATTGCGCAGGTAAGATAACTCTTTGCGGGAAAGGGCAATTGATGGTTTTGACACACAGTTATCCCCAAGCCTATCAATCATTTCTGCTTCTATAATTTCGCGAGTTATCCTACCTCGGGCTCTTCCCACAATGGAGCAGTCTCTGTATGCTGGAGCACACATCGAGTGGTCACCATCACCCACCCCGACAACAGCGCACTTGCAATGCCTGCGGTGAGCGTCAAGGAACCCACCCTGCTTTTCTGCTACATTATACCGGTGTTCCTTTAAATGCTCGTTGAGGCATCTTCTGCTTTGCCCCACATAGTTCTTCCCACACTTTAAAGGAAGGTTGTAAACAACTGCTCCCACACCAAACAAACTGTTCCTGGTGTTTCTTTTTGCATGTGCGCTTGACAGACAAGCCTGGTCTGGTTAGTCTGCACAGACATTGCAATTTTGTAGAAGCTGAAAACACAACCCTAACATTCGCACGTAGACCTAATTTCGTTTAACGTGCGATAGACCGTGGATATATGGGATGACAGCAGCGCTCCTCTTATCTACGCAAGGCAGGCTGGTGGAATTCTTTGATAGCTTCGACTTGAGCAGACCCTCAGCAACGCCAATAAGTACATGTGTAGGATAACCTGCCAATTGAAGACGGAGGATCTGATCGTTGAAGCTTTCGGTCATCAGCTCTGGGCATCACTGACATAATGTGTTTGACAAACATGTCCTTATGATTCCCCTCTTAATCAACTTAGAGTGTGCCGGCTGAGTGTGCCGACGCTGTTGCCGGAGTGGATGATGGTGACCACTCGATGTGTGCTCCAGCATACAGAGACTGCTCCATTGCGGGAAGAGCCCGAGGTAGGATAACTCGCGAAATTATAGAAGCAGAAATGATTGATAGGCTTGGGGATAATTGCGTGTCAAAACCATCCATTGCCCTTTCCCGCAACGAGTTATCTTACGTGTGCAGTGGTGTATAAGGAATTTTCGCAAACAGCGCATGTATGATGATGTACGCGAAAAAGTTGTGTATATGTATGAGTCCCTTGCTCGAAATAAAGATTGTTGCAAGTTAGCGCCTGTGTGTGTCACGTCTTCCTTTTGTCCTTGTCCTTTTCATGCGCTATAAGCCTCACAATGTCTTACAAACAAGCCAGCAACAGCTGGGTGCAGGCTCGAAGTTGAACCTGCCTCGTACTGCAGCTCTCATTCTGCCTCAGTTTTGACAGTGGTCGTCAGTTGTTAAGATAGATGAAATTAAGAGATGATTTCTTTCTACCAACCACTGTTTTATGTGATAACAATCTGTAGCCGATGCTGTGTCATTGGCGGAATCGATGGGGTCATCCCAGGTGGCCGGAACGGTGTAGAGCTGGTGTCTGAGGGAGGGCAAGAAAACTGCCACACCAAGTGCAATGTCCCTGCTAATCTTTCTCCTACCAGAGGTCAAATGCCATGTGTTCCACACTTTTTTAGACTTGCACTTTCCCTGTATAAACATTCTTGAAAAATGTTTGTTGCATTAGCATCTATTTGGGAACTTCGTTCACAATTGTGGCATCGGCATGATGTCCTCCCTTCGGGTGGTTAAAAGATAATGCAAAACTTACGTTCCGCATACATCACACACGATGTGATATGGTGGAGCACTGGCAGGTAAATGCAAGATAGAAAAAAAAAAAAAAGCTTTTTACTGCATGGGCAGACACTGGCCACAGCATATCTGATGGTATAAGCATAGGTGTCAGGAAAATGAATACACATTAACATGTCTCATCTCATCACTGCACTCCAGCCTGTCCTACACTTCGACATGTCCCTACATCACAGCACTCATGCCTTGTAGCAATAAAGAGACATTAAACGAGAAACACTAAATCAAGTTATACTGAGAAAGTATTATTTGAAAACTCTATTTTCATTATTTACGTGGTTAAACGTTAATCGCTCAAAGAGAAAATGAATGTCAAACTTCAATTCTTTAAGTTTTTGTCAAAATCTCAGCGCCTGCACGTCAGTGTGACATCATGGACTTTAATTTATTTCCCTCTCCAAATGCAGCACCAACTAGCCCAAAGTCGATCCCTTATGTATTTTTCTCATATTTAAGCTGTTGTAGCGCAGTAAAAGTTCTCACAGCTTACCGATAAAGAAAATTAATGTGCATCTTTTCTGGCTTACCCTGCCTCCTCTTGCTGTAAGAGTGGTTTTTTTTGGCATTGTAGAAGCGTCATTTACTTATGCAGCTTGTCATGATTTTCTTTATTGTCCCGTTAACCAGTAGAGTTTACTAATAAGTTGTCCAACAGCAGATCTCAGCAGATATAGCAGAAAGTTATCGCTTGACTGTGACAGTCAGCCCCAGGTGGTTTCTGCTCTTTTTTTTTTTTAAACATACTACATTAAGTTCGTGCACATCGAAGAGCCCCACAAGTTTACTGAGGCAGTGGACAAACTTCTTGCAGCTAAAGTGTGCCACACTGCAGTAGACAGGTGCAGTGTGTCCTGGGGGGTGCAATGCCTGTGATGCACTTCTCTGGGTGGCTTGTCCAAGCTCTGAAGTTCGATTGGAAGCTGTGCACTAGTGGTGTTCATCTGTGTCCTTCAACTGACACTTCCCATGCCTTCTTGTGCGCAGGTTGCCAAACCAAATATGGACGCGCAGGAGCCTGTAGTGGAGCTCTTCAGGAGAAACGAGGAGAGCCGGGAGCTGATTTCAATCAACAATACTGTCATTGAAGCACTGAAGCAGACTCGGTGTCCTGGTTTACACTAGTCGGAACTCTATTCTTCTGTTTCAAGGTAAGCTTTCTATTCATTTTTTAAATTATCTTCTGAACAAGTTTTTAGTAGGCGTGGCAGCACTTATTGGTTTTTATTAGTGTGTCGCATTTGTCCAAAGCATTCGACCTGCCACGGTGGCTTAGTAGCCATGGCACTCACATTGTTGAGCTGACATTGCTGCCCTTCAAGGCAACAGTGCCAACTCTGGAAAAGACAGAATCAAGGCAAGAGAAAGTGTCAAGTGTGGTAACCTTGAATTGATTGACGTGGGCAGCATGTGGAGGTTTGCGAGTTCCTCCCAGTGCTTGTAGATGCTGAGCAGCACAGTGCTTTGCTGGTCGAGCATCACTCTGCTAGTCAAGAGGTTGTGAACTCAGTGCCTAGTACACTGGCGTAAATTTCTTTTCCCTGATCGCTTGTGGCTTGCAGGCTGTAAAAATGATGTAGCCATGCGAACAGTTCATATTAGCTATGCAGTTTCAGGGCTGCTAGATATCTAGAAAAAATTTAAAGACATGCTGAAGGGAAATAAAGTCCAACTAAAGGGATAAATTAGTATTCCAGTGTGTCCAGAGTGTAACATTTACTGAGAATGGAGCTGCTGCAGACAAGTAAATGACAAATGGAGGGCAGGGTTACAGTGTCACGCTACATATAAATCGAAAGCTAAATTGTACTTCGTAAAGCTTTTAATTTCAAAAACGAATGTTGTCAGTCTTAATCAGCTTTTTATTTCTGTCTAGAGACAGTGAGATGCTTCTGTCCTTCTCGTCCATTGCATTTGATTTTCTCTGCATTCCTCAAACCACTCCATTACAATTGTAAACAGGATGGTGGTCCACGCCTGGAGTAAATACTTCGCCAGTATGTCCTGCGACATGTGCACGTCTCAGAAATGCCGAAAACACAAGACAAAATTCTGTTGCTGCTAGCTCAGCATCCAAAGTTGATCTCTCAAATGAACTTTTGTAATTAAAGCTTGAAAGCGCATTGTTGTCAGGGTCTTACATGAAAACTGTAGCCATCTTGTGATGTATGTTGTGATCACAATGGCTTTGATGACAATGGCTGTGACGCTAGGCTGTTGCCAGTGCAGTTTTAGTTTCGTACCTAGTTATAATGCACAGGTACTTTTTGGACCAATTGGATGGGGAAAAAAAAGGAATACATGTCAGAATTGAGTAAATTTAGTAATCATTCATTGTGTGCTGCTATTTTCATCTCAAAATATTCTGAGAGCAGGCCTTCACAGAAGTCTACCTTCACAGAATGGTGGTGTATTTGCACTTAAATTTCCATCATTGTCACTCGTACAGCTCTTCATCACTGTCAGTGAACCACAGCATGTCATCCTCAGTGTGGCCCATTGTTAAAATTAAATTAAATTATGGGATTTTACGTGCCAAAACCACTTTCTGATTAAGAGGCACGCCGTAGTAGAGGACTCCTGAAATTTCGACCACCTGGGGTTCTTTAACGTGCACCTAAATCTAAGCACACGGGTGTTTTCGCATTTCGCCCCCATCGAAATGTGGCCGCCGTGGCCGGGATTCGATCCCGCGACCTCGTGCTCAGCAGCCCAACAACATAGCCACGGAGCAACCACAGCAGGTTATGGTTCATTGTGTTTGATGCTCATCATTTTTAGAATGACTCCACAACCATAGCAAACAAGGTAGTGGTGGCCCACATCTAGACTAACCACTTCACTATTTCATTCACTATATGTCTCTGGAGTACCGAATATATGTCATGCGACTTAATTGCCTCTAGCTTAGCATGTAGAGACACTCATCATTTAAATGAGCTTTCATAATTAAAGGTTTAAAGTGTCATCAGTGCTATTCTGTGCAAAAGGTGCTGTCATCATGTGATGACACTGGCATTGGTGGTAGGCTATTGCTGATGCTGCAAATTTTCTTGGGAAAAAGTGCACTTTATTGCACTTCTTCAACAAGATCGCCCTGGGCCTCGCCATAATGCTCTCTGGGCTGTGCTCTCCGCATGTGAACCCTTGTGCAAAATCATTGTAGATGCTGCTGCATGTTCCTTTGTACCCCCACAGCACAGTCAAGAGAGGAAGTTCTTGCTCTCCCCGATAAAAACGTCTATAGACCTAGTATCTGATAAATATGGTACACTTAAATCTCGTTATATTGAAACGGCTTATCATGAAATAATGGATATAATGAAAGAATTGTTATTCCCGTTGAAAGTCCCCATAGAAACCCATGCATGTAAAATTTCGTTTTAACCCTTTGAGGGTTGAATTATTTTGAAGAAAACTTTCCCGGGTGGTCAAATTAGTTTATTGCGGATCTTGAATGTACAAGATGTATAAAGTCGGGAATAAATAGTAAAAAAAAATTAGGAACAGTATTTTGGTGTCGGCATCACTCAGAACTGCAAAATGTTCAATAGTATTTCAGAGTGTGGTACTCCTTGAAACACGAGTCTCCGCACAGCCGCAGGGAGCGAGAATACCTCATGAGCGGCGGTGATATACGAGCTAAGAGCAGTGCCAATCAAGATAGAAATCAACTTCCGCCGCCCCTGCGATAGCGTGCCGACAAAGATAAAAATCACGTTTCGCGTGCCTCCGTTGCGGCGGAACCGAAAGCACGTTGCCGCTGAGAGCGAGAATACCTCGCGAGTGGCGATTACAAACTAGCTAAGAGCAGCGCCAATCAAGATAGAAATCAACTTCCACCGCATCTGCAAGAGAGTGCCGACAAAGAGAAAAATGACGTTTCGCGCGCCTCCGTTGCGATCACGCGGCGAAACCGCAAAAGGGGTGTTGCCGCAGTCTGCGCGACACGCTGAAGCTAGAAGTCAGTTCTGTTTATCTCCCCAAGAAGGTAGCACAAATTTCAAACGCTTCTTGTAAGTCCTAAGAGGTGGCAGCACCTCCCAGTAAGCCTGTATCGTCATTATGGCGCGAAATTTCAAACGGAGGATCGAAACCGTACCCGTACGGCAAAGACCTTGCGGGACAGAAAACCGCCGCCGTACATGTACGGCAAAAACCGTCAAAGGGTTAATGAAAAAATATTCATTGATCAACGGATATAACGAAAAATCTTCATTTCGAAATCGCACCTAACAAGCCACTTTGTACACAACATATAGATTTCTTAAATTGTGTGACGCATTGCGGCCCTCCGATGCGGCAGTTCAAATCTCCTGCGGCGGCCCCTCATCATCCAGCAATGCTCCAAGCCAAGCCAAGCTGGCCAAGCCACTCCGTCCGTTGCGTGCAGTGCGCACTGCCAGCCGAGTGCCGTGCACCTTTGTTTGCATTGTTCTGTACACTGTCCGTCAGTGCTTTTTCCACCGTGTCGCCAGTTCCACGACAGAGAAAAGAATAGCAGCAGCAGCAGCTGCAGCCACAATTATGGCTGTTGCGTCAGGCACGAAGAAAACTCAAGTGGCCAAGGAGTTCGGCATCGTGCCGAGTACCCTTTCTACAATCCTCAGCAGCAAAGAAGTCATCACTGGCGGTGGCGCACGTGGCATGAAAGGTAGCCGGAAGAAGCTGCGGTCTCCTGCCTTTGAAGCTGTGGAAGAGGCGTTGTTCAAGTGGTTTTTGAATGCAAGGGCTGCTAATTTGCCCATGAGTGGGGCACTGCTCCAGAGAGAAGCGAGGGGCTTTGCTTGCATCATGGGCTGCGACAGCTTCGTTGCAAGCGATGGCTGGCTGCAGCGTTTTAAGGTGCGCCGCGATATCATTGGCAGGGTCGTCACTGGCGAGTCCCAGGCCGTCGACAATGAAACAGCAATGACGTGGGTGAAAGCGAGCGGTGGTCCTCTCCTTGAAAAGTATGAAGAGAAAGATGTGTTGAACGCTGACGAAACAGCTCTCTTCTACCAAATGTTACCACTGAAGACCCTATCATTAAAGGGTGAGCTCTGTCGCGGTAGGAAACGTAGTAAGGTCCGCGTAACTGTGCTACTTTGTGCGAACATGGACGAATCGGAGAAGATGCTACCTTTGGTGATAGGAAAAAGCGCGTCGCCACGATGCTTTAAAGGAAAGAGGCAACTTCAACCGCAGTACTTATCAAACCGGAAAGCCTGGATGACGAGGGAAATTTTTGCGGGATGGCTGCGTGACTGGGACGAGAAGTTGAGGAATAATTGCAAGATATGCCTTTTCTTGGACAACTGTGCTGCCCACCACACCACTACTACGCTGACGAACATCGCACTTCCGTTCTTGCCCCCGAACTGCACGGCAATGATACAGCTCTTTGATCAAGGCTTGATAATGTCATTTAAGGCTGGATACCGGAAGCGGGTGATAGGCCGACTTGTGTTAAACATGCAGTTGAACCGTGACACGAAGGTCGATTTGTATATGGCAATAGAGATGCTTAATGCGGCATGGATGGATGTGACAACCAGCACCATCGCCAACTGCTTTTGACGTGTATAATTTGCTGCCAACGAAAGCAACCCTGACACCGACGACTCAATGGACCGAATAGCCTTACCCAGTGTTGCCGCTGTATCAGACGAAGCTTTAGCATCATAAAGGGCGCTCCACGATGCCAGTGTCGTGTGTGAAGGTGAAACCTTCTGCAACTATGTGAGCGTGGATGGCGTCGTTCTGGCAACGGAGGAGCTGACAGACGACGACTTTGTGCTTGCTGCCCGGGAGCACGAAGGAAGCGACGATGAAGGTGCCGCAGGGGACAACGACACTCCGCCCTGTGCTTACGACGTACCGACATCGTCCCAGGCGCTGGACGCGGTGGACCTGCTGCGCCGCTACTTCAGCGGCCACGAGACGGTGCAGATCGGCTTGAGGTAGCTGCTGCTGCTAAGAAGACTGTCCTTCGGTTAAGGAAAACACAGCAGCGAAGCATAACCGAATATTTTGCTCTGTCAACATGAAAAGTTCGCGCCATCGACAGGGAAGGCAATAAAATCAGTTCTTATGTGTTTGATTCCAGTTTCTCCCTGTGTGCGATATCGGTAAGGACGATTAGCACTTGCCGTGGATGCAGCCACTTGGCCGCGACAGGAGCTGATACCTCGGTGATGGCTTACTTGTAGTAAGTGCACGCTTGTGTGCAATAAATTAGTCTCAAATTATTAGTCAGTGGCTATAACGAACTAATGCTTATAACGAAAAAATTTAGTGCCCTTTCGACTTCATTATAACGAGCTTTAAGTGTAGTTGCTAATTGTAGGTTACCGTTTTCATTTGAATAGCTTCCCAGAGCTGGATGAAAATCAGCATTTCTGGCAGGAGATATGTCTTCAATACATTCACTGTCCCCTGGTACTGCCAAGACCGACGCTGCAAATACTGGTCAGGCTTATGTGAATTATACAGACAAGTTTGAATTATCTGGTGAGAGACAATATCAGGGCTGAAATAATGGTCGCAGGCCAGGCAGGACCTTTGGCTAGGATTGAATAATAAAAGAAAAATTTAATTACCCGGAGTTCAGGTAAGGGAAGTCGACTGTTACTTCTCAGTCTTGACTAATTTGAATACGCAGGAAACATGAGTGTATTTAAAGGTTTCTGCAAATGTTTCTCTCTTCTTCATTGCCAGATTATGCAAAGAAGGGCAAGCCATTGAATCAACGTGAAGCTTGGCAGGCCTGGACAAGAAAGACTCAAGAAGCTGACTTTTCTTTTTTCCTATGTCATTCTGCCAGTTTATTTCTTTCTCTTTCTTCTGTGTGTGCATGCATGTATGTGTTTAAATAGGCATTGTTTCGTCTTCCTCTCTCTCCTTTTTTTTTGCACTGTGCATGAGAGCTGGCGAGTGAGTAATGAGACTCTTTACCCAGAATCGAAGGGTGGTGTCTCGCTGAATACATGAGGTCGAAGACAGATCTTCGCCATAGTCATCAGTTATAGCCACATTGTCGTTTTAGCCCTTGTGGCGGGCTTGTTGCTTTGCTCCTGTTACGTTTTGAGACTTCAGTATTGTTGTGGTATTCATCCATTTTTCATATAGGGTCACAACTTCAGTTGCTTCACAGTGTATGAGCACTCACAGGGTCTCCATGTCCCCATGAATGCATTTCCAGGGCTTGTCTTGCTTAATTTTTGTTTTTCAGCAAGATTTCTTCCCCCGCAGCATTTCCATAGTAATATAATGACACATTCCCATTTTGTAAAATTTTTTTCCCGTCCCCTTAGTCTGACAAGAGGAGGCAGTGCCAGCATTACTGTATTTGTTGAGTTTTGTCTGTATTGAGCAGTAATATATCGATGGTAACTTCCTGCCCTGTCTTTGTTGCTCTGACGACAGGATGCGGGAATTTGTGATATGCTGACAAAACTGCTAGTGGAAGGTTTCTTTGAAGTGATGTGGTAGGGGCAACACATTCAAGAAATGTTACTTGAACTAATGCTCATGTGGGGTATTTGAAGTGTGAAGCTTTCCACATGATACAAATAAAGGTCAGACATTCTTTTTTTTTCCTGGCCACATTTGTAGCCATGAGTAAGTCTGTTTAAGAGTACAAAGGCAAGTAAGAAGCACCTGCATAAAGATCAGGTTGCTTCTATCACTCTCCCTCTCTTCCTTTTCTTCATTAAGCACATGTTATTAGCATGTCTCCTCTCACTATTATTTTCCCCAGAAGTCTGATGATTTGTTGTTCACATTGATGCAAAGTTTATTTAGTTGACATAATTAAAGACTTCTGTTGATCGCAGCATGTGTGATGTGTTATGGTTTTTGTAAAACAGTCCACTTGTATGGCACATCTAGTGGAATTGCAATTGCAAAACCAATGAAAAGGAAAAGTGTGGCCCGTTAGATAAATAGTGAAGCAAATTTTGTTTGTCTGTAGGGTGCCAAACAATTATGTGCAGTTACTTTAATTGTCGAAACAAATCTATCTCTACATGGTTTAAAAAACTACATACTGGGTGCATGAGGTACTTGATAACACGATTCCTTATTACCATAGACACCAGCAGGCTCATCATATCTATTTAGGCGTGCAGCTTCTTGTTGGTTGACCCCTTATCATTCATACTGCGCAGTTTGTTCAAAGATGGAAGCATGCAGGTTGACGCAGGAAGTGAAACACCATGCAGTCCTCGTCATCTTGGCTGCACACCCAGCGAATTGGGAATTGCCACTTTTCTGGACATAGTGAAGTCTTTTGTTTACAAGGTGCTGACAGAACTGATATGTTCTGGTGGTGATGTGGCATCTGTGGCAATTTTCTTTGCCTGTGTAGGTGTTAGCCGTCATCACCAACGAGGGTGACATCATGCCGCCACACTGTTTTGCAGAAGGACTCTGCGTTAATGCTGCTGCGTACGTGGAGGTTTTGCCATCTTTGTAAAGCCCTGGATAGAGACTGTTTCGAAAGGAAGGCCTTATGTCTTTCAGCAAGATTCGGCTCCTGCCCACACCGCCTGCGTCACCCAGGTACAACTAGGCTGACTGACAACTTCTATGACCGCGTCACTTTCAACTTGTGGCCTCCTAGTTCTCCAGATTTAAATCCGCTCGACTACTATGTCTGGGCGTTGTTGAGAGAGATGCCAACAAAAAGCCACATAATACAAAAGACTCGCTGAAGGCCGCCATTGCTGACTGCTTGGCCAACATTTCTATGGACCACTTGATCTTTGCATGCAGCTGTTTCCGAACAGAATGGAATCGGTTATTGCTGGGATGGCGGATTCATTGAGTAATTGTGGAAATAAATGGTAAGAGAAGTATTTACCAAAGTTTGGTGATAATATTGTAACAGATACGAAAGGCACGGTCAAGAAGCAAAGAAAGAGAAGACGAAGAGAACGAGGAGTTTGAGAGGCCGGGCTGCGCTGCGATCACGCTATGATCATCGTCCATCTCCTGTAAATAAAACCATTTCTTCGCAACTCTTCGTAACAGTTGTGGTGGAAGGTGCGGGGTAATCGACACCTGAAGACTGAGGCTGAACCACAAGTTCTCCGACGGAGCCGTCGCCTTGCTGGACTCCCACCGCATCCACCGGCGTTGAATATGTCCCACGACGCAGACGAACAACGGCCCATTCCAACTGCTGTGCCGACCAGTTCCGTTCTACAACTACAATTGCAGAGCAAGTCAAGGAGATGCTGAACAAAGGTGTCGTTCAAGAGTCATCTAGTCCATGGGCAGCCCCAGTAATCCTGGTCCGAAAAAAAGAACCTGGAGATTCTGCGTGAATTACAGACATCTAAACGCAGTGACGAAGAAGGATGTCTATCCACTATCGCGAATCGATGGCGTCATTGATTGCTTACACGCTGCTTCTTACTTCTCAACACTTGATTTGCGATCGGGGTATTGGCAAATACCTATGGACCCTGCCGACAAGGAAAACACCGCTTTCGTGACTCCAGGTGGCCTATTCGAATTTAATGTTATGCCTTCTGGCCTTTGCAATGCTCCTGCCACCTTTGAAAGATTCATGGACACAGTACTACGTGGTCTAAAGTGGGAGATATGCATGTGTTACCTCAATGATGTTGTAATCTTTGGCCGCACGTTTGAAGAACATAACGAGCGCCTCAGCCTCGTTTTCGACCGCATTGAGAAAGCTGGACTGGTCCTAAACTCAAGAAAGTGTTGGTTCGGCGAACGTCAAACACTGGTCCTGGGACACTTAGTCAACAAGGATGGCATCAAACCCAATCCTCGTAAGATTGAAGCGGTGAGCTCCTTCAAGCCGCCACAGTCAGCACGAGAACTCCACTCATTCATTGGCCTATGTTCGTATTTTCGTCGTTTTATTCCCCGGTTTGCCGAAATCGTTTATCCGTTGACAAGTATTTTGCGACAAAATGCATCCTTCAATTGGACACCGGAGCGTGGCGCATCATTCTTTCAACTGAAGTTTATACTAACGTCAGCACCCATCTTGTGTCACTTCGATCCATCTTGCCCGACTGAAGTTCACACTGATGCTAGTGGAATCGGGATAGGAGCGGTGCTTGTACAACGTCACAGTGGTGCAGAACATGTCGCATATGCCAGCCGTTGCCTGAGCAAATCTGAACGCAATTATACGGTTACGGAACAGGAATGCCTGGCAGTCGTTTTCGCCATACAAAAGTTTCGATGTTATCTTTACGGTAGACCATTCAAGGTTATCTCTAATTATCCCTCTGGTCGCCTCGCACGTTGGGCGCTGCGCCTTCAGGAATACGACTTTGTGGTATCGTGCAAGAGTGGCCGTCGTCACGCTGACGCAGACTGCCTCTTTTGGATTCCTCTTCCGACTACCGACTATGATGCTGAGAATTTTGATGACTGTCTCGCTGCTGTTACTTCTACGTTCGCTGACTCGGCAGACTTTCAGCGAGAACAACGGGATGATGTTACCCTCGATCCGCTTTTTGTCGCCGCCCGTACTTCTAAAGGCAGCGGTCGCTTTACTGTCCGTGATAAATTGCTCTACAAAACTAATTACTCCGGGCATGGAGCGCGTTTTCTGCTTGTTGTCCCCGAGAGTCTCCGCTCTGACGTTCTACGCGCCATGCATGACGATGTGACATCCGGCCATTTCGACTTCGTACGAACGCTGCACCGCACGCAGGAGGGCTTTTACTGGCCCAAGATGTACGAAACAACCAAGCGCTATGTCGCTAGTTGTGAAACGTGCCAACGTCACAAGCGACCGACCACTGCAATCCCGGGTCTCCTTTGGCCATTGACACCGCCCAGTACGCCGTTCGAGCAAGTAGGCATTGACCTTTTGGGTCCATTCCCGTTATCTAACAACAAGAACCGTTGGATAATTGTCTGCGTAGACCATCTTACACGGTATGCAGAAACTGCAGCCATACCGTCTTCCACCGCTGTTTGCGTGGCGGTCTTCCTGCTGCGTTCCATGGTCTTTCGTCATGGCCCACCACGTGTCATCATCAGTGACCGTGGTCGCCAGTTCACGGCTGATGCCATTGAAGAGTTACTTCGTTTGTGCACTTCATAGTTCCATCATTCCACGCCGTATCATCCACAGACGAATGGCCTCGTTGAAAGGACAAACAGAATGCTGACGAACATGCTTGCCATGTACGTCTCCTCCAATCATAAGAACTGGGACAATGTGCTGCCCTTCATCACTTACGCATACAACACGGCGAAGCACGAAACCACGAACTATAGCCCATTTTATCTCCTGTATGCAAGGTTACTGCGAAGCCCTCTGGACACTTTCTTACCCTTCGTTCTGCACAGTGATGATTTTGTATCGAAGACTTTGTGTCTCGCCGAAGAAGCGCGTCGAATAGCTCGTCTTCGTACTCTGTCCTCGCAAAGTCGTTCAAAAGAGCAATACGACGACCGTCACGTACAATTATCGCTGGAAAAAGGTGACTTAGTCCTTCTTTGGACACCGCAACGCAAGCGTTGATTGGGCCAAAAGTTCTTGTCACAATATTCAGGCCCATTTGTAGTTGGGGACAGCCTGAGCGAACTCACTTACGTCATAGCTCTCCTACTGTGCAATGGTCGGCGATAAGGCAGAACTCAGCTGACTCGTATTGCTCGCCTGAAGCCTTTCTACCCTGCTTGTCCATCCTGACTCGCCCCACAGGCTTCGTCTACTTGTGGGGAAATGTAACGGATATGAAAGGCACGGACAAGAAGAAAAGAAAGAGAAGACGGAGCGAATGAGGAGTTTGAGAGGCCGGGCTGCGCTGCGATCACGCTATCATCATCATCCATCTCCTGTAAATAAAACCATTTCTTCGCAACTCTTCGTAACAATATGTCTATTTTTGCTGGAGATATCCTCTGCCTGAAGCCAGCATTGTGTTCTCAAATGCCTCGCGCACCCTGTAGTCCCCTATACTGATAGAACCGACTTTGTGTTAATATGCCAGTTGTCTGCTTTTTCATTGAGCCTAAAATATGAGAGCTATTTAGCAGGTGCCTAAAGCAATTATCCATCCAGGTGCCAATAAAGATGTTGTCGGGACCATATAGAGATACCAAAACTACACAGGTAGTTTCCCCTCGGTTGTAGAAGCACACGCGTGACTGTGACACAGAAGAGCTGTCGAGTGTATTAACTTTTCAGCCTTATTTTTGTGGCTTCATAAATCATCTATGCAACTGCGAGTGGCTTCCATAATATGCTGCAGCTGCAGCACCAGATCGTCCTTGTGCCCAAAGGAGTTCAGTTGTCGGTGCAGCTACATTTCCTTTCTCCCAAAATGGAGACTTCTGAAGTTGCATCCACTCGAAGCAGGAAACAGGGCAGAAGCAAAGGGTGTGCGAGATTCAAGCAGCTGTTGACAGAGCGCACATCATGAGCTGGCCAGAAGAGATGTTGCAAAGAGAGAAAACAGGCGAAAAGCAGAGGTTAACGAGAGTATCTCTAAAACATGGCGCAAGATTATGCAAAATGTGGCACTACTTTTTTTCATCTTGTGCAGTGCATCTTGTCAACAAAAAGTCCTGTGGCCATCTTTGTCACTTTCTCCGTCTAAATGTAGCTTTTTGCAGATACCACTTTTATTTTGCCACCTGGCATCTGTACCTCTAGCAGAGCACCTGACATCATTTCAGTAATAAGTTGTAACCTTTTAATGACCCTAGCTTGTTTTTAAAAATGTGATCACTTTGTAAACACATTACACTATCTGTGTATATTTGGTCTTTCTACCCAGCTTCTTGTAACAATTTTGAAGCATGTTCAGGTGCTGTCAGTGTGGACGACTACGGGCACAACCACCCCTTAATCGTGTTAATTGCTGCGCGAGTGTATAGTGAAGCGGAAACAGCAGGACAAGAGCCAGAGACGAGTGCATAGCAAAACGGTGCAGAATGGCTGGTCAACACATTTGCATGGTTCTGTATATGCTTTCCATGACTCCAATTCCTGAATTGTTGCTTACGATTAACTGCAGGGAGCCGCACGCAGTTTGTTTCATTTGCAGAGTGATTCCACGTTTCTCGTGCAGGGATTTAGTTTGGCAGCTTCTACAGACTAGCCATGACTCTCTAGTGATTCAGCTACCTGAAGAGTGCCTGATGCACTTTTTTCTTAAGCCTAAGAACTTGCTTTAAAGGGACCCTGAAACGGTTTTGACGATTTTCTACAAACGTACTGAGTCGAGTAGGTCCTTCTGATCATTGACACATCTAAATGCTCCGCGTAAAGCGTGCAATTTATTATAAGGTTTTAAAAATGCACATCGCTGCCGATCGCAGCACACTGCGCGGCGGAATATTAAGCTGCTCCTACCCATATGACCGAAATCACCCATATGACGTCAGTGGGGCGAGCTATCCGATTGGCTGACCAGGGCGCGTGATCGATAATTTTTCCAACTTTATCGCAAACAAATGATGTTCGTGATAGTTGGAATTTTAGTTAATTTGCTTTTATAAGACGAAAGTAACATAAAGAGAATGCACAAGAACAATTTTTCAGTACATTTAAACAGTTCCGGCGCGCAGCAAGTGTCGTCTGCTTGTGTTACAACGTGCTCCGTCTTTGACGAAAGCTCCGCCGTCAGTGTCGGTTTGTCTTTTCGCGAGCGCTATGATTCGACTTTGTTGCGTTGTCGACTGCAAACGTAGCGACTGGCAATATGTCAAGCTGCGACATCGTGTCCCTCTGCAAGCCAGTAGACTAGCGAACTGGCTGCAGCGCATCGGACTGCCACTATCCGATCGGCGCCAGGATTTGCGCGATTGCGGCCGTCACTTTACACCGGAAGATTACTGTTCGCGAGTCCGGTAATGGGCAAACGCCAGCGCAGGGGGACAGGGCCTGGCCGTGTCCCCTTGCGTGTCGTTTCAGGGGATGAACAGAAGCGCAACTGTGGTCTGCACGGCGCAGCCACCTGGTGGCATAGAGCTCAACCACACACAGTAGCAATATCAAAATGTATTCTTCGTTGCTGCTGGTGTAAATTTTTTCGCAGGAGTGTAATCGTTAACACGTTGCTTTTGTAAATGTTTAAAATGTTTTACGCTTGGTTAGAGCAATATTAGCTCTTTGTTTGGCTGGTTAAGCTCTGCGCCTACGGTTGGCTGGACCGTGGAGACCGATCAGGCAGCTCACGTACATCTACGCTAAGGTTCCTTCATCAGCTTGAGTTTATGCCTCCACCGTTCCGTCGAAATATTCAGGTAATGTGTGATTACCAGAATATCAGACACGTTCGGCGCTACGACAGAATGCTCGCAACGCACGCTGCTTCGATAGCTCTCGCTTGGGGTCGACGGCCAAGCGGCTAGCGGAGAGATTTCTCGCGGGCGGGGGTAGGGTGGCTAGAAGAGGAGGTGTGAATACCGGCGGCGAAAACGTGACCCCACATCGCACCGATGCCGCGGGGCGGCGCTGTTGACCGAGGCGCGGTAGAGTTACTGTATACGGTACCTGTGGTAGCATATACAGTAACTCTATTCACACCTCCCCTTCTAGCCACCCTAGCGGGGCGTGCTGCAAAACAACCGGAAGTGGACGATGTGACGTCGCATCGTGACGCAGAACCAGTGAAGGCGGAGCTTAGCCCCGATCGCTCGGCGAACGAGTTGAAGAGGAAAAGCATGGCTAGGGAGGAGGGTAAAATCGCTTGTAGCTCCATTAATACTTAACGTTTCACTTAAGTTGTGGTGCGAATGTTCTACTTAATCTGTACCCTATGCGTCTACAAAATTTGTCCGAACCGTTTCAGGGGCCCTTTAAGATAACGTAAAATTTTTTTTCCACAGCGCCGGATTCTAAAGCTCCTCTAAGTCATACAACTTGTAGTAGCGTAAGGTTGTGTGTACAAATACTTCTCTCAGACTTCTGCAAACAAGCACTTACCCGAGCCCCGCGGCGCTGCACACAATGTACCCCGAACGGTTCCCAAGCCCGGACTGCCCTCTGTGTGGTGATTATGCGGACTTCGCACATGTCCTGTGGGGCTGCGCCTCTGCCGGTCTCCCTTTCACACAAGAGGAAATGTTGAAGCTAATTAGGGCCCAGGATCAGACCTCTCAAATCCTGGCAGTCCAGAGGGCTCGCGAGAGGGCCGTCAAGTTTCACCTGATGGTTTCCGAGTGGGCCTAGCCAGGTGACGTTGAGTTCGCTTTCGTCAATAGTGGGCCAAATAAAGTTGTTTCACTCACTCAGTGAGCTATTCAGCCAGACAGCAGCAACAGTCGGGAAAGTCAGGGAGGGTTTGAAAAGAAAGCTTCGCTTAAAGAAAAAAGAAAAAGTCCTTTCAAGAAATGTGTTTGGCAGAAAGTTTTCACCCGTTGGGGGGGGGGGGGGGGGCGCACCATCCTGTTCCCAACTTGTGGTGGCTGATGTGACTTAAGAGAAAGTGGCTATAGGGAGGTGGCTGAAGATGGTTTTCAGGCTTTAACTGCAAGTTGTAGACAACTGAAAAAAATAAGAAAAAAATCATTCATTTTTCTCATTGAGGAGCTTTGTACCTTTCACCTGTCTCCTCGGTGAGCAAGGTACCTTGTTTATACCTGGCTGAAATAGCGGGTACTTGAAGGACAAGATTTGTGGAAAATTATTATTAGAAACGTTTCACAGCTTCTTTTTCTTTTGGGAGCCGTTGCATAAGGAATTTCAATTAACTTTAAACCACGAACTTCAAAAATACTGCCAACAAATTGCTCGTGACAAGGATTCCATTTCATTTTTTGTTCCCATTAGTAGATTCACGCTCGTAAAACGCATAACGCTCACCGGCGTTTGGGTGATTTACTCCAAAAGCCCTGATAAACCTTGCTTACACGTCCGTATAAACTGACCCATTTTTCCATCGAGTATAAACGATGTGCCTCGTTCAGTTCACCGCGAGATCACCAAGGAAATCGCACCTCGTAGAATGCATGAAAAATAAGAAAACGAGTATTCAGTAATTGCAAAATCTTAATTCAGAAATGTTAAGCTCTGGCGCCAAATTGCATTTAACATGAGCCCCATTTCCACCAAATATGAACTGATACTTTTGAAGCTATCTGCACATCGACGTCGATGCCAATATCAATGTGAGCTCCATGAGAGAGCATTGACAACGTGCAGTACAACGCTTATGTTTTCTGCTTGTGAAATGCAATTACTTCAAGATGAATGCTCCCGAGTGTTAACGAGCTCTACAAAACTATGACATTTACATAACTGCAACGCTGTTGTGTTTTCACATAGTATGGTTTTTCAGGACATTTGCCAAATCTCTTACCGATGCGGATCGTAATTTACGTTCCTCACTGTGTGGAACGTTTCTAAAAGTAATTTTCCACAAATCTTGTCCGTCAAGCACCCGCTCTTTCTGCCAGATTTGAACAAGGTACCTTGTTTACCGAGAAGACAGGTGAAAGGTACAAAGCTCCTCAGTGAGAAAATGAGCATTCAGTAAGCTTTTCTTCAAAGGTCATGATTAAACTGCAGTAACGTGCTAACTTGCGGCTGGTTGGTACTTGTCTAAAGAAAACGAGTAACAGCGCTGAACAACGAGACTTCGTCTCAGTCACATCCCGTTGTTCAGCGCTGTTAGTGGTTTTCTTCAGTCATAATTAACCTGCAGATTTAGAACTTTGGGAACACGTCTTGTTCTGATTCAAACACAGCTGGAGTGCCCTCCTCTTCCGTCAGCCAAAGAGAAACTACCATTGAACCGGCTGCTTGACGCACCGACCATTGCCGCTAGTGCCACGTCGCACACATTTCAGTTGCACTAGGATATATGGCTAATGTAATGCGGCCCACTATCGCCACAGCGCTGGCGAGAGCTTCCCAGCCGTTTGACCTAGCTTCCTCTACGCCCGTTGATTTCGCAGTGGTTACAAAGCCACTGCAAAGCAGCTGTGGAAATGCGCCATGACTGGTACCGCCCAGCTGTAATTTCTGTCACGCCCTTGCGAACTGGAACGCCAGGAGCCCGTATATGGTGCTCTGCTCGTTCATAGCAGGTACGTTGGTGCAGTGTTTGTACGTCATGACGCAGTGCAGCGACCTCTCCAACCACCGCACGACGGGCCGTTAAAAGTGCTCCATCACACAAACAAGCAGTATACCGTGGATATACGTGGTCGACGCAAGGTGGTCTCTACTGACGACGTGAAACCGGCCCACATGGAGAACTCTGGTCAGGCATGTCCCGCGGCTGTGGCGATTCCCGTCGGAGCAAAGAAAAAAACTGTGACTTCCTCCCGAAGAGCAGTGCGGCGCACACAAAGTGAGGGGCCCCGCAGGGGCGTCTGCGTCAGCAGGCGTTTGGTGTGTTGCGACACCACGTACCCGAGCACATGAGGGTTGGACCCTCCCACGTGTAGCCGTGCGCGGCTTAGCCGAGCCCGGGGAAAGGGGAATCCTGGGGATGGAGCCGATACCGAGTGTTCGGACCTTTACGGCCCCTTGGCGGAGGCGACGCACTCATTTAGCCTCTGCTTCACATAGACGGCAACCACAGACCGACCCACCCGTAGGAATTCGGTAGTTTTCCTGTCCCCCTCTCAAAACTTCGCCTTTCTCTGTTACTTTGATCCTTTCTTGTCTTCTATTTTCGTTTACTTCCGATTTCACAGGCAGCAAGGGTTAACCCATCAAACGTCATTGGGTAAATTATATTAGGTTAATTATAGCAGCCACGTGCAGCTGGCGTCTGGGTTTCCTTCCGGACTCGTATCGTCCACTTGCTGTGCTCGGTGGTGGGCGGCAGGCGTAGCTGCCGAAATCAAATAAATTTTATATGGCTAAAACGTCGTTTTCCCCACTTTCAGATCGTACTCTCTTCAAGAAGACGACGCAGCGAAGAAACTCTCAGCTGTTCAGCCAGTGCAAAAGAGCGTTCCCACGCTTCCATGTTATACATAGTCAAGATCTCGAAGAGAACTATTTCACCTTTCACTGTAGCTAAACGTCTCACTAACACACTATATAGGTGCTGGCTACAAACTGACGAAAATGAGCGGTGGCGACCTTCTTGAGGTTCGCGACACCCAACAGCACGGCAGACTCTCGTACCTCGTAGCACTCCGTAATACGCCAATCACTGTTACCCGCTATCGATCATTGAACACAAGTAAAGGAGTTATCTCTGATGAAGATCTCTTGAGCCTGAGCGAGGAAGAGCTCCCGCAAAGCTTGAAAGAACACGATGTTATCCAAGAGCAAAGTATAAAGATCAAGCGGGACCAACCAGGTTCCGCTTCCATATTCCAACTAAACATCTGATCCTCACCTTTGCGTCGAGTGTGCTACCGGAAACCATAAAAACAAGATATACCAAAATTCAAGTCGGACCTTGCATCCCAAATTCCCGAAGATGTTTCAAATGTCAGATATATGCCATGGTTCGCAAAGCTGCCGAGGCCAACTGACCTGTGCGAAATGTGGCGAACACGAACACGCATCCGACAACTGCAGTGGCACGCTCCACTGTCCCAAGTGTGACGGTGGACACGCAGCATGCTCTCGAATTCGCCCCACATGGAAAAAAAAGAAAAGGACCTAATCATACTTGAAAACAAGGATAACATTTCGTTTCAAGAAGGGCGAAGACGTGCTTCGTTTTTATATACCTCCGGGTATGCTGATGCGGCGCGCAGTGGGGGCTAGAGCTGTGCGCGGGCTCGGGCCATTTGGAGATTCTCTTACTGGGGCTTGGGCCGGGCCCGGGCCAGGCTGCTACGCCGGGCCTGGGCCAAGGAAGCCACGTACCCAAAACTTGCTCTTCTTGCTAAGAGGCTATTAGACATTCCGGCCACCAGTTCAAGCAGTGAACGAAACTTCAGCGCTGCCGGATTCATAATGGAGGAGCGCCGCACTTGCCTTAGCCCTTCATCAATGGACAACTTGTTGTTTTTGCACAATAGCTTAGAATAACAATTCTGTGCGCGCGCTGCATCTGTATATCACGATTTTGTCATATGGAATGCAAGAGTTCAACATTATAAGGTCATTTAAGTAAACTAATTTTCCTGATGTTGTTTCTTTTTGTGTCGGCGTCGCCTTATTGCAGGTCGAGCCGGACCCGGGCCTTAACCCGGCCTAAGGCCGAGCCGGGCCGGGCCGGGCGCGGGCTCAGAATTGCGGCCCGTGCACAGCTCTAGTGGGGGCAACGTCGAAGCAGACTCCGGCATCGGCCAGGCCCACAAAGAGTGGCTGCGGCTCTGCCGCTAGTCCCCTTGGCGACAGCAGCTAGCGCTGCTTCGCCGTCCGTGAAGGAGGGCCCATCGACCTCCGTGTTGACTGGCTCCAGCCTTTCGCCTCACGAGGCAAGGCTACAAAGCGAACACATCGCTCACAAGAACACGTGTCCAGCGCCACACAAGAGGCGATGGTCATAACACCCATTCAGACGGCGCACTCGGCGCCTAAGGAGAGCCGAGATTCTCTAGACCGCTCAAAAAAAAAAAAAAAAAAAAAGGGACAGAGGTCGCGTCAAGGCGCCTGGAAAGGGCCCGTGAGCTAATCTTCGTTTCTTAAACACACAGCACAAACACTTTTCTCATCATGGAGACAAATACTTCTTGATATGTCAGAAGGTTTCATAACCTCGACGACATTGCAGAACTCCTACACAAGCATAACCCAAAGTTGCTGTGTGTTCAAGAGACAAATCTGAAAGCCACCCACGCAAACTTTCTTCGTCAGTATACTGTATATCGCAAAGACCGAGACGACGCTTTCGCGTCGTCCGGTGGTGTAGCAATAGTTGCTGAGAAGTTGGTGGCTTGCTGACATGTGGCCCTTCAGACGACCCTTGAGGCGGAGTCAGTTCGGGCTATGTTATTTAACAAACTCACAGTATGTTCCATTTATATTGCCCCGAATCATGATCTCGAAAAAAAAAATCTGACTTTTATAGCCTCATTGACCAGCTTCCCAAGCCTTACATTCCCGTGGGAGATTTTAACACTCACATCACGATGTGGGGAGAATCCCGTTGTGACACGGGAGAACGACTAATTGAAAACTTTATTTTGACCTGTAGTGGGGCACGCCTGCTTAATAGGAAAGAGTCCAGCTATTACAACTTCCAACGCAACTCGTATTCATCAATATATCTAGCGATTGGCTCTGCCACTCTACTGCCTGACCTGGAATGGAATGTCATTAACAATCCTTTTAGAAGTGACCACTTCCCTGCAACTAATAACGCAGCGTGACAACCCTCCCCGTGTTCCTCGATGGAAATTGGCATCTGCTGACTGGGAGCATTTTAAAGAAGCAAGTTGTTTATTACACGACTATTAGCGGATTTAGCATAGACGGCGCAGTAGGAAATATTACTGCTTTTATGCTCGGCGCAGCAGAAAAATTCATCCCACAGACAAATGGTAACATGCAAAAGACGAGTTCCTTGGTGGAATGATGACTAGACAGGCACGTAAACAAAAAGTATGGGGCATTCTCCGTCGATATCCTAAGGAACCGTATTGCATTCATATACATCAAATCTCAAAGGAGGAGGAGGCGAAGGCAAGCAAGGAGGGCAAGCTGGGAGAGGTTTCTCTCCGGCATTAATTCATACACACACTGCAGGAGGCTAAAGTTTCAGATGTACTGAAAAGGCTGAAGGGGCAGCAAATCCATCTGTTGCCCTTGGTAAATGAACGAGGAAACAGTGGAAAGGAGCAGGCCAACGCACTTGGTGAGCACTCCCAGTGCGTTTTTAGCTCTGAGCACTACTCGTTGTCCTTTCTGAAATATAAACAAACGGAGGAACGGAAGCCACTCAACCGTAAATGTAGCGCATGCGAACCTTTCAACCGGCCATTCTGCGTTTCCGAGCTGAAAGCTTCCCTAAATGCATGTCAGAACTCTTCCCCGGGTCCCGATAGAGTTACGAGATGATTAAACACCTTCACAGAGGCACACAAATTACACTACTCGCACTCTTTAATACTCCGTGGACAGCTGGGCATCTTCATGGAAAGAAGCTATTGGGGGCGAGAAGTTACGGAGTCCCTTCACCCTCCCCCCCTTTTCCAATCAAAAGTTAATATTTGGAAGTCATCGCTCACGGTCTCATTGCTCTTCACCCGCGATAGAAAACAAAAGCTGTTGTAATGTCCACTGAATTTCATTGGTGGAGGCCGTGGTGTTAGTAGGTATGTAACGCTGATAACACTGACACCGGTGTTCGCCCACGCACTTTTCAAGAAGGCCAGTGTTTCAGTACCATATACATAGAGAAATCCTAAACAGTTCAAGGACATTTTAAAGCGTAGCAAAAAATGGTTTATCAATATGAACAGCACCATAAAAGATATCCAAGCATTGTAACTAAGCAACGATAATTGCTGCGGTTCGGCCTGGTATTGCACTGACTCCTGCATTGGTAGTCTATGCACACTGCAGCAGTGCTCTGAGTGGCGGTTTCGAGTCGTTGGGTTCAGGGGTCGTTAAGTGTCTCCCCCACGCTTGCTTTTGCGCGTCCAGCTGGCTATGGGAAGGGCAGCGGGAGTAGTGTCCCTCTATTTATTGACCATACCTCAAATACCGTGTACGCAGGGTTTTATATGACAAGTTGGGGAAAAAACAAGTTACTGATGTTGACGATGGCAGCTTTGAAGTATGCGGAGTTGACATGAAGGACGGTGTTTGTGAAAAGATTGTTCCAGTCGATGGCTGTCTTGAAAAATGATTAGAGGTGTGGGGCGGTGCCGGCACGGGAAGGGTGTACAGCTTTAATATGGCTTCTGCGTTGAGAGATACGATGAGCTGTGCCGATGGGAAAACTGTTTGATATAGTGAAAGCCTTGCGATTTTGCGGCATATTTGAAGACCTGGCAGACGTGCTTCCTTCATTAGGTTAGTTACGTGAGTAGTGTGAGAGTGGCCAGTATCTATTAATCTAACGGCGTGATTTCGTGTATTAATTCAATAAGATTGGTTAGGACGTGTTCAGCAGGATCCTAAAGAAAGCTAGCATATTCTAATTTGGGTCGGATTAGCGTTGTATAAGCTAGTAGTTTTACAGAAGGGGAGGCCTGTGCTAGACGCAGTCTGAGGTAACCTGAAGGTCGGTTAATGTCGTTAGTAATCTTGGTTATATGCGTTGCCTAAGTTAGGTCGTGCGAGATATTAATGGCCCAAGTACTTCGCGCAAGAGTGTTATGTACTTGCCAGTAAGAGAGTATTTACATGCTGAGGAGTCGGCGCCGTCTATGGATATAGGTCAAAGATGTTTTGTTAGTGTTAACAAGCATTAAGCATCACGGGACCATTTATATAATTCTAGTAAATCGTTTTGGAGAGCCAGGTTATAGGTTACGTGAACGATCGGGCGATAAATGGCGCAGTCATCTGCGAACGAGCGTATATTTCAAGAAATAGCCGGTAGGTGGTTAATGTAAATTAGAAAGAGTAGTGCATTGTGGCACTCCAGATAGGACAGAAGATGGCTTTGAGGAAGCATTTGCATGCACGAATTGCCGTCGAATAGTAAGGAAATCTTTAAAACAGTTAAATACAGGGGGTTAAGAGTTAAGCCGACCGTGAGAGTTTTAATAGATATCGCTTATGTGGGAATTTGTCGAATGCCTTTTCAAAATCAATAAAGAGGTCGTCGACGGGTATGTTTTGATCAATGTTAGTATGAAGGTTGTGAAAAAAATAGCGCGTTGAGTTTCTTATTAAAGTCATTTGAGAAAATTATATTGAATTGGAGTGAAAAATTAACGGAATTTAGGAGGTCGATGATTTGGGTGTAAATGACATACTCCACATGATTTGCGAGCAAACACTATGTAGTGTAGTGTAGTGTAGTGTAGTGAAATTAAGCGGTGATTAGAGGAGCATTTCTTAGGAACTAGAACAATCTTATCCAACTTCCAATCGCGAGGTAAGGTGCTGCATTCCGTAACTGTTTAAAAATTGTGCGCCTAGATAACACTTGTTATGCATTAAGTACTTTTAGGCATCTTGGAGTTCGTACTATCAGGCCAGCGCATTAAGACACATTTAGTGAGTCAATTCTCTTGGCAATACTATTCGGGGAGATTGTGATGTCTGATCAAAGCGTGAGAAATGTGGGAGGTCATCATCGAGTTCTTTACTGAAGTCCAAACAGAACATAGAAATTAGTGTTCCCGCTACTGCGATATTAGGAACAGGTTTACTAGGGTCGTCTTCAAGATATATACATGTTTTAGCTTGTTTTGGATTGATAACATTGCGAAATTGTTTAGGGTAGAACTGAAAACTGGGCGAGTTGCTAGCCGGGGTATAGTCTTTTCCTGAAGTAAACTGAGTTGCGAATTAGCGCCTGTTTGTAGGCTACCTGTGTCCTGCGTTCTTTGTTTAGGGCTACTAAGCTGAAATCAGGCAATATGAATTTGAAGAAATAGTGTTTGGTTTGAGCTAAAACAGAGTCAAAAACTTAGCGGCAGTGCGAAACCTCTTCTAAGTGCGTGAATCATCGGAAAACTTATCTTGCCTGAAATCACCATTTTTTTAGAGCTCCCTTACAATTAAACCACGGTACATGATGTAGCTTGTTCCTTTATGGATGCCGTAATAATCTGTTTTTGATAAGCCTACACCTCTCCCATTTAAAAAGCGACTAATTTAATTTAACGGTGCGTGAAGAGACGTCAACGGATGAGGAATTTCTATATATTACTTTTTTTTCGTTAAATGTCATTTTTCTAGCTTTGGGGGACCGTTTAAGATTACATGGAAAAGATCCCAAGATGGGTTACGTGTTCGCGTATTTCATTGAAATAAGTGAGAGGAGGTGTGTTAACGGGATGGGGCGTAAGTATCTGGTCAATGATACTGGGTGAATGAGTACTTGAGTTATAGAGGTTAAATGTGAGGCACGTGCTAACAAAATTCATGGTTTGTAGATTCAAGGGCCCTTAATGAGAACTAATTGAAAATAAATGTGCTCCTTGAATTCCTTGAAACTTAGGGTTGGGGTCGACTTTTGAACATTCAGAGCAACAAGAAAGGTAGGAAGGTTAGCCAAGGACGTTCTCGATTGGCTACCCCACATTTGGAGAGGGGAAAGAGGGAAGAATAGAGAAGAAGGTCACTAAACGATTGCAATGCGACGTGTCCTCAGCCACCAACTACAGACTTGTTTAAATCACCGTTGCCATCGTGGAGCTAGATCAAGCGACCAAGCCGTCCCACCATTTTGTTGTTTTGCTGTTTGGTTCACACCGCAGTCATCACGGCTCCATTGTCGAGCCCTAGTTTCTAGAAATGCCTGGCGAAAAGTAAGTTTCAGCCAATTGGCATCAACACGGCGTATATCTTTGGCTGAAGTCGGACACTGCTAACCATCACGCCAGAAAGCGATTGACGCCACTGCAATGGGAAAGTCAGCTTGGAAAAGTTACCCGAAGAACTTAGAGTGTGTCCAACTCGGGCAGCAGCTGAGCTGCAAGACATTGAAACTAAGGGGCAGATTCCACTATTTTTCAGCAGTGTATGTGTGTGTGTGTGTACGAATAAGGTTCATTCCACTTCCTTGAATTTTAGCCTTCGGCATTATTGAGTTTCTTGAATTGTCCTTGAATATTGAGTCTAATGTTCTGTGCGAACCCTGATTAAATTACTCGCAAGGTTGTGTTTTAATGTTGTCAATGAAGGATTGGACCAAGTAGTTGCAGGGAAATTAAGGTAGGCGAACAACGAAGTGCAAGCGTGATTATAAGTTGGCGTTATGTGCTGTAGGGCGTCATGGAAATACTCGATAAAAGACATCCGAATCAGGCGGACGGTGGCAGGCACCAGCGAAGATGGGGCGATAGCCTTGCAAAAGCTATTTGAAGGATCGAAGAGATAGAGCAATAAGGGTGCAACACAATTCGCTGCGAGCCGCTTTAAGAACGCCCCCTCCTCCTCCGGTCTCATGGTCGCTCTTAAGTATATTGCGAAATGAGAAACAGAAAGCAAAAGCTCAGAACCGCCGATGAATGTCTCAGTACCACAAGTTGGGAGCCAGATGACTCGATGACACTGCACAATATCTCGCGCTTCAGTAACACGCCACTGATGTCAGTGAACAGAAATATATAAGCGGTACGGAGTAAAAGCAACGCGCTTAATCCTTGCAACCTTTCGCATCCTGAATTCTGCCGCTGCCTATCGTTCTTCGCACGCGTCATGCGAAGGTTGTGGGCTCGGTCCTGACCGGCGACAAGTTATCTTTTCGTCCACCCACATTTTACTTTTATTCATTATTTCTACATTTCAATTTCAACCACAGGTAATTACTCCTGGGCTTTCTCGGTTTTATTTCCAGATGACTTTATATGGTCGTGACTAACAAAATTCGAGTCACTCTGTTTCCCTTCTTAGCGTTGCATTTAGTAATCTAGCGTTGTACGTAGTTGCACAGCATTGTAACTAGTTGCATAAAACGTGCACCTACTTCGCTAAATAAAGGTAGTTTACAAGTAGCAGGAAGACTGGTTTTTTCCCTCCTTTTCATATTTCTTATCTTTTGTTTTGCATCACAAGTTGCTCAATGGAAAGCTTCGCTTTAAAAGCCGTGACAACCAGCTGCGTCGTATGCCTTCCAACAATCGGTGGCTTTAGAAAATCCCATCCTGCCAGTACGAGGAGCTTTCCGCTTGTCTGTGGCTTCGCCCTTCGTGCGTGCAGTGTGGCCGCCGGTTTTCCTCGCCTTCCAACACGCGATCATTCACTCAGCGGACGAGCTTGGCTGAGTCCGGCCGCCGTGGCGAACGTTACGCGCGCACTACTCGCAATTCTCCTTTGCATGCCGAGCTCACCAGGGAAGTTAAGAATATGGCTTGTCGGTAGCGCCAGGTTTAATATGGTAAGCGCGTTTTGTTGCCTCGTTGTGAGTGTCTAAGGGCGCGGAAAGAAATAAAAATAATCGAATAACTTCGATCATCATACCGACATGTGTGTCAAGCCTAGCTCGCTTTGTTACTTTTGATCCATATCGTGATCGGTTCTTGAGAAGCAGAACCACACGTTATCGTTTTGTCATCTAATTAGCAAGCCTCTGTCGCTTTGCGACGTATGCCTCGGACCCGATCAGATAGCTCACCCAGGCGTGAAATGATACATTGCAGTGGGGAAGCTGTGCGTATATACACACTATTGCATGGACCCTTGAGTATATAAAAGTATTAGTACTATGTGCGTTAGAGTGCTGACATTCTCAGGGAGGCGGGGGGGGGGGCGCACGGGCTTACATCAGCCTGTACCCCAGCTGGTGCGGTAAAGAGGGCGCACTCGTGTATCAGTAGGATTTCAATTGTCGTGCTACTTTGATGAGGAGTCCTCCAATT
The DNA here is from genome assembly GCF_023375885.2 of Dermacentor andersoni. Taxonomy (NCBI): domain Eukaryota; kingdom Metazoa; phylum Arthropoda; class Arachnida; order Ixodida; family Ixodidae; genus Dermacentor; species Dermacentor andersoni. The sequence goes on from NC_092817.1 coordinate 72,819,334, forward strand.
TCGTAATGCTTACGCTATCATACACCGCCGGTGTTGGTCCTGGCATCTGTTTAAAAATAGCAGGCCACGAATGACAAATGAGAAACCACCAACACTGAGCGTATACGGACAGCCAAAGAAGGATGGTTGTTCTCATACGAGCCGCCGCCGTATGGCTAGGCGCGGCTGCGGTATGCAGAAAAAGAAGAAGAATTGCCCGATTCCAGGAGCAGAGGTTGCCACTATCTTATGAGGAGGAACGAAACCGAAACGGCATGGTAGGAGCTAACCTCTTCTTTTTTTCTCTCTTTTTTTTGTGAGGAGCACACTTAATTTTAGTAAACTTGCGTTGTTCCATAATCGACATTGCTGCTGACATTAGAAAAGAAGGAAGACGGCGATTGCATACGAGCCACGTGCCAGACGTGTCCGTTCATGGAGCAATGGCCGCGCCTTGAGTGCCCGTGGTGCTGCGAATAGACCGACCGCTGGCAAGGCGATCACCGCAACACCAGACAGGGACGCTGTTCTTTACGGACGCCCGCTGAAATCCACCTGAAGATTCTGTCAGACGACTCGTGCCGTGCTGATGCTCGCTTGCCGCTTGAGGACACCGTTTCTGCCCAGTGAAAGATGACGGTAAGCTGACTGAGCTGCCGAAATCCTTGATCGCTCGATGGGAAGAGCGTGGACTGGAAATAAGTTTCGCGTGGACACGTTTAGCACAGCTTAGAAACGGGAATTCAAGCCGCTGCTTTTCGAGAAACTGCATAGGTCCGCCTGTCGAAGGGAGCGTCCTCTTGTAGCCCGTCAACCAGATGATTAGAGCTCGCCACGACGACAACGAAAGGAGCCAGCATGTCCCTCCCGATATTGCAGCTACACAAGGGTCCACTGTTGCCGCCGCGAGACCTGCGGACGCTGGACTGGAAGCTTGCCGGCAATGTGCCATTCATTACGACAGTAATTCTGTGTTACATATACGTCGTCAAGTTCATCGGGCCCAGGTTCATGAAGGGGAGAGAGCCTTTCAAATGCCTGCGGCCTCTCATCATGATCCACAACGCAGCCATGATCTTAGTCAACGTGTACTTCTTGTTCGCTATCGGATCCCGTACTCACTTCGGCGGCGGCTCCAGCTTCTTTTGTCAGGGGCTCGATCGCAGTGGTTCCGTCAACAGCTTCGAAGTTGCAGATCTTCTCTGGTGGTATTTAATGGTTCGTATAATCGACTTCCTGGACACTGTGTTCTTCGTGCTCCGCAAGAAGGACTCGCACGTCTCTGTGCTACACGTCGGCCACCACGTCCTGGTCGTCTTCACCGGCTGGTTCGGCATGACCTACGGGCCTGACGGTCAGGCCTTGCTCATGATTCATGTGAACACATTTGTGCACGTCGTGATGTACACCTACTACTTCTTGACGCTGCTGGGACCACGTTTCCAGCGCTACCTTTGGTGGAAGCGTTACTTGACTCAGCTTCAGATCGCCCAGTTCATCTTCATGCTGATGCACGCGCCAATACCCTTGTTCGTCGACTGCGGCTATCCTTTGGCGCACGTGCTTGTCATCATGAGTCAAGTGGCTTTCTACTTTTTCATGTTTGTGCGCTTTTACGTGCAATCCTACCGGAAACGCTTGAAGAGTGCCTGAGTTATCCTCCCCGGTTCTATCGCGCATGCTGCGACCAGTACCACCACTATAGCTGTCCTTGTTCTTTCTTTTTTTTTTTTAAAAATCGCGTTATGGCCCCACATTGTTGTGTGCGTTTCGGTCTCTGTGAGCTCGGACATGAACATTTACGATATTAAAGTACACTTGACAGAAAGTGCCGCGAAATAGCTTTGCATGAGAACATGCTGAGTGGCAGCATATGCTCGGCGTACGACCCTTGAAAAATTGAGCTGTTCCAAAGCTAGGTGACAGCGGTTGACACGAATGCCTCGCCCATTCTTGAACGTCAAATGTCTCAAGTTGGAACATTCCGTTGCTCATAAAATACATTCCTTGCTGCCATCTCCGTAGCAACCAACGATGCATCCACTTTTCAAAAATATGTCATGAGCTCACGGATGGTCGGTTTGCCAACGCATCAAAACGGTGCAAGCTACCAGGCTTTGAATCTCCGGATGCTGGGATAAGGATGCGGTAGAGCTCTAGTTCAGTAAGCGGTCTGCGCAAGTGGGTTTCTCAGTGTAGCAGTGCCAACAGCTGTGTGAAAAACGAAACTGTGTCGGTGCTCATTATAACTGGACAGGCTTCCTACACAAACCACAAAACAACATGAATCGCACAACAAGCTGCAGCTACGAAACCTCATTAGTTGTCATTGTTGTTTACCGCCTCTGTGTGATATGTTCTGTCTTTTTGCCTTGCCCTTCTGCTTTTCACAGTGGTGGACCACGCTGTGCTCTTGAATCGTGTGTCTTGAACAGTGAAGTGACCTCGATGATCGTTCCTTTGGTGCTGTGGTGGAACTAAAGTGTCAGTCCTTGCATGTAAAACTTCAGGGCAATAAAGCGGGCGGCTCTACTTTCTTCGTGAGACGAATTTTGCTCGCGAATGGTTCCGTCTATCTCAGTTTCTGCTTTGAACAGGAAACAAGCAGTTTAACGCACCATGTTCGGCCGCCTGTGATCAAGTGCTCAATTTTATTGACAAAGATCGCCATCTTCGTTGGACCGGAGAGCCTCGCGAGCACTATTGTGGTTCGTGAAATCGAGTGGTTTCAATAATGATTATGGGGTGCTGTGCAGCCCAGGGTGCGCGCGTCGGGCTATTTCTTGCTTCCGTCCAGTTATCGCCTTTCTATGGGGCCGCAAACTTGTCCCTTTCCCAGTTATCCTGCACATCCTCCTCTCTTTCTCCTTTAACAAAGAACTGCGATTATTTGAACAAAAAAGAGCCCCAGTTTAACTTGGAATGTGGAACAGTGACGGCGATGGTTCGACCAATATTACGTGCAGTATAACGAGGCGGAAAAAACAGTTTCGCGATGCCTATGGGCACGCCACTGCCGAGCTCGAGCCGCGCTTGCAATTAACGTCAAACTATTCGTGAGGAGTTAATTAAATGACGGTGTTTCGCATTTAGTTTTCAGCAAATCCTATAGCACGCCGTTCTCCGCGTTTCGCCTCCAACGGAATCCGTGGCCACCGCGGTCAGGAATCGAGCCCGCGACCTCGGGCTCACAGCAGAACACGATAGCCACTGAGCCACAGGGTAGCTCAGCTGTGCAGATCGCGGTGCAAGATATACCTTACACAGTGCTGCAGATCCAGGCTATGGCTGGCTTCTCAACGATTCCAATGCAGAAGCGTTAAACAAAGTGTCTTCGTGAAGTTGTGGCACGAAACCCAGCTGCAAGGGAGAGCAAACCTCTCAGGAGAAGGAAGGTAATCGCCTGGAAGAACGCGGGAGTACGGATGCGCGTCGAGATTGGCTGGGAATGAGCGATGACGCAAATCCACGTGACCTCTCGCCTTTCGTTCTCTTCGGCTCGGCAAGCTAGCGTCACCTCACTATAGTGTACTGGAACAGAGACATTTACAGCGAAGCTGTTAAGGGCTACTTTCCCCAGGATCGTGTCCCTGTGTTAACGCAAAACTATCATCATCACGATTGGCTCCAGCGTCTTCTTCCACAGCGGGCTCGTTGGCACCCCTTGGCGCTACCGCGCGAACGCGCTCGTGCCAGTGATCCCGCGTTGGTCGTCATAATTAATTAAGAAACACAATGAGGTAACCAATTCTACAGCAAAGCTGTTAAGGGCTAGTCCCCCAGGATTGTGTCCGTGTGTAGACACCTCCATACGTGGGCCGATCCTAAAGATAGTGCAATGCCGGGCCGAACCGAAGCGGAGGTGAAGCAGGCGTTAAGCACTCCCCATACATGCGCAGATCACGAAGATAGTGCAATGCCAGGCTGATTCGCGGCGGAGGTGCAGTTCGCCATTAAGGGGCCCACATGCAGCTTTGCTGGTCGTCCTTCTGCACAGAGTGCAAGGGCACTGAATTTCTTTTCTGTTCCGGTTTTTTTTTTTCCGGTTCCGAGAAACGACGAAAACGGTTCAACGGTTCCAGTTCACCCGCCGTGGTTGCTCAGTGGCTATGGTGTTGGGCTGCTGAGCACGAGGTCGCGGGATCGAATCCCGGCCATGGCGGCCGCATTTCGATGGGGGCGAAATGCGAAAACACCCGTGTACTTAGATTTAGGTGCACGTTAAAGATCCCCAGGTGGTCGAAATTTCCGGAGTCCTCCACTACGGCGTGCCTCATAATCAGAAAGTGGTTTTGGCACGTAAAACCCCATAAAAAAAAAAAAAAACGGTTCCAGTTCAGCTCTGGAGCGAAAAACTAAAGTGTTCGAACCGGTTTATGTTCGTCTGCAATTACAGGAAAACAACCCGTGTCACATGGGCGCTTTTGATCGCTATCGAGCCCGATCGGAATTGATCGCGATCGAGAGTGCTTCGTGTGTAACCGGGATATTTTTTTTTTGTACAAAACTCGAGGGTGCTCCTGAGCTTCTCAGAAATGCCCAAGAAAAGGCACGCGTGCACTTAAACAAAGCTGAAGCGGAAACAGCTCGCCGTGCTGCCGAGACACCCGAACGAAGGTCTACGCGCTGTCCGAATATGTACGCGATGCCGCTGATGAGTATTAGGAGATTGCTAGATTTCTTTACGCAGATAACTAGTGCGAAAGCGCCGGTAATACTGAAATGTCGGAAGAGAGGATAGAAAAAGCAGAAATGATAGTAAATACAGTAGGTTAACGATATATAGAGACAGACAGTGTTTTCGCATACATCTCGTTCAAGTGTATACATTGCCTGAGCCCCCTTCCCCCGCCCCATACTTTTTCTATCTCTTGGCAACTGAGGGTCACGCATGTCTAAAAAAACTTTATTTATTAACTCTTGCTGCTGGACGAGTTGGTAATAGTTTACTTGATTCAGATTATCGCAATATATAGCCGCAAAATGTAGAATAAGACTGGACTGGCGCTCAACTTCCTAGTTCAGTGCCACTCTTGCTTTCTTCTACGTGTGTATTTTCGTGGCTATATTGTGTGTGAAGTCATCAAAATCATCAGCAGCAGCCGATATTAATGTCTCCTGTAGGACGAAGACCCCCCCCCCCCCCCTCCCCGCTGCGCTCTCCAAACACCTCTGTACTGCGCCAACTGATTCCAACTTACGCCTGCGAATTTTGTAATTCCATCACCACAAGTAGTTTTGTGCCATCCTCGACTGCGCTTCCTTCTCTTGGCACCCATTCTGTAACCGTAATGGTCAACCGGTTATCTAACCGGCGCATTACATGGCCTGCCCAGCTCCATTTTCTTTCTCGTAATGTCAATTTGAATATCGGCTATTCCTGCTTGCTCTTTGATTCGCCACCGCTCTCTTTGTCTCTTAACGTTAGGTCTAACATTCTTCGCTCCGTCGCTCTTTGCGCGGCCCTTAACTTGTTCTCGAGCTTCTTTGTGAACTTCCAAGTTCCTGCCCCATTTGTTAGCACCGATAGAATGCATTGATTGTACACCTTCTTTTCAATGATAGTGGTAAGCTTCCAGTCAGGATCTGACGATGTCTGCTGTATTCACACCAACTAATCTTTATTCGTCTGTAAATTTCCTTCTCATGATCAGGGTCCCGTGTGAGTAATTGAGTTAGGTAAACGTACGCCTTCACAGACTCTAGGCACTGATTGGCAATCCTGAACTCTTGTTCCCTTGCCCGGCTATTGATCATTTTCTTTGTCTTCTGCATATTAATCTTCAACCCCACTCTGACATTATCTCTGTTAAGGTCCCCAATCATTTGTTGTAACTCGTCGCCAGTGCTACTGAACAGGACAATGTCATCTGCAAACCGAAGGTTATTGAGATATTCGCCGTTGATCTTACTTATAAGCCTTCCTAGTTTAATAGCTTGAATACTTCTTCCAAGCATGCAGTGAAGAGCATCGGGGAGATTGTCTCTGCTTGTCTGACCCCTTTCTTTATCGGTGTCTTTCTATTTTTCTTGTGGAGAATTAAGGTAGCTGTGAAATCTCTCTAGATATTCGCCATCATATTTATGTAAACCTCCTGTACTCCTTCATTACGTAATGCCTCTATGACTGCTGGTATCTCTACTCATAGTTTCTCACTACATTACCCAGAGGGAAATCTGGCGCTGCTGCGCGGTGGTATGCATGGGAATGCCGGTATATTGTGGATTCGGATTGGCATCGTTCTCGTAGAGACAGGACACCTTGAAGACGTGCTTGGCAAGTACCGTTCCGTCTGTCACAATCATTCATTTTCTACTAGAACAGCGCGTAAAAAGCTGTTTTAGCTTTATTAGTACGCGAAAACATGTTTTGTTTAACTATGAGAACTTGTTATTGTGGGTACGACTACATGTTACGTAAAAAGTATCAGCGGGCCGCTAAAGTTGGAGGACAGACGACAAGGTTCGCGCTCGCTTTGAAACAGTTGGTCGTCTGTTCTTGCTTTTCTTCGCTTGGTCATGCATCGTGGGTGAGTAAAGATGTAATATGCGTGAATGGAAACATTTTATGAAAATTTTACTTTGAGAACGCGTTATTTGCCTAGCCATATTCACGTTTTAGACGAAGCCTCTTACAACACCAGCCAACACGAGCCTCGCAGACACATATACCGTCATTCCCATGACGGCACGGTGCCCCCTTAAAAAAATCCCATAGACGGTGGCGCCAGATTACCCTCTAGGTATTATAGTGAGAAACTCTATATCTCTACTGAATCAGATGCCTTTTCGTAACCTATGAAAGCTCTAGAGAGAGGCTGATTTTACTTTGCGGATTTCTCGATTACCTGATAGGTGACATGGATGTGATTCATTGTACAGTATCCCTTCCTGAAGGCAGCCTGTTCTCTTGGTTGACTGAACTACAGGCTTGCCCTTATTCTGCTGGAAAACATCTTGGTGAATATTGTATACAATACTGGAAGTAAGCTAATGGGCCTATAATTATAGAAGGGACCTCTGTATCTTGTTCATTACTATTTCGAACTTGTCAGGCACTTTAGCGGGAGTAAGGACGCGCGAGAGTGCCAGCGCGTACTCTCGCGCGTCGCAGTGAACATTAGGAGGCTGAAGGTAACCCCAGCCATCTACTATATACGTATAGTGTTCTTCGTAGACCGACTGCACGTACGTACGCAGTGTAAGACTCGATCACGTGGATCGCCCGCGCGCACTCTCGCGTATCGTTACTCCCGTCAAAGTGCCCGACAAGTTCGATGAGCCCGGATTTGTGAACCTCTACAAGGAAATATTTACGTAGCTTACTTCACACGGAAAATATTTACGTATGCTTACTTCACACGGGAAATATTTACGTATGCTTACTTCACACATCTTCGAATGGAGATGGTTGCAGGATACGCTCGATTGGAGGATCGGATCGGATCGGAAAACATTTATTTGGCTCTAGAAAAGAGATCTTCGCGGCTTCAGACGGCCTCTTCCTTCTTCTGATGGATTCTTCTGTCTGCAATCACAGGGTTGGTGCCCTAGTCCAAGGCTCCACTGAGTATGGCCAACCCGCGAGCTCGCTCTACTACGCGGAGGATACCAACAGCGCAGAACCAGCGCTGCAAATGCACGCCACCAAGGTGAACGGAACAAAATAAGTATTACCCACATGCGTCTAGCGTTTCACCCAAGAACTGGCTAGCGGCACAAATGAAAAAAGGAAATATTCCTGCAGAACCCATCTCACGATGGCTGTTGTCCTTATTGCGATCAGCATTCAAGCAATGTATAGCGGCACACGGTATCACTGATAATACCTTTACCTGTAGTGGCCATTCTGAGATATGTGTTGCTTCGGTTTCGTTACCACTTGCACGGATCCCACGCTTATGTGGGAATCGGTGTTAAGCGAAGCTTTCTTTGATGTTTGTGTGAATGTTAAATGTAAATGATGTGTGTAACCAAACGCAAATGCACGACCGAAATGTTCCTACAAAATGACGCAAGTGGAATGTGCTTTTACGCACTTCTCTGCAGCTGCCCTTTTGAATTTTCTGTTTCTGATATCTTCATTGTAGCTCAACGCTTTTCGCTCGGTGCACCCTCCAGTCCCAGTTCGGTTACATGCCCGTACTGTGGCATTGACCCAGAATGGGCACAGACCAAATGGCACATACTCAGTTGCCCAACGTGTCTATCGGGGCACTTATTCAGTGGCACAGGCTCAATGGTCTTGTCCTGCGTGTCCATTCGGGTACATTTCCATTCTGTGTCATTGGCCCAAGAATGGACACATAACCATTCCGCACTTGCACACGACCTGACATTAGCTCAGTGGAATTCATCCGATTTCACAAGTGCACGCCTACATACCCTGGACCCTAATTTACAGCTCCGTGTTCCGCCCGACCTTCCACGACGTAACTGCACCCTTCTAGTCCGTCTATGGCTAGGAGTAGCATATTCAAATGCGTACTCCTTTCTTATCGGAATGGCCAACAGCCCACTTTGTGACTTTTGCGGTTGCAATGAAACAATCGCGCACCTTCTTTGTGAGTGCCCTCGTTTCAGCCCGCAAAGAGCAGTCCTCTCAGCCGCCCTAGACAAACTGGACAAGCGCCCAATGACAGAAAGCAACATCCTTGGAAACTGGCCTATGCGAACATTAGCGCGATCAGCTATGAAGGCGCTGCTGCGGTACTTAAAAGACACGGGACTTTCTGACAAATCGTGACTGTACACTGTGACGTAGGATTGTGACACTGCGTAACACTAGGAACGCCTTTGCAGACTGCGTAACAGTGCCCACAGAAACAGTCCGTGTGTATCGTGTGTGTATGTGTGTGTTTTCATAATTATTTTATTTTTATCCTTTTCTCTCTCTCACCTATCACATTCCTTTGCCCCTCCCCCAGTACAGGGTAGCCAAACGGAGATAATCTCTGGTTAACCTCCCTGTCTTTCCTTTGCCTTTGTCTCTCTCTCTCTCTCTCTCTCACGTACCCATGGAGTGACCCAGGTTGTCATGCGGTAGCGGTTACATAATAGCACACCATAGTTCGATTACACTCCTAAGAAAGTGGGATTGGTGTCCCAAGACGTGGCTCAGGTGTTCGGGTGCTGCGACCCAACTCGCTCAGGTGTAAGGCGTGGAGGAGGGAATGTTCGCGTGCGCAATAATATGGCGCGTGCATGCGAAGTCATTAGCCTGTGTCGTCCTCTCTCCTCTTTTCGTTAGAAAAGACAACGATAAATAAAAGGAGCCCGTTCTATCGATATAGCACGGTGACCTGTCGGGCGACGGCTGACCTCAAACTGCATGGACCTCGCAGGAGGAGGTATCGGTGGCAGCCAGCGCAAGAACAAAAGGAAAATATATAGGTTAAGCATCCTGCGGGTAAAGTGCCGGAAAGCACACGTTTCTTTTTCCCCGGTGATCTGTACGGCGGAAAACGGCGAGCCGCGCCCTTGAAATCAGTGGCGCCGAAGGCCGTCCGCGGGGACTGTGCCGGCGACACGTACGCGCCGCAGTTGCGCCGTTGCACCGCCTCCAAAGATCGCCAGCGGTGAGCGGTTGTTTGGCCCAAGTTGCACCGCCGAGCGGCCCTGATATGATCTGATCAGATGGGATCTGCCCCGCCGCTTGGCTTATTCACGGCCACTGGTGTAAGAGCGTGCAAGAACGCGAGCCACGTTACGTGGCTCGCGCAGCAGAACGCCTGGGAAGTCGACCGCCGATTTTGCCGCGCTACAGTGAGCTGCGATCAGCTCGCGTTATCGTCGCGATGTTGCGCCTCGCAACTGTGGTAACGCGCGCGAGGAGGCGACCTCGCATTGACCAGTGCACGCAACGAACCCTCTTCGGAAGTTTGAAGCTGTGCCACGTAAAATTTTGAGAAACAATTCTGGCAGAAACCATCTTGGCGGTGAATGTCGATGTTCATTCGACCAGCATCGAAGCAATGTAGGGGTTGACCGGACTGCCGAATTCTTCACTTATGTGTAGCCGACTAGTTGTCGTTGCCTCAGAATAGGGCGACCTCTTCGATTTTCTGTATAACCGACACCTTCTTCACTTTACTGTAGCTCAGCTCTCCTCGCTCAAAGCACGCTCTGGTCCCATTCTGTTCACTTCTGTCTTCACGTTGGGCTGCGTTTGATGCCAGCTTCTTTTTCTCGCTTTCTTACAGCTGACTTCCTAATGTTTTCTTTAGTTGCGTCTCATTCACTTCCTGCTTCTTGTTCTGCTTTTCTATCCGGGCTATTCAGTGGTACATAGCCATTCTGGAGGATTGCTCATGAATGTTCACGTATTTGTAGTATCACATGCCAAATTGCACATACCCGATGACCCAAGTTGTGTATTCGGGCAAATACCTAGTGGCAGATACCCAGTGGCCTAACTTTGCGTGAAAGAGGTTAGGTATGTACGGACGGACATACGAGAACTGCTTGAAGGTCCCAAAGCGTGCTAATCGCATTTAAAGGTGGTATGTCTCGACGACCATGACCGAAATCATATGCGACCATCTTACAGATTTACAAACTGTATTTCTTTTCGTCCTTCGTCATTAGTTTGGCTCTCGCATCGCCATGAGAAGGATAAAAGTACAACTCAATAGAAAAATAAGCAGTAACAGCTCCGATGATGGTACAAGACAAATAATATTAATCAAAATTATTACTATTTTTTTATTTAACCCTGGAACCGTCCGATGCATGACCGATTTCCCACAGTGGGTTGCGCCCGAGGTCATAAACAACAACAACAACAACAACAACAACAACAACAACAACAACAACAACAACAACAACAACAACAACAACAACAACAACAACAACAACAACAACAACAACAACAACAAAGACGATGACGATGGCTCGCGCATATCTGGATAGCCGTCCTCATTTATTTTCCTTGGTTTCACATTTCACTTTCCACAAATGTTTCTTTTGCTGCCGAGGCAGGACTCAATGTATTTTTATAATTACATCAGGTTCTTGGACAATCGCGCAGCATAGTAAGCGTGCGGTATTTTTTATACGAAAGCTAAGCGAAACAAAACCACTTCGTAACACTTCTAAACTCAATGCTAAAAAGACGCCAATCGTCGTTATTCATTATATTTTGCCCTCTTCCGCGGTACCCTCTTCTTTCTGTTTAGGTTTTGCCTGCGGCCATCGTCTCCATTTTTGTGAACGAGCTCATGAAAGTGCGACTGCTTTTCTGTACTTATTTTATTTCCTGCGGCGATGTGCTTGTTTGTTGAAATCTAATTCGTTATGTATGCAAGACAATGCTACTACTTTATACCCGCCTTTATATGCTTTTATACCTTTATATGGGATAAAAATGCCTAACATTTCCAGAATCAGTCATCTGTGTGGCGTGGCATTATATTTTAAGTTCTACTGTGCCAGAGACTGTAGAGAATAAATAACATAAACTTGTATGAATGGTGGCAGGGATTTCTAAAGGATAGGAGTTCAATTGTGTAGGGAGCGATGTCTCCGTCTTTCTTAAGCTTCGTTTCAAAACTGTCGACGAAAGACGCAACGTATCTAGCGTCTATTCAATGTATTTTTCAGCACGCACGTAGACGTAGCGGATACAGACGGTCACCCCCCCCCCCCCCTCCCCTTTCCTTCATTGAAAAAAACAACAAAGAAATTTTACTTCTATTGGGCTAGTTTTTCTGAGAAAACTGGCAGTTTCTCCCGAAAGACGACGCATTGATAGCAATAGCGAAGTATTAGACAACACCAGCCAAGGTTCGTAGATTTAGTGGTTGTGCAAATGGCAGTAGGCATTCGCTTATACTAGCTAAATTAAAAAAGTATGGTGTCATGCGCATACGGGCAAACAATGAACACATCTCACTCAATGACCGTGAACACTCACTGCCACAACACTGGCGTGATGAAGAGCGGCGGTAGCGGTGAGCCAATTCCGCTTCGTGTTGCCTCTCGCTTCAATGCGAACTAGGCACGCGAGTACAAAGCGCACACGAAGCCATCAGCTATATTGGCGCGCCACCTTTGCACGCACCGCAAATTATCTCCAGGGGTCAGTGGTGAGGGTCATCACTCACTCACTCACTCACTCACTCACTCACTCACTCACTCACTCACTCACTCACTCACTCACTCACTCACTCACTCACTCACTCACTCACTCACTCACTCACTCACTCACTCACTCACTCACTCACTCACTCACTCAGTCAGTCAGTCAGTCCTGAACAAGTGCTGAGCACTTCTAGTATACGGCGAGACACGTATAAAGTGCAAATAAGCGCTTCAACTTCCTATACCTGCTTAACCGGGGTAACTCGTCACTATTAAACATTGCTTATGGCTTAGAATGTCGAATAACTGCATTTACCACCGAGAATGGAAACCTTAGTAGGAACCTCTAATACATTGTAGAATAGAGATATGTTCTAAGGTCTGTCCTACAGGTCATTATTCTGATTTCTATGCCGGATCATGCGCGGCTTGAAATGTAGATAATGGCACTGAACAAAATGCGATCGCTTGCAAACGAGGGGTCTCCTTATGCCCCGCAAGGGCATAAAACAGCAATCGCTTGCCTGTTCTACGCCTCGAATAAAAAACCTTCCGCTCCGGCAAGGTATGTGCACGATGATGTCTGTTGACAAGAAAAGAGAAAGGATAATTCCTATGGGCCTTAATTATGCTATTGCACATACTCGTAAAGTAAACGCGTGGCATGGGTGACTGCGAAAACCAACAAGAGAACAGAAATAACGACGATTAGAGACAAAGGGAACAGTCTACGGCTCACCACAGGCACCGTGTCTATATGGAAAGCAGTCAGTCCATTAGGGGATTAGAAGCACCGCGCATGTCGTATGATGCGCGCGCACATTTACCAACCTTCTTACTGTGCCGAGCGTGTTAGTGTACCGCAAATGTGTTGCCTACGAGGAAGCAAAAGTGATTGCGTGCGCGCACTGCTGCGCCAAACATTTCGTCTGGTTGAAGTCGAACAGGGTATAACAGGCGTCGCATGTTTTCATTTCTTTTCCCCGCTTTGGTCTCCTCGATAGCTTCATAGGAACTTTGACCGACAGGGCACTTACAGCGTCCCCGAGGAGTAGGCAAGCACGTTGAGGGCGTCATTGATCAGTTGAGACTTCGTGCAGCCTATGCCAGTAGTTTTCTATTTGTTTGTTTATGATCAGGCAGCTCTGTCCACCGCTGCGCACCGAATGCAAACTGCCTGGTGATATTGAACACATAATGTGTCACTGACACCGCTATAGCACTGCGAGGTTAGCAGCAATATCATCATCATCATCATCATCATCATAATCATCGTCATCATTAGCCTGTTTTATGTACACTGCAGGACGAAGGCCTCTCCCTGCGATCTCCAATTACCCCTGTCCTGCGCCAACCGATTCCAACTAGCGCCCGCGAATTTCCTAACTACATCGCCCCACCTAGTCTTCTGCCGTGCTCGACTGCACTTCCCTTCTCTTGGCACCCATTCTGTAACCCTAATGGTCCACCAGTTATCTAACCTACGCATAACATGACCTGCCTAGCTCCATTTTCTCTCTCAATGTCAATTAAAATATCGACTATACCCGTTTTCTCTCTGATCGAAACCGCTCTCTTTCTGCATCTTAACGTTATGCTTAGCATTATTTGTTCCATCGCTCTTTACGTGGTCCTTAACTTGTTCTCAAGCTTCTTTGTCAGCCTCCAAGTCTCTGCCCCATATGTCAGCACTAGTAAAATTCACTAATTGTACACATTCCTTTTCAATGATAATGGTAAGCTTCCACTCAGCAGCTGACTATGTCTGCGGTATGCGACCCTACCCATTTTTATTCTTCTATGAATTTTCTTCTCATGATCAGGGTTCCCTGTGATTAATTGACCTAGGTAAACTTACTTCTTCACAGACTCTAGAGGCTGACTGGTGACCTGAACTCTTGTTCCTTTGCCCGGCTATTCATCATTATCTTTGTCTTCTGCATATTAATCTTCAACCCCACTTTTACACTCTTTCTGTTAAGGTCCTCAATCATTTGTTGTAGCTCGTCTGCATTGTTGCTGAATAGAGCAACGTCATCGGCAAACCGACGGTTGCTGAGATATTCGCCGTCAATCATTTAATAGCTTGAATAGCCGTCGATGAATAATAGCCGTCGATCCTAGTTTAGTAGCTTGAGTACTTCTTCCAAGCATGCAGTGAATAGCATTGGAGAGATTGTCTCTCCCTGTCTGACCGCTTTGTTTATAGGTATCTTCCTGTTTTTCTTGTGTAGAATTGAGTTAGCTGTAGAACCTCTGTAGACATTTTCCAAGGTATTTACGTAAGTGTTCCGTACTCCTTGATTACGTAATGCCTCTATGACTGCTGGTATCTCTGCTGAATCAAATGCCTTTTCGTAATCTATGAAAGCCATATAGAGAGGCTTATGGTACTCTGCGGATTTCTAGATGACCTGATTAATGACATGGATGTGATCCATTGTAGAGTATCCCTTCCTGAAGCCAGCCTGTTCCCTTGGTTGACTAAAGTCCAGTGTTGCCCTCATTCTATTGGGCATTATTTTGGTAAATATTTTATATAATACTGGGAGTAAGCTAACGGGCCTATAATTTTTCAATTCTTTAACGTCTCCCTTTTTGTGGATTAGTATAATGTTTGCATTCTTCCAGTTTTCTGGAACCCTTGCAGTCGATAAACGCTTTGTATAAAGAGCCGCCAGTTTTCCCAGTATTATGTCTCGTCCATCTTTGATTAAATCGACTGTTATTCCATCTTCTCCTGCCGCTCTTCCTTGTTTCATGTCCTATAAGTAGCGATGAGGCCCTTCTGACCTGACCGCTAGTTATAGGAGGAGTTTCTGCATCCTGTTCATTATTATTTCTAATGGAGGTATCCTGCCTCCTGTGGGTATTGTACAGGTCAGTATAGAATTCTTCTGCTTCTTTTACTATATCTTCGAGAATGCTGATGATATTACCCTGCTTATCTTTCAGTGCATACATCTTGGTTTGTCCTATGCCAACTTTCTTTCTCACTGATTTCAGGCTGCGTCCATTTTTATGGCTTTTTCAGCCTTTCCAACGTTATAGTTTCGAATATCACTTATTTTCGCCTTGTTGTTCAGTTTTGACAGTTTCGCGAATTCTATCTTATCTATTGAGCTGGACACTTTCATTTTTTGTCGCTTCTTTATTAGGTCCTTTGTTACTTGGGAGATCTTCCCTACTGATTGCTTTGGTGTCTTGCCTCCCACTTCAATTGCTGCCTCGGAAGCCAGCCTAGTTACGCTTTCATTCATTAGCTCTATGTCATCATCATCTCTCTGTTCTAAGGCTGCATATTTGTTTGCAAGTACCAGCCTGAATTTGTCTGCCTTTACCCTTGCCGCCTCTAGGTTGACCTGTTTCTTCTTGACCAATTTTGCTCTTTCTCTCTTCAAATTGAGGTTAATCCTAGCCCTCACTAACCTATGTTCACTGTACTTTACCCTACCTATCACTTCTACATCCTGCACTATGCTGGGATCAGCAGAAAGTATGACGTCAATTTCAATTCTTGTTTCACCATTAGAGCTTTTCCAGGTCCACTTTCTGTTGCCACGCTTCCTGAAAAAGGTGTTCATTGTTCGAAACTTATTCCTTTCTGCGAATTCTACCAGCAACTCTCCTCTAGCGTTCCTAGAATCGACGCCGTGGTTACCAATTGCTTGTTCACCAGCTTGCTTTTTCCCCACTTTTGCGTTGAAGTCACCCATTAGTACAGTATACTGAGTTTGCACTTTGCTCATCGCCAATTCAACGTCTTCATAAAACTGATCTACTTCTTCATCATCGTGACTGGATATTGGAGCGTAGGCTTGTACTACGTTTAATCTATACCTCTTATTAAGTTTGATTATGACTACAGCTACACTCTCATTAATGCTTTAGAATTCGTAAATGTTGCCCGCTATGTCTTTATGAATTAGGAATTCTACCCCGTATTGCTTCTAATCTAGGAGACCTCTATAGCCGAGGACTTGTCTGTTATTCAGTAATTTATAAGCCTCACCAGTTCTTATCTCACTAAAGCCGATGATATCCAAAACAATGTCTCATAGTTCCTCAAAGAGTCCTGCCAAGCTAGCCTCACTCGAGAGGGTGCGGATGTTAAATGTTGGATGTTAAAGCTTAGTGGGCCTTCCTAATTTGGTTGCATCTGGATTAGTATAGCCCCACTCGCTCTCGGCACCTTTTGCTGGTGACAGTCGTCACTACAAGCCTGCAGATGTTGTACACTGATATACAAGAAAAAAATTCAGACTAGTGCAAGGTTTCTTAGAAAAAAAAAATAATCATAGGTTTTTACGTGCCGAAACTACGATATGATTGTCAGGCATGCCGTAGTGTGGGGGGTCTCCGGACTAATTTTGACCGCCCGTGGTTCTTTAACGTGCACACAATGCACGGTACACGGCCGTCTTTTGCAATTTGCCGCCATTGAAATGCGGCCGCCGTGGGCGAGATTTGATCGCGCGACCTCGTGCTTACCAGCGCAACTTCACAGCCGCTAAGCCGCCACAGCGAACCTAGTGGTTTTCTAGGTTTGAGGGAGATAAGTGGGGACGCAATCCGATCCACGAAAGCCTTGCTGTTGTGTACTTACGCCCGTGAGGACTTACAAACATTCTTTGACATTTTGTCAGTCTTCTGGGCTTGATTTCTTTGTTTAATTTTACCTTTCTAATTTCTTTTTTCTTTGTTTGTATTCTTGCCCTCTCCATGTCCATTCAAACACCTCATCTGAAGTAGCAAGCCCCGCAGATAGCATGGCCGACATCTTCAATTTCCATTAAACTACCTCTCTGTCTCCTTTTCTCTCTTTATGCCAAAACCAACGCAGGATACGCATCCAAACCACACGACTCGATTTGTTCTTAAAGCTAGACCCACACGGCGGACTGAGTTCCGTGTCTCAGCTAGTACCGCCGAATCGGGCCGCTCAAAAGGGGCGCCGCGGCTCGTTGCGGCGCATTTGCAACTCAGCTGGTTCACTCGCGTCACGCAGGTCTGCGGAGAGAAGCAACGATCCGGGTCCTCATGTTAATGTAGCTTAACCGTCTTTTTCGCCGCGATAACTGCTAATGAGTCCTTCTTCCTGCCTTTGTGGCGAGCGTCTGCGGCTGAGAATTGACGCCATCGTGTTGTCACGGCAAATGAAGTAATTGTGAAGGCCGGCAGCTTTAGTGTAGAACTTGTGCAGGAATGCTGCGGTATAACTTCGCCGTGGGATCGCCCTGATATATGTCGCTATCCGAAGAGTGTTGCGCTGTCGTCAGCGTTGTTATTGTCTTAGAAATTCGAGTTGCAACTCGTATCATTTCCATAGATAACGTATCCATGACAAAACCGATGGTAGTTCTTGGCACTGAATAGTACCTTGATAACGATGCCACGGATGTCCACGTTTTTCCAAGTTGCTGCACACGTGCTTTAGGAAGGAAAGGAATAGTCACGAAGGAAAGTCCTTTGTACTGGTTAATAGCACTATTGTTTTCAACTTGATATTGGGGGTGGGTTTTGTGAGGATGTATGGTACCAAATAAGGCTGAAAAATGGTTCGGCAAGAACTGTCTGCTCATTTTACGGACCTCCCAGTAGCCCGATTGATATTATGCTTGAATTTTCGGAAATAATAGAGACAGTTCAAACAGGCTATTCAATGTTACGAGGGGGTTTTAATGTTCCAGAATATCAGTGGAGTAAGCAAGCTTGACAAACTTTTCATGTCTAGGGGACATCAAAAGAAATGACGAGCACGGCAAAAACGTTTGATCCAACGCAAATGGCGACGCAGTTAATGAGAAAAGGTAACGTTCTAGATTTGTGTTTAACAAATGATCGTTCTAGATTTGTCTTTAACAAATGATCCCGATGGGGTAACGCCCAATGGGCAATACGATTTCGTTATTGCCCGGTCTAAATTAACATAAAGTTGTACAGTCTGAAATGAAAATAACTTGCGTAAGCGCAAAATTTAACAACGATAGGAAAATGTACAATTAAGCGCAAGCCAACGTTACTGACATAGATTCTGCGTTGAAAGAACATCTAACAGAATTTGAACAGCTTTCTGAAACTTCCGGTGTAAATTATCTATGCGCGCTCTTTAAAACAGAACTACTGGCACTACTGGACCAATATCTTACACCATGCGTTAAAAGGGCCTGGTGAAGCAAGCTTTAGTTCAATGCAGCACTACGTTCTCTTGAAAATAAGAGGTAAAGAATATATCCTCAACTAAAAAAAAAGACAAACTTCCTAATTGAAAGAAAGGCTGCGAGTTATTACCAATGATTTAGAATAGAAAACGATGGAAGCAAGTATCCTTTTTGACTCTTTTGACACGTGTTTCAATATGAAACCGAAAGAATTCTGGAAGTATGTTAAACATAACGGCTAAGATAAGGCCTCTATATCCTCCTGCTTGAGCATGACGGCGAAAAATAATATAAAATAGCCTTGGTAAGGTGCATTGCTTTAATAACTTCTCCTCCTCAGTTATTTTTTCTTCAAGTTAGTGAAATGAAGTACCGTCTTATCCTACTAATATCAAGGTTGAAGACATGGAAGATATAGTGATTGATGAAGATAGTATTAGAGGACTTCTGGAACGTTTGAATTCCTCCAAAGCAGCTGGCTCCGATGGATTGTCGTGCGGCCGCTTGAAGCCGTGCGCACGGTTTGTTTCACCTTGTTTAAGAATACTGCTTATGAAATCATAATTCATCGGCTGCCTTCCAAGTGAATTAAAACTGGCCTGTCTTGTAGCAACATATACATTCGGACCCCGGCAGCATGTATGTAATTAGACCCGTATCACTAACAAACATACTCTGCAAAATCCTGGATCACATTTTGTACGCTAGCATTATGAAACATGTCAACAGTAAGTTGATACTTAACCCAGAACAGCATGGCTTTAGACACGGCTTATTATGTGTCACGCAATTAACCGAACTTGTTCACGATGTGTATGAAACGCTGATTCGAGGGAGCTGTGTAGATTGTGTAGATTGTGTAGATTGTGTTTATTGACTTTTGTGTTGTGTGTCAGGATTTCTTGGTTCACAAATTCCATTGCTTTGTCATTTGTCTCCAAGTAATTGGGCAGATAGAGAGTTACTTTACATTAGTATCACGATACGTAGTGGTGAGTGGCGCAGGATCTGATGTTATTACTGTAACTTTCGGTGTAGCTCAGGTGTCGATGTTGGGCCCCTTGTTCTTTTAAATTTTTTATAAATGATGTGCCCGCACATCTTTTGTCACCATTGAGATTATTTGCTCACAATTGTATTGTGTACCACGAACTAACTTGTACAGAGGATACTAAAGGTATAAGTTTGCAGAATGCCCTGGATACAATATTACATGTTGCAGGAAATGGAACATGCAACTAAACAGGCAAAAAACTGTTCACATGCGCTTCACATACACACACAAAACGAAAGAAAACATCACAAAGCTCGCCTTACTATGTAAATAAATCTTGTTTGCGTAGTGTTTTGAAATTCAAGCGCCTAGAAGTCCATCTTACTCATCCATATTTTGGCGCTATCACGTGGACTTTATCACGGCAAAAACGTGCAAAATACTGAGTTTCTTGCGACGTAACACCAAATTCTCCCCAGAACAAGCTTGTGACCTACTGTACAGTACGTACGTAAGGTCCGTACTGTAATACAAACACACAAACACACAGTGCCCCCGAAGCGCTGTGAGTAAGATGAATGAATGAATGAATGAATGAACTTCACAGACACAAAGTTGATTTTGTTCTCATGACTAGCGAAACCAAGCTCGATTAGCATTGTTACATACGTACAGCTAACTGTAAGTAACTGGAAAACACTGCTTGAATAATCAATTTAACAACACCTGCAATTTCATCAAGACAAGCAGGTGACCACCAGATGGATAATGGAATTCATCGACAGACGGCGAACTAGGGAATCCGCAGCCAACGTTTCGATGGAGAGAACGTCCCAAATAATCACAACGGTCTATGAGAAACGCAGTATAGTGGACGGCTGCCGGTTAATTTCGACCGCTCGGCGTTACTTAAGATGCGTCCAAGTTTTTTTTCTTTTTTTTTTGCAGTACGCGCCCATTGGAACGTGGCCCCTGTGACCGTGAAGTCGAACCCTCGACCTCGTCACCGAGCCAGTGCGGCTGGTTGACAAGAGATTTCTGAATTTCCTGTCCCTAACGAAGACAAGTCCGCTTGTTGAAACGTTGACTCCAGGGTGAGACTTCCCTTGATCGTGAATTGTTGAGGAACTACGGATTTCATGTAGCGTTTTATGGTTTCTATTCATATCCCATCATCCGCAACAATATCGCTACGAGCTGGCTACCTTCGCTTGACTTTGAAGCTTGTCGACTGACACCTTACGGTGCAACAGCAATTCTGACCTAGAAGGAACATGTGTTATTGCCTAATTCTGACGACCTAGTGTTCAAATCATGGCGCTCAGGCGTTCTTGCATTCCGCGATCGTCAATCCGCGGTCGCGTTATCGACACCAGAATTTCATGGGCGCCGAGCCACCGCGATAATTTCGGTGGCTGGTGACGTCACTTCACTGGGGACCCTGATACGTCGCTGCGTGGCTACGGCCTCCTGCGCGTCGGCGCCTGTGCTCTCAGTCGAATGTTCGCCGGAAACTCGTCAGGCGAGTTTCGTATAAGATCAAAATGAAACGGGCACTCGCCTAAGGTTGAAAGAAATATGCCAGTATAATAATCGACGTTTCAGGGCCACGATGGGTGCCTTTATAATAATGCAGAGCAACTCGGGAGCAAACACTTGTTGGACTCTCTCGCATATAGTGGCACCGAAACGTCATTATATCTTTATGCCTTTCAGCTTTTGGCGAGTACTCGTTTTATTTTGATCATCGGCATTACTGCGTTCCTTTCACATGATTCAGCACTGTTACATTCTTTGCCGTTACAGCGACAAAGAAGGAATTATTGTTCCAGCGTTAAGCCATCTAGCTCGTCCTACCAAACAGATGTTACAGTACGATACGAAACACTTGTTTCTCATAAGGCATCTTCATACCGCTGTGGACATCGTTCAGCGTGCAGCCAACGGGAAGGGCATATCTATGACATTTTTTATGCTCTTTGGTCTTGGGGAAATTCGAGGTCTTTAGACTATGCCAATGCACGAGTCGTGCAGGCTGCGCTCCGAACATGAAGCGCAACTGCACACACAGTTACATACCGTAAAACTGTACATTCACCATCTCAATGCTCAGTGTGTCTTTATAATGCTTGAGACTGCGCATGCTGCAACACAGGTCATTCAAATCCCACTTCCGGGCATATTCCGGATGAATGTGCTTTTAGCGTCTGCGTGAAGAGCCGCGACGAGCAGGAGCGCCCATAGATACAGAAAAAACTTTTCATAAACTCTTTATAGCCAACGACCATTGACAATAACGCTGAGCCGAAATGGTACCGAAGGCATCGGCACCGTCTCGGTACAGCAAAAACACGCAGCGGTGCCACAGACAGTCACAGTTATTAAGCATGGAGCGCGGCTCCAATGTTCCTAGTCAATATTTATGATGGAACAGAGTCCCATGAATGCTGTCGCGTGAAAGAAAGTACCAGTAAGGCTCGGCTCACTTCTGTGTTGTACCATGCACTAGCCTTGCTTATTATTTTTCTTCTGTTTGCTGTGCATCAACGTCCGCTCCCGTTCACTCCCTCCCGAGCCCCTGACGCTTGCTAATGAAAAGCGTCTCCCCGCCAGTCTGCATTCTCGATCGAAACAATGCCTTTTCGTGCGGCCTTGTTTGCAGTGAAACGTATTGTGTCCTCCATCCGTGTGATCGTTACCCCCGCCGAAGGATTTTGCCTCAATGGGCTGCGCGCACCCCTTCACGTCGTTGAACAGGATGGGGAGTGCTATCAGATCAACACCCCTTTCTCTTCCCTGTGGAGTGGGACGGAAGCGTGGCAACGTCATTGTTCGTAGAGTTTTCCATGAGAGGCGCACACTTCAAATCAGAGATCACCGCGAAACAGTGTATACTCCGGCTGTCGAATCAGTTCAGAAGTTGTTGGCGTCGTGTTCGTTGGCTTCGTGGTCGCTGTATTTTTCGTTGTTTTTGTGGTCGTCGTCGTCGGTTTCTTTTTTACAGCGAATCTGTTAAGAGGAAGCTTTAGCTCGGGCCCAACTCCGACGCGGCCTATTCAAATACATGTAAAACGCAAAAACGTTTTTATGAGATAACCCCTGGACCGATTTTGATGAAATTTGTGGCATTTGAAAGAAAAAGTTAAATTCTAGTGACTGTTGGAAGCGGAATTTCGATTTAGGGCTTGAATTTTCTTAAAACGATTTTCAAATATTTCACCGTTTGAAAAAAATAGAAGCACGAAGTTTACAAATTCATAGCTCTGCATCAAGAACTGATATCGCGGTTCTGTAAACGGCATCCATTAGATCATTCAAAGCGGACAAATTCAATATGTCATTTTACATCTTACGTGAATTTGTTACGTTG
Organism: Dermacentor andersoni; assembly: GCF_023375885.2. Classification (NCBI taxonomy): domain Eukaryota; kingdom Metazoa; phylum Arthropoda; class Arachnida; order Ixodida; family Ixodidae; genus Dermacentor; species Dermacentor andersoni. The sequence continues at coordinate 72,841,919 of NC_092817.1, forward strand.
GTTACAACGGTTTTGCAAAAGTTGTATTTCCCTGTGATTAAATTTTTTTATATTCATGTGTAACATATCAATTTTGTCCGCTTTAGATGTACTACTAGATGCAATTCACAGAATTGTATTATCATTTTTAGTGGTTGAGTTACAGAGTTGTAAACTTGATAGTGTCGTTTTTTGAAAATTTTCGATTTTTGCCAATTTTTAATAAAAAATTGACGGCCTAACTTAAAAATTCAAAACGAACAGTCACTAGATTTTAAGTTTCTTTTAAATGCAACAAACCTCGTCAAATTTGGTGCAGTGGTTGCCGAGAAAAACGAATTCTGCTTTTACATGTATTTAGATAGGAGCACCCGAGCTAAAGCTTCCTCTTAAGGGCTACTGTCCCTAGGATCGTGTCCATGTGTCAACGCAAAACTATCATAATCAAAATTGACTCCAGCGTCTTCGTCTTCTTCCACAGCTGGCTCGTTGGCGCCCTTTGGCGCTACCGCGCGAACGCGCTCGTGCCAGCTTGTGCGTGCCAGAACGGCGAAGCTGTTAAGGGCTAGTTCCCCCAGGATTGCGTCCCTGTGTAGGCACAAAACGTGAGACGATCCTGAAGATAGTGCAATGCCAGGCCGACCCGCTGCGGAGGTGCAGTTCACCATTAAGGGGCCCACATACACAGCTTCGCTGGTCATCCGGCCTTCTTCACAGAGTGGAAGGACACTGATATTTTTCGTTGTTTGTTTTTGTCCTTGCTGTCGGCGTCATCTTCTCCGCTACCGCCGCCGCCGCCGCTCTGACAGTTCGACATTTATTAACAATGAAAGGCAGATCCTGGCGTTCAGGTAGTCAACATTTAGCCGGAAATACTTTTTGGTGACGAATTGATCGAACAGACAGTTAATCGTCACGGTGATTTAAATGACGTGGAAGAAGTGCGTCAGTCCAAGGAAAATAATATAGTGTTGGTAATTATGTAATAAATTGTTCTAGTAGACAGGAACGATCGATAACAAGGTGCAGCGTAACATGATGCTTGAACTGGCCGATGTTGTTTTTGCGGTTTTAAAAATGTGATGGTGGTGGTAAACTTTATTGAAAAGGGGAAGGGGAAAGGGGGAGGTGGCTGAGGGATCGGGTTCAAGTAAGGCCCTGGGGCCTGCTTGGCCTTCTCCGCCCAGTCCACCAGTTCAAGCTGTTGGTCGACGTCCCCGGAACTGAGCCAGGCTGTCCGGTCAGTTTCGCTGCTGACGGGGGAATGAGAAAAAGGGAGCGAGGTGCATTCCCACATTATGTGTGTGAGTGTCACTATTCGTGAACAGAGCCTACATAGGTCGCCTAAAAATTTGAAGTTAAGCTCAAGAGCTGGCTGACTAGTAGCTGGTGTGTACCTACTTGAAGGTACTACATACCGCCTGCCTGTTCTGGTGGGAGAAAATAAGATCAGATACGGTAGAGATAACGAGAACTAAGGACGTGGAAACGAAGTGACAAATGCGAACACGAAACGAAACATACATATCAAAGATATTTGGAAAGTTTGCAAAGTCTCATGGAGGCTGCACTGACTGTGCACACGACAGTGCGTCGCGACGTAGCACTCAGCTCTTGGTGAAACATAACGAGAGAAATCAAATCTAAACGAAAGGGTCACAGAAAGGCGGATAGTTGAATGTATAAAAAGTGTGGGCGAACAAGGCAAGCTCAGCCCGGAGCCGATGTTTCAAGGCGAAGGCAATTGTCCCCTGGTTGAGAAGTTGGCTTCGGTCTGGTGCTTCCTTGGTTCACTTCACGTTGAATAAAATTACAGAAAGTTCGGCTCATCTCGTTATTCATGCGAATAGCATATTGGGTATAATCAGACGACGTTTCATTCCGGGCTAGTTATCTAGCCGTTTCAATGGACCAATCCCAAAGATAGCACGGCCAAAAGTGTGGGCCGATGCCGAAGATAGTGCAGCTAAAGATGTGTTCCGATCACGAATGTAGTGCAGTCTAAAAACGCGTGCCTGACCTTGCTTATGGCACTCTTCAATTTAAAAAAAATCCTCGTAAAATTTCTTCCATTTAATTTCGTCTGAAGATAATGATATTTCCATACTTCGCATAGAATGCTATTCTCATAGTAATCGTAGATTAATTCTACCCGAATTTTGTTCTAAGACTTTGATTCTAAGGCTTCCATACCGCTTGTAGAGGAGTTATATTCTCATTTACTAATTCATCTAGGTACTTCGGAGACGATTGATTTTTCTATTCCTATAGCTCGTTCGTGTTAGTGCGTAATAGAATATTGCAGTGTTGACCATAAGAGAGGGGGGATTGACGCATTTATAACTTTTTCTGAAGGGTAAAGAAAAAGCGAGGAGTAGGGTAGGCAAAATAAGACCCACCTAGAAAAAGCTAATGGACTCCGAAGCGAAAAAAAGTACAGAAAAGTTAACATATTTCTGATTCTCAAGGGATGTTTACTTGTACGCAAGGGTCACGAGAGGAAAAAGAAGGGGGAAACAGAAACGACGGGTGAATAGCGGAAAACTTTTGACTGGCGCATATCACAGTGCGGTGCTCTGCATATTGACGTTAACTGGTATGCACCTGCCTAATCCTTTTCTTGTGCATTTATGTGTTTGTGAAACCTAGCCTTGAGGGTGTAATCCTGCTAACCTTGACAAAAACAAAACAAAACGAGAAACTACATTTTTACTAAAATTTATAATATATATATATATATATATATATATATATATATATATATATATATATATATATATATATATATATATATATATATATATGTGAGAGAGATCCTTTATTTGACAGGAACAGATTTTAAAGAGGGGTGGTCGGAATCCCCCGTCCAGGGCCCCACTGGCCTCTGCCGCCTACCTGACCTGTCTAATTAAGGACTCTTGTCCTGCCAAGCCGGAACAGGCGAGCTGTGCCTCCCACTGCTCCATTATGTCGTTGCTATGTGGCCTACGAGGGCGCTTAGTGCACTCCCAGGTTACATGTATTAGGGCGGGTATGTCACCGCACCAGGGGCAGTTGGCCCTAAAGCAGGTGGGATACATGTGTAAATGTGGCAGTGTTGCCTGTGTTTCACAAGTGCACAAAAGATCGAAAACTTGCACTTTCAGTAACGGTTGTGAGATTAATAATGTATAGAGGTAAGCCTGCAGACGACCGCGCTCACCGGTGCTTAACACGCGGAGGTGTTGTTCTGAGGGTTCGGATTCCATTGGCGGCGTGTTGTCTCTCCATCAGCTTTCCTTAGTTTTTGTGTTTGTCACAGTTACGAACAAGAACATCTATTCCTCCCTCTAAAGACCACATAGCTTCCCCTCCCCCACTTTATTAGATTAAGCATTCTGCTATTCTTCTGTCACATTCTTCGCTTATAAGAATACTCGCTTCTTTTGTAGTTAGCGGATTTTCCAAAATACAGAACTCTATTTTTACAAAACTGAATTCGGTCGTTTTCAGCAGTGCCTCTGATAACGTCGTTCCCGGCTCGTATGTTTCACTAACGTTAGTTTACGTCTCATAATTTCTCTCTCTCTCTCTCTCTATTCCTTTCTTTTCACTTTCGCAGATCGAGTTTAGGTTCTGTAACAAGCCGCATGCATGTATTAAAGTTCGGGAACTTTTTTATTCTTTCTGTTGTTTAGGTATTGGGCTATATTTGGTACGTTTACGGAGCAACGCACGAGGTTGTTTTTCAATATAGCTAATTCGGTGGGATTTGCGAACCCATTGTTCACGTTGTGTCCGAGTGAATCCTCTCGCCCAGCCGTGGATGCTCGGCTGGCGAGTACTTTCTCAACGCTTAGGAAGTTTCCCGCGATACAGAAGACAACTCACAGTGTCGAGAACAGCGGCAAAAATACTTTATTTACAACATGAAGTGACCAGTGCAAGTGACGAAATGTACAACACACAATAACAATACGGTGTAACAACAACAAAAATGTAACAAACATGAACAGCTGTTAAAAAGACGTCGCGGGATCGACGCCTGTACGTCTGGCGCCCACGAAACGTGAAAAGTCAACGTTTCATATCGTGGTATTCGTCCTGGCACAACGTTTCTATATAACTTAGCTCCCTACCACTTGTCCTATCCTACCAACGTCGTTGAATCATGGTTCAGCGAGGACGAGGACGACGCTCTTGTGGAAATGTAACGCTCCGAGAGGAAAGCGGGGTTTGACAAAACTTTGCGTTTTCACTCGAAGACCACGCAGAAATTAAGGTAGTTCGAAGCGTACTCGTATGGCTCTGCCCGGAACTGCTTGTGGCTTGGAGCACCATATTGAAGGCACAAATGATATGAAGTACGCGTGCTCACACAAAAAAAGAAATAGCGAAAGGGACGCTCACTCTATTGCGGACGCTTAAATTTCAGTCTTAAATTCAAGATATTATGACGCGATGATCATTTGACCATATACTGTGATGTGATGACCATTTTGAAATGTCACCATATACGATATGCCACCACCAGCATGACAAGTTGCGGGTGCAAATAGATCGCTTCTCTGAAGCTGTTAGCAGCCAGCGAATGCTCTTGATAATTCTTGCCCTGCAACGTAACACGAAATTTCTGCCATTGAGACCGCTCTATGAGTGCCAGTAAACTGAATCTACGAATAAAAGTTGACTCGCTATTCGTTCGTGCGACTCCCTATTCGTTCGCTGAAAAACAAAACTAAGGAAAATGGTCCATGAGATGACAACAAAACAGTGCTTCAGTCTTTCGCCTATATCACAGGATGGAGAGGTGAGTTCGTAAACAGAATAGAACAACAAGAGACGCAGCGTTACCACTTGTCGTTTCTCTCCGTAGGTCGACCTCTTTTCGCGCTACTCTGTCTTCAAACCAAATCTTGGTGGACTTATGTGCTGGTCGGAATTCTCAGTGAGCCTTGTTCTTGACGCTTTCACCCTTTATGCTGGGACCCCTCTTGTCGCTGTAGGCCTTAATGTAGAAGCGCACGAACATGGCGAAGAAGAAGACCGCCTCGCACAGCATGATGTACGTGTGCGGCCTCGGGTAGCCGCAGCTGATGAAAAACGGCATCAGTGTGTGCAAGAAAATCATGACAAACTGGACGAGCTGGAACTGGGTGAGGTAGCGTTTCCACCACAGGTGCTTCTGCACGGACGGGCCGAGCAGTGAGAGGAAGTAGTAGCTGTACATTACCACGTGCACGAAGCTGTTGAGGATGACGCCGAGAGCGACCTGGCCGTCGGGACCGTAGGCCAGCCCGAACCAGCCGTTGAAGACCACCAAGATGTGGTGCACGACGTGCAGGAAGGAGATGTGCGAGTCCTTCTTGCGGAGCACGAAGAAGAAGGTGTCCAGAAAGTCGGCGATCCTCACCATCAGGTACCACCAGCAGAGCGTGAGCATGCTCATGGTGACCTCGTCGCGGGCCTCGTAGTTGATGCCTTGGCAGAGGAGGTTGTAGCCGCCCCCCAGGTACGACTTGGAGAGGAAGGCCACCACGAAGTAGCAGTTGAGCAGGACCATGGCCGCGTTGTACACGATGATGAGCGGCTTGATGCCGTCGTACGGCTTGCGGCCTTTCATGAACCGCGGCCCTCCCACCTTGACGATGTAGACGTACGCGACGAACAGGGTGATGAGGAACTGTTTATTGCCGGCCAGTGCCCATTCAATGGTGCGGGGATCCCGTCGCAGGAACGGTTCTGCCGCCATGCTGTCGCCCGCTGTCAGGGTTGCCGAAGAAGCCATGCCTGCTTCGCGTTTCACTCACTCCGAGATATTGATGAGGATGACACTCACTTTCTCTGCCGTCTCGATCTCCGCTCCGAAACGTGCTTCTCTCTTCTGCCTGGTTGTGTACGCTATTGGCAGTCAGGCAGTCAGGCAGGCACCAGAGCAGCAGTTTTTTTTTCGGTACCACCTCCTGTCTCCGCGCGGTTTCCGAAGACGACAGGCTGCACTCGGACGAAAAGTCAGCCTTTATTTGCTGACACGACGCGAGCTGAGAGAGAAGGACGAGTCGCGGTGATGACGACGACTACGTACGCGCGAGAGGAAGGAACCAATTCACTCCGGTGAGGAGGAGCAGAAGGTCGACCGGCGGGGTGCGGCGCGGCGGCGGCGGCGTTGGAGGGCGACACCGGCGTTTGCGGCGTGCAATGGTTTTGTTCCTTCTTGCTTCTTTCACGGTCAATCCACGTGCCCTCCCTTACGAATCTTCTCGCTTACGATACCCCACGTGCGCCAGGTAGACGCTCGAGAGCGCCGGCGAGGGGGGTTAGCCTCCACGGAGGTGTCGTACCATTCCGTTGCTGCCAAGAGCAGCGGTACTAGAACGGAAAGATAATGGGGGGACTGCCCGAATGACGCGCCTGTGGCGCTCTTCTTTCCTGATGCGTCCGCGCGGCAGAGGAAATTCCGCTTTGGTCAGCGGCTCTTCTCGCTCTTTGGACAGACGTCGTCGCCCTGGGGATTTTCGTCGCTGTGATTCGTGACAGGTGGTAGCGGCGACACGTGCGCGACAACGCTTTCTCGGTGGCCGTGCACAATATGTAGTCCTTGCACTGGAAGGCCAGTGTAGAGCAGTTGACGCCCAGTGATCGAACTAACGCACCGAATACAGTAGAACAGCGTAGTGAATCGTCGTTATCACAATGCAAGCACACGTGCCTTATGATTATCTCCTTCATCTACCCTTTTAACTAAAGACATGTAACCTTGCGAAAGTAAGGATTCAGTGATAACGCGAATTGCAGTTGATGTCAGGGAGCGGCACGAGAGACTGGGAGGGACGCCGTAGAAGGGGACTGCGGAATCAGCTTGGCCGCCTGTGGTTTACTGACGCGAACAGAGAAATGTATAGAGCGCCTTTGCATTCCACCTCCATCGGAACGCGACTGCCGTGGCGGCTGGAGAAAAATCGTTACGTTAATTGCTGAGAATTAGAGAGAGAAGGACCGGGTCCTGCATTAGCCCTGAATGTGTCTGTGTGTGGATGCTTGATATCAGAAGTAGCGCAAGAACTCTCTGTCTCCCTTTCTTTCTTTTTGTCAATGTCAGCAACATTTCTGTACATTTCCAGCTAGCAATATTTAAAGCACATCTGGACTCCAATGCACAACTCTACTACATCTTACTGCATCGGAATCAATACCTTTCGGAGACAGGATATCAAGTAAACAAGAGCAGGTCGTGCCATTTTCATAATCTCAACAGAGACATGTTCAAACCGAATTCCGTAGCTGGGGTAAACAAGGTAGACGCCATTTCTTTGTGACGAGGTTTCCGCCTGAGAGCCGCAACATTCGTTTGTTTATCTCCTTTTCGCACAGTTATGGATGTTTTCCCAGAACCATCGCTTTCGAGGAAGACCAGCGTGGACACATCAGTAAGTGGCACTGGGATGCCCTCGCCTAAGTCACAACTCCATTATCAGTCGGCGCCCCTTGCGTGACGCATAGGGAAACAATGACGTTACTTGATTTTGGCGCTCCGGAAAATCCTCTCTGGAAGAAACCGGGCTTCGTGCAAGCACTTTCGTAAGCGCTAACAAGCAAGCGCAACAATATCAAGTGTGAGAAACGCGTGAGGGTGGAAGCTTGTCAGCATTCCAAGTGGACGCGTGGGGTATCTTGGCTTGATGGTCGGCCGCACAATAACGATAAAAAAAGGAACTAAAGAAGGAAAGAAAAACGCATAAACGAAATCATTTATTTATTAAAATACTATAGACACTTCGAAAAAAGACAATAACAAGTGCTTAATGAGGAATCAAGAAATGCAAGAGAGAATTTTGCTCCATGAAGATGCAGCCGGGTATGAAAGAGCTTCTTCGCGAACTAAATTGAGCGGCACACGCTGCTGGCCGCCGTATATAGAAAACCAGGTGTATTTCAAGCCGTACGCGCGGGCCAGCAAGCGTCCATTATATCTTATGAGTAGGAAAAGGGTGAAAAAACTACGTGAGCGACAAAAAAGAAAAAGAAAGGAAACAAAGTGAGAAAAGAACAATAAAGATGAAGGATTGCTATTCCATTGGCATTGGCAGAAGGCCATTGAAGGGAATGTAAATGGAAGGACATGGAGAGGCATAGACAGAAGAGGAGGCAAAAAAAGAAAAAAAGACAGGAAGGAAGAAAGATGTCCCAGTGACGCACGAGTGTGCAGGACACAAAAGAACCTAATTGTTCTTCTATGTCTTGCGCTGATCGATCCCCGTGTGTACTGATGACTGCGTGCTGACGCCTGCATATGTACCCGTGTGTATCCTTATCATCCTGTGCTCTAGCCTTCCCTAGTAGAATACATGTGAGGTCACCGTTGAACTGATTTGAAGGAAAGCCGAGGCATTTAAAGAGCGTGCTTAGTCATGGGGATATTTATTTATTTATTTATTTATTTATGTAGTCATACTGTTGGCCCGGAGGCCGTTACAGAGGTGGGGCGCAGCACAGCAAATGAAAATAACATAATGTACGTTATACACAATGCACGCAAATCATGCAACAAATACTGTGTGTTTGAGCATACATTCATAAAACACCGAGAAACTAGTAACAATACAATTACAACAGCAATATGCAGAGACAATAAACACAGTCTGTATTATATCTAACATAATGTACTAAATTTTGTTTAGGACATGATTTGCTTCAGCTTGTTTTCAAATTGTGTTATGGTATCGCTTTGAATAATGGCTGTTGGTAGCCTGTTCCATTCTTTTATTGTTCTGGCGAAAAAAGAATTGGCGTGTGCATTAATGTGCAGCTAATATATCCGGAAATTAGGCTCATGTCTACCTCTTGAGGTTCTGCCTTGTTGTGGTGCTAAGTAGTGAGTAGTATTTCTGTTGAAATGCTGTTTCCAAAGCAAGAAAAGAAACCCAAGTCTGACTACATGGCGTCGTTGGGCTAAGAAGGGTAATTTAAGCAATTGCAACGTTTCAGTAACAGAATCAGTTTATTTATTATTTGTTATTTATTTTTCAAATACTGTTGGCCGTCTTGGCCGTAACAGGGTGGGTACAGCAAGTTTGCACATAGCGCAAAAAATGTAAACACCCTACAAACGTAAATAGGACATGAAGCAATGAAAGTTGGAAATACAACGCAAAACAAATAACCAAATATAAATACAATATTTTGGCTAAGAAATACATGTTTGTAAGATTGTGACAGTGATATCGGAAGCAGCATAAAAGAAAGACTATTGTATGTGTTTCTAGAATAGTGTGACAACGTTTGCACGACACTGCTAAGATTCAATTTCATAAAAGGTTTTTAACGCGTTCCTCAAAGATTTTAATGCTACTCGACTGCAAAACAGACGCCGGCAAACTGTTTCATTCCTTAATCGATCGCGGAAAAAATGAATAAGCGTACATGTCCATGTATGCTTTTGGAATTGAGAACATGCAATGATTGCTTGACCTGACGTTTATAGCCTGCCTGGGAGCAAGATAGGGTGTGGTTTCAATATTGAAGCGGCCGTTTGATAACAAAAAAAGAAATTTAAGTCTCGCCAACTTCCGCCGTTGAGCCAGTGGAGGCAAATCAAGCAACCGAAGCCTTTATGAAAAAGAGTCAGTACGATAATACCGAGATAGAATTAACTTTGCAGATTTTCTCTGTATCTTCTCAATGCGGTTTATTAATACTGATTGAAACGGATCCCAAATGACACTGGCATACTCTAACGCGAGTAACGAGTAACGAGACAGAATAAATCGAGCAGCTGTTCGTTGGACTCTTTCAATCATGTTGATCAATCCTGTTTCATAAGGGTCCCATACAACTCTGGCGTATTCCAGTGTCGGTCTTACCAGATATAGGTAGACAGTTAACTTAGCGTCTTTCGAAGCAAGCTTGAGCTTCCTACGCAAAAAACAGAGTTTCACATCTGCTGTCGAACAAATGTTTTTAACGTTCCCCTTCCTACTCGGATTCTTGGAAATAGTTGCGCCTAAATATTTAAGGCTATCAACTGCGGCAAGTGTAAAAGAACCCAGGGTGTAGTTAGAGTCAACAACGTGCTTTGTCTTGCTTCTGACACGAAATACAAGTTTTATCTGTGTTAATTTTCATTTTTGAATTTTCGCACCACTGTTCAACCACTTGCAGAGCGTCATTAAAAATTTTCGAATCGTCCTGGTTGTTTATTTCTTTATAAAAGAGGCAATCATCTGCGAAAAGTCGCACCCTTATGCCTTTGTTAATACATTGCGCAATATCATTAATATAAACAAGAGATAAGACTGGACCCAATACAGGCCTTTGCGGAACACCCGATGTGACGTCTAATAATTCTGATTCGGAGCCATTAATTTCTGCGTACTGAGCTCTGCCTGTTAGGTATGCACAAATCCATTCTGTTATATTGTAGTTTATGCCAAGATGAACCAACTTATCAATTAGCTCTGAATGAGGGACTCTGTCGAAGGCGTTGGACATGTCAAGACAAATACAGTCAATTTGCCCCTTGTTATCCAAAGCCCTCGCAAAATCATCGATTGTTTCTACCAGTTGCGTCACGGTCGAAAGATTTCGCCTAAAACCATGTTGATTAGAATATAGAAGTTTTTTTGTCTTCCAGGTAGGTTAAGAAGTTTACACAGCATACACAAGATAAGGAAATGGAGCGGTAATTTTCAATTTTTTGCCGGTCTGCAGATTTGATTATTGAAACAACATTGACCACTAACCAGTCATTTGGCACGCGTTTTTGTTCAAGTGATGCTCTAAAAATCATCGTAAGATAGTGTCCAATCCATTCTGCATATCTACGTAAAAAAGCATTTGGTATATCGTCGGGACCATTCGATTTTTTTACGTTAATGTTTAGCAGGAGGGAAACGACGCCTTCGTACGTTATGAAGCAATAAAACGACGTACACCGACCAAAAGAAGTACTAAAAAAGGATTAAATCTAAAGGATGTTTCGGAAGCCTTGCTCACAATGGGATGGAGGAAAGTTCACGGAAGCTTATGTATATTTCAGAACGTGACTTGGATCGCTCGAGAGTTATCGGCCAAAAAGGATACTGAAATCGCGGCTGTGTCTGGAATCGTTGGAGATACAAAAAACACGTCACACGCTCAATCGAAATCAGGGAACCCACCCCCCGTCATACACGCGCTGCTTACGTCACGTTCTGAAATATACATAAGCTTCCGGGAACCTTCCTTCATCCCATTGTGCACAAGGCTTCCGTAGGGCAGCCGAAACGTCTTTTAGATTTAATCCTTTTTTAGGACTTCTTTTGGTGTGTACGTCGTTTTATTGCTTCATGCTTCATCCCGGCCAGACGGGCTTCTGTCGAACCCTCGACTTTTTCGTACTTTACGTCCGGCATTTCCTAGGAGAGGGTGTTTCGTTTTATGACCTGGGTTTCATAGCAAAGATTGCGGAAAATCAGAGAATGTTTCATAGAGCTCAAGCGTCGGGTTGCCATGATCTTGAATTCCTAAAGAAATAAGAAGAAAAAAGAAATCATAAGCATGTAACGAGTTTTTAAATTTCTATCTAGTAGCATTTCTGAATCCGCGGTTTTCGTTGCACTTCCTTTCCGGAGTTACCGTGAAATCTCCAGTACCTGCGTTATTAACGGCGGTGACGAGTAAGAAAGAAAACGAAAAAAGAAGAAAAAGTTAAAGACAAACTTTAGTGATTCCTTGGCATCACCAGGCGCCCTCAGATGACCATGATAATCATCATCATCATCAGCCTGTTTTATGTCCACTGCAGGACGAAGACCTCTCCCTGCGGTCTCCAATTACCCCTCTCCTGCGCCAACCTCAGATGATACCGTCATCCTAACAACTTGTTTGCTATGCGCACAACACCGTCTTCGTAAATACTACTGGCTGAGGCCTCTGAAATAAATGCATAGGCGCCGTCACTAGTGCGCAACGTATAGGTAGTGTCCAGATCGCAGACCCCAGCTGCGGCTGTCACGTATTAACGAGAGCCAATCTTGAAGGCCATGCTTCTGTGTACTGCAAGCGCCGGAAGCGATCATGGCAGCCGGAATCAAGTCATGGCTGCCATCATGTGGACACCTTTTAGAGTTTCCCACAAAAATTACTGGGGCAACTCTGGCGCTGCGCTCATTCAGCTACAATTCTGAGAAACGGTTACTGCATGGATTTGTCTAATCTTCTTGTCTGTGACTTCAAAAGTTCTTGCGAAGTTATTTATTACGTTTGATCTTTCGAAATTTGCAAGCACCCGCAGTTTTCGAAACGCAACTTGGCAATTTGTCTCCGCACACATGCCTAGTCATTGCCAATGGTGGCATTTATAACGCGGTATTTTGTTGAAAATGATCAATTTCCAATGTCACGAAGCGGTTTAACGCCAGAAGGACGAAGTTTAGGCAAATTCATGAACTTCTTATCACTACCATATAATGCTGACTGAACCGCCGTACTTGCGGCTACCGCAGACACTTTAGCGGCATTTTATCTAGTGTATTTTGTATGAAACTCAATGGCTCTTTTCCTCTTTCTATTCTCCTTTGCCCCACCTCCAGTGTAGGGTAGCAAACCAGCTGCTCGTCAGGTTGACCTCCCTGCCTTTCCCGTCCTTGCTCTCTCTCTCTCTCTCTCTCTCTCTGGCTCGCCGCAAAACTCTGCGCACGCTGCCAAGCGCAGATGCGGGACGCTAGCTCAGCGGTTAGCATGTCCTGTCACACGTGCTTGGTGTCACACGTGGTGTCCAAATTGCAACCCTAGTGACGTCTCCCTCGAAGTAACGGGATCCAGTCCCGCAGGTCTCGCTTTTGCGTGCCGCTAGGGCCAGAAGTGATTGCAGGAGCCGGAGACGCGTCATGGTCGCCATGTCTTGCGCTTATCCTTGTCGCCATTTTTTGCCCCGTGTCCACTCCTGCGCTAGTAATTTCAGCACTTCATCATTTTGGACACCACCTATTTGATTCCCAGCAGTGGCGGCGGTGTGCAAAGCTTTGGTCTTCTTCGTCATATATGACGAGAGTGAATGTGAGGATGCGGAGGTGGCCTGACGAAGACAGCGGCACGACAATGAAGGTGAAACAGAAAGGATGGATAGACGCATAGCAAATCTGGTTTCGAGCCTTAAAACTGCTGCCACGATAAAATAATGCCTATATACACCCCTACAACTGACGGAAAACTCTATAACGGAGGCTGCCAAGATCCTGTTATCCTTGTGGTGGAGGCGCCGAACACTAACCAGCTTTGTCATTTATTGCTTCCCTTTATACGTTGGCGATCTCTTCTGAGAGAACTGCGCGTGCTTTTTCCGTATGTAGGAGATTTTCAGCGTCAGCAGCTTTTTCAGCGTCAGATAACCAGCCATTCTGTTCGTCAACAGCGGCACAAGCCCAGTGACATGTACACAGTGGGACATATCCTGTGGCGCATTCCCAAGTTGTTGTCGAGGAGGTTTACTGAAGAGTAGAATGTACCCAGGCAATGGCACAAACCAACATTTTTAGAGTCAAATTTTTAGACACTGCACTTTTTTCGGTATCGGCCCACGAAAACATCCAGAGGCCAGATACCGGCCAGACAGTCGTTACAGAAAAGGGGGTGGAACTCGACAGGAAAGCTTCGCATTAAAGTGCTACGTCAACGGTGAAGAGACTAGTGGACCAAGTTATGCAGCACCACTAAAGGAAGTGTCAAGGCTTCTAAACGAACAAGGGACACTGTGACCACGTTAATCGCGCATTCCTGGACAGCGGCCAACCACGTGCTACTCGAACACATACCTAACCACTTTACTTACTTATGTATTTATTTATTCGGATACCTACGTTCGCCCAGTGGGAATTACATAGGGGGATTAGATAGTTGAGCGGTTTTTCAGAAGATGATGCGCAGTGCAACAACGAAAAGTACAAACTATACTACTTACTATTACTTGACTACAGAGGAATCCATAACATGAATTTCCAGAAAGAAATGAAGAATACAAATGAAATACACATGAAATTGTATTTGTATGCACGTAAACATGATTACGTGCTATGGAAAATTCGTTACTGCCGGCAACTTCAATGACGGCACGGGATATTCGATTCCAACCGCTGATGGTGGGGAAAAAAAAGAATTCTTGAAAGTAAGCGTTCGAGATGTCATTTCTTTTACCTTAAGCATGGTCCAGATGATGTGAGATGTACGTCGGCGGTTTTAGTTAAGCGTCCTTATTTAGGGCTGTGTAATTGAAGTGGATATCACTTTAAGAAGAAATGCGAGAAGAAATTCGACGTGACGCAAGCTTGGCCAGCCAAGGGAATTAGTTATGGCGGTGACGTTGCTTTGAAAAGTGTAGTTATTTGTAACAGAACGTGCAGCCCGGTTCTGTGTCACCTAATGAGTGCTTATAAGATTGTGCGTGTGTGGGTCCCATATGATGGATGCATATTCCAGAATGGGACGAATATAGGTAAAGAATTGATTTAATGTGCTGCGTAGCATTTAAAAAAATTCTCTTGGTAAAGTTTACGACGAGTCCAACTTTAAAGTCTACGGTATCTATGTGGAAATTCTGCGGCAGATCATTCGTAAAAATAATGCCTAAATACATGGCGTTGGTTACTGAAGTAATAGTTGCATTGTTCAGGTAGTACTGTATCTCAGGTCGACTACGTCTGCGCGAGAAAGATATATGTTTACATTTGGCCGCGTTCAAATCCATGTGCCATTGAGTGCACCAGATAAAAATTGCGTTTAATCAGCTTGCAATTCATTGTGATCGCCGTGGCCATGAATTTCCCTTCAAAGGATAACATCGTCTGCATATAAGCTGATTTTAGAATTTAAGCCAGACCCAATGTAATCAATATATATGAGGAAAAAAAGTTGCCCAAGGAGAGATCTTTGGAGCACACCGAATGCAACAAAAACTTTGGGTGAAGGACTGTAACTGACGATGTGTCTGCTGTGTTATGTGCTCTCTCTCTCTCCTCCCCATCTTTCATCCCCCCCATCCCGCTCCCATGTGTAGAGTAGCAAACCGGTTAAGCTAAACTGGTTAACCTCCCTGCCTTTCCTTCTCCACTTTTTCCTTCCTTCCTTGGTTGAAAGAATTCCACTAAGTATATTTTTTTGAGTCTTACCAATAAGATAACAGTGCAGCCGATAAGGAATGCTGTTAGGAAGACAGAGGGAAGATAGCTTGTGTAATAAAAGAGTGTGACAGACTTTATCGAAGGCTTTCTGAAGATCGAGTAGCAGGCAGTCAGCTTACTTGCCCTTATAAGAAGAGATGAATAAATCGTATGAAAATTCAGACAGATGGGTAGTGCAAGAGTGACCGTGTCTAAGACCATGCTGACAGTCTATGAAAAATTAAAACAATTTGCTTTGTCGACATCACTGACGATTTACATGTGGTAAATTATTGTATATATTTACAGTGCCACTGCGATTAGATTTTTTGATAACTTTCATCACTTCTGTAGCGCTCACCGGCCTCAGTTTCTACGATTATACCTAGTAATTGGCTCAGTAATTAAATAGCCCTAACTTTTCAAAGAGAAGCTTGCTTTGCGAATCTTCGCGGTATTTGCTGACATTACTTGCCGCTGCTGGTGTCTTGCAAAGTCTGGGAGCACTATCAAAGAAAGCTCTTCTTTAAGACCATTTTTGGTCCTAGTTTCTTAAAATGAAGTTCAATGTCTTTATTACGTGCATACGAATGACAAAATTCTGGCAAAAATAACAAAAAAAGTTAGTGTTTTTAGCAGTGAATCGAAGGATTTTTCTCGTAAACTGCCAAAACTCAGTGTGTTGTAAGCAGCACCTGGTTTTTCAGACATCTCAAGTTACAGCGAAAATGGTGGGAAATATAGCCAGATGTTATTTTAAGACCATGCTAGCGTGACCCAGGGCGGGTTGTCTTCACTAGGAAGCAGGTTCCAAAAATGGAGTGCTGAGGGTTGGCCTCAGCGAGATGCGATGTGTGGAGATTTATCAAATTTCAGGGAGAGGCACATTTATCTGCGACGCAAAGTCCACAAATTATGTAATTCGCATTGCTGACACTGATATTTCTGAAAAATAGTATTATTGTTTGTTTTTCAGGTATTTGCTGCGAAATACGACTCCTGCGTGAAACGTTGGACCGGAAAGGGTTAAACAGAAAAATAACACTGAGAGAGCAAGCTTTAACCGTAACTGTGCCCAAATTTTGGAAGAAAAGGAAGAAATTTGAGTGGTTAACGATGGTTTCGGCAACGAAAAGAGATGCATCTGCATAAGTACGCAACACGATGTATTATTTTTTTTTTCAGCACGCATTATACTGTTCTCTGGCTTTCCATTAACTTCGCCCCAGCGTATGCCCAACTCATCTTACCTACATGTCCTGCTATGCTGTTTCGTATTTCACTGTCTGAAAATGAAGTTGCAAAACAGCATTTTTCTTTCCCATAGTAGGGAGAACGGTGGTTGCACCGACTTAAATTCTGGTATGCTTAATGCTGGAGAAAAGAGTGGTAGAACTAACGAAAAGAAGGAGATTGAAGGACGCGGAGTGGTGTCGTAATAAGTGATGCCGTGAGGCGGCTGCTTCAGAAGCCAGTGGTGCTGACTACTCGGCTTTACAGCCTCCTTTATCTGCGACAACAGTTATATAAGTTCGAAAGTGCTTTCCGGTTCGCCGCCAACGTCATCAGGCAACCTCTTCGCCTCAAAACTGCGATTCAAACTCATGCTCTTGAAGTGACGTGCAGCTGGGAGCCCCAACCACTGCACAATCGCACCGCTTACGATCCTGGTAATTTATGCCGTGTTTTTCACGCCGCACAGACCCTGAGAACGCTCGCGTCCGTCTGTGCAGGCATTTTCGGAGGCCAAAAGCTGGCAATACCGTGGCGGATCAGGACAACGTTGCGTTTCATCGCAACAAAAAAAGTTCTTGGGAAGATTGCGCATGTGAAAAGATTGCGCACTTCAGTGCGTGTGTGAGAGCCTGCTGCTGTCACAGCTAGTGGGCTCAGTATTGCAGAATTCGGGGGAAGTCTGCCGATTAAAAAATAAGTAATATAAATTACGAGTAAGGAAGAACGAAGGGCCTAAACGGCACGTACTTTCGTGTGTGTGATTTGTTTTTGTCACTTCTGTACAGTAATGGCGAGGAAAAATTCGCGGACCTTGAGCTCTGAGTAGGTTAGCACTCTACCTACTTAAAGTTGGTGGATCATTTTGTTATCTAATTTTTTTCCTATAGGTGGTTGTCACATGGCATAATGCACATAGCAAACAATAAATTAACAAAAAGGTACGCCAAGTAAACGCATCCACCAATACATGATACAAGCACTGTAGCAATGAGTGCGCATTGTCCGGTCGTATCATTTACTGTCTGCCAAAAAAAAAGCTTTGCTCGAACCATTACCACCTTTGAGGGGTGTTCGACGGGCTGCATTTTGTCGGCAATGGTGAAATACTCTTTTTTTTTTTCTTTCCGCAAGGCAATGCTATCTCTCAATAAATAACTTGTGCACGCGCCTTGAACCGGATGTTTTTTTTTTTTTTCGGTAGAAGCGCTACATAGCTGGCTGTACAATGAATAGCTATCTAATTACTCTGCAGTCATGTTAACACACTATGAAATGCACAAATAAACACACTACCAACTTGACTAGTCGTCAGTGCAGTGTCAAGCACTTTGAAATAAAATTACGCAACTTTAACACATTTATCGGCTGTCCGTACACCGCAATCAAGAAATTAATATAGGACACCGCTTGACAAATTGTGTACCTCGTGTAACGCGAATGACCTGCTCTTGGAAGCGGCACTGGTTTATGTGCGATCGTTCGGCGTTTGTACGAATCATTCTTGCTCTCTGATGACTGATCTAAAAATAATATGTAGTAGCGCGGTGTGGTCTTCTTTCGGCCGCACAACTGACATGTATACTGACAGCGTTACGTAATAGCAGACATGTTTGGAACACGCCTTACGGTGAGACGCTTGGATGAAGGTAACTTCACATTTTCTTAAGAAACAAGGCAAATAACAGTGCTAAGCCTTATTTTGAACGATTCGAACCATAAAATGCGATATTGTTGCGAAATTTGAGAAAAAGCAAAGCAGCGGTAAGCGCAAAATCTCTTCAAAAAATTTTAAGGGAAGAACGAAGGTCACTGTATGCACATAAATAGCTGTTCACCAGCACTGCACACATCGTTGATACCCTCCGCTTTTAAAGAAAGAAGGAGCTCATTTTATTTTTCGCGAGCACTGGGTACAGTGCATCGCGGGGCAAAGTGCTAGAAATTCTAGCGGTAAAAGGTCGCGCTTGTGCTTGCAAGAAGAGCGTCCTCGAGGAGTGGTTGGCAACCTATGTGTCAATGAGAATGGCTATACGGGCTTGTTTGTAGGTAATCCTCAAATCTTCATAGCGCACACACAAACAGACAGACTCAGAAAGCACATATAGAAACATACAACGCAGTTTGTTTTATAATTATTTTAAAGCAAAGCTTTCTTTGCCTCATCCTGCGACTTTCCCGCTGCTGCTGTCGCTGCTGCTGTCTGGCGCACCTCGTCGGGGGGGGGGGGGGGGGGGTTCAGAGGGTGTATTCATGTGACGTGAGAATGTGACCTGAGAAGGCAAGGGAACGCTACAACGGCAGAAACGACTGTGGTTGCGGGTAAACGGTATAAATTTAAGTTCAACGTATGGTACGGTGCGTTTCTGCTATTTTTGAAAAATGAAGACCATTCAAATTTGTCAAGCGGGCAACTTACGCAGGGCATGCAAAAGCAGAGCCGCATTAATTAAAGCGCCCCGCAGGGTCCAGGAGACACTACAGAAGCGGTCGACCGTCAAATCAGCACTTCTGTGCCCGCCGCGTTAGCTTTGCGTCTATGGCATTGCTAAAAGTCGTGGATTTGATCCCAATCGCGGCAGCCGCATTTCGACGGGGGCGAAATAGAAAACGCACGTGCACTTAGATTTTGGGACACCTTAAAAAACATCACAGTGTCAGAATTAATCGGGAGCCCACCACTATGGCGTGCCTCATAATCCGATTGTGGTTTTCGCACGTACAACACTGCAATTCAATTAAAGTTTAGCACTTCTGCCCCGATGCGATGTGCCATGTGAGACAATGACAATGTTCAACCCCCTCAGAGGTTATGAAGTATGGCGCGCAACAACGCCTCAAGCAAACACCTCCCTCTGTGTGTTCTGTGTACTGCGCAAACAAACGGCACTGGTGCACGCAAGGTTTAACATCAACTCACCACTTTCGTGTTGGACTAAAAGGTGAAAAAATTAAGTATGCGCCGTCAACATCACCGCTAATTATCGTCTATCAACGTGAACAGCGCAGAAAGCTTCGCTTACATCGATTCCCACAGTGCGTGGGATCCGCATATTTCTCCCCCCGTTTTTTCCCTTTCACATGCAGTAATTCGTTCGGAAAAGGAAAAAGCTAACAATAAAGTGTAAATTCCGAAAGGAAAGAAAAGTCAGTGAGAAACTACAGCAGACTTCAGTGATTCCTTCAGTTCTGAACTCATTCCCATCGAAATGAACATCTTCCCACAGTGAAGGCCACCATGTTATTTTTACTTGCCTGATTTTTCCTCTAATGATTGTGTTCGCCCATACTCTACGGCAAACTGGACAAGAACCCAGCGGTTACAGGGTGGTTGGCTATGGGGTTTGGGTATAGTCGTATCGTAACGTGCTAAATTGAGGTAACAATTTAAAAAATATTTGGCTGGTATTTATAATTGTGGGATATTACAGAAAGAATAGTGTGGACTACATAAATTAGTTACAATTTTTGCTTTTTTGTGGTGTACGCAGCATCCTGTCTGCATGATATATTAATTTATGTTGAGGAAGTTTAATTACGTACGCGGTGGACAGAATTTAACGCTCACAGACTCCGCCTGTCTAAGTAGGCTAGATTTATTTAGTTCAAATGTATTACAGCTTTGCGGAACATTTTGTTGGCAACTGTTTGATGAAAGGCTTATGATACTCCTTTCTTTTTGTCAGAGATTTAGAGATTGTTTAACATATTGCGATTTGAATACCTTTCATTCGTATGACTTTGGTGCAATCATGCTTATTTTCGTTTCTTTGGTTGTTATCAAGGTGAGTTTGCATTGTGGACAGTGCAATAAGCTTGGAGAACTTGTGTTAAAAAATCATGCTTTCTCTTTCAGCCGTTCAGCAGGGCGACCTGCAAGCACCTACCTGCCCGACGTGTCCGCAGCGTAGTGTTTGGGATAACCTTCAAATTTGAACTTCGTTACATCATTTTTAATGCGAAGCTTTCTTTGCCGCTTCCCCCCACTTGGTCACATTGGTCGCTCTGCCTCCGCTGGTGACATTATTGACCTCGGATATGTACTGTCTTTTGTGCCGTGATATCAGCTCTACAAGTTATTATTTTGTAATTGAGTAAGGACCTTACAATTTCATTTTGCCTGATCTGGCCGTTTCGCACGCGGTAGCTCATGTGAAGGGTGTCATGTAACATTAATTGAGTTTATGGATATTGAGTGTATGGATATTGAGCCATTAATACGGGTAATCTCACTAATACGGAGGCAAAGCTGGACATCGGTAATGTTGCTTCCCCATCGGAACACTTTTTGTTGCGATATGCGAATGCGCTCCGTCATGAACTTCGCTACAGCGAATTATTGGACTGAACCAGATCACCGCCATCACTGGCTCCATCTACTTTTTTGGAGCTTAGATTTCATATACCAACTCCCATCCCCTAAATTAAGCAACTCACTTACTATTGAATATTTGCGGCAAGGCTTCCCGTCCTTTTTGCTAGTTACTATATTAATCTTAATGACCGTGAAGACGCTTTGGAATCTTAGCAGTGGATGCATTGCAAACGATCGATCGTGTGTGTGTGTGTGCGTGCGTGCGTGCGTGCGTGCGCGCGTGTCTGTGTGCGTGCGCGTGCATGTGCGTGCCCCATTACTCGCAACAGAGACAATGACTGACTCGAGCGTATCGAAAGTGACGTATTTCCTTGCCGAGCACTTTCGTGTACGTGGTTTTGCAACTCCGTGGTCGTCATACCGCGGGAACAAATTCTCAGGTTTTAGCTGCCAAGATTGTGATTATGAGGCGAGACGTGGAGGTGGACTCCGCATTAATTTTCACCACCTGGATTTCTTTAACGTGCACCCGGTGCACGATACGCGGGCCTTTCTTGCATTTCGCCCCTATCGAAATGCGGCCGCCGTGGCCGTGATTTGATCCCGCGCCCTGGGGCTTAGCAGCGCAACGCCAAAACCACTACGCCACGACGGCGGGTAACCCAGTAACGCTGCAACCGACAAACTCATGAGTCTAGGGGTGCACAATACAATGGAAGAAATTGCGGAGGCCCAACAGCTAGCGCAACACGAAAGATTGACAAAGTCACGAGCTGGCAGGAACATATTACAGGCAATAGGTGCAGAACTGAATACATCAAGGAGCCCAATAGAGGCTGAAGTAGAATTAAGGACTGAAGTTAGGAGCGAGATCAGAACCAACCCTCTCCTCAGAAACATGCATCCAGAGTATAATGTCGAAAGGAGAAAGGCAAGAGCTAAAGCACTCTTGAAGGAAATAGAGCAGCAGTACCAACTGGCAGCTATAGTTGAAGCTGCCTGGGTGAAAGGTAAAGAAGCCTATACGGCCATTGTATCAAATTATCAAGGGAAGGTGCAACACGCTCTCACTATTTTTACCAAGGACCCCACGGTGGCGGAACAAGCGGCAATTGCTCTAGCCATCAGGAGTAATAAGTGGGCCTTCATTTACAGTGATTCGAAATCCGCTGTAAAGTGTTTTGATAAAGGCTACGTAGCTGGAGTTGCAGCTAAACTTTTTGAAAACATTGTGATTATGACAACTGAAATCCGATGGTTTCCTGCGCATATGCGGAAAGTGGACGAGACTCGGGTAAACCTCAATGAGGTTGCTCATGACTTGGCACGAGGACTTGCTAACCGTGACAGTCACAACCGAGCCGTTCACCATCAAGCCAGGGAATCTAGAGATCATTTAATAACATACAATGATGTTACCAAACATTACTATTTAGGACGCAGACAATTCCCATTGCCACATTCAAAACTGAACAGGGCTCAGGCAGTCTCACTGCGCTTATTGCAAACGGGTACATATCCCACACCGTACACCATTAATAAAATATATCCAGAGAGGGAGATTAAGATGGACTGCAATGATTGTAATGGCATCATTGGAATCAGACATATGCTGGCGGGGTGTCCCGCGACTCTCCCCAACCTCGTTGAAGAATGGACACAGTGGGAGAAAAGGATTCAAAGCCCATTGTTTCAGGACCAACTAAGGGCAGTCCAGAGGGCCCATGATGTCGCTGAAAGGCTTGGCCTGACATTGCCAACGTGGGAGCGGCCCGCCTTGGCTTGAGAAGTCGAGCCTCCGGACCTCATTACAATAAAAGTTTTCACACACACACGACGGCGGGTGTCAGACCATGGCGGTCGTCGTGTACCTTTGATGGAAATGTGAACTGCAACAACTGTTTGAGAAATCAGTGTTTACGAAATAAAAACGTAGAGTTCGAGTCCGCGGCCCAAGTCCCATGTGATTTGTTGTTTGTTTTCTACAGTGCAGTGTATGAATGACAGCGTATACACAGTAAATGCCCGTGACGTAACGTTTGTACCCGGCTTCCACTTCTGGGCACGGGTTATCGAGCGCTTGCATCTCGTGGGAGTCCTTGCGGCCGATGCTTATCTGTGACCGGCCTCCAAGGCTTCTTCTGTATACTGCTGGCCTCGTCTTGCCTCTTTGACGGGCTACGCTCCTCGCCTTGAGTTTCATCCTTCGTTATACGACTGCGAATGCAATGCGCCAAGGCCTTCTTTGACTCTTTAAAGGCACATTCGAAGGGTCGCTTTTGAGCTCATTGGAGTACTCTCGCGGTGTTGTTTCCATTCGGGTTGGCGAAATCGAGCGACTGGTTCGTCTGGTTAGTTTGTCTGGTTCATTCAGTATGCCGCGCGGCAGCTCAGAGCGCTAGGAGGCGCTCTTACCTTCAAGCTGGGAGTGCGACTAAGGTCCGGCACAATTCTGGTCACGTGGCTCTTCTGATTGCTCTGGGATCATCTGAACGTTCGGCTGGCGCATGCTTTCTCTGGCTCCAATCTGGCTCCAAGTTGAAGCATCGTAGGCACCAACTGAATGAGCCATTAGTTTTCAGTCTTCAGTAAGATTCTGTTACTTTTCAGTGACAAGTTGGACAACGACACCGCAGTCATGGATCGCGCTTTGTTCAGGCTAGCGCAAACATTTAGGGCTTCAGAAGGGATGTAATACAATGGGAAAATCATCGTGTCGATGGTGGTGCAACACTTGCCAATTTTTGTTACTGCCGGAGTTCATGTTCTGAGGCTAAGACGATCTACATTCATTCAAAATGTGGAAACTTGAGAAAAAAAAAAGACGAGTAATATCTTACAACATATACACAGGAAAGGACGACAATCCGAATTAGTACAAATATAACAAATGAAACAACAAGAGAATAAAAAATTGACGGTTAATAAATAATGTCGAGCGCACATTAGAAAAGAAAAGTTGAAGTTGATCAGTGGTTAAGGTATGCTTAGTTAGTGTGCATTTGATTCTTGATTATCTTTTTTCATGTCAATGAGTATCTTTTAGTAAGTTTCGTCATTTAGAGCGTACCAGCTTATGTAGTATAGATAGTATAAATATAGTATAAATTCGTCCCGGAATAGGACGAATTCTTAAGACGACGAATAAATTAAAACCATTACCACCATCACCACCACTACTATTACACCATCGCCATCATCACCCGCCGTGGTTGCTCAGTGGCTGTGGTGTTGGGCTGCTGAGCACGAGGTCGCGGAATGAAATCCCTGCCACGGCGGCCGCATTTCGATGGGGGCGAAAAGCAAAAGCACCCGTGTACTTAGACTTAGGTGCACGTTAAAGAACCCCAGGTGGTTAAAATTTCCAGAGTCCTCCACTACGGCGTGCCTTATAATCAGAAAGTGGTTTTGGCATGTAAAACCCCATAACTAAATTAATTAATTATCGCTATCATGAGGCGGAAATTGAGGGACCTCTGTTCACAAATTAAAAAGCAAATTAAAAAAATTACATTATGGGGTTTTATGTGCCAAAACCACTTTCTGATTATGAGGCACGCCGTAGTGGGGGACTCCGGAAATTTCGACCACCTGGGGTTCTTTAACGTGCACCTAAATCTAAGTACACGAGTGTTTTCGCATTTCGCCCCCATCGAAATGCGGCCGCCGTGGCCGGGATTCGATCCCGCGACCTCGTGCTCAGCAGCCTAACACCATAGCCACTGAGCAACCACGGCGGGTTAGAAAGCAAATGAAAAGGACAGGGGAAGTGAAGCTCCCTTTTGCTAATGAAAATTAATTGCACTTGAGACGCAGTACCTTGCAAAAGGACACTTACGTGTAGGCACGCACGTGTTCGCAATGTGCCGAAGTTATGTACGCTTCCGGGCATGGCTGGATGAACGTACTTGCATGATTCCTGTCTGGTACTTTGCTTTTGTTCGACTACAGCAGGCTCCATGTCATCAAGCGCCCCAACATCTCCCGCCATCCATGCCTTACACTTGGGCAAGCTGGACCGTGCCCCTCAAAGACCTGCGCCAGACTACGTAGCTGCTGTTTCAGGTGCGCCACGAGCGTTAACGACTGGCGTACGTATAGTAAGTGCGCTTACGAATTGTCTCTATATTACGATCGCAAGATTTCCTTGTAGCAGTCAGCGGAAAAATAGGCGATCTATAACGTTTTCTATATTGCAGAATAAAAAGAAAAGAATTACGTAAGAAAAGTACACCGGAAATTGAACCAACACTTTTTGCATGGAAGGCGGAGACAGTAGCTCTCCTCTACACCAAAGTCAAGCTTTATTTTTATTGCATAGATATATCAGTAATGTCGAGCGAACAATATTTACTTTACATTTAGATATACAAACGAAAAGCAAACGCTCACATGCTATACAGTCCCACGAAAGTTCAAATTCGAGCATACAAACACATTCGTCGAGTTACGAAAACCACTCAGGAACGGAATCGTAGGTTCTAACCACACTACGCACTTGACCAGCTTCTCGAAAGGCAGAGTTTGTTTGAGGTGGGGGCTCGGCGTGCCTGTCGATCGTGCGGCTTCTCCATAATGAATGAAGTCCTAATAAGATGAACAAACCATATGGTGTATTACTGATTGTCTCTTTGAACGAGAGAAACGATATACCGTAAGATGTAATAGGAAGTTCTCTTTTTGAAAGTTATTCGTAAAATGTTACAAAAATGAGATGTGTCGCGACAAGGAATGAAACAGTGTTCTGTTGTCTCAGGTTAATTGCAAAGTCTACAATTTGCATTCCAGGGCACATATACTGCTTTTTTATGAAGCCGTGTTCTGGCAAGGTGGAATTGCGCAGCTTAAAGAAAAATGTTTTCGCTGCTGGCGATATGCACATTCTACGGACACGACAAATAACTTCACCAAGTAGAGACTAGTACGGCTTTCGGTACATTGGTTCAGGAAAAAGGTCATGCGCAAGCGCTACATTTAGCGACGTTCAATCAACACTAAACAAGTATTCTTGAGTGAACCTGTTCTTAAAAATAAAATAGTGTCAGCAATCTCTTTTAGCAAGCCCCATCACGGCAATTCTTGATCAATGCTTGTCGGGACAGACAAAAAAAAAAAAAAAAAAACCCGCTTCATTTGACCCTACCTGTAGGCTCAACTATGCTTGACTTGATCTGAGTGACGCCTGGCGGGAACGTGCCCAGGACACTCATTGTGTTTCCTGTGACGCGTTCACAACAGGCGTCATTTAAATAAAGTCAAGCATGGGCTTCAACTTAAGTTGCGTCCTTGATTACGGGGGTCAGAGTAAGGTTACCGAAGGCGGTGTAAAGTGAAATAAGGTGAATTAAGTTAACTGCATGAAGGTGAAATGAAGTGGATTAAAGTGGATTAAGTGGATTAAAGTGAACTAAGGTGCATTAAGGGGGATTGAAATGCTTTCGCTTTCAGATTACGTAAGGATACTCAAGTGACTGTCAATTCTGAATTAAATTAAAGTTTAAATGTAAATTGCTTCGCAAAATGCGTAAATTACTACTTATACACAAATTGCAGACATGATAACTCCGGATTGCAATACGAATACGCGAGAAAGCATAATTAAGTTACGCGGAAACTGAAATACTTTTTTCAGTTACTGTTTGAGGTCTGTCTGAGTGGCCGCGGCCGCTACGTGGCGGTACTGCGTTTGGACAATGTATGCCATAATGACGATTACGGTCGCAACACACGCTGTGCGACAGATGCAGGGCGCCCACGCATCAAGGACAGCCACGTTCAGTTTCAGTTTATGTGTCCTGCTCGTGTGCACACGTTCGTCACGCGCGCACGTATGTGTGCGGAAGTGCACATACGTGTGCGGAATTGCACATACTTAATCATTCTTGTAGGCCCTCCGCCTAGCGCTCGGGACGAAAAATTCACCGTAACTCTCACCGTAACGAAATGTTACGGTGAGAGGAAGTGGGAAGACAGTGGGAAGTGGAAATCCATAAGAAGCGCAGCCGAAATGATGACTGCAGCGGAAAGAGCGCCCGAGAGGGCTTGCTAAGCACTTCAGTGACGTCAGATATACAAGAAGGGAGTCTCTTTTATAGCCAAAGAAATTAGTTTTTTCCTACGGCAGTGTCATCTGGTACTCACGAAACAACACAAGCGCACATATTTACGACACCAAGAGAGCCGATGCGTAAAATGAGCGCGTTGCGCGTACCCGGACGTTTACAGAGGCTCACCTTGAGCGCGAGCCTCCTGCAGGGCTGAGCAAAGGTCCAACCCATGAAGAATGTGTGCGCCAGAACACCTGTACTGTCCATGTTCTCTCACTTTTGCGTGCGTCATTTGAGCGGCATCGATACGTCCTTCCGCAAATGCAGAGAAAGTGTTGTTCTCATCCCCAGACAGAGCGCGATGACGCATGAATGGTCACACATCACGGGTGATGCACGCGCCACTTCCTGTCCGTGTTCTACACAATGAGCTGGCAATCAAGCGTGAGAATAAAAAAAAGGAAAAAAGGAAGAAAAAGAAAGCTTTCGGAGCAGAGAATCGCTACGGCGTCGGCGAGAAGTGCTACCTCGTCGCCTTAACATCCATTCATTACGCTGGCTCGGAGCACTCATTTAATGTAGACACTTCGGAACCAGCTGAACATAAGCGCACGGGCCTTTGCAGCTCGATTTTTTCATCCGGGGGATTGCTTGCGTTCAGAAAAATCGCACCTATAGAAACGCGAGTAATGAGGAAGACATGGGCTCTAAAGCTTTTCTTCTTCTTTGAGTGCCGCGCATTGTTATACCCCTGTCACAAGGGCAAACGTAAGCGCACTTTGAGCGAGTACAAGTCGCCGCTAGTGTCATTCGAAGGCTGCCACACGGAAACGCTTAGTGACACTTATCGGCGAGTGGGAGTAATGAGTAAAATACAAGTAATATAGAAAGTAGAGCCAGGAGCAACTATTAACAGCATTTTTCTTAAATTGCTAATGTCACAAGGTAATAAAATGAGCCACACTGGAAAAAAAAAAAGAAAAAGAAGAGAGCAAGGAACTACTCTCGCCCTCGGGCTGTTTACAAATATATGCTTTGCCTTCTGACTTCCAATCGCCATCGCCACCAGTTTGAAAGAACACACTTATTTTGCGTCGAGGTGCACTTGCTCAAAGTGCACTGTAGTTTGCCCGTTTGGCAGCCGCGTTTCCCAGCTGATGTTAGTCAGGCTTTTCACAGAAATAAGAAATAATAATAATAAAAACAGAACATGGTGCATGCGACGATTTTACGACCTACCGAGGCTCCATGACCGAGCGCCGTAGTCTTCAAATCGTGTCTTGCACGGTCAGTTTAAAGTTTTTTCTGTGAACAGTTGGGCTAACGTTAGCTGGGGCGCCCATACAGCGTGACTTTTTTTAACTGTACCGATTTTTAAGATATTGTCTGAGGCAGGTACTACAATTATAGCCCTTGATCTAAATTACTCGATGAGGCCACCTTTGCTTGTAGGAGAAATCAAGATGCCTAATTGATTAATTAATATATATAATTGATTATATATGATATAGCTAATAGAATTATTAATTATTTAATTAATTGAATATCTGATGTAATTAATTCAATAATTGTAACTAGGGAGTATGCAAGACATATCGACATAGAACAAATTCAGATAATGGCATCGCTTTCCAGATATGCGCCTTCAAATTGCAGTAAAATGCATTGTTCTCCTAACTTCCGAAAGGAAACGTCGTTTCATGCTCTGAAGTCCAAAACTAGCCGGAACGCCAATACACTTTGCCGGATATCTTGAAAATTAATATCGCGAAACTTGCGTAGTTAGTCCTGAGAATTCGTTCTAGGTCGATCTCTCTTGCATACTCACTCGCTACAATTCGTAGATTGAGATATGTGCCGAAAGACATCAATTAAACAGTTAATTAAACAACAACATCAACAACAACAACAACTACTACTACTACTACTACTACTACTGCTACTACTACTACTACTACTACTAATAATAATAATAATAAGCCAACATTGTTCTGAGCGCTGCACTCAGTCTTGGTGGCGTATTCGGCGGGAGCGTTAATTTCCCTAGGTTCCCTAGGTTGTGACCGAGTTTAATCCCCCTCCTTTTTTAGCATAAAAAGTATGTTTTGACGTCTTCATGACGATGCCTGATTGCCGCGGAACAAATATATACAGCGACTGCGACGGCATAACGCGTGACGTCGCGAATGTAACATGTAACAGCATCTACAGCATTCGTATTTCTACAACATTCATACTTGAAAATATCCCAGAGGGGAAAAAAAAAGAAAAAAAAAACCATTAGGGTGCTAATGGCGAATAGAGCGCAGCCAGGTCACTACGCGGAAAAAAGAAAAAAAAATGCTCAGCCTCTTTTGAGAACCCGCCTTTGTTTACTGAGACGTGGGTCCAGCGGCGTTTCTCCGCTGTCGAAGGGCTCAGTTCCTCGTGCGCAGTCACGCAGTATCCTTCGATTCGCCGATTCACACGCGAAAGCGATGGGCACTGCTTCTCACGGAAAGCAGCCAGTGGTAGTCTTTATCTTTGGAAGGAATCAAGTTAAGGAGAAACAACCGTTTTAATCTGGCAAGTTGCTGTTCCTAGACGTTACTGCTTTTTTTTTTTTTTTTTCTGGCGAAATATATTGACAGTCCGCGGAGGAAACGAAGGCCTTTTCCGCCACGCCTCGCTCATATCGTGCATAGCACGCCGTGAGCTCGACGCAACAGAAGCCACAAGAGCTCGTCTGCCACTCCGAAAGAAATGCACAAAGAAATGTGCCTGGAGTCGCTCTGAAGAGTCCCTGTCAACGTGTACGTTATCCCACTATGCTCCGCTGAAAGCTTCGCCTCTGTAGCACAATGTTGTGCAGTGCCCCACTGGCCTCAGTGTGCAAACAAATGATGTCATTCACTAGCTGGCCGTTAGCGCGCGGCCACATTAGGATAGCAGGATCGCACGTGAGTCTGTAAACACGACCCGGCAACTCACTGACGGCGTTGAAAGCCGCGGGAAGGCTGCGCGCGATGCGGCCAGCACCGCGGCAGAGGTAGGCGCTTACGACTCGGCGCACCCGACGTCAATAACAGGATAACTGCAAGTACGTTAAGTTAGAGTAGTTGGCAACGGTTAAATTGACCTCGCTTGTCGAATAATTAATAACGATAGCTTAATTTAACGTAGGCTTAAGTCTGCATTCTGGTTCTAAAAGTTCTGCAAAGTAGCGCTTATCTGTGTCGCCGCTTTTCGTGTGCCCTCTCACTTTGATTTGGCCTGCGCTGTGGCAGAGAAGAAAAAAAGCACAATTGTCATTTACTAATGACGTAGCGAGGTTATCCCATTCATTGTAAATTCCGAGGAGAGATGATTGACTGGAAAGTACAACACATTTCCTTCAAATCGCTTACGTGTTCGCCAGTATTTCTGTATTGCATAACTGAATGGGCACGCTGAGAGCCAATCCTTCGTTCTTAATTCTAGAGAAAACGCAATGTCTATAGCGTAGGAGGAGGCTGGTATTTGGTGCAATTTTGATAATTCTATTTTGTGGCCTCGATTGTGACTCCCTCGCTTTTTTGCTTGCAAGGGCATCCTACGTACTTCCTTTTTTTTCTATGGCCTTGCGTGAATGTAGCGTTCGCGACACCTGCTTCGACAAGAGAAGCAGCAAAAGACATGACTGAGACGCGAAAGAGCGGACTCTTAAGGCGAACACGCAGAAATGTATCGATTAAGAAGCAATGTCGGAGAAGCCGGTGTCATGGAAGCGTGCACATATTTCTCAAACGTAGCAAGGAATAAAAAAAAAAGGAAGTTGCAAAAGAAAAAAAAGAAAGAAAAGTTAAGAAAGAAAAGAAAAAGAAAAAGAAACAGTAAAGAACAAAAATAAGTACAACGGTCTTGAACTGTAAGTAAACAGACGGGTGGCAGAAGGTCATTTAGTAAGCAATGGTAAATCACAACGATAGCGTATATGACACCACTGCGGCGCGTCCTGCCTTAACATCCTCTTATGGTGATTTGCGTTTGTTCTTTTTTTCTTATGAGAGGAGAGGCGAGACGTTGATTGCTGTCGCGGTAGATCGGTGATCAAAATGACATTACCACGGTTCAGTTTGTCCCTACTGTATTTCGCCTCCGCCATCCGTTCACTACAGGCACGTAGCGAAAGAGCGCTCATTTGGAGTTGCACAGCAAAACATTTGTTCGTGACTCGTTTGATTTCCTGCTGTGTAAAAAGAGATTATGATGATGACGACGACGGATATAATCAACAACAACAACAACAACAACAACAATGACGACGACATATGAGGCGATGCTGCGCTGTATGTCGGCTGATCTCTCACATTAGCGCATTAGTACTGAGTTCTTCGCCTGTGTTCTTTAGATATGCAGTTCTAAAGAGCGGTACTTCCTCATTTTCTATACTTCAAATAAAAGAAAGATAGCTCTCTGTCCATAAGGCACGCCTTTCAAATACCTTTTCTGCCACGGGTGTTCAAACGGTCGCACAAGCATGACCGTTTGAACATCCTTGGCAGACGTCTTCTCGCAGTGAGCAAAATGCTAGGGCCTTGGTCATTGGCCTGATAAGCAGAGACGTGCCGTGAGCTCCCATCGCGATTTTTAGTGGACACTAATCTCATGGACTGCCTGTGAGTTACATTACTTGACTGGTTGATATTGATGTTGAGTCCTTTCGAACGTGGCACATTCCCACAAGGGGGATTGGCCACGCAAGTGAGAAATTAAATGAGGTAAATAAAGGAAGAATAATATAAAATAAATTGAAATAAAAATAATAAAATAAGCAAGAGAATAAACCTGTTTAATTTGTCCGCTCTGCACTGTTCTTCACGTCTTCACGTAGCGACCGTGTTGTCTTTTCTGCGATCAGGTTTAGGCCAAGTATGGATGCTGCACATATTGCTACGTGCATGAATGTTTGCAAAAATTATTTAGAGAGAGAACGCGTACTGCTCTGAGATTCAGGTTGACTACGAGTACACGCGTAAACGATGTTGGCGTCACTTCATCGTTTTCCGTGTCCAGCGTCCGTTTACCTCGGCCCGACTCACTGCGTACCACTAAATCCCGGCAGCAGAAGCACCGTCTTAAGTTGTTGTTTTCGAGGGATAATGCATCAGTCGAGAGACGTGTACGACATCGGTCACTGGAGAAGCAGGTGTCTTGTGTTCTAACGGCGAAATCTCTCACCTTAGGCCGGTGACTTGGCGCACAACCCGCTAAGGCCTGGCGTAACGCAGCAGCACTTTTTCGCACAGGCCAACGCGACGATAAGACAGCCACAGCAGCACAATGGACGCGGGCGTGAAATTAGCTACCCGACGGCGACGGTCATAGCGGTGTTTTTGAGACGCCCGTTTAAGACGCCAGAATTCAATCACGGGCAATGCCGATGACATTGTCGCGCAGCGGCGCAAACAATGGCCTCGTGAGCATAGAACATTGTGGAGTTGCCATCGGGATGGAGCGGGAAGTCGACAGGCAAAAGCAGGTTACGGCCAAAGAGCAGGTAGAAGCGATAGTAACCAGCTACGTCCTGGCGTAACTGGTTACTATTCAGTTACGCCACTTACGAAAATGGTTCACTTACGATGTCGATCGGCAAAAGGCGGTCAGCGGGAAGCAAGGGAGGATTTTTTCAGCGCAGGCAGAGCTCGCAGGTCGCGACGTAGCGTCGAATAGAGGGATACAGTCCAAGCCAAAAGAAGCGTCTGAGTACGGAGTCCTAAGTGCGAATGGCATGCAGTGGGGGCATCATGCAACTGCACGAGCACAGTAGAGCGCAGATGCTGGGGAACAACAAGGATCAGTTCAGTCCCATCGAGTTGCATGTTGCGCCGGCATAAGGTCTGGTCTGTTAGCAAGAACAAGCGCGAAGAAGCGTCGGGCTTGTTTGAGATTAGGCGCTCGATGTAGGACTGTGCGACATCAATGTGTAGGAGGTCTGTAATCGACTATACACAGGGATTGTCTTCGGGTTCTGTGTCGGTGGGTGAGTCGACATGACGGCGGGAAATGGCAGTCCGTGTCCTGATGAAGTCGTCCAGATCTGTAGGACACAGAGAACGCGTACTCCTGCAGGCGTAAAGTTTAGCATCCAAGGCGACCCTTTGGGCCTTTGAGCGATGCGACATCTGTGAGGACGAGAATTGCCGTCCGAACAGATAAGGACAGAACCTGGCGATGGTCCAAACGAGTGCAAGACGCTATCGCTCGGCTATACGTACAGTAGTTCGTTTTGTTCTGTTATAGATGCAGCGGGGCTAGTGATGCACATTGAGGAAATACTTGTATATGCAACTCACCGTTCAGAAGGGGAAGCCCGCACAATTATTGCTTACTTTGACACTATCGCTTGGAAACGCTATGTGGCGGGTCAGGAAGACGTCATGAACCGGTAATGCAACGCATTGGCAATCAGGAAGGCTCGCAAAAGGTGACACGGGGCGTAGGTCGCTGCATAAGGTTGCATACGAACAAGCTTGACGATACGAACGCGTGACTGGTCTGTGGCAACGTCGGCAAGGCACCGGGAAAGCTCTAGGCGGGGGACGCCGGTAGAACAGTCGACATTGAAGAATGGACTGTTAAGAAGTCAATTCCAAAGATGGCTTCACGAAGGAACTGGGTTGAGGACTGCGAAGAGAATTGAATGTTGGACGACCGGCGAAAGTAGCACGGGCGTTACACATTCCAATCACCGCTGTTGTACTTCTATTGGATACTCGGAGGGCAGGTGACTCCACAGTTGTCAGAACTTTAGCAAGACAGGAAGAAGTAAAAAGAATTTAACAACAACAATAATAATAGCACCTAATGCAAAGGGTGCGGTTCAGGCGAAGAATAAGCTAAAGTTTGAATAATAATATTATTATTAGTATGAACTTGAATTTTTGGTATTTTAATTTTATAACTTAATGAAGTATAAAAAATTAATCATGCGGAACTTCCCAAGTCCTTTTTCGATCGGTGTAAAACCACCGGCACGATAGCACAAGTGATCGATTGATCCCGGCTCATTGCAGAGGTAGCATAAAGGTGATACGACAGACCAGATCATGTGTAAATAAAATTTAACTGGTCAAGGCTGCTACGAGTACAAGCGATGCCGGTGTTACGACTGCCGGTGTCTTCTGCGTCCAGCGGCTCTTTACCTCGCCACACGGCACAGCGGACTACGTGAAAATATGTATACATAAAAAATACTTGGGTGGACTACCTCCCTTCTGTGTGATGGACCTGTCTAAGGTATAGAGGAGGAGGAGAGGAAGCAAATGAAAGAAAGGGAGGTTAGCCTGTGCATAGATCGGCTGGCTACCCCGTGCAGGGGTAAGGGGGTAAAAGAAAATAAATATGATAGAACGACACACAATAAAAAATAAAAAAAGAAGGAACGCCCGGACAAGAAAACTGTACGCGAGTGCAATGTAACGCAACACACGCCTCAAAATTTGTCACTCAGTACACTACTGCTCAAGAAGAGCATCAACGCGTTCAGTGCCTTCTGTGCGGAGAACAGTCTTGGCCAGCGTCCGAGGATTCTCGCTTCCGACAAAGGGCGATTCTCAAGCCTGTCTCAAGCGGTTGAGAGCTTTTTTTGTTTCTCGGTACCCTGAAGTGAACATATTCACAAAGGAGATGCACAACAGTTTCGTCGCAGTCACAATTGACGTATGTATACGGTTGTCGACCATTCCGATGTGAAATGAATAGCCGTTTGTGAAGGTCACGCCAGGCCACAGGTGGCAGGGAAGCATTTCCTCAGTTCGCGATATCCCTGGCGGAGGACGGAACTGTACGTGCGGATCCACATTGTGGAGACAAGCGTTTGTAAATTCCGCCGAGTTTCACTGCGGCAGTCTAAGCACGCGTGTAAATGAGTGAAGCCTTGTAGCTGCGCAGCTACGTTGGTAATCGACAGTGGTATTGCTATGCGACGGATATCATTAATGCAGATGCGGTGGCCTCATCTGCATGGTCGCTACCACAACAGCGGTAAGGATGGTCTTGTTGCAGGCGTGAAGTTCGACCGTAGAGTTGCGCGATGGACATCAATAATATTGCTGAACGCAGAACGGGCCCTATAGCCGCAGGAAGCGAGGCGGAATCTGGTCGAGTTATCTGATGAATTGTCTGTATTGCCTTGCGACTTTTTCGCAAGAAATCTTAGGACTTGGGTGATCATGGTAAGCGATTATTTTTCAGATAGAATATTTAACTTCTCATAACTGATTGCGTGTTCATTACTTCTAATGGCTTATGGTCTTATTGGCCTTGCGCATGAAGGCAACCATGGGCATTTCTCAGATGAAAGCTCCAGTCCTCGTCCACGTAGATACCCCGGCGTTAATGTTTTAGCTTTCTGCAGCCTGGAAACGCACGGGGAGACGCATCACCCCAGATGCCCAGATGCAGATAACGTCTGCAATAGATTGACGCATTTACAGACCGGAGATGTGAAATAAGAAGGCCAGTGAGCGCAAGGTTAAATAGTGTGAAGATTGCTCCTTGAGGCAGACGATGATATCGTACCACCGCCTGTTCGCACAAAGAATGGTCTATCCTTCAAATAGCTTTATGTCCACTGGAACACACGGAACCCTAATCCAACATTCACCAGGTGCCTGGAGAAGATTCGTGACTTACTTTATCGTACACGCCTTCAACGTCCAGAACGTCACCGCGGATAATCTCTTTATGCTTTTTTGAGAAACAAGGTCATTGACGTTATGTATAGAAAATTGCCAGCGTCAAAACCCGGCCGTAGCGCCAGGGTTTATGACAGTCACATTGCTCTAGTGTGACTCCGGGTGGGTCAGCAATATTCCACAGGCCTACAAAATCATTGTACGAAACTCTGATGCAACGATAGTTCAGCTCCCATGAGAACGACGGTTATTACATGGATCTTCGTGATTGTGGCTTCTAACGTTCTTCTGTGTTATTTTTTACACTCCATCTTTCTAAGTTTCCAAGCAGTCGTAGTTCTCTAAACATGTCAAGGCAAAAAATGTCTGCGCACATACGTAATCGTAGTCAATTAATGTATCTATAAAAGAATGGTTTCTTGAAAATGATCAATTTGCCATTTCACGTGAGCGTTTGAAGCCAGAAGGGCGAAATTTATGCGAATGCATGACATTATCTATCCATCTATCTGTCTGTCTATCCGTCCGTCCGTCCGTCCGTCCGTCCGTCCGTCCGTCCGTCTAACCTTGTGACGATGATCTAGCCGATGTTCTCAGGAGGTAAAATAAGTTCGTCACTAAGGAAAGGGTGGTGAAATATGCGATCAAAACTGCAGAGATTAAAGATTTTGCGACGGTGTGCAAGTGATGGCAGATCAAGATTAGATTTCATGTTATTTGCATTTGCAGTTCTGCTAGATAGGATGAAGCGGGCAGAGGTGTTCTGAACCATTTCTAAAGAGTGTATTAACTGTCCGTGAAGAGGGTCCCAGACTGTGGCGGAGTATTCGAGTTTTTATCGAAAAAAAAAATGTTATATAAAGCAAGCTTTTAAGTGTTGAAGGCGCTTGTGAAAAATTTCGGCGAATGTCTCCCAGGGTTCATATTGCGTTGTTAGTTACGTATATGCAATGTGAGCCGCCCATGTGAGGTAATTTGTTATGTGAACGCAGATGTATATGTAAGAATCCACTGATTCTAGGGGGATGTTATTAGGATAGTAAGTTTGTAACTCGCGGCTGGATCATGATACGTGCATGAATGTACATTTCTGAATGTTCAGTTCCGTGCACTATTTCTTGCACCTGTTCGCAAGTGCGTTAGGTAAGTTTGAAGATAGCTGCGTCGTTAGGGTGCGATATTTCGCGAAATATTACGCAGTCATCAGTGAATATCTGCATCAGAAAGAAAAGCAGTGAGACAAGTTATTAATTTAGCTAAGAAAGAGTAGAGGGCCAAGCATGGAACCTTGCAGTACGCCAAAGTTCACGGGGATTAGTTCGCAGGGGCTAATTCTATTGCTGGCTGAATACCTGCATCTCCCGTAGACACTTTAGGGCCAGAGTTCCTTCTAGTAATTTTTGCGGGAGACTCTGTGGTGCCACATACTGGACCGTGCTTCCTGCGCTAGTGCCTGCACAGCGACACTATTTGAGTGCCTACGACTCGTGTTCGTGTGCCTGCAGTGCGCGGTATTTTGTTCTTGATCGCTTTCTTTTCTCTTTATTTTTGCCTGAGCAGTATTTGATTTTCGCATAGCCGGCCTATAGAGCTATCTTCTCATATTCTCACAATATATATATATATATATATATATATACTTCTTTTCCTCAATAACCATGTACCATGCAGTATTAGAGGACATGAACTTGCGGGGTCATTGCCTTCGGAATTAAGAGCGGAGGAAAAAAGAAGAAATGAAAGGAAAAGAAAAACAGTTAGCCGGCTTTTCAGCCGGGAAGTGAGCGGCTATCCGTAAACAAGGGCTGAAAAACAAGGAGCAAGTGAGTATTCCCGCAAGCGTGAAGGTGAGGAGGGAATTTCGTTCAAGTCCCAGTTAGGACCTGGTGCTCGAAAGCGACGTTTCCGTCTTCGCTTGGCGTAAAAAAAGTGCCTCGAGAGACCGTGGGGGGCTCTCGTCTGTTTCTTCGAAATCTCGCGCGTTGACGTAAAGGGCTCTCGTGCGCTTTCCTCTGCCGGCAGGGCTTTTGAGCAGCGAGAGGAAAGAAAGAAACAAAGAAAGAAGAAAAAAGGTTTTGCATACCTAATCAAGGAGCGTGCCCGGGCACGCACACGTGACCTGCTTCGCACGTCATTCGCTCGACGAGCGATTTGAAGTGTCTGCTTCCTGCGTGTGTGATCTTCGCTTCTGTTAAGTGTTCGAGCAGTGGGCATTACGCACGCAGGTATACACGCGCGTTCGTTCGTATAGTTAGAGATCATCTCGCCTTTCTCCGCCCTTTGTTGGACGGTGAGACATACACGTCACACTTTGTGGTGCGGGAAAACGCGTCTCAGGGGCAAATGGGTACATTTAGCTCAGTTGTTTGGCGCTGTCTTCTATCTAAACATTTCAACATTTCATGCGAGGATATTTTTTTGGGAGTGGGTACAAAGTGGGGACAGGCGTGCATGAGCTAGAAAAAAAAAACAACGTTGGAACGCTTCCTAACTTTGGCCTGCGTTTCCTCGCGAGAAGAATGTTCTCAAAATGCCCAATAATTTATTCATTTTTCCTGCATTAGGTATGCACACTGTTTGCACACTTTAGCTCGCAATGAGCACCCGTTTTTGTATATTGAAGTGATACCTAGTCCGCAAATCTCACCCACGTGAATGTACGTGCAAAGAACATGCAAGTGCAGAAAGGCGTTGATGTGCACACAAGCTTTTTGTGTATGACCTTCGCTGCGCCACTTTGTCCGCCGTGCTTCGGTCTGTAGTTACATATATTTTTTACGTTGAGAGCCTAGAAGTTCAGTGGGACAAATGAATCACACTTTTCTAAAGAAAGCCATTTAGGGTCGGTAGGACATATACATCCCACCTTTTAAAATTAAACGGCATGTTGTATATAAGGGAAATTAGTTTCGAAATACTTCTAAGCACCTCATTTACTCGTACCGCGCGAAATATTCCAGAGTTTGTTTCACGAAGGATGTAGTCAGAAATAATTTTGCCTGGAAACCCTAGATGTTCTGTATGCCGTATGCCGTATGCATCCCACTCTTTCCAAGACAGTTTGGTGTCAGTAGGTGAAATACGTCCCGTGTTTAAAAAAAAAAAAGACTTGGTGTAGAGAATTGAAATTGGCTGTAAACTATTTCCAAGCTCCTCCTCTACTCATACCACGCATAAAATTTCAAAAGTTACCAAGGAATATGCGAAGAGCTTTAATGCAACAGATGAGAGCCGCATGATTATGGCTACGGCTAGCCTAGATTTCTCTCTTTCTTCACAGAAAAGCAATGCCTTTTACTTCTTAAGGTTAGGAATGTGGTGGTGGTACGTCTAAAGATATATTTTTTACACAGAATTTCTAGTTTAGAGTTGGAGTTCCTATACTATAGCTTCTATAAGGCAAATTTGCCGTTCAGGAATCTTTGACTCAGCGCGACCATAATGTCACGAAAAAAAGGCCACGGCTATTTGATTTCTGAACCATTTCCGATTCTTGAACGTTACTACAAAAACCGAGGCATGAGGCTGGCGAGCAGTGCAGGAACAAAAATTATCACAGTGAGGGGATGGCCGCGCCGGTAGAGCGGTCATACCATTCCTTGCTCATTTCGCAGGCTTTCCGCCTGATATTTCCTCAGGCGGTGCTACCTAACTCGGTCCGTTGAACCATTCACCGATGATGCAGCGCTTTATCATGACGGAACCGTGTCGGGTTCTGCTGTGAAGCACCGCTAAGGCCAGGTGCTGCTGCTGTGCAGCATAGAAACCTGAAATCGAAATTGATACTCTTAAGGTTTCCCTAACACCCGTGTGACCAGGGCCGGTCTCCAAGGGTACGCTTAAAAGTCGATAACGATTTATAGAAACCGTCTGATGCATTCCGGTGTTTGTGAACGCCAGCGATCGTTTCAATCGTCGAGAGCTGCGAGCTTCCGCGAGCGAACGAGATCCTATAAAGGGTCAGAATCGCTAATGCGTTGCGTGTCTGCGTCTTTAGGCGTTTGGTGATAGCACCGAAGCATCTGCTAGTTCGTATGTATCTAAACATATCCAATGGCGCGAAATAAACGAGGACATAAAAACACATAAAATACACACCATAAGCACCTATGGTGCTTGTAGGGTACGTTTTATGGATAGAAGAATTCGTGAATACCGAAGAGGGTGCGTGGAACGAGGGACATGTCCACGTTTATTTCTCACTGTCATTGCATAAAATTGAGTGTTCTGACGCGTTTGTGCGTTTGTGTTTTTTAGTATGCGTGTGAGTATTTCAAGGAGTATTTTGTACGTATCATAGCTACCACAAACGAGAAAGATCGTATGCTGCCTGAGGTCACGCAGATCCAAGCCAGTGACACGGCGAACCGCTTGCGTTCTATTCGCTAGGCCTTCGTGCCCGAATATCGAAAATCAATGTGAAAAATACAGCCGAAGTAATGCCCGAACATCTCTGCCGAGGTGAGATAAAGGCTAGCGAAAGTGTACGCCACTATTCACTTACCGTCAAGATGGCAAACGTGTCAGAAATCGCTAGACGTATGGCCGCAAGCGGGAAGGCTGCATGCCGCCATTTCGGATAAAGACGTGTTTCCGTTTCATTCTGATACTGGGACTCGGCGGAGGAGCTAGCCAAAAAGCGCTTTTTGCGGTGAAATGTTAACATATAGCTAATCAAATTCGTATTAGGGTTGCAGCACCTGTGTCGCTACACAAAATTACACTAGAGAACTCTACAAGCGCTGCCATGTTTACAGCCGGGCTCGACAAGCAGCTGCAGGTTTCCCTGAAGTAAGTTGAAAGGAACGGACAGGCGCGTCTACGTCACACGGTTGGTGCGGTCCAGGAAAGAGATTCATCTAGCGTCGTGAAAAGGTCAATACAGGTGTTGCCATCCTGAGACGATTGGGCTCAGCTGATATGAATAAAGCTAAAGTATTCCGGTGAAGGGAGCTCGTGAAAGACATAAACGTCTTCTTCCGCATAGTTGTTCGAGTTATACTGCTTCTAACTTAAGCTATATACCTTATACACCATAAACAAAAACGTGGTTGGCCCAGCGCCGTTAAAATGGGAACAGACGGGCTGCCAGAAGTAAGTGATATTCGAAATCATAACGTCGAAAAGATTGAGGAAGCAGTACAAAAATTGGGGCAGCATGAAATCAATGCGAAGAAAACTTAGCATAGGGCAGGACAAGTTGTATGTAGTGATGGATAAGCAAGGTGAGGAAGCAGTACAAAAATTGGGGCAGCATGAAATCAATGCGAAGAAAACTTAGCATAGGGCAGGACAAGTTTTATGTAGTGATGGATAAGCAAGGTAATGCCATTAGCAATTTCAATGACATAGTAAAGGCAGTAGAGGACTTCTATACTAACCTCTACAGTACCTAGAGCAGCCATGCAACCTTGGTTGGAAGTAATGCCGAACAGGATAGAGAAGCCCCGCGTGTAACTAGCGATGAGGTTAAAAGAATTTGCAAGTCATGAGGTGGGGGAAAGCGACAGAAGAATATGGAATAGATGTGAATTTCATCAACAAGGCAGGGGATATTATACTTGAAAAGCTTGCAACCCTTTCTACGCAATGCCTCACGACATCAAATGCACCAGAGAGTTGAACGAATGCCAAAATTTTGCTAATCTATAATAAAGGAGACGTGATAGAATTAAATAATTATAGGCCCATTAGCTTGTTTTCAGTGTTGTATAATATCCGTGTTGAATTCATTTCTATTTGTTCTTCTGTGAGACAAGGATTTCTACTTTCACACTTACTTTTATCTCTTTATCTAGAACCTTTTTCATTTTCTTTGTCATTTTCAGCCATTTTCAACCTTTGTCATTTTCCCGTTTACAGTGACGGGAATTAATTATTGCACTTCATCAGTCAAATTCCTCACTTATGCTTAGGATTACGTTGCGTTTAGATGCTCAGATAAAAAGAAGGCAATAACGCAGTACTGTGCCTAAGGGAACGATTTTGTTCACCGAATCCTTTTGGTGGGTCAGTGGGCAGTCACTCCTTGGCAGTTCGCGGATATTCGCTTGGATACTGGCGCTGTGTGTTACCTTGGTGTTCCTCTGGATGAATTATGTAACAGTAGCTCACATTGGTCTGATTGCGGTACGAAACTTCCGCATGCACCTTTGGCCTGGGGTAGATGAGAGTTATCCGTCTTTGCAAGAGAAACAGTCTACAACACATTTTAGATGCCAAACTAATTTATGTGCTTCAAGTCCTATACCACAAACACTTTTTATTACGTGATATTTATTGTATTGAGGGTAACATTGTATGCGAGAACTGCACAAACACTATAGACAACACATCACACCACGATTGTCTGAAAGGAACCTAGAAAGTGCGATGATAGATCTCGCAACAGAGAAAACTACAAGCACTTCCGCACCTAAAATAGTGGAAACGGCAGATAACTGATGAAGAGATGGTACCGATCCAGTTGAAACTCTTTTGATCCGGTACCATGCGGTGAAACTCTAAGTGACCATGATGCCTTGCATTTCACCATAACTTTATCACGTCCATCGCAACGCAGGCGTCTCAAGACCATCAGAGATTATAAGAAAGCTAATTTTCCCGCCATTAACAAAGCTCTCTGTTGTTTTTAGCCGCTTTCTTACTGCAGTTTCGTCATCGCTCAGTTGAAGAAGGTTGGCGAGTTTCTAAAATAAAATCTCAAGATTAATTAATCAACGCGTTCCTTCTGAACGCGTGTACACAAGTAATAACGCCCCCTGGTATAACCGCTACTTAAATCAACTTTCTAAGGAGAAGAAACGTTTATTTCATGTTGGGAAGCAATGTAACGAACCCGCTCGATGGCTTGCATACATACGTGTTACAAACAGCTACCTGTCTGCTTTAAGAACTAACTAAACTGTCCTTCACCACTACTCTTCCAAATTTACTGAAATCCAATCCTAAGCGTTTCTGAAATATTGTAAGAGAAGATAGTAAAAATAAAATATTACTGTCAACATCATCTGGGTACCCTGTGGGCAGCAACGTCTGCGCCAGCATGCTAATTGATTCGTTTGTTAATTTTTTTACATAATCAGACTTTAGTATTGAACTTCCTGTGCTATGTTCCTTTCACTATTATCTAATGGATCCTATTGTATTTAGCGCGACGAGAATAAAAGCAGTCATCCAGAATTTAAAACTTAAGTCATCTTATGGTTTTGACCAAATAAATACCAAATTCTTGGCTAACATTTTTGAATACTGTTCCACCATTCTTGAATGAATTTTTTCGCAATCCTATAATTCCGGAACCCTTCCCACAGACAAGCAAAGTAATTGTGATCCACAAGTCCGGGGAAATTCAAAATCCGAACAATTACAGGCCACTGTCCCTAACATCCGTACCCTGCAAAATAATACAGCACATTATCTTGGAACATATGGTTAATTATCTGGAGGCCAACAATTTTTTTCACTCCCGCACAACACGGATTACGCAAACATTTTTCATGTGATATTCAGCTCGCGTGACTCACCAACAACTTGCGTGCATATTTAGACATTGGTTTTTTAACTCACTGCATGCTTTTAGACTTTGCTAGAGCATTTGAAATGGTGAGCCATTCGCTGCTATTGCATAAACTTATTGCGCTTAATATTGATCCCATCATAATTAGCTAGATACGCATTTTCCTTTAACTCTTGTGTTCAGTTCGTTTTTGCTAACGATGTCTGCTCCCCTTTAGAACCAGTTGGTTCAGGTATGCCTCAAGGAGCAGTGGTGGGTCCTTTGTTGTTTCTTATACGTATAACTTACTTGCCTACTTGCGTTTCGTCTAATATATGTCTGTTTGCAGATGATTGTGTACTGCACCGTAAATTCTTAATGATTGCGACATTAAAGCCCTTCAACTTGACCCTGATAGCATCACTAACTGGTGTCGTATTTGGAAGATGGAATTAAATATAAACAAGTGCAAATCAATTACAGTTTCTCGTAATGACTTCACCTGCTCTACTTATTTTCTTAACAATGTCCCATTGCAAACTGCAACTTCTTATCGTTACCTTGGTGTTCACATTACTAATAAACATTCTTGAAAATTACACATAGAACATACAAAATCAAAAGCTTTTCGTACACTCGGATACTTTCGCCGGAGCTCCTCTTTAGCGTCCTCATTATAGAAATTGCTTTTTACACAATCTATGCTCGTCTACAGCTTTAATTTGCAGCATCCATCTGGGACCCAGGTCATACAAATTTAATTCCATGCCTTGAAGCCGCGCAGAATCGGTCAGCCAGATCCATACAAAATAACTACCACAGGACCACCAGTGTAACAGAAATTAAGCGTAATTTGCGCCTTCCATCGTTGGCTTCTCGAAGAAAACTATCCCGTCTTTCACTTTTTCATAAACTTTTCTACCGCAACGGCACCCTGCGTTCACGTTGGATTCAGCTGGCGTCATTTATTTTTTCTCGCTTGAACCATCCCCCAAAAGTCACCGTACCTCATTGTAACACAGTCATGTACTCGCATTCGTTTTTTCCTAAAACGTGCAAAAAATGGAATAACTTATCACCATCGTTACTGGCCGTAACAGATCCTGTCTTTTTTAGGAGGTCAATAAGAAACATAATTTAGTGATTATGCCCTGACAGGTCAACGTTGAGTTTATGTTTAGAGTTATATTAGCGTGCGCCTGTTGAGTTCCTTTATTCTTTGTATTTATATTTAAGTGTCCTTGTTTTGCTTTGCATTGTAATGCCATAAGTGTTGTTACCATTTTTTTCTCGTGCCCCTCCCCTTTGTAATGTACAATATACCTTGAGCGTATCATAAATAAATAAATAAATAAATAAATAAATAAATAAATAAATAAATACAAGTGCTTCAAGGGAACAATCATCTGAATAAACTGAAATATTGAAAAACAATGCGCTCAACATTGAGGTCCAATACGCGCGTGTTCCATAAACTATGGTGTCCAATTATTAAAAAAAAATACATAAGCAGTTCTTTATATAATTATGGAACAGCGTAATCATAGTCGAAAGAAACACACCACAAGCACAGGCGCCTGCCAGGGATCGAACCTCGGACCTTCGGCGTGTTGGCGGATGCGATAACCACTACACCACAAGCACATTTTCTTTGTTACATGGAAGCAGAATCTTCAGCAAAATAAGAAAAGAAAGCGCTACAAAGTCAGGCAAGCACATGCAAGCGTCCAAGAAAAGCACCCAGTCCGGCGC
The DNA here is from genome assembly GCF_023375885.2 of Dermacentor andersoni. Taxonomy (NCBI): domain Eukaryota; kingdom Metazoa; phylum Arthropoda; class Arachnida; order Ixodida; family Ixodidae; genus Dermacentor; species Dermacentor andersoni. The sequence continues at coordinate 72,886,510 of NC_092817.1, forward strand.
TGTTCCTTGTGCAGCGTACACACTACGAACATAGGCAACAGATTCCTGAAAAAACGACCGATTCCTTCGCGGTGTTTCAGCGTGCCTGTCACACATTTTACTGTGCCAAAGGCTATGTAGGCCAACTACCATGAACATGTCATATGGTGGGCCACAGAGATCTTTAAAAGGTACGAAATGGATTGTGTGTGGTGTGACATCTAAATACCTTTGGAGGGTTCTTTGGAGAATGTGCCAGAAGATAACGGCATCCCTACATTCTACAAAACAGGGATAAATGGTTTCAGCATGCGGGCACAAGCGGCAGTTTTTCGACTACGGCATGAAACGGCCCCCTTTTCCTATCCAGGTTTTGACAGTAAGGGTTGCCGAATATAACTTAAAGGAAAAAGGTTCTGATTCCTGGAGGACTGATCATTCGACGAGCACGCTTAAGTAGGTCTAGGTAATGGCATTCCAAATAAGGCGCGCGATAATGGGGAACAGGAAACAATGTGTCTGTGAGATCAGCAGAAATTTCTTTGCGGGAGGCAGTGAAAATATAATCCATATTAAAGCGAGCCTTAAGAAAGTGAAAGCCTTCGACATCCTCCTTCAAGAAGCCCCGAGGAGCCTGTGGTGCATCTCTGACAGATGACGGCGCAACTATTTCTGGAAGGTAATTGATTAATCAAAGCAGTAACGTCTCTGTTAGAAATGAACTGTTTACAACAGGAAGGAAGAATAACCGGGAGACAAGTAGCCTAACAAAAAGGCGAACTATGTCAAGAGCCCTCCCCCCCCCCCCCTCTCAAGAGGAAAAAAAGGTTATCACGTCGCATTGTCTCAACGCGTGAGCTTCATACATAGGTAGCAAACACACGTTGGAAAGCTTGCAACCTAAGCCGCGAGCAGTTGCAGAAGTATAACGTAAGGTGAACAAGCGGCGTCCCTGCCACTTGTTCACCATAAGTTGTACTTCTGCAACTTCCGCTGACCAGTGTGGATTGCTATTCAGGTATTGAGAGAAAGGTACATCTAAGTACCTAAAGTCTTGCCTCCACTGAATACCTGCGAAGTGGGTTGGCATCGTACACCATAGACCGAAACAAAACGCTGAACTCTTCTCGAAGTTTACTGCTGCGCCAGAAGGTGAGCAAATCTGTTGCGTTATGGCAAGGGCATTCTCTACACTTTTCTTGTGAGCACAAAAAAGGCTATGTCATCTGCATAGGCAAGTACGCGGATCTCATTGGATAAAAATTTGAACCCGTGAGAGGTATGATCCTTCAGCATTTGTGCGTAAAGCGGTTCTAAGTACAGAGCGAATAATATAGGAGACATGGGATAGCGTTGTCTTACCGATGCCCTCAGGTAGATATACTTGGATAAATAACTATTAACTATTAGCCTTGTTGTGCCATTAGTATAATATATAGTGATGCCTTTAAAACGAAGAGACCCAATGTTTATGTGCTCTAACACACGAAACAAGAAGTAGCGATTAACTTTATCAAATGCTTTTCCCAAATCGACCTGAACTATTGCGACATGACCTGCACTTTCTGCTACACACTCTAGCACTGACCACACAACGTGGATATTTGTCTTCCTCTAATGACACGTTTGATGGTCTCCTACCACTGATTGAATTACGCCTTGAATGCGACCAGCTAATGTCTTCTCAAATATTTTATAATCCACGTTGCAAGGTGATATGGGGCGATACCCCTCGACTTTCTGCAATTTAGTTGCATCACTGCTTTTTGGGATAAGTAAGTACTGTGTACCTTTGATACAGCATGGCAGGTCGGTATCCCATCCGGCGAGCTTCTTCATGCAATTTAAGCCTAAAGGGAGCCAACATAGAGCAAAAGCACTGATAGAATTCCGCGCTCAAGCCACCAGGCCCAGGAGTTTTGCCTTTAGCTGGCGAAGCAATGGTTACTTCAACTTCTTTCACACACATGTCTCTATCAACTTCATTACGTTCTTCTTGACTTGGATGTGGCAGTAACGAAAAAAAATTTTCCGTTACAGCTTCACTATTAATAACTTTATGACACTGAAAAATATTTTCATAATGGTCCGTGAACGCTTTCATTATTCTAGCCTGGTCATTAACAATCGCTTCGGCATACTCTGTCTTGAGCACTTGCTTCGAAAGAGCATGCCGGCGCTCATCACCAAGCGAACGACTACAAAGCTGTTGCTCCAAATACCGACGAGTACGCGCTCGGACTAGTGCACCTCCGTATTTCTCATTATGCATTGTCTGCATTTGTGCCTTAACGTTGTAAATGTCTTCAATGTACTTGCCAGAATGCAAGCATTCAAGTTCGTGTAGCTGGTCTAGCAACTTGCACAACTCTTTATATTTTCATTTTTTCTCAAAAGACAATATGGAATCTTCTCGAATGGCTATCATTTTAACTTGCTATAATATCTCCCACTGCGCAAAGAGAGATAAAGAACTGCGACATGATACTTCGATAAGAATTTCCGGGACGCGCTTTAGAAAAGGCTTGTGTGAGAGTAACGTATATTTTTAATTTAACATACATTCCAGCTCATCCGCGAACGTTGAAATTGCCCAGTTGCCAAAACAAAACCAAACCAAACAATGATCACTGAAGAACACAGGATCGGATTTATGCATCATTACTTACCCTCTCTACACTATACGGCTACTAAGTGCACTTTGTGCACTACACCACAAGCACAGCTCATCTTGAAGCACTCTTCAACGATACTAAAAAAAGAAGAAGGAGACCTTCTGTGCCTGCCAGGGATCGAACCTGGGACCTTCCGCGTGTTAGGCGGATGTGATAACCACTACACCACAAGCACAGCTGCCCGGTGCGATCTTGAACGAGACTCGTAGGAAGCCCGCTCGATAGAAGTGACCTACTCTACGAGACCGGTTGTGCCGTTCTAAATCGCGATCATTGTAACGTATTCCGTTTTACAAAAGCTTGACCGGAAGCCTTGCGCTCTGTGAAAGTCGAAACGCCCTCTCGGTAGCGGGGCTTCTTTTCAGTATCCCGTAATGTTTTTCGGGAGATGCATTCTTCCTGTCCGATAAAACCGGTCTCAGCGTTGCGATGTGACAAATGGTCAAGGAATCTTGTAAGAATTGATCAGTTTAATCAGGTACATTAGCTGTTATACACAGTGTTCGCATACAATTTATATGTCACGGAAATTATATGTCTGTACATGTCGGCCATTGCATTGACCCCACTTGTAGTTCTAGTAATAGGTATTCGTTCTTTGTACGGCAATGTGTCTACAGTACCTCCTGAATGTTAATTAGTAAGAGATAAAGATTTAAACTACGACTCAATTGCTTTATTATCGATTCGTTTTGAATTCGTGAATTTCATACCGGAAATTTTCAAATATTCACCAAGGGCCGAACGTATGTCATAACCCTGCTTACTGCACTGCAAAAGTGTTCGCATGATTCTGTAGCAGGAAGGCTGCCAAACGAGGGTGTTGAGATTATCGTTGAAACGGCAACTTGGGGTCATCTACTTAGCCGTGCGTCGCATCAGCAGTCTTAGCATGCTGGCAAAGCTTGTTAGCTCGGCTAAAAGGGGCACGTTTTACATTACGCTTTGCTGTACCAAAGAAAATATTGACTATAAGATCCAGCTTTAACATCAATTATGTGTATATCGAAGTGGAATCTGCTTGCATTTAAATAGTCACGTTAAGAGATTTCTAAAAATAATATCCCATATATGGTTACACTAGACGTGATCATCGCTAAATTATAATTTAAATGTTGCGCTTTTGTAGGCACTACCTGTTGCGAACGGTATTACAGACAGGAAGGGACCGAGTGAAAGGAAAGGCAGTGAATTCGTGCAGACGCGATCTGCTTTCTACCCTGTTCTGTAAGGATAGGCAGTGTGTTAAAGGGACCCTGCAAAACTTTTTGAACATGACAAATAAATCATACTAGACGCGTGGCAGTACTGTCGTGAACGCAGGATCAGAACATTGCGCACCTCCATGCAGCAGGGAACGCATAATGAATCCCCTGTATGCAGTGACCTTCACGGAAGAAGGAGCAAATAAGAATGCACTGGCTGCCGAAGTTTTCAGTGTCAAGGATGAGTGCTGTGATGCGTGCGTACGAAGCTCTGTTGGCCAGTGGCGTAGCCAGAAATGTTGTTTGGGGGGGGGGGGGGCTCATGTTGCAGCTCGGCCTCCTCGTTATGAATTTTTCGAGTGATCAGATACACGAATAATACCTGCATTGTCATTGCCAAAGATGCTGCAAACGAATTCTTGAACGCTACACACTGTGAAGACGAGTAAAATATGTATTTTTTCAAGAATTAATATACTCGTATGTCCCAAAATTGCACTTGAAATAACTGATATCAATGTTTCCATGTTTTTTGTCTATTTAATAAGTAAAGAAAATATCACACGAACTTTAGAACTGTATCAGTGCGAAACCAGCAAAACAGTGCATGCCACTGATATAAAAAATGCAAAGGCCCTGAAATGAACAAGTTGAGGACAAATATTTTAATGAAACCTTGTCATTCAAGAACCTTGTTTACATTTTTGTGCAGATACGATGACCAGGGAAAAATGTCAGTGAGGCTGTCCTTTGTTCCAATGCATTGCGCAGGAGCAGCTGTCACTGGTCGTGTATTGTGTATGACTGCACCGAAATTACAGTCGCAACAAAGAGCTCATACAAAAAGCAGGAGTTCTAAAAAATATACCAGGGCGAGTAAAATGAAACTGAGCCGACGCGAATATATTACAAACGGCGTACTTTATTTAAAAGTAGTTTCCATGACCATTTAGACATTTGTACCACTGATTGACGAGTCGCGTGATTCCCGTCTCATAAAACTCCTTGGGTTGCTGCTACAAAAAGCCTGTTAGTGACTCTTTCACGTCATCGTCCGACACGAATCTGGTTCCCTTGAGCAGGTTCTTCAATTGCCCCAAAATGTGGAAGTCGCAAGGCGACGGCTCTGGGCTATATGGCGGATGTTGCACAGTTTTCCACTTGAACTTTCCGAGTTATGTATTAACCACATCAGCGATGCGGGGACGGGCATTTTTGTGGAGCAATATGACCCCATTCGTCAATTTTCCACTTCATTTGTTCTTGATTGCGACACGCAGCCGATCCAGCGTTTCACAATATTGGAAACGATTGATAGTCTCTCCAGGTTTAGCAAATTCAATCAGTAATGGGCCCTGACGATCGAAAAAAAAGTCAGCGATACGTTTCCGGCGAAAATGGCGGCCTTCGTTTTCTTTGGGGTGGTGATTTCGAATGTTTCTACTGTAAGCTTTGCAGTCATGTTTCAGGCTCGTAGTAGTGGCACCAGGATTCGTCCCCGGTCACAATTGCAGACAAGAAGTCGTCACCTTCATTGTGATACCGGGTCAGATATGTCAAGGCAGCGCCGAACCTCTCCGTCTTATGGCGGTGGTTCAAAATCTTGGGCATCCATTGTGCACACAAGAGCCGATAACCGAGTTATTCATGAATTATGGTGTGAACAGAACCGTGGCTGATGTTCACACGCTCTCCCAGTTCATCGATGCTTATCCTCCGTTCTTGTCTAATCGGCTCATCAACCTTTGCAATTGTGCTAGGGGTGATTACATGGCGGCTTTGGCCCGGTCTTGGATCGGCCCGGTCTTGGATCGCAAGACTGAGCCACCATCGTCGGTTCACCCATGCCCCCCCCCCCCCCCCCCCATGCTTTCACTCGCACATACAGCATGCGGCGAGCTGTCCCGATGTTATCGGCCTTGGACTTTATACGGAACATGACGGCGACGGCAGGAATACGCCTGGAGTGTCCATAAAATTGCTATCGCAGTAATGTAATAAGAGTATCCGGCAACTAAAGAATCCCGTGGCCCATTCCTTTATGCAAAAGAAGAAGTAACAAAATCGAAATTTCACCATGCGACAATTCGTTGCGCCGCGAGAATGTTTTTATTTCTTTTGTGGGGGGGGGGGGGGGGGGGGCACCGAAATGAAAAAAAAAAAAAAAACCCGAAGGAAGGCTTGTTGGCCACAATCGAATGCCTATTTTTGGCGCCTATAATGTGGCTACCGAAGGAATATCGAACAAAACGTGAGACGCTTGATCCACAGAGAACCCATACACATACTCCTCGGTATCGTACACCGGCGAGACAAGACTTTCCGGAGAAGTTGCGCCCAAGCGAGCGTGTTGCAATCCGTCGAGTCCCCACAGTGATGGCGGCGAGCGACCGTAGTTTCTTTTTCTCGTCTGCTAGCCAGAAAGCGTCCAAAATTCTGCCAGGCGAAAATCCACTCGGCCAGAGAAAAACGAACGCGCACCGAAGTGCGCCGCGCGGTGGTGGCGGCAACACGAGAAAAACGCATGCGCTCTGGCTGACTCTGGCAGCCCGTGCGTAGCGAGAACAAGGAAATTGAAGAGGCTCAATGTGTCCTGTCGAATAAAAGAGAAAGTACAAAAAAAAACACACACACACACAAAACACAAAAAGACATAAGCACGTAGTTACTTTGGCGGGCTTTAGTTTCTTGACATGGATGCTTTGGCGCAGGTGAAAGAAATTTTGATATTATCTTCTGTTACATGACAGCTCAAATGAACCACCACAACGCTTTGTCTCATCAGACCTTGCTGCGCGCTTTGTCAACTTGTCTGATGGTGTGTTGATTTGGCTTGTCTCGTTGTATGGTCCGATATGAATTCAGAAAAGTCAATGCACCTTTGGCGTCTAATGTTCATAACGACATTAAACCCACAAAGTTCCGGAATTGAAAATATAAACTGTTACATTGGAAATGTCACTGCACCTTTCGCATCAAAAGTTTATGATAACCTTATACCCATAAAGTTTCAGAATTTAAGTCCATGCGGTACGTAGATTCTGCGGCCTCCGCGAGATGCCGCGACAAGCCCGCTGGCCATCAAAACTCCCTTGAAACTTTGTGTTTGGATGGGGCTCTTTGCGTTATGCGACTCCCAGTGCATTGGCGTTGGCGCGAAATCCCGCCCGAGTTCGCAATGTTCGCGCTAAAATGCCTTTTCTAGCGTGAAAAAGACATTCTAGACAAAATCCAGAATGATTTCCGGCGCCGGGGGTCGTTTTGGTTGGCGGTGCATGAGAGCACGAAAACAGCTTTGAGGGGGGGGGGGGCTGAAGCCCGATATCCCCCCCCCCCCTCCTAGCTACGCCCCTGCTACAGGCTACTTCATGATGTGCCCGATGACGACGTGCGAACGGCTCTGGAGTCCTTGAGAAATTTGATAGTAATTATGAGAGACATATGGGAGGTGGAAGGCTGCATCGATATAGGATCGATAACGCGCTCCGTAACGCTGAAGCAGGATGTGGGCTTTACTATTAAGGATTACAGCCTCATCCGCTACGAGTCACTGAAGACGTCGCACTCGTCTACGTCCCAGGCATAGCGAACCTCTGCCTCTGGTACCGCGGCACCGGGCACACACGTACGCCGAGAGTGACGTACTTTGCGTTGCGAGCTCTGCCGTCATTTCGGTCACGACGAGAGCCAGCGCGTGCGCTCTTACGCCAGTAGCAGGCCCGGTCAGGAGGGCTGTGGTCTCCGATCACATGATGGACGCAGCCGATGCAGGAGAAGCTTCGCGAGGACAAAGCGAGGACGGCGGCATCAGCGCGTTTTCCTACTCCCAGCGAAGACGCTAAGGAACAGAGTCGCGAGGAAAGCCCTACGCCTGTGGCTACCGTTGCGGACCTATCAGTACAAACGAAAATAAAAGCCATACGGTCGGCACATCTCCTAGCCACACGAAAGGCGCAGAAATGTCCACTGATGCTGACATATCAACGTCTCGAAGCGGACCTGGAAAGAGAAGTAGTGGTGGCGGGACATGTAGCGGAACATCTCCCAAGAAGGCTGCAACGTAAGTGTCTTTAACAGGAGGTCCCGACACAGTCTTTGACTATGGGACCTCCTTATGTATACTACGCACATATAATTTTCTGTATTTTTACCAATAAATAAAACGCATTATTGTTATTATTATTATTATTATTATTATTATTATTATTAGAATTATTATTATTAACATCCCGACGGTTGCCTTACAATTCAAAGGCAACCCTAACGCATGAACGACGGACTAATTCGACACCGCCGGTTGCAGAGCGGTGCATGTTTTTTTTTTCCCTTTTTTTTCCCCACACCACATCTGTGAACGCGGTCCGCGTTCACAGATGTAAAACCCCGGGCAGGCAGTGAATATGGAATTTTCGGAAATTCACTGCCTGACGTGACTAAGTGAGTATAACATTGACGATAATCAAATCCTCATATGACAGTTAGCTTTAAACATTCCCTGTGTGTACCGCGACACCTAATAGATTATGCCACATTCGCACGTATACTTCTGTCGTGCCAACTCCAACTAGCTCTTTGAGATGACTGCCGTGTGTGTCCCTTTGCGTAGCGTGGGTGCCCGAGAGCACGAAGGCGCGTGCCAGCTTTCCTTACGGCAAATACGCGCGAACTAATGGACATATTTACAGCATTCGATTAATCGCTTCGCGAAAGCTATGCTTCACATGGGCTCCAGCGCGTGCGTTGGGTCTGCAAATTTTTGTTTCTTAGTTTCTGGTTGTGCAGTATGAAAGCTAACCTGCCCTGTAAATGCACGAAACGTCTAGCCCGCGTAGAAGGTGTATGTTACTATTCAATAAGTGAAATTCACCAGGTAACTTAAGTATTCTGGTGTGGCGTCTGGTGTGGCGTTTTAACGGACGCTTGCACTTGCCTGCCTGACTTTTCAGTGCATGTGTTCATAGCCAACTTTAATTTTTATAGTGATTTGGAATTCTCGACTGTGTTAGTCGCTTGTAACAAAGGGGAGAAAACAAAACAAAGAGAAGTCTGGTGTGACGTTGTGGTAAGGTACTGGCTTCGTAATTCATAGGTCAGACGTTCGAATATTGGTAGTGGGAACATCCCGAAGCTCGAATTCTGGTAATGGTATGTCTCCGAAGCATTTTTTTTCTTTTTCGTAATGCTCCAGGGTATTGTACATCATTTATTTCAAACTTATTTATGGAATATTGGTGTTTTATCTAAAACGCATCGTTTATAAGATGTAAGCTTACCAACGACTGAAGAGAAGTTCTGATGGGCACAAATTACGAACACGTTAGAAACACACAAAAAAAAGACTTGCACGGGACGTACTTAACATAAACACGGTGGCAAATTCCCATTGGAAACACGTTAGACACTCATAGAGAAAATTCATCACGGACTCCAAGAAATTTCTGATTACTATGATGTGAAAGGCCATTAACTTGTCATCAGACATACTTAAGGAAATTTAGTAAGGCAACCGCGTTGCTCAATATAAACAGAATACTGCCCCGCGGCCGTGCAGTTGTTGACTGCAAGAGCAGTTGGGTTGGTCAAGTTGTCTTGCTTCAAGCGAGGTTAGCCTGGCTATCCGGGCTGGCAATTGCTCCACCTGCCCTTTCTTTCGCTCTCCAGGAATGTGCTACATGTCAACGAATTCAGTGTCATATAGATGCGCGAGTAGAAGGCGTGATACCTCCTTATACGCACTCTCCTCAGCTCTTCGCGGAGCATTATCTCTTGCACAAACACCTGCGTAAAGCCACTGGTTTGCATGTTGTAGAGTCTTTCTTTCGACATTGAAGCGCCGGCAAAACCAAATAAGCATTTTCCAACAGGGACTCCTGCCCACCGCAAAACCATATACAACTTGCTCCAACATCTGTTGGGGAGCGAAGCAATCCACCTAGTCCAGGCAACTCCCGGAGGCTCTACAGGGGTTGCCTTGTATTGACTTAATTTTTAATAAACGTTTCTTTCTCTCTCTCTCCATCCCACATCGCGAATTCCTTCATATTCCGTTTATATCGGAAACGTATAGCTCGTTCAGTTTCGAGCGATCATGCTGGAGTGTCGGCCGATCCTGTGCGTATTCTGTAGGTTAGAGTGGCTTCCATTCCGTAAAGCCCTTTAGAGGGTCCCCGAAGCGTTTTTTGACGTACGTTACACATGGAGGGCATCTCTCAGGGACGCGTTCTCCCGAGAGTGTTGTGCCGGCGCGCTATAATAAAACAGGCACGAGTGGTCAAGCATTATCATCCTCTGAAGCCACGGTGTTCCTCCTCAAATTTTACACCGTGCGGTCATCGATATGTCCCACCTCCTTCTTGGGGTGACGCAAGTGTTGTCTACTTCCAGTTGATTTGAACCGAGTGTGTTCCCGCGTTTTCTTCTCGACGCAGTTTTTCTCGCTAAGCCAGGGCTACCTACAATGAGCGAACGTCTACGACAAACTTCGCGCGGCGGTTGGAGACGCCGTGGCACGATGCACAATGTTCACTGGCTTGTGTTACATGAAGCAAAGAAGAGGCGTACCACGCCGGGAGTTCACCGCATTGCCGTGAGCGTATATCCGATGTAGCTGTAGCTGATGTAGCTAATCTAACTGAAAAAAAAAAAAAAACATGCGGATCCCACGAACTGTGAGAATCGACGTAAGCGAAGCTTTCTGTGCTGTTTGCTTTGACTGACGATAATCAGCGGTGATGTTGACGGCGGATGTATGATTTCTTCAGCGTTTAATGCAGTACGATAGTCGCGAGTTGATGGTAAATGTTATCTTGCGTACATCCCTGCTGTTTGCTTTCGTAGCACACAGAACACACAGCGAGACGTGTTTGCCTTGAGGCGTTGTTGTGCGCCATCTTGCATAACCTCCGTGAAGGTTAATATTGTCATTGCCTCACACGGCCTCTCGGAGGCTCGATTGCTTGCCTGCTTTCTAGGCATACACTAGCGCAGCCAGGTGCGTAGCAGTGCACCAACTGAGTCACCGCCGCTGGTGCTCCCGTACAAAAGATAAGCCCCGTCTGGTTAACGCGGCGCGGCGGCAAACGCCCGTGCCGTTACGCGACTCAAGGAGGGAAAGGCGAGGCGTGAACGGCGCTGCGGCAAAGCTCCCGCGATGCTGCAGGTGCGATCGGTGGATTCTGCCGTCTGTGATACGCGATACCAACTGGTGGTGTTGCAGGGAACCGAGCTTTGCGTCACGTGAGTGAGCGAGTGAGTGAGTGAGTGAAGAAACTTTATTGCAGGTCCGGCGAGGAGGCGAACTCGTCGCGCACCCGGCTAGTCTCACGTCGGGACCGGCAGATCTAGCCCACCGGCCCGGTCGCGGGCACGCCGGGCAGCCAGGAGTTGCTTTTCTAGAGCGGGGCTACGCAGAAGCGAGTCCCACTCCTCCTTAATGAACTTGGGCTATGTCGACCCGCACTGCCAGAGCATGTGCGCTAGAGTGGAGGTCTGCCCGCAGGACGGGCGGGCGTCGTCGCGATACACGTCGGGGTAATCCTCGTGGAGAACGGACACACACGGATATGTGCTGGCCTGTAGAAGTCTAAGCGAAACGGCTTGCGCCCTATTCAACTTGGGGTGAGGGGGTGGAAAGACCCTTCTAGATATGTAGAAGAATTTAATGACGTCGTTGTCAGTAGCGGGAGCGTCCCTGTGACCATATAGGGAGGAGGGAAGTCGGCGCTCATTGCAGAGGAAGCGCGGTCGGTGAGGTCACGCGCAGCCTCGTGAGTAGACTCATTAAGGTTCGGGGGAGCACTCTCGACCGACCCTACGTGAGCGGGAAACCAGTGGATTGAATGATGCGCGAGAGCATGTGGACTCGAGCTGCTAAGAAGACGAGCAGCTTGTTTTGCGATGCAACCCTTCTGAAAAGCCCTAACTGCCGTTTTGGAATCGCTATATATCTGGGATCCACGACCGTCTAGCAGGGCGAGGGCAATGGCGGCTTGCTCGGGGACTCCGGGGTCTGAAGTGCGAATGGAGGCGCTACTGGACATCTTGCCGCTGGAGTCGCCCACAACGATGGCAAAGGTCTTCCCATCACTGTATTCCGCGGCGTCGACGAAGCTTGCTGTAATGTCTCATTGCTTGACCTGTTTGAGGATGGCTGCTGCTCTGGCGTAGCGTCTGCCCTCGTTGTGGACGGGATGGACGTACCGGGCACAAGGGCCACTTCGAACTTGTCTCGAATGCACCTAGGGATTGGGGTACTGACCATCGAGAATCCCGCAGGGTGATAACCCAGCTCTTTGAGGATGCGTTTACCTGCCGCTGTGGTGCTCAGGCGAGTGAGTTGCGTGCAGTCTCCTTTGTCATTGATGGAAGCGCACGCGGCACCGCGTGCGCCGTCGCAAATATTGAAGTATCTTTCACTCGCACAAACATCCAATGATCTTGGCGCTCTGCCATGGTCTTCGCTGGAGACTGCGACGAGTCCGTGAGACTGAGAAACAAGATAAGAAAAGCGAACGCTTTAAAACGAAAGTCGTCGTCGTCGTCGTCGTCGTCGTCGTCGTCGTCGTCATCATCATCATCATCATCATCATCATCATCATCATCATCATCATCATCATCATCATCACTACCACCATCACCACCACCACCACCATCATCATCATCGGCAGCAGCAGCATCGTATTTATCCATACTTAGTAACTTTTCGGCTATAGATAGAATGATTTGGGCCGCGGCCTGGTGACATTATCCATAAAAGAAGACTGCGGACTTGCGCGACCTTGCAGAATCGCAACCCAATTTTCAGCGCAGTTGTTTCTTTTTCAAGCAGTTGCAATAGAGGCTCCGGTTGCCTGCAATTAAGCCGCATGCTTTAAAATGCGGCCCATTTATGATGAGCTCATTTGAAACCCTGCCCGCATAAAACGCTTTGTTAAACACGTGTTAAGAATATTTTTACATAAACAGTAATTGACCTACCCACGAGAGCACCAGCAATAACGTTCCTGCTATTTCCATGAAATTTGATCTTGGTGGCTTTTTAGTTTTGCAAGGCAGTGGGCGAAATGTTTTGTCGTTCGTAAAATGCATTTACAAGGCACGTGAGCGCTTTCACGGGCAATTTATTGTAAAAACCGCAATTAACCCACACACTTTGAACTTTGCCTATGTATCCCCCAAAATCGCCCTGCTGGTGTCGCGTCCGCGGCGGCCGTATTGCTATGGGGGCGAACTTCTGGAGTCTCCCGCTATGGTGTGCTTTGAAATCATCGTCGTTCTGGCACGTAAAACGCCAAAATTTAAAGAAGACATATCATCCATAACCTACCCCTTATATTCAAGTATTACAATTAAGATGCCATTTGCCTCTTTTAGGTCGCCCCGCAGGGGCGTCTGCGTCAGCAGGCGTTTGGTGTGTCGCGACACCACGTACCCGAGCACACGAGGGTTGGACCCTCCCGCGTGTAGCCGTGCGCGGCTTCGCCGTGTCTGGGGAAAGGGGGATCCTGGGGGTTGAGCCGATGCTGGGTGTTTGGACCTTTAAGGCCCCCTGGCGGAGGCAACACACCTCTTCGGCCTCTGCTTCACATAAACGGCACCCCCGGACTGACCCACCCGGGGGAAATCGGCAGTTGCCTCTTCCTGTCCCCCTCTCCACTCTTCGTCTTTCTCTCTCACTTTGAATCTTTCCTGTCTTCTACTCACTTCAGTTTACTTCTCATTTTCCAGGCAGCAAGGGTTAACCGTGTGTATCTACCCAATCTTGGGTACATATATTAGGTTATAGCGGCGTTGTATATAGCTGACGTATACAGGTATGTTCCTAACCTCGTACCGTCCCCTTGTTGGGCTCGGTGGTGGGTGGCTACCATCGCCGCTGAATATTCTCAGAATACATGGCAAATGCATTCCCCCCCCCCCCCCCCCCCCCCTTGCAGATCGTCCTATCAAAAGAGGGCGCACCGAAGCAATTTTCGATTTCACTTTGAAAACCAACGCAGAAACGTTCCCACGCTATCATGTGATCCTCAGTGAAGGATCTCTGCCATTGAGAAAACTATCGCCATTCCTAATAGCAAAATGCCTAGTAGAAAAAATTGGGAAGCAATACAAAGCTTCAAAGATGTCAAGTGGGGACCTCCTCCTTGAACTCAAAACCAAAGACCAAGTCGCAAAGCTCGCTGATCTCAGCAGTGTCGGTAACATCAAAGTCACAATCTCAGCACACCGTTCTCTCAACACAAGCAGGGGTGTAATATCAGAAGAAGATTTCTTAAACCTAAGCGATGAAGAACTCCTGGAAGGTTTCGAAGAACAAAATGTAATCAAAGTTCAAAGAATAACTCTCCGAAGAAATGACGAACAAATCCCGACCAGACACGTTATACTTACCTTTGGTACCAGTATTGTACCTACTACACTTGAGGCAGGCTATCTTAAGATCAACGTAAGACCGTATATCCCAAACCCGAGGCGATCTTTCAAGTGCCAGAGATTCGGACATGCATCGCAATCATACAGCTCTAGGTAAATCGACATGTGCAAAGTGTAGTGCCAATGAGCATCAGTCGGAAAACTGTAATGCTGCTCCACACTGTACAAACTGCAAAGGAGATCATCCAGCATATTCACGATCTTGCCCCTGCTGGAAGAAAGAGAAAGAGATAATAGCACTTACAGTGAAAGAGAAGATTTCCTTTTATGAAGCAAGAAAGAAACTAGCACACTTACCTCAAACAACCTACGCCAGTGCGGTGCGGCAGGGGACAGCACCGCAGTGGTCTCAGGAGTCTACAGGGACCGCAGTCAGTGGCCCAGTAGTAACTCCATCCGTCCCCTTGGTGGCAGCAGCCAGTGCCGCTCCATCATCATCATCACAGACGGGCCTGCAGACCCCGGTTCCACAGGGCCCCAGGCTAAATCGAACTCCCAGGCCTGAGACGCGCGTCTCAGCGCCTGGTTCTCGATCATCCAGCGCCTCGGAGAAGGTTATGGATGTCGACACCAAAACTCCGGCGTCATCGACGCCAAAACATCAGCGCTCTCTGGAGCGCACTAAGAAAGACAAGCTCACAATAACTACGCGAACAAAGGGACCGGTAACCTGAACGGTTACCGTTCTTCCAATAGTACATTTCCACTAACAAATGTCACCTACAGTTACTTAGTACATATATGTAAATCACCATTCTCAATTCTGCCACTATGGCTTTTATCGTGCACTGGAATTGTAGAGGACTGATTCGCAATTTAGATGACATTAAAAACATAACAAAGAACTTTTCGCCAATCGCATTTTGCCTACAGGAAACAAACTTAGGCCCTAAACACAGTCAATTCCTTAGAGGCTTCACCGTTGTCCGAAAGGACCGCGAATGTTCCAGCCGTTTGTCAGGTGGAGTGGCTATAGTCGTGCAGGCCGGCACTCCTACACGAAATGTCCAATTAAATATATCTTTAGAGGCCGTAGCTGTTACCATTCTATCTTACAAAACCATCACCATTTGCTCACTGTATATTCCAAGCCACACACATTTTACTACTAAACACTTAGAAAATTAACAGATCAGTTACCAGAACCATTTGTTTTAGTAGAGGATTTTAATGCTCATTGTACTCTTTGGGGGAGTGTCAAAACTGACCAATGAGGACAGTTGGTTGAAGATTTTATTTTATCCAATGACATCTGTCTCTTAAATTCAGGCGCCCCGACCTACTTTTCACCAACTTCCCGCACTTTCAGTTGTTTAGACTTAGCTTATTGCTCGCCTTCACCTTTTACTGATCTTAAATGGGAAGCTCTCGACACGTCATATGGTAGCGACCACTTACCCGCACTCATCAAACTCCTATGATCACCAAAAACCCTAGTAACTAGACCACGTCGATGGAAATTACAGCTCGCGGACTGGCCGCTCTTTATGGAGAACGCGATACTGGAAGATGTCTTTTCGCCAGAGCTAAGTATTGACAAACTTAATAAAAATATCACTGAGGTTATAATCTGTGCGGCAGAAAAGGCCATACCCCAGTCATCGGGTATTGTGCACAATAAGCTAAACCCCTGGTGGACGAAGGAGTGCGCCGACGCTAAAAAAGCACAAAATAAGGCCTGGGGAATCCTACGAAGGTACCCCACCTATAGCAACCTGTTAACCTTCAAACAAGCGAAAGCCAAAGCACGGTTCATTCGTAGACACGCTGAAAAATCATCATGGCAAAAATACATCTCTTCAATTAATAGTACGGTAACATCAAAACGAATGTGGGACCAGGTGAGGAAATTTACAGGACAGTACTCATCTTACACAATACCACTACTTACATGTCCAGGCACACAAACAACACTACAGGACCAGGCCAACTTATTAGGTGAACACTTTCGTAACATATCCAGCTCGGCAAACTATTCAAATTCATTCTTAAAATATAAAGAGTCGGCGGAGAAACAGAGACTGCCCACCACTGGGGCTTCAGCTGAAACGTATAATAACCTCCTCACAATACATGAATTGAACAGAGTTCTCTCTGCCGGTAAAAAAACGGCAACAGGTCTTGACCGTGTCCACTACACAATGCTGGCACACTTCTTAAATTTTTCAATATGCTATGGGAGTCTGGGGTAATGCCCACAGATTGGAAAAATGCGATAGTAGTGCCCTTTCTAAAATCTGGTAAACCCGCAACATCCCCTAGTAGCTATAGACCCATTGCATTAACAAGCTGTTTAGCCAAATCCTATGAGAGCATCATAAACACAAGACTCACATTTATCCTTGAAACAAGACGCCTAATAGATATGCACCAGTGCGGATACAAAAAGGGTTGCTCCACCATTGACCATCTCGTACGACTAGAACAGGAAATACGTGACACCTTCCTACACAAGCAATATTGTCTGACGGTTTTCTTCGATTTAGAAAAGGCCTATGATACGACGTGGCGATATGGAATCCTAAGAGACCTGGCTGACCTGGGAATTCGCGGCAGAATGCTAAATTGTCTGTGTGATTTCATGTCAAATAGAACATTTCAAGTACGTCTCGGCACAACACTTTCACGCACATTTACACAAGAAAATGGCGTTCCACAAGGTTGCATTCTGAGCACGACACTTTTCATAGTCAAAATGAACTCTGTTAATAATATTATCCCATCATCTGTTATGCACTCATTATATGTCGACGATTTGCAAGTGGCTTGCCGCGCTTCAAATCTACCCGCCTGCGAAAGACAACTACAAATAACGATAAATAATCTGACACAATGGGCCGACAAAAATGGTTTCCCTTTTTCAACACACGAAACTGTTACAGTTCTCTTTTCCCAGAAGCGAGGTTTACACTGCACTCCAGTTCTCACATTGTATGGTACAACGCTGCCGGTCAAAGAAGACTACAAATTTTTAGGTGTAACTTTTGACACAAAACTGAATTTCCTTGCCCACATTAACTCATCTAAGATAAAAGCAAATAAAGCACTAAATATCATTAAGGTTTTATCGCACAAGCACTGGGGATCTGACCGAACATGTCGATTACGTATATACCGGTCTCTTGTACGTAGCATTCTCGACTACGGTAGTGTAGTTTATGGTGCAGCTAGGCAGTCCTACATTAAGCGACTTGATCCAGTTCACCATCTTGGCCTACGACTGGCGAGCGGTGCCTACAGAACATCGCCTGTCCAAAGTTTATATGTTGACTGCAATGAGCCGTCCTTACAGCAACGCAGAGCACTACTTACACTTTCCTATGTACTACGAATTCGATCATCACCACAACATATATGCTACAGCATCGTAACACAGTGCAAATCACGGATACACTACACAAACAAACCAAACATGATTCGGCCACTAATCTTACGACACGAAGAATACTGTCAGAATTACGATGTTCCTCATGAGGTCCTGCAGGTTGCTGAAAGGCCACCAAGGTTGCTACCGTGGTACAACTTTTCACAGCTATGTGACTGGACACTAACACATCTAAAGAAAAAAGACATTCCGCAAGAACACATAATACAAGAGTTCCGAGCCATTCAAGAAAAATATAAAAATTACACGGAGTTTTACACTGACGGTTCCAAAATACAAGAATACGTAGGTGTCGGGATCGTAACAAAAAATTGGCAAAATAGCATTCGGATAAATAATTTTTCTTCAGTGTTTACCGCCGAAGTTCTTGCAATATGGACGGCAGTAAAAAAAATTACCAGCGACAAGCAGATGATTGCTATCATATATACCGATTCGTTAAGCGCACTCAGATCTCTAAACCTTAACTCCGCGTCTGAACCCCTAATTGGTGATATCCTAAACATGTTGGCCTATAATGAATATGGAAGAACCTTACGATTCTGCTGGGTCCCAAGCCATGTCGGGATACCAGGGAATGAAGCAGCAGATAGATGCGCGTTCATGGCAGTGCACAAAGGTATAACACAAACAACACTTCCATATAAAGACAGTATCCTAGCGATTCATAAGGCCCTGACATAAAAGTGGAAACTAGAATGGGACTCATGCACAAATAACAAGTTACACGCAATAAAACCCCTGCTTAGAGAATGGAAGTCGTGCAGTCACCAGCAACGCTTCTATGAGGTGATCCTATGTAGACTTCGGATCGGGCATACACACCTGACACACAATTTTCTACTTCAAAACGAAAAACCGCCAACTTGCGAGAAGTGCCATGAACCACTCACTATAATGCACATTATTATGACATGTCGAAACATTGAAACACAGAGACAAAGGCTTTTACAGAATCTCTACAACTTACACATACCTTTACACCCCGCATCAATACTCGGAGATGAACCGCTAGTGCCCTTCACTGACTTGTTCAGCTTTTTAGAAGAAACTGGTTTTTTACACAAACTCTAAAGTATCGCAGCTTGAGCTGCTTTAAGATTGGAATTCTTAATATCTTGTGGCTGGCGCAGCATGGCCTTAGTCGCTTTTGCGCCAAAAAACCCGAATTAACTAACTCTTACGTCACCGAAGACACAGGGAAAACCTACTACTAAGCCAGAATAACGCACGAAAACAAGGAAAAACAAACGAATAATCAAACAGAATTCAGTAAATAGTTTCAAAGCTCATAATTAAGCCAGAAACATTAAAGTTCCGCCCGCACATTACAATCAACAAGCCACAGTTTCCACCATATATGAACTCAGCATGATGCAGTTTTCTCGAAACACTGGCAAAATGCAAATAACGGCTATATAACACTTGCTGATCGAATTTTTTATGTGTTATTTCTAAATGAACATCTTTAAACTTTTCCCATACAGCACACACAATATGTTCCCTATACCCTTAAAATTTCAGCATGGCGTGCCGAATTCCTTTAGGAGATGTCTTTTTCTTGGATATATATATATATATATATATATATATATATATATATATATATATATATATATATATATATATATATCTCAGGATCAATACAGAGGATGAATACATCAAATTAGCACATTAGCCACCTTCGTACGTGGTTCGCAAAACATGATTGCAAACCTCCGGGAATGCTTGTATAAGTAATTTTCTGCAAGAGATATAATTAACCTACATGCTTCACGTTTTCGGCACAGGTCGCCCATAGTGTGGACTCCATTATATGCAAACAAAGGTATGTTACTCCTTTCGGTTCTTTGAGGGCAGCGGTGAAACTTTTATTTAGCGTTTCACATAACACCCCCAACTCAGACAAAACGAGGATGCCTAAACATTGTGCTTCGCGTGAGAAATGTTTTCAAGCGCATACGTTGCGCAGAAGCGCACCTTTCACAACGTTAACCTTTTAGCGCTAGTGGTCGTTCAGTAAGCGCCTTGGTGCCGATGCATGCGCTCACCGGTGCCACATGAAGACACCGAGCAGATATTCACATCAGAGTGGTACATGCGTGCCTGTAGCTCTGCTTGACATGAGGCCGGTCGTGGCGGTCCCGGAAAACAACTTTCCAAAAATGGCAGCATGACACGCGCGGGAAGAAAACAACTTTCTTCACCCAGTGGAGAACGAAACAACTTATAGAAGCATCCCACTGTTCGCAGAGGAACGCTCGGGTCGGTGCATATTGCATTTACCGACCAAGAGGCTTTGCGGTGAAGACAGAACGCGATGCAGGTTTCGAGACCGGTGGAAGCCGATTTCAAAAATTGTTTCCGGATTTTCAAGCGAAAATGCAATTTGATAAAATTTACTGAGTTTAGGAACGATGACACGGGCCATCAGATGCACCGTATTTACCACTTTGGCGCTTCGTGAATAAGCGTACTCCAAAAATAAGTGTTTTATCGCCACAGTTAATTGGGCGCACTGCTGCACAATATATCCGTCTGAAAGCATTTATCGCGCTAATTGCAGCTGTTGGGTACCTAGTTGATATCAAATTTGTGTTTTTGGATATTAAAGCCCTTAAACGGAAATCCCAAATATCATCCATTTTGCTAATTTTCTAACGTCCATAGAAAAGGGAAGTTAAAATGGGCACAATTAAGCGGGCCTACTGAATTACGCCATGCCCAGAGAGATCAGAGAACACAGAGCGTTAAAGAGGTGGCTGGAATAGAATTAATAATCAATTTTGGTAGAGTCGTTTTCTCGTCGCCACGCAAAGATCTACACTAGAAAACGGAACGAAAAGAAAGCGCACGCCGAGATAATGTACTTATATAAAACCCCGCAAACAAGGACGTTCAGAATATCGGAATGAAATTACTAGGCTGGGCAGAACGTTGACTAAATTAACTTGTATGGATGATTGTGTATTGAGTGTGAGCTATCACAGAAAAAGAGGAAACGACAAACTATCTGTCACACAAGCACACCAAGTTTGCCAGCACGTACATGTCTAACAATGTTGCGTCGTCTCACAGGTTCAAGCAAATATTCGGTGAAAACGTTAAATCCACTGAACTCGAGACCGTTCTCTGAGTCAAAGATACTCGTCACTACACTCGTCACTGGCACAAAAGGCGATTCGTGCACTAGTGCAATACTTGAAGTGCACCAGTTTAAGGGACCGCTTATAGTGTCCCTGTGCATCATACCGCGTGCAGTCAGTGCTCCCTCTCTCCCTCTTTTCCTCTTTCTATTCCCCTTTCCCTTCCCCTTGTGCAGGGTAGCAAATCGGGCGCCCGTCTGGTTGACCTCTCTGTCTTGCCTCTCCTTGCTCTCTTTCTCTCTCTCTCTCTCTGGGTGAAAGCGCTGAATGTAAGTTTTCGTGCAGTGAAGAATCTGCACTACATAAAATATTTTTTTTAGTCAGTAACAAGCTACCAGCCATTGCCCTGCCAAATATAGTACAAAAGCGACGAATCCTAAATGTATATGCGTAGAATTGTAGGGCCGGTACACGTTCTAGCCAGTAACAGGCACTAAGCTTATACGAGTCTAAACAAACGCCAAGGTACTCGGGTGCCACGCTTGTCGATTTTATAACAGCACAGTGAGTTGGCGCAAATTCCTTATAAGCCAAACCAAAGACCTAAGCTTTTCGACCAATTTATCCGGGCACCAGAAGCCTTGCCCCATTGTTCAGTCAATGATAGGACTTTGTCAATGCTAGGTTAGCCTGTGCAGAAAAAAGCAATCTCCTCTGCATAAGTCAATACTCAGTTGTCCAAAATGTTGAACCTTTGAATATCGCTAGACTCAATCAAGAATGGTTATGTACAATTGCTTTAAATAACGTGCGAACAGAAGTGCCGATAATTTTTGGCCCTCTCTTTACAGAGGAAATTATAGGCACCGGGTCTGATAGACTCCTATAAACAATGGTGGGAGTAGAACTAGAACAGCTTGTGTAGAAAATTCTAATCCCTTTGTAAACATTCGAGCCAACATTTACGAAAGTTCACTCCGTGAAACGCTTTCGCTTCAAGAATCTGATGTAGCAGTGCAAAGTGGTCATAGAAGAATGAGCAAAAATGAAGAGCTGTGCGGGCTGGGTGTTAGCTGCTTTGTATCGAACACGAACGGGGAACCTTTCAATCGGCACGTCGGACGAAGTCCAATAAGTAATGACAATGCGAAGTGGAGTCTATGAGATTAGGCTGTTGCATAATATTTGTGATCTACATTCGCGTGTGCATAATGGGCTTGTTACCTCTACAGAACGTAACTTTTTTTAGACGGGGAGTTCTGGTGCACAAGTCCACGACAGGCGCAGCCCTCACCGAAGACGCCTAGCCTAAGTGGCACGCGTACGCCACTTCAACAAAGACCTGAGGTCACCAGAGGCAATGCCCGGACAACGAGGATTAGGGACAGACAGAGCCGAACGCGATGTCATCGCCGGTGACGTGCTGCCCGTGCAACATCGCTGGTCGCCTGACAGTCAGGCACCTGTTGTGGGACTGTCCCGATCTCGCGTTAGTAAGAAAGAAGCACAAGGGACGCGGCATTGCCTCGCCACCCACTACGCCACCCACTCAAGCCTACGCCCGGAGAACTATCAAATCTCTGTGGGAACTCGGGCGCTAGGCCGGTTTGACTGGCAGGTTATGAACGTGTTCATTATTTTACAGGTCTTTTGTTTTGCTTGTTTACTTTATGATCTCCACCATCGAACCTCACCCCTGTTTAGGCCACTGAGCCATTCTTGTTATTAAAGCTGACTCTCTTTCTCTCTCTCTCTCTCTCCAAAGCCAATAGCCACCTAAGCTTCGTTCGTCAGTTTTCGTGGTTGGCGGTGGTCAGTAGTTGATGGTCGGCGATCGAACTTGCGATAAAAATGCGCCGAGGGAAAGGGCGCGTGCTCTCTCGCAACCGATTTGCGTGGAGGCTAAGGGGAGGGAGTGGTGCAGGTTATCAGTGAGAACTTTGGCGCGTGAGGTCTCGCACAAAATTCTATCAAACGTCGGCGTCGCGCTGACAGTTGACAAGGAACGCGGAGTTGTAGTACGTACCAGACTTCCATATCGCCAAGCGGCGTCTGACCACCCCGCGGATATCGCTCGACGAGCTGCTTCACCGGAGAGGCTCCGGAATGCAACAGGCGTCGCACCGTCGATGATCAATGTAGCGACCGCGTTCGCGCCCTGTCCGTGCCCTGTCCGTTTGTGTTTAGATGGTGCGCATGCTCGTGGTGTCTCTCTGCATGTCTAGCACTTGCGCTTTCCCTGTGTCACAACAGGCGTCGCACCATCGAACGATGCGTGTCTACCCAAGCCTAATCACAGTCATGTCTAGCCACCGGCAGGCACAGCCGTCATACCTAGCCTAACGATGATTATATACCTAAGTGTAATAATTACGGCTAAATCAAATGTTAACCACGTGAATCAAGACTTAATCAGGATAGAGCAAGCTTTCGCTTTGCATATCCAGGGTTAGCTGAGCTGAGCCTCAGTCAATTTTTTTTTACTAAAATTGTGCGCAACTGTCTTTTATATATCCTCAGCATTGAATGAAATAACTTTAAATCCTCAGAAACAATTATACTGTAATATACGGCTGCTAGTGCACTGCTTTAGATCGTTTTTTTTTTTGTTGTTCTTTTCGGTTTTTTTTTATTTGCAACCCGTCGCGAGGAGCCTCACGTGCACGCTTGCACGAGCGAACGCTGCTGGCGCGCAGCGAAGCATGGACGGAACGCACAGCGAAGCATAGACGGAACACGCAGAGTGATAACTTTTCTTGATCGAACTTCTTGCGTAGCTTCCACAGCGTTTTTTCTTTAATTATGGGGTTTTACGTGCCAAAACCACTTTCTGATTATGAGGCACGCCATAGTGGAGGACTCCGGAAATTTCGACCACCTGGGGTTCTTTAACGTGCACCTAAATCTAAGTACACGGGTGTTTTCGCATTTCGCCCCCATCGAAATGCGGCCGCCGTGGCCGGGATTCGATCCCGCGACCTTGTGCTCAGCAGCCTAACACCATAGCCACTGAGCAACCACGGCGGGTTCCACAGCGTTGACTGCTATGTGTGGAATGTCACTGCCAGCGTACTGCGACGCAGCGCCTCTGGTAAAAGACGCTGACGCCGCCGTTCGAGACGCTGCGACACTGGCCGCAGAGGCGTTCGCAGACGCCTCACGGAGTTTTAAGCAGGAGACACACGGTACGATTCCGTGTCCGATCCGACGTGCGGCGCCGCATGCTCCGGCGTGCGGCATACGACGGTTCGGGACACACGGTGCGTGCATCCGAAAGATTGAGCGGCGCGTAAGCTCCGCCCAGATCCAGCCCCACAGATTGACTTCATAGCCACGTCGAGAAACGCAATATAAACAACTCTGCACAGCACTGCTTCGCTTTAAGCGAACACTGTCAATAAAATTATGACCCTGCGAGTGACAAGACACTTCCCGACGGCGCGTTGTCCACTCACGACTCCGCTAACAGCCAGCGATAGGGCCGGTAGGCCTAGCTAGGCCGACGCCGCGGCCGACGGCGCTTACGATCCAACCCGAGCTCGTCGAAGAGCGCTTATGTTTGCCAAAGCAATTAACACTGTACACTTAGGTCGCCCGTAATTAAATACAATTGGTTTACTCGACGCAGTCGTTGCGAAGGGCAAACGTGCAAGCGAAGCGAGCAGCCTCGCTCAGACGGTCGGTGTGTGATGTCTGCCCGCGAAATGCCCTCGCGTCGCGGCTCCCGATCGCGCCAGTAGCTTAGTGCTAGCGTACTAGGCGCTGCTTTGCATAACAGGCACACATTCGAGATAAGTTTACTGAACGGGTAACTATTTCGTGTCGGAAACAAACTGCAGCAGGCAAGGAAAAAAAAAAAAAACACTGCGAGAAACCGGCCAGCCAGCGCCGCCTCCGTGCAGGGAACGTCAGAGAACGTCACATGCCAGCCGCGCTGTCATTGGCTGCGGCCAGACGACGGTGCGGTTGTCGGACGCGTCGGACGATGAAAATCTGCCCGGCTTGTCGCACGCCGGACGTCCGATCCGGCGCTTCGGCACGGCAAAACACCTCGATTCCGGCTGCCGTTCCGGCGCGTCGGACGCCGAATCGGACACCGAATCGGACCGTGTGTCTCCCGCTTTAACCCGACAGCGTTAAGGAGCCCGTGTCTCAAAAAATCCGGCGTAGGCGTCGGACATCGGATCGGCAAAAAATATTTTGGAAGCACGCATACGCATGCCCTCCACGTGACGCGAGAAGTTTACTGAATTGAATTTCTCAAGCTAAAATACGTAGGAAAATTGTAAACTACGACTTACACAAAACCTATAGACACGATAGCTCACGAATTGCGATTTGACTATGCGAGAAAACATAATTATGCTACGCGGAAACTCCAACAAACCCCTTTTCCAGCGTTTCTACATTACATAGACCGCCGACGGCGTCCGCCATTTGCGCGCGCTGACGAGGGAATAGCTCGGAGTCCACGTAGCGGCGCGCCCGCTTCGTCGAAACACTTTCAGGTGGCGCTAACCACCGCCGCATCGCAGGCCACGCAAGAGGCCGCATTTTTGAATGCTATCGCGTTGCACTCTTAAGAGGAAGCTTTAGCTCGGGTGCTCCTATCTAAATACATGTAAAAAGAGAATTCGTTTTTCTCGCCAACCACTGCACCAAATGTGACGAGGTTTGTTGCATTTAAAAGAAAGACTTAAAATGTAGTGACTGTTGGTTTCGAACTTTCGATTTAGGTCGTCACTTTTTTATGAAAAATTGCCAAAATCGCAAGTTTTCAGAAAAGGAAACTATGAAGTTTACAACTCCGTAACTCAGAAAGAAAAAAAAAATGATATCGCAATTCTGTGAATTGTATCTGATAGCACATCTAAAGCGGACAAATTTGAGATCTTCCACATCAATCTCAAAAAATGTAATAATATGTAACTAAAACTTTTGCAGAACTCTCGTAACCAACGTAACAAATTCACGTAATATGTAAAATGACACATCGAATTTGTCCGCTTTGAATGACCTGATGGATGCCGATTACAGAACCGCAATATCTGTTCTTGATGCAGAGATAACTTGTCAACTTCGTGCTTCTATTTCTTTCCAACTTTCAAAATTTTGAATATCTTTTTCAGAAAATTAATGCCCCAAATCGAAATTCCGCTCCCCAACAGTCACTAGAATTTAACTTTCTCTCTCAAATGCAACAAATTTCATTAAAATCGGTCCAGGGGTTATTTCAGAAAAACGTTTTTGCGTTTTTACATGTATTTGAATAGACCGCGTCGGAGTTGGGCCCGAGCTAAAGCTTCCTCTTAAAGGCGAAGCTTAAGCGTTCGAGGAAGTGTTGCTGGATGTACCGGCTCACTCCCGCCGTGCGAGCGAGGCACGTGTAAGGGGAGCGCCATTCATAACGCATAACGCAGCATATTGCCGCAAATGACTACCTTAAAATGCATGCTGAACGAATTCTTGGATAGCAGCCAAAGTGGGTAATTATATATATATATATATATATATATATATATATTGCGAGACAGCTGTTAAGCCTCAACGGTTTATTTCGCAGGTCGCGCACGGAAGACGATGACGCTGACCATGATGATGAACATATACAGATGAAGAAGATGAAGGGATAATATAATGCTCACAACATTTCCCCCGCGCGTGGAAGCGGCCAACCTGGCCGTTGGTTATGGCGGCAAACGCCGTATGAAAGGCTTTAAACGCGAAACACGCACAATCTCTGTTGCACGGCAGCGGCCATCCAAACTTGAAGGAAAAAAAACAGTCAAAAAACACAAAGGACAAGAGGAGAGGTTCACACCAACGGAACAAGGTGGAACGGCGGAACAAGTGGAGTGACACGATAGTTCACTGGCGAAGTCTATTCCCGAACAATCTAGGGCCCGATAATATATATATATATATATATATATATATATATATATATATATATATATATATATATATTATAGCATAGCTTCTGCTGCGCACACTCCCGGTCTTTGCAGACCACTGCTGCTGTCTTGAGGTCTTGAGGAATAGAGCACATGTGAGTGCATGCCGGTTTCTATTAGGCCAAGGACGCAAGAGTAAAACGGGAGGCTGATACAGAAGCTTGTCCCTCTAGGTATATATCGCCTCGTCCTTCCCTCTGAATATATACACCTCTCCTCACCATTATTCCCGCGACAAACATCAAACATCGCCTTCTTCCTTGTAGCCTCACTGCGTCGATGTCTCACGGAGTGCATTCGCATGAAGGGCTGTTTGAATTTCCGCATAGATTGCCGATGGTGTTGTTCATAAAGGTAAGCGTTACATGAAATTTAAGTTGTCACGTTCGCGGTGCATAAGCATAAACATTTCACGAGATTACACGCTGCACACAATGGCAATCGCATTTAACTTTATAACATTTTACTGACAACAACTACACGAAAGCTTTCGTGAAGCTGTTAATATAATGTTATAAAAAAGCCATGTACGTTGGATCTGAACAACATCTTTTTGATCTCAGTTCTTTCTTTCATCCCTCACCGTCTCACCTGGAGTGGTCTGTCACTAGACCAACCTGTTCAGATACCGCTAACTTTCTTTCTTATTCCTCGCTCGCAATCTGAATGTTTATTTTTTGTTTTTCTCTTTCTTTTTATTCACGGCCGAGGAACTCATTTGCTTGCAATGGTTGGTGAGCAAAGGGCCACACTGAATAGCTCTCGTATGCAGTCGACGTCGGCTTGATGCGTGTTCCGAGCTTTATGGCCAATGGTGCGCGCGTTAAGGCGTGCCTGTGTCGGAGAAATGCGCGCACTTCCCGGACACTTAGAACCGCGCAGAAATGGCGACAAATCAACTTGATCTGTCGTTGTACCTCCATCACAGCGCATGTACAGCTCGTATACCTGGGAGTGCAGCTATGAAATAAGGAAATTGGCGCATCACGCCGAACGCCGGCGTGGTCGACGCGCCTCACGTCTTAGCCAGCTTGAACGTGCGACGAGAAAATTTCCCTCGCGATGTGCGAGTCCGTTGCTACGACAAATTGAGGTTGCAGTTTGCGAAGTGTTTACGAAACATCGGCGAATCATATGCATTCTAAACGTTTATTTTTTTACACCTCTAAGGGTGCTGGATTGTCTCATATATGGCTAACACCCTTATATTTAAGAGTGTAATACATTGATTGTATGGGATAAAGCGAGCTCAAACTGCATCTTCGGTGAGAGAAGTGTCGGTTGAAAACTATTTGAATTCTCACCTCCTGACGGTACATCTAAAACATCTGATATCCACACGTTAATTATCCCTATGCTATCCCTGGCTTCATTGCCTGCTGGCTGTACACGGTCATGATCAACAAAAATTGAGCCCCTCTGGATCTCTTGACCCATCTAAGCTTGAACCTTCTGTTTGCGCAGCTGCCTTTGTCGGCCGCTGTTTCTTCGGTGATCGTCTTCGTGGTGCCACCCCGCCGCCTTGTTTCCCTGGACGGCGCTGAATCATCCACACGGGGGGGAATCTAACACTGCGTAGCCGCATATCGTGGTCTGCTGCTGGCATCGGCAAAATCGCCACTGGAGATTGCTGCTATCGCGGCGCGCCCTATAAACACACCGACATCAATGCCTGCTCTTCACTGGCAGCAGCGGCATTGCATGACCCACATCTAAGCTTGAATCCTCCTTTTTTCCCGTCTATTTCTTTCTTTTCTGCCACTGCTGCTGCTGCTGCTGCCATCAACAGTTTCTTTTTTCTACCTGAGTCTCTGTTTAAGACTTATAGCATTGCCTACGAATGTAGAACTGTCGAAAAAAGAATTGAGGAGCTGGAAGAAAAGATTAACAACATGGCTAAAAGCACGCATGAACTCGTCTTTGGTAAGATCTTGCTAAGTATGAAGTAGTCTGGGAGTGATGTTGTCGGAGCTAAAAAAAGAAGTTGATTCCTTGAATACAAATGCTGAACACTTGAAAGGACTTGTAGAAGAACTACGCAGCCAAAATGCTACCCCTTGTCAGGATTGGGGGGCTCAATTCCACCGCTCGTAACCAGTTGTCAAGATTGGAGTCGGGCATGAATTAGATGGTAGCTGGCCCATGCCGTCGTCCAACTTATCCACGCTGAGGACGTTGTTGAAGGGAAGGACTGCTCCTCATCGAGAACGGGGAATATGGGTTTATTTACAGTATCTACATAAGGACGTTGCAGTTCATCAGTCTAGCATGACTGCGAGAGAAAGTACACTGAGCCGCCGCACAACAGCGGTTTATAAACACTAGGTCCACTCTCGATCCCAAGGTGAGGGAAACGTTCGACCAGGCACCGTAGACGAGGGCTTACACACACACCTCTTTGCGCGAGGTTCACGGTCCCCAACCGACGTCAGACGGACTTCGCAGAACTCGGAGCTGACGTCAGGAACGGCACATCCGATTCCCCGAGCTGACCCCCGCAGCGCGGCCGCCGGTTGTCCATTGTCTTGCATCTTGAACGGCGCGTGGGAAGGGTCCTCCGGAAACGTTCCCTCGGCAACTCCCCCGCTCATAGCAGATCAGGTCGGCGGTGGTGGGTTCAGTAACAATAGATGGTCCGCCGATCGCGTTTAATCACAACGGCGCCGAGGCTAGAGCGTAACGGTGGCTTTCCAAGAAAAGTTGACGCCGCTGTCGCAACTGGCTGGCAAAACTGGCACCTCAGCGGGCCGTTCTTAACACCCTATAGTTGAGAACAAACACTTGAAATCTCAGGACCAGTCATTGACTCGGAAGATGGAGGAGCTTGAACAGTACTCTCACCTTGGCAATGTCGAGATCAAGAGCGTTTGCTGCTCCCAAGGAGAGGACTATGTTGCAAAGATGAAAACGGTAGTGGTCAGAATTGGCTGTCCCATATCGCCTAGCGATCTGGACATGGTTCATCGCGTACCCACCAGGGCTAATGATATAGCTCTGGTGGGTACGCGATATCATTATATCATTATATGTTATATAATGATATAATGATAATAAAGATATCATTGCTCGATTCTGTTCATGAACTAAGAAAGCTGACTTTGTGAGCATAGCGCGTGAAGCCAAACTCTGTCTTAGTGACATTAGATTCTCTGGCTCATTTAATGCTCCCGTTTTTGTAAATGAGCATCTGACTCCATCTAACAAGGCTCACTTTTCGAAAGCCCTAACTTTGAAGAAAGAAAAGAACTGGGTGTTCATTTGTACGGACAACTACCAACTCAAGGCTAGGAAGACTACTAACAGCAAAGTTCTGCGCACTCGAGATGAATCTGACCTAACAAAAATAGACTAGAGGTCATCGTTTAACCAATTGACATTACAATTATTGTTTCTCTACTGAAACCAAATCAAGTGAATTCCTTTTTAAGCGGATTTCATTTCATCATTCATTTTAACGCGAGCAGTCTTCGTAAGCACTTCGACGCACTCGATATTTTCCAACACATTCCAAACACATTTCCAACACATTTCCAACACATTTCCAACACATTTCCAAACCTACACAGATACACTAATATGTTCCCACACACATATCGCGGCATCTGCCCCTGGTGCGGCGACACACGCCCTACACTCTTTCACATCTCGTGGGGGTGCGGGGGCAAACCTCAACACTTAAAGACGCCTAGCACGTCATTTGAGCGGTTGGAGGTACAGCTGACAGGCGATACCCTGGCGGGACAAGAAGCTATCCTCCAGCAAGTACGTGGAGCAGCCATGACCAGTAGAGTCCTGGAATGAGGACACCACCCACTCGACCTCAAGAGCAACCACCTCGATGGTCCGAATAAATGTTTTTTCTCTCTCTCTCTCGCATCGCTAACTAGTTCACTTTCACTAATTACCATTACTGAGCCTTGGTTATCTGACGACGACAAAAATTTGCATTGCTTCCCTAACTATAAATCGTGTTACTGCATTAGATAAACGAGCAGTCACGTAAGTGCGGCCATAGAAAGGGTGTTCAAAATTAAGCTTATAGTTTTCTTAAAATTAGACACTGGGAGGCACGCGAATACCACTTGTGCAAATAAGTTATGTGACCAGGGGGACACGAAGTGAGATGATAATTATCGCTGCCGGCAGCCCAATTATCTAAAACTGAATAATTACATTTTTGTTAACTGCAGTAAATGGGCATGTTTGTACTGAAAAGTTAGAGGCAGTCGGGTGTTTCTACTCAGTATTAGTTGGAAGAATTCTTCTAACGTGCTTGTGCTTCGAGAAATCCGTTACTCGGATATCTCGGAGCGATCCTCGGATATCTCAGAGCGATATTTCGGAACGATCCCACAACCCAACGATCCCAGGTTGTGGGATCGTTGCCCACTTGTGGCAAGTTGTTTTTTCATCCACTTTCATTTCCATTAATTTATCGTTTCTTTATTTCAGTTATTAAGCACAAGTAATTTCCCCTATGTTGTCCTCGATGTCAGTGTTGGCTTCATATGTTGTGACTAAAAAAAATCGGGCTCCTCGGTTACCCTTTGTTCTCGTCTCTCTCTCTCTCTCTCTATATATATATATATATATATATATATATATATATATATATATATATATATATATATATATTCACACAGTAGCAACGGTGCAAAAACACACCCGCAGAACTGCCAATAGTTTAACTTTTGATATGGCGAAGTTGTGGTCACAAAAGCAACTGAAAGCACAGCGGTAGCGGCGAACACAGTCGGCGATCGTCGAAAATCTAATCTGCCGGTCAAGCACGTCGGCTTTTATACATGAGTCACAGAAGTTTCCAGAGCAATCACTGGTGCCCACGTGTCTTCCAGAAAGTACTACACAATTCGCGTCGCGCATACAATCACATTACACAGGCTTCGGTGACAACAGACAACGCGTACAGCCATCCATAACATTCCAGTAGAGAGAGAGAGAGACATGCAAATTAGAGAAAGGCAGGGAGGTTAACCAGAGTTAAAGCCTATGGTTTGCTACCCTGCACTAGGGGAAGGGAAAGGGGAAGTAAAGACGGAAAGAAGAGCGTGACAAAAAAAAAAGCGTGAGAAAAAAATATGAAAATCGACGGAATGGGGTCATTATAGTCCTTCTAATAGGCCACTGTCACGTAAAAAGATCAACAAAGCCTTGACCGACTTTCGCTGCGACCACAGTTCATAAGTAAGTTCCAATCATGCAGGGGCGTCTTGCGCTGAGCGATGAACTTAAGCTGTTATTGAGTGAAATGCAGTCTCCGAGAAAAGGATGAAAAAAAAAATTCAGTGCCATTCCACTCTGTGAGGGTCGATGAGCAGCGAAGCTGTGTATGTGTGCCCCTTAATTCAATTGCCGTGCGTCACACACCGAATGCATATATATGGAAGGCGAGGCGCGACTAGTTGCTCCTCCACGATGTTGAGCCTCGGAAGATGATGAGGCATCGGAGGGGTACACATACCCATGCATTGGTGCAAAACGCGGCACTACATCTTTAACTAACGAATCCCGGCACATAGGACAGACACGCACCTCGCCGCAGTTCGAGGCCACATACTGCCTCACCGTAGCCGAGGCGATCGTGCGTTGGTCGACGTCCCGCAGTGCAACAATGGTTGTGAGGTCACTCGAAAAGCACAAGCGGTCGCACACAACACAGGCCACACACAATTGGTTCTCCACAAACGTTCCAAGTTTGGCGGATCCGGGCCACTTGGACGATTAGCATTTCCTTGCGCCTCGCGGCCCTCGCGGGTAGCACGCTTACGGGACTACTGCCACAATAGAGTGGAAGGAAAGGATACACGTAAGCGTTTGGAACGCCGACAAAGAGAGGGCGGTGCGAACATCGACATGGCGTTCTTATCACATTTATATCTGATGCGGGTTGTATTTGGACCTAAGATATTAAACTTATTTTTGCAAGTTGGCGGAGTGCTAAAAGCCTGCTTCACCTCCGTCGCGGGTCCGCTCGGTATCACACTGCTTTGGGGATCCGCCCACGTAAAGGGAGAAATTCTCGATATGCACAGCTCTTACCCACGGAGACATTTTTCATCAGAACTTAGCCATATACAACTTTGCTGTAGTAAGTACATGTGTCAAAATACAGGGTGTCCCACGTAACTTTAGCCAGACGTTAAATATATGCAAATGTCAGGCAGCTGGACAGAACCAAGGCAGTGTTGTCTGCCGTCGCCAGGAGATAGATTATTTTTTATATCCTACCTAATTACATAATTAGTCATAATTAATTAATGAATAAGCTTCTCAAATATTGTAGTCAGATGAAAAGTGTCAATGAGAAAATTATAAAGCAACATGAAAAACTCCCGATACAGCTTTCTGTTGCTCAATACGTGCGTACATAAAAGCGTTTTTCCGAGCGTGAAAGAAGCCCGCGAATACGTGCAAAATTGGCGCGCGACAGGCCGCTCGAGGCACATCGGCAGTTTTTCATGTTTATCTATAATTTTCTTGTTGACACTTTTCATCTAATTATAATACTTTACAAGCGGATTAATTAATTAGATCTAATTAGCTAATTAGGTAGAAGGAAAAAAAAAGTAATCTGAGTATCTCCAAGCGAAGGCAAACAACATTACCTTGGTTCTGTCCGGGTACGTGTCATTGGCATACTTTAAGAATCTTGTAAAAGTTAGCCGAGACGTCCTGTATGTACTCTGAAGAAGAAAACTCGCCTCCGTTCAGCAGCATCGCCAACGCTCGGCTCGCTCTGGTTGCTGGTGTTCTTCGAGACGTTGCGTCACACTGCCTCGCCGTTTCTACTCGTAGCGTCCTTAAAGGAGCGCTACGAGTCTAATCAGAAGAAGCCAGCAAAAAACCACACCAAGGACAGCATAGGGAAAATTAGTTGCAGTTCTTAATCGAATGAAATAAATGATAAATAAAATGGAAAACGAAAGTGGATGAAGGAACAACTGGCCGCAGGCGGGATACGAATCCGCGTCATCGCATTACGCGTGCGACGCTCTTACTAATATTGAGCTACCGCGGCGCCGCTTTCCCATCCACTTGATACACGTATATTACACGCGTGTTTGGATGTATTGGCGTTGGTTATCGTAGCCGCTTCGGAAAGGTGCCGTTCGCTGCTGATATATATATATATATATATATATATATATATATAATAGTAGGTAAAGATGAATTCTTCAGGCTACCTTTAAAACGTAAAGAACTTGAGCAGTGCTACAAGGTAAACAGAACAAGTATTTAACTTCAACAGCTTCTACCGGTGGACCGATCTTCTTTTTTTTCTTTTTTTGTAAACCCTGACGAAGATCGGTCCACCGGTCGAAAGTGTTGAAATTAAATACTTGTCCTGTTTATCTTGTAGCACCACTCAAGTTACATATATATATATATATATATATATATATATATATATATATATATATATATATATATATATATATATATATATATATATATATATATATATATATATATATATAGGCGCACACTTTCTTTCCACTTCGACACTCCTAGTATTAACGCATAAGAACGAACTGAGGGTTGCGTCGGCCGAATAATTTTTTTGTAAACGCGATGCGCAACCAAGAAGCATAATTGAGTGTCGCGCACGCGCTCCACTGGTCTGCGCGATTTGCATGCGCCGGGCCCGCCGCGCACGTCGAGCAGAGAAGCACGCAGGTCTCTTTGAAGGCCGAAACTAGACGAACGGTCCACAGCGAACAGACGTCGCGACGTTGCGCCTGCCGCTGAACGAGAGGAGACGAGGCGCGATGACGAGCAAGCGACTGGTGTCGTAAGACACGGAGGCGACCCACACGTGTCGCCTAACGTCCGCACGTGCTAAGGCTTCGCGATGACGCGCGAAGCGGTGCCCCGTAGCCGTTGGACGCACTTTTTTAGGTGCGCTATATACAACTTCGGCCTGTCTAGCAGCAGCGCTCGCGTTTCAGAGACCTCAAGTCACGGCGCCGCTCACTCGCTAAGCACGTTCACAGGTAATCCTTGAACGGCCAAGTCGCGAAGTTAATCGGGAAAATTATTGCCGTAGCGGTGCCGTAATCGTGGCATACAGATGGGAGCTGGTTCGAAGGGTAATCGACGCTATGCGGTCGCGTCATGACATGCCTTGGAGAACCGCTGTGGTGTCCGCACCCTCGCAATGAGAATTTTTCGCGTATTCAATGAGAGCACACGAACACTTGCCTACAAAGGCTTGTGGAATGCGGGAATACCGAAAAAAAGGAAAGTCGTGGACTTGACAGACTTTGCATACAGACTACATGTCCAAGATGCATTCTGTATTTGGATGCGGAGCGCATACGCACTGACTCTGTTAACTCGACTTTCCAAGCTTTGCCTGCGAAATATACGCGTTTTTTTTCGCACCTCCATATTCCGAAATCTATTGCGGGGAAGTTTACGTAGGTTGTGGCAGATTTTGCTGGCTGAAGCAAAAGCGAAAACAGCGAAGCAAGAAGGCCGCATAATTCTAGTTGGCCGATCTTTCATGAGCCCGGAACATTATAGGATCGCAGATATCGGCACTTTCCTAGAACCAGATGTTATAACAAAACAGATGTTATAGAATGTCATTTTTTTAGCCACACCAAATTTTAAAAGATTGCCTGTGGCCGCAGCAAAATTTCAATCCTTGATCTAGATTACGCGACGAGGCGTTCATTACTTATATGGAAGATCGGAATACTTAATGGAATAATTAACACAATTGCGCTAATAAGCTTACCAATTATTTAATTTATCGCACATCCTTCAATCTACGAATTGTATAGCTTGGGAGTATGCAAGGCATATCCTCTTGGAAGAAATTTTTAGGACGACACCAGTTTCCGTATATTAGCCTTCGAATTTTCTGACAAAATGCATTAACTCTCCAATTACTTTTGTGCTGCAATGTGTAGAAGAGCGCTTTACTAAAGTAAGTGGAACAACAGTGCATTTTCAGCACAAATCTGACCGCGCATATCTCGAAACCGGTGCTATCCTGAGAATTCGTTCTAAGTCGATATGCCTTGGATATTCACTAGCTACAATTCGTAGATTGAAATATAGTATGTGATGCATTTAAATAAAATGGTAATCATCGTGATTATGATAATGATTCATTTAAGCATTTTGATTTCTCTTAATAGTAATGGCCGCCTCATCGAGTAACTTAGGTCAATGGTTATAAGCGCGCTAGCTGCCACAGGCAATCTAAAAAAAAAAGAAGAAAAGAAATGGTGCAGCCAAATTAAAGGAAACCCCTTTATAAAGATATTTGCGCGGCCTCATTTTCCCTAATGCGTGATTTCAAGGACGTAAATTGTAGGAAGAGGAGAGGAGAGAGAAAAAGAATGATGTTAGGTAGAAGCCCTGCATCTAGGCTTCAGGTTCATGAGCATTTGCTTTGTAAAGGGAAAATCGGAAGGGAAAACTGTTTTGTCATTCGCATTCTTTCTTCTCTGCGCGCGTGGGATTGCATCTTGATATCCTTAACATTTCCTGCTTCTTAAAGCGAAGCGTTCTTTGTCTCTTTCTTCGACTTTAATAATAGTTCTGGCCGAACGTGTAGCTCATACTGAAAGTGACGTCGTCGGCGCGCCATCATCCTCCTTCCATAGTCACCCCTGCTCTTTGCTGGCTACAGTAGAAGGGTTGAAGTCTGGGCCAGTTGGTACATACTTGAAGGAAAAAACCAGTCAAAAAACACAAAGGACAAGAGGAGAGGTTCACACCACAACGACTGGACTATCAACTGAGCTTTATTAGAATCGGTGTAGTCCCCGCAAGGCCAGCAGAGCATGCGCACCCGCATCATCGCTAATCACAGAGCATGAAAAGACAAGAATCGCTTCTATCGTGACCGACCTAGATATGCAAATTCTTTTTCAAGTAAGCGCACCGAGGTTGTACTAACGCAGTCATCACCTAATAAACTGATGTCGTACGCTTCCAGGATTTGTCGCTCTGCTGGCCTTGCGGGGACTACACCGATTCCAATAAAGCTCAGTGATAGTCCAGTCGTTGTGGTGTGAACCTCTCCTCTTGTCCTTTGTGTTTTTTGAGTGGTTTTTTTCCTTCAAGTACTGGCTAGTCTTGCACGCATGGCCGGTACCGGACATAGTGAACACAAACACCGGATATAGTGTGAATCGAGGCGGGTGATGCACTCAAGCGCGGACTTGAGCTCCAACACCAACACGTCGTCGTCGTCGTTTCGTCGCTCCCACACCATCGCGTTAATTCTTTCGTCGTCATCGTCTCACCATCGTCATCTCTCCGCCGTCTTTCCTCAGCCACCGTCACTACGTTGCCACGTTGTCGTTACGCCTCTATCGTCGAGCCATCGGCGTCGTGCCGTCATCGCCATTCCATCGTCATCAGTCCGTCGTCGTCGTGCCATTGTCATTGCGTCATTGTCACAGAGTGGCCTTTGGGCCGTCGTCGACGTTTCGTCGGAGTCATTTTGTCGTGGCGATTCGACAGTCGTGAACCCAACGTCGTCATGACTTCGTCGTCATACAGTCATGGTCATTCCAACTCCATCATTCTATAGTCACAACGTCGTTGTCATGCCTTTGCCTTCAAACCGTCGGCACCATTCCAGCATGGGTTTCTCGGGGTGTCCACGCCCACGTTGTCGTACCGTCGTCTTCACTCCGGCGTCCCATGGTTGTCACGACGTCGTCGTCTTGGCGTCACGTCGTCAAACAGTCGTTTTCATGCCACAGTGATCGTTTCATCGTCGTCATGCGTGACATATGTGCATGACTGCGCGTGACATGTTTATGCTAAGTGAAGCGGTTCCCACTGAAAGTGCGTCCGATCGGGTCGCGTAATCTCTACGTTCATGTTGTCGCTAAGGAGGAACAGCGTTGCTTACAAACACCAATGAAAAATTCGCTTAAGCCGATCCCACAGTGCTTGCCATCTGCAGATTAGTTCTATTTCAGCATTTATTAACTATCTGTTCACTTTACTATCTTCGGACTTTCTCTTAGATTTCGATGTATAATTCTAGTCTACGATTATATTTTTCGATCTATATTATCTCTCCGTTAGCTACGACCGGGCCATTTTTTTTTAGCTTACCCACCAATAGCCTCCTCGGGCCTTTCAATATGGGAATGAGAACGACAGCTTTAACAACGGCAACCACTTTCTAAACACAACATTTAGCTCATGGCATGTCTCATCTGTTTCACCCATGGATGGGGCGTCGAATGCGGATTAGAAGAGGGCATGGCTTCAGAAGTGCTGCGCAGGATTGCTAATACTTAGTGCTAGTTTAAGCAAAAGAAGATGCCCCCTTCTCACACAACGAGCACAGAGAGCGAAGTCCCGTCGTGACACGTGCCGTACGCGAACGAGAAGCGACATTCTACGCCGGTTACGTTCTTCAAGGTGATAATCTTCTTTTTTGTGTTCGTGCGTCGCAGCGAGACGGTTCTTTCAGGTGACGATGAGATGACAGCGCCATAACTTCTTTGGAGCGCGTTTCTTGAAAAGTCGAGGACCGTGCGCGTCGCTGTAGAGCGGTGTGCGCGCGTGCGTGAAGGATGTGCAGCCTGCGCTAACAACAAAGTCGTCTTGTGAGGCGGAACGTGCAGGGGCTAAGGAGTAGACAGGACGCCACCGAATGAGAGGACACGGAGGACGCAGCAAAGTGCGCTGACTGTTGTCCTGCGTGATATTAAGGCCAACAAAGTTATCCGTCGCAATACCTTTAACCTACCAGACCAGCTTGCCTGTTTTATGAAGACGTCAGATATCGCGCGTTTCATCGAAAGTAAAAAGAAAAAAAAATGCAACCTCTGTCTTCGTGCTACTTCTGGCTGATTTATGTTGATGAAAGCGATGGATGGCCACGTAAAGATAAACAACGTTGCTCAGCTATATACAACTCTACGAAAGTGTACACGACGCTATATTTACATTCACTGCTATGGAAAAACCGACACGCAATGACGCGAGGTGTTGACAGCAAGCGCCCTGCTTTTCTTTGTTCCCCTGCCTCCTCTACGTGGCCTACACTGTAAAATAACTGAATGAGGGTGTAGGTCGGTCTATAAATCACACCGTTACACAAGGAAAGGTGTGACACACAAAAAAAGAGTAATAGACTGATTTACGCCAATAACCACTTGCAAGGGTGTAAGTTACTTTACAGTGTAAACGCGCGAAATCGGAGCGGGCAGCTAACGTGTAACGCCCCCTGAACACAACGGCGCGTAACCACTACCCGCAGCTGCAGCTGTCAAGGACACTGCTTCAGATGCCGCTGTCAACTGCAGCTTGTTTGATTCTGTAGATGTTAGCTAAATGTAAGACGGCAGAGACGAACGTCACGAGTGCACACGACTGTGTTTGTCGTTCTGTGCGTGTCACGTATGTGTCACATATCCGTGTAGTGCAGCTTGCCTGCGTTAAATGGCTATTGAAAGCTGCAAACGCTGGACTCGCCGACATATTTCTTGAAGGTGGGAAGTTGTTATTGCTTAAAAGAGTGCATCGCTTGTCGTGGGAGCGACGTCATATTGAATATTTCAGACCGATATGCACAGGAGATTTATACTCAACGTGAACTTTTCTTGGCAAGTTCGTCGGTGAACTAGTAACCATTGGGACTGTACTTGTAACATGAGTATGTGCAACTGAGCCATGCCACCGAACCGAGAGAGGCGGGTGGTAATACCAAGGTTGCCAGGGACAAAGCATCAGACGTGTTTTACTTTAACGGTATGTTCGCCTTGGCACTGTATGTTGTCATCACTTGACTAGTGATTTCCTTCAGGCCCTGGGGGACAGAGGTATGCTGTGTGAAAGTTGAAAATATTTGAGGAAACGAAATTGAGATAAATTCAAGGTAAAGGCAAGCCTTTGTTCTTGTCTAGTCAGTATACATAACTTACATATCGTGCTTTCTTCGCGAGCAGTTACGTCAGGTCTACATTAGGCGGCTGAAAGAGGCATCTGGATATCGGCGGCTAATCTGAATGGGGTCGACTGTGGTTTGCAGTCTGCACTGGCTTTCGGCACAAAGCACACGGAGTGCAGTTACCTGGACATCGGTGAACTTGTAAGTAAGGTACCAACTGAGAAACCACGGCTGTTTTCGTCGACCGCCGTGCACTACAACGCAGATAACGCGACCTCACAGAGCTCAAGGGGAAAAGGAGCGAACGTAAAAGTTGGATAGACCAGTCGCCGGATGGCTGCATACGCCCTCGGAGCACTCGGCGCGTTATACGAAGACGATTCAGGCCAGCCGCGTAATCCGGTACCGCGTCTGCCTGAAGCGAGGTCACGTTCACACCTGCGGCGCTGACAACAACAATTCCGCGCAGGTGCAGCGTGCACGCGTAGGCGTACTGCTACATACGCGTCATTTTCCAGTCCTGCAGCGTGTGTACGTTAATATTCCGGGATCGCGGGAAGAGACAGACGTTTGCACCACGGCAGGACACACAAGCAACAGCTGTTTTTGTCAAATAAAGAGTTTCGGCGTGGTTACGCCAGTCACGCGCGCTCAACAAAGGACAATGGTTTCTGTCAGCCCTTTCTGCATCGTCGACGCATACACGGCGGCGAGCTTCTTGTCGACGTCACAGTTTAGCGGTCGAGTCGCGACGCACCTCCTCGGGAGGACTCGGTAGCCGTCTTAACTAGAAAGAAGCGGTCGGCGTTTCGAGAAGCCGGCAAACGTTGAGACGTCTACGGCGACGCTATATAACAAACAAGGCGCAGCCGAGATTCGGTCTTGTCTGCGCCCGCCGACGTCTTTGTAGTACCTCGTTAATCTCGGCGCTCCTTCCACAGGATTTGGGGTGAAGGCTGCGTTCGCGACGTTGTTTGGACGCCGACTTAAGTGATAAGGCGCCTCTAAACAATTTCGCGAGGCGCCGCGCAGCGGCTGTCGCGCATTGTCTTCGCTGTGCAGGTTGACGCGCTGTCCATCAACCTTAAAGGAAGAGATAGGAAATAAAAAAGAATGAAGAATACACTACTTCTATAAACAATTCCTTTCGGACTACACTTTTGCGGCAGCAATAAGCAAAATTACTATTCAGTTTATTAAGTGAAGCTGCGTACAATTCCGATGACACGATAAATAGGCTTCATTGCAAGAGCACAGAAAGACATGTCCCGTCAGATTAAACGCGACACCTTGTGATGAACGTGCGCGGTGGTGGCATGCATACGCATTATACCGGAACGGCCGCTGTATACTATTTCCTGTAGGCGACAAAGTCGAGAAACGTTTAGCGAAACAGGGAAACAAGGTTCGAGAACGTTTGTTCGAATCAAAAGAGCTCGCGCGAAACGTTTTGTGGCAGTTTGTTTGAATTCTGTGTACTATACAGAGGACGATGGCACGACGCAGGCACGCCTGACATTGCGCTTGATAGCGACACCTCACATCGTGAGCATGACGCAATGGTCTGGACTTTTCCTCGCTAAATGGGCGGTGTCTGACGTTCGCGTCGTGCGCGTTGCCGTCTACTTGGTTTTGTTTTGTTTTATAGATAGATAGATAGATAGATAGATAGATAGATAGATAGATAGATAGATAGATAGATAGATAGATAGATAGATAGATAGATAGATAGATAGATAGATAGATAGATAGATAGATAGGTAGATAGATAGGTAGGTAGATAGATAGATAGATAGACAGACAGATAGATAGATAGATAGATAGATAGATAGATAGATAGATAGATAGATAGATAGATAGATAGATAGATAGATAGATAGATAGATAGACCGATGCAACACGGGGCTTCAATAGAGGCCGTAGTAGATGGCTACGGATTAATTTTGACTATCTAGTGTTCTGAAGCGCACACCCGAAGCTATATGAGCGGTGTCATGCTTTCCGCTTCCATCGGAATGCCGCGGCCGTCGCCGCCAGGTACGGACCCCGCAACCTCGCTCTCGGTTGTAGTGCGCCAGTCCCTGCGTCGGGCAAATAACAAACGTAAACCCCTCACAAAAAGAAAAGAAAGAGGTGAACTTTGCGCAAACGCGTCTAGACTGTCGTTGAGCTCCCCCCCCCCCCCCCCCCCCCCTTTCTTTTTTGTTGTAATCTTTCTTTCTCCAATTGGTCTGCGCTATCTTGGGTACCTCGTCATAAGGCTAAATTTTATAATATCCGTGATATCAGTTATGACATTGTTTCAATGAACTTTGCTGCATAGCTTACGATGTCATTACATAATAATTTAACACCGGCTTTACATGTGCTAACAACGCATCAAGGAAAGCGGCTTCGTACTGACAAAGTTTGTTCGTACACTAAGGAGGCTCATAAGAATAGGTGACGGCCAATCATAATAGCTGACATATAACCGAAGGCGGCCGGCCAATGATAAATAGTTGTGTCGAATGAGAAGAGCTGTGAATGCGGTCCTGCTTTGTTTACGGGAGCCCTGGCTAGTCGCTGCTATAGCATCGGGCGCGGGGGCTACCAGGGAAGCTCCGGCGCGTGCGATCGTTCTTGCGTCTAAAGTTGGAACACGTGACATTGTTTAAAGTTGGATCACGTTGTAGTTGGATCGCGTGGCATCATGTCGCGGCGAGAGTGCACGCGACGGTTTAAATTATACCGTGACATAGGATATTTATTTTATTTTCATTGTTGGTCAACGTTGCTCCTTTTTCGTTGAATAGCACAGACTGCCGTATTACAAAAGGAAAGGTTGGTCGGGCCCTTCTATAAGGCTCTTTAAGTAGTACGCTCATCGCGGAATGTATCCGGAAAAGGCCACGATACGTTCTTGTTTTAGTCGGATCGTTCCTTAGGAATGCAGCGACAAGAACTGGTTTATGCGGAAGTAAAGCGGTCAGAGATTTTTTTTTCGACAGCCTGAATAACTTACCATAAAGCGTACCAATGAATCCCCGACATTTGCGACAAGCTCCCTTTCGCATGTTCAAACCAACTAAACGCCGTAGACTTACGAGATGCGTCGCAGTGTCACGCTAATGAATAGCTGCATCAGTCGCGTACATCTTGCTTCACGTATTCGACTGCTTCAGTCTTGCGAATACAACTTGTTATATCGTACATACGGGTTTTAAAGCTTTCCACCGAGATTTAACGACCGTTGTGTTTCTGTAGAAGCTATCCTGCTTTCTATGCCTTCGATAGTACGTAGAGCAACATCTGGCCCAAATGGGCATGGAGAAGTACAGAACATTCTCTTACACAGCGTATAATACTTTAAAATAAAAACAAAGACCAACCGCTTACTTGTAACAGAAGTCAGCGCAAACAAGATACAATGACAACGGTGGGTACGTAGCCCATGCCCTTCGTACACTCCCATGTGACTGTGTCTTGTTTGCGGTACCTTCTGTTCACGTTTGTGTTCAACACACTAGGCCGTGCTAAAGTTTTGCCAAAGAACAAGCGCTGTTGCACTGAACTATCGCAATCAACCCAAATTCGGTGGCAGTATGACGAAAAACTAAGCACGCGACGGCGCCGAAGCAGACGCTCCCGCACGAGATCTAACTTCGTACGTCATTCAGGCGCTGGCGGCAGCTGGCGCCGCGGTATGTCGTTGCTTCCAATGGGCGGCGATAAGGAAAACCGCTGACAACTACCAAAAAAGGATATGTCGCAAGTCCAATGAGTGTAGCACGTCCTTCAGGTATTTGTGCAAAAGGTATTTGGTGAAAATGCGCTTTTGTTTTCGTGCCAAAGTGCGTCAACTCCCTGCAATGACTCGGAACCTATGCCTTTCTGCTGTCAAGAAGAAAGTTGTGTGTTCCATTCTAGGCCATGGCTGCCACATTCAGGTGGGAACGGAATGTGAAAGCGTCTGCTTCCCTAAATGTTATGCTCGTGTTACAGAAACGCTGCAGGTGAAAGTCGACTTGTATACCTCTAAATTTAATTCGCATTGTTCCTAAGAGACCAGGCATAGCATTAGGGTGCAAGCTACACCTGTGCATGTTATTCCCCGTTTGTTTAAGCCGGAAACAATCGCATTCAAATCGCTTCAACCCGTGCATTGACACGTGGAAGTAGAGGCATGTAATCGGTCGAAGCACGAAATACTCGAGAGAAGCAAGTTGAACGAAAAATTCTCCATCATCGACGGAATACGACTAGGCATTCGGTGGGGAGGATAGTCGAGATAACACAATCCCAAAAAGATTTCGTAAGAAGGAAGTGACTGGACCAGTATCAAAAGACCCAGAACGAAAGAAAAGAAGAGAGGCATGAGATAAAGAAATAAAGAAGAGGGAACGAATCAGAAGAGGTCATCCGAATCGTCAGGGGGCCTCGCTTCAATGCCAGGGACAGGCGCCCTATGCATACGTGCGTCGGTGTTGACGGACTGATGCCTTCGGCGCGTGTGCGCACGTTGAGCTGCTGCAGGGTTTCCGCGCGATTTCCTTCGTGCGCGTTTCGCGTGCAGGACGTTTCTGCCCCTAGTCGAGTGGCCTTGGCGTGGAGGGCCATTATTTCTCAAGCACCAGACCTCGCTGGCTTTGTGCATGGGCCCACCCTCAGGTTCTGGAGAAATGAGAGAAAGCGAGGATAGTAGGAAAGAGTCCAGAGGTGGGACACCGGACGAAATGTGTTACTCGCGTGAGCGCTAGATGCTACGCGAGGCGCATTCGTAGACGACAGAGGCTGCAGGAACGAATCAAACTAGAAAAAAAAAAGGCGTTAACTTTCGAACTGTAGTTCTCGTACTGGTCATCATCATGCTATGTCATCAGCGCGTTTCATGTCCACCGAAGGACATGGACATGTAAGAAGACTGGTTTCCTACTTAATGAATTTACACCAATGGTTCGTTTTCCTGGATTACGCGTAGTGTATCACCCGCAGTGATTGACGACATTTACGAATATTTAAGGTCTCGGGAGTTACAATAACGTGCCGAAAGACGAACGGCCGTACCAGCGGTCTCGAAATGTGAATGCCTCGCGTCAACGTTTGAGGATGATAGAGTCAGACGTACGGAGACATGTATAGTTCAAATGGTTCGTCAACT
The DNA here is from genome assembly GCF_023375885.2 of Dermacentor andersoni. NCBI lineage: Eukaryota > Metazoa > Arthropoda > Arachnida > Ixodida > Ixodidae > Dermacentor > Dermacentor andersoni. The sequence goes on from NC_092817.1 coordinate 72,931,263, forward strand.
ATGCATGTTTAAATGCCCAACTTTGACGCGGTATGGACTAACCATATGTGCGACTAAACAGGACCTTAACTACAACCACACGAAACAAACCGACGATGAATCGAAGGCAAGCAACGGGGGCAACTGAACATTTGTTTAATTAAAATGCAAAAGTTATATGGTAAATTAAGGGAAATGAAAGTGGTCTTAAAATCAACTTGTCGCAGGTGGGAGGCGTACCAACATCTTTCGTTTTACACGGGAAACTAAGTTATCACTTGAGCTACTGACGTGGCCGTTTTATCGTCTAGTCTATTGGGTACTTGTGTAAAAGATTAGGGGGCGGGGGGGGGTGGGCGTCAGAGTGTTTGGCCAGCGTCACCGCTCACTGACACGACGATGGATGCAGAATATGGTTTGGACCGCAGGAGTCATGTAATACGTGAAGTTAGGGGAAGGCCAATAAACCGTCGTATGCTATACCCCTGGCTCAAAGCTGCCAAAGTCGATACACGACCTTTTGCTTTCAAGATCGTGCATTCCAAGCTTGCATATGCAGCGCCGTTTTGGCCACGGAGTAAAATGTACAGGGGCACCACCTCGTCTATCTTGCAATGCATTTGGCGCGGCCAACTAATGTCGGCGCTCCTGCTTATATTGCTCCGTGATTGTGGTTGTCAAGGCGCTTTCTGAGGTTGACAATGTCGCTTTCTAAGCCATACGTGACGTAGACAATGACGAGGCTTTGTACTCTTGTGAGCAGTGATGACACTAATTTGTGCTGACAGCACGGTGGAAAGTAGCCATAGCCGACTCCGTAACCAACAAGTCAAAGGACGACATCGATGGTGGTAATTTCACTTGATAACGTACCCTTTTTATTATTGCTATGCAATATTTATCAGTCCAATTCCGCTCAGATTTGTTTTTATGCCGGCAAAAAAAGAAATCATAGGTAGCAAGTACACACACGTACTTTTTATTCACCGATTTTTCACTACTGCGAACTACTTGCCAAATGCAGACTATCCCAGAGATATTGCTATGCGCTACCCGAAGAAGATGTATTCGTATTTAGCTTTTGTATTGAGCTAAAATTTACTGTGGTCAATTCCCCAGGTGCGGACAGAAGCTCGAGGATTGCAATATAAAGAAAAAGAAAGGGGGGGGGGGGTTGATTATAGTATTTGTGTAAACGGCGTTTGTTTACAAAAACGAGTGGGAAACTACTCATGACGGAAATACACGTTTATCATAAAAACGGTGACTTAGCAGGCACTCATTCCTTTATTTTTGCAAGGATCCTTCAGACTTGTTCTGTATGTTCTGTATGTGTATGCAGTGTATCGTTTATTTGTTTCCTTGTTTGCTTTACTTTTTTGGGTGCCTATGCCGGGGCATTTGTGCGTGCTGTATGCACGATAAGACAACAGAATATCGGTAGTATTGAACTATCCGTTGCATTGATGTCAACGCAAATGGATACAGGGGAGTGGTTATGTCGTCTCAACTGGGGGCAGAGTGATGGCGTGTGCGTGCCTCGGCGGGAGGGGAAGGGGATACGACGCCCACAACACACAATACTGGGCTTTACCTGCCTTTTTTTTTTTTTTGCACTTATAGCTCGTGTGGACAGACGGGGCTGCCAGTGCCAGTGGGGGCAGATACTGTACAGAACTCATTGTAAGGTTCGTAACAGCGCAACACAAGACACGGACAAAAGGAAGGTAAAAAACGACAACACAGCTTTTGTCCCTGTCTTGTGTTGCGCACCTTGCAATGAATCCTAAAAAAACTGGCTCAACTTACCGCCTTGTGCAGAACTATCGTACCCCGTTAACTCGCGAAAATTTTGCGAAACTAGAATCAGCGCGAGAATTATGAGACGAGGAATTTCAAAATTCAAAGAGCCATTGAAAGGAAGACCTTATGGCGCCGCTTTATAGACACTTGGACTTGCACCGACAAAGTCAGCGATGACGTCACGTTTGCACACTTGTTTGGGATCGGGGACCAAACTTATGGTTGGGGCTGATGTAGTTTCCTCTTGTGATGATTTCTTCTTCTACCGTGGACAACATGACGATAAATATGATGATAATAATTAGCGTGGCAGACGCCATGAAAGGGGGCGAAGGTGACAAATATTACCATATCACTGACATTCGAACAAGGTGTAGATCCTTACATTTAGTGGGACACATCCATAGCGGCCACTGCGTGAACTGCAGGCGACGACGTACACTTTTCCTGATGTGGGCTGGCTTTCTTCTTCGCCACCAGTGCCTTTTACTCTATTAAGTAGCTTCTCGCCTAGTTTGTCTTCCACGTAATCATATAAATTAAGTTGGAGTAGAGAACTGTAGTTTATCAGCTTAGTTTTGCCGATTGTAAGCGTTGAGAGATCCGTGTGCACAAGGTGCTTCGCGGTGCAGGCTTCCACGACAACGACATTTTATAATATACAACGTGGACGTCTCACAGTCATCACTTTTCAATGCAGTGGCCACATTGATGAACCCTTAAAGACTGCGCGGATATCTTCGGTGACTTTCATAGACGCTGAAAAACTTTGGAGGATGATTAAGCTTCGCCTTCAGCAGTTAAGAATTAAATTATGGGGTTTGACGTGCCAAAACCACGATCTGATTATGAGGCACGCCGTAGTGGGGGACTCTGAAAATTTGGACCCCCTGGGGTTTCTTTAACGTGCAGCTAAATCTAAGTACACGGGTGTTTTCGCATTTCGCACCCATCGAAATACGGCTGCCGTGGCACGGATTCGATCCCGCCACCTCGTGCTCAGCACCATAACCACTTAGCAACCACGCGGGTGCCTTTAAGAGTGGAAAGCGATAGCATCCAAAGATCCCTGACTGCTTCTCACGCTTCCCGGCAACCGCAGCTTATGTATAATGTTTACCGGAAAAAGCTGGGGGTGAACACTATGCACGAAGGCGAGCTTTCTGGTAGAAACTCTGCCCCCGATGGAAAGAAACAGTCAAGAAAAACAAATTCGAGAAGTTTCATTCGCAATAAAAAAAAAAAAAAAGAAGACGTGGATAACTTGAGGCATCGAGGTGTCAGGTGAAAGCGCAGGTATGCCCGGTGCTCAGCGACCTTCTCTATTCACGTGCGGGCGTTCGTAGTCTCTCAAATTAGGAAGACGCGATGCAGCGCAGCCGCTTTCCGCGTTCAAAGAACGTACGGAATGAGTAATATCTTGTTAGCTCGCAACGAATTAAGAAGGGAAGTGTCCTCCATTGAAAGAACGTCGAGGTTAAACGCTTCGCTTGGCATCTAGCGTGGTGCGCTTATCGCTCTACCTAAGGATGCCAACCTACTGCTCCATACATGGGATCACAGCCGGAGAAAAGTGTCCTGATGATTGTGCCCCGAGATAGACACATGATATGGAAGCGAACCGGCTTGCAGATTGTGCCGTTAACACACGACAAAAAAGAATAACAAGAATGTATATTGCATAAGAAAAGTGTACAAAATGACTGCGACAACATCCTGATCCATAGCCAATAAATACGGCTAGTCGTGGGCCAGAACAAGAAAAAAGCTTTTCAAATACAAGAGTTTTCGAGTACACTATTAATATGAAGAAAAAAAAGGGCTACACCAAACAGAAAGTGCATTTCCGCTTCACGAGTACAACATTAATATTTGCGGGTTCCAATACTGCGTTGTACGTTGTACGCTGCGAGTTTCGTTGCAATATTTGCCATATTGCAACGTCAATATGGCGAGCATGATACTAACGATAATTTGCGAGAATAACATCAATATGGTGACTTGTATATACGTGAATGAATCTCTTGAGCACCGGTACAATATGCGAAGGCATTTATTCGGGCTGCGTATATTAGTCCAGGTTCTGGCGCCGACAAAGGATACTGTGCGACGACCATTACATTACGGGCGCACGTAATGACTCAGCTGGTGTTTCAACAGGACGCGCAAGAGATGTGCGCAGTGACTTCGTGAGCACAGAGGCGAATCAAAAGGAAGAAAATCAGGCAGAAAAGAAGCGCGCAGACGAGCAGTGACAGCCGAAGGCGCAATGGAGAGGCTCTAACTTACACAGAAATAGAGCGGAATAAACAGGCGCACGAAGACAGTCATTGCTGCCCACACGATAAATAGCAATAAACAGTTCCTATATCAATTCTCACAGTCTGGGTAAACTAGTCATCAGGCTTATCACCGAGATCAATGGTAGAAAATAAATCGAAGCAGCAACGTTCTTTCTATACGATAGAGTGAAGATTGATTTGCACGATGGCTGTCATTCTCTGCTAAGAATGGTAGGTTTTGAAATTTCTCTCGTGCGTCTTCGGAGCTAGGCGCTGCTTCGAAATCAATAATGTTAGCTTACTTGTCAAAGCCTCTATCTTTATTAAAGGGACCCTGAAACGATTTTGACGATTTTCTACAAACGTACTGAGTCGTTAGGCTAGGTCCTTCTGATCATTAATTGACACATCTAAGTGCTCCGCGTAAAGCGTGTAATTTAATATAAGGTTTTAAAAATACACATCGCTGCCGATCGCAGCACACTGTTCGGCAGAATTTTAAGCCGCCCCTGCCCATATGACGGAAATCGCCCATGTGACGTCGGTGGGGCGAGCTATCCGATTGGCTGACCAGGGCGCGTGATGATGTTTGTAATAGTTGGAATGTTAGTTAATTTGTTTTTATAAAAAGAAAGTAACATAAAGAGAATGCACAAGAACGATTTTTCAGTACACTTAAGCACTTCCGGCACACAGCAAGTGTCGTCTGCTTGTGTTACAACGTGCTCCGTCTTTGACGAGAGCTCCGCAGTCAGTGTCGGTCTGTCTTTTCGCGAGCGCTACGATTCGACTTTGTTGCGTTGTGGACTGCAAACGTAGCGACTGGCAATATGTCAAGCTGCGACATCGTGTCCTTCTGCGAACCAGTAGACGAGCGGGCTGGCTGCAGCGCATTGGACAGCCGCTATCCGATGGGCGCCAGGATTTGCGCGATTGCGGCCGTCACTTTACACCGGAAGATTACTAACGCAATAGCGTTTCGCGAGTCCGGTATTAGGGTAAACCCAAGCGCAAGGGGACAGGGCCTGGCCGTGTCCCCTTGCGTGTCGTTTCATGGCATGAACAGAAGCTCAAATGTCAATGGTCTGCATGGTGCAGCCACATGGTGTCATAGAGCTCAACCACATACAGTAGCAGTAACAAAATGTATTCTTTGCTGCTGGTATAAATTTTTCGCAGGAGTGTAACCGTTAACATGTTTTTGTAAATGTTTAAAATGTCTGACACTTGGTTAGAGCAATATTAGCTCTTTCTTTGGCTGGTTAAGCTCTGCGCCAGCAGGTGGCTGAACCGTGGAGACCGATCAGGCAGCTCACGTACGTCTACGCTAAAGTTCCTTCATCCGCTTGAGTTTATGCCTTAATCCCGGCCACGGCGGCCGCATTTCGATGGGGGCGAAATGCGAAAACACCCGTGTACTTAGATTTAGGTGCACGTTAAAGAACCCCAGGTGGTCGAAATTTCCGGAGTCCTCCACTACGGCGTGCCTCATAATCAGAAAGTGGTTTTGGCACGTAAAACCCCATAATTTTTAGTTTATGCCTTCACCGTTCCGTCGAAACGTTCTGCTAGTGTGTGATTACCGGAATACCAGACACTTTCGGCGCTACGACAGAATGCTCGCAACTCACGCAGCTTCGATAGCTCTCGCTTGAGGTTGACGGCCAAGCCGCTAGCGGAGACATTTCGCGCGTGCGGGGGCGGGCTCCAAAACAACCGGAAGTGGACGATGTGACGTCGCATCGTGACGCAGAACCAGTGAAGGCGGAGCTTAGCCCCGATCGCTCGGCGAACGAGTTGAGGAGTAAAGGCATGGCTAGGGAGGAGAGTAACTTGTAATCGCTCGTAGCTTTATTAATACGTAACGCTTCACTTAAATTGTGGTGCGAATGTTCTACTTAAGCTGTACCCTACGCGTCTACAAAATTTGCCCGAGCCGTTTCGGGGGCCCTTTAAGTGCTTCACGTTTCAGGTGACTTTCTGCAGTTCAATATGAGTCCGTAGTCTAATTGATTAATTTATTGGTCTTAATGTTTCAAAGCGACACTCGGATTATAAGAGACATTTTAATAAAATCTCGGCTTGATTTCGACTACCTGGTGTTCCGTAGCCTGCGTCTAAATATAAGCACGGGACAGTCTGGCGTCTTGACCCCACTAATTGAACCCATGACCTCGTACTGAACACCAGAACAGCCACCGTGCCTGATGGTACGAAAACTTACACCATTAGCAACAGCACAGCAACTTCATCACTATGATTGTTTTGTGTATACCACCGTCACCCATTAACTTTCAACGACATGTCAGATGAAAAAACACTTCGCACATCGTCCGGGTTACGTACAGTCTCCAATCACGCACGTCTCCTTTCGCGCGCATGTTCAAGCGCCGTTATAACGTCGCGTCTGCTTCTGACATGTTCCTTGTTGTCCTTGACCCAAAGAAGCACTTTTCTACGTTTATTTTCTCGCTCGACCTATTCAGAGACGTCACTCGGATGTTTCCTCTACACGACTTGTGCGCTCGCCACAGAAGTTCAATGTCTCTGCGCAGGTGAGCCATACTCCGTTCCCCCTCGGTGCGGCACCTCGAAACGCCGCTTGAATGGTGCTTGCAAAATACCTTTAGTCTGCGAACGACTCGCAGTGCGAAGAACAATCAAGACGGGGGCCACCACCCTGCGTTGCGCAATGCCGCCAAATAATTGCAGCAACCAACTCGGTTCAAAATTTCGCTTTTGTGTGGATGAGCGAGTGACCTTTGCATTGTACCACGACGTTGTCCAAGTCCATCTGACAGTGTACGCAGCATTTATGCCGCTATCCTTGAGCACTATGTAGACAAGCTGCAGCGCATGACGTCACGAAAATGTACCGGTGCAGCGTAGGCTTCAGAATTTCGAAAACGGCAGCGCTTGACACGTGCAAGATGAAGAGAGAAGCCACGCGGACGAGGCTTTGTAGGTGTGCTTTGTCAGCGCTTTTTTTGTTTGCGTGCCTTCTCACCTCGTCCTGTCTGTCTCGAGCACTGCCGTTTTCAAGATGCAGTGCCAACTGTGGCCCATCGGTCTACTCTGCTACAGTATTGGCGTGAAAGAGATTTAAGACAAACAGAACATTATCGCACGCAAGCACAAGATATCCTGGAGTGTAAGTTCTTCAAAACGCTTGTTGAAGACTGCTGCTTGCAACATCATGTTAGGCGACAAGATAACTTCTAAGACGTGTAAGCGTTTTTAGAGTGTAGCCCACTAGTGCGGCTTCGGGACGTTAAACCCCTTTAATCTAACCTAGCATAATCTAATGTCACATTCAGGTCTGCTTAAAGACGATGGGACCGGCACCTCACACGTAAAGCGTGGGGCCAGACGGCCCGTGGGTGAGACGAACCTTGCCGCCTCCGACATCTTAGTTTCACGTTAAGGTGTTCTCGCCCTGCCAGACCGCGAGAATGGTCGCGCGCCAATCGAACGCATCAGACAGAGCAAGCCGAGTGTACGGGTGGCAGCACCTCGAGCACCGGTACGTGTACGATGCGTCGTGTTACGACACGCGGGCTCGCCGTCGGCGTGCCTCACTTATCAAACGTGCAGTGGGAAAAAGTGGTGGTGAAGGTAGGAGAGAGGGGCCGGAGGTGCGGGAGATTTGATGCGGGTACACATCGAGCCTCTCCTGGGGCGCGGACATGCCACACGCTGCGAAGTTGACACGAGCCGTGTGCGAGAATAGATCGCCAGCCTGAGGGAGAGTCGCCGCCTCGAGTATGCGTCCTTTTAGTCACGGTGTGATAGAACCGCCCGCGAAGGTCGCTGGCTGGGGCCGATGTCGCCGCGAATGTCGCAATGGCCGTTCTTCACAGGCCACAGTCCGGGTGTCTCGAAAGCAGGAGACTCGTCGTCCACAGAGGCGGCCGTGGGTCGTGAATTGCGCAAAATGACACGAAAAGAACAGCAACGAAAAAAAAAAACTGTGGACGTAAGAATAAAATAATCCATCTAGTCGTTGTGAGGGCGTACTGCCGTGGGAGCAAATGTATAGTAAGCGCCTGAATAGCGTCTCTTTTCGCACGTAAATACAGAGCTGTCTCGGCAGTTCGCATAGTTAAGCGCGACTGTGTGGCTCGCTCGTTACTGATAGCAAGAGTTCGTAACTGTCGCTGCGTGTGTAGGTGCCTTAGCACGCGTGCTTGTGTATGTGTGCGTGCGTTTTTGCTTACGTGTGTGTTACGAATGCGAATAGAATGAAGGCGTGCTTGCCGAGTCGGAAACCTACCTCGGAGGAGCGTGGTACGTAGATCTATAGTTTAATTCATCAAATGGAGAAATTCACTCATTATAGAGAAGAAGAAAAAAAAACAACTCACAGGATGGTTACGGGTTTGTAAGGCGAAAATAATTAGCCGTTATGCAGGCTAGGCGTTGTCAAACCTAATCTCGAGCTCGCCGAAGCGCTTGGGGATCTGAAGGTCATGCTTTCTCTATAACATTTCGGTGTAAATGGTGTTTTATACCGTCCTCGTTTAAACCGCTAGACATCTTCTTCCATGTCCGAGTGCTCGCCCGTTTTCTAGAATACACTGGCGCAGCTGAAGGCGGTATGACGACGGCGGCATGGCAATGAGATTACGATTTTAAAATGATGACGATGGTATGACGACAGCGTCACACAAGGTGATGGGTTGGTGGCGAGTGTATGACGACGATTGCACGAAGGACGACGGTAAGACGAGAACAGGATGTCGACGATGGAACAACCACTGCTGCATCGCGACAACTGTTGATGCCTACTGATTCCTCTGAAGCTCAGTAGACTGCCGTCGAAACACCATTAGCAAATAAGGGGACAAGGTCATTAAGCAGCCACTGTACCAGTTTGGAGCAGGGGGTCCTTCATTTTAGCGCACCTATGTTTGAATTTCAAGGACAGACTTCCGCGTCGCCTTAAAATACGTGTACACTCCCCAGCTGCGCTATACAAAGCTGGACACGAAATTGCTACTTGTTAAGTCCTCGAGTCGGGGGCCCTTGGCTTTACTTCAAAACATTATTTCCATGCGCTCTAGCGTTTCTAGCGGCTTCGCCTTCTCCACATTAATATCCTGGGCAACATTTATGGTAGCATCTGTATTCAAAACAGGTGCACAGTGTCTAGGCGGCCCGCTGTGATTTTAGCAGCAGGGAAATTCCGCTGGGCATGAAGCACTTCCGAGAAGAGGCGTTTGTTCGCGACGACAGCCGCGCCTGCAGCTCGCGAAAGCGCCGTGGTTCTTTCAAGGTCCTCCGGGGAGCGGCAAACGTGGAAAGTTGAGGCGAGGCTCGATATATGCAGCGCGAGTTTCATCGCGTCGTCAGAAACGCGTGTTATGTCGTGCCGTACGCGTTCGGTTCCCTCTCTTCGGTAACGACGGCCCACGCCCTGTCGCAGTTGGCGTGGTGTGAACGGCGTCGGTCGCCGGCAGATTTCCTACTTCTATAGCATCGCAAAAAAAAAAGGAAGAAAAGAAAGAAAAAGTAGAAGAAGAAGAGTGAGAGAGAGAGAGAGAAAAGAAAAAACACGAAGCCCAGCCCGGTGGCTCATTTTATTTATTCATTTTTTTGTGTTGTTGTTTAACGCCGTGTCCGGAAAGTAAAAGCGGGGAAAAGGCGGCCGTGGTTATGGTGCGATGCAAAAGGACGGTTAGGTGGGCTATGTTGTTAATAGTTAATAGTCAACTGCTAGTTGCACTATAATAAAAACTTAGCGCTCCGTTTTTCTTTATTACTATACATGGCGCGATGCACGTCTGGGCAATGTAGGTACGGGCGCGAGGGACCGCGGCACTTGTGTGTTTTCCAGGAATACTGGCGTGTAGCCACACTTTGACTTCTTCAACTTTGTGTGTGGGTGTGTGTGTGATTCGTTTTTTTTTCTCACCAGGAAATGAGAGATGTAACTTTGGGCGTCAGTATACTTCTTGGTTCTGCAGAAGCCATGCGCCTACGTGTCGTCGGTCATCAGAAAACGTCGCCGTACGGAAAAAAAGGAGAGAAAAAGTACTGAGATTTGATAGGAGAGCCAGTTGTTTGGTAAGAAGCTGCACCATAGAAGTTTATGCCTCGTTTAAGTATAAAACTGGAAGCCTTCAGGTGAAACTAAGAAATTGTCACGTTCTCGGTCAGATGATCAAAAATTTAGACTATCTTGTGGAGCTGAAGCAGCTGATATTCTTGCGAGAAAAAAGGTTCGGGTATGTAAAGAGGACACTGTAATCGCTAGTTAATTTACGGGGCGCTCATTTTTGAATTTTCCGAAATAGTTCAACCTCACCAGTTGCAGATAGCATAACTGTTGTCCTTGAGCTGAATTATTTAAAGATGCAGACTTTACTATAGAGCGAGAAATTGAAATACATATTCCACTAATTAACAATAATTCACGAACTTCCTAAATTAAATATTTTTATGGAACATATTGCAATTTACATATTGCAGCCGGGGAGTTTGTGAGACGTATCCACTTTAAATGAATCTCCAGGATGACGCCTGTTTCGATATATTATTTTCCAAAGTGTGGGACGAAATACGTGGCCGTTCACGTTATTTTTGTGTTTCATTTCATTAAAGGGCATTTTGTTAATAAAGTGGAGCAACAGTGCACTTTTACGGCAGGTTCGATGGCACATATCTCCAAACTGGTGTGATTCTGGAAATTCATTCCAAGTGGATACGCCTCGCGAACCCACCGGTTACAGTTCGTAAATTGCAATATGGGCCGTAAAGTAATTAATTAAGACGTTAATGTGTGACTGCTTAATTAGTTCAATGCGTGTTCTCATTTATCGTGCAAATATGGTCCGCCTCAATGAATAATCCAGCTCAACGACTGGAATTATATTGTCTGAAACAGGAGACTATTAAAAAAATTCTGGGAAACTAAAAAAATTATCACCCTTCGTGTAGAACGACAAGAAAGGAAACCGAGGACTCTATTTTTATTACGGATAATATTGGTGTCTTTGTTGGTCTCTTATAATATGACTAATAAAAATCGAGCCCTCAGTTTCCTTTCTTCTCATTCATTACATAACGAGGGTCTCGAATCCAGCAACATCTATACCTTCAGGTAGCACGTGTATGTTTATTCACCAGTTGCCTTCACCCAAAAAGATCACGTACCCGTGAAGTTTAGACACGGACAAACAAAGATGCAAGCAGGCAGACAATATTAGCGCAACGCTGGGTGAAGTTACAAAAGAATGCTAGTAGCAGTTAAAAGCTGTAGTTGAAATAAACCAAGCTTCCTGACCTTGGTAAGGCCATATGAATATTTAGGGTGCGTTATGTAAACTCATTTTATCAAAGACAAACGTGTACGTGCGCGCACGTAACAGATTGCAAGATCGAAAGTTGTATCAGCTTAGCTGTTCACCTGCCATCCCCATCACGTTTATGAACACGTTTCTGCCGACGCCACGATTCTCCTAAAGTTTGGGAGAGAGATAAAACTTTATTGTGTCCCTGATGGGGTCCAGAGGTGGCGGGGATCGGGAGACTAACCCCCAGTCCTCCTCCCCCTTGCTTAGACGAAGGAGGTATACAAGAGAAGGAAATTTTATTAAGAAAAAAGTGAACGAATAAGATGGATGGCACCACTATTAAGAACATGTACGGCACTTATGCGCCCATGTTTCGCGTCACAGGTTCAGTCGGGAGATGGCTCATTTATCACGATCAGGAGGACTCAACCGTTCGTGTAGCTAAATATACGAACGTCAAAAAGTCCGTGCTGCTCGTTGCAGTTGTGAAACAAATCGTTGCGAAAAAAATTCACGATAATCAGTCTGAAAGTTTCAAAGACGGCGGGGCGATTTCGAAGAAAAGCAGACTGCGACTGTACCACTCGAAATGAGCCGCGAGAAGCGGTGGTACGTCAGCTGAACCCACAGCGTCTAATATTGTCAGTAAAGAATATGATCCCAACGGAGTTCCTCGGACACAGTTCGTTTCACTGGCCGCTACTTGGGAACATGAGCGGGTACTTCCAGAATAGATTGCTATAGGGCACTTCATGCAAGACACCCTGCAACGTATGTACGCTTTGTCCTTCTTGCTTACGTCTATCATACACAGTATTTGCGAGCGATCGGCTTGACGCTATATTCTGGCGAGCTTCGAAGACGGCTCCTTCTTGCATAGAGGCAGGGCATTCAATCATCGCCGGCGAAGACGTCGGGCGTCAGCTGCTAGAGGGAGAAGTGCGACTGACGAAGCTGTCAACGGGCACGCCGATGAAGTGCCATCAGGGCTGCGATGATTGGATCCCCGCGTTCGAGCACTGTCGGCAGGCAGAGCTATCCTTGCTATACGTGCGGTACAAGGCGTTTCGCTCGAGTTCGCGCTCGGCCCTCTCGTCGGCGTCCGCGATCCGCTGCAGCTCGTCCAGGCGCTCCAGCCGTGCGAATGACTGCACGTCACGCCGAATCCTCTCCTCTTGGAGCCGCTGGCTGAGCTGGCGGAGCTGCTCGTCACGGCGGATCTCGTCCTCGCGGCGCAGGAGCTCTTGCAACGTGAGACCGACCTGCGCCGGAGTCGCTCGGCCCTCGTGACAGCGACAGCCGCAGGGAGCCACCCTAGCGCAGCTCGGTCCGGCCAACTGCTCTCTCTGTACGCCACTGCGCGAAGATGCCGCTGAGAGTAGGGGCCGGCGAAGCGCCGAGGCCCTGGATGTGTCTGCCTGTCGGGCTGCAGGGTCGCCGACAGGCACCGGCTGCGTTGTAGCCATCGCCGGCTTGCTTGCTGGAGTGCCACTACGCCAGCAGTAGCTCTCCTGAGGCCGAGGCGTGACTTCTATGCAGAATTCGCCACTCTTCGCGCAGTGGGGAGGGCGGTTGGGTCCGTTTGCCTGGAAGTTTCTCTGAGGCGTTGGTTTAGAGCGGGCGTCACTAGCACTAGACGTCACTAGACGTCCGTATCTAGCACTCGCAAAATCTTCTGGCTGCACACCACCAAGCCGACCTCGAGTCATTTCTCGCTCAGAAACTTGAAAGCGCTGGCTTCTTCCGCTATGAGCCTCGTTCGCAAAAGGCGGATACCTTTGACCAAGCTGTCCTACAGTTGACTGGCGTATGGCTGGTCTAACGTTGTCCGGTGTCATCTGTGTAACGTTCGGATTCAAGTAAGGCGCATAGGCATCGTAATACTTGTAATACTCATTGTAGATAGCCGGCCGAGATGGCAGCCAAGATGGCCCAGCGTAGTTGGGGTACTGAGTCGGAGTAGTCTGCTGAAAGGGTTGTCGACTAACGCAGGGGTCATACAAGAAATTCCGAGGAGGACTAGACGAATAATAAAAACGTGGTGGGGGGTATCTGCGAGAAGGGAATCGTTTAGGCGTATAGCGTTCATCCGGACGAGCACGGGGATGTGCCTTCGCGGCTGATGCCGTGGTACGCTCTCGATCCTCGCCCGCGTGACTTGGCCAACCGGACGCTGATCTGACGCGAGTAGCTCCGCTAGGCGCAGCCGTACCATCCTCTTTAGAATCGTCTCTGCCACGAGAGGGGCGTGCTGATGAGCAAGCTCTGCCGCTTCGGCTGCTGGTACCTCTGGATGTAGACGGGTGTATGTTTTCCCAGCGGGGAAGGGTTGGTATCGCGCTGCCTTTAGGACTGCCATCCTCCCAAGGCTCCTCAGTGATGTCATGTTTTCGGGACCTGGTGGTTTTGCGGATGACGCGCTTGCGCTGGCTTCCTCCCGCTTTCTTATCTGGCTCAACGAATTCTGCTATCTCTTCGTAGAACTCCTCGGAGCTGCCCAACTTTTCTGCTTTGGGGGTCTCGGGCGTTGCGGTCTTTGCGGTCTCCTTGGCTCCCGGTGTTACGAGCTTCTTCTCGCGTTCACTCCTTTCGGGCTTCACCTGTGGCGCCTCAGACGCACGAGGGGGTGCTTCTTTCGGTGGCTGCTCTTCGAACTTCTGTAGAGCAGCGAGCAATCTTTGAGCCATTTCTGCATTTATTATGACAGCCGTCGACGGTACCGGCTGGTTGAATAGTATGCCAGCGGACTCGTTTGGTTGAGGGTAGCTCTCTACTGTAGACGATGGCTTTCCTTTCTTTTGGTACAAAGCACCGGCTCGTTTTTGATGCTTCGTGGTGCGGGGTTTATGGATGCTCCCTGTTAAGGAGCCAGATCGTGAACGCCTGCGGGAAGAAATGCTGCTGTCAAAAGCTTCATCTGCTTCTCCTCGTTCGGAGTAATCCCCACTAGTATCATCGCCTATAACGTTCTCCTCTACCATACTGTTGAATGTTAGACGTGTTTCTCTCTCATTCCTTGTCCTGTCGGCAGCCCCAACCTGCGTCGTCCTATTAGTAAAGCTCTGTGGTGCAATAGTTGATTCTCCTACCTTGACATCAGTCGTACATGTTGTTGCGTCCGCGAATCTAGACTTGTTCTCGGCCTTCTGCCCGTCACTTTTTTGCAACGATGACCTGCGAGCTGCAGGCGTTGGTGGCAAGGCACGCATCGCCATGTCTTGCAGGCTGTCTCGCAAGGCTGCCGCAGGCTGTCCTGTCGACGAGGCCGAATAATTCGTATCACTGAGCTGGGAGATGTCGGCAGGGAATCCAGGGGCTCTCGCACCTGCAGCGTGAGCAGCCTCTGCTGCTGCGTCTGCAACTGTCGGTGCGGGCGGCAGAACCGTTGTTCCTGGCTGCAGAGGCCCAGCGAAGGTCTCTGGGCCCACCGCCGGATCCGGAACACCAAAAGAGGGCATCAACGGAGGTTGTGCCAGTTGAGGTGGCAATTGGAGTTGTTGTGATTGCGGTTGCCACGGTACGTCTTGCGGAAGCTGTGCCATTTGTGGCTGCAGCGCCCATGGATGCTGCATTTGCGACGGTGGAAGCTGAGTGTGCGCGTCAAAGGGTTCCTGCTGGACCTCTGGCGCACAGGTAGGGGCCGGCCACGCGTACGCCGCCGCTGGTCCTTGAAAGGTCTTGAGAGCCGGCATGTCTACGCTGATGACAGATCCCTTAGAGTCAACTCCTGACCCGTAGGCGTTCTCCGGCTCGCTGCTCAGTCCCTTGTCGAGATCTGAGGGTTTGTTTTCCAACTTCCCCGAGCCTTTGTGGTGTCGGCGCCTACGGTGCTTCTTTCTGGACAATATACTGGGAGCCTGTTTCCCGCTATCGCCTTCGGGCTCTGGTGCAGTGGCTGGGGCGGCTGGTCCGCCTTGCGCTACCGCTTGTAAATTACCCTGCGCCGGGCTCACTCCGGTCTGTACTTTCGCCGCCTGCTGCGCGGTCGGGACCTTCGCTTCGCTTAGCGCTTCCTGCCACTGCTCGTCGTTTCCCCGCCGGCGTTGCTTGCTTCGTCGTCCCATCTTGCTTCTTTCTTGCTGGCACTGCTGTTCCTGGTAGCGATGCTGGTGTTTGCCTTATTGTTCGAGGGCGTTCTTGAACGACCACTCGCCCGAGGGTCTGAATCTTCAGCTTCTTCTGCTTCTGCATCGCTAAACTGCACGTGCCTTAGACAGCGGCAATGGTCGATGCAAGACGGTTGTTTGAATGAATTTAGGCTACAAGTGTACGATGAAGCGAAAAAAAGACAAGTGCGGATATGAAAAGCGCGCGTACTATTAAAATTGGTACAGCATACAGAGAAACTGAATAAGTAGGGGGACACGAAAATATGTTAAGCAGACAACTCTTAGTCCGGTTTCCATGTAGTGGAGCTGGGGGTAACGTGAATGAAAGTTAATAGGATGCTGCAGGGCTGATTTTGCAATCAAGAGAAAGAGAGAGAGATACGGGCCAAGAAAACGCGAAGAAAATCTGCGCGCAAGTGCTACGGAGAATGCGCTGACTCTTGTGTGTGTGTGTGTGTGTGTGTGTGTGTGTGTGTGTGTGTGTGTGTGTGTGTGTGTGTGTGTGTGTGTGTGTGTGTGTGTGTGTGTGTGTGTGTGTGTGTGTGTGTGTGTGTGTGTGTGTGTGTGTGTGTGTGTGTGTGTGTGTCACTTCCAGCGCTGGTCGCATAGGTGCCGCTGTGCTACAGCTGACCTGCCGAGAGGGGGTGGGGAGGCTGAGCCGCTCCTCAAAAAAATGGAAGAGGGGGCCAGGCCCCCCAGCTCCCCCCTTACTTCAAGCACTGGTCCCAACTATCATGCACAAAGATTTAAAAATATGCAAATGCCCCGTAGCTGGACAAAATCAAGGTGATGTGTGCCGTCGCTTGGAGATCCTCAAATTGTCTTTTTCTTGCGCTCCGCCTAATTACATAATTAGTCTTAAGTAATTAATAAACTATTCAAGTATTATAATTAGATGAAAAGTGTCAATGAGAAAGTTGTATAGCAACATGAAAAACTCCCGATACGGATTTCTGTTGCTCAAAACGGGCTACATAAGTGTTTTTCGAGCGTGAAAGAAGCTCGCTAATCCAAGCAAAGTGCCTGGAGCGGCCAGTCGCGCGGCAATATGTAAAAAAAAAAAGTGCAGTTTTATGTTACATTCGACTGGTGCTATACCGTACCTCGACTAGGTTTGCCATGATGTGTATATGTAGCTCCCTATAGAGATTGGAGCCAGAGGTAGCATGCCCAAGCCAATCGCTCAAGCGCAACGCAACTGGAATTCTGTGGGATCTCGGTCGCGCTCCAAACTCGAAGGTGAGAGCACCTTCGAGCGCTCTGAGCCGGAGCACGGCACTCTGAATGAACCCGGTCACTTGTCAAGAGCGCTCGATTTCGACAAGTGGAGTGTAAGAGTGCGCCGCCAGTACGCTCCAGAGCGCTCTAAAGAACCAGTCGAATATAGTACGAGTGACCACGTACTCTCATTGTTTATAAGAAACTTGCAAGGTAAGAAAAACAAAAAAAGCCTTCGGCTGCTCACGTTTCACGTTAGTGCTTGCTTTTTGAATTTCGCACTGTGCTTATACGTGGTTGTGTGTCCGACGATTTCTTATCATTGCTGTTTCCCCTACGTACGTTAATGTGTGGGAAAGTTGCTTACAAGATCGATGTAAGCTGTGGAAAATTAAATTCGTTGAAGGCGCGGATCGCGCGCTGTACTCAGCACTTCTCCGGGGTATCTTTAGTTAGCATGGCGGCGATCTAAGTGGGAAGTAAGAAATTTCTAGATCGTCGTCTGCGTTGTTGGGAGACTAGTTGACGACGATCTAGAAATTTCTTACTTCCCACTTAGATCGCCGCGATGCTAACTAAAGATACCCCGGAGAAGTGCTGAGTACAGCGCGCGATCCGCGCCTTCAACGAATTTAATTTTCCACAGCTTACATCGATCTTGTAAGCAACTTTCCCACACATTAACGTACGTAGGGGAAACAGCAATGATAAGAAATCGTCGGACACACAACCACGTATAAGCACAGTGCGAAATTCAAAAAGCAAGCGCTAACGTGAAACGTGAGCATCTGACAGGGAGCTCCTGAAGAAACTAGGCTGCGCCGATCAACTTCAACAGATACAGAGGACCGAAACAATTCCGGATGAGTATCGCAACACACTAAAAGTAGCACCCATACCCCGGAACATGGATCCCAACCTACATAAAGCACGCAGAGAAGCGAGGGCTGAATACCTACAAAGGCCCTAGCACCCCAAGAAACGACGGTATATGTGGACGCAGCCACATACGCCAGAGCAGCGGGTCAGAGCAACAGCAACGCGGTAGCAACGGTGATCGATTCGAACCTACGCGAGATCACCAGCGCATCACTACAATGCTGTACGATAGTCGAGGCTGAAGAAGCGGCCGTCGCTCTAGCGGCAGCGGAGGGCTATCGGTCTAAACGGTCTCTAACAATCCTTACAGACTCGCAAACAGCGTGCCGCAACTACCTACGCGGCAGAATAGGGCACGGAGCACTCCGCATACTCCGCTCCGGAGACCACATAACAGAACGACAAACAAAAGAAGAACCAATTAGGCATACGATAGTATGGACGCCGGGACACACGGGAGTGGCAGGGAACCAAGAGGCGGACAGGATAGCTCGAGGGTACACTTATTACCGAGCATCCAACGTAGGCGACCTCGAGGAGACCGAACCTGTACCCCAAGACTATTCGGCAATAATAAATTACTACAAGGGCTGCAGAAAGCGGTATCCACCACCGCACAACTCCCTTAGCAGAGAGGACTCTGTCGCGTGGAGGCAGCTACAAACGGGCTCGTACCCGAACCTACACGTACTCAGCAAAATTTATCCCACACTATACAATGACAAATGCCCCTGGTGCCACGAAACACCCTCGCTGTACCACATAACGTGGGCATGCCAGAAGATAGACGTGGTACCCGTTATACCAAACCCGAGTGCGGAGCAATGGGAGGGAGTGCTCTCCAGCGATCGCCAGGTCGACCAAGAAGGTCTGATTCGGCGAGCACAACTGGCAGCAGCATCCAGCGGAGCCCTGGACTAAGGGCAACCGACCGTTGTGCTAAAAGATGGACGATTCCATCTGAAGACCGCAGAAGACCAGCGAATCTAGAGCTGATAAAGTTTTTCACTCACTCACACTCTAGATCGTCGAGCTGCTAACCAAAGATGCAACATTACTAACATGCTCATTCAGCCACCCTTATGTCCTTCGGGGTGCCGCCTGTATTATGTGCCGCGTATTAAATTTTTGCCATTGGTCGTGCTAGTAGCGCTGGTAACCCGTTCGGTGATACTCAAACACCCTATTTGAAACAATAAATCTGACGTGCAGAACTTCCCCGATTAGACTGCCGCTGAATAGATTCAAATGAAAATTTGTTGCATTTGCGTGAAATAATTTCATTCTTGCGAACACTGAACCTGATTTCTGTTTAGGGCATCAATCATTTCTGAACAATGCCAGGGGGGGGGGATAAACTTTTATTGTAGAACCAGCACTTTATGATGGCCGGGCCTAAGCCTCCCATAAGGGGACGTCGAGGGCTTGCCTCGCCGCCACCTCACGGGCGTGCTGGGTCGCCTAGGTTTGGTCGTCGAGGGCGGAGCTCCGCAGGGCCTCATGCAGCCTCGACGAAATAGTCGTGGTGTTAATGTGTCTGTACTGTGCTGGGCACTCCCACAGCATATGCGGAAGCGTAGCCGGGTGACTGCCACAGCACCGACAGTTGGGGGTAGTGTAAATGTCTGGGTGAATGTCTGGGCGGGTGAAGGGAACGTGTTTGTTTGTAGAGCAGACGCAGGGAGGTAGCCTGCGCCCGGCTGAACTTAGGTTAAGGGGGGGGGGGGGGGGGGGAGGCTCGCCGACTGAGGTAAAAGGCCTTAACGAGATCATTATAAGTGGTCAGATTGTCCCTGGTGTCCAACTCGTCTCCAGTGACTCCGGTGCCGGTAATTTTAATAAATATTAAAATTACGAGGCTTCAAGTTTGCAACTCTGTAAATGCGCAATACAAGTAGTTATCACAACTTATTTAACTACATCTATTACGACGACTACAACAAACAGAATTGATACGTTACACAATACTCTAAACTATATTTAGAATTTGCAGATATAGAGAAAACGATGAAGACACTTGAGCTGAATATGCTAGTTTAGCAATATTTCTAACATTCCCGCCTACATTCTAGACTCGCCGGTGGCTCTACAACTTGTGAAATCGCCATGCATGCTGTGAAAGAGCCAGCCGTTTGTCAATAGAACTTCCGTAAACGTTTAAACTTCTCACTTTAAATATTGTTTTATATTACTTTGAATCTGTAAGCATTATGTACTTAAAGTGAAGTAGCTTACAGACTTGCGGTACCTGTTTTTGATACATACGGAGTTAGGCAGTTGAAAGCGTAGCGCTTCAAAATGTTTTATGTTATATATTTCCGTTCTTTCCGCAAAAAAGTTTGTGTGCCTAAGTAACAAAACAAAGTCTCCATTTACCATCATTCCGCTCATTCACGTGCAACAAATTTCGTTCAAGTATGCTTGGACGCTTGTCTAACGATAGCGTGTCTGCATTTCACGTGAATTTTGAAGGAGAAATCGAAATTTTACCCCGAGCTGAAGCTTTGCAACGTATCACTATAGTGTACGTCGTTGATTGCAGCTAGCATGCGCTAGTTCATTCTCGTCGCTTTCTTTCCCGCGAGTTATAGACATACATTTCTCTATGGAGCGCCACGTGGTATACTTCCCCGCAGTACGCGCCCCAATAGTACCTGCTGCGAGTGTTCCGAACCAGTAAACAGGTACGCAGTAAACAGGCCCACTGAACGGTATAGGAACAATATGGTCTGACGGATTCCTAAGACAGCTGGCGGTCCTTGTTAGTGAGAAATGTGTACAACCGCAGTGGCTGAAACCTTCACCTTTTTCCGTGTTGAACTTCATAAGCGTGCACAAACGGCTTTCTTAGCCACCCGCTGAGTTCTGCGTCACGACTAAAAAAGCAGTTACACCATTTGACAATCATCTTATTGTTTTGTATTGACAGCATTGAGCGTTTGGAGCACACGATGAGCTGTTGCGTCACTGAAGAATTCACTGTTTGATATCACAGCGCTAGTGCATGACCCCCGCGTCCTTTTGTTGCTGCACGGTGTCAATTTTTCAAGGTCCCACTAGATTGTCTGCGTCTGTCGAGCGGCACAACACGGCGACCTCAGTCATGTACGAACTCGAAGTAAGGGGGGTCGCTTTTGTTTTAGGTACCTCTAGTTTACAAAGATCCTTGTTTGTAGCCGTGCGTTCGGTGCGAACTGCTTATTAGTCCCAATTGTAAGTGCAAAGCAAATCTACTGGGCGCAACAAAACGTGTGTTCTATACGCACCACTGGTCACTGTGTGCCAAGCAGGCCAAGCTTCAATCCTGTTATTCTACTAAGGATGCGTGCTGCTGTGCCGTAACTTTTGACTTTCGAGTTGAACTCGATTAACGAAGCTTGAAATCCGCGAACTACGTGCCTTTAGAGGGACTTGTTCTGTACGATTGGGATTAAAACCTTGTAAACACTGCGCCTTATTGTAGCCTTGTTTCAGGGTTGTTGTTGACTCACTGCGAGTTAAACTTTGCCATGGTGCATAAATGCGGGGCGGCAACACGTAGAGCAATACAAGTATGTGTATGAAGGAAGGAAGGAAGGAAGGAAGGAAGGAAGTAACGAACGAACTAAATGGCAAAATGAATTTAAAAAAATCAATTATGGTGTTTTACGTGCCAAAACCACCTTCTGATTATGAGGCACGCCGTAGTGGAGGACTCCGGAAATTTCGACCACCTGGGGTTTTTTAACGTGCACCTAAATACACGGGTGTTTTCGCCCCCATCGAAATGCGGCCGCCGTGGCCGGGATTCGATCCCGCGACCTCGTGCTCAGCAGCCCAACACCATTGCCACTGAGCAACCACGGCAGGTGTAAAATGAATTCAGACTACGATAGCGTATTTCATACGTTGAAACAACTGGTGAGCCTGTTTTCTCGAATGCAGGGAAAGTAAATCAGCTAACTTCAACAATTCCTCAGGGTCCGAGCTCATTTACTACGACAGAAGTTGGTCTCCGATTCCTACCAGCACCCCAAACTTTCTGGAACGCTCCTGCGATCCTGCGAAGAAATTAGTCAAAAGGTAAAATAGACTAAATTTTGTTACTTGGTCAAATCAAAATGTTCATTTAATGTGCAGGTAATGTGCACCTGCTCCAGGGATTCAGCTCAAGGAGTAGAATTGCGCTATCTTCCGCCTGCGATTAAAAAAGAAAAAAAAAAGCCCCGTCAATACAGAATAAAATAAAGAACCGTATAATACTGACAAGCACAAAGGACTCACAAGAAACAACGCAAGACGTGTTGCCTCCAGCCTCCAGTTGTTCGTAAACGCCCGCTAACAAGTAAACGCCTCTCCTATTTATATATCTTATTTCCTCTAGTTTGTTCGTTCCTACGTGACCAGTCTGTCCGAGACGTGCTTCCTCAATGAAGTACTTTCAATGCCGCACCAAGGCAGCAATAGAAACGCGAACGTCAGCAGAGGCGGGGTTAGATCGAGAGGTGAAGCCTGTTCAATACCTTGAATTAGAAGGGCAGGCTTAGACAAAATCAGGGGAACATGCGCGGGGTTTTACGGGTATCTGTCACTACGTCCCATACTACGGGACTGAACTAAAGACAAAAAACCGCAAGCACTCGCTGATCCGGTCTATACAAGCGCACGACCGTTTCGGGAATCCCGGGGGAAATGCGTCTTCAACGACGGGTTAAATGCTGCGTTTCAATGAAGACAGATTCTCAGTAAAAGGGGCTCGCCGCGCACTTGCGAAACTGAGAGGCTAGATTGACAATGTGGCGTGATAAAAATTACCGCCTTTATTCAGCAGCATCTTCCCTGCATCCGGGCGAATCATTACGTAATATGGTGGTGGTGGTCATTGTACATGGACGTAGGCGTGTTGCCTTCAATGTCTTTCGCAATGGCTGTCGATAAAAAGCAAGTAAAAAGAAACAAATAAAATTTCGTGCCTCATTTCATACGCCTTGACACGACTTCGTGTTTTCTGTCTTTAGTACATCTATGCGAGCCTACTTTACGTTAAAGTGTGTTTCGTGCAAACTTTGTTGCTAACTGTGTGTGGTGCATTTATGCCGCCTGACTTCATGTCCGAGTTCTTCGTTTTAGTTGCCTTTCTTTTGTGCAGTGCTGACTTGTTATTTCATTTCTAGTATGTATCCGTGCTACATGTCAAAAGGAGTAGGCGGCACCGCATAAATGCGCCAATATCTCGTAAATACCATGTGATATGTATGTATGTATGTATGTATGTATGTATGTATGTATGTATGTATGTATGTATGTATGTATGTATGTATGTATGTATGTATGTATGTATGTATGTATGTATGTATGTATGTATGTATGTATGTATGTATGTGTGTGTGTGTGTGCGTGCGCGTGCGTGCATCTATCTATCTATCTATCTATCTATCTATCTATCTATCTATCTATCTATCTATCTATCTATCTATCTATCTATCTATCTATCTATCTATCTATCTATCTATCTATCTATCTATCTATCTATCTATCTATCTATCTATCTATCTATCTATCTATCTATCTATCTATCTATCTATCTATCTATCTATCTATCTATCTATCTATCTATCTATCTAATGGTTGTATCTAACCGTTTTCCCGCCTGCCTAGGTCTCTGGTTAGTACACTGTCGAATGGATAGCGGGTTGGTCGGGCTGCTGTGCCGAGGGAAAAGGATTAGAAACCGATCATCGGACCAACTTGGGTCACTGACTATGTGGCAATGTGCACATACATATGTGTAACTCTTCAACGAACCCCTTTTACGAGGACATGAGTCACTGTAGATGCAGGACTGAGCAGGCGCCGCTGTTCAAAGAAAGACTTTAACGCCCACAAGGACCACTGAATGTGTGCTACTGGCTCTGTGCTGGTCATCACTGAACCTCTTTGATGCCAACTTGGGTGTCTGCTGCATATGTGCCAATAGGTGTGCGCCGCTCATCAATGAACGTCTTTAACGGTAACTTGGGTAACCAGGTATTGGCCACTGGAAATTTGCCGCTCCACAATGACGAAAAAGATCTGCTGAAATTCTCCGATGCTGATTGGAATAGAGCCCAGGTCCGCAGGGCTCCTCAAGGTCAGCAATGCGACGCATTACGAGGCTGCACAACAAATGCGCTGGTTATGTGCCACTTTCAGTGAACGCCTTTCGCACAAACACTTTAACGAGCTGCGTCATGAACGCACTGGTTATGTGCCGCTGTTCAATGAACCTCTCGCCAATTAGGGTCACTGACTATGTGCCACTGAGTGTGCGGCGAGCGAGGGAACAATCCTCAGCGTCCTCAGTCACCGGCGTGCCACGCTCCTCGTCTCAGAGTCTACGCGCGGACTTTTCGGCAGTGCCACTAGGTGGCGCAGCGTGTCCGGAAAGAAGCGCGAGAGAGTAGCTCGGTTGCCGCATGGCGCGTCTCTCGGCGTTCGCACGCACCGACACAGCATAAATTCTGGGCAGCCTTCGCGGCGGTGGTGCTAAACAGTGCCGAGTGTTTTAGGGAAGCGCCGAAAGAGGAATCCCGCTGCAGTACAATCTACGTACATAACTCATTTCGGTGGTGGCAATATGTTTGACGCTCTTTTCAGCTGCATTACATTTTTAAAACTTGGCTACGGCAGATGGCACAATTTTAACTCTTGATCCTAATTACTCGACGAAGCGGCCATTACTTTCACGAGATATAAAAATGTTTCATTGAACAGTTAGCAATATTGCGCCAATTAACTAATTAATTACTTTACGGCACATATTTCTTTTTACGAATTATAGCTAGCGAGTATGCAAGGCATATCCGCTACACTAGTTTCGAAATATTACTTTTCAAAGTGTAACTTTTTCGAATTAGTTGGGACGCCAAATGGATTGGCACCCTAGTTACTTTTGTGTTTCGATGCGTAAAACAAGGTTTTCTTAAAGAAAGTTAGCGGAACAGTGCATTTTTACCGCAAGTTTGACGGCGCATATCCGGAAACCGGTGCCGTTCTCATAACTCGCTATAATTCAGTATGCCTTGCATGCTCATTAGCTACGATTCGTAAATTGATATATGTGCCGTAAAGTAGATAATGAAAAAAGTTAATTAGGGTAATTAAGCAAATTATTCAATTAAGCATTTTGATTTCTCGTAGATATATTGACCTCATCATCGAGTAATTTAGATAAAGGGTTAGAATTCCGCTATCTGCCACAGGCAGTTCTTAAAAATTTGGGGGAACTAAATAGAGATCTGTATTGATTGAATGTTAAACGCAATACCATCGTCAGTAGTCGTCATGAGGTGGGTTCCACCGAATTTCTTTTACGCCAACGTGTTCAAAACTAATCCGGAGCGTTCGAGCGCGGTGTCCATCGTAGCTTAAGAAGCACGTTAATTTGGCACGGTTTGCTCCAATTACTGTCGCTTTAGAGGGGCGCTCAACGAATGCGCTAGCTTGAATCGCAGCTGTCGCGTATGAGAAAGAGAGCGTTTCTTTAACGAAATCCGAAGACGTTCACCTGGCGGCTCGTCCAGCATGACGTACCACATGAATGCATGCGATGACGTAAAAGAACGTACCCCAGAACACAGCATGCTCTCACAACGTATGCTATATGCGCAGTCGAGAACAACCAACCTTAATCGTTGTACTACCTCATCGAGACTGTATTCAGTCCCTGGAAGGAAATCTAAAAGCATCTTCGCAGATGACGGCTGCGTAGGCTCCGCTGGTCCATACGGTTTCATCGTGTAAAGCCTGTTTGATGTGGTGGGATTTTGCACGCAATTTCCCACTTGCCATTCGCCGGCGCGCGAAATCTGCCGTCAGCTCCTTCGTGCGTGCAATTTCTCGTTGTTTGGATGTTCTGAACTTCTCTTCAGATTCGCATGTGCGGCGTGGTACCGGTAACCCGTAACAACGGGGATCGTTAGATGCGTCAGTGCGCCCTGCCCGCTTATCTTTTTGCCTGTTTGTCTCGATAAAGTAATGAGTTCAAATACGATATAGCGCTCCACGAAAAGAAAAAAAAAAGTTTCTGGTTTGTTTTACTTCGTTTCCACCGACGCGGAGTGAATAAGCCTACGCGAAAAATAATTCAACTTCCACTAGGTACTCGCAAATACGAAAATAACATCCGCCGCAAACATGTTATATGAAGATGGCAATGACAAATCAGCAACTGCGAGAATCACAGGTACGAAAAAATCAGTGCGAAATGGCGACATTTGAAGGAGGAGGCGAAGGAAAAGAAGGAAGGCACGGCAGGGAGGTCAACCGGACGCACGTTCGGTTTGCTATACTCTACGCTGGAGAAGGGCTTTGAGGCATCAAAAGAAAAAAAGGAGAGGGAAGTAAGAGGGTGCGAACACGTGCGGCTGTCCAACACTTCACGCCTGTAGTCGGTCACTGAGGCCAGGTGATTTCATGAATCGTAACAATGCCCACATCGCTTTGTAAGCTCGCGAAGCGTGGGGTCATGGCCCAAGAATCTTTGCCTCTGAGGATGGTCTGCTGTCTAATCGGTTTAACACATTGCGAAGAATGTCTCGTTCGATCATAAAGATCGCAAAAGCACAACACGTGCTCGATCGTTTCTCAGACTGGTGTGCCAGACATTCAAATAAGGAACGAGTAGGCCTTCGTAAAAGCCACCCCTAATCAGAGGCGCCACGGTTGGAGAAATGCGATGGAATCTGCAGCTTCAGTGTAGGATCAAGCCGGTGGAGACGGCAGTTCGATTCAATCGAGTTGTTCCACGAAGTTTGAGTCTTCAGGGTTTCCTTATTGGCTGCTCGAGCGGCAGCATTAGCAAGGTTCTTACCGACAATGCCACAGTGTCCCGGA
Source organism: Dermacentor andersoni (assembly GCF_023375885.2). Classification (NCBI taxonomy): domain Eukaryota; kingdom Metazoa; phylum Arthropoda; class Arachnida; order Ixodida; family Ixodidae; genus Dermacentor; species Dermacentor andersoni. The sequence goes on from NC_092817.1 coordinate 72,957,681, forward strand.
AGCCATTGGAGCGAAATTGAAACAGGCATAAGTGGCAGTCCGTTAGGAGCGATTACATCAAGCCAGCTGTAGTCTGCAAGACTGCAGAAAGGTGACGTTGAGCCAACATATTGACGGTGGCAAACGTTTCCTTCACGCGTGCCATCAATATGCGGACGTGTAGGTTGAAAATTCGGGCCTAAGATCGCCTGAAATGTACACGAATTCACAGTTCAAAATCTGACACTAGACCCGCGTTACGTGATCACGAGTGACGGTGCAAACTAGCTGCTCGCATTACATCCTCGCAGCCCCAGGGCACAGCGGGCGGCCTCGACCGAAGGTCACTGTCGCGTCACGTGCAGGAAATTCTTCGCGCTTACGTTAGCGCCGCGATGAAACCGTGGCCAGTGGCGCAGAACGCACCCAGTGCACTCAGACAGACATCGTAGTAGATCACGCGAAGTGGCGTTCGCCCGTAACATCCACTCCGCCGGAAAATCTATTTGTAGGCGACATCGGCAGACCATGACTCCTCCGCCCCCCCCCCCGCCCCCCCCCCCGCCCCCCGCCCCCCCTTATATATCGGAAAGTTCATTTGCCGCCGGGGACCGCGCGCAAAGGACGCACGTGCTAAGCGCAGTTTTGCGACGGTACTTGGTAAAAGGCGCATAAAATATATAACGTGGGGACATTATATGTATATAGGGGAGACAGGGAATGACTAAGACATCATATTCGCTTCTGTAAACTCACTAGCTTCACATATGAATACCGGTGCTTTTGCTTTCAACAGTAGTTTAGTCTCCGTTTGAGCTTCCGCGGGCACACGTAAGCAAATAGCTTTTGTTCTTGCGTTTGGTGTAAAGCAAATGGTATCGGCTATACTTATTTAAAGGTTTCGTGATTGCACAATTACTAAGGCGCTCTGCCGGTAGGCGTGTGGTTGAAGGACCGAGGGTTGAGAGCGGCGACCGCGTTCGGATGTGGTCAGATCAACATTACATGGTGTTGTATGTTTTGTCTGTTCAAAATATCTGACTTTATATATGCGTACGTGGACTGAACTAATGCACAGAACATTGCGACTCATGTACTGTTGGACTGTATATTTTTTATTCATACAGTGTTCTACTGAGTGCCATATTTTGTGTTGCTATTCTCCCCTTTTACGCAAATTTGTTTTCTTTGCCAAGTGACAAGGAGTAGCCGGTGCCACTATAAAGGCGCCAACCTCTCCTAATGTTCATTTCAATAAAAAAAATCAACAACGCCTATTTAATTATATTTGCGTTCTCGATAAAGAACCTCCCGTGGTCCAAAGCTGCTGTTGCAGCTGTTACTACTACTACTACTACTACTACTACTACTACTACTACTACTACTACTACTACTACTACTATGCTGCTGCTATCACTATCACTATCATCATCATCGTCCTCGTCGTCGTCGTTGGTGTTGTTGTCGTTGTTGTTGTTGTTGAAAAAGTGGTTCATAATCGCGCAGGTAAGACGCAAATGAAACAACACAATGAGAATATGAGGTGCCGATTGAATGACATACGTGTTTCCTCTCTCCTTTTCGTATTCACATCATCCTAGCACTTAGAGCTTCGCGTGTGAGTACTCAGAATGCGTCTTCACTAACCCCCACACGTCTTGACTCCTTGCAATATTGAAAGGACAAATTGCCACACCTGTTACATTTAATTCATTCACCCCCGAATCCCTATACTTCCTTTCAGTGTCTAGATTATATGAATGAATGCGGCGCAACTAAGAGGAAGTGCATGACAGTTATTAAGACCCTTTGTGCTCTTGAGGGCAGGCCTGAGAGCGGCTTGTACGCGGAATGGTGTGTCGAAACCATGGAACAAAGGCCTCAAGAGCAGTACACACCGTCTTTAATGCGTGTATGAGTGCACAGACTCGGGCGCGTGCATGAAATTTGTGACGCGGGCTCCACGTGAGCAATTAATTTGCAATTCGTAGAGTTACTATAACTTGCGTGCAGCAATGGGTTCGAAAATTATGTGCATGCATATGCTTGTGCGTCAGTATGTTAACTTTCCAGGTATTTGCGAAACCGGGAAGTACACTACGTGGTTTGCTTTGGAGCGGAGCAGAAGTCGGGTGTGCAGGGCACGCTGCTTAGTATAACGCGAAGCGTGGGATTTGTATTCAGCGAGCGCGGTTGCTTCTCAACGTGTTGCGCACCTGCACTGGAGTGGCTCACTATCGCTAAAACGCAGCACGACAAACGACACCTGATGAAGCGCGTCGAGAAGTGCCTGGAAAAGTTCATCAATGGAGCCCTGAACTGTGGGCTCCAAAACCTAGCGGCATCCTTTGAACATGAATAAATTTTTCATTATTCAATTCAGTTTCTCAACATGCAGTTATAGCGCTGCTTTTTCAGGTGAGAAAAAAAATGACTCGAGAGATTTATTGATTGACTTAGATGCCATTAGATATATTCGATGAGGCGTAGTCAAACAAGGAATATCGCTCTAAGATATTGAAGCAGCGCACTTGCATCTGAGACGTGCGAGTACACATAGAAAGGACATACCCAGGTAAGTGCGCTGCTTCAATATCATGGCTCACCAAGTAGTACATCAGCATCTTTTAATCACTCTAAGCCAATGTTTCGACCCGGCGAATTGCATTTGTCAGGGCATCAACTGCTTTTCTTAGCGGCGTTTTTATGTACGCCTATACACAAAAACGCGGCTAAGGAAACCAGTTGCTGCCCTGACGAATACAAGTCCCCCATCTTCCTTGGAATTAACCGTGTTGTTGGGATTGGAAACATTGCCAACTGGTATGGCTGGACTTACACAACTGATGGTGACGAATAAGAAATGGCCCGACAAAGAGTGAGAAAAAAAAAAAAAAGAACCAGCCTCCAGTCCACCCTATGAAAATGGATGTACAGCGAAGTTGGTGCGTAGACAAGTACCAACACCCCGACTGACGTTAGACGACGTTGCACAAGCACCACCACCACAAGTGCCGTACGCCACACGCGCACGCACATAAACGAAAGTGCAGAATACATCCTCATTCTTCAAGGCCGTCCGCCAAGTGCAAGTGGCTTATCGAACAAAATTAATGTTTAAAGGTAAATTGCGTCAGAAAACGCGTAAAGCGCGAGTTACACTCAAGCTGCAGACTTGATAGCTTCGGATTACAACACGCATATACGTAAAGACATAATTCTGTTACGCGGAAACGGAAAGACAAAGCCCTTTTTTCCAGCTGCTGTTCGAGGTCCAACCTGATTCTTGTAGGCCCTGCGCCTGTTGCAAGCGCGTTATTGAACTAATTTAATTTCTCAAAGTAAACGGGGTTACAGAATTCGTAAAGTACGACTTACACACAAACTGCAGACATAATAGCATCGGATTGTAATTTGAATGAATATACGAGAAAACGTAATTTTGTTATGCGTAAACTCAAATGCAAACCCCTTTTCCAGCTGCCGGTCTGTGGGTGAGCACGCCGCAAACAATCCAGATCAACTAGAGGCTATCAGCTTCGCCACAAAAAGACCTTACAGCAATAAAATGAATCATAGAGGTGGTTATTAGAATGACTACACGCTCAACGCGGTGCGCTATATAAATACATTGGGACAGAACAGATGTCGGAAATCAATTCTGCGGAATCCCGCAAGGTAGAGAAAATTTCCTGCCAGGGAAAAGTGTCATCCACCCGAGTGTAGTCCGAACCTACAAAGGAAACCTATTCGGGTTTCTTAGGAACAAATCTTCGCAGTTGAGGAAACATTCATACCCACTCGGCCAATTTTTTCCTTTCAGAACAAATGTAAAAAAAAAAGAACTTCGCAGTTTCGCCCTATTGAAAGCGATATTAAGGTTTAGAATTACGCTGAAGCTTTTCGGACGGTGTTCAACAACGCCAAGGGTGGGGGGGGGGGCGATATGTTCGCGCAGCGTAGCAGCTGAGGCAAGTGCTGCTGCGCAGCAGAAACAACCCGCGCAGCTACCGGGTGCCTCGCAACGTTGGCCAGAAGGGCTGCAAAAGGGCGTTGCAAGAAAAACTACGCGTGTTGGTAGATGGAAGCCAACTACCCGTTCCGCGAAGACCACTGAATGCACCACGGTGTGGCGCGCTGCTCAGTGGGATCGCTAGTGCCTGACAGCGCAAAGCTCATGCCTGCAGTGGAAGGCAGATGGCTGGCCTGGCGTCGCTGCAGAGACGATTTAGCGGGGAGTCCCGGTTCGCCCCACGTGGCGTCGTCGGTTTCACAGTCCAACGCACTGTCTGTTTCTCGCGTATGCGGATACCTTCTAACTACCTCCGCACGTGCCGCGCATGCGCGCAATACCGTGTGCGCACCATGGTACGGTTGTTGTTGCTTGTGGGAACCTGGGCCTACTTAGGATCCCGCTATCTCAATATCTTAGATGATTTTGATATATAGCTAAGCGCACACAAAAAGCACTTGCGGAAAGAGGCACATAAGACTGCTTACGTGGGGGAATGCGAAAGCATTATAGTCCTTTTGGTGAAATGTTTTTCTTTCCCTGCGCGTTCCTTGTCTGCACATGCTCTCGCCTGCGTTTTAACGGAGCCTCGGTAAAGCCAAATTAAAACTCGCCAAGCGTCTCAACGCGTTTGTTTGGCCGCGAGGAGTTCATAACTGTAAGGATCGGTGAGCGGCGTTCAATTGAACATGAATGCTCTTTTATGCTTTTTGTGCTTTTTATGCTTTATTAATGCTTTGTTTTATACACTTACTTTATACACTCATGACGTGGCGCCACTTCTTCCCCATTGGCTGTGCCGTCACGAGCCCAATAATGTGCTCACTATATGCAACACATTTAGTCCGCCATATGGCTATGACGTTACGTGTGCCAGAACCGCGGAGCCGCATAGCGTCGGAGAAGCGTGCTCATCGCGCATCTCGGAGGCCCTGCTTCGATTCCGACCCAGACCGAAATTTCCTTTTCAAAGCCATTTGATTACTTTGTTTACGGAACCTTCCTCAGGAATGTGACGTCAATGCGAACATTTTGCACGTGTTTTTACTTATGCGCTATGAGCCATATTTGGTACCATCATGCGGTCACGCCGCCGCCTACGACGGATTTTCGCGTAATGGGATACATTACGGCCGCTGGATAAAACGAAAGGTACACGGCCTGCCGCGTGCAGAGGAAACGTTCTGATCCGCCGCGACGCCACTAGCTGGGGACTGTTGTCTGGGATCGGCACAGAAAATGCGTGAGGAACGCGCTTCAAACGCCGTCGCCCGTGGAAACCGACGTGTCCCGTTCCCGAGAGCTAGAGCAATGCATTGGCTAGAGCCATTCGGCCCAACCAAGCGGCCACGAATGCAACTACGGCTGTCACTTTGGCTCCCATTGCAGCACGGCTGACGCGGCAGGCCGCACCTTCTTCTATATTTTTTTTATCAAGTGGCCGTGGGTATATGAAGCTTTCGTATTAAAATTGCAAATATTTAAAAATCGTGCACGTGCAGAGTAGGCGCATGTCCTGTGACAATCGCTAGTAGTACCTCAAGTGAGTCTATGTCTGTATAACTGCTATCGCAATAAAATGAACAAACTGGTTACAGCGTTGAAACTTTTGACATGGTTGACACAATGTTGGCTAAAAATAGAGCTTAGAAATAAACTGAGCACAAATGCATGGATGGAACAGAAAAAAAAAATACAGGTGTATATTTAACTTTTGAAGTCGATATTGAAGGATTTAAGGAACACGCTTCTGGCCTGCTCGGTTAATGAGCGATGGAAGCGCTGTTTTATAATAGCCGCACTTAGGCATAGCTCTCACACTTTTTCGTGCTTGCGACACCCCCCCCCCCCCCCCCCCCCCCCCAGTCTACTCATAACATTCCTAAGACTAGGTTTCACATGTGTTATTGCTTTGAAATACATATTATGCTCACGCGCACCGCATGCCTTCTGCAAAGGCTATAGGTTAGGCCCCCGCCGACAGCTAGGTTTGGATAATGTAGTGATTACATTTCAATTATCTTCCTTTTCGCGATTCGTCAGTGATTTAAACAGTCTTCCGTCTACGCTATCACCAAAATCTGCCGGCCGTGAGCGGAGGACGATACGAAATCAACAGAATCGAGATTTCCTCAGGTTTTATGTTGCACACATCTTATTCTTTAAAGGGGTAAGGACAAACTGAATCCAGTTACTACAGTTAAAGGTGCTTGCAATTAGCCTTCTGTGCACATAGGAATGCTCCGTTTACAGGCAATTCCTCACATTGTAGTGTTTTCAGTACCTGCAGCCTTCATGGCTGCTGCATGCGACTGCACTAACCTTCGACGTTGTCAACGGCTTGCATAACAGCTGCACAAATCGGGTTTAACCCCGAAGTCGTAGAATACTCCGCAACGCGACATCTCGGAATCCTAGAAGCAAAACAGACCGTTGCACATATAAAGGAGGCTTAAGTGTCGCCATTGTGTACGCTAATCATGGGCTACGCGGCAAAGCGTAAGTGATAACTGGAAGAAAGGCTTACCACAGCACACGCCACATTTTTTCCTCTTACCCGAGCACTCTTCTTACTTACCATTTCTTTATTTTTTTTTCGCTTCAGACAGACGTGGCATTCCTTGATGAGCGCTGTTTCACTTTCTTGACTGTGGGCGTTTAAAGCCGTGTGCATTAACCCCGCAAAGACAAGAAAACGGCGAAAAACCTGCTTAAAAAAAAAAAAAAAAAAACTAATTGCGTGATATCGTGATCACGACACGCGTCCGGCCCGTCCGCGTGTCCGTTAGCCGTGTGACGCCCCAAATATGAACAAAATAATAAAAAAAAGGAACGACGCGTAGATGCTCTCGAACAAATTGTCGAGTTCTGTCTAAAAAACGTTAGCTGGCGCAACGAAGGGCGAATGAGACGACATCGCTAGGGTTTCCCCGAACCTGCGCAATGTAGTTTTTCCAGTATTTTACATTTCTTTTCTTTTAATGTCGCCTTGATGACATCATGATGATGGACCTCTGGCATGGGCGTCGGATGACCGCACTGCAAGCGGAAAGATTCCATAGAAGCTACCATAGCTGCCGCTGCCGTAGTATGTATTTAAATAAATAAACAAACATATGCTAAAAATATTAAGCGGTATAAAGAAATGAAGCACGTTGTGCTTTGCATGACAAAGTCGCGTCGCTCAATCTTGTTGCGTGCGGTCAATGTTTTGCACCGATGGTGACCGTTTAGTTGTGTTATATGGTGCTGAGCAGTGAATATACTATGAAATATACCTTGCTTAAACCTGGGATGAAGGCGCCGTCCTATCCGGCTGCTTCAACATGGCAAAGGCTCAGAAGTCGCTTTCAGAAGTTTATGGCCGGCGGGATAGCCTGTGAAAATGATATCTGTCGCCTCTGATTTTCGTGCTCCCGATCTGCGACTCTGTTTCCCTTCTTTTTTCTTTAACTTCATTTTTTCAATTCTCCCATGCCGAGTAGCAAACCGAACTCTTTTTCCCGCTGACCTTCCTGAATTGTTCCTCCCAATCTTCTATCTCTGTTGGACACAAACAATAAGCTATTCTTGATACTACGTGATTAGTAGTGTGACCTCGACTCGGAGATGAGATATTCAGTGATAAAATACATTTAAAAAATAAATTAGGAAAGAGTTTAGGTGTCATTAAGCCTTGTCGGTCCACGAATACATGCACCTTGTGGACTCTCAATGTCTCTAACCAAATGCCATGTACATCAAAAGAGACACGATGACGAGGAACAAATAAATGTAGTTTGGCGATAATGAATTTCCTGTACATACAGTACAGTCTTGTGCTAAAGCGGGCAGTCAAACGGCAACAAGGGTAATGAAATTGCAATATTTCTTTAATTTCCTCGGAGAGAAGTGGCATGACGTGATGTATTAACCATAAAACAATCATACAAGTAGTCTACGGGTCTTCATGCATGATCTCAGAAAAAAACTAATTGAGTGTTACTTGCCAATTAAACACTTTCTTTAAGGGTGGACCTAAGCCTTGTTTCAGTTAACCTAAACTACAACACGAAGTCGAAACCAACCACGAAACGTCTTTAAATTTGCACGATTACTACTGAGCGCAGCTTTAGTCTGGCTCGCCCTGGGACGCGGTGTTATGAAGCTATAGATATATGGCATTAGCAATCAGCTACGCAGATGTGCCGCATGTAGCTTTCTGGCATGCATTTTCCCTTCGCGTCTCACTTGTTAGTAGTGCATACGCTGGCACGGTGCAGCCAATAGTAAACTTTCAGTCTATAAATGTGCCAAATCATTGAACGCATATAAATTAATGCACCAAGGAAACCACACGAGGCTATAGTTTACCCTTTCCTGAGTTTTAATTATTCTTAACCTCCCCTGAATTCATTTGCATTAGGTTGACCTCAGCTGAGTCGCCGAAGATGGAAGCCATTGCTTAGGAGCCGCGAATGCGATAGCAGAGCCAGTGTCTCCTAGATAACACCAGATAACACGAGGATGAACAGTGGTAGAACAAGGAATGTCGCTGCGGACAACATTTCGCCTAGGCTACCTGCCTCTGTCAGGACCTGGCGAAGACAAGTATAAAACCTGACATTTCTTGTTCTACCGTTCTTAATCCTTTCAAGCCTTCATCTTGCCGTGAATGTCTCTCTTGACTACTGATCAGATTGGAGCATTTACATACTTCGTATTCGAAGGGAAACCATGTTTACATGGACGGTTTGGTCCCGGAAAGTTCGACGGGCGCCTTTGTTATCCCATCTCGATCGGTCATCGTCATGTCCAAGTCTTAAGACATCACGACATCTACGGGTTATGAGCTCGCCATTCGTCGCGTCGCTCCTCGCGCCGCTGTGCAACGTGTAATCTCATGCGATATTTGCGCACTACGCCGTTCACAAGATATATGGCGTGCACATCACGTGCACATCAAAAGAACGAAGTATGCGGGCTAAGGCCTCGCTAGTACCCGGAGCATAAGGTATCGCAGCACGTTTACGAGGAGCAAACGTGGCGGAGGAAGCACTAGGCGGGCGTTATACGTGGCGCTGCACTAAAGCCACAAATGAAGTAGGATAGTTGCTGCGTGAAAGTTCAAGATGAATGGCTTCCAACTCTTTTTTTCTAGGTCTCTAGGAGTACTGCAGGTTTGTTGCGAACGTTGTATGAGCGATGCGGCGACGGAACGCTTGTGGCAATCGGGATGAATTGACATGAAGTTCAAGTAGCGTCCCGAGTGCGTAGGTTTTCGGAACGCATTAAAACGAAGTTCTGTTCCTTCACGCTGCACCGTAACATTCAGAAAAGGCAAGGGACGATTCTCCTCCAATTCAACCGTAAAATTTATGGCGTGTTCTATTGAGTTTAAATGCGACGAAAAAGCATCCACGGCATCTATCTTAATCACACAAAACCAGTCGTTCAGATGTCTTATTATTTCTTAGATATGTGCACCACTATCAAACACGAACCCCTTTTCTAGCTGCCGGTTCTTGGGTGAGCATGCTACGAAAAGTTTCGACCAACTAGTGGCTAACAGCTTCGCTGTAAAGAAAGAAAGCTTGAGGCCTAATGGTTAGACCATCGGACTCTTGTTCGGCTAGTCCGAGGTTGGATCTCCACCAGCGGGCGCGTAATTCATTTCTATAAGGGGACAAATTCGGCAAGATTATGAAGCACAGACAGAAGGAGCAGCCACGGTTAAAAATGTATAGTGCTACATTCCAGCGTATGCTGCCAATAAACATACTGGCAGCAGTGAAGAACACTAGTTTGCGAGTTTAGTTTCGTCCGCCATACAGTCGATGCAACGCCTCCAGCCGTTGAGCACCTACTATTTATTTTTTTAGGAACACTGCCAATCTCACACGATCAAACATAATAAAATAAGGAAAGGTGTTATCAGAACTCGGAAAGATATGTCTGATATGTCCGATATGTTACATAAAAAACTGGGATCAATAACGACATGCGGGTTGTCGTAACGACACTAGAAACTACAGTCGGGGATCCAGTCTGTCGGGAGCCAGCAGCAAACCAGCTTGAGGCGCCCGAGACAATATAGGCTTCTCGTCGCTTGCCCCGCCACAGCCGATTAAAACAAATGGCTCCGATGCCGCGCATTTACGTAAGCTATACCCCTCAGCGTACGCACGACCATTCAGCGTTGTGCTGACAGGACGCAGCGGATGTTGTTCGCGTGCTTTCGGCCATGCTACTATAAATGCACGCGCGTCCACGTTTCCTTGTTTCAGGGGAATCCCCTGCCTCGGACGAGCAAACATGCATGGCACCCCTACCCGTCTCCTCCCCCTTCAAGCACATAAGCACAGTGAGTAATTCCTGTCACACAATAATCTGGCGCTGCGGTCGAGGCAATAAATTACGCGAGACAGTCGAAAGCACTGTCCCGCGAATGTGCAAGGGTCGGCGCGCTCGGTCGACCACTTTCGGGGTTATCAAATTCGGGGCGTATTCAGGGGAGAATTAAATCAGCGGACAGTGTGCCCCTCACCCAAATGAGGTGTCTCGCGGTAAGTTGCGCCAAGTGAAATTAAAATCATCCGCGAGAGTCGTCGGCCGGGACCACGTCCCGACATGTGCTTGCACCGCGTGCGCCTCCGAGCCTCGTCTGCAGCAGTTCAGTCTGCTCAGTCTGAGAGCACGCCTCCTTGGTTTCACACTAGAGCCATATTGCTGTGAAAGAGAGTATGGGTCAAGCTGTGGTGGCACATTACATATGAGAGAAACAATTGTGGTGCACCCTGAATCGCGCGCTTTTGCATGGAGCATGTTAAGTGTCAGGCACTGCATTTTCCAAGTCTGAAGTAAAAAAATAAAAAAAAGATAGCGCAGAGTACTGCGAATTATTCTGCGGGATCTAAGCGGTTGATGGCTATCCTAGACTACTGAAAGGAGCCCATGCAATTATTTAATATTAGCAACAGACAAGTACTAGCTGCACGGTATACATGTTATGGTGGCTAGTGCAAAAAACAACAAATACCTGTTTGAAAGAACATTTTTACAATGCGTTTATGAATGTTTGTTTATTTTTAGCTTTATACATGAGATAACGACGTACTTATATATGTCAATACAGTTTCACGATGCATTACTTGGTGGTTGAAATTTAGGTGCGCTATTTTCGCTCGGTGCTCCAATCGATTCAGCATATATGGGCGATGTGTAGAAGCCGCAGAAATGAGTGTAGTTCACTGCATGTTTGATACTGAATGTCTAACCACTGGACTATCAGAATGCGTCACAGCATCCCCCTTTTACTTTATTGCATATTTTCTTTTTGGATTATTATTCTTTTTGGTATTCACAGCAGTACAAAGCGGTGGAGATTTGCCGTGGGGCGCTGCACCTAAGCAGGCTTTTTTGCTCTCGCTCCTCGAGCGCGCCATGATCTTGGGCAACAATTTGCGCATTATCTAGCTAGTGCGAGTACTGCTAACGTGTGCATAAGCTTGTGAAAGGCTACACGTGTCTTTGCGGTTTTTCTGATGCATGCAAACTAGCACTAATGCGGCGCGTGCGTCATCAAAGTTACAAAATACTCGCGCAAGCGACCCACGCTGGCATCCCTCCAGCACTTCTAGAAAATCGTCTGCAATAAGGCAACATATGTCACTGGCTAATTGTGCCTTCTCCCACAATGTAATGCAATGGAAACTGTAATGGCTATAGCAAGCCAGAGAAAAGGCGTAACCAGAGAGGAGATGTCACACCGCGCGCAGGGCTATATGATTTCCATCTAGACGAGTGTGTCGGAGATTTGCCAGATGTGCAGCAGTTGTTCATTTTCGATCGCTCAGGGACGCGGGTAATTTAATTTCATGCGATTTTATACGTTGAAGTCTCCTGGTGCGATGCGAATATCATCGCAGCGCAAGTCCATTCCTTGAATTCTTGAAGAACCGGTCTTACAGTATAGATGTATAAAACATTAGGAAGAATTCGGAATTAATATTTTTTTTGTAACTTGTTTGTGAAGTAACTTGCGTATGTAATGCGGTCTTGACTGGTTGCCTGGATGATCTGGTTTAGTTCTCGCAGCTTGCTTGGATGTTCTCGTTTGAGTGCCCGGATAACGGCTCTGGTTTTTGGCTGAAGGTCACTTGAAGGTCGCCGACAAAGGGAGCTAAAAGCATTTCATGCTTAATATCCGACACGGCAAGCTTTCATTATGACAAAAAGCAAAAAAAATGCATACCTCAATGCACTTCTCTCTGTCTCTTTCTCTCTCTCTCTCTTTCTCTCTCTAACTTATTTTTGTTACACTTGCTCGCGCATTATATCGTTAGGACAAACTCCCCAAGGTTACTGTTTCTGAAAAGCATTCGTCATTAGGCGGCCCTGCCAGTTGGCAAACTGTCCATTATCCAGTGTAGCTGGCGCCTGATTTGTTTGTTTATTCCAATTTTACGTTTATTATTTTATTTACTTTGATTTTGTATGTATTATTCTTCTGTTCATGTAGATTAAAACACCTCATTCGAGTAGCAAGCCCTGCACTTACCAGGACTGACATCGCCAGCTTCTAATATACTTTCTAACTCTCTCTGTTCTTAGGGACCGTTTTATATATAGACTCTGACTCTGACTCTCCGTATAGACTGATTTGGCAGACATTTGGCAGAGATTAGTGAGATTTCTCGCAACTATCTTTATCCACATGGATAAGCATTTTATCCGCGATAGCAAAGTTCCCGTGGCAGAAATACGTACTTGTTCTTTTTACCTCATAGTTAAGTAACTTTGCTAGCTTCATATAAGTTGCAACAGACACGAACCACTTCGAAAGGGATCATAACATGTCTAGGCTGGGAGGAGTTCGGCAGGCCAACTGAAAGAACACATTGTGCAGAAAAGAGGGAGAAAAAAAAAAAAAATGAGCGCGCTCAGTTTCCACACTATGTGAACAGGAAAGTCTTACAAGTATTCCATGCGAAATGTTTTGTATATGGGCCAATGTATTTTTTAGACGATTTAAGACCTCAGTTCGTGATTGAGCCTAGAAATGTTCGGAGGCTCTTCTTATCCAGCTCTGATAGTATATTACTAGATCCGGCTGTTAGTTTATTCTAAGCGAATTAGCCTAATGGCTTGAGGCACGTCTTAGAGGCCCAATCCTATTGTATACAGGATTAATTAGACATTGCAATTTATTTATTTATTTATTTATTTATTTAGTTATTTAGTTATTTATTTATTTATTTACATCATACTGCAAGTCTTATGGCCGAAGCAGGAGGGGCACGTGCAATGATAAATATGCATACAATAGGCTAGAGCGCTAATACAACAATGTAAGAAGGAACATTAAGAAAACAAAAAAATAACAGCACAAAAGAGAAATGCTTAGAACGATCTATTAAGAACATGAGTTTCAAGTGATTCTGCAGAGTTAAGGTAATGAAAAGGTATGACATTTCAATCTTCTGTAGTTCTCAGAAAAAAAGAAATACTTAGGAGGCTCGTCCTGGCAAGGTAAAGTGACAGAGTAAGAGGATGGGAGTGACGAATTTTTCTCGATGCAGGAAGAGAGAGGTATGGGCTAAGATATAGAGAATGCTTACGGCTTATTGATAAATGAAGTAATTTTAGTCCCAGCAATTTTCGCCTCGTTTGAAGGATGTGAAATCCATTAGTGCGCAATAACTTACAGACACTTCACGGCCGTATTTGGAAAAAATAAAACGAATGGCTCTTCTCTGTATCCTCTCAAGGGCATTCGTGTTAGCCTTAGTGAATGGATTTAAAATAACACAAGAATATTCCAGTTTGTGTCTAATAAAGGTGGTATAATGAAATGATTCACTTAGGGGGATGCATCTTTAAGCTTATGGCGTAGTAGACATAGTTTTCTAAAAGCAGAAGAACCAGTCTTGCTAATATGGCTATTTCAGTTTAGGTTGTTGGTGATAGTATTTCCGAGATGCTTGTATTCATTGACTTCAGTCAAAAAATCTAGGCCAATTGAGTAAGAAAACTTCAGAGGTGGTTTTTGTTAGTCGTACGTAAAAAATTAAATTATGGGGTTTTACGTGCCAAAACCACTTTCTGATTATGAGGCACGCCGTAGTGGAGGGCTCCGGAAATTTCGACCACCTGGGGATCTTTAACGTGCACCTAAATCTAAGCGCACTGGTGTTTTCGCATTTCGCCCCCATCGAAATGCGGCCGCCGTGGCCGGGATTCGATCCCGCGACCTCGTGCTCAGCAGCCCAACACCAGTCGTACGTACGAGCACAGATTTATCAGTGTTTTACAGAATCACAGGTTTATCAGCGTTGAGTTTCATCCCCCATTTGGTGCTCCACTCAGGAATATTGTTCAAGGCTAAATTAAGCGCTAGTTGATGATTGGCTGTTTTAGTGTCGTTAAAGATGATACAATCGTCGGCAAACAGGCGATTATAACGAGGACATCTACTACGTCAACTATGTCATTAGAAAAAAATACGATAAAGTAGCATGTCAAGCACGATATACCTTGAGGAACGCCAGAGGTCACCGGAAAAGGATCGCACTGTTGCCCATCAATTACTGCTTTCAACGCGTTAAATATCAGAAATCAGGATATCAGAAAGCTATTAATACCAAAGAATCCTTATTTGAAAATTAATTTGTTGTGAGCAACTGTATCGAAACCTTTCGAAAATTCGAAAATACTACGTTAACATGGCCAGCCTTGTGAAGAATAGAAAGCAAAAGTGTGAGTGACTGGGCTTAATTGGGTGACCGTCGACAAGCCCGTTCTGAAGCCGTGTTGGAAAGGTGATAAAATGTTATGCTTGTTCAAGAAGCCAGTAATGCAGTCAGCTACAATAAGCTCAATAAATTTACGACAATAGGATAGGATGACCAAACCTTCTTTTAACATAGGAACCCTAACTTACAACGCGCGCAGTAACTATGAAACTCCCCAAAATCTACAGAGGAATTGCCAGAGCAAGGTCGGCAGGCCGTCGTCTTAGTGCGGTAACTATATTTCATGCTCTCCGCATGCTTTTTACGAAGCTGCAGACATCTTCATGTCGAAGCGCCTTACAATATGCTAGACGCTCTGCATCCAGTGCTCGAAGGCCTTCTGTACGCACCATGGCTCTTCGTAAACGAAGGTCCTTGTACTATAGCAATGCATGTTATTGGCGCGGAAAGCAGCCGGAGAATTACTGGCGTAATTCACCTTGACAGGTCTCTGCGACCGTTTATCCATTACTTGGCGCACATCTTCATGCTCGCACGCCAACTAGTGCTCTCTCCCCTTCTTTATTTCTCTCTTCGTTTCTCTATTCCCTTCTCCCAGTGCAGGGTAGCAAAGCGCAAGAGCCGTCTGCGTGATCAACCTCTCTGCAATTCGTCTCTCTCTCTCTCTCTCTCTCTCTCTCATCTACTGCGCCGCTTTCGTGTTCGCGCGGTAATTGGCCTCGTTGACTGCAAGAATGAACTCGGTCTGTTAATGAACCACGAAAATAAGTGGACGGCATATGTGGCGCTAACGCTTCATCAAATCTCACAACCATCGAAGTGTTGCGCAACCTTGGTAGGTACGTTATCGTGCACTGTCATTCGTTTGGTCATCGATTTCGGCCTTCCATCTCATTTCCTTTTTCATTGTTTTTTCTTTGACAGATGAAAACTGTGACGATCGCTCTTATTCCAAGGCGAAGAACAAACGCAATTGCTTCCAGGAGTCGTAAATCTTCTCGAGGACAGTTAGGTGTCGGCATTTATCGGCGTCTCTCTCCTTGAACTACGAAGGCTGTGTACCCTATGTATAGAGACACTCCACCTGGCTCTGAATTGACAAACCTTTTCTTTCGCAAAAAGTCCAACCTTTCACAATCTTTCACAAAGGCCACTTTGTTAATAATATCGCAACTTGCAGGCCCTCCTTTCTTAGGAACTTCGGACCCAATTCACGATACTTCTATATCTTAAAAACGTAACGTCATCCATCGGCAAGATTCGCTATTATTAATTTTGCTAACACTGACTGTCGAGCTCCCGGTCTATTATTATTGTTATGGGTTGCATTTGAGTCACGTGCGGTTATAGAAAACATTGCTACGGATCATTGCACATTATTGAGTATAGATCATACAAAAACTTTCGCTATAATAGCAAACATAACCTCGTTACAGTAATTTAACTTAAAGAGGAGTTCATGTAGTCAACTTCAGAATGGATACAAATTGAAATAGCATTCTTTTTCTGCCTTTGAAGAAAAAAAAAACATATTGGTCTCCGATCCACGCTGTGAATGTAGTTGGACAGCGAAGCAGTAAACAACAACTCGAATCATTACCCATTGTGACGTAGCATGAAATTATTCACATGGCGACATTCACATACACGTTGCCTAAGTATTAGCCTAAGGCATTTCAACGGCCTGCGACTTGGCTTGCACCGCTACTTCGTGCACCTACAAAGAGTAGACCGGAGAGACGAGAAATGCACGTAACCACACTTCCGCCGCACCTTATATGCACGCTGCTCTTCAGGAGTCCTCACAATACGTGACTTTCCCGTAGCACTGTCACAACACAAATCAGTTGCTAAACGGGTTCTTCTTTTCGATACGAAGGTGTAGTTGCGTCATTTCCTGCTTTGTATGCTCCAGTTGCCACTTCATGGCAACTGCAGCTTATGAAACCGTAATCTTTACCAGGAAACACTTGCGGCGAAAGCTGTGCACGAAGGTCAGCTTCCTGGTTCTTTTCCCTGCACGGCCGGGGATGCGTGGAGGCCAGCGCCATCTGGTGGTGCTGCAAGGAACGCAGCGGCGCACGCCTACCGCTCAATCGTTGAGTTTTTGCCCACGGACACGACAAATGCATTGGGGGTTAGAGGTATAGAGCTTCGGTGCAAAATAGAAAGGCAAGATCTTGCAGACAGGTGCCGAACGTGGCAAAAAGGCAATATGTCAGTGAGTGAGTGAGTGATTGAGTGAATAAACTTTTATTGGGTCCAGCAAAACGCGATAAAACTCGCACCTGGGTAATCCTACGGCGGGACTGACAGATCTAGCTTGCCGGCCCGATCGCGGGCGCCCTGGACGGCCAGGATTTGGTCCTCAAAAATGGGACTTCGCAGGAGCGCGTCCCACTTCCTCGGTGAACTTCGGGCCCAACGACCTGTACTCTCAGAGCATGTGGGACAAAGTAGCAGCTTAACCACAGGCCACGCAAGAACAATTCGGGTAAATCTCAGGATATATGCTGTTAAGGGACGCCGGATTTGGGCAGGAGTTAATTTGCAAGAGTCTGAGCGTGGCCACCTGCGGCGTGCTTAGCTTGGGGTGAGGCGGCGGGAAAACCCTTCTCTCTAAGCAAAAGAATTTAGGAATTTCATTGTGCATGATAGATGCGTCTCAGTATCCGGGGAGAGAGTCACCCGATCCGAGGACACCCTCGTGGGCAGACTGTTTGAGGTTCAGGAAAACCCCCTCAATCGCCCCGACGTGTTCAGGGAACCAAAGGATGGAGTGTATGGAGCTGTCGCCGTATTTGGCGCCTTTCATAAGTTGAACTACCTGCCGGGCTACCCGGCCTTTCTGGAATGCCCCGACAGCCGCTTTCGAATCGCAATACACCCTGTCTCTCCGACCGTCTCGCACGGCGAGTGCAATGGTAACTTGCTCCGTCACCTCGGGGTCCATCGTACGGACTGAGACACAGTTGATGACTTTGCCCAGGATGTCCACTACGGAAACCGCAAAAGCCTTGCCGTATCGGTACACGGCGGCGTCCACGAAGCTTGCTTCGATCTTGTCCTTGTTTATTTGCTTCATTATATTCAATGATCTTGCCTTGCGACGACTTGCGTTGTGAATGTTATGAACGTTGCGGAGCAACGGGACGACGGCGATCTTCTCCCATATTTCTTTGGGGATTTGGGTGTTTTCAGCCAAGTTCGTGGTGAGTGCGAGTCCGCTCTCCTTGAGGATACGCCTGCCGGCCGGCGTGGTGGACAGCCGAGTTAGCTGGGCCCGTTCCTGAGCCTCGGCTATCTCCTCCATGGTGTTGTGTATGCAGAGCCGGAGGAGGTCCTCCGTAGGCGTTCTGACGAACATGTCAGTAACCTTTAAGTGGCGTCTCGCGACGCAGAAACGCAGGTCATTTGAGAGGCCATCGGGTTTATACTCAAGCATTTAACGTTGGCTGCAGACGCAACACGAAGCGCACAGGAATTTTGAAGCAACGGCTATCATTTATTTGACACACACACACACGTGTACATATATATATATTTATATATATATATATACGTGTGAGTGTGTAAATCATATCATAAGAAGCCAATAAACAGACAACAAGGACAACACTTAGAAAATTATACTTAATCATGAATTAAAGAAATGACAATTTAATGGCAATGACAGTGCATGAAAAAACAACTTGCCGCAGGTGGGGAACGATCCCACGTCTTCACATTACGCGTGCGATGCTCTACCAATTGGGCTACCGCAGCGTCGTTTTCCCGTCCACTTTCTGGCGCATTTATGTGTTACTACTAGAACTAATCCTGGGAGTGTTAGCCAGCGCCACCACTCACAAATCTTAGCGGCGGATGTGGAACCTACTTTCTGCTGCAGGCGTCACGAGTGCGGGATCTTTTGGGTGACGGCAAATGGTCAATTAACCACACATTATATATATATATATATATATATATATATATATATATATATATATATGTGTCATATCATGAGAAGCCAACAAACACTGACACCAAAGACAACATAGGGGAAATTACTTGAGCTTAATAAATGAAATAAAGTAACGATGAATTAACGGAAATTAAAGTGGATGAAAAAACAACTTGCCGCAGGTGGGAACCGAACCCACAACCTTCGCATTTCGCGTGCGATGCTCTACCAATTGAGCTACCGCGGCGGCGTTTCCCCATCCACTTTCTTGGGTATTTATGTGTACTAGTAGAACCCTGGGAGTGTTAGCCAGCGCCACCACTCACAGACCTCGGCGGCGGACATGGAACGTCCTTTTTTTGCCGCAGGCGTCACGAGAATGTGACACTCCCAGGGTTCTACTAGCACACATAAATACCCAAGAAAGTGGATGGGGAAACGCCGCCGTGGTACCTCAATTGGTAGAGCATCGCACGCGAATTGCGAAGATTGTGGGATCGTTCCCCGCCTTCGGCAAGTTGTTTTTTCATCCACTTTCATCATCATCATCATCAGCCTAGTTACGCCCACTGCAGGGCAAAGGCCTCTCCCGTACATCTCCAACTACCCCGGTCATATACTAATTGTGGCCATGTTGTCCCTGCAAACGTCTTAATGTAATCCGCCCACCTAACTTTCTGCCGCCCCCTGCTACGCTTCCCTTCCCTTGGAATCCAGTCCGTAACCCTTAATGACCATCGGTTATCTTCCCTCCTCATTACATGTCCGGCCCATGCCCATTTCTTTTTCTTGATTTCAACCAAGATGTCATTTACCCGCGTTTGTTGCCTCACCCAATCTGCTCTTTTCTTATCCCTTAACGTTACACCCATCATTCTTCTTTCCATAGCTCGTTGCGTCGTCCTCAATTTCAGCAGAACCCTTTTCGTAAGCCTCCAGGTTTCTGCCCCATATGTGAGTACTGGTAACACACAACTGTTATACACTTTCCTTTTGAGGGATAGTGGCAACCTGCTGTTCATGATTTGAGAATGCCTGCCAAACGCACCCCAGCCCATTCTTATTCTTCTGGTTATTTCAGTCTCATGATCCGGATCCGTGGTCACTACCTGCCCTAAGTAGATGTACTCCCTTACCACTTCCAGTGCCTCGCTACCTATCGTAAACTGCTGTTCTCTTCCGAGACTGTTAAACATTACTTTAGTTTTCTGCAGATTAATTTTCAGACCCACCCTTCTGCTTTGCCTCTCCAGGTCAGTGAGCATGCATTGAAATTGGTCTCCTGAGTTACTAAGCAAGGCAATATCATCAGCGAATCGCAAGTTGCTAAGGTATTCTCCATCAACTTTTATCCCCAATTCTTCCCACTCCAGGTCTCTGAATACCTCCTGTAAACATGCTGTGAAAAGCATTGGAGATATCGTATCTCCCTGCCTGACGCCTTTCTTTATTGGGATTTTGTTGCTTTCTTTGTGGAGGACCACCGTGGCTGTGGAGCCGCTATAGATATCTTCCAGTATTTTTACATATGGCTCATCTACACCCTGATTCCGTAGTGCCTTCATGACTGCAGAGGTTTCGACTGAATCAAACGCTTTCTCGTAATCAATGAAAGCTATATATAAGGGTTGGTTATATTCTGCACATTTCTCTATCACTTGATTGATAGTGTGAATATGGTCTGTTGTTGAGTAGCCTTTACGGAATCCTGCCTGGTCTTTTGGTTGACAGAAGTCTAAGGTGTTCCTGATTCTATTTGCGATTACCTTAGTAAATACTTTGTAGGCAACGGACAGTAAGCTGATCGGTCTATAGTTTTTCAAGTCTTTGGCGTCCCCTTTCTTATGGATTAGGATTGTGTTAGCGTTCTTCCAAGATTCCGGTACGCTCGAGGTTATGAGGCATTGCGTATACAGGGTGGCCAGTTTCTCTAGAACAATCTGACCACCATCCTTCAACAAATCTGCTGTAACCTGATCCTCCCCAGCTGCCTTCCCCCTTTGCATAGCTCCTAAGGCTTTCTTTACTTCTTCTGGCGTTACCTGTGGGATTTCGAATTCCTCTAGGCTATTCTCTCTTCCACTATCGTCGTGGGTGCCACTGGTACTGTATAAATCTCTATAGAACTCCTCAGCCACTTGAACTATCTCATCCATATTAGTAACGATATTGTCGGCTTTGTCTCTTAACGCACACATCTGATTTTTGCCTATTCCTAGTTTCTTCTTCACTGTTTTTAGGCTTCCTCCGTTACTGAGAGCCTGTTCAATTCTATCCATATTATAGTTCCTGATGTCCGCAGTCTTACGCTTGTTGATTAGCTTAGGAAGTTCTGCCAGTTCTATTCTAGCTGTAGGGTTAGAGGCTTTCATACATTGGCGTTTCTTGATCAGATCTTTCGTCTCCTGCGATAGCTTACTGGTTTTCTGTCTAACGGCGTTACCACCAACTTCTATTGCGCACTCCTTAATGATGCCCATGAGATTGTCGTTCATTGCTTCAACACTAAGGTCCTCTTCCTGAGTTAAAGACGAATACCTGTTCTGTAGCTTGATCCGGAATTCCTCTAGTTTCCCTCTTACGGCTAACTCATTGATTGGCTTCTTGTGTACCAGTTTCTTCCGTTCCCTCCTCAAGTCTAGGCTAATTCGAGTTCTTACCATCCTATGGTCACTGCAGCGTACCTTGCCGAGCACGTCTACATCTTGTATGATGCCAGGGTTCGCGCAGAGTATGAAGTCGATTTCATTTCTAGTCTCACCATTCGGGCTCCTCCACGTCCACTTTCGGCTAACCCGCTTCCGGAAAAAGGTATTCATTATCCGCATATTATTCTGTTCTGCAAACTCTACTAATAACTCTCCTCTGCTATTCCTAGAGCCTATGCCATATTCCCCCACTGACTTGTCTCCAGCCTGCTTCTTGCCTACCCTGGCATTGAAGTCGCCCATCAGTATAGTGTATTTTGTTTTGACTTTACCCATCGCCGATTCCACGTCTTCATAAAAGCTTTCCACTTCCTGGTCATCATGACTGCATGTGGGGGCATAGACTTGTACCACCTTCAATTTGTACCTCTTATTAAGTTTCACAACAAGACCTGCCACCCTCTCGTTAATGCTATAGAATTCCTGTATGTTACCAGCTATTTCCTTATTAATCAGGAATCCTACTCCTAGTTCTCGCCTCTCCGCTAAGCCCCGGTAGCACAGTACGTGCCCGCTTTTTAGCACTGTATATGCTTCTTTTATCCTTCTAACCTCACTGAGCCCTATTATATCCCATTTACTACCCTCTAATTCCTCCAATAACACTGCTAGACTCGCCTCACTAGATAACGTTCTAACGTTAAACGTTGCCAGGTTCAGATTCCAATGGCGGCCTGTCCGGGGCCAGGTATTCTTAGCACCCTCTGCGGCGTCACAGATCTGACCGCCGCCGTGGTCAGTTGCTTCGCGGCTGCTGGGGACTGAGGGCCGGGGTTTGATTTGAATTTCCGTTAATTCATCGTTACTTTATTTCATTTTTAAGCTCAAGTAATTTCCCCTATGTTGTCCTTGGTGTCAGTGTTTGTTGGCTTCTCATGATATGACTTATACACATCGGGCCCCTCGGTTAACCCCCTTTCTTCTCGTTTATATATGTATATATCAAGGAGAACATAGGGAAACTACTTGTACGTCTAACTGAATTCGCGTTGGATCATCATCGCAAGACCTGGCGCAATGCAGCGGGTGTTCCCCATGGTTGGGTGTGGCGCAGTCCGTTTAACAATGCCCACGAAAGTCATCAGGTAGATCCGCAGCGAAATTAGGCTTACGCATTAATGAGAACATCAAGTTCTCTTGAACTCCCCACATACTGATGGCATTCTCGCTGTATAACGCGTGCCTGTTATGTCTAAATGTACGTACACATTTGTTTCTTGTTCTCGTTATTGTTGGCCTTTACATAGGTCACGTACCCTAGAGGGTGGTTGACCAAGGTTTGTGCTGGAAACATTACGAAGTGACTTTCTTCCCGCTAACTTAATCCCAAAAATTGCAAATAGTTATAGAAAGAACGCGACATAAGTAGTTGAAAAGTGACCAGGATGGAATTGCAAGAGAAAAAAAGAAACGAAACAAAAGGCAAAAACAGTGTGTGTATAATGGAAAAAGGTGTTTAACATGCTCGTCTCTCTGCAGTAATTATGCACTCATGCACAAACTGATAGACTTCCTTTCGGGCACTATCCTGGCTACTCGCCAAAATAAAAAAAAAAGAAGGAGAAGAAGAAGAAGGAACGAAAGAAAGAAAGAAAAACAAGATAGACGTCTACAGAGAATGAGGCCAATCCTCGAAACAGGTTGCTCTAAGTATGGAGTGACGTAACGATTCCGCTCCAATTATTTTTATTGTCGCGCTTCATCAAGGGGTGCTAACGGCACGTCAGCTTTATACATTTTCACTGAAATCGGCCTATCGCAAGCGGTGGATGAAAAAAAAAACAAAAACAAAACAAACAGAATCGAGGGAAATAAATCGCTACATTATACCGGTCATATTTTAGAAAAAAAAAAAAGAAAAACAGAAGAAAATGGTCTAATAATTCTGCATCTGTTCCTTCCTCGTCTTCAACAGTGCTCTTGGAAAGAAAGAAGACCGGTTGGCTTCCCCGTTAATTAACGAACGTAATGATTGTGTAACAAATGTTCAGAGTGCAGAGGAGTGGCTCGCATGGCGCGCCTATCGTCGGAACGAGTCCTTGCACGGCCCGTTCAGTTCGCGGCCGTGCTACGGCGCACTGTAGCCGTACGACTGTGCTCGTATAGCTTCGTTACCCGCCGTGGTTGCTCAGTGGCTATGGTGTTAGGCTGCTGAGCACGAGGTCGCGGGATCGAATCCCGGCTACGGCGGCTGCATTTCGATGGGGGCGAATTGCGAAAACACCCGTGTACCTTAGTTTAGGTGCACGTTAAAGAACCCCAGGTGGTCGAAATTTCCGGAGTCCCCCACTACGGCGTGGCTCGTAATCAGAAAATGTTTTTGGCACGTAAAACCCCATAATCTAATCTATAGCTTTGTTTCGGAAGGCTACATTTGTCGCCAGCGTGCACCTGGGTTGTGCATTCTTGTCCGTTTTTGGCCGTGTGTCTGTCATCTGGCCTTTTTTACGAGAGGCAGCCTGTAAAGAAGAAAGAAAGCGAGGTTTGGATAGCCATTGTACGTTACTTCTGCCCGAAATAAATGAAAAGTTTTGTGCCCCGATAGAAAGTGCGTCGAACTGCATAATTAGCCGTGACATCAACGCGTCCCTTGAGAAGCTGCTTTGCATAAGAGTCGTGTACCTTTTGCTCTAGATTTGATATCAAAATTGTGTTAGAACGGCGGTGCGTTTGAGTGCGGTCCCGCTCTGCTAATGTATATATATATATGGAGAGAGAGAAAGAGAAACGACTCCATAAGATAGACACCTCGCAAGAACAGTAACTGTTCGCTGCAGAACACTCATACGTTTCATAAGAATCATTTTGTACTATACCAATCATACTTCGCGTACTAGGCCAATCACACACTATAAGGCACCTGTTGCAATTGCTAAATTGAAGCGGAGCATTGCTGAAGCTACGTCGGGTTAGCGGAGGCCCTAAGATTAGCACGAATTTTAACATGTGCGTCCCTGAAATTAGCCAGGATATAAATTGGCGTTTCAGTTAACAGCTGTCCAAAGGCCAATTGGTAGTGGTTTGAGAGTATCTTAGCAGAAAATACAATGCGTTGTTTTCAAAGATTTTCGGGACCAATATTTTGAAAGTGGTGCTACAGTGTTAGGATTTCATCTACATAGGCACGGCTTCACAGTTGCTGGGCTTCATTTTCAGTCGCTTCAACGGAGCGAAGCACACAAGAAGAGAATGCGTTGTCCCAGCCAATAACGCGCATTTATTTTTCTACTTTCATTCTGCATCTTTCACGCTCTTTATCGCACGCACTAGATAATAGGTAATCCAAATCAACTGCATTCTGCGATAGAACACTGTAATTCTCATGGCTTAGCCTTGTCTGTTGGAATTACAGATTCTTTAAATAGTCTTGACGGTAGCGGCATCATTAAGAACCTACAAATTATCAACAAGTCCATTATCTGGGCTTCAAGTTACCCTAGGCAGTACCTTCGCTTCCTGCGGCCTACGTGACCGCGAGGTCGACCGTGACACAAGGTATGCGTGCCGCCTCAAAATTTTGTGTCCCGATTTTCGTTTATGTACGCGCCCTTCTCCATGTCTACCTCTTTAAATCTTCCTTTCCTTCCTCCCGACGAAGGGCACTTCCCTTCTTAAACTCTCTCCATTTCCCCTGCTTTTTTTAAAGCTCTACAATTTTCTCATTGGCACTCTTAGTATAATTATAATATTTGAGAAGTTGATCAATTAATTAGGAATAATTATCTAATGAGGTGGAATGAAAATAATAATTTGAGTATCGACAACAGATGTCAAACAACATTATCTTGGTTTTGTCCAGCTACGTGGCATTCACTTATCTTTAAAGCTGGCTAAAGTTAGCTGGGACTAACTTCCTTTTGGCATAACATGTTAACGGTGAAGTACATAAATATAAACATTGCATGAGATTAAAGCTCTTACCTGTATTGTGCATAAACATAGCCACTGCATAAAGTTACACGTGCGCTACATAGAATGAAGATAAACACATTCATAGGTATCGCATTTGTTTGTACAGGATTTTTTTAACGGCGTCACTAAAACTTCGTTAGTAACATTTTGATGAGGGCCAGCTGGTTCATACTTAGAACAGAGGTTGAACAGCGTGAATAAAACAAGGGCACGAAGAAACAAGTACTACAGACAAGCGATCTGGTATTTGTATCTTCGTGTGCTTGTTTCATTCGCGCTCTTCAACCTCAGTACTAGAACTTCGTTTCACACCGATTTCTATGTCATGAATGGATCTAGATATATTTTTTTTTACTTCCTGTTGGTGGTTACCAAAGTAAAAGTCAAGTATATCTGTTTGTTTTAACCAAGACCCTCAGACATACATGGCCAGTATATCCCACGCTAAAGATTGCTTATAGGACATTGCTCCCTCGTAAGAAAGCATTGCTTCACAATGTTACTATTGCTTTTAAATCAATAAACATTGGAGTTGTTGCTACATGTTAATTTTTCAAGGGGCATTGACATACAGCTTCATTCACGATGTAACTGAATAGTGTGTTCACGTCAATAATTGTTAGTTTGTATCCTTGCTTTTATGTCTATTATCTCAAATACTCAATTACAATAATCCTTAAATAACATTGATAGATATAAACTGGGCAGTTGACTTTTTTAGTCAATAATAATTACCATATAAGAAAATTTTCTAGTCGATAAGCAATTTCGTACGTTGTAGAATTTATTTGCTGCGTCTTCGTCAAAGAGAAAAAGACAACAAAAACAAATGTCAAGACAGGGAGGAGGGCGGGTAGCGAGAGAATAGGCAACCCAAACGGTTTACTTGAAAGGGGGTGTGGGCATTAAGACTTGTAGGAAGAAAGAGCTCTGGTACTGTCTTCAGGCCGTATTCTTTGTAACATTGCTGAATAAAGAACATATTTCGTGGGTATATAGCTTTCAAAAGCATCTCTGCCATATTATTTCTCCTTCAGTTCTTGGGCATTTCTTTCCGACAGTTCATTTCTTCTTCGCTTGCAAATGGAAGCCTGAAGGTCACATCCTACGTCATTGCAATTCTTCAAATGCATGCACTACAGTGTGCAGGAGGATAGAGCTTCACTGCAGCTTGCATTGCCGGCCGCTTGTGCAACAGCGACGGAAGTCCTGGAGGAGAGGCTCTTGCGAAATGGCGACACACATATTGAGAGCTGCTCACGCATAAGCTACGCAGCGTGCTCGCTGGTATCGCGTTGTCGCTATGGCGCCGATCAGATAAAGACCGCTAGTGTGCAAGAAGAAAACCAGCGTGTAGTGCCCAACGCGTCACAGACCGTGAAATAATTAAGCCTCGCTTATCGGCGAAGCGAGCGTTATTCGTCTAACGCGAGCTGTACGCCGAGAATAACTAGTTATCATTTTATCGGTCCTTCGAAAGCCCATCTTGTTTTTTTATGACAACACGTGCAGGAAAGCTAATGAATAGGTGCCCTGGCTTTGCTTTTCCGGTACGCCTTCCTGCACGGCAGAATGACGTCAATTCGCGAGGCGCCCAACCGCCACAGCGAAGGGGCAGTAAGACGAAATTCCACTCTCCGAGATAAAGACCACATGAAGACACAGGAAATCGGTGAGAGCGGGCGTTATCGCACCAAATGGAGAGCAGTGCAATTGCCATAACGTTGGAATTCAAAGCGGTCTGGCCCTGCACGCGCGAGGTGAAGGCGCGCATGCTAAATCTATCACTTCTGTTTGCCCGACTCGTAACCCCCACGACTGCATTAATTCCCCACCGTAGCTCCCAGGCGGCATGAATATTGTAAGTAGCACCTTCCGGTTTTATGCATTATAAGAAGGCTGCTTTAAATTAAAGCACCGCAGAGACAAGAAATAGAGATACAAAAGACAAAGATAAGAGGAGATTGAAAGAGATATAAACCCAAAGAGGAGCAGTTGTCGACCCAGAAAAGAACTGAACTCCACGCTATTTTGATACAAGCTTCTCGTGCGCGCGTGTGTGACCGAGCTGACGTCAGCCATCCCACGTACAGAGTAATATTCAGCGTTCCCTCTTAGACGAGGTTGCACGAGTCAAATCTACTGCGTGCATCTGTTAGCCCGAGCGCAAGGGCGTCAACGACGCGCGATTACATATTGTCGCAGATGCGATCAGTCTTTAGCGTTAACAGCTAAATGCCGAGCACGAAAACAAGACCGAGCAAGATAGACGATTGGAATCACCACCACCACCACCACCACCACCACCACCACCACCACCACCACCACCACCATCATCATCATCATCATCATCATCATCATCATCATCATCGCCGTCGTCGTCGTCGTCGTCGTCGTCGTAGTCTTTGTTGTTGTTGTTGTTATCATGGGCCGACCACCCCAGGGCAGTCCAACTTGCCGGCGCGTACCCGAACACGTTTCTGGTGGGCAGAGTTTCGCATAAGCATCCAGCGTTTAGATCTGGACTACAGAGCGTGCGAACTCAGTTTCTATATCATGTTCACATGCATATCACCAAGCAGATATGACTGAAACAACGCGCATTTCATGTGCATATGTGGGGTTGTCTCGAGTCTTGCTCACAACAACCCACTGGCGTCTATACACGATCGAGCGTGACAAGCCGTGATTCAACCACCCTTGGCTCTGCCGAGGTGAACTTCCCGCGTTCATCATACACTCCTGTCATACTATGCCAATTTCGGTACATACCACGTTAACGAAACGACCATGATAGCACCAAGACGTAGGCGTCTAGAAAGGTACTGTCAAACTGTTCGCCAAGAAATGCCTCGCATTTAAAATATCGAGCAAGTCACCAAGGCACGCGCGCTCCAGTAGTTTCGCGCCGTCGGAGACCAACTAAACCGCCCCAAGCTTACGCTCTCTTCCGTCTGTCTGTCTGCTATGCTCCACGTCATTAAGCTGTCTCGACGTTACGCTTATCGTATAATGTCTAGGTTGCGCCGATTGAGCAATAACGAGCGTGCCGATCTGTAGCGATCGCGCCTGGGGCAACCTTCGCAGACGTAAGCTCACCGGGTCGCACACACAACAGCCATTGACATGTATACGCCCTATACGCCCTCGAGCAACGTTGCGCGCGTCACATGTGACTCGGTCAACGGGCATCGCCGGGTCTTCGTGTAGACCTTCTCGTGTGCCGCGGCGCGCCAACGACAGACAAGTGGCGTCGCGTGCGTGCGCGTGCGCCGATAGGGGTTGCCCAACGTACGTTCATTGGTATTCCTTGCCGAGCGCGTTCGTCGCGTGTGAGCAAGCCTATGTATTTTTATACTACCGGGTGTCAGCCCGTTAGAGATGCCTTCACTTGCATCAAAGCCTAGATATCCGCGAGGCCACTAAGCGGGACGGAGACGAAGTGTATCTGCCTCATCTGATTTGAGAACGAACGCCGGCTCTATAGCTCACGTGTACACCTGGAAGAAATAATCCCACATGAGTGTTCAGTTTAGGAGTCAGATAAGAATAAATTGAGAAAAAAATAGGTGCAGCACGAAGAAGGCGGAGGTCGAAAAAGGAACGCCGACGCTCCCATGCTATCACTCACGCTTCTGCTCAGGCGTGGATGGATAGATGCATGTATATATGCGCATAACGATGAAATTCGCTGGAGGGTAAACGGGAAACGTGCGTCCGCGCATGTCGACGTCGTCTCCGCGGTAATCGGAAGTGAGTCAGGTTGCTTTATATTTACGATCGACAAATAGACAAATGAAGCCTTGAAGCGGTAACGACCTCGATAAAGCCGTTACTTCTTCGACTGTTCTCTATGCATTCTTTCTGTGTCCTGCCCTCAAAACGCACCGTTATAACCATGTTCGATCAAGCCAGCAACCAACTAGCTCATTTAAGTCTCTTAACTGTTACTTCGGCCGGCCTAATTTGGGTGCATCTTGTGTTTTCGGAACAATGTGTTTGTGAAGTGGTTGTGCTGCATGTTTGTGATTCTGTATTCGCCGTCAAGGTTGCATGTAGAAGCCGGAAGGTACACGTACGCGCATTGCCTAGATATCACGCGTCACCAGGAAGGTTCAGGGGTCGTCGATGATTGCGATCGGTGTTAAGGAGCGAATCGAACGTATCACTTCCAAAATCTTGAACCTTGGCGTTTATAATGGTCGCTGTAGTGTTTATCCGAGCAAAAATTGACAGGAGATCGAGTTGCACGACCTTGCAGTCTAACGACCGAACTTCCAGCAACTCTGCTTCTTTCGAGGAGTCGCAGTGAGAAGTTCAGTTGCCTGCAGTTGAATCACATACTTAAGGCTTTGCCCGTAATGACTGGGTCGATTGAAACCTTGCCCGCATATAATACTTTCGAGCAGTTGTTATGGAATGCTTACGAAGGCAGTAATATATCCACGCAAATGTTACTTCGCCAGAACATTGGCCGTTCGCTAAATTTGATCTCGGTTGCGTTCACACTTCTCCCAGATGCGAGGGACAAATCCTGCGCTCACACGCTTATATATAACGCTCTGGATTGCATGCGTACGTAATTTACTGCTAAAACTGTAATAAGGCCACACACTTTGAACTTCTACACATTACCCGTACTGCACCCTTTACTTTTAAAGAATATTAACAATGGGCCTTTTTTAGTTCGCCGAAAACACCGGCGACACCTACTACGAACCTCACATAACGCATAAAAATAGACAGAAAAGGAGGGTTCAGTAACGCTTTTGATGAGGCCAGGAACGTTGAAGTTTCGTCTTAGACTGCAACTAACATGACCCTTATTTACCCCAGACTTAAATTCAGTGTGATGTACAGTTATCTCGGGACATTTGGAAGCATAGGTAATAACAGCCCGGGTGACACTTTCGAACCCTTGCTCAAGAAATGGTTTGCAAAGGATCTATTTGTTCCGCATGCATTTAGCTTCGCACACAAACTTTTTTTCATAACGTTCCCCACCATTGTCACAAAATTTGGTATCGGTGGCACTTCTTCTGCAAGGACAACGGGATAAATTCGTCATGCTTTTAAAACGCTCATTACGTTCCGGAACGCTTGTAGATGTAATTTATTCCAGAGGCCACAATTAGCGCACCTACTTTGAACTTTGCTTGCACATCACCCATCCCCTGACCCTTACTTTCACTGAACATAAGAAAGGTGTGTCCTATAGTCAACCGAGGACATTACGAGGTAATTACCTCGTATAGCACATCAAAATAACAAGAAAATAAGGGAAAAAGAAAACGAGTATTGGATAATTATTTCTTAAACACCTAATTAAGCCAGAAAAGTTAAAATGATGCTACACATAGCACTTGATATGGCCCTAATCTTTATTAAACATAAACGTTTTGTAACGCAGAGTTATATCGGGACATCGGGAAAACTAGCTTATAACAAGAGCTCGACATTTTCAAACGCTTGCCAGAAAATGTTTTGCAAAAGCTACATTTTATCTGCACGCGTTTAATTTCGCACGCAGATTCACCATATAGTGGTAAGTCAATTTTTGCCCATTGGGATCTTGGTGGCTTTTGTAATCATGCCAAGGCTACTTGTTAGAACTTGCGCCGCTAGTAAAACTCGTGTTCGTTCTGGAGGGCTTGAATACGTAATTTATTGCACAGGCCGTAATTAACCTTTTGGTATACAGACTTGATACAGACTTGTATCAAGTCTGCATTACACCACAGAACTTACGAGCAGATGATATCTGACATCAGGGAAGTGCACCACCATGCTCTGGAAAGAGGGCACAACATTATATTTCAATGGATTCCTGCTCACTGTGGTATCGTAGGCAACAACCTAGCTGGGGGGGGAGGAGGGACAAGGCTGCCCTGCGTGCCCACCAAGATACCCAGACGTGTCCAATACCTTTGGCGAGGTGGGAAGCTGCCAGGGATCTTCGCCTACTTGCACGCAAAAAGTCACAAGATCTCTGGAGTTCAAGTGCCTTCAATTGCCAATCACATAAACTGGACCCCACGCTACGACTACAACTGCCATCTAGCCTTTCCCGCGGCGAAACAACCTTGTTGTGCCGCTTGTGGCTGGGAGTGGCGTTCATGAACGCCTGCTCCTATCGTGTGGGAATGGCCGAGAGCCCGGTGTGCGATTCCTGTGGGTGCGAGGAAATCACCGAGCACCTATTGTGTACCTACCCTCGCTACAATGTAGAACGCCTCTCTCTGCGGGCAACTTTACACCGACTGGACTCAAGATCGTTCACCGAGTCAAAGATACGCGGACCGTGGCCACACCCGTCACTGGCACGAAAATCGATTCGTGCACTATAGTGCAATACTTAAGTGCACCTGAGTAAGAGACCGTTTATAGTATCCCTGTGTATAGTGTCCCTCCCGCACGGACTCAGTGCTTACTCTCTCCCTTTTTTCCTTTTTCTATCCCCTTTCCCCCACCCCCAGTGTAGGGTAGCAAACCGGGTGCTCTTCTGGTCGACCTCCCTGCCTTTCTTCTCCTTGCTTTATCTTGCTTTCTCTTTTTCTCTCTCTCTCTCTTTGGTATACAGTAATGGAAAAAAAATGAAGTATATTGCATAAAGCCTGCATCCTAAAGCTACAACATAAGAAGACGAGTTCTTGATCAGCTGCTAGTCCTGCTTCGCTCTGGTTTTTTCGGTTAAATTTGTGCCTACCGTCGCCCCCGTGGCGGGTACGATATCAAAAGCAATGACGGACGTTCCGCCTCCTCTGCCGCCAAGGTTGGGGGCTGACCTCCAAGCTGCAAGTCGGTCTGCTGCGCTCGACCACCTCAACGCGACTCTGCCAAGGTCTTCGAGCTGCTCAGACGTCGACGACATGGATTCTGACGGCGGATATACCGAGGTCACAAATCGTCGGTTGAAGAGGAAACTTCGTAGGACATCAAGCGTGAGTGAGCTTAACTACAATAAGCCGCCCACACAGCAAGCGTACACAATCGCCTACATCCCCGTCGCTGCTACAGGCAACCTCAATTCCCTCAATAGGCAAACTCTCACTGCCTATCTCGAGAGGCTGGCTCCAGGGCAAATCAGAGAGGTCCGAATTAATCCCAGAAGAAACATACTTACTGTTGATGTGACTACACGAACCAGCCTCGACACCTTGAAATCCGTAACTGAGCTAGGAAATATACTTGTCCGCTCATTCATCGTACATGGAGGCAGCACCACCGCTGGTGTTATCTACGATGTCGATACAGATATTGATAATGACGATCTCCCAACGCTAATCTCATCAACCGTCCATATCACAGACATACACCGTCTTGGACGGTCGAGGTGCATAAAACTCATTTTTGAGGGAGAGACCTGACCAACACATGTAAAAGTGGGTTATGTGCGCCATCCTGTCCGTCCATACATTCCTAGGCCCTTGCAGTGCCGTAAATGCCAGAAAATCGGGCATGTAAGTGCTGTGTGCGTGAACAAGATGACTTGTCCGCGCTGTGGTGGTGATCACGATCAGTTGACGTGTGCTGGCTCTGACTTGAAGTGCCCTAACTGCGATGGGCCGCACGAGGCAACGTCGAAGGACTGTCCAAAATTAAAGACTGAAATGTCCGTGCTAAGGAAAATAGTACGAGATCAATCTACACACAGAGAAGCTGCTACCAAGGTCCACCGCCGCCAGAGGCGCTCACGTAATCGCAGAAGGAGATCAGCATCGACAACAGGACAACCTGTACTCCAGGAAAAGTCGTCAAGCGCTCATGCTAGTCCTCAAACGTCACAGGCACCTTTAACCACGTCTACTCTTCTAAACACCAAGGACACTACAATATGGCCTTCCCTGCCATCTCGGAGTACAGAAGTGCAGCCGGAACGCCAGCGTGACCATGAACCTTCATCGTCGGATAGGCAAATCAAGGCAATGCTTGCACAGTTGATGCGTTCCTTGCGAATGCTGCTCATCGGAGTTAAGACGCCCGTTGCCAAGGCTGCGGTGCAAATTCTCGACGCACTAGAACCAGTGCTTGCTGCTGTATAAAGGCTAGTAAACGCCATGGCATCATCAACTTCAAGGTTGTCACTACAGGAAAGGATAAGCGGTTCCGTAATATTCCAGTGGAACGCACGAGGTCTACGGGGTCACCTGGGAGATTTTAAACAGAGTGCTCAAGCATCGGTTTCCAGTTATCGTAATATGCGAGCCGAATATGACTTCGCCATTTAGACTCTCTGGCTATGAACAATTCGCGTCTGGGACAAGTGGAAATACTAGCAAAGTTTTACTATGTGTGCGATGTGACCTCACGTATTCGCTAAACCAAGTTCCGGTGCATAACAGCAACGAGTACGTCTCTATAACACTGAAGCTAAAGCGCCGGATAATCTCGATCATCGGTGGCTATATTTCTCCCAGGGGAAGATTTGACTCTGGACACCTGAAACTTGTTCTTGACTCTTGCCAAGGACCTCATATTATTGTGGGCGATTTCAACGCGCACCACCATCTTTGGGGTAGTAGCATCACAAACCTTCGAGGAAGACAACTTCTTAACTTCACAAGCAGCAATGATCTTGAGATCCTGAACGATGGCTCACCAACATTTCTTCGTGGCACGACGTACAGCAGCTGTCTCGATTTAGCTATCGCTTCACGATGCCTTTCGTCTTCTGCTGCCTGGTGCACAGATGCTGAAACGTATGGCAGTGATCACCTACCTACTTATGTACAACTGAGGTGGTTTACAAGACTTCCAAGTTCTCATACGCGACGCACTGACTGGGATGCGTTTCAGTACAAGCTAGAAGAATCTTGCAACTGTGTAATTTCACCGAAAGAGATTGAAGAGCGCATTAGAGCAGCAATGCACGCAACAACACGCATCATCGAAACTTCAATTTCAAGAACATCCGTTGACGTTATATATGAAGAGCTGCGGGCAGTCCGACGTCGCGCCGAGAGGAAATACAGGCGAACTAAATTGATATCAGACTTGAGGACGTCACGCCGTGTGCAAAAGAAAATTCAAAGATACTTAGACAAGCTCGACAGACAACTTTGGAGGTCATTTTGCACCAGCCTGGACCCAAGAAAACCGTTGTCCACAATATGGCATGTTGTACGAGCACTACCATCTCCTCCACAACAGCTACGTCCCTTCCGAGCTTTGGCTATCATCCAGACGCGCAGTGAGAAGGAAATCGCGCAAGATTTCTGCATACACCTCTCTGGATCTACAACATCGGTAGCTTCAGTGCTCAGGTGTGCTCCTCCAACAATGGACGATCGCCTCGACCTCCCGTTCACGCTGCAAGAGCTACGTGCAGCGATTTCATCCTCAAGACACTCAAGTGCGCCTGGTCCTGATGGCATTACCTATTCTACCTTGCGCCATCTAGGCTCTCGAGCGACTGAAGAGCTCCTGGCTTTATACAATCTCTCGTGGTCCTCGGGAACTGTGCCTGCACATTGGAAGACAAGCAAAATTGTGGCATTATTGAAACCAGGCAAGACACCCCATGCTATGCTTTCCTACAGACCTGTGGCGCTTGCCAGTTGCATAGGTAAAACCATAAAACGCATGGTTTTGACGCGCCTGGAGTGGTTTTTGGAGAAGCGTAATATATATCCAGACGCAATGACAGGTTTCCGAAAGGGTAGGTCGTCCATCGACAGCGTCATTGACCTAGTAACAACTGTTGAACATCAGAAACGTCGCCGTCGATTAACGGCTGCTGTCTTTCTAGATATCAAGGGTGCTTTTGACAACGTTCTCCATGATGCAATTTTAAATGGCCTAGAAGAATGTGGTGTCGGGGGAAGTATGCATCAATGGATAGCCAGCTATCTTCAAGAGAGAACGATATTCATGACAACTCCAGACGGGGAAACAAAGAACCACCCCGTCTATCGTGGAGTGCCTCAAGGAGGTGTATTGAGCCCAACCTTATTTAATATCGTTCTCATCGGACTGGTCAAAGAACACGCAGGCGCAGTCTCGGTCTCTGTGTATGCAGACGACATCTGTATATGCACCACGAGCTTAACGCGCTTACAAGTGCAAACGAAGCTGCAGCGCGCGGTGTCAATAACGTCCACATACCTAAACAGTCGCGGACTGCAGCTCTCACCGGAAAAAAGTGCAACCATGGCATTTACACGAAAGTCAATGGCCTGCTACCCCGTTATGATTGATGGGAAGATTATACCTTCAGTAACCCACTACAAGTTTCTCGGAGTCGTCATCGACCGTGACTTATCCTGGTCGAAGCACCTCTCAGGATTAAGAAAAAAGCTAGACAGCTTTACTCAGATCATTCGACATATGTCTGGAAAATCATGGGGGCCATCCAAGTCATCTCTTCTGCAGCTCTACCAGGCACTTTTTGTTGGCTACTTCCGCTACAGTGCGCCTGTACTTTCTCGGGTTAGTACAACTGCTGTACGCACACTTGAAAGTGCTCAGGCTCGCGCACTGAGAATTTGCTTAGGACTACCACGATGTGCGTCTACTTGGGGCACTATTGCAGAGGCACGTGCGTGCCCA
Source organism: Dermacentor andersoni (assembly GCF_023375885.2). Classification (NCBI taxonomy): domain Eukaryota; kingdom Metazoa; phylum Arthropoda; class Arachnida; order Ixodida; family Ixodidae; genus Dermacentor; species Dermacentor andersoni. The sequence goes on from NC_092817.1 coordinate 72,993,516, forward strand.
GCTCGAGTTTATCTGCAACATGAGCCATTGCGAGTGCATCTGAGAGTACTGACTAGACACAGGAACCATCCACTCACGAACGTCACAAGCGTACGGCCTGTGTCTGCCTACTCAGAAGCCGTGTTGTCGCAGCAAGACTTATTGCCGTCGGATTTCGAACCGTATGACATACCCGAAGTTCCACCCTGGACGATGGCAAAGCCAACGGTCAGGCTCTCAATCCCTGGAATAACGAAGAAGTCGAAGATGCCGCTTGCTGGCCTCAAGCATTTCGCGCTATCATACATTGCTTACATGTATGGATATTACGAACATATTTTTACAGATGGTTCTGTGACACAGACCTCTTCCGCGGCGGCCTACACGGTGCCAGGAATGGGGATCGCACAACGTTTCAAGATAGGACACGGGACGTCGTCTACAGCAGCTGAGTTGACCAGAGTTCGAGAAGCAGTTCGCTGCATACTGCAACAAAGTCTCGAGAAGTGGACAGTGTTCTGCGACTCAAAACCAGCACTGCAACTCATCAGCAATTATATGAGTGACAGAACCGCATATAGTCCCCTGGTTTATGACATCATGTATCTGCTTGCTGAGGCGTCTCATTCCGGACATACCATCGTGCTGCAGTGGATTCCTGGCCATTGTGGAATAGCTGGAAATGAACAGGCTGACGCAGAAGCAAAACAGGCGCACACTGACGGAACTATTATAAAAATTCATTTTTCCCGGTATGACATTAACGCCTTGCTCCATACCTCCCTTAAAACTTCTACGGCGCAACATTGGGACAACCCCGAACATCGACAAGAGCGCCTCCATAGACTTGACGCTGGATTACAATTCCGGCATCCACTTCGGTTGCGGAGAAGCCAGGAAACGCTCATTCATCGATTACGGCTGGGTGTGGCATACACCAACCGATACCTTCACAAGATTGGACAAACACGGGACCCTGAATGTAGCGTCTGTCACACTCTCGAGACAATAGCTCACGTACTTTGCGTGTGCCTTCAATATGCGGCCGAACGAAGAAAACTCAAATCTACAGTTGACAGCTTGGACTCCCGCCCCTTTTCAGAAGAAAAGCTTTTGGGCGCGTGGAGGAGTGTTGACTGTGCCCAACGTGCCATAAAAGCACTTTCGAACTTTTTAAGTGAGACTGGTTTAGATGATCGCCTATAGAAGCTGTGAGACATGTAGTCAGTGCGAAATGTGTTTGCGCAAGAACTTTTTGTGGCAAGATTACTTTTTGTATGGACAAGATTACTCTTAGTGTATTGCGTCTCCAGTGCGCATCCGCATATTGGACAACGTGTATATAGTATCTCATTGTACCATATCATAATCATCCGCCACCTACCTTTCCCTGTATTTCCCACTTCCCCATTCCCCAGTGAGAAGTAGCAGGCTAGAGACACGCTCTCCAGGCCGACCTCTCCTCCTTTCTCTCCATTAAAATCTACTCCTCCTCCTCCATCAACCTTGTTCCCTTCGAATTGACAGCATCGCGATTGAATCGTTCCTGAATTTCTTTTTCTTTGAATCCGACGCAGGCTGATGCGCAAGCACGCAAAGCGAACGATTTCTTTATCACCTACTCCATGATGATACTCCATGATACTCCATGATGTCTGCCTGCGAGAAGAAAACGATTTCCTTGCATGCGCCCGTCAAACGCGCGTGTTACGCCAAGGTGATTTTGCGTGTCCGCTGTCGTTAGCGTTATACTGCACACGCGCCCCTGCGGTTCAACACGCGCGTATACAACAAGCACGCGGCACTAATCACGCCGCGTGGCTGCGTCTCTATATACGAGCGCGTCGGGGCGGAGGTGCGCGCGTGTTTTACGTAATGCGTGGCCATGAGACTAGAATCATCCGGCACCGCACCCATCCTCCACGAACGCCGATGCGAAAAAAATAAAAATAAAAAAAGATGTAGTTGACAGTATGCAAGAGGAATACTGGGGCCTTTTTCCCGTCCGTCCATAAATGTCATGTACTGACGTCCGCGGGCCGGCCTATCAGAGGCTGCGTGTTTCTTTCGATCTTCGTTTCACAGTGTGCACTTAAATTATCTTGCTGCCCTCGTGGTACACCAAGCACGAACCGCCAGAAGTCACTGGCGGCTTTTTTGTTGGCTTTGGTGCTCTTGTTGCGCCATCATAGCCGGTTGACCTTGATTGGGCAGATACTTGTCTTGCCATTTGTTGGATTATTTACTAAATATCCTTCCTAGGAAGGTGCGACTATGTCGCTTACCTTATCGCGTATATAAAGGAGAATGCAGTACATGTACTATACTTACATGCGTGGACCGCGAAATGAGATAGACAGTCTCCTCGCAATACGCTCGGTGCGGCCTACTAATGTGTCAGCGCTAGAATGCGCCCAGTACTTTGCCGTGCTTTTCCGCCTACGCTCACCAACTCCCTCCTTGGTGGTTTTCCCAGGGTACCCCCCCCCCTCCCCCCGCCATTCCATCCCTAACTCTTAGCGCCAAGTGTAGCCTCCGCTTGGTGGCAAAGTCGAGTGATGAACGAGATGAGAATCATTTGAGCTATAGCAAATTATTTAAAGCACAGAGGACACGCTATGTTTAGTCGTCGGTGCTTGAGATGTGAAATTATGGCGGTCCGTCATTCGATTGCGAATGCAACAGAGAAATATGTGATCAGGAGGGAGAAAGTGTCGTGTCACCGGAATTATACCCATGATAGTTTTACTATAGCGGTGATTAGAGCGATAACAGCGAGCTTTCTATGTGAAGCAGCAATGGCATGTTTGGCTTGGGATGATGCCTGCATGTGGCAAACTTATCAAAGTAGGTACTATGAAATGTTTAGAGCGCCGGTGCCAATCTGGTCACTACATCCGCGATCGCCATATGAGTAAAACTGCAGTTGCATTGAGCAGAGTTCCAGCATTAAACAAAAGTGTGATTATGTGCCCGAGGGCCTGGGGTGCGTACTTACCACTTTTACGGCACTTCTGTGGCCAGTCGGAGTACAAAGTTTTGTAGCGTGTGGTAACCACACCTGAAAGCTTCGATTGTTGCTGGAGATGTTAGCCTGGTCGCAGGCCCCTCATGATTTAGCGCGCCGGCTGAAGCATGCAGGTTTAACAAGCGCACTATATCGGCGTAAAACGAAACGTGAACAGCGGAGCGCCTAACTGAAGGTCATCGCCTTTGACAGGCGCACACTTCCGGTTTGACTGCCCTGCGTGGTGCTACTCCGCCTATAGTGTGATATTTTCGCTTCTGTTTTGGTTCTCTTAGACTTGACAACGAGAAAAGATGACGGCGCAGTAAAGATGACTACGCAAACTGTGCAACGCGCACATCTGTTCGCGTTTCATTCGACGCTGATATAGCACATATGCTTTCGTCGCACTGGGCGATACTGCCCGCATCTGTTCGCCCTATAATGTGATAGTTTAGCTTCTTTTTTCTACGATTTTTCTTTTGTCGCTTTCAAATAAGAGACAGCGAGAACAGAAACGAAAATGGGGAGCATTATCGCGCAATGCATTCGAACCGGGTGAGCGCGCCTGCCGATGGGGATGCGCCACTATACCTTCACTTATGCTCTCCGCTGGTCGCGTTTCATTTGACGCCGATAGTACACCTTATGAACGGGACAGAGGGAGTGAATATAGGACAAGCGCAAAGGTTTGCGCTCATTAAACCTGCAAGAATGTAGCAACTAGCCTAGCAACATGTTTTTAGCGGATGAAGCGCGCGGCGACCCAGGCAAAGGCACGCCGTGACTCAGAGGTCATAAACACAGAGAAAATGCGAAATCACGCTGACGTATAAAATGCCGTAAGCCCGATATTCTCTCTGCAACATAGTGAATGGTAGCGTTTTCTACAGCTTTTCATTTTAGCTTCTTAGTAAAGAAAACGCCATCATTCATAACAGGGCAAATGTAAAACTAGCTTAACAGTAGCGCCTATGAAAACACCACTTTTTGTAATGAGTTTGTATGCCTTTAAAATCAACTAAATATCCCGCCAATTTCAGCAGGCTACCGACTAGATTCGCTAGCACGCGTTCGCACAGAGCTCCACGTGGAGAACTACGGAGGAAGGAAGGAAGGAAAAAGTGGAGAAGGAAAGGCAGGGAGGTTAACCAGTTTAGCTTAACCGGTTTGCTACCCTACACATGGGAGCGGGATGGGGGGATGAAAGATGGGGAGGAGAGAGAGAGATAGAGCACATAACACAGCACACACAACGTCAGTTACAGTCCGTCACTCTTGCGCGGTACGTGACATCACTGTCACGGCCGCTTGTCCAAGTCCGTCTCTTTCATAAACCGAAGTAGTCCTTTCGTCGCCTTCAGCTGCGATGTCTTCTGTAGGTGATATGTGAAAATACTTGCAACTGACAATGGTCTATTGTCAAGGTGCGCTAGAACGGACGCCAGGGACTGTCTCTGAACATTATATTCAGAACAGTCGCACAGAATGTGTTCCAGCGTCTCCTCGCCAAGACAGGCATTGCTGAGAGCGTTGTCGGCCACGGCAACGGAGGCATGCACAATGTTGTAACGGAAGTGAGAAAAGAAACCGTGCCGTGGAAATGTTGGCCTTAAAATTTGAAGCTTTACTTAGTTCATTGCAGTCATCATTGTAGGAGATGCTAAAAACATCCGCTACGGGCTTGAAGGCACGTCTGCTTACCCGCCGTGGTTGCTCAGTGGCCGTGGTGCTGGGCTGCTGAGCACGAGGTCGCGGGATCGAATCCCGGCCATGGCGGCCGCATTTGAATGGGGGCGAAAACACCCGCGTGCTTACATTTAAGTACACGTTAAAGAACCCCAGTTGGTTGATATTTCCCTAGTCCTCCACTACGGCATGCCGCATAATCAGAAAGTGGTTTTGGCACGTAAAACTCCACAACTTTTTTAAAACATTTCTGCTCACGACACTGTATATTGCCAAACACTCGGTGTAGGGTCGCTGAAGTTATACTTGCGGTTTGCTCGGTAATTGGGGATGTGTGTATAACTTCTGCAGTGTGTGAGGATCCTTCTGACACACCCGTCATTTGGGAGCACCCCACCGACGTTATCAGGCAAACTAGCAGGTCTTGCGCTGTCATATCGCACATCAAACGGCGATATCATTCACAACTGTTATCATATATTTGTTTATTTTCTCAATGCATAGTTACTTTGCGGACACCCAGTGCAACAAGCCAATTGGCGAATGAACAGAGAGCCCACTTTGTCTCTCTGCTCGCGCCTACCGCGTATACGTCGCTGCAGGCGATGCCGCACTGTGTGCTAGTGGCGGGTTTCCTCGTCACCTATATGCGATTTGCGCCACAAAGAAAGGCTCGTCCAGAGAAAAGTTGGAGCACCTAATCAGGCAAGTCGACGATGTTGTCTATCTTACTGCGTGATGGTGCGCGCTCACCTTTCTTCAAAAAATAATGTATGGTCATCCCTATATGGGCCAGCAATTTATCGCCCCCCTCCCTCCCCAAAAAACAGAAAGAAAGAGAAAAAAAAAAACGGGCTCCTTGATGGTGATAAAAGTTCGCTGACTCATGCTCCTACAGGTACAAGCACTAATACCATAGCAATCCGGGTGGTGCAATGTCACGTTTGTTCTGTCAGTCAGGGCACAGTAGGCCGCGGCAGCTTTGCTCCGATGGGCACGGAACGCACAACTCTCGCATGCCTCTAAATTGAAAGGTCGTTAACGAACCAGACGCCGGCGAAGTTAATCGAGTATTCTTCACTGAAGCGTTTTTTAAAGTTGAAGTTTAAAGTTAAAGTCTTAAAGTTAAAGTTAATGTTCTTAAAGTTTTAAAGTATTAACATTACTCACTGTTTGCTGTTTATGAGCGGACAGTTGTGGTCAGTGGAAGCCCATGTAAATGAACGGAGCTCTCGGAGAGTACTGTACTTAGCATTGTGCGTATACCTGAAATTTTGAATACGTGTCGAGTAGTTTTCACTAGTCAGTCGTATTCGACTCGAGAATCTGAAATTTGAAATTGTAAGGTATTCGTTTCCGTGGGAATATAAAACACAACAGTGTGTCGACTGGAGCCTTTAGAGAGAGAGAGCAAAAACATGCAAGTGCTGATTCTTCCAAATGATTCTGCCGCAGAAGAATCGCGATCGTTGCGCAGATAGGCACCAGTCTCTGAATGAGTGCGTAAGACAGATAAACTCTGCTAGCTATTTCGAGTTACGCCAAAAGAATGTTTCGCTCTTAGGCAGCCTACGAGTTGTCTCAATTTAGGTAAAATACTAATGTTCTGTCCCACCCTGTTTACATCGTTCTTAAAAACGTGCGCTGCTGTAGCTTTATAATCTCTACGTACATCTGGTGATATCCCGCCTCTTTGTTACGTTACTGGAATGCCGATGGTGCGCGAGATTATTGGAACTAGTTTGTCATTTACGAGTCATTCAGTTGAGCGGAAGCCCAGTTGTTTAGGGTGTCGGGAATATTTGACTTCCAGAAGTCATTTTCTTTGAATATTTGTATTCCGTTCGAAAATGTTTCTCCGAACATCCCTAGCGCTGGGATCCCAGCATGCTGGGATTACATGCTGTGTCAGGATTTACATGCTGTGTCACACTCTCTCTCTCTCTCACACACACACACACACACACACACACACACACACACACACACACACACACACACACACACACACACACACACACACACACACACACACACACACACACACACACGCACGCACACACACACACACACACACACACACACACACACACACACACACACACACACACACACACACACACACACACACACACGCGCACGCACGCACGCACGCACGCACGCACGCACACACGCACACACGCACACACACACGCACGCACCTCAAAATCTGGGCCTTCATAAAAGAAGGTATTTCAGACAACTAGGGCGCTATCACGTAAAACTATTCCAAACTTTTCTATTCCAGTTCTGCAATCAGCCCTCCCCGATTGGTCAAAAACATTTTTAGACCAACCCACTTAACCTGTCTGTCACGCGACGTCACAGAACCGCAAGAACTCACCGCGTCAAAGTGACGTGTACGCGATAAAGGTCATTAATATGCCGAACAAAACTGAATTTTCTTCTGAATAGCGGCAGGCTGTCCCGTTCTGAAAGGAATAAAAGATGGCTGCGACCGATCGTTCAGGCACTGGCGACTCGCACCTGCCAGAAAGCATGGGTTTAATTGCGTATAAGAAAACTTTTTTTGTGGCCGTGTAATGTTTTCCAGCACTTTCGGCCCGTTTACGACCTCGTTCTGCCAGCTCTTCTTTGCTGAGGATTCGTTCCAGCGTCATTCGTAAGCTTCCGTTGCATGCAGCCGCCATTTTCGACGAGCCACCGCAAGCTAAGTAAGGGAAAGCGGACCAACCGCAGACGCCGGCATAATCCTCTTGATCCGGTTATCGATTTTCAGTGCAGTGGCTCGGCCCCAGTGAATCCCTCTCCACTTGAGCGTGCTCCTCGCCTTTTGTCAGCCATTAGATAAGACAAGCCGCTCAGTGTAGGCAATGTTATTCGTTTTTCAAGCAAACAAAAGTGACCTCCTATGAACGAGGACAGTGCTTGATTGGTCCGTTCAGACAACCCTGCGGGTGAACCCCCGATCCTTGCGTCGGTGGTTACGCAAATTTGACGTCAGGAGATTGGAATAAAACATATTGGAATAGTTTTACGCTATAGGACCCCTAGTAGCGGAAAACATATGAATGTACGTATTTTTCTTAAAGGCATACACACCATACTTGACATGATGAACCATTTTCGCTGCTTGCTTCTTCAGCATCAAAACATTCGTGTTCTGCAGAAAAAAAGTGAGTTTGGCGATGCTTCAAAGTAAATCGACTGCACAGCTTTGGGGTCCCGATTATCCTTAAATCTTTTTCGATGCGAAGCGTTTAACAAGGGCAGAAGCGTTCACTTCGATAAGTCTCCACACTCAAGGCACCAGTATTGTAACCGAAAAATGCACCTTAGGGAAAAGCTTACGATCCTATACACTGTTTCAATAGACCACCAAATGATATCATATATTAAATTTCCCCAATTCCTGTACATTATTACTGCGAGACTCCTTTCTTGGAGTCGTCATATTCCCTATACTTTTATAAGGGGTTTACCTGTACTTTCCACGTATTTAGGCTTCTAGCCAGAAAAACGCGGAACACGTCCACGTCATCAATGCTTTATTGGTACAGAACGTTTTTCCCGGAACACTTGCGATGTGTTTGATCCAGTGCAACCCTGGCAAAACTAAACTCTGCGTCCGAAGGCTACAAATCGTTCAAAGTCACGTTATTCGTACATGTATATGGGGATACCTTGGTGCCCTTCAACAGCCGCAACGATTGCCATTGCCCTGGACAACGCTCTAACAACATTTATAGCCATCGGCTCACTCCCTGCGCGTATTCGCGATACATTCCACCGGTTCTCTCCCCACCACGTTGCTCGCTTGCCAGAAAAGAGACACAAGACTGCTTTTTTCCGAGTGATTGCCGCGAACCAACGATACATGCCATTTAGCTTTATGCTTGCAACAAAAACACGGTCTTCATTGTGGTGCCCGAAAAAGCTTCCTGTAGATCTTGCAGTTCTAGAAATTCCAAACGATGCTATAGCCTTGTTTTTTCAGCGGCTCCCAAGAAGGTAGCGTTGGCGCTCTTACTTCACACGAGGACCGAGTTCATGTTAACACGGACGGTTCGCTTACGGGAAGTTCCACGAGTGTCTCTGTTAAATTAAATCGTGGGGTTTTACGTGCCAGGCCAACAATCTGATTATGAAAGCACGCCATATTGGGGGGCCCCGGATGTGCGCCTTTGGCGCACCAGATCGAATGGTCATAATCGAATTCGACTTCACATATGACGACATCCACTGGAACAAATTTCGCGGCGTTGTAGAACATATTCTAAAAGAACCACCTTTCAAATGGACAATATTCTGTGATTTTAAACATCCCTTCAAAGTGTGGGAAGTTTTAATCCGCCATAACTGCGAGAAATGTGGCATCTCAAATCAACCAAATTTGCCACTCAGTTGGGATAGCGGACAGGATATAACGTTTCCATGTGATGTCCGGGACACTGTGGGATCGTTTGTAAACACCTTCGCCGATGACACTACCCGATGTGCCTATGCTGGAACGCCGACACTCCATCATCAAAAGTCAGCACGGCAAGAGAGCTTCACCCTTTCAGGCGTAATATCCGGTTGACTCATTGCAACACGCCGCGGCACTCCAACTGTCGCTTATATATAGCCTCCATCCGTCAACGCTTCTGGCGCGCCTTTAGAGAAAAGAAAACGGCTGTTGGAAAAGTATCACTAGCAGCTCATCTGTGATTTTGTGCTGAGGCAGAGGTCATGACCTTGAGACATAACAGAGTTCATCAGCCCAGAAAGCAACATGAGCTATTCTGCCCGAAGGCGACAGATTTGAGTACACGACTGCAAACGCCAGGAATCGTCCAGTGCACGTGCTTAATTTGAACTCCTGCCATGTCTCTCTCACTCTCCCCCTTCTCACGTGTAGGGTAGCAAAGGGCTAATAGCCTAGCTAACCTTCCTGCCTTTACATCTCCCATCTCTGCTTCCTTCAAAATGATATACAAAACGACTTCAGAAGTTCAACATTTCAAGCGGTGGGAGCAAAACATAGGCTCCATAGGGGCTCTGCGACATATGAAATCATTCGTTTGTGAAATGCGCAATCTTTCGCACCGGTAGATCAGCACAACGACCACGATTTGGAGCTCTCCAGTAGTGCAATCAGCTCAAGGCGTTGCCATGCTGTGTATATATAGGTGCCACTCGTAAGAAACGCACACTCCCATGAGTTACGAATGTCAGCATACTCCCTGTTGCTTGATATATTTGTTCCATAAAATGCAATTATTGCTCCCCATTATTGAACATTGCTGTTTGATTTGTTTGAATGAATGCGTACGGTGTTTGTACGGTTAGCAAACGCGGGAGATCGGAGGCGAGTATCGAGGCAATCTACACAGCGCAGCGTCGTAAATCTTGGAACTCATAGCATTGGCTGATACTGTTCGGCTCTCTCCACTCGATGAAATATAATTTGCTCATTTCACATTTCATTTACAAAATTGATTTTACATTTTCTGATGCTACCTTAAATGTGACCTGTTAAAACCATTTTGTGATCCACGAAAGTAAACTGACAACGCAAGTTTTTTTTTTCGGCAATGAATTGCGGTAATGGAGTGTCACATGCCTGCATTTCTTGTCTGAAACACAACTCATGTTAAGTGATAAGCGAAGAACTGTTGTAAACTGTCGTTAGATTGTATGAATGGGGTAGCCAGGTGACGTTAACGGGTACGTTTTAGAGAAGCTGTTTAGCACGTTGCCTGGGTGCTGCTTAGCCTACGCGATTCAGGTTATTCTTGGAATCGGCCAAGTCGGAGATGAAGGTGGTTGGGTAAGTAAAATACTAAATGAGAAAGTATAAACAAAAACTGGAAATGTAGGAACATGAAACCGGAATAATTATAGAGACTGCTATTTCTAAAATAAAAAAATAATAAAGAAAACGTACGGTTTACAAGAAATTGTCTCAAGGAAATAAGCGACCACAAAGTAATTCATGCTGGCTTTTCTTTTCGACCAACAAAGTGCGAAATGTACAAGAAAACGATACAGTTGTATGACAAAGGCGATTATGAAGCAATAAATGAGGGCCTTTGCACATTTTTTCTCACATTTCAGACAACTTTCCACCACCATAATATTGACGCCAATTGGACACGTTTTAAAGAAAAGCTGAAGGAATTAACCGATAAATTTGTACCTAAAGTAAGTTTCAGAGCCAGTCGTCACAAACCATGGTTTACGAAAACATTAAAAAGGCTTGAAAATAAAAAGAAACGTCTATTCCGGGTTGCAAAGGTTAGAGATCAACCAAAAGCATGGGAGAAATATTATGAAGCAGATAAAAACTACCTTTCTACTCTACATCAAGCAAAGCACTCTTTTTACCACTTAGAATTGCCCAAGCTACTAAAATCTAATCCCAAACAGTTTTGGAAAACAGTGAAAGACGACGAACCGCGAGAAATCGTACTCACCAGTGACCTGAATGAAAGGATTACGGACGTGGACTGTGCGAACTTGTTCAACACCACGTTCGCTACTGTCTTTTCTGATGAAGGGACCGCACCCCCATGTTTACCTTTGCTTGGCTTTCATTGTGACATGCCAGCGATAAATTTTTGTGAAAATGGAATTTCATCCATAATAGAAAATATTAAATTGTCATCTTCTGCTGGAATCGACGAAATTAATACCAAAATCTTGAAAAACACCAAACACAACGTCTCACTTTATCTCACCCTAATTTTTTCACAGTCACTTTCTTCAGGAGTCATTCCAGACGACTGGAGGACAGGGAAGGTCGTTCCTGTTTTCAAGTCAGGTAGCACAAATTCCCCACTAAATTACCGCCCTATCTCTCTAACAAGCGTCCCCTGTAAAATCATGGAGCATGTGATCTACTCCCACATAATAAATTTCCTTGACAGTAATCACTTTTTCCATCCTTCACAGCATGGCTTCCGCAAGGGGTTGTCATGTGAAACAGCTTGCAGCTTTTCTACATGACATCCACACTAACCTGGATTGTAACATACAGACTGACGCGATCTTTCTTGATTATGCTAAAGCGTTTGATAAAGTGCCTCACCAACGATTACTTGCGAAACTCTCCCCGCTAAATTTACATCCTACTGTCTTAAGATGGATTGCAGAATTTCTTACTAATCGATCGCAGTACGTTGTTATAAATAACCACCTATCTACACCGGTTCCAGTAACGTCAGGCGTCCCCCAGGGATCGGTTCTTGGCCCGCTCCTATTCTTAATCTATATCAACGACTTACCTTTGCATGTATCCTGTAATATGCGCATGTTCGCGGATGACTGTGTTATCTACCGCACCGTACTTAACACTTCGGATCAGATAACCCTACAAAGTGACCTTACTAATATTTCAGAATGGTGTACCACTTGGTTAATGACACTAAACGTTAACAAATGCAAAAGCATGTCGTTCCCCCGCAGCGATAACCCTCGGACGTTTGCGTACACAATTAATAATTTCGCTCTTGAATCAACTGACACTTTTAAATACCTCGGTGTCACTGTATCAGACGACCTCAACTGGCGTACGCATGTGCATACCATCATTTCAGCTTCTAACAAAACTTTAGGTTTCCTAAAACGTCATTTACGGAAAGCCCCAAATCACGTAAAATTACTTGCCTACACATCACTTGTACGACCGAAACTAGAATACGCCTCAGCAGTCTGGAATCCGCATCAAGCATCGTCGCATCAATCATCAATCAAGAGCATCAATCCGTCGACGCTCTTGAAGCGGTGCAAAACCGCGCCGCTCAATTCATCCATTTGTCGTACTCATATGACGTAAGCGTCACGTCACTGAAATCACAATCTGGGCTTCCGGACCTCGTTTTACGTCGGCGCATCGCTTCCCTCTGTCTTTACCACAAATTCTTTTACAGTCTTATCCTTCATCAAGCACCATATATCACGCCCGCAGCGCGCATATCATACCGGACGAGCCACTCGCTGCAAGTTTCACGACCACGCTCACGAACATCAACATTTTTAGCCTCGTTTTTTCTTCGCATGGCGGCAGACTGGGACGGCCTCCCCGCTGCCATTGTCGACATAATCTGCCCATCCGTATTTTTACAACATGTTACTGACCATCTCCAACTACATTGTACATGATTTTTCCCTATATGTGTTGTTTGTATTTACATACGTGTATGTTGGTCTACATATATAGGCTTTGATATGTGTAAATACATGTGTGAATATACTTGATTATGTGTACTATGTATGTGTATATATATGCGTGCTTGAACTTTACTTGAACTAGTGTTAATTCGAATCTTGTACCCACCCCTTATGTAATACCCCTGAAATCGGGGGTCTTTAAGGAAAATAAACTGAACTGAACTGAAAGGCAATTAAGAGATATAAAATGATTTAGAATGCATTAGGTAACTTCGAGAGCGATCCAGTTTCTGGAGTGGTGCGCTTCACTGACTTAGCAGCAGCGCGACCTTGGGTTAGCGACGATTTGATGGGAGGAAATGGTGAGAGGCGTTGTGCGCTGTTTAAACTGCCATTCTGTACATTTAAGGTATCATGTGGAGAAATAAAAAAAATGACTCATATCTTATGCTACACTTAAATGGACCGATTAGGCGCATTTTATGGAGCGCATTAACTTCATAAAACAATTTGTTTCTTCGTGGAATGCGCAACTACGATGACGAGGAGAAGGGTTGCTTGTTTGGTTGGCTCTTGTTTCCTTGAACGCTTAATTTCAACCGCGAAAAAAAAAGGATTTAGCATTTTCAGATGCTATAGTTAATGGGGCCCCTCAAAAGCATCTTATGAACTCGGGGAGTACAAGTAAGCCTATAACATAACTTTTTCTCATCGCAAGTGCGATGCAACTGGGGAGTAGTAGTAGAGCTCCCGCTTCACGACCGTGTGGTTCGTAGTCCGAACCGACGTAAATTCATGAACTTTTTTTCTTACTTTAATTTTGTTTCAGTGGCTTCAAGCGTGACGTTACAAGGGACCGTTATGGTTCAAGGAGGCGCCTTCAGGAATGTCTCGATACCAACTCGTAACTTGGCTTAACGCAGTAAAATAAAGTATTCATCGATTAAGGGACGATGACATGGGTTGAAAAGAGAGTTCGTTTCCAGCAGTAAAGCAGGTTTCGCAAGTCTGGGTGTTCTAAATTGAATATTGAAAAGAACAAAAAAACGAAAGACGGTGTTATAAAAATGGCACCTTCTGCATTTACTGAGGTTCCACACACATCAAGAATGCACTACCAAAACCAGTTCAAGCGTCAGCAACAGAAAAATGAACTAAGTCCAAGGAAATCAACTGCGTAAAAGACACATGCAACGAAATAGATCTGAGACTGGGCAGAATGGAACACGGAAGGCAGGGTTAGTGCTGGTTCATGAGAATACAAAAAAAAAAAGAACTAAAAAAAGAAACAGCGGCCTTACTTGCCCGCTCAATTCGAAGATTGCCTGATAGTGCCGTCTTGAACAAACCAGTCCATTAATTCTGTGAAAGTCACAAATAACCACCTCTCACAGCACGCTAAACGCATTCCTCGATGGGAACCGGCGTTGGTTTCTCAATTTCTTTTTCATGTTACCGACGGGCAATTTTCCACCAAAAAGAGTGCACTAAAGTTGTTTAACAAACACAATAACAAATCGATATACAGTATGAGCCATCAATTTGGCTGAACTGGTTTTGTCGTTGATTATTCCCTGGGCATTGTCAAGGGCTCTATCTTCGAGAACACCTCGGGAACACGCTCTTGCGGTGTAGTTTATTACGAAGAGTGTCATGTACTCGCGAACAACTGGATGCGTCGCGAACTCGGTACACAATGAAATCTCGCCACGCGTGTACGCCTTCGGCAGCTACTGCAAGCCAGTCAGCATTTTCACATACGTTGTCACCGGTAATGTTCAAAACTCTTCTGCGATAGAATCTAGTGGAAAGTCTTTCTTTATAGCGTTCGCTGTAGCATGTCCCAAAAATATACCTTCTTCCAAGAGTAGGATTCCCAAGATAGAAAGAAACCACGTTCCTTTGGAATATTTTTGCCGACAATGTGTCGGTATACAGGTTAAAGTGATTAGGCCACAATCACAACACTTACATCTGTCGTGCCAAGGCTAACTAGGTATTTAAGACAACTGGAGCTTGCGTCAAGTTGCTTACCTCGAGCGAGAGCATGTGCATGAGCGAGCACGAGACGCTGCGGGATTTTACAATATGTTTCTTAATATTACTACTGTTACGTGAAAAGGAGTTGTGGTCACCAGTGTAGGTGACTAAATCTCTGTCTTTAATTTTTATTTCGATAAAGAAGAACGCGTTGTTCTGCCTCTCGGATAAGTTCAGGTGACGGAACATGTAACGTCTCTTCGCCGCAGAGAAAAAGAAAAAAGAATTGGAGGACGCCTAAGGGCTTCCCCTTAAAGAGTGGCACGCAATAGCATTCAAATATCCCCGACTGCTTCTCACGCTTCCGGGAAACTGCAGCTTTCTTTTTTTCTTCTTCACCTTCGCTTCCGTGCACCGCTGCCGCGGAGACACGGAGGCGAGCGCCATCTGGATGTCTTTGTTGCAAAATACCGGGCGGGTCGCGCCGCTCTATGAATAGTAGAAAAACAGGAAAAGGAGTTTGTGTTTGTGTTTCCGTGTAACAGAATTATGTTTTCTCCTATATTCAAATTACAATCCGACGCTATCATGTCTGTAGGTCGTGTGTAAGTTGTACTTTACGATTTTGTTTCCTAGCGCTTTCTTATTTTGAGAAATTCAATTAGTTCAGTAACGACTCTGCGCCACGCGGATTCGTGGTTCGGCATGCGTGATTCCGAACGATTTTTCGCTCACAAGATGGCCGGCGCCAGCGCGGGACGCCGGACGCCGACACCCGATTTTTTGTAACACGACTAAATTTTAACGCTATCGCGTTAAAATTTAGTCGTCATGCCACCGCCGTCATACTAACGTCGTCGCCGTCGTATTGTGTCTGTCATTACGTACACGCGCGCTCGCACCACGAGCACAATTGTCCGCCTTACACAAACGCGTTGGTTCATGAGGTAACAGAACTCCAAAGAACGTTCGATGTAAATAAGCGGTGACGATACGCGAAAAAAAAAGTTTTGCGTTGTGACTGCCACGTTGTACGCGCACACCGGTATACATCCCGTCGGAGTGGTCGGGTTTAGCAGCTCAAAAGAGGCAGCAGAATTGAGACTGCCTGCTTCTGCACATACAAGACACAGTAAGGATTTTGTCGTAACCCACTTTTCTTTTAGTCCTTCTTTTCTTTAGTTATACGGAAAACGAGCCCGGCTGCTGAAGGCTGTACTTCGTGCACGACCTCTAATATGCACTAGCATGGCTAAATAATGCGCAATTTTCTGGGGAACCAGCATTTACAGGGGATGGATAATTATGACTGGAGACAGACGTGTTTTAGGTCGAAGACATCATATGAGAAAGGTGCTACATGCAGGCGTCTCAGGCTATCAGGATAGGACGAAGTAGCACAATGACCTCATTGTGATGATGCATCGAGTGACGTGAACGTGCCATGATATACAAGTACACCGCTGTACGCTGTTCTCGAACTCTACGTGAAATTACCAGCGTAGTCCAAGTGAAGAAAGACGCTGCGAGTCACTGGAGCGATAGATGGTCATTGCATAGAGCATCGACGGGCGCTCAGTAACAGACGTTCCTCTTGCACAGGGGCGCTGAAAATCTTTAAAAGTGACCACCTCTATAGAATAGGAGCTCTGCATTTAAAGTGCACATCGCTGTGGTGGGTTTTTCTAAGAATAGTAAACACTTATTTCGGCGCTTGAGATAAACAGGTAAACATTCCCCGCTGCATGCGCTTCTGCCATGCTAAAAAGAGCTCGCCAAATTCTTACCAGGTCATTAGCAGTAATATCGGCGCAACCTGAGAATTGTTGAACGCAATTTTAAGGTTTTAGTTTCGCTATCCCATATCAATGCTTCCAGCGGAAACATATGCGAGGACTCGGTATTCGAGACACAGAATATAGAGCGCTACAGCTGAATTCTCACGAAAAAACTGGCCAACCGACTTGAGGCAATAATAGATTGGCAGCTAATTCGTGCCGACTAACCGCGACTATATTAACGCTGCCAGAATACGTTGGCAATGTTGGTGGCCTTGCTGTCGAGTCTCTAGCAATCGTAGCCGACGTGCACCAGTGTTCCAGGGACCTTGCGTCCCGAGCACACGATGAGGCAACAAAAGAAAAATAGCCCCACCACAGTTTCATATTCCGTCACGCAGACGCAACAGTTGCGATCAAGCACAGCATGTTACTCGGCACGCTGTCGAAGAATCCGTCAATCTCCAGCGTTATTTGCCGGGGGGAAACGCTTATTTCAAAGAAGAGGTTGAGGAAAACGAAGAGATCCCGCCATTGACGTCATTCTTAGGACTCTATATTACCCGTTGCTGACAGCAACTTTTGTTTCAGCCAGGATACATTCAGTGGACCGCTGTAAAGCAGTAGGCATCCTGACTTGTGTGTCGATTTGCGCCCCAAGGACACGGCACCGCTTGTGAAATCACAACGGAGGGTTTATTAATGCAGCTGTGGAGTCAGATATGTCACGTCCGATATCTCAAGGAAACGCAACGAACGCGCTTGCACAACCGGCTCCATCAAGTGCAGTTCTGAAACGTAGGCGACGCACCTCAAGCATCTTCTTCACTGTCTGACCCTTAGTGCGAAGAGAAAATGACGGAAACAGGAACTAACACATACAAGCCTTTGCGCCATCATTTTTCAGTTTGCGTCAACTGGGACACAATCGTTTCTCAAGTCGCTTCTCATTACGTACCTATTCATTAATTAAATGCTGACGTTTTACGCGCGTAAACCACGACCTGGTTATGCGGCACGTCGTAGGGGGGGACTCCGGAACGGTTTTGACCACCTGGAGTTCCTTAACGTGCTCCTGAACCTAAGAACGCTAGCGTTTTCGCACTTCGCCCCCTTCGAAATAGATAAACTGTCGCCTATGGAATCGAACCCATGGCCTCTCGTGCTTAGCAGCGCAGCACTCTAGCCGCTAAGCCCCCGCGGCGGGTAAGAACATTTAGAAGATACTCGGTTGAAGACAGTTTCAAAACGTGTAGTCTCCTGAGCGGCTGTTCCTGGCAATCACCGTGCACTAACGCAGTAACGACATATGCGTGGGGTTCAAGGCTACTGGTAAACTTTCTTGTAGCAATTATGTAGCATTGTAGCAATTCTTGTAGCAATGTTTCAATTCTACCAACCTTGAAAGTTTTCAAGTTGAAGGTGACAATTTTTTGTTTTGTACAATTCTGTCTGTAATCGATCACCTCCATTTGTCTTGCCCAGAGAAACTGTCGTTTATATAAACAAAACAAAGTAACTCGATCTGCATCAGCAAATAACTTTCTGTTCGTTTCAGTTAAAATTAGATATCTTAAATATACATCATCTGTTGAAGCTTTGGTATTCAACTTTTTTCTATTCATAAATTACGTCTATCGTGAACACGTTAAAAAATCTTAGCTGTCCTTTTTATTTTATTTGTGACCTTGTAAACAGTTTACTGACCCATTCGATGAAAATTTTTATGATTACCTTCTTTTGTACTTATACTAGTGTATAAGACTATTATTCCAGATGTTCTCTTTGTATTGTGGCTGAGTACGTAACGTCACCTTAATTTCGCTGGATTTGCTTTGCTGTCATCTTGTATTCTCGATTTTTTTTGTTTAGAGGATGTTTCACAAAAGTGCATTGGGCTTCGGGAGTTGCTTTTGCATATGTCGTTGGGAATGTTCATTGTTAAGGAATATGTGAAGGAACTTTGAGCCTTTTGAACTCATTATTCTACGTAAGTGGCGCTGCGTTTGATATCGGTTGTGACACGCGCAGTTCCAGTCTCTTCAAGGTCTTCACTTCCGCGTTCACATCGTCGTGCAAAGTTGTCGGAGACAGAGACGAAGTTAGAGGCACTGTATTCCTTGATTTTGCTTAGATTGGAAAAGTGCCAGAGACGGCTGTCATACCGAGACCTACGCGAACAATCCGACCTGAAAGGGAAAGAGCGACGCTGTTCTCTTAACCAGGGGATGCAATTATGGCTTCATGTCACGTGCTTACCTTTCCGCTGGTACCTTCGTGCCTACACTTTTCTCCTTCTGCACATCCACATAAGACTGGTGCAGATGACGCCTCAATATGTTAAGTGACTACTGTCTCGAGCTGATGGTATATATACACCATACAAGTCAAACTTAATCGTTATAAGAAATATGCTAACCAAAGCACGAAACAGTGACTTTTCTTCAGAGGAAGAGAAAGGAAAAAAAATGGAAAAATACCTTGCATGACAACTTCGTCTATGGCCCCCTCAAGTGGGTGTCACGGCTGTCCGAAACTTTAGCAAAATCTTGTAAAATTCGTAATATGTACACTTAACAAAAAAAAAAGGAACTTAAATTTGTATTTATTGCGACAAAGGTAGAGATTGTGGCGTGGCTTTCTTAGTCCCGGCCACCACATTTTATTTTGTTCATGAACAAAGCACGGACAGTCGCTGAATATCGAAAAACTGGGATGTAAGTACGCTCCCGCTTATATTTCGTGCAGTTAGATGCCAGAAAATACTGCACTCTAGCACCAACATGGTATCAAGAACAGAATCCACAGCAGTTTGATGCTTAAAGTGACAGGTCTTTCACACCATAGACTTTCATACTAAAATTACTAGAGGAAACAGTTGTGCTGCTATTGTTAGCGTGTCTAACCTTCGCGCTTGTTGCTTGGGGTTTCCTTCGGGCAGTACTCTCCAAAATTTTCAAGCAATCGTATTTTTCTAAACGCAAAGAAAGAGTTAGCCTCTACCCATATAATAGTCATCGCGATATGTAGCATTTATAACGAAATTTCTATTGGAAAAGTCCTATGTGTCCCGTAATATAGTTTCTTTTTTAGCTGCACCAAATTTTGAAGAACCGCCCGTGTCAAAGAGCACATTTATAACCCTAAATCTAAATTACTCGATGAGGCGGCCATTACTCCTACAATAAGTCAAAATGCTTAATTGAACAATTAACAACATTACACTAATGAACGTTTTAGTTCATTACTTTATGGTGAATATTTCAATCGAAGAATTAATTCTAGCTAGTGAATTTTCTAGGCATATCGACTTGTAAGGAATTCTGAAGATGCTGCTGCTTTCGAGATATGCGCCGTCAAAGTTGTGGTAAAAATGCACTGTTGTTCCACTTACTTTTTGAAGAAACGCTTTTTTTACTCATCGAAGCACGAAAGTAGCTGGAACGCCAATGTATTCCATCGGACACTTTGAAAATTAATATCTCGAAGCTGATGGATTCTTGAGAATTCGTTGTAAGTGAATATTTCTTGTGAACTCACCGGCTACACTTCGTAGATTGAAATTGTTCATTAAGGTAACAAATGATTCCCCCGTATACAGGCGGAAAATTTTTTTGTCATAGCACGCTTAACTATTTCGCAACGTGGTATAAAAGACAAACGATAACCATGACAACTATCAATGTATTTGTTGCGAAGTACACTGTAAGTATTAAATAATTTGAAATTGTTTTGTGGAGAGCTGAAGCGTGGCAGCAAGCCGAAGGTGAGGAATGGTGGGGGAAGCACGGAGAAATAGACAGAAAGACGAATTAGTTGTCGGGGTGGCCGTGGTTTTCGTGCCACATAATGTCGGTGTTAGTGAGCGCAAATACATCACTTAGGTTAGCTGCCGAGTTCCAATCCATCGTATGGGCTCATCCACTGATAATTCGTGAGTCACTCCTCGACGTGTTCTACTGCAGTCCCGGTGAAATTTCGTGGCTCCCGGCAGGGCACAGGAACTGGCAGGCATTGCCCACGGAACGTCGGAATCTTGGGGCCTGTAAGTTGGGGAAGGCGGGAGTTCAACTAATCGAAGAATGTAGCAAAGTCTACGTATTACTGCTTCTGTCGCTGGGTTCCTTCTATCCAGCACCTCCACCAAACTGTTAGGCCAGCCAGAGATGTGTAAGGAGGTTTCACGCTCTTACAAACGAAGCAGAAATGCCCTTGTGCCCTTGTTGTTGCTGCCCAGTAAATATATGGATGATAGTCAATCTAGGGGATTGTTATAGAAATAGATGGATTATTCAAAGTTGTAATCTCAAATAAAATTTCAGAAAATCGCATGCCATAATGAGAAACAACAGTTAGGAGCAGTATTCATCATTGAAAAGTACAGAAAACAGAAAATGGGTGCAAAATTTAGCAGTGCAATTGTTTGGATTCAAAATCATGAACCATTCCACTCTGTGAAGTTGGATGACCAGCGATGCTGCGTAGTCCAGGATAAAGAGGTGACGCAGAATTTTGAGCAAAAGTACGAAGACATTTATTGTCTTGATCGGTGGATGTCGTGACAGAAGGTAGGCACGCACATTTATTCTGATACATCGGCGTTCATTCATGTTATACATTCGTTATATGCATTCGTGTTTCCATTTCGCGATATACTGAGGCAAAGAATTTCAGACCGAAGTCACCGCACCGACTGGCAGTGGGCCAGTGGCGTCAGTGCCTTCGCAGTAGGAGGGCCAGTAAGGGTACGCTGGCATAATGAGCGGCAATGAAGCCAGCTGTGGAAGAGGTTTGGTTTGGTTTGGAGCCTGTAGATATAGCACAACCCACTACGGGGGATTGGCCATGAATCGGGCGGCAGTGGGTTCAAAAAGAATAAATGCCTAAATAGGATTTTTTTTAATGAAAAGGTGATATTAAATTAATTCTAATCGTTAGTAATAATTTTCATACTATAGTTTCTTAAAATTAAAAGTTAATATTTTTTTTTGGTTTCTTGTTTTGGAAAATAAAACAGTAAAATTAGCATGGAAGTCTCCTTGTTTCCATTATAAAATTATATATGGCATCACATACGTTCCTATTACAGTGTCCTAGTGCCGACGCCCCCAGAGACAGAATGATAGGTAGCGTGATGGCTAATCCAAGTTGGCGGAAGGGACCTTCTAGAAGTCGTTTTCTATGCACTTTGAACCTACGACACTCAATAAAAAAATGATCCATAGTTTCGGGTTCATTGCAGTAAAAACATTTAGGAGAAGGTGCCAAACCAGACCTATGGGAATAGAAATTAAGCCGTGGTATTCGGCAACGCAGACGCGTAAATGAAACTTCAAATTTTCTTGTTGCACACCATACGCTGTGCCAAGGAAATCTAAGGTGCTGAAAATCGGCGTTATCTAATACACATGATTTGGCATGTTCTTCTTGAATGGAAAATTTTTTAAATCTTGCAGAAGTGACGTATGCCGAAGGTTTTAAGATCCTCAGTACCGGGCCTTTAAGAGATGCCGCTGCTAGTGCGTCTGCTGACTCGTTTAAAGTGAGCCCCACGTGCCCTGGCACCCATACCAGGTGGATGAGGCGTAGATGTTGGGGAACCAGTGAATGAAATTCTCGGAAAATGATACTTGGATTGGGTACAGATAAAGCGGAGCAAACAGACAAGGAGTCGGTTAAGATTACGGCTGAAGAAATAGATGTGGGAAGTTTGCGTAGAGCTAGGATGATTGCCAATAACTCTGCTTGAAATATTGGCGTAAAGTCGGGTAGTCGAAGAGAGAAAGACCAATTTAATGATGCCGAAAAAATGCCCACTCCGGCCTTCTCCTCACTGACAGAAGCATCTGTGGCTATTACTGCATTTATTTGGAGGGTGTCAAGGTGGTCATCTAATAAACCTTTTAGGTATCCAATAGGTAGGAGCTTAGCGTTATTGGGAAATATATCGCCAAATTCAACACTTGCTGTCGAAGTAGGTAAATTTTGAAAAGCCAAATCACGGATTGATATTTCTAATGGCTGTAATAGCTTCTGCACAAAAACAACCTGGGGACAATGCAGTCTGGGCCATTGATTCTCAAAGAATGCAGTTGGTTCTCGAGTAAAAATATAGTAGGAGCGTCTCTGGGGAGAAGCGTAGATGTTTAGAAATGTTTCGACTGTCAGTATACGAAATCGAGTTTGAAGAGAAGGCAGGTGAGTTTCATGATATAAAATATTATTTGCTACAAATTTTGGAAGGCCGAGACCCAGACGTAGTGATTCGCGTTCTAAAAGAACCAGAGGACGTAACTTATACGTAGGACCTCCTGAAAATAACACGCATCCAAACTCTAGAATTGGGCGGACATACATACAATAAATCATCAGCAAGGTCTCCCTGCGCATTCCAAAACGACTGCTGCAGACTCTTCGTAATAAACCAACAGCGCGTGCTCCCTTAGATGCGATGTACTCTATGTGTGTCTGCCAATTTAGCTTTTCGGTGTAAATCATTCCCAGATATTTTAAAGAATATACCTGCGGAATAATCTCCTGGCCATATGACAGTGTTATTCGGATAGGAAAAGTCAAGGGAAAGACAATGATCGCACTTTTGTTGACATTTAGCGACATTTGTATTCCTTTTAGCCAAGTTTCAATCTGATTCAGATGCGACTGCAAAGTTTTGTATAGGCTATGTATATCATTCGGTACCGTGAAAAATGCGATGTCATCAGCTTATACGTATACCTGTACGTCAGGATGTGTCGGGATGTGATTTAGTAGGATATTGAATAATACTGGGGAAAGTACTGCACCTTGAGGGACGCCCCTTGTCTGTTTGTAACTTTTAGAGGAAACACCGTTTTGATAACAATAAAATGTTCGTCCGCTTAGAAAATTTTGAATCCATGCAATTATATACTGTGGAAGATTCACACTATTGAGTCTGTTGATTAAAGTACTGTGGTCGACACTGTCATACGCCTTCGCAATGTCTAATGTAACTAGGGCCGCGTACTGGTTGTTGCGGCGAGCGAGTTGGATTCTACTCTCCAAGTCAACATGAGCACACCAAATTGAGCAGCCGGGCCTGAATCCTATTTGAGCATCATTTAATATTTGGTTCTCGCCTATCCACCTATCAACGTGACCATAGAGAACTCTCTCGATTAACTTTACAAGATTTGAGGTTAGAGAGGAAGGCAGCGACGAACGCGCGAGCAGTGGTGGCACGAGCTATTGCTGATGATGATAAGTTTTGCTCACACAGATTCGTTGACGGACACGAAAAATGCACGGAACCCTAGCCGTAAGTAGCTTCGCTGTAATGAGGAATTTATGGGCGCCGGAGTAAACATCCCTGCAGCTGAATCCCTGAGTAGAGGCTTCAAACAAAACAATTACAGGAAGAACTGTTAAGTCCAGGCCATGTCATTGAAGGTAAAGTTTCAAGATTCTTTTCCTTGAAACAGTTAAGTGCCGACACGATATTGGCACGCACTAGTTACGCTAGAAGTCGAGGAAGAAGAAGTGTGCGTGGTAGCGGCTGCAAAAACGAACTGTAAACGGCCGTTCGCTTAGCACTGACTGACTGGCTTTTCTTCTCGTGACAAACTGGTGGGGGTGCTGGGTACGCATCCATCGTATGCCTACGGCTCCTGAACCAGAAGCTACCGGCGCCAGTACCTCGGGGACGGCAGAAATCTATCGAAGCAGCCGTCGCCTCCAAGGTCTTCCACCGCAATACAATCCCCTGGCAAGCTCCGTGAGGAAGATGTCAACTACCGCAAGCCAAACCGAGGGGATCCCAAATGCTCCCGTACCATGCATTCTCAACGCGCCTCGCACGCCTAACCCGTTCCATGGCGACGCCTTTGAGGACGTTGAAGACTGGTTGGACCATTTTGACCGGGTCGCCGCCTTTAACGACTGGGACGATCACCGTAAGTTGAAGAACGTCTACTTTTCCCTTTTAGACGCGGCGAGAGTATGGTACGAGAACCACGAAGCCTCATTGACCAGCTGGCAGGAGTTTTACCGACTGCTTTGCGAAGCCTTCTGCACTCCCGAAAGGAGAGAAAGAGCCGAACAGGCACTGTCTTCGAGGTTCCAAATGCCAAATGAAACCGTCGCCATGTTCGTCGAAGACATGACGCGATTGTTCCGTCGGGCCGATCCACTAATGCCAGAAGACAAGAAGGTGCGTCTGTTAATGCGAGGCGTAAAGGAACAGCTTTTCGCGGGCCTCGTGCGCAATCCTCCTACAACAGTCTCTCAGTTCGTTCGTGAGGCAACAGTCATGGAACGTATGCTTCGGCAGCGGCTCTCGCAGTATGAACGCCAGACCACCATGACTGCTGCATGCTCTCTCGCACCTGCAAATGATGACAGGGAGTCACTTACCGAGCTAATACGACAAATTGTTCGAGAAGAACTGCAGAAGTCCTATGCATCGGCTCCGGCACCTCCCAGTGCCGCGGTTCTTACGGATGTCATTCAGGAAGAAATCGGCAAAATGGTTCATCCCTCGCCACCAACACAACCGAACCTCCCACATTCTCGTACGCGGATGCTCTTCGGGCTTGCGCGCCGTCGACGGGCCGTTTTTCGCAGCCGCCTGCTGGGATTTCTCGACGCTCCCCAAGTCCGATCCACCGCACGAATCCGCAAGCACCCTTTCATCCTGGTCCGCGCAAATCTACAGTATGGCGCTTCCCCGACAACAGTCCGTTGTGCTATCACTGCGGGGAGGCTGGTCACATGTATCGCGATTGCCAGTGCCGACGGATTGGTCTGCGGGGATACCATCCGGACGTCCGTTGCCCGCGCTATGGCGAACGCCCGCACGAAATCGAGCAATACTTAGAAAGTAACCGGCTTCCTCCTGCCCAACAGCGAAGACAGTCACGGTCGCCTTCACCTCGTCGGTACGCGTCACCGAACCGTGCTCGACCCGCCTTTGATTCCGCTGGAGTCAACGGTGGAAGCCCGCGCCGGCGAAACTGAAAACGGCGACCTCCGGGGGTGAGGCCGCTGTCATGCGAACCGTCAAATATCCTCCGCCGACGCCATCCCCTCGCGACGTACCGCTGACGCCTTCATTCGAAACTGCAAAAAGAACTTCTGCTGCTATTACTGCTTCAATCGACGGTTATCCGGTAACTGCACTTGTAGATACGGGAGCTGACTACTCGGTTATGAGTGCCTCACTGGCGACTCGGCTACGCAAGGTGCTGACAGCGTGGGACAGCCCACATCTGATTACGGCTGGAGGACACCTCGTGTCACCCATTGGACGATGCACCGCCAGACTTGCAATTTCTACTTCGACTTTCGTAGCGTCTTTCCTTGTGCTGCCCAAGTGTTCTCGGCTAGTTATACTGGGCATGGATTTTCTCCAGGAATATGGGGCGATCATTAACCTTCGTGACTTGTTCGTGACTTTTTCTAACTATGTTTCGTCGGATTCGAGTGCGGAGGATGAACATCACCGCGCGGCTTTACGCGTGGTCGATGACTGCGTGACGCTACCGCCTCGAAGTAGCATCTTCGTCCTCGTTGAATGCCCCCAAGAACAACTAGGAATAGGCATCGCCGAAGGTAACCTCACCATATTGCTGGATCGCGAAGTTGGCGTCGCACGAGGTCTCGTAGAGCTCCAACATAGGCAAACCACGATTCTAGTTACCAACTTCAGTGGCGAATACAAGCACTTTGCGAGACATACCACCATGGCCTCCTTCGAAACGGTGGCCGAGTCCAACGCCTGTGCTTCGGTAACGACAATCTCGATTCCGGAACCCAGCGATGTGGACTTGACCAGTCACATCAACGTCAACCCACAGCTAGACCAAAACGAGAAGGAGAGGCTCCTTACTTTGCTATCGTCATTTAGCGACTGTTTCGCCACCACGTCGAAGGTCAAACAGACTCCTTTAATCAAACACAGAATCATCACTGAACCGACCGTCCAACCTGTTCGCCAACACGCTTATCGCGTGTCGCAAAGAGAACAGGATGCTATTCGTCGTCAAGTGAAACAAATGCTCGACGATGATGTGATTCAACCATCGACAAGTCCTTGGGCTTCACCTGTTGTATTAGTTAAAAAGAAAGACGGTTCACTAAGATTCTGTGTCGATTATCGCAAACTGAACAAGGTCACGAAAAAAGACGTTTACCCACTTCCTCGAATTGACGACTCCTTGGATCGCCTGCGACATGCCCGTTACTTTTCTTCAATGGATCTGCGTAGTGGGTACTGGCAAATTGAAGTTGACGAACGGGACCAGGAAAAAACGGCGTTTATAACACCCGACGGTCTCTATCAATTTAAGGTCCTCCCTATTGGATTGTGTTCCGCTCCGGCCACATTTCAACGTATGATGGACACAGTTTTATCTGACCTCAAGTGGAACTCGTGTTTAGTCTACTTAGACGATGTAGTTGTTTTTTCCACCACGTTTGAACAACAAATCCAGCGGCTTGAGGCGGTTCTTCAAGCTATCCGCACCACCGGCCTCTCCCTGAAGCCCGAAAAATGTCACTTTGGCTACGAGGAGCTCAAATTTCTAGGTCATATTGTCAGCAGCACCGGTGTGCGCCCTGACCCTGACAAAGCCCTGGCAGTTGCTCTGTTCCCGATACCGAAGACAAAACACGATGTCCGCCGATTTTTAGGGCTTTGCGCGTATTACCACCGTTTTGTACCCAATTTTTGTGAAATTGCCGAACCTTTGCAACGACTCATCAAGAACGACGTCACATTTGTTTGGGGCCCGGCAGAATCCGACGCCTTCCACGACCTTCAGCGACGTCTACAGACACCACCGATCCTTGGTCACTTTGACACCGAGGCTGACACAGAAGTGCATACTGATGCTAGTAACGTTGGTCTCAGAGCGACACTCGTACAGTCTCAAGCTGGTGTTGAGCGCGTTATTGCGTATGCCAGCCGAACCTTGTCTGCTGCTGAAAAAAACTACTCAGCAACTGAAAAAGAATGTCTGGCAGTCATATGGGCTATCCAGAAGTTCCGCCCATACCTGTACGGACGCCCCTTCCGTGTCGTCAGCGACCACCACTCTCTCTGCTGGCTGGCGAATCTCAAAGATCCTTCAGGCCGTCTCGCAAGATGGAGCCTTCGGTTGCAGGAATTTGATGTGACCATCGTCTATAAGTCTGGCCAGAAACACACTGACGCCGACTGTCTCTCCCGCGCCCCCGTCGAACCCGCACCACTAGATACTGACGACGATTCTGGCTTTCTTTGTACTCTCCCGTCTTTAAACCTTGCTCAACAGCAACGCCGAGATTCCGAGCTCCAGCCCTTGATTGAATACCTTGAAGGAAGCCGCCCACAACCCCCACGGCAGTTCGTGCGTCACTTGTCCTCTTTCTGCCTACGTGGCGACATCCTATACAAGCGGAACTTTCACCCTACGGCAACCGTTTTCCTGCTCGTTGTTCCCGCTACTCTCCGCGACGACGTTCTACGCGCATGCCACGACGAACCAACGTCCGGGCATCTTGGTTTCACGCGTACTCTCGCGAGGATCAAGCAGAAGTACTATTGGCGAAAACTCACAAAAACCGTGAAGCAGTACGTCAGAAGTTGTCGAGATTGCCAGCGCCGCAATGTTCCACCACTGAAACCAGCCGGTCTGCTTCAGCCTGTCTGACCTCCTTGCTCACCTTTTGAACAAGTCGGGATGGATTTACTCGGCCCATTTCCCAAGTCTTCGGCTGATAACCGCTGGATCGTTGTCGCCACCGATTACCTCACTCGATACTGCGAAACACAAGCCGTTCAGCGAGCTACTGCTTCAGATGTTGCTAACTTCTTTATCAAAAATATCGTCCTTCGACATGGTGCTCCCGCTGTCGTCATCACAGACCGTGGTACGGCCTTCACTGCCCAGTTGGTCCGAGATATTCTGCAGCTGAGCGGAACAACGCACCGTACGGCAACTGCGTATCACCCGCAGACTAACGGTTTAACTGAGCGTCTCAACAAAACGATTGCGGATATGCTTTCCATGTATGTTGCCACGGATCATAAAAATTGGGACGAACTGCTCCTGTATGTGACATTCGCGTACAACACTGCCCTACAAGAAACCACCGGGTTTCCTCCTTTTCGTCTGGTCTACGGACGCGACGTCACCACTATGCTCGACGGGATGCTCCTACCAACTTCGTCTCAACCTACCGCACCAGATACAGACGCCTTTGTTCAGCGTGCCGAACCGTTCGCTTAGCACTGACTGACTGGCTTTTCCTCTCGTGACAATATAAACAAGTGTTATTTCCGCCGCATTACAATACCGTGGAAACCACAACAACTATGCATTTCTCTCCTTGGTTAGCGAGCGCTCCTTCCTGAGTTCTTCCGCTTCGACTCACTGCTAGTGAATATTCTAAGTTTGTTTTCGGTGGCCTTTCGAAGCCTTGATCGCACTCTCTCCTGTCCATAGTTATTAGCAGTTCACTTGTTTGCCTTCTTCAAGCTAACATAAATAACAAACAGTTTCTGTTGTCACGTGTGAGGTGGTTATATACAAAATTGAGGCCTATATTCTGTTTCAGAAAAAAAAAAAAAACTATGTGCTGAGTTTGAATCTGTGCGTTTGGCGCTTCGTATAGGGGAATACATTTTTTTTTACGCCATAGTCAAAGCGGGCAATCATGTTCTATGCATCACTTGAACCGGAACCCAGCGCATAGTGTCCACGTCCATCCTGCGATGAGTGGCGCTAGAACTTATCACCAGTTGCTTTTATGCGAATGGTTAGAGTGGGCCGCCGCTCTGCGCAGCTCAGACCTCGGAATCCAGACATCGGCTGTCCAGCAAGCCCGTGAGGCGGCGTTGAGGCAGGGCCTTGACGTTCTCCCGTGGGAGACCTGAGCCCGGGTCGCGTTAAACCTTGCTGGACGTACGAGAAAGTTGTATCCACCCATCCATGGCCAGGCTTCCTTTACATTGCGCGCGCGGAACACCGTCAATTCCGACATTAAACTTACTGCCCATTGCTCTGGTAAGCCCATTGTTGTTTCAAAGGTCAAGTTCCGAGAAACCAACGCTGTTACCAGAAATAAATTTATTGGTTTAACGTACCGAAGCGACACATATGCTACGAAGGGCTCCGGATTAATTTCGACCTCCTGCGTTACGTTAGCTTAAAACAAAATCATAGAAAATGACAGTTTTCTTTTTGCATTTTGTCCACACGGAAATGCGTCTGTCGAGGCCGGGCATCGTCGTACCCTTGGCTTTTTGCTAAGCAGAAGGCCATAGCTACTGAACCACGCGAAGAATTAGCCGTTCTCATTTTTTTTCCACCCATATAGTGTCTACTGTTGCATTCAAATAGGCAAATTGCATTTAACAAAAAGAGGCGCAGTACGAGGGACAAGATAAAGGAACAGGACATGACACGTTCATCGGACAGATGTCTTCCTTCCTTGCCTTGCTTATCGTCCTGTACGCGACTTCTTTAAAGTGAACCAACAGCAGCTAGTCCAGTTTGCTACTATTCTCAACATTAGATGGGAAAGGATCAAACGGAAGCAATTAATTTATTTCATCAAGTCTCTAAACACTTCGTTAAGCTCAAAATTAATTCCTAATTTTACACGCTCGACAGAAAGTGGTCAACGATATTCGTCATCTTGCTTTCAAGTGCTTTTTTACAAGCACCTCGAGTCGCTTAACGAATTCAGTCGTACTGGAGGCACGTCAGTCTATTAGCGACCTACCCGCCGTGGTGCACGGCGTAGTGGTTTTGGAGTTGCGCTGCAAAGCCCGAGCCCCCCGGATCGAATACCTGCCGCGCCGGCCGCATTTGGATGGGGGCGAAACGCAAAAACGCCCGTTGTAAGAGTCGGGGTCGGGCATGTCAAAAGGAGTAGCTGGCCCTTGCCGTCGTCCGGCTCATCCACGTTAAGGACGTTGTTGAAGGGAGGAGCATGTTCTTGTCGGGAACGGGAAGTACTGGGTTTATTCACAATATCAACATGAAGAGTGGAGAACGTTACGTCTCATCAGTCTAGCATGAGTGAATTGAAGCACACTTAGGAGCCGAAAAAGTCCGCTTAAACGCCCTCTGCCCTCCTTAGGTTCCTAGGCTAGAGAAATCTGCCGTCCCAATTTCGTCGAGTCGGAGCGTCCAAGTCGCTGAAGGACCCGCGTTGAGGGCGACGGTTCGGAAAATCACTCCCGCAGCTTTGTACACTGAACACACAGAGAGGAGGGGAGCTTCGTAGACAAGGATTGTCACGCTTGACTCAAGTTGGTGCGTCTTGGTTCCTGGGGTGACCCTGCAGTTAGCTGGAGCGTCTGTCAAACGACCGTGGCGTTTACCGGAGTCCGTGACGAAACGCCGTAGAACACACTTTTCCAGGAGTTTCTCGCCCCCATCGTCCGTGACGGTGACAGTGAACCAGCAAACAACGCTCGATCCGCCAAAGGTGTCACGCCTTGCTGTCGCCTCAGGTCCGTCCGAGACGGGCGCATTGTTCACTTCACGAAGCGATTCGTCGCACTTTGGCAGGAGAGGCTAGAAGGTCACTACCCCCGCTGGCCGATCGTAACACCGTGTATCGGTGCATTCGGTGCACGTTAAATAACCCGAGGTGATCAGAATTAATCTGGAGTCCCCCACTATGGCGTGCCTCATAATCGTATCGTTGTTTTGGCCCGTAAAACTGCAAAGTTTCATTTGAAATTCATGAAATAATAATTAAAAAAAAACAGCAACACTTGCGACAAAAGGTGAGGAAAAATAGTAAGTTCTACAAAATTTTAAAACAGGCGTACCTGTTTAAGCGAAAAGCAGAAACATAGGCGTTTTCTGCATAAACCGTTGCTGCTAACAGACGATCCGGTGCGCAGTCCAATGAATACAGGCTTGAATGCCGCCGCGTCGTTCTGTGTAGAGGATTAGGCTCTAGCAACGCAAGACAATAACGAAGGTACTCCGCGCAGGCGCTGTGCTTGGCCGTATAGAACGCTCGGCACAAATAATGTAGCTATTAAGGCCACCAAAAATTTAAGCGAATGACAGAAATCATGAAAGGAGTTCTCTTCCACAACCCATGTTGCAAAAATAATCAAACATTTGTTTATACCTACAGCTTTTCTTGACGTGTTTAGAGTTTTGATGAACTCGACCAGGGACTTCCGGAATGTAGGACACTTTTCTCCAACCTCAAGCGTTATAATTCCCCAGAGCCTTGTTGTCAGCGATGGTCATATTGTGCCGTTCACTGTAGCGATTGATACGTATCCCCCAAACTTCTCTCACACTAGTGGCCATAGTCGCCGAGGTAAAGTCGATAGCATGACGATGTTTTAATGAATGTGGCGGTCGCCCGAATCCAGTCAAACGAGAAAAAGCTCTTGCGATTAGTTTTTGTTTTTGTTCTTAGTGCCGCCTGACTCGACTAAAACCCACGTTAACGCGACGATAGAAATGTAAAAGTATAGGTGCTATTTGCATAGTTGCTGCGGCTGCTGCGGTGCCGTAAGTGCCACTTCGCAACTGCCGCGTGGTTTCGGGCCCATACGCTTGGTTGATGATGACGACAATAGGCGGCCGTCCAGCCAGGTCAACCGGGGGGTTGGCTCGCTGCCAGCGCCGCTCGTCCGATGCCCGGGGGTGACTAGCCCGCCTCTGTAAGGATGGCTGGTCTTGTCCAGTGATATACCTTCCTTTGGCGTCACTGATTCCATAATAGCCACCATAGCTGGAGGGCAGACACTGCGTACCTGGGAGCGTGCAAGCTCAAGCAGGGCATGCAAATAAGCGCCTCACTAGGTAAAGCAGGTGCGTGATGGGTAAAGACGCAACGCTTACTACAGACTCCGGCGGCGGCTGATAGCGGCGTCATTAATAATGCAAGCACTATTATCCTAGTTAGCCGGGATCCTACTATAGAAGGCCTCACTTGCCATTTGTATTGAGATTGTAAATCACACACGAGAATCCTAGTACAAAATTTATTCCATTGACGTCAATTGCAGAGACCTGTTGAACGGAATTTCGCAGTAAAAGGCGCGCGCATGGCTTGACTCGGTAGCATTGCTCAATCGCAGCCTACATGCCACACAATAATGAATTCGCCTCGGCTCTGCACGAATAAAACGCAGTTATAATAAGCGTTCTGTTGCAGCCGCAACCAATTTTTCGGGCAGGCCATGACACCTTGCGGGTTTTCTGTCGACTCACAAATTGTGGACAAAATATTGACACCCAAATTATTATTTTTTCAATCAATCAATCAATCAATCAATCAATCAATCAATCAATCAATCAATCAATCAATCAATCAATCAATCAATCAATCAATCAATCAATCAATCAATCAATCAATCAATCAATCAATCAATCAATCAGAAAGCTATTGCATCCACAAATCTGTTCTTTTGTGGAAGACGAGGGCTCTAAAAAAAGTGGATCTATCCACATAAGAAATATTTGAAACAGAACAGCGCGGTATTCACGGGGACAAGCAGGGAGAAACTACACGGACGAGCGCTGACGTCCGTGTCGTTTCTGACGTCCGTGTTCTCCCTGCTTGTCCCCGTGAATACCACGCTGTTCTGTTTCAAATATGTCATACCAACTCGCCCAAACGTCTGTTTTAACCACTTGAGAAGCTTCGAGCCGCCGTTTACATGGCATACAGTGAGAGCGTGGAAATACAGAAATGTGTGTACACGTTGACAAATGATAATTCCCTAAGGTATTCATGACAATAAATTCATCGATGCTTTATACAGTTGTAACACTGCAAAAAAAATAATTCGGAAATCTGGGACAAAATTATACATAATGTGTAGCTTTCACACAAAGAAATGCATCAATCTTTCGCAACAAAAGATGCCTTGATTTCACGGTTACCAGTTGTTTCTAATTTCATTCCGCATTGATGAAGTTTGTTTGACAGCTTTGGAAGCGTGTGACGAAGCATTTATTTTGTTAACACAAGGCGTGTAAAAGGTATTTTCCAGATATCATCACTGCGTGAATTATAAGACCTTGTGAGTGGTGTCAACTCTGAAAGTGCACGTAGAACTCCGTCTGAATCGTATTTATATTTTCTGCCTAGATTTAAAGGGTACATTTTATGCACAGTTACAAGATTGTATTCTATATATAGAGGTTTTGTGTGCGCAGTTTTTTCAATGCATGCAATGTGACAAAGTGCTTTCTTTTGTGATATAAGCAGCTGGTTCAGGTTCGTTAATGTGGTTGTGGCCCATACTGGACAGCAATAATTACGTTCTGGTGCCCTTTTTTGCCTCTGAGCGGCACCGTTTCTTCTTGAGCAGAAGACCCCCGGGAACGCGCGCGAAAGAAGCAGTTACGTTTGCTGCCATGTTGGAAGGAGGATGCTCTTCGTAGGCTTGTTGTTCTGAGTGACCATAGTCATATAAAGGATGCTTTGTGCCGCTGTGCCTTCGTCTGGCTTCCTTCAATACAATGAGAGTTAAACGGGAAAAACATCTTGCAAGGCTGTTCTCCATTGGCGCCATAGACAAACAGCTTTAATGGGAACAACGAAGATCTACGATTGCTACTTTATTTTAATCAAGCAATGAATTTATAACGTATTCTGGCACATATCGTGATCAGTGGCGTGGGATTCTCGGCGCACCATTTACTCCAGTTCGCTACATAGCTGACTCGAAAACTTCCATCGGCTAAACGGAGCAAGAACAAAAAATAGTTGTGCTTGCGAAAGAACACGAGTTAACTCTCATTTTATGTAAAGATTGGCAGACTCGGCAACCAAATCGAGACTTGCTTTTTCTGAATCCATGTTGTGCCGGTCTGATAATACCGTGGTGGTCAATAAAATGTGAAAGGCGTTTAAGAATTATCGTTTTGCATATTTTAAAAATAGTTATAGGAAGGTAATCTGATAGTTCCCTTTTTTAATTAACCGGCTGTTTCAGCGAACACTTTCAATTTTTTTTTTAGTTTCCTGTGGCGGATAACACAATTCTAGCCCATGAGCTGGTTCACTTCAAAAGTTTTTGTCTAATTACCTTGGACATATTGTAATTTACAAATTCTAGCCGGGGAGTTAGCAATGTGGATTCACTTGGAGTGAATTCTCAGGATGACACCAGTTTCGAGATACTGATTCCCGAACTTCGCTGAGAAAGGCATTGTCGTTCCAGTTACTTTCGTGCTTCATTGCATAAAACGACGTTTTCTTAAGAAAGTAAGTGGAACGACAGTGCATTCTTACCGCAAGAATGGCATCGCATATCTTGTAAATTGTGTCATTCACACAATTCTTCTCAAGTGGATATGCCTTGTAATCTCACCCGTTAGAATTCGCAAATTGCAATATGTGCCATAAAATTAGTTTAATAATTAATTAGTGAATTCTTCTTAATTAATCGATTATGCATTTCAATGTTTTGTGAAAGCAATATCCGCCTCTTCGAGTAGACTAGCTCACGGACTAGAATTACGCTACCTGCTAAAGGCCATCTAAGAAAAAAAGTGACAGTATTCGCTTAAAAACGCTGTATGGTGCTTAGGATATGTCGCCTTTCATTGGCGCCGGCTATGTTGTTTCACATAGACACATTAAAAAAAGAATAAACTTAAAAGCATTAAAATTAAAAGTCAACTCCAAACAACAATAACACAAAGTCCGCTCACATAACTACGCTAAAATCAGGGCACATAAGAAAACATGGATTAGATTCAAATGAAGGTACATGAGTCCAGGCATTGAATGGGCCAATGTCGGTTCAAATTATGCTCAGAGTGAGCTTATCACAGGTAAATACTCTACTCAGTACTTTTCGAGAACATTGGTCGCTTCTATAAATATTTGGAGGGCCAGTAACACTCGTCTTTGCAATGAAAAATGTTGGCCAAGGGCCTGTGAGATCTTCCTGACGCTGAAGCGCCTGCAGTCTAATTCCCTTAAATCAGGTGCTAAACGTTGTCTGTACGCGTCGTGTCGCGGACATTCTAACGGAAGATGCTGTACATCCTCATCCGCGTGGCCACAAGTGCATTCCGGGCTATCAGCTCTTGAAATTTTTTGTAGAAAGTGTTTCGTGTACGTGGTACCGAGCAGCACGTGGTGAATGAGTGTTTGAAAGGTTCTGGTTGTATCCATTGTAGACGGGATCTTAAATTTAAGCGAAGGGTAAATGTGAAATAAGACTGAAGACTTCGAGTTCTGATGAAACCATATCGCCCTGCGTCCGCGGGCTGAGATATGTATTAGTATGAGCCGAAATTCGCCTTTTATTAGAGGGAGACCAGATGTGACGTTGTTAACATACGCTTGTCCAGCTGCATTGTCTGCTGCAACATTCCCAGGGATATTGCAGTGGCCAGGTACGCATAGGATCATTATTGTGCTATTCTCTTCACATTCTTTCGTCAGTTCCTTTAGTATCTCGTTTTACCCGCCGTGGTTGCTCAGTGGCTATGGTGTTGGGCTGCTGAGCACGAGGTCGCGGAATCGAAGCCCGGCCACGGCGGCAGCATTTCGATGGGGGGCGAAATGCGAAAACACCCGTGTGCTTAGATTTAGGTGCACGTTAAAGAACATCAGGTGGTCGAAATTTCCTCAGTCCTTCACTACGGCGTGCCTCATAATCGGAAAGTGGTTTTGGCCCGTAAAGCCCCATAATTTAAATGTGAGAATTCCAAGAAAGTTGTCTGTCTAGTATAACCCCCAGAATTGTGTGTTGTTTTACTATGTTTAAAAGGTTGTCCCTCATGGCACAGCGGAAAGTCCTTTAGATATCGTCTGGTGAAGGGGAGCACAGCCGTATTACTGTAAGACATTAATACGGCGGTGTCACGGTGCTTCACGTCACATGTTAAATGATTTTGTGGCATCGAGACTCACGGGAGGGATCACATACCCACCTACCTAAATATTAATTGACTCACTCGGTCTTTCTCTCGTGGTGTCTTGAAGAGCACTGACTGGACTGTGTTTACGCCGCTCATAGAAGAAGCGTGTCGGGGAGATTTCGCCGGCAACGTCGACGACACCGTCGCAGAAGCAGTGAAAGCTGACAAGTGTTTATTATCGCTGTCGTCAAACCGAACGGATTTCCACATTGAACTTGAGAGACTTCGTGCGATTCGACGGGGTGCAGAGCGACAATACAGACGCACTAAACCAAGGGCCCTATAACGTAAAACTATTCCAATATGTTTTTATTCCAATCTCCTGACGTTAAATTTGCGTAATCGTAGACGCAAGCATCGGGCGGTCACTCACAGGGTTGTCTGAACAGACCAATAAAACGCTCTCCTCGATCATAGGAGGTCACTTTTCTTTGCTTGAAAAACGAATAACATTGCCTACACTGAGTGGTTTCTCTTATTTAATTGGCTCACAAGAGGCGAAGATCACGTTCAAGTGGAGCGGGATTCGATGGGGCCGAGCCACTGCACTGAAGATTGATAACCGGATGAAGAGGGTGGCGTCGGCGTCTGCGATTGATCCGCTCTCCATTATTTAGCTAGCGGTGGCTCGTCGACAATAGCGGCGGCATGCAACGGAAGCTTAAGAATGATGCTAAAACGGATCCTCAGCAAAGAATAGTTGGCAGAATGAGGTCGTAAACGTGCCGAAAATGCTCGAAAACGTTACACGGATACGCAAAAACGTTTATTACACGCATATAACCCGTGCTCTCCGGCAGGTGCGACTAGCCAGTGCCTGAGCGATCGGCGGCAGCCATCTTTTATTCCATTCGGAACGGAGCAGCCTGCGGTTATTCAGAATAAAATTCAGTTTTGTTCGGCATATTAATGCACCTTTAACGCATACACGTCACTTTGACGCGCTGAGTCTTTGCGGTTTTATGACGTTGCGTGAGAGGCAGGTGAAGTGGGTGCAGCCCGAAAACTTTTCACCAGTAGCCGAGGGGTAAGGGCGAAAAGGCGTCGAATCAGAAATAACTATTTTCTTTTGTTTGTTCAAATCATGCATAATCATTGTGTATACGTCATATCAGATGGGGAGCTATCGCGATTTTCGTTACGTCGCGTGACAGACAGGTGAAGTGGGGGTGGTCCAAAAAGTATTTGACCAATCGCAGAGGGCTGATTGCTGAATTCGAATAGAAAAGTTTGGAATAGTTTTACGTTATAGCGCCCCAATTTACGATCTCATAGACGCACGACGTATTCAGAAGAATGTTCAGCGTCGCATAGACAAACTAGAGAGTGAGCGATAGAAAGCATTCTGCGAATCACTGGACCCTCGCAAGCCGTTTTCACGTATCTGGAGGATGGCCCGGGATCTTCGTTCATCCACACAACAACGATACCCATTCGCAGCTATGGCCAAACTGAGCTTGGTGTGGCGGAAGAATTCTGTGCGAGAGTCTCTGGCGAGCCTGTCAACACCAACATTGATGTAAATGACCTCCCTGCGGCTCGGGTACCAGAAATGGACGTGTCTTTTACCATGGAGAAACTCGAAGCTGCCCTCGCCGTTTCTACACGATCATCCTCTCCAGGCCCTGACGGCGTCACCTATGCTGCCCTGGGACACCTTGGACAAGAGACAGGAAGAACGCTTCTGAACAGTTTCAACAACTCATGGCACAGAGGTACAGTTCCCCGGCAATGGAAGTCGGCTGGTACCTTTGCTAAAGCCGGGAAAATCTCCATTGCAGTTGGCGGCATATCGCCCTTTCGCTATGGCTAGCTGCATAGGAAACGTGGTGGAAAGGATGGTCCTCGCACATCTAAAATGGTATCTCGAGCGTTACAATATCTACCCCGCTTCCATGGCAGGCTTTTGTCGGGGCCATTCCTCAATTGATAGCGTCAGTGACCTGACAGCGTTTATGCAACAGGAGAAAAGCCGCAAGCGCATATCAGTTACGCTTTTTATTGACATGAAAGGCGCTTATGACAACGTTGCACATGACGCAGTCATCAACTCCCCGGAGACTATTGGAATCGGTGGCCGCGTGCTTCAATGGTTATCCGACCACATAACTCGCCGGTCAACAGAAGATGGCCCCGCAGCTGAATATTACATTTATTGCGACGTGCCTCAAGGAGGAGTATTGAGTCCCACGTTGTTCAATGTGACACTCATTGGACTAGCTGAAGTTTTACCTAAAACAACCTACCTCTTGACATACGCAGATGACATCTGCCTTTGGACTTCTGCGGTCATTCGCCTTCAGGTTCACGCGCGATTGCAGCGGGCAGCAACTTTGGCATCAGCATACGTTCAAACACAAGGCTTGACTGTATCGACCGAGAAATGTGCATTCATTGCACACACCTAAACCTATGACACCATACTCAGTCTTGATTAATGGACACACTATCACTTATGGACAGACCAATCAATTCTTGGGTGTAATAATCGACCGCAATCTTTTCTGGATACCTCATTGCACGAACCTGAAGACAAAACTGTTGACGATTGCCCAGGTGCTGAGATTCATGTGTGGGAAAACATGGGGCCCATCTGCACCCTCCATGTTTCAGTTGTACAGAGCTCTATTCCTAGGGTATCTACGCTACAGCCATCCAGTGGTTGTCCATTACGTGCAAGTCAAATATTCGCTCATCGAAGAGCTTACAGGTCCAAACATTGCGCATGTGTTTAAGACCTCCTCGCTGTGCGTCAACAGCTGCAACAATCGTGCTCGCCAAAGATCAGCCCACCCAAACATACTATGCTGTGGATTGTCTCGGGACACATATCCGTCGTCTTTCCCGCGTCCCCGATCATCACTTGGCGTTCTTGCCATCGCAGAGACCTCGTGCAACGTTCTGTGAAGTTATAGTCACCCATACAGATTGTCTTCCATTAGGATACGTGCCAGCAGCAAGGCCTTCAATGTCCTTGTGGTGTCTCCAACAGCCTCAGGTGCGCCAAAGTATTCCGGGCATAAGAAAGAAGGCCAATCGCCCAAAAATAATTCTGAAACAGATGACGCTGCTTTTAATCAATGAGACATACGGGGACCGAATACACGTAAATACCAATGGTCGATGGCACAGAAATGAACGAAAGCGTTGTTGAAATACCTCAAGTCGACAGGTCTTGGAAACCGTGTGTTGACTCGGTGAGAACCTTCAAACGTGCGCGAAACTGTGCTCTCTCCATCTCCTCTCTCTCTCTTCTGCCCCATGCCCCTTCCCTCAGTGCAGGGTAGCAAACCGGACGTGCGTCTTGTTAACCTCCCTGCCTTTCCTGTCTTCTATTTCTCTTTCTCCATTCCTCTTTTTTTAAAGAATTTTCCCACAATGTTTAGGCCTTCCTGCAAAGTAGATGGAACAAGGCTGGCATATGAACCAGAGGCACTAGTACAAACAGCATTCGCAAATATAAGAGTAGTGTATTGCAAACGGAAGTCTCCGCGGTAAATGTGCCATCACGCAATCAAAGATAAACAGACTTAAGACACTGCCTTGTGTGACTCCTTGTCTAAGTTTATGAGAGGAACTTTTTCCTTCCCTTGTTCGAATAAATATTGATCTGCCAATCAATAATTTGAGTATTCACCGTATCGCCCTTCCAGAGACTCCCAGTTCTACCAGGCCACACAATATATGGGCATAGCTTACTGTGTCGAAGACTGATTTAATGTCCAAAAAAGCACACTATTTTGGCATTTACCCTAGCTCTTACATGTTCAGCATAAGTAACGATATCTAAAATTGCACCGATGTTGCACTGCTGCCTCCGAAATCCAGTCATGTGATCGAGAAGTACTTCTGTTTGCTCACAACACCATTGCAACCTAGTGTGAATCATTTTCTCCATGACCTTACATAAACAGCTTGTCAGACTCACAGGACGAAACGACTCAAGAAAAGAGGAGTTTTACCACGCTTCAATATAGGTATCACGCGGGCTGTTTTCCAAGAGTCAGGGGCACACTCCTTTTTCCACAAGCTATTGAGTAACACCTATCGGGCGAATCGACCATTGCGTCTCATGTTTTACAACATATCGTATGTAATGAAACCTGGACCTGCACCAGGTTTGGTATTGCAAGACGCAAGCGCACATTTTAGTTCAATCATATAGGATTCGTAGTCGAATTGTACATGCTGCGACTTAAATCATGGAAGAAATTTTTGTTTTGCCATTTCAACTGAGTATTCTAACTCATCACAAGTAATAAAAACGCTCGTTCTAGTTATAACTTTGCTGAATTCCTGGGTAATAAATAATTCTGGAGTATTCTTGGCTATTGCGAGAGCACGAAAT
This sequence comes from Dermacentor andersoni, assembly GCF_023375885.2. Taxonomy (NCBI): domain Eukaryota; kingdom Metazoa; phylum Arthropoda; class Arachnida; order Ixodida; family Ixodidae; genus Dermacentor; species Dermacentor andersoni. Next base: position 73,034,343 of record NC_092817.1, read on the forward strand.
GGTTGTGTTTGAACAACAGGGCCGCTTAAAGCACGGATAGTCATCCATACTCGAGCAACTGGTGTCAGGGGAGACAACGTATCGCAATATTCAAGCCATATTCCCCCCCCCCCCCCCCCCTAATTTTTGTAGTCTCCGCATGACTGAGTGGATTTGCTGCTAATTTCCATACGCTTCTATGTATTCAGTTCGACGATAAGCTCTCTCTGCTCTTCTTCTTACAGTTCTGAAATGTTCGTATTCTCCCTCAACTGCGGTGTACTCATTGGGAATGGGCACTTGTTTTTTACACATTTTCTTTGTTTCTTGTATCACTGATGCGGGTTCCTCTATGTTAGCTTCACAATCTACACGATTGGACAGCGTTGACGAAAGGGCTGCCAGTTTGTTATATTCGTGCACATTCGTTTCGCAATACTTTTTAATCATGGATGTCGTATGAAAAGTGGAAAGTGATCGCTTCTAAGTGTTTTTGCGTCTCTTGTCCAGCCAGCATTGGTAACAACATCATCAGGGCACAGTATCACATCCATGCAACTGGTATGGCCATATCCACGTATAAATGTCACAGATAAATCATTCAATACTGACATACTGCATCTTTCCGCGGCGCACTGAACAATATTCCCACGGGCATCGCAGTGATTACTCCCCTATGCTACTTTTTGTGCTTTAATGTCGACGCATATGATAATATTTCAGCATGTGATGCTACAAATATTTACCTAATTATCAGTCGTAATACGTCTCTATGTTTACAGATACATGCTTACGACTGTTACACATATTTTAGCGAGATATACTTAGCAAGCTACATATTCAGGGAAACCTGTACTGCTTGATTGAATAAGTCGAGAGGGCAAATCTTTATTTAGAACGCATAGTATTGTTCTGTTTCCAGCTGGGCGAGACCATTTATATATTACGTAATTAGAAAGACAGAAGTTATCACGCACTCCAGCCTCTTGTATCCATAGCACAGGGACGCTGTATTGTGCAACTAACTTGCTAAAATATGCACATTTGATCGAAGGCTGTCAGTGTTCCACTGAAATATTACATTTTCGTAACGGCTATTCAGGATTGCCATCCAGTAGTACTGATGTGGACAGCTGACTCATTAATGGCTCCATAGACAACAGTGCCTTTGCTTCTAAAGGCTTGTTCGCCTGAGGTAGAGCTGTGACAATTGCTCGAACTGCATTAAACGGCATTGGTAGAATCATCTGTCCAACACTGAGTGGCGCAGTGTTATCCTGTAGTCCCGCTGTTCCAGCCACCACCTGCGGTGATGGCTGAGTGGTATTCCGAGAGTATCGCTTGTCCTATGTTAGGTCGCTAGTATTGTTGTGATATGTAGCTTTCAGTGGCCGTAGCAGAATGATGACTCTGCTGTATCTGGGACCCTGCCCAGCTTGTTGCCTTAATGCCGACGAGCACGATGGTTCTTTTGCTTTTTGTTCAGTTGCTGTAAAGTGGCGATTTTTCAATTGGCTTGCTGCATCAACATTCGGAAGAGGCTCCTTGTGTCGTGGTTGTTCCCCATGAATTAATTCATGTTTGTGTAGCATGGATGTGGCGTTGTTCTGTGGACTTCCTGAGAAGGAAGCCGTATGGTTAAAAATTAAATTATGGGGTTTTACATGCGAAGACCACGATATGATTATGACGCACGCTATGGCAGAGGACTCCGGAATAATTTGGACCACCTGGGGTTCTTTAATGTGCACCTAAATCTAAGTACACGGGTGTTTTTGCATTCCGCCTCCATCGAAGTGCAATCGACGTGGCCGGGATTAGATCCCCCATTCTCGGGCTTAGAAGCCCAACACCATAGCCACTAAGCAACCATGGCTTACCTGGTTACCTGGTTACCTGCACAATTTGCACGTTTAGGCTGTCACACAGACTTGTATTCAGCGTGCTTATGGTCCTCGGCACAGATTTTACATCGACGTGATAAACGACAGTTTTGCCCAGGTGTCCAAACCTGTGACAGTTGTAGCACCTCAAGGGAGGACCAAGATATTCTTCGACTGGGTGGCTGGTAAAGGCCAAGTTGGTTTACTGAGGTATTTGTTTGTCATATCTGAAATAAAAGATTACACTGTACAAAGAGCACCATCTTCCAGACCTTGATTGGCAACGAACTGATATTGCTTCAAAATCTTTGAAAAGCTCTAGCAGCTGTGCCTCAGTGTACTGAAGTGGCATGTGACGCATCTGTTTGACATATCGAGTGTGCGAAGCCAGTATGTAGGGCTTAACTCTTAGTCCTGCTACTTTATGTAGTAAAAGCAGGCTTTTCGCAGATGCTACTGGGGATAACACTCACTGAAAAACTGCTGTTCATTTGGTAGATTATTTCTATCGCCTTTTTTAAATATTATGGTTACCTTGGCATGCTGCGCATTAGGTGGCAACACACTTGTTGATAAACATAAATTCAATATATGTATAAAACAATAAGCAAATCCATGTATGACGAATTTTACAGGCTTCAGAGCGTTCAGAGCTTTGCTATATTTAGAGTGGTGAAAACACAACCACCTTGCTGTCTGATACGAGATCCAGAAAGATAGTGTGATCGTTACGAAACTAGAAGTACGATAAGTGAAAGCCGGTCGACATTGTGTGTGTCAATTATTTTTGTCTGCCATATCGTGGTGCTGCTTCCATCATGATTACCATATTACCATTGATACCTTTAAAATATATGCAGATTAATTAATTGATTAAATAATTAATTCAGTTACCTCATAGGCTCCCGAAGGAGTATTGCGTGAGAGGAGGGTACAGAGAATTATCGAAACACATAATAATTAATAAATAAAGAGAGCATACAGAGAAATGATACAATGTTAGGGAGGTAAAGAGGAAAGAACAAGTATCTACCAAATACGATTAACGCAATAAACGAAACAGAAAGACTACGAAATAGCAAAAAGGAGTACAACGAAATTATACAAACTCAAGCGGGTAAAGCACTGCGGGAATTCCAAGCACTGCGTGAATCGATGTAATGCGAAGCCAAAGTTGCTGGATTAGCTTCAGTTGCCAAACTCCGCGGCGTTGCCCGAAACCGCCACCCGCCCACGCCTTCGTGGCGCTGCAGTCGCACCCGGCTTCAATTGCTAGCTAGCCGGCTACGCGGACGAGCCGTATGAAGCACGCGGTGCGGTGTTGGTTTATTCTGCGGTTGGTTGTTGACGGCGGATTTCAGCAAGCGCGTCATCCGCGAAACTATAGCCTTCGCCGCGTTTGTTAAGGATGTCAGCACACGACGCCGACGTGCTGCGTTCCTGGCTGCACAAGTGGCACACATCTACAGTCGCCCTTCTGCATCTACAGCTATCCTTCACTACCTTGGCGGCTACGCTATTAAGAAGGCTGCCAAGATGACGGGCTGCAGTGAGTGCCATGCAACTTTCGAAGCTGCATCAGATATTCCAGCTGTAACCATTCTCATCTAGCTTAGGCCCTCAGATTATGTCTGGAGCCCTAACATATTTGCTGTCAGCCACTGAAAGTATAGAACGCAAACAAAGTCAAACAAGGTGTTTGGTGACCTGTTCTGGGCCATCTTAGAAAAGCTGTCAGAGAATACACCGAGTCGTGTTGGGTGCAACTTGCACCTTAAAGAACTGAGAGCATGCACCATTAACTTTTGTTCAGTCACGCGCATGCATCTTTATGCAAGGTTCCTGGAGCAGCGGCGGGGATCCAGTCTTGAAGTAAAGGCAGCGAGGAAACGTGCCAAGCTGCTATAGTTGAAGTTAGTTTCCACGTAGGCGCAAATCATTTGCCTAGATTATGCCCCTTGTGACAATTTAGGTCTTTAAATATATACGTGGGGTATACAGTTGTTTTTTACTTAATTTTATTTAATAAGACATTGATTGAATCACAAGGAAATTGTGATATTATTTTTGTGGACAATAAATTTCGTCTCGCTAGCTGGCTTATAACTGCCCCCAGAACAAAGAGTTAATTAAGCAAGTAAAGGCAGCGAATAAACGTGCCAAGCTGATCTAGGTGAAAAGTAAACTGCGATAATGGTTAAGACGACAAGAAGAAAGAGACGACACTTAGATATGCAGCTTGTGCGCTTCGTCGTATGCGTTTCTTCCTTTCGCGCAGTTTACCCTTCTTTCAGTACGAACCAACCAGCCCGATAAATCTTATTGCTGTAGGTGGATACAACTTTCGCATGGTATCACTAATTCGGACAAGGAAGAACGCCAGCAAGCGTGAAACACGTGCAAGCTGCCTGTCCGCACGAGCTCAAGCTTGCGGCGAGGTGTCTACAGTGGAGCTCGATGTAACGGTGTGGCGGCTGAAATAATCTCATGGGTGGCGGCAATCGAAAAGAAACTTGCCATTAGTAACTACTTAAAAACGAAATCAGGAAAGAAACAATTTATGATAACTCAAAGGGAAGCTCATTGCTTTTAGAAACGAGATCAGGATGCCTTAGAACACGCACCAATAAAGCGAGATAGAAGAAGGAAGAAGCATGTGCTTGCTGCGGTAAAGCTAGGGAAACGATGGAGCATGTTTTATTAGAATAGGAAGACATCTGCCAAGCGGTCGATTACGCACCACTGGCCTCCTTGAAGCACTTCGGTTCAGCGAGAGCAGGAGAAAAGTAAACATGTACGTAATAGAGATTAGTAAGAGGCGATTGAAAATTGGTGGAAGGAAAGTAGGGAAACGACAAAAAACGGAGACGTACAAAAGCAAAGTTCGCAATAGGGCGTCAGAAAATGTGGTTGTGGGAGTTCATAGTGTTCTTTTTTTCTTCTTTAACTTGGGTAGGACATTAGGCAGTATAATAGCAAGAGCTTGGTAGCGCAACCCAACGCCCCGTTCCGAAGGGGACGCTCATAACATACATACATACATACATACATACATACATACATACATACATAGATACATACATACATACATACATACATACATACATACATACATACATACATACATACATACATACATACATACATACATACATACATACGTACGTACGTACGTACGTACATACATACATACATACACCATCCATCCATCCATCCATGGCCATCTGGCGGCTGTAAAAGGATTGGCGACAGCGGCGGTAAGCGCACGGGCGGTGAGTTTTACAACTGAAGCTGGTCTAGTAACGTTGATGCGAAGCATCTTGCAGTTAGCTGGCTTCCCGGCATCGTTGTGGATTCTGCAAAGCGCTACCAGATTGACCAACACGTTTGTTTAAGGCGAGAAATCGTTTGTGCGTGACTCGAGCGCGTGTGTCATGAGAGATGCCAGAAGACGACGGCGACGACGATATATTCTGACGGTGATGACTTGTCGACAACTTTATAGATATTTTTAATTATTTACGGTGCAATAATAGCCCGCTAAAGCATAAGCAGCCACAAAGGAAGAATGGGAAAAACTAGAACGCCCTCACTTTTATAAGCGACGCGACGCTATTCGACGTGGCACACCCGAAAGACAGTGGTATGATCGACTAACCAACTCTCGATTTACGCACCAACACCGCAGGTGAGTAGAAACGTGTATGGAGATACTTTAAGATTGCATATTAGATTGTACATTATTCGTGCATTTCATTCCCGAATGTGTGGTCAACTGGAAACCGGCGCGTGCGCACGTGGTCTCTCTCGGGCTATGTGACGTGCAGCGCGCAGAAATTGTCTCAAAGAGCTAGTTCGCGTTGGCGCGAGAGAGGTATATGTTTGTGATGGGGGCCTAATAACGCTAAGTTTGGAACATAATGTGTGATGTTGTAATGTTGTGCTAAGGGCTGTGATAAAGACAAAGGAAACCAGGGCCGAATTGTTTGAGCATCGGGCTCTTTTGCGGGGAGTCACATGCTTGATCATACTCCACACAGACAGTTCTTATTGTTCATTCTTTAGTTCGTCTGGTTTCTTTCATTCTTGCACGCGAATTTTCCCACTCCCCAGCACTGGGCAGCGAACCGGAGAAATCCTTTGGTTATAACCTCCTTGTCTTTTCTCTGCTTTTGTCCCTTTCTCAATCTCTATTTTTTATTGAAAAGCCCGTAAAGATAAAAGACATGAGCCTACCAAACTACCTGCCTAGCGCAAAGTGCCTGAATTGAGCTAAATAATACTTCGCATTAAGATTGTCGATGTTGCTACCGTTAAGTCAACTGTGCTACATGAAGAAGCTCACAAATTTCTAGAGGAGTCATGCGTAGACAGCGTTCGCCACGTGTTGCGTCACAGGTATTATCTTGAGGTCACGATGTCACACTCCGAACAATAAAAAATGTGCGAGGTGCACGAACGTCTCCTCTCTTCGACTGACGCACTCGCGCACAGGTCGCAGGTCAGAGGATTGAATATTTCGCGCTGCACCGTCCCTTGTCGAGCACAAATTGTGACGTTGGCACGCACTCGGCAGTGCTAGGAAGCACACCTGTATAGACGAAATTAAATCACTGACTCTCTAACAATTCGCGGAATTCAGCAGACTTTTACGTCACGCACGCGCCTTTTGGGTCTTGGGCCTCGGCGCAAGCATATGTAATCAATTTTACGCAACCGTCCGGCGCCTTGCGACTCGCGTGCGGTAATGCCGCAATATCACCGATAATGCCCTTGAGCAGCGCGTGGACACCAACGCACATAACCGGCGCACACCTGTATATCAGGACAGCGTTCACGCACTTAGTGACGCAGGGCGTCACGCATGCACATATACTTCGACAAGCGGCACTTTTATCTCTGCATGAAGGAGAGAGAGAGAGAGAGAGAGGGAAAACGAAGAGAGGATATTGTCGTCAACCGAATAGGGTGGTCTCCTAAGCGAGCGTCCGGGTTTCCCTTACCCCTGCACTGTGGGTAAGGGAAAGACTGCACGATCGAAGCCGCCATTAACTTTACGGCCTACTGTGGTGGCCCTGTGAAACACAGGTCGACGCGGTATGCTACGAGGCTTCTGCTAAAGCGGCGAAAGTGATTAGTTGGTTAAATACTCTGGCAGATGTGTCACGTCTGGAAATGCGATGGCGCACTAATGAAAATTGCTTGTCCTACAGAGATCGCACGTAAATGAAAGTATTGGCAGGCTACTTAGGCTGCTTCTGTAGCGCTGCAAGTTGCTTAGCGGCATCTTGGGCCTTTATGGTACCGCCGTTTTGTTTTTATTTTTAAAGCGAAAGCTTTACTAACCACGTCGAAACTAGTTTCACCGTCGCCAATAATTTGACCTTCATTTGACCGCAGCTGCGCCGTAGCCTTGGAAACGCGCCGAGCTTCGTCGCCGCCGACGACGACTTGGTGCAGGCGCTCTCCGCAGCTGGGTCGCCGCCTGACTACGTGACTCGCCGCGCGCCTGGCTAAGAGGAGCTCCGCGCTCAACTAGTTAGTATGTAGTTAGTGCGAGCTTGGCCGTGGATGAGAGTGAGGCCAGGCTGTCTTTGAGCGTTGCGCGGGTGCGGGAGGCTTTGAGCCGTCATCGCCAAGCGGCGTCTGACGACCCCGCGGATGTCGCCTGACAAGCTGCTTCACCAAAGAGTGTCTGGAATGCATCAGGCGTCGCACCGTCAAAATCAATGTACCGACTACATTCGCGCCCTCTCCGTTTACTTCGACGCTGGACATGTTCGCGGTGTCTCTTTGCATGTCTAGCACCTGCGTTTTCCCTGGAGCACAACGAGCGTCGCGCCGTCGAACGATGCGTGTCTACCCAAGCCTAATCACAGTCATGTCTAGCCACCGTCCTAGGCACAGCCGTCATACCTAGCTTAATGATGATTGCATACCTAAGTATAATAATTACAGCTAAATCAAATGTTAACCAAGTGAAACCAAGACTTAACCAGGCTAAACCAAGATTTCGCATTGCATATCGAGGGTTAGCTGAGCTAAGCCGCGACCAATTTTTTAGAACGAAGCGTAACTGCCGAATGATAGAGAACCGAACCACGGTCTTTCGCGCCGCACTTATCACGGTGTAAAGCTCCCCTCACTATTGTTCGCCATATAAAACATTAAACATCACCTCTGCGATCGCGACATCACTGCGTCGACGCTTCACATAAGTGCGCATTCGCATTTTCGGCGTAGGTTGTGAACTGTGTAGTGCATGAATATAAATATTGCATGGCATTAAATTTGTGACCCGCGCACTTCATAAACGTAAATATTGCATGAGTTTACATGTTAAAATATATAGGTTCATAGTGAATAAAATTGTACACATCGCATATACTATTATAGCAATTAATTCGCAACTTCATTGAAGCTTAGTTGAACATGGATCCCGAACAGTGCGCTGGATCTGCATAATTGTTTTACTTTCTTGGTTCGCTTAATTTGCACCGATACGGTAGCAGGCGGCATGGAGTCATTCTAATACCGTCGTCGTGATGTCATCGTTGGTCGTTACATCCTGTTCGTTCTATCTTCGTCTCATCCGACTCTCGTCATGTCGTCGCCGTCACGTTGTCTTACCACGGTCAGAAACGTTGTCCCATTCTCATCATGCCCTCGTCGTCATACCGCCTCAGTCGTTGCGTTGACGTAACTCCTTCTTCGTCATTGTATTGTAATCATGCTGTCTTCTTCGATCGTGATTATGACGCCGGTGCTATGCCATAGTCGTCAATGCTTTGCGCTGTCGGACACTAGTTGTCATGCATTTGTTGCCATACCATCGTCATCATTCGGTCGTCGTCTTGCCAATGTTGCCATTCCAGCTTCGTATCCGATTGCCGTCATACCGTAGTCATCACGCCATCGTCGTCATAGACTTGTCATCCCATTGCCTTGAAGTCGTCGTCACGGGGCCGTTGTTATACCATTGTCATCATTTCAAAATGATAATCTCATTGTCTTCATGCCGCAGTCTTCATACGGCCTTGGTTATTCCATCGACGTCAGTCATTGTTCCTTATTCCATCTTCGTCACTGCGTTGTCATCGTGCGGTCAAGCTGACGGCCGACCCTGGCAATCGAGTGTCACAGCAAAGTGGGCCGATAGCGGACACATTGTATGTCGCATATAGCCGAAACCATGGAAGTCTCATAATGAGCACTGCAGATTCTAAATATTCCAAAAGGACTTCTTCTTGGGCAAGTCGGTGCTTAGATTTTCTAGGTATATAATATAGATTTCCTAGGTGTTGGCGCTTCACTGTCTTTCTTTGTTCTGTCCCTTTTCAAGTAATGTATTTTGCGCCAGAAAGTATACCTAGGAGATTCTAAATAAACGTTCCTTCAGCATAACGATGTCTCCCTACATTGTGGGAATTCAGATCGCATTACCGTCGACACTCATCATGAGATGGGTCCTGCAGGAAGTTTTTTCAAATTAGTGAGTAACGTTTCAGACAAAACTGTCAACGAAATGCTCTTATCCTAGGATGTGCCGATTTATTTGCCCTGCCCACGGTGCAGCATAATTGTTGTGGTGGTTCCCAAACTTAAACTCTTAAATTCCTTGGTGATCAGTAGGACACTTTGATTTTAATCCTTTCCAAAATTACCTCAGTGGTGATTACATAGAATATGCATTCGCGATATAATCTCAGAAGGATGTGCAACCGTATGGAGGAAGCTTAAGCGCATTATTGGTGCGAGCATTTGCGAAAAATTTTCATCAATTTGGTCGTGACCGTTGTGTCGTCACACTCGACGAAGAGCTCCCGTGAAATGTCTAGAATACCAAGAACTGACACAAAAAGTTTGCATGCAGAATCAAGGTGCCAACAACCACACGGTGTTACATCTTCATCTCTGTGGTTAGACCAATAAAAAATCTCACTTGACGATTACGAGTGTGCAACTCAAATGTTTAAACATTAGCTGTGGTGCGGCCGGGCTAGGCGTTATCGCTCCAGGTCTTGAGCTCGCTTGAATCGCTTGGTGGTCTAATGGTCCTGTTTCCTTCATGACATCTCAGTGTAAAGGATATTTTTGGCATTAATTGCTCAGAGCACGTTGCCCGCGCCCCTTTCCACCACGTCGCCGCGCTATCCGCTCTACATCGTGGACAACAAGACCAACTTGTGCTAGAATTCGGGCAGTTATATCACCAGCTAGCACAGAAAGGATATGAAATCACTTTTCAGTGACTCCCAGGCCACTGCGGCATCAAGGGCAATGAAAACCTGATGAAGCTGCTAGGAGGGCTCACGAAGATGCCGTGAAGGAACCCATGCCCCTATCAAGAATTGACGCAGCAGCAAAGCTTCGCATACTACAGCGTAATGTCACAAGATCCATGTGTAACACGCCAGCTTTCCGACATACTCGGATGCACCACCTGTACCCATCCCTTCGCCTACGCATTCCATCTAGACTATCCCGAATCGAGACAACTGTTCTCTGCCGACTGTGGCTTGGAGTGTCTTTCACGAATGCATTTGCTTGCCGCATCGGAATGACTGAGAGTGCTACCTGCTGTAGTTGCGGCAGGGAAGAAACAATCGAACATATCCTCCGTCATTAACCTCGCTAGAACTCCCAGAGACAGTCGCTCGTGACGGCATTGGCATGCCTCGATGACCGGCCGTCTTCTGAGCAGACAATCTTGGAGTGCCGGCTGATGCGACTTTCACACCAGAAGGCGGTGAAGGGGCTACTGGAGTGTCTCTGGTCAAGCGACCTGCTTGAACGATTGTGACACTCCTGCCTTCCTTTGTGTACGTGTGCGTTTTTTTCTTCCCCTCTCCCACTTTTTGTATGTGTGTAATTTTTTTAAATATCTTTCTGTCGACCCTTACCCCTTCCCGAGTGCAGGATAGCAAGCTGGATGTCTCTCTTCCGGTTAACCTCCCTGCCTTTCTCGTCTCTTTTATATATATCTCTCTAGCTCTGTCGCTTGAACTACCACGCCCCTCTCTGATGCTGGAGTGCTCGCCGTCTTTCGAAGCATACGTTGAGCGGGTCACCAGCGCTCCCGATGATGACGCCATGATGTTAAACGCCATCCAGAAACGCACGCGGCGTCACGTGCGCTTCCGCAAATGAAATCACGTTCTGGTGCCTCTCTCGATTGTCCCTCCTCTCTCGTTGATGGCTGGGCCAACCGCGGGAAGCTGAGCGACGAGTGAAGAAAAGCTGTCGCATTAAAACAGTTTTTACGGCAATGATCATGGGTTACTTTCTCCATGCAGTTGCATGGAGAAGCTGCCTTCGTCATCTGACCGGGGTATTTACACGAAACGTTCGTAAGGTATTATTCTGAAATAAGAACTTACTTAAAAGCAATTACGGCCCTGAGCATGCTTAGGCTGTAGGATTTTAATGACCCACGACGGCCGATTGGCCAGGATTTGGTGCAGACCTGTACGATCCCTTTGCGATATTCCCTCCATGCCACTGGCTTCTTTGCCCTTGTCCATACTCTACGTGCCCGAATATGCAAAGCTTTATATATTGTACTCTGCACTCTTCAGAAATTCAATGAAATGAATAACAAAGAAATGCAATACAATCAGAACTTCGCCGCATGTCAGCTCTGCATTTAGTCAACTTCCATGTGTTACTGCTCTCCCCGCTGCAGTCTTTGACGTCTTGGTCTCTGCTATTCATCAGTATTGGCTCATAAAGCCGGTATTGTTCTGATAGGATAAGCGCCATTTCTTTTCCTTCATTTCTTTTCACAGGTTCTCGTATACTTCCTTTTGTCAGAACGACATAACTTGACCGCTTCCATAGATTTGAACCATCGCGATTTCAGAACGTGATGCTCTCAAATTGTTTCGCCGCGTTGTTCTGAGAATCTTCATCGTTGGCATTGCTTGTGCACATAGCCATATTTACGATGTGTATTCGAATAGCCCCGTAGGCTTATTTTCTTAGCAGACAAGTGCGGCATTCTTTCGTCAGGATGGAACCAGATGTTGCAAAGAAAGGTGGAACAACGTCCTTTTGTTCGCTCATCAGACAGGTAATGTCGACAACTGCTGCCACTATTGCAATTTCTGCGTGAGGAGGGCCTCCAATCTTTCATTTAGGGGCCCTGAACCACTCCTCAGGCTTGGTGAAATAACGTAGTCCGCGCGTAGCATACGATGCCGTGAACATCTCAGCCAAGTTTTGCTGTCGTACGTGGTGCCTGGACCTAGCAAGCGGATCGCGGAGTCACCACTCTCTCAAACGGCCTCTTTTCAACAGAAGGCTGTATCCTCACTCTCTTCTAGACGCGCTATTTCGTCGTCGGACACACTATTTCGTCATTCCCTTAGACGCCTGCAATTGGCTAATAGCTGACATCAAGCTGCGGTCGGCTACATGGCGTAGATACCGCGACCGTCGCGGAATGCCGCCACAAGTACACTGGCTAAGCGCACTGCGACTTGCTGAGGACAACCTACGGTGTCTTACACCGTTACACGACAACCTACGGTGTCTTACACCGTGGTACTACTGCGTTTGGCTTATGTGTAGCACGTAGTAGCCACCAAAGGCGGAAGTCGTGGCGTCTACGTTAACATCCAAAATGAAATTTGAAGTGCGCGCCACGGTGACATTTAGAAGGCGGAGCGTTAATGGCACTGCGCCGTAGCCTTCGCAGTGCAAGTAATTGAAAAAAGAATGGGAGCACAGCGGAGGCCGTGTTTGATAGCCAATAACTCCGCTTTTGCTGAACGCATTGAAGTACTTTTTTGCGGCAAAGTATTTCTGAAGTTGCCTATTTTAACTTCAAATAATTTTCTCTACTTCGATAAAAAGTGGTTCAGGGCGCCTATAAGTAAACAACTATGAAACAGGGCAAGCTTAAAGAACAAAAGAAACTATAACTCACTGTTATGCTGAGCAAGCCATTCTGTTCGTGTAGTGGTCGTTTATTAACAGGTGAAAGCGGCAGAAATTTAGATCCCGAAGTTCTGACAACCTCAACGCCTTCAGTGATAAACATTTACGGCAAAAGAAATTACGGGCACTGCTAAAACCCTGTGAACAGCCTGACGGACCGCGATGGCTTAGTTTCCTCATTTCATAATTTATTTATTAGTAACAATACAGATAATTACATGTGCGTAGTATACATAACGAGGTCCCATAGTCAAAGACTGTATCGGGACCTCCTGTTAAAGACACTTATGGCGTTATACAATGTTTAAAGCAACAGTAGTATAGATGAGAGGTAAGAGTAATGTCAAATAATGTTTATAGCATATGAGTAATAAGAACACTTGTTAACAGCATGACAGTATAAAAAAACAGAATAAGATTAGAAAAAATGGACAATATCAGTAAGTATTTATTATGAATGCTTTTATTCTCTTTTAGATTGATATAATTTTTTAGCATTTTTGATTATAGGTGGTAGAGTATTCCAAAGCGATATCGAGGAAAATTCCGCAGTCGGTTTACCATAATTAGTTCGCACTTTAGGTAGACGGAAATTATTATTGAGCGCAAATCTAGTGTGACTATGAGCTATCAGATCACAAGGTGAAAAGCAGATCAATGGTAGTTCCTTAGTCATCTATTTGTAGAATAAGATCCCTAGATTATATTTGGTGAGTTCTGAAATGGCTAGGATGTTGTTTTCATGTAGTAGTGATTTTCCATTTGCAAAGCGTGAACTGCTTGTAATAATTCTGATGGAGTGGTTCTGGATTACCTGGAGGAATGCCGAGTGAGTGTTATAAGTGTTACCCCAGCATATTATGCCGTAGTTAATATGAGAGTGATTGAATGGGTGGTATAGCAAGATTAATGTATTATGTGTAAAGTTGGGATGAGTTTTAATTAGAACGCGAATACCGTATGCTATTTTCTTTTTGATGTGAGAAATGAGATCTTTATATTTCAAGTTGCAGTCAAGAGAAATCCCAAGAAAGGATGAGCATGGACTGGGAGAGATAGAGTGTGAGCCAATAGTTAAAGAAGGGTAGGATGCCGAATGTTGTTGATGGGAGGAAAATACAACAAATTTAGTCTTGGTGGCATTAATAGATAATAGGTTAGCATTACACCAACTTAAAGCATTTTCTAGATCAGTATTTAGCTTGTTAATAAGAAGTGACACGTTTTTATCAGAGGCAAATATGGTAGTATCATCAGCGTATAGAATGCACTTAGTAGACGACAAACAGTTAGGTAGGTGATTGATATAAATCAAAAACAGTAGTGGTCCTAAGATGGATCCTTGAGGGACGTCAATGTTAGTGGTTTGTTCTCTGGAATAGACATTAGACACAGACACAATCTGAACTCTGTTTGATAAGTAACATTTTAATAGTGAGAGCGCAGGACCACGAACACCGATAGCCTCAAGCTTAGCAAAAAGGATACTATGGTTTAAGCAGTCGAATGCCTTTGTTATATCGATGAAAACTGAACCTGCAAATCGACCATCGTCAATTATTTTTTTTAATTGGTCAGTTAGATGTATGAGTGCCAAATCTGTGGAGTATCCATTACGAAAGCCGAATTGGCATGAAGAGAAAATATTAAATTTAGTGAGATATTTGGTTAGACGCAGTTCGATTAATTTCTCCAGAACTTTGCTGAAAGAAAGGTAAAATACAAGTAGGGCGGTAGTTATGCGTTAATGTGCTGTCATTTTTTTTAGAGCTGGAATGACTTTACCGCGCTTAAGCTCGTTAGAAAACACACCAGTATTGAATATTGAATTAGTAATATAAGACAAGTTATAAGAAATTAGGTGGGCAATCATTTTAATGATAGCAGGTAGAACTTCATCTAGTTCCGCACTGGTAGGTTTCAGGTGACATATAACGTTATATATTTCTTCTAGTGTTGTGGGGAAAAGAAAAAAATGAGTGAGGGAGACGATTAAGTTGAGTTACTTTGGAAGTAGAGGGTGTGTCATTATGAAAAAAATAGGAGCTGAAGGCGTTGGCTATCTGGATAGAGGAGTTATACTCTGAGTTATTCTATATAATTTTTGATACCTGTTCTGGTTTAGAATTTCTGCTTAGAAAGGAGTGGACGACGTTCCATTTCAATTTGCTGTTATTGCCTGCTTGTGAGATATTTTGTTCAATATATAATCCTTTTGCCGCTTTTAACTGGCTGTTTATAGAGTTACGTAACCTTTTACATCGGGCAATTGATTTGGTATTAAAAGGCGGGTTTCTAGTTTTTTTTTTTGTACAGGTTATTGCGTTTACGCAAAGCTGCTAATAATTTTTTTAGACATCCATGAATTGGAGGTCACGGGATCGAATCCCGGCCGCGGCGGCCTCATTTCGATGGGGGCGAAATGCGAAAACGCCCGTGTACTTAGATTTAGGTGCACGTTAAAAAACCCCAGGTGGTCCAAATTTCCAGAGTCCTGCACTACGGCGTACCTCATAATCAGAAAGTGGTTTTGGCACGTAAAACCCCATAATTTAATTTTAACATTTCCTTTTACGAGCGAAATTATGAATATGTGATATAATTACAGTAAGAAATTTGGAAAATGCTTTCTGAGGATCATTAAAAGTTTTTATTTCAGACCAGTCTATATTAGCAATGGCAGTTATGAAGCTCTCTTTGTCCAGAACGCATTTAGAGTGTGGAAGAGGGCAAGGACTAGAGTTATCTTTAAAACGTAGAAGCAATGGGTAATGATCAGGTCAATATCAAGAACTTTCACCTCTGGTGAAGTTAGTAAGATAGAGAGGGCATGATCAATTCCTGTGCCATTAGGACCCTGTCGTGTAGGATTACGAGAAAGCGTTTGATTCAGTCGAAAACTCAGCAGTCATGGAGGCATTACGGAATCAGGGTGTAGACGAGCCGTACGTAAAAATACTGAAAGATATCTATAGCGGTTCCACAGCCACCGTAGTCCTGCATAAAGAAAGCAACAAAATCCTAATAAAGAAAGGCAGGGAGATACGATCTCTCCAATGCTATTCACAGCGTGTTTACAGGAGGTATTCAGAGACCTGGATTGGGAAGAATTGGGGATAAAAGTTAGTGGAGAATACCTCAGTAACTGGCGATTCGCTGATGATATTGCCTTGCTTAGTAACTCAGGGGACCAATTGTAATGCATGCTCACTGACCTGGAGAGGCAAAGCAGAAGGGTAGGTCTAAAAATAATCTGCAGAAAACTAAACTAATGTTTAACAGTCTCGCAAGAGAACAGCAGTTTACGATAGGTAGCGAGGCACTGGAAGTGGTAAGGGAATACATCTACTTAGGACAGGTAGTGACCGCAGATCCGGATCATGAGACTGAAATAATCAGAAGAATAATAATGGGCTGGGGTGCGTTTGGCAGGCATTCTCAGATCATGAACAGCAGGTTGCCATTATCCCTCAAGAGAAAAATGTATAACAGCTGTGTCTTACCAGTACTCACGTACGGGGCAGAAACCTGGAGGCATACAAAAAGGGTTCTACTTAAATTGAGGACGACGCAACGAGCTATGGAAAGAAGAATGATAGGTGTAACGTTAAGGGATAGGAAAATAGTAGATTGGGTGAGTGAACAAATGCGAGTTAAAACATCTTAGTTGAAATCAAGAAAAAGAAATGGGCATGGGCAGGACATGTAATGAGGAGAGAAGATAACGGATGGTCATTAAGGGTTACAGACTGGATTCCAAGGGAAGGGAAGCGTAGCAGGGGACGGCAGAAAGTTAGGTGGGCTGATGGGATTAAGAAGTTTGCAGGGACAACATGGCCACAATTAGTACATGACCGGGGTAGTGGGAGAAGTATGGGAGAGGCCTTTGCCCTGCAGTGGGCGTAACCAGGCTGGTGATGATGATGGTGTGTAGGAACATGAATTAAGCATTCATATCCGTAGCTTTGTAGTAGACTGATGTAAGAACTGTTGATGATGTGTCATTGACTAGGTTAATGTTAATATCACCCATTACATTGACATTTTTATTTTCTAGTGAAAGGGTATGTAAAGTATGATCAAGATTATAAAGAAAGTCATCGACGGATAATGAAGGGGAAGAATAAATGCAACCAAATATGAAATCTCTGTGATCATTAGAGGGAGAACAATTAACTATTTCAATCCAGACAGATTCGCAATTAGTGATGGGTAAGTGTAGATGGCTAAGTGTAGCTGGTACCCCCTTTTTCAAGTGTAGATCATGTCGTCTGCGATAAGTAAGATCAGGAGAGATATATATTGCCGCACCACCATGACTGCTAAATAATCTGTTACAATATTCTGAATTGTAGTTGAGGAAGCAATAAATATTTTTGTCATCGTCTGATAACCAAGTTTCAGTCAAGGCAATTAATGAGAATGAGCTAGAAGATGATAAAAGAAAATTATCAATCTCATCAAAGTGTTTGCGAAGACTTCTAGCATTGAAATGAATGACGGAATGAAATCCACTTATGAAAGAGTTAACTTGATTAGGTTCCAGGAAAGAGGCCATTATTGATATGATAAGCGGTGAGACAATGAACACAGGTTGCTATTCTATTAGTCTATTCTAGTCAAGTCGGAATGATCACGGATGCGCAAAACTCTGCTGTTAGTAGTATTTATAGCCTTGATTTGACAGTTGTCAGTCCAAAGAAAGATCCATTTCTTTTCTTTCTTCAGTGCTAGGGCTTTGGAAAACAGGGCCTTGTTACATGGGGTCAGATGATCGTTTACAAAGATAGGTGTGTTAGAAATGCTAGAGAAGCCTAGATCACTGACACAAAGGTTGGCGTTACGTGCTTTACTGATGAAGTCGGATTTCTTAGTTCGAGAGAAGAAACGTGCAATGTTTTTTTTTATCAGTAGACCGTGTAGGCACGCGATGAACAATGTCGAGATCATTAAGCGATATGGGACATCTAACTTTCTCCCCTAGCATTTCCATGATTGCGATGCAGTCTTCCCCTTGGGAACAGGGAACGCCCTTGATCTCAACATTGCTGAGACGTGAGTATTGCTCAAGTTCTTCGACCTTACGAGTGAGTGAGGAGTTTTGAGTTTTGAGTTCTTTATTCTCATTTACCAATGAGGTATTTTGGCCACGTAAGTCCTCGACAAGTTGATTCAAGTGTTGTGCACTTCATTGAAGGGGCTGAGCTTCCTTTTTTAATTCCGCAACATCAATGCCGGAATCTTTCATTTTTAACAAGAACCTGCCGAACACCTTATCAGAGGTGTCTTTAGCTAAACTGTTAATTTTAGCCTCTAGATCCTCGATTTTTTTAGAGTTCAGCATTAGTTGGCATGGCATAAAAATAAAGTACAAACTCGAACACTAGGAGGAGAACACAGTTGGTGGCAGCAGCGGCAGTGGTAGGGAAAAATAAAATAAAAATAAAAATAAAAGTGGTCATGCATTTGCAGATAAGCTTATGTGCTATAGTTAGGTGCCCATTAAAGAACTGCGTGTTCTAAATTTTATCCGGAGCCCTCGATTAACGTCGTCACTGCCAGCTCATTGCATAACGTCTGAGTAAAAGCCACCATTACACGTTTTCTTCTGTCTGTTTTCTTTTACGACAACGCCTATTCAACCTGCGTGTTTACGTGCCGAAACCATGACATGATTATTAAGCACGCCGTATTCAGGGACCCCGGATCAATTACGAACACCTTGGTTCTTTAACGTGCACTTAAATCTAAGTACACACGCCGTTTTCCGTATTCCGCGCCCCGTCGAAATGCGGCCACCGCGGCCAGGATCGAACCCGGGACCACGAGCTCAGCAGCGCAACGCCACGGCCGCTAAGCTACCGCGAAGGGTTTTCTTTTACGACAGAAAGTCTAAGTTGAACTGCGACTCTTTACCGCGTACGGGATCGTGGCAAGCGCGCCTCGCTCGCGCACCCGCTCTCTCTCGCAGGTCACGTGGGGAGCTCCGATGAGGCCACCCGGATAACTCCTGTCATTCATTACGCGGAGAAAGAATTATTAAACAATCTCCGCCAACGAAGGAATACCAACAGGGGGCTGATCGAAGAGTGGCGTGATCCTCTTTCCACCCTTGGCACGTGCATTGCGCCTGCGGTGGCTCCAACAGTTCGGATGCAATTCGGAATACAAAACCGACGCACATTTTTATCTGAGTTTTATGAGATTGCCTCTGCACACCTGTTAATCTGTGTAGGGAAAGCTAAGCACTTGCTTGCCAACGGGCTACAATGGGAGAGCGTATGCATGCCAATGGCGCGCGATTGACGTCAATGTTGTGGCTTCCTGAGCTTGCGTTTACGGGGCACCCTAGAAGGTTGCGTTCAGGTTACCTTGGGCTCTGCAGATAAAATGCCCAGGTGGTAGGCTCGTCAGCGCAGGTCGCGCGCTCTCACCTCACGTGCCCGAGTATCGGCACGTGTGCTGGATTAGGCACTTGTCATGCCAGGCCACGAGAATGAGTCACGTCCACATCCTTCGCCGCGCACGCGTTGCGCAGTGAAAACAGGTCGTCGGACTAACAGAAGGAGAGAACGACGCGCACGTGAGAAGACAAGACGGCGCGATGCGGCCACGTTGTGCTTCAAGGTTCAGGCAACGCCGTTTTACTGCAATCTTGACAGAAGTTATATGAGAGAGAAACACGTTACCAGGAGCAATCCGGTCGAACGCATGAGCCTCGTCTGGCCGAGGGCTTTAGTCACACGCTATACCTTGCCATTTCCCACTATTATGACCTGGTACACGCAATGTGTCTACTTAAAGGTTCACTCGTGCTCCATCTCCAGCTCAAGAAGTAGTCTTCTGCTGTGTTGTACTTGGAATTGCATGTCCCGAAAAGCTTGAAGTATCACATGCTTCGCCAAATTCTGTTCGACGAGGAGCGCAGGGAAACAATCAGGAAATGTATGAAAAGATGAAGTACAAAAGCGCTTACCGATGGCTGCTATATATGAAAATTAGCATAAATACAATGAAGTCGTCATTACGCTCAGGAAGAAGCACACCGAGCAAAACTGGCAAGTGCAAATGCTATAATTACTGCACATGTTGTTCCAAAAGTTCCAGCAGGAGTTTATATATAGAGTTTTTCACTAACACAGTGAACTATAAGGAAGGATCCTAACATTTCGGAGAGCATCTCCACTAACGAGCCTGCTGTCTGCTCAGGTTACTTCCACCTTTAAGGAAAACCCATAAACACCGACTATAGGGGGGTTCGGGGGCTCTACCCCCTCCGAAGTTTCGTGGGGAGCCGGGGAGTGGGGGGAGGCGTAAGGTTGGAGACACCTGTCCTTAAGCCACAATTTGTCATTGCTAGGCCTGTGTCACCCACACGTGAGGTTTCTCTTAGTTGTTTCTAGCTTTTCTGTTGTCAATTTTTCAATTGATGAAAAGTTCCTTATAGCTTGTATATTATTTTTTTATTAAATGTATTTAAGCAGAGGCTGGTGCCTATGCGTGGCGCCGGCTACTCCTCTTCTCTTACATGATAGTTATCGTCGGAAAGTTGTCAACAATCACAAAAGTGGGCTAATAAACACATGAACAAATATTCACGTACTAAGTGTCAGCACTGCAATATAAATAAATGTTGGCGCAACAGAGGAGTTCACATAGCATAAGTACTCAGAAAGCCGAAGTGTTCACATGCAACACGTGAGCTCACACAGCATAAATGTTTACAAAACCAAGAACCAACTCACCTTCTGTCGCACTTTACACCAGCAGCAAGACCACTGTTACCCCTGTGGTTCTTACGACAACCACAAGTACGCCTCACGATTCCGGCAATAACAAAGACCCGTCATTCAACAGTGGCTCTCCGTCAGTTCACACTGTCATTACTTAACGAGGCATAGGAACAAAGAACCCACATTTACACCGATGGATTTGTCTCAGCCACCAGCTCCACAGGCGCTGTTACCATCCCGGCCTTACAAATTACAATTACTTTCAAAGTGTCCCATATAACGACCTCTACGGCAACAGAACTTGCCGCTCTACGTGCCGCTGGTAATTACACAGCACAAGCCAAACCTCGAAAGTGGGTCGCTTTTGTGACTCCAAGGCAGCCCTTCAGAGTCTGCAGTCAGCTTTACGACGCAAGACCCATGACCAACTGGTGTTTGAGACCAGATATATTCTCCATCAAGCCCTCATAAACTATATTGACATCATCTTCCAATGGCTTCCGGGGCACTGTGGCATCGTCGGAAAGGACCTTGCTGACGATGCCGCCCGGCCAGCCTATAAGGAAACCCTGACACTTCCTATACCCTTATCAAGGACAGATGCTGCGAGGGTTCTTCGTTTACTTGCTCAAACCGAGACTGAAGCTTTGTGGAACACCCCGATTTTCTCCAACTGCCGTCTTCACCGGTTGGATCCCACATTGAAGCTGCAGATTTCATCGAACTTCTCCCGCCGTGATGCAACTTTACTGTGCCGCGCCTCTGGTTAGGGGTGGCTTTTACGGAAGCCTATTCATTCCTTACTGGAATGTCTGACGCACCGATCTGTCACTCGTGCAACTGTGAAGAGACGATTGAGCACGTGTTGTGTTTTAATTATCTCTATGACAACGAACGCGACGTTCTTCAGAGGGTGTTAAACCGATTATATAACAGACCATTTTCAGAGACTAAGATTCTCGAACCATGGCCCCAGGCGTCGGAGGCTTACAAAGCGACGCGGCCTGCTACATTTCATGAAAGCGACTCGCCTCAGTGACCGATCATAGGCTTGAAGTTATGGACATCCGCATGTACTCACACCGGTAGTGTCTTCTTCCCTCCCTATCGTTTCCGTTCTTCCCTTAAACCCCTTCCCCTGCGTAGGAGAGCAAACCGGACGAGCGTCTGGTTGACCTCCCTACCTTTCCTTCCTTCCTTTTCATCCCTCTCCTCCTTCAAGCAGAAAACTATTTGGCCCCCCGTTTATAGACATTTTTTCTGTGTTCATACTTTCTTTCGTCCGTGCCTCTGTCATTTGTATATTTCTTATTTTCTTTCCTATTTCCTTGTTTCCTATCTTCTCCTCTTTTGATTCCCTCCTCCCGACAAAGTAGGCAGGCGTTGTGCCCCTCTCAGTGGCAGTTGTCAGCTTGCTCCCATATTGTTTCCTTTGTGTGTTTGTATGTTTCCATATCTAATAAGATTAATAATAATAATCCTGTAAATAATGTGACCACTAGCTTTGTTGGACGAAAAAAATTAATTAATTGCCATCACATCGAACATCTATTCCTCGAATTAATACCCAATCGTAAACGGAAAGAATGCATCTTCCTTCTGAACATTTACAACAGCCCTAAGGACAAGGCAAAGTGTCTCTTTTTCACGCTCTTTAAGAAGGCTTTTCACGTAGTTGGAACGCACCCCCTACTCATCGGCGGCGATTTCAACGTCACCCATACAGGCTGGGGCTACGTTCGCACGGAAACTGCAGCTCGCAACCTCTGGCAAGATTACCACGACTTAGGCCTCACGCTTATCACGGATCCCTCCTTTCCCACACGCCTCGCTACCTCCACTACCCGGGACTCATCACCTTCATCAAACATAACAATGCACACTGGACCAATATCCAGCAAGACATGGGCAGCGACCATTAGATCCTTACTATCTCTTTACCCCAACTCGCTGCCGCCCCTGGCCCTACTAAAGAATTCACCATTGCCGACTGGGATGTTCTCCGTAAGATACGATTTGGTGCTACCTCGGCAGAAGGCATTGCCGACATTAACACCTCGATGCAAGCGCTACGCACTGACGTTCAAACGTCAGTGCGTAGCGCTGACGTTTGAACTTGGGTGGTAACTACAGATGCCCCAGTTGAACGCATCTTCTAGAGGCTAAGGCCTCCATCCTAGCTCGATGGATGGGGCAGCGTCTAAACCGTCCCCTCTGAAGTAAGAGTTCTAAACTCAATACAGCCATCGAGGAGCATTGTCAAACCCTCAGCCGGCAACAATGGACCGAGCTGTGTAACATGATGGATGGATAACTTCATCGGCCATTCTCGTGGAAAATCCTCAAACATCTGTTTGACAATACCACCACCCGCACAAACCAACAGGATCGGCTGCAGAAGCTCCTTTATACGTAGACCCTTAAGCGAGGTCCACAACAGGTGGTTGACTACCTCAGCACCAGATATAGCTCCAGGGGACAAATCAGTCCACACAGCAATTACATCGGTAATCCCAACCCTACACTGGACGCCGATTTCAGAGTATCTGAAATACATGCTTCTCTTCACATGCTTAAGGGTCGTTCTGCTTCAGGCCGAGACTGGGTCACTAACAAAACGCTTCGAAATCTCGATGATGAGTCCGTATTCCATCTGACTTACTACATCAACGATTGCTGGCGCAATCAAACCAACATGGATTTAGGAAGGGTTTATCGTGCGACACGCGACTATTTGAGTTCACGACTGAAATACATTTTAATCTGGACAAAAACCTGCAAACTGACTGCATGTTTTTAGGTTTTTCAAAAGCCTTTGATTGCGTAGCTCACGTAATTTCTAAACTGTCTTCGTTGTTCTTAGATTCACTAACGCTATCTTGGATTCGGAAATTCCTTACCAATCGGCAGCAGTTCACCGTGGTTAATAATTTTTCCTCCCCGCTCTCTTAGTTTCCTCTGGTGTGCCACAGGGCAGCGTCGTCGGTCCACTACTTTTCCTGATATATATTAACGACTTACCCAATAACATTTCTTCTCATGTGCGGATTTTTGCTGGCGATTGTATAGTTTACCGAGAAATTACTAGTACTGACGACCATGTAAAAATTCAAAATGATCTTGACCTTATTAGCAGGTAGTGTAGCACCTGGCTATTGTCGCTTAATCCAGATAAATGTAATGTCTTTCACTCGCAAACATTTCCTTTCCGACTTCTCCTACTATATTAATAACAATCCTGTGTCTGTAGTTACTTCTTTCAAATACCTAGGCGTAACCGTCACAACAAACCTTTCCTGGACTACACATATCAACAACATCTGCGGAAATGCCTCCCAATCCTTGGCATATTTACGCCGGAACCTCCGTAAGACGCCGCCAAATGTCCACAAATTAGCCTATCTTACATTTGTTCGCCCTAAACTTGAATTTGCTTCTTCAATATGGTCCCCTCATTACAGTTATTTAACCACTATGCTTGAATCAGTTCAGAATAGAGCCGCTCGATTCCTTTCACAAAATTACAACTGGAACGAAAGTATAACGCAAATTAAAAACAATCTATCAATTCCTTCTTTGAACACTCGTCGTGATGTAGCACTTCTATTGCTGTTTCACAAGTATGTTCACGGACCGAGGCCATCACCAAGAGCTTTGCAAGTTTCTCCATTCACCTCACGAAGATTGCATAATCATCTTTCTTTCACGCGCATCTACGGCAAAACAGACGCTTTTAACTCATCTGCGCTTCCACGTGTCATCCGCTTGTGGAACGACCTTCCCGATATCCTGAAGCTAACAAAGAAAAATTCCGTCACGACATAAACATTCATTTCGTAATTAAAAAAAAAAGACTTCTTGTCTGCGTTGGTTCTTGTATGCTTTTTTTCTTTTTATCTTAGAATTTTAGAGTTTGTGTAAACTTGTGTCTTCGTTTTATTATTATTAACAAAGCATTGTATAATTGTATAACTTTGTATAATTGTTTGCTCTTTATATTGTGTATAATTTTTTTCCCTTACCCAATCACCGTTCTTCGGGCCTGTAAGGTATTTTGTATAAATAAATAAATAAATAAATAAATAAATAAATAAATAAATAAATAAATAAATAAATAAATAAATGACGCCCTCCCGGCTGCCTGGGAGTCTACCAACGTTATCCTAATCCCAAAGCCTGGCAAACCATCTAGCCTCAACAACCTAAGGCCCATCTCCCTCACTTCATGCGTAGGCAAGGTGGTGGAACATGCCTTTTTAGCACGCATCAACACTCACCTCGAAGACAACTCTGTCTATCCCCACACCATCATTGGATTTCGCCCTCACCTTTCTACTCAAGACGCTATGTTGCAGCTCAAACATCAAGTGCTAAACAACTGCTCCCGTAACATGAAAGCCATCCTCGGACTCGACCTCACTCAAGCCCTTGACAGCATTTCCAATGCAGCTATCCTTGACGAGGTCACCTACGTCCACCTGAGAGAGCAAGCCTACAATTACATCCGTGACTTCCTCTGCAATCGCACGGCCACCCTCTTGGCCGGGGATTTACGATCAGACCAGCTTCCCCTTGGCAGCAAAGACACCCCGCAAGGTTCAGTTATCTCTCCCATGCTGTTTAACTTAGTCATGATTGGCCTTGCCCAGCAACTACAACGAGTCGACAATATCAACCATACCATCTACGCCGACGACATCCCCATCTGGGCGTACCGGGGCAGGGATGGTCAAGTGGAGTCAGCCCTCCAACGGCGATTCACACGGTTAAAGCCTATCTTCAAGGAACCGGACTGCGCTGTTCGCCGGCTAAATCCTAACTGCTTCTCTACAAGCCCATTCAGCGGGGTCGCCTTCCCAAACACCAATCTGATCACCGACCCTGTGACGCCATCATCCTACGCCTTCAAGATGGCAGTCCTGTCCCAAACGTCCCTAGTATCCGGGCCCTTGGTCTCACCATCTCTACCAACGGCTCCAACGCCTTGGCTCACAACAAGATCTCGGCCAAATCTCAAAACACACTACGCCTTCTTAAACGTATCTATAACCGAAGAGGGGGACTCAAAGAAGAAAGCCTTCTCCGCCTCGTGCAGTCCTTCGTCATATGTCAAATTACTTACGTTGCTGCGTACCTCAGTTCGTACCGGGCTGAGCAAAACAAGCTAGACACCCTCATACGAGGGGTCTACAAGCAAGCACTTGGCCTCCCGCATTACACCAGCACTGAACTCTTCAACCAACTGGGAGTTCACAACACCCTTGCCGAACTCATTGAAGCCCAACAACGCTCTCAACTTGTACGGCTCACCCTTACTGAAATGGGACGCATTATTCTATCCACGCTTGGCTTAACCTACCATCAGCAATAGGGCCCCAAACAACCGATCCCGACTGACATCCGTAGCTGGATCTACACAGACCCTATCCCTAGAAACATGCACCCTGGTTATAACAGGGCCCGGCGCCAATCTCGGGCCGGAGCTATCATAAAAGCCCTGGCTCACGTACCTGGCGTCACAATTGTTGATGCAGCCCAACATTTCCATGGCACACGATTTGTGGCCGTCGCCACACGCGATGGAGTGCTACACCACGCCTCCAGCGTCACTATCCCTCCTGCCGAGACGGCTGAAGGAGTGGCCATCGTCCTGGCCACTCTAGATCCCACCTGTCCCACCATCGTGTGTGGCTCTCGCTCAGCCGTCACTAACGTCAGCAAAAGTCGTATTTCTCCCCAAGCTCTTCGCATCCTCTGCCAGGCATCACACTCTAAAGATAGCATGACCTCCCTGACATGGATCCCGGCCCATGGGGGCCCTATCCACCCGCACCTCCCCAATCTCAACGAGGTCACCCACTCCCTTGCGCGAGGCCTAGTCAACCGCGCCGGAGTCACTGGGGACGAGTTGGACACCAGGGACAATCTGACCACTTATAACGATCTCGTTAAGGCCTTTTACCTCAGTCGCCGAACCTTCCCCCGCCTCACCCCAAGTTCAGCCGGGCGCAGGCTACCACCCTGCGTCTGCTACAAACAAACACGTACCATTCACCCACCCGCCTCCACGTTATATTTCCAGACGTCTACACCACCCCCAACTGCCGGTGCTGTGGCATTCACCCGGCTACGCTTCCGCATATGATGTGGGAGTGCCCAGCACAGTACAGGCACATTAACACCACGACCCTCTCGTCGAGGTTGCATGAGGCTCTGCGGAGCTCCGCCCTCGACGACCAAACCTAGGCGACCCAGCACGGCCATGAGGCGGCGGCGAGACAAGCCCTCGACGTCCCTTCATGGGAGGCTTAGGCCCGGCCATCATAAAATGCTGGTTCTACAATAAAAGTTTATCCCCCCATGGCTCTTTGCATATGCCTGTCCTGGCCACTCGAATTTCTCTCTCTCTCTCTCTCTCTCTCTCTCTATATATATATATATATATATATATATATATATATATATATATATATATATGCGACTTGATTGTGCACACAAGAGACATGCGTGAATATACAGAGGTTACAGATGCATGGGAAACTACGTTGAGGCCATACTTTCTGAGACGTTTCCAACTTTCTATACACTGGCTGTTATTTACTTCAGTTATAACCCTGTCACACTGGACGGTTTAATGTAATTCGAATAGAATGGCATTAACATCGAATGACATTTCTTAGGTGCTACACAGTGATATTTATTGTCATTAGAGGGTATGACTTCCGCAATCAAATGAGTTCGACAAACTCAATCGGCTTCGATTGAGTTTCTCTAAGGAAGCAAGAATATGCCATTGAGTGTACCTAATTTGAGAAGTATTTGTGTAGAAAGGTAATTAATATTCCATTGTTTGCGCCATCTGACATTTAACTAGAGAAATACGGTACGACCGGCTGTCACAAAATGCTTTTACTGTCTACCTCAGTCGCGTCTGGCCACCGTGGCTTTGCCAGTCGGAAATGCTGTAAACAATCAGGCGCCTACGTGCACGTGCGTTTTCGGTGCCTCGAATGGCATCTGCGCCTATTTGACGATCGAGGCTATTCCGCTGATTAGTACGCTTCCCTCGCAATGCACAGCACACACAACAGCTAGCCGCTTCACCTGCTGCAACTGAGCGTCGTCGTCCAGCGCTGCTATGTCAGACACGTTGTTTGTCCCGCGGAGGAGTAAAATGATAGGAGGGAGCATACCGCAACGCGATTGAAGCCAACCTGGTGGCCCAACACGTGATCGCACGTCATGGTTCGCGGTTGGTTCTTGCTTTGCAGCTACACGGCAAGGCAGATGAACAAGCGCGCACCAAATAAAAACTACTGGCATAGCTAGTAGGAACCAAACGTCCGAGCAAATCTCGATTCTTCCTCCGTGATATCGACGCAAGAGGTCGCTTCAGGGAGCGTTCGCTTGCCATGGCTAGCTGCGGGACGTAATGCTCCCTCTTAAATTTTTCCTTCCTCGATGGTTTGCCTACAATTTATTAGCTATGGCTACTAAGCTGGCTAAGTCTCGTTCTGGCTTGTGGTGGCCAGATATTCTGTAAATAGTTTTCTATGCGTGTTAATTCAGTGAAGCGAAGCCCCATATTTATATTAAAATAAATACAATGACTTTTCAGGCTATCTACACACACCTTGTTCCACTGATCTCACCAAACTTTTTGCAATGATCACCGTTGATATCACGACCGAATGGCATTAATTTTCCCGGGTAGTACCACGACGGAGTATGCACATAATTTAATGACATTAATATGACCATTGTGACAGGGGTATTCGACTTTGTTCGAACTAAGTCACCTTGAAGTTTAGGTCTCGCTCACTGCTTGCATTTTGCCATAGACCGTTAAGCACCGCATCCAAGGACTACGTTTTATGACCTCTATAGTCGTAACAAGATCACTTGATGATCGAAGATCATTTTCCGTCGGGGGGCCTCAATGCTGCATGCGCTCGAGCAACCGCTAGCGACTGACGACACGTCTAATCATAAAGGTCCGCACTTCCACGTGTGAACCAAGGATCAATGTCTTGGACGGAAAAATAGTGAGCGATAGGTCGTTGCCTTGAACATGTAAAGAAATTACTAACACGGACGACCACATTGGCCTTGTCCCTGAGCCTATATGTAGAGAGGCGGCCTGACTTAGCGAAAAGATATCCTTGAAAACGCCGTTTCCTTCAAACTACACGCTATGTGCTTTAGAGGAAAAACCGAGCCTTGCTGCGTCTATTTCGAGATCAACTATACATCAGCATGCGTACAGGTGATTTCTCTTGTCTTGCCTTGTAGCGCTGCTGTCCTGCATTGTCTTGTAGTAGCCTATTATTTTATTAGTTTGCTTTGTCGCACTATTTGTTGCTCTCTTGTCTACTGCCACATTTATAATCTGCATAATTTTTTATTCTTGCGGTTGCAGGCAATGATACATCCTTCGGCATTTTGCTTCCCTGCAGTACACACATCGTTTAAATAAAGATGCTGTACTTAAACCTTTATTGGCAAATTCACACGTACGCACGTTCAAGCCATTGTTTAAAGCCGCTAATAACCTGTCACAGGTGGTGCAGCTATTCAAGCAACCAGTTCGAATGATTGATTCTAGATACAGGATTTACTCAGAAGACTCTGAATCGAACCAGTGATCTCGGTGTCATCGGGTCGAGTTGCTAGGTAACGTAGCTTTTTTGAGTGCACTAAAAAGAAAAAAGAAAAAGAAAAAAGTGGGCCCGTTGGCAAGAGTTACTGCGCAAACCATCGATCTTTCGCCGGTTTGTGCATCATTTTCAACTGTAGACCGCTTATAGCGCCACTGCATGAGCGCTGCCATCTTTGTATGCGTTACGGCTCGTGTTGAGCAAATGCAGAGAAGCGCCGTTCTCGCTTTCTTTATGAATTATTATTCGTCAGTAATGCGACGCTTTTGACCGAACGCGCACACCGAACGTTAGTGATGGCGATAACTTACACACGGCCTTATTCTGACCCGATGAAAATGAGCGAGTACTACTCGAAGCCTGCGCGTGTGCGTCTTTCGATGGAGCGATACCCGATTGCGCGTACTTGCTTTTATTCTCTTTTCTCGTAACAGCCTCTTGCCGCTGAGCTCAGCAATGCGCATTCAGTCGTGACTTTGGTTATGTGCAAGCAGCCTTTCGATAATGTTGTTTTAAGTGCTAATAAACATTTACCTCTGTCATTATCGGTGCATCTCGAAACCATCAGTTTTCCCGAAAATGCAAGAAGCTGACATAGTCCCCGGAAGTGCGTAAGTTGTGAGAACAGTCGCGGCTATGTGCACTTCCTTTAGTCACTCGTATTCAGACGTATTGTCATGAAATGCGCCAGGGTGGCCTAATCTTACTCCAAGAGGCTGCAGATACTCCTGAAAGAAATTAAAGATGGTAGGAAGAACATTTCTGCATTTTTCAACGAGTACTCGTAGACATAGACTAATTAAACTTCGACTTAATGCACAGTCGGTAATGCCGAATTATGTTTTTTCATAAAGATATTTAAATCACCCGTCCAAACTACATGTACAAGTTAATTATCGTCTGCAGACATGACTAGGAACGATAATCTCTTACTTCACCATAGTAGAGAAAACGTAATATGTTAACCGTTCCGTCAAACAGGTAATGCTTTTAGTAAAATGGCCATGTGTAGCAGCAGCCTGCAGTCTGAAGTGAACTTGAGTAACACCGGGTAAGCTGAGGAATCAAATGACCCTCACACTCTAACATTATTTACAGCATTTGTGCAGTTTTAAGGGTGTAAATGATTTTGTATGGGGAGTGAGCTGCATATTCATCTACGCTCCTACTCAGTTTTAAGGGTGTAAATTGTTCTACAGTACAGCTCGATTTCCGGGGTATTTTTTCTTGCCACTACTGAACAAGCTTTACATTAACTATTCGCACCGTGAACACCGTGACTAAAAGGGATGCTTTAGTGCTTAGAACAAAATAATTTCCAGTGAAACAACACCTCTTTATTTTCCGCGCTTGCCACAACATATGATAATATGTTTACACGTGTGACTCTCTTAGTTTACTATCATTCTAGATTAAAAAACAAATATACTATAGCCTAGTGCATTCGCGCCTCCAATATTGTTTATCTGTCTGGTGTACCACGACGAAAACCAACATCCATAGTTTACTAACCTTGCATAAACGCATGATTCGGGTAACTGGGAATGCGTCCTATAGAAGCCAATCCGCTCCGATTTTCAAGAAGAATTGTATTTTAACAACAGAAAGCCTTATTAACAAAAAAACAACCATTGCAACATTTAAAGAGGTAAGACTCAATGAAAGCGCCTTCTTTAAAGCATACCTCCCGAATGAACATAAATACAACACAAGGCAATTAACTTACAAGGGCAAGATCCGTACAAATTACGGCGTGCAAAAGCAGGCATTCATAACTGCAGATTTTCTGGATCCTCCCACCCTGGCTTACTCACTATAATAAATAAATCACCGTCCTTAAGCACTTAAAAAAAAGTGAACATGTATTTGCTGTCGCTTCAGATATATGTCTGTTCATTCTTTTGTACACAAATCGCATTCAATATTTCTCTTACGCATTTCATGCAGTTTTCATTTTTTTTGTGTATGTGTCCACTTTGTGTACCATGCCTACCATGTGTGCCTGAATGTTTTGTGCACTGGGAACGGGTCGGGAAAGGGGACTGACACTTAGTCAGGCATTCGTGCCTTTTTGTCAGCCTCTTTGACAGAGATTCTTTGTATTTCTTTCTGTCAAATAAACATTAATTAATTAATTCATTCATGCATGCATGACTGCATGCGCCGTTCACTGTACTATGCATACCTACGAGCCCCGAGTAACCGTCTTCTCCAGCTAATAAAAAGCGCATTACCGGACGCGAAATCTTCGCGACATCAAATGTGTTTACCAGAAAACAAAATCGTTCCTAACTCGCTCAAAGCTCGTATACCTGTTCATATCTCATCGACACTGGAGCTAAAGGTATTTTTAATGTGAAGCAGTCTCGACGAGTTCAACCCAGTTTCGTGTAACGGGTTTCTCTCACGAAACACGAAAGCGCTAGCGAAACTCGAAAGCGAGAGATCTTGGCCGATGCTGCAGATGCAGTGTACGTGCCTTTCATTTATCCATTCTGTCTGCGCTTCGATACCAGCTTGCCCGCTGAAGGCGGTGAATGCAACAGCCTGATGTTTGCTTTTACCCTTTACAGTTAAGTCGTTGCAGCGGTCTATTTGTAGGGCTACTACGGCAACGCGCCTGTTGTCATCGTTAGCTATATGTGCGACAACTTGGTTCATGAATAGGCTTGGGTGCGGTCGGAGTTGATGCCTGCTTGCGACCTTCTGCGACCTCGGTAGCTGGCTCCGACCGCGCAAATTCGTGTCGCCAGCACTGATCAGACAACTGAGAAATGATTTTCCGATTACTTACAGCGCATGTCAAAACGTATTCGCGATACGCGCGGACAAAAATGTCGCACGGGGCTGATCGCTCTCTCGCATGCCGTTCTATTCCCGACGCAGAAGGAAAAACTCGCAGTGCCCGGCTATTATGAGACGTTTGGCTTCGCTGTTGCGGAAAGCGAAGTTGCTCGAGCATGTCAATCGCGCTTGCGCGTGGGGAGGGCGCATGGCGCTGATGCACATTAAAATGGAACATTCCATGATAGTTTGCACCAGCGATGGAGGTAACGCTGTGTTGTTGCTGCAGGTGGCGTTACCCTGGAAGTCGCTGCCAGCATGCGGCTGCCGGTCGTTGCCGGACGTTGTCTATCCGGCGCTGGCTATTGAGCTCGTTGCGCTCGCCTTGCGAAAAGGTGGGCACGAAGAACAGTCGTAAACACGGGCCCTGTGCAGCTGAGGCTGAGGTGCCCTCACACACTCTCACGTTCTCATCCCACGCATTCAAGTCTATGTCGCAGTTCTTGCGGTTCGCGACAGAGCACGTCTTCCTGCCTCTGTCCTTTCGCGTTTTAAATAAATAGTACGTTACTGGAGCAACGGGCGGCGGTGGCTGATGCTTTCTTGCTCTCGATTCTGAAGGTTTTCATTGGAGGCGAGGCAGTGGCGGCCCCTGGTGCACGCTGCACAGGCTGCTCGCTGTGAAAGGTCTGTATGATTCATAATCACTCCATACCAAGCCAAGCATGCTTCGCATTACGTAGATGTCAACTGTAGTCGTGTATA
This sequence comes from Dermacentor andersoni, assembly GCF_023375885.2. Taxonomy (NCBI): domain Eukaryota; kingdom Metazoa; phylum Arthropoda; class Arachnida; order Ixodida; family Ixodidae; genus Dermacentor; species Dermacentor andersoni. The sequence continues at coordinate 73,067,085 of NC_092817.1, forward strand.
TATATTTTTTTCCATGGATGAATTGCCCAATCTGTAAACTACACTCATTCATGCACTGCATACGACCATTTATGTGCTAAACGGTATTGTTTGCACAATACGCGAGGTCGCGTTTCCCCTTATTTGTACTGCATACAGGGTGCGCTGGTATTGCATCGTGTCCGAAGCTACTGATCAAGGGTACCATGCCAGACTTTGGTTCTTATATATATATGTTATACCATTCTGTCAAAGAAATTTGCACGAACACAGCACCCAGAAGGCGCCGCATGGCGTCGGAGCCGGTAGCGCCATTTCTTTGGTCCTTCGAAAGCTAACCACTGTAAATGGTCTATGCGTGCTGCTACCCGAGCGCGACATGCAATGCGATGGACTCGAACGTTCTCGTTTTTATCTCATGTCTAGCATGCGACTTTCTTTTTTGTTGCTCGTAAGGAGTTCACGTAAGACAAATTGAAGGACCATTGCTTGCTGTGATGGTACTGCAAGAGAACATAATAATAATAATAATAATAATAATAATAATAATAATAATAATAATAATAATAATAATAATAATAATAATTTAGAAAAAGACAGAAAACAACTATAGTTAGGAAAAACTGACGTTTTCATCGCCGGCGATGGTCATATAGTTATTTTTCTCTGATCGTGTTTTCAACGTATCAGATGTAGAGAATAGGGACCCTATGAGGTAAAGCTATCCTAAAGATTTCTATTCAAATTTTGCAATCAGCCATTCACAACTGGTCAAAAAGTTTTCGGGCCACCCTTACTTCACCTGTGCGTCACACGACATCATGAAAACCGCGAAAACATCCCATTTCATACGATATATGCACACTAATTATGCATGACTAGACCGAACGAAAGAAAAATAATTATGCGTGAATTGACGAGTTTTTCGTCATTAGCGCTCTGCTATTGGTAAAACGTTTTCGGGATGAGCCCACTTCGCCCGTCTGCCACGCGACGTCACAACACAGCGAAAGCAAACCCGCGTCAAAGTGACGTGTACGCGTTAAAGACGCATTAATATGCTGAGTAAAACTGAATTCCTTTCTGAATAGCCGGAGACTGCCCTGTTTCGAAAGGAACATGGCTGTCCTCCGATCGCGCCGGGGTAGTGCCGGAAAGCATGCATTTATTTGCGTATAATAAACATTTTTGCGTGGCAGTATAACGTTATCGAGCCCTTTTGGCACGTGTATGAGGTCGCCTTGTCTGCTCTTCTTTCTGGCGTTCTGGCGGAGTTTTTCACCTTCTGTTGCACGCCGCTGCTATTTTCGACCAGCCATCGCGAGCTAAGTAAGGAAAGCGGACAAATCGCAGACGCCCGGACATCACCCTCCTGATCCGGTTATCTACTTTAACTTTGCTGACTCGGCCACATCGAAATCCTCCCCACCTGAGGTTGCTTCTCGCCTCTTGTCAACCAATTAGATAAGAAAAACTGCTGAATGTAGGCAATGCTATTCGCTTTCGAAAGCAAAGAAATGTGGCCTCCTATAAACGAGAAGCGCGTTTGACTGGGCTTTTCAAACAAGTATTACCGCCCGATGCTTTCGTCGTGGGCTGCGTAAATTTGACGCATGAGATCGGAACAAAAACGGATCGCGAAAATTTTACGTTATAGGCTCCCAGGCTCTTCTATATAATCGTGTCAACGGAGGAACCAATGAATCGTAGTGAGCAGTATTTCTCGCACGTACACGCAAGCGCAATCATGACAGGTGAAACGTACGCAGATCGACCGGGTGTAATTTTGGTGTGGCAGATAATACGACTAGTCTTAGTGAACTACTTATACGTTTTAATGAGTACCAAAAACGGAAACAGCTGCCGTAATAAAACAATAAAACAAGCGTGAAAGCTTTGGGCAAATCCACAGACGATCGGGCTTTACAATTGCGCTTCAAACGCGCGGCGGACGCTGTTGTGCGGGCGCGCGCATTACGTTTCATAACCTTCAATTCCTTTTCTTTTTTTCCTTCAGTATAGGAAAGCAAACCAGGTACAAGTTGGTTAGTTAATCTCACTTCCTTCCTTTCTATCTCTCGCTCTCTCTGCAGTCGGTATAAGGTCAATATGCCGGTGCCAGTGACCCTTTAGAAATTGTTCTAATCCCTGAAGTCAAGCGTGTGACAGCCTTGTTGAAGTAATTACGGAGACCTTAGACTCGCTTCTTGCAGCGCACCCGTATTATGCTTTCGCAAGGTAAATCTGCGTGTGGTGAATGGCGGAAAAAATGTAACTCGAGCGCCGTGAAACGAGTCACCTTCGGACAGCATTGCTCTCCTTTGGGAAGGCCCCCAAACACGTGCTGCACAGATGCACCCGAGGCCGTCTGGTACGAACTGCGTCCAACACCTTGACGAGCTTATCGCGTTATAGGTTGCCAAAGCTTCTCAGCGGGACCTTGTTTGTATACGCACTAGGCGGTGGCAAAAGCCCACATCACAACTGTACAACACAATGTGTGTACGTACATTTCCTTGAGACACTGTTCGGTTATCGTCTCATAGCCTTAATTTAGTGTCCGCCCTCTAAAGTTGCAACGCAGTACGAGCCGTGCCCGAGTAGACGAACCTCCTCATATCGAAATCAATGCGACGGCCGAAGCCCTTAACCGAAATCTGCAATCTGGACGTTGTATCGGCGAGACGCCAAATGATGACCAGATAGCGAGTTCCCCGTGGCCTGGATAGTGCATGGTCGAGGCCTCAGCTATCGTCGGGGCTGCGAAAAAGCCGCGAGACCCAGACGCAGGCGCCTTGGTTATCCCACTATCCGAGCGTCCGTGAACTGCATATGTCACCCGGTTACACAACTGTAGGGCGGCCTCCCGTCAACCGATTTGCATCGACCGCCCGCCGCTCAATGAAAGGTCGCGCCGAGATCTGCGATTGCGAAGGGTGCGTTCATAGACGAGCACGTAACAGGCATGCTGTGTATAGTTGCCTCAAGGAGCGGCCGCCGTAGAACGAGTTGCCATTGAACTCGTTCTTTATTTCCCGGCCTTCCTCTGATAGCCCCCTTGGCAATGACTGGTAATCCAACTATCGATCACTGAGTCAAGAACAAAGCGGTATTCCTGTACTTTGCCCTGTCAACAACTGCGCAGTGGCGGAGCGCGCGAACAGAAGCAATTGGTCCTGTGCACTTACGTCATAAGATTAAAGGATAAGATATACACCGTAACGTCTTTATACAACCAATTTATTTCTCAAACAATTTTCTTAAACGATTGGCCTTTTGCTTAACAGTTTCATCATCGCATTTCCTTAACATTGCTTCCTTTAATAAGTTATAAGGGACGAGTAACGGAGGTTCAGCAACACGGAGCGTCAGAAAGCAAAGAGTCATTTAAGCAGATTGCTGCTTAGCTCTTCATTTCGTGCTCGTTATAAATCTGCTTGTCAAATGATTTTCTTAAGTAATGGATCTTTCCTTAGCAGGTTTACTAGTGTCTTCTTTCTTTATTATCTGTGTTCAATGACCTACATCTCGTAACAACGTAGATGAAAGAACATTATGTAGATCAGATTGAACGAAAAATGTAAAAAGGAAAGTCGTAAACGATCACAACGGCATGACAAGGGCAAAAATTGACAGCCACTTTAGCATATGCCAAAGATAGTGAAGGCGAAAGCCTCCGCGCTCAAGAGACATTAATTAAGTTACTTGATATTCCTATTCGAATTTCTTGTTACTTCTTATTATTTGTTTTCTCCCACCAAAGGTCGTGAGTTCAAGTGCTTTAATTGAGGGTACCTCAATTTACTGTACCCTAATTAATTTCACCCTAATTAACACCAAAGGTCATGGTTTCGACTCTCACCAAAGGTTCAGGATGCGACGCCCGCTAGAGGTCGTGGGTTAGACTTCTACAAAGCTCGGGGTGCGACTCCCACCCAAGGTAGTGGGTTCCAGTGGCTGAACTAACGCCATTTTAATTTGCCTTTCTTTTGGCATGGTGAGTGGCAACGTAGCCAGCTGTCGATGAAGACAACGACGAACGCACGAGCAGTGGCACCAGCGCGTGTCTGCGCGTGGTGAGCTCACATGACCTTGAGTGAGTGAAGAGAGAGAGAGAGAGAGAGAGATGAAGAGGAAAGGCAGGCAGGTTAACCGGATATTTGTCTCCGGCTTGCTACCCTACACTGGGGTTGGGAGATAGGAGTTAGAAAGAGGACAGATAAACTTTATTGGGTCCAGCAAAACGCGAAAGAACGCGCCTGGTTAATCCCACGACGGGATCGACAGTTCTAGCCTGCCGGCCTGATCGCGGGTCACGCACGCCGCGTTTTCCATGCCATCGGGGGTATGAGCCACTTAAGGCTTTCGCGTTAATAAAGTTGACAACGTTGACAACACTTTATAACACCTAAGCTTTTAAGACAGAATAAAAAAGAAAAGAAGAAGGAAGGAAGGTTTCATTTATTCTTTTCCTTGCTTCTTCTTTCTCAACTTTAACCACTGGAGTTTTCCAAGAATTTCGTTTCGAATTATAGCCTGACGTTTGCATTTACGAGGACAATAAGCACATGGAGGCACGGTAACATGACGTCGTTGCCGAGACAAAGACACCTGCATGACGACGATGTCAAAGGAACGGCAACGAGGGCACGTCTATTTACGCATTGTAAAGCCGGAATTTCGCGCAAGTTCCGGCCATGTTATCAATACACCGGAGCAGTAATGTGCTACGGTCTATCGGAGCTATGATGGCAAAAAGTCACGTCAATCTGGCTTGACTGTCTTGGCTATTGTTGGCTTAGCTATTGAGAAGCTGGGGAAGAAATTCAAGCAGAAATTCCACAGTAGTTGTCTAAGTTTGCGTAAGCATTGTGCCACTTGCCCATCTTCACGCACCCTTGTGTCATTATCAATCTCATCAAACTTGAACCGACCAGTATAAACGCTTATCAACTCTTATTGTTGTCAAACTATTGTCAAACCTTATTGGTTGTTGTCAACCTTATCGGATTCGACCCGATCCTTATAAACCATTGTCGGTCGTTACCAACCGTATCCCAATCTATACGATCCTTCTCAACCCTGATCTATCGTTATCAAACTTATAGACATGATCCGACCCTCACGAAGTCTTATTTGCCCTTACCAGCCTTATCAGACTTGATGCGACTCTTATCAACTATTATCGGTCCTTACCAACTTTGCCAGAATTGCTCCGACCATTATAAGACCCTGTCGCTCTTTCGCACCTTATCAACCGAAACAATTGCGGTTGCACACGACTTCCCAGCCAAGATCCATATAGCCATGGGAGCGCTCAGAGCACACGTAAGACACCTTACTCGAGCCCTACCAATTATCTAGCCTCCCTGCCTCAGGACCGACCACGTGTCTCCTTTTGTCAGAAGTCCTGCCCTATCGTGCATGCCTTCCACCAGGTTATACATCCCCAGCGAGTGTTCCGTTTCCCCCATGGTACTTGGCTCAAGCAAAAGTTCGACTCATGGTGACACACACGCAAAAGGCGTTCCAGTTAAAGTCGTTCACACAGGCCGGTAGATCGCAAGAAGCGCAAAAGCGCTTGCACGGCCTTCTTCTGTGCAGGTAGGTCCTTTCGATGTTGTAGAATTCTTTTTTCGGATAGCGGTTGGTCGTCCAGTCGGTCAAGTTCGTGGCTAAGGCATGCCCTCTGTGGACTGTACTGCGGGCAGGCGCACAAAATATGGCCAATTGATTCTTCATGGCCGCAGTGGTCACAGGTTGGTGTGTAGGTCATCCCTATGCGGAAGGCATAGGCTTTAGTAAAGGCAACGCCCAACCAAAGTCGATATAACAGCGTGGCGTCTCTACGGCGAAGCTGTGATGGCGCTCGAAGACTTAATGTTGGATCAAGTGAGTACAGTCGCGTATTTCTTAAATGTGGCTCATTCCATTGCGACGCGGTGCACTGCCGAGCAAGTAGGCGGAGCTTCCGTGCCGCGTCAGTTCTAGAAACAGGAATTGGGACGTGGCGCTCCTCAGTATGGGCTGAGCGGGCAGCGTGATCCGCCCGTTCATTGCCGATAATGCCGCAGTGACTTGGAAGCCACTGGAAGGTTATTTCATGGCCTGCATCACGTATATTTTTTTTTATTATTTTTTTTTCGTTTTCCTCTCTATCATCTTTCCAACCCCTATCCCCCATCCCCAGTGTAGGGTAGCAAACCGGAGACTCCTATCTGGTTAACCTCCCTGCCTTTCCTCTTCATTCTCTCTCTCTCTCTCTCGACTCATGGTACCAGAAATACGAACAAAAGCTTAACTCTCGTCTCCAGCGCTCAAGCAGCTCTCACTATCCTTGCTCTAGGAGACATACAACGAGCATCATCATCTATATACTGACGCTTCAACCACGGTGAATGGGTTTGCAGGATCGGTCATCTTTCCTGCAAAAACCTATACCGTAAAGATTCGACTATCTCACCCGACTACATCGAGTGCCGCGGAGCTCGCTGCCATTCGTTGTGTACTTGGCGTAATTTATGATGAACTGCCGAAGAAATGGAGCGTGTTCAGGGACTCCAAGGCTGCTCTTCATTGTTTGGTTTCTGCCTTACATCGGGGACACCACGAACAACTATTTCTAGAAATCAGACTGCTGCTTCACCACCTCGTCGAGCAAGGACACGACTTCACGTTAAAGTAGATTCCAAGCCACTGTGGCATAATAGGCAAAGAACATGCCGACGCAGCAGCCCGACCATCACATGACGAGGACTTGCAAGACTCCATTCCATTCTAAAGAACAGATGCAACAATGAATATATATAGAATAGAATTTATTGATAGGAAAGACAGAGAGGTCGACCTGAGCTAGTGCGCTCTAGTCTGCTACTCTGCACTGGGGAAGAGGGAAGGGGAGTGAAAGTATTGGGATGGATGATGATGATAAGAGAAGTGGTGAGTGCTTATGTACATGAGACAGTTGCCTCGCTAGAGCCGCTCGTCGAGCTTGGTGTCCTGCAGGAACTTCAACAAAACTTTTGTTGCACGCACTGAAATTGCAGTGTCAGGCCATGGGCCAAGGATAGCTTCCTCCGACAGTAGTTGTCTGCCAACGCTGGCTAGGAAACTGTCTAATGTCCTTCGCTCCAGCATATATGCTGGGCAGTCGCACAGTACGTGTTGCAGTGTTTCGGGCATCTGGCAGTGTACACAATCAGGGTTGTTCGATTGGCCGATGAGGTGTGCGTAGACGCAACAATGAAAATTCGTGTGCTTGCAAATGAAGCCAAATGATCTTTATGGAACACACCAAGCTTGAAGCACACACGTCTACACCGACTGGACCCGACCCTTCGACTTCGACCCCCATATGGACTCTGTGGACTCGATACAGCAGTGTTTTTCCGACTGTGGCTTGGTGTCGCTTTCACATGATCTTTGGCCTTCCGAGTCGGTATGGACGAGAGCGCGGCTTGCAGTCACTGCGGCGGCGAGGAGGCTATAGAACACGTACTTTGCCACTGTTCTTGATACAGCGCTCAGCGGCTGTCACTAGCAGCCGTACTGGCACGCCTTGACGACAGGTCACTTTCAGAACAGACAGTCTTGGAATTCCGACAAGAACTGTCATCGCACCGAAAGTCGGTCAAGGTTTGTTGACCTTTTTACGTGGAAGCGGCCTATTAGAATGACTATAATGATCCCATCCCGTTCCTTTTTCTCACGCCTTTATTTTGTTCCCGCTCTCCTTTCCGTCTTCCCCTTTCCCTTCCCCCAGTGCAGGGCAGCAAACCGGAGGCTTTAGCTCTGGTTAACCTCCCTGTCTTTTTCTCATTTGCATCTGCCTCTTTCTCTCTTCGCACCTCATCCATTCGCGTCAAACCATTATCAACTGGGGTGAGACTCATATAACCTCTAATAACTCCTTGTCATCCTTATGAATTCATTCACTGGTTATCTGTCTGTGTTGCGCGACGCTAAGCACATGAGCCCTTAGAGATTGGTGGGATTTCGGTTGGTGAATTAACAGCTCAACGGAAGGCGCATCACGCGACCACCGAAACATATCGGGGATGTGGCGTGTTCGGCATTAAATTTCCGGAAAGTTGTAATTTTTATAACGTCAGCAATGCTTCTAGTCGAGTCTACCTGTGGTCCTAGAGATGGCTTTTATTCCACCATAAGCAAATATTTCAAGAAAGGTTTCATAAGAACTGTTCTCTTTTGAAATTTATTTTGTGCCGCGGGTACAACACATTTATACGGTTCAGATGTATTCACGTTCCGCAGGTGTGGATGTTTACCCCAGTGGGTAAGACACTCAGCTTTTGAGCATGGGGTCGTAGGTACGAATCTCACCCCCGGCAGCTTTTTCCTTTTGAATGATTCTGTTTTTCTTTTATACATTAATTTCTTTATAGAGATTCGTCTTACGTGACGGACAGACAGGCCGCTTCGTTGGGTCGGCATAGAAAGACGTACGCATTTAAAAATTGGATGGTTGCGCGTACTTACGGCCCACCGGAGCAAATGATAGACGATGGTAGGGCGGAATCGATTGCATTCATGTCCATTTTTGCTCCAAGCCGCTGACACTTAGTACGACAAGGTCCGATTACAACTCGGTGTAAAGGTAAAACAAATTATATTTCAAATTGCCACTGAAAATAAGAGAAGTACTGCTACAAATAAATAACTTACATTCGCTGCACAGAGAATTGCAGTACATGCCACTAGCTCCGTGATATACTTATGCAAAAATATGAAACTAGAGCATGAAAAAGGCTGGTATCAGATAGCTAATAACTAAAAGGAGAGTCATGCATCAATTTAGGAGAGATACTCACAAACCGATATGGAACGTACGCATAAAGCTGCTACCAGTGGCGCGGCGACGGTTCTGCTATGTATAAGCTGTTGATGTAAAAATTTGAATATCTTGAACTTATTAGGCAAAACCAAGGCAAAGCTATGAAGAAGCAGAGACTTGTTTACCTTTCTCAGCAAATGAAACATTTATCCGATGCTTCATGCTTTCTATATGGTGCAAGCGTGACGGAAAGTTGCGAAAATTGGGACTCTTGTCCACTCTTGATCTGTGTACCCCACGCATCCGACAACATAATAAACCTGCTCAGACTTCGTTTTTAACAGGTACTGACGATATAAACAAGGTACCCTCCCAAAGCAATCAGAGCCCGACCACATTGAAGCAAGCACGTGGTCTGACCTTGCCGTCACTACTGGGATTTCCGGGATGGTCACACGCCGTTGTCTTCGTAGGATTAAAAGAGTGTGATTTGGGGAGAAAAAAGGCTTGAGAGTTGCGCTAAGAACTTCGTGTTGTATATAGGCTCTCACTACATTGGTCCGATGCTCCCTTGTAAATGGAATCAGAATTCCCAGCGTCAAACTGTAGTCACAGGATCCCTTACTGTTCGTGGGGCGCGAAACAGGTGATGTTTTATATAGTGCAAGCCAACTCAGTTTGCGAGGTTGCAATGCGACATCTCACTCCTACTCATTAGACGCCCCTAAGCCGTGAAGCCATTGATGTTCTTACGCCCTTCGTAAAACACTCTGCTGGCAGATCGTTCAGAGTCCAGCAGCTAAGCGACGAAATCACAAAGGCGGAAAAGTCACTGCGCAGAAAGACGAATATGAAACAAGCCACATGATCATGACAAAATATATGTTGACGCAATACGTGGAGGTGCCAATTCCACGCTACAAATGTATGAGGATAAACTCGATAAGACAGAGTGTACCGACATTTAATGTGTTTTTTGTTTTGTTTCTATGCGTCATTTTGTGCGGTTAATATTTCCACTGAATGTAAACCGACTGGCTAGCCATAAAGTTCATTAGCCTCGGGGAAAACACACATGGTAGGCAGTTATAAAGGCAAGTGAAAGCTAAGCCACAACTTCGCGCACTGTTATGTTGCCGAGAGACAATTGATAAGGCCGATTGTGGCTCGGTAGTACCGTCGGTTATAGCTTAGGAAGATAAAAGAAGGCGCTATGAAGGTGGAGAGTCACACCAGCATGACTTGGCTGGCTTGGATATCCCTGGCTTGGCTATTAGCTATTAAGAAGATAGCAATAAAATGGAGGGTTGGACTTAATCGTGGCACACCGGAACAAGTGACAACCGATGGTGGGACAGAATCGATTATCCTGTTGTCGTTTATTCTCGAAGCCGGAAATAGTGTGCGGCTCGAGAACTCAGATTTTGAAAAGGCGGACACCCTTATACAGCAAGAATAAGTGGACAATACCTTCGACTGCTGTTCTTCTGAAAGAAGTAAACAGCGCTAGGACAGTGAGCGAAAAATGAGGCTTTAGACTGATTGCGGCAAAACGATATGAGGGGAACCAACTTAGTACTTGAGAATCAAAATTCCGTTCTTGCAAAATTTATAGTTGTTCGAAGAATAATTAGCGTAACTCAATTAGCGTAACTATCTCACCAGTGGCATGCCTCAAGGCCTCATTAAACAGCAGCTCAAAACGTTGCAAGCTTAAACGAATGCGGCTGTCCAAGAAGCTTTTGCGAAAAGCTGCAAGGTGAGGAATACGAGGGAAGGTCCAAAGCACAGGGTGAGTTACAACGCATGCATTTTCAGTAAATTCTAACAAATTCTCCTCTGTCGAGTTGCAGGCCATAGCTTTTAGTCCAGAAAGCCATTCAAAGATTGTTTTAGAAAAATAAAATGAATTCAACTCGAATGTAATCCTCTTGATTTCACTTAAAATTTAATTGAGTCTGTCGAGCAAGTATTCTCAAAAGATTGCCTAAAGAAGAGGGTTTGGTGCGTCTGAAATGGATGACTTCGAACACGAAGGCTGTGTTTCTGATAACAATCCGCGGTACTTTCTTCTTTTTCTCCATTTTGCTGCATGAATATAGCTTGAAGGCTAATTACCCTTCCACGAGGCTGTTTCCACCCTGCAGAGTTTCACCGAAGTCATTTAAGCATCTCGCGATTCAGGACTGCTCATTGCGATGATACGAGTATACACGCTTGGTGCTTCAACGAAGGCTCTTTTGTGCTCTTGCGTTTAACGTTGCGTGCATCTAATAATGTGTATTGTTCATCGCGTTTTTCCTTCATCGCGCTATGCGTGCGGCAAAGCGAACTCTTGCATTTTGCCATGTCAGCTGATTCGTAATGCGCTGCCTAACGCTGCGTTAACATTGCTCGCCACCTTTCCTTGTTCCTTTATAGCGTGGCAATCGAGCGTTGTGTCTTACGGCCTTTCGTTTGTGGCATAGCGATCTTTGAGTTTACTTACCGCCTGCAATAACTATTTTTATTCATATAGTCTGTCCCTGAACTAAATGAGCTTTGCTGCCTTCCGGGTAGTGGACACTGGGCAGGGGCTTGTTGTTTTCTTCTGTTGTGTGGGTTCCGTTGTGCCAACTAAAAAGAAATATTTATAGTCATATGCATAACAAGCTCGTGTTGTCTTCAATGTTGAGACTATATGCCCAAGCTTCATTGCATGCTTATAGTGGCATGCTTCCAAGAAGAAAATAATCTTCTTTGTATCAAAACTGCGATGAGTAACGCTATTAAATGCTTCCAAATTTTGCGCCTTACTTTACTCACGCAAGCTTACTCACGCAACTTTAAATTTGAAACAAAGCTCCTCCTAAACCTAATTACGTTTTATCTGTTGATATAAGTGGGGAAAAGGAGGGTTCGTTCAACTGCAGTTTTAAATATGCACTAATGTACTGCATTCAATGCGCTGCTTATTACCATGTATTTCTACATCTAGGTGTAACATATTTTAATATTTGCAGATAAGCATTGCTAAATATCGCATGGAAGGCTTTTTGTGCCTAATAGGTGCGTAGCTTTACTTAACTCTGTTGAATAATTACATGCGCATATTTTTACTACTGTGCTAATGTAAACAAACTACAACACTGTTTCATCAAATTCTCATCCTCTCATGTAAAACAAAAAAAAAACTAACTTTCCGTTGAAAAAGAAGGTCCCCTAAGAACATTGTTGCATTTGGCGCTTACATTAGAAGTTGGAATATGTACATTTAATTAGAATATATTGCCACGGGGATGAGAGTAGTCAAAATGGATAGGAAATTGTATTTACAAAATATATACAGAGAGAGACAGCTGCAGACTAGAAGGCAGAACAACAACACGAGCGCTACCCTGATCGTCGTCTTCACCGTTTTTCTGGTGCATTCTTCCATGCTCGGCAGGATGCGTGCTTCAGTGCGCGGGAATAGCGCGTAACAATATATTAATAGCATTATCAGTATTATATCTATACAATCTAAGCAGATAAAAACAATGCTGTTGCTTTAGTAAGTGAACTCTTCATAGTAGCTTTCAGATCTCATAAAAGATGCCAAATAACAAAACGCCTTCAAAATTACGGTACTTGCGCCTTCAAGCTCTGCAATTCACAAAAAATATCCATTTCCTGAAATATAACATCAGCGTTTGGCTGATGTTATATTTCAGTGCGACAACAGGACAAGTATGACAACAATCGTAGTTGAAGAAACGCTAGACTGGAGAACAATACAAAAAAAACGTTGAAATAATTAATAACTTTCACAATCAATGAGAACGCTAAAAAAAGAAAGCAAGGGAAACACAGCCTACCACTCTGTGAACTAAAACATGACATAAAGTTGCAAATCACGCGCAATGCAGAGTCAGCGTACGACACATGCGTGGCAAGCATGAGTGGTCTTTGATAATGTTAAGTTGAGTTCACAACAAAGCGCATAAAAAGTCGCTAACATGGAAACGTTATCATCATATTAAATTAGGGCTCATGGGCCATGTATATATTAAAGGATCTAGCAAAATATATTAGATTTTATAGCGAATCGCCATGTCACAATACAATGGCAAGAATATCCCAAGTATTTGCGCTGCTGATTAGAACATAAACGGGTGATGAACCAAGCCCCATCAATTGCTGCATCTGGCATTCAGACCGGCATTCACGCAGGCCTGGCAGCGCTCAACACTTGACATTACGCGCGGCTCGCGCCTTTTAGTTAAATACGCCCGGTTGCATTCGCTAAAGTTGTGTGCTACCTAACCCTCACTCTCAGACTGCGAAGCAAGGATATTCCCACGCCCCAACCCACTTTATTTTGTGCTACAGTTCATTGTGTATACAATAACAGCGCGAGAGGCACGGGCAAACAAAGAAAGACATGTACAGCGCTGTGTGGGCCTTTCTTCGTTTGTCCCTGTCTCTCGCGCGGTTCTTATTCTGAAAATGAGCTACCAACATGCCCGAGTCTCTACTCGTCATAGTTCATTGTGAACAAAAGTAGCCATTGCACGGCAGACGTGTACAGGACATAAGAATGCGAACGTATGATGGGCTTAAGAACGAATGTTTCCTGTTCCGTATGGCATATAAACATGCAAGAAAACTAAGTAAAATACAATTGCGTTGTCAGAAACAGTAGAAATATTTCTGAATTTGACTGAAGGCTCAGTGATATATATATATATATATATATATGTATATATATATATATATATATATATATATATATATATATGCTTTTCTAAGTTTTCTCATCTGGTATGTACCTAGACCACGTGACCTCCTTCCGACGTTTCGGCCACGGCGGCCGCATTTCGATGGGGGCAAAATGCGAAACCACCCGTGTACTTAGATTTAGGTGCACGTTAAAGAACCCCAGGTGGTCGAAATTTCCGGAGACCCCCACTACGGCGTGCCTCGTAATCAGAAAGTGGTTTTGGCGTGTAAAAGCCCACAATTTTTTTTCCTTCCGACATTTCAGACACATACACTTCTTGCCAATTTAGCACTTTTAATGCTCACGCATGAAAAAGGACTTAAGAGGGAGCTTTAGAGAGCTTTTAGCTCGGGTGCTCTTATCAAATACGTGTAAAAGGAGAATTCGTTTTTCTCGGCAACCAGTGCACCAAATTTGATGAGGGTCTTTGCATTTAAAAGAAAAAACTTTAAATCTAGTGACTGTTCTTTAGACTGTCAATGTTTTATTAAAATTTGGCAAAATCAGAAATTTTCAGAAATCGAAACTATCAGGTTTACAACTCTGTTACTCAGCAATGAAAAACGATATCACAATGCTGTGAATTACATCTAATAGTACATCTAAAGCGAACAACATATATATGTTACACATGAATCTCAAAAATTTAGTAATATGTAAATACAGCTTTTGCGGAACCCTTGTACACAACGTAAGAAATTCATGTAAGATATCAAATGACATATCAAATTTGTTCGCTTTCAATGATCTAGTGGATACCGTTTACAGAACCGCGATATTTGTTCTTGATGCAGAGCCATTAATTTGTAAACTTCGTGCTTCTATATTTTTTTCGAACTTTCAAATTTTTGAAAATTCTTTTAACAAAATTCTGGCCATATATCGAAATTCCACTTCAAAAGAGTCGCTGTAATTGAACTTCCTCTCTTAAATGCAACAAATTTCATTAAAATCGCTCAAGAGGTTATCTCAGAAATGCGTTTCTGCGTTTTACATGTGCCGCGTGGGAGTTGGGACCAAGCTAAAGCTTCCTCTTAAATCCACGACGCTTGCGGCCTCTCTGAAGGCAAAAACAAGAGAAGTTGCGAAAATAATCTGTCCGCACAAACAAAAATGAAGGCCACTTACAGCAGTTACAGTCGTGCCATAAACGTCCACCCGTTGTTTATACGCTATAAATCTCGCATTACACTGAAATCTGTGCGAACATTTATAGCTGTTACGAAGTAAGTTATTGCGTATGAAATAAACGATATAATAAAACTAGCACCATCTCAGCGAAGACGCAGCCAAATCTTCCAAGAATTCGTGTACACCTTACAAACAATCTCCCGTCGGAAGTCCTTCCAGTGAAATGCTATACGGCCTCCAGACTTCTCGCCACCATCAGTGATGCTGAGGCCAGTCGCTCTTGGTATCTGTCGTTTTCTTTTACTTGTCTCACAAATAAAGCGCCTATCAGCAGTCGTGCTTCTCGATGTAAGATGGAATGCAGATAAAATCACGCGGTTTCCTTACAATTCCGCGCAGAAGAGCATGACGCGGCCCCGTTTGTTAACGACGCTGACAGAGCGTTCAACTTCGTGGCGAGAAGAGCGCGCGAAAATGCCGAAGCGCTTTTCACAGCCGTTAATTCCGCATCGAAAACGAAAATAGCCTGAGCCACGAGCTCTCGTAAGCCCCATCCGTTTACGAATGAATTGAATGAATTAATTCTTGGGTTTTACGTGCTAAAACCACGATTTTATTATGAGACACGCCGGAGACGGGAATACAGGTTCTACAAAATAGAAAAACAAGGAACAATCGCGCTGAAATTGTGCACGGCGCAGTGACGAAACATAGCAAAGCTCACGTGGCCTTTGCTATTGTTTCGTCACTGCCACGTGCACACTTTCATCTTGATTGTTCCTTTCTTTGTCTATTTTCTAGAACCTTATGAACTCCCTGCCTTCACGAAATAAAGCCAGTTGGAAGTCTGCGCTTTGTGTGTGCGTCTATGTTTCCGTTCACGTCCTGTCTTCCTCGCGCAGTTTAAAATTTTGCTGAGCCTATGAACCGACTAGCCCAACAACGTGCCGTACTCCGGATTAATTTCGATCACCCGGGCATCCTTAACGTGACCAGAATGCACGGGACACGTGCGTATCTTTTTATTTTCATTTCGCCCCCATAGAAATTTCCTGTTCCAGGAGCGGCCAACACGCGGCAGCCTTCCCTGAAACGTTGCTTTCTGCAGCTGACGGCAGGCGGCAGCAGCTTGAGTCTCCATAAGCGCAGGCAAATTTTCACTTTTTTCTTTAAAGCCAGGAAATTAACTGCGCCACGTGTTATGTTAAACAACATATACTCCAAAATTCGATCTTTCTGCAAAATTTGAGCAAGAACAATGCAGCGGTGAGCGCGAAATATTTTTTTGAGCAGGCGCAGCGATGTGGTCAGGACCGTGTATTTAGGGTTCCTGAGGGCTCTTCTGGCTGCGACATGTGGTGCGTAATTTATTCTTTCTTGTTTGGGGGCCCCATCGCTTGTTGTGAAGAGCGCGGTCTTTGTTTGTTTCCAGCCTCCGTTTAATCCACGATGAAGTAAAAATAACTTGAGCTTATGATGGCGCCCCGAGTAACGCTCTCTTGATGTCAAACTCACATAAACTGCAGCAGTTAGCGCGAGTAAAATAATTATTTAAACAATGAGGAACAGACAGCGCAAAATATCGAGGTGGTGTTGACGGCAAGCCACCAACCGTATATACGCCCGCGTGTCTCACGGATAATGGCACGACTATAGCGGCAAAGAAAACGCAGTAGGTGGGCGTCGCTAAATAATAAAAGACGGCAATATGCACACATCAGCGTCCATAGCAATCCTTTACGCGGTCGGCTGCATATGCTTGTCGCGTCGCACGGGCTCCACGTCGAGAGTAGAGCCGCCCTTGCTCACACGTCGCCGCCCACGCACTGCTGGCTGGACGTTGTCTTTCCCCAATCGACGAGGCTATCCGCGTACATTGACAACCTGTTGCTGTACGAGTTTCCAAGGAAGCTCGTCGCATGTCTGCAGGAAAATTCCCCTTGACTGGGAACTTGCCGATTTCTGGGCCACGTATATGATTTGACGACAACGAAGTTTCCTATTTCTACTGTTGCCGGCGTCGCATAGCCTCGGTTAGCGGGACTCCAACACTCAACTCCGGCCTTCGAACAGAGCACATGTGAAGTGCGGTAACATTCAGCACCAGTGCACCTTGCTCTTAGCCAAAAGGCCGATAAGCCTATAGCGCACCGAATACACAATTATTGCAGTGTGAAAAAAAAAGTGAAATCCAGGGACGTTAACCAGGACTAAGCCTGTCTGGCCATCTTCAGTTGGGGGACGGCGAATGGGGGGGAAAATATTAAGAGGAGATAAAGTCAAGAGTTAATGCACATTGGATTCGCCGATATAATGGAAATCCTCGGCGCTGTGTCACAAACAGTCGCTCAGTCCGGTTGCCTTCAAGATTCACAGCAGCGCTTTAGTGGCTATCTTCCCCTGTGACGTGTGTAACCACGGTCCCATGATCTTGTTCAGCGTGAAACATTTATTGTCTAACTCGTTTAGAACGGTGCATATAGGGCAAGCCTCTCATTTTGGAAGGACACGGACCGGTAGCATAGGTGTTCTACAGTTTATTCACCACAACAAGCATTGCAATCGGCGCTATCGGTCATTCCTATCAATAATGAGCATGCTCTGGTGAATGCAGATGCAGAAGTGTAAGCAATAAGCCAGTGTTTCGTCACTTAAAGGAAGAACGACTAACCATAACAGCTGCAAAGAAGGGTCGAGTGAATCGAAATGATGGTGAATGATATACAGTAAGGAGTAGCCGGCGCCTTAAATTGTGCGTCAACATCTCCTTATATCATATCAATAAAAAAAAACTAGCGAGTTGAACTTCTACAATGTCAAATCATGTGCTAGTTGTTCGGCTGTTTGACTGCTTCAATTCTTAATAAAGGTATAGAAAAACCAAGTTCCCGCATGTACTTTTACAGCAGCTTCTTCGACGAGGTCGTTGCGGGAGATACCTAATTGACATATGGCAGCCACAAGCATGACGTGTCCTTTCACGTCCACGCGGTGCATGGTGCTCTTTTCGTATCTCCGACACGAGTTGTTAGCAGGACCCGCGACGAACACCTTACAAAAGCGCGTAGGACTGCTTCTCAGCTCCAGAATATTGCTCAGCGATTAGGCATAGTTGTTGGTTAACATAATCAATGACGGCTCTGCAGGGAACAAGCTCGGAATCCGTAGATGCCTTGACGGGTGAAATCTTGTATTTGATGTTGATTTTCTTTGATTGGATAACCACTGCGCCATTGGAGCTGGTACGAATGGAAGAAGCGTCAATGTGAATTTTGATCACTTTAAAGTAAAGGTAAGCGTTCCTTCGTGTCCGTGGGACGGAAAGGCGCACTTCAGGTTGTTGTAGACCTCATAAGGCTGATGGCAAACGTGCTGAGGGTGTGTCGTCCGATGGCAGGAAGGTACGACGGGTCTTTTCGATCGTGCAAAATGACGCCTTTGTTTGTTCTGGCAAACAATCAAGAAGGGTTGACATCATCAGGCAAATGGGCCGAATATACGTCCTCACATTAGTGGCAATGTACTCACGTCAGGATCGGAAGGTCGCGCGCCGCAATACTGTTCCGGCTGTAGAATCGCTCCGTGGAAGGCCAAGACAAATGCGGCGTGTCCGTGTTTGCACGCTTCGAAGTGCTCGTATATTTGACTCGCAGGTTTTGCAGAGCTTAAAAGAGCGGAAGCTCGAAAATCAGATAAATAAACGCCCTTTGTCGCTGTAGCATAGAACCTACTAATCACCCACATGTTTTACTCGCAATGGATTTGAAAATGTGGATGATAGATATTACTCTCTTTGTCAAATGAGCAACGGGAGGGCTCCAGACAAGATCCCGATTGACACTGACACCTAAAGACCAATGGATTCTCTTGTAATAAATAGGTTGGCCATTGGCGCGCTCGGAATACTAAGTCATCCCTTTCGTGTGAAAGCAAATAGGGCACACATTTTCGTCGCCATATTTAGGCCTTGCGCGTGAATATAGTCACATATCTGCGTTTCCGCTTTCTGTAGCCTTGCACAGACCTGTAGGTCAGTCACTGCTGAAGGCCTCGCACAGATGTTATCGGCGTAGATTGGAACACTTACTGTTTCCACTAGGGATTCAGTCAGCTCAAGAAGTTTAGGTAGAAAAAAAATAGGGTTTAAAATACAGCTTCAATGGCAGGTGTAGTAACGGGTAGTCGGGCCATGTAGTCCTTGTACAAATAAGGACCTCCATGTAACCCAGCTTCCGATTTATTTCCGGAGTAGTTGTCCTAGTTCATTTCATAAAGCGCCCCTAGAGATCAATGAGAAACGTTGCCATAGGCACCCTTCACGTCAAGGAAAAACAACACTGATAATAGCCTTCTAGGTTTTTGTTACTCTATACAGAACACCACATTGATGACGTGGTCAATAGATGAACGGCCACATCTGAAGCCCGCCATTCACCTAGGATAAATTTTCTACTGGTTAATGATTCCTTGAACGCAATGAGGAGAAGCAGTATGACTTTCAATAGCTTCAGTATCTTTATCGATGCAAGCTCGTCAAAATGTGGTGGAAGTAATGTAAAGTCTTGCAGGCATTGCGCTGGGATCCCTTGCAAGTTTTGTAGAAGTGCAGCAGCAAGCACCCAATGACCTTGCGAAGAGACTCCGCTGAAGCTAGACTAGTGCGATGAAAGCGTAAAAGTGTTGTCGCTGCTAAGTTCAGCGAGAGGCTGCACGTGTCGGCACACTGTCGTTTCGACGGTCAGAAAAGGATGCACCAACGAACCGAAATGATCGAATTAAATTGCGGAGGTGGCACAGTATTCAGTGTACTGTGCTTCTTTGTTGCGTGCTCAGACTTCTATATACGAACGTTCAGCCCACTTCAATACCTCCATCTGCTTCACTTGCTGTATTTATAGGCATGTTCAGGCTATAGATATCGCAATACCGCTTCTACTACGGTTACGCATGATATCGTAGCCCATTAACTGGTACACTAAACGGATGCCGCACCATGGTAACGCGGCGAAGCACTCTATCCGGGATCCATGCGAGCGAATACCGAAACCACTGCGTCTGCTGCGTAGATCTGCGTAGACCGGCTGATTGTCAAGCTCCCTTGAAAACGTTTAAAAGAAACGCTCAAAACGCTGAAAAATATCGTTAGTATCGTTGCGTGCCGTTCTGCACATCCACGAAATGGAATTCATGAGGTGTCATTCCATTGTTTCCCAAATGCAAAGGAGGCGAAGATGATGCAGCTATGCGTCCAGAAACTGCGGGCGTGCAAGCCCACCGCGCCGACGATGGTTGCACGCCTACAGTATTTTGAGCCCCAGATGACTACTTTCTTGCCAGATAATAGAGCTTACATGATTCACCCGAGTATTCTAAAATGTTCCTTCGCCACATTAATTTTCGACATCGCCGCCCCTCGGCAGAAGTGGTCCCACTGCTTCAATGATATCCCACGGTAATTCCTGAGAAGCGTACCATCTTATTGAGCGTATACGCTCTTAAACAAAACTACAACCTTTGGGTTGTATCTTGCCGCACAACAATAATAGTAGTCTGTATTGTCCGCATTTCCTTTCTTTTACGCTCCGAGCCCGGTACACCGAACTCACGAACGGCATGCGCGTTATCGGCATGACAGAGCATTATCGACAGGAAAGTAGCAAGCGTAGCGTTTTCAAGAAAAGAAAAGCAAGCGACACAGATGACGATTATTGTTGTGTGGGAAGATGCGACTCAAATGGTGCACATTTTAAGAATGTAGGGACGCCAAGGATGGCAAGGAGCAACATTAAAGCGAAGCTTTCAAACGAAGCATTCTTTGCGAACTTCAGGCACTTTGTCTGTTTGTCTGTCTGTCTGTCTGTCTGTCTGTCTGTCTGTCTGTCTGTCTGTCTGTCTGTCTGTCTGTCTGTCTGTCTGTCTGTCTGTCTGTCTGTCTGTATGTCTGTCTGTCTGTCTGTCTGTCTGTCTGTCTGTATGTCTGTCTGTATGTCTGTCTGTATGTCTGTCTGTATGTCTGTCTGTATGTCTGTCTGCCTGTATGTCTGTCTGTATGTCTGTCTGCCTGTCTGTCTGTCTGCCTGTCTGTCTGTCTGTCTGTCTGTCTGTCTCTCTGTCTGTCTGTCTGTCTGTCTGTCTGTCTGTCTGTCTGTCTGTCTGTCTGTCTGTCTGTCTGTCTGTCTCTCTGTCTGTCTCTCTGTCTGTCTGTCTCTCTGTCTCTCTGTCTGTCTCTCTGTCTGTCTGTCTCTCTGTCTCTCTGTCTGTCTCTCTGTCTCTCTGTCTGTCTCTCTGTCTCTCTGTCTGTCTGTCTGTCTGTCTGTCTGTCTGTCTGTCTGTCTGTCTGTCTGTCTGTCTGTCTGTCTGTCTGTCTGTCTGTCTGTGCAGCTATCTATCTAGCTAGCTAGCTCTTTGTAGCCGCGTGATGTGCCTCCACACAACAGCAGTTCGGCGCTGCAGATTGCGATCTGCTTACTTATTTAACAGGGAGAGGCGGGCTAGTTGGTGGTCCATATGGGAATGCATTGTGTAACCGTGCAAACGACAACGGGCGAATGTCCTGTGTGTTTCCTTCTTCGTCCGTTGTCGTTTGTGCGGTTACAAAATGAATTCCAATAAAGGCCTGTTCACGCTTCCCGTTATACATTGGCAGTTGATGAGCATAGGCCGGTCCCAAGGAGGTGCAGGATGGGAGAGCGAGTCGGCCGTACGAATGAATTTCGCAGCCAACTCGCCCGTTCAACGGCACTGCTTATCCGTCTCACGCTGCATCCAGCTGATCTAGTATTTTGCATTCTGGCACAGCTTGCGGACGGTGAAGTTCATGAACATTACATGACTTTACACATCGCATGAGATGAAAATATAGACAATTGTATTCTTCGCATTGGAGTTGTATAACATCTCATTACCCGCTTCGCAAATACTTCCCCATCGGCCGTTCATGTAAACGACGTACTTTCCACTAAAATTGCTCCAGAGTTCCTGCCATAGTACCGTATGATAACCGTCAGCCATACCTGCGGATGAAATATGTAGTTGGATGCTGTGTTGATATACGTATTCTTTTTTTTATACTGAAGATTAGAAACTCGTAAAATTTCTAGATACATATTGTGCCTGGTCAAAATTCTTTGAACAAGAAAAGGAGAGCTTGTCATTCGATGCATCAGCCAATGTTTATTATTATTGCTCAAGACCACAGAAATACGATACCACTCACACGGCCACCACCTTCGTTTTATTGTACGTATCACTAAAGCACGACTAAATCGCAGAGTTATAAAAAGTCCGGGACACAATGGCACGGTTCATTGCGTTCCTCTTTTGTGACTCGGGCATTCAGCGGTGGTCCACACGCGCAATAGATGTGCCCATCATATTTCCTCGAAAGGACTTTGGAGTGCTTCCTGCCATGAGCATTGTTGAAACCAGATGAAACTTACCGCACGATCTGCCCGCTTCATTTCTCCCTCCTTTCACTTCTTTGCTTAATCGTTTCTTGTGTTCATTATGACGCACGTCAGGAAAAACGGCTAGAATTTCGAAATCTCCGACAGGGTTGTCATCGTCGACCACGCGTTGCGTCAGCGCAACAGCTTTGTACGGCGCAGAATACCGAAGTCAAGTCTTGCGGCTATGTTTCGCGCACTTGGCCTGGTTGCCGTGCGAGAAATCCTCAGCTTGTTTGCTGTCGAATAGTCTTAGACAAAGCGAAGCTTCCTTTATTGTTTCCCAGTAAGTAAATTAAAAGGACGCACTCAGCTTTCATAATTTATAGGTTTAATCATACTGGTGGTTGCGTAACACATCAGGAGGCAGAGAAATGTGCATCATAATGTTTTGTTGAACATGGGTGGAAATACACTACGTAAGGTTCGCGAGCACGAGGTCGCGGGAGCGAATCCCGGCCACGGCGGCCACATTTCGATAGGGGCGAAATGCGAAAGCACGCGTGTACTTAGATTAGGTGCACATTAAAGAACCCCAGGTGGTCGAAATTTCTTGAGTCTCCCACTACAGTGTGCCTCATAATCAGAAAGTAGTTTTGGAACGCAAAACCGATTTTTTTTCACGTAAGGTTCGTGATAGCGTTCGTGATAGCATAGATATTGTTTGTTGTCAAAACCATTTTCGCACCAGTAAAAACATAATCCCGTCTTGGTTATCATGTCAGTAGTCATGTAGTGTTTGCTTGCTTATCTGTTTTTTGCTGAGGTAGTCCGGGTTACATCCGCGGTGGCAAGAGTATGAGTATCCATGGGTGGGTCATCTTTCGGAGTTTCCGAAAATTTATAACACCATGCCTAAATCTAGGGGAAGCTACTTTACAGAGAGGGATCACCTCTTGGGCCACGTCAGCGGGTAGCGTCTAAAGTTATGGTGGCGTATAACAGAGCTGGACTAATACGTCAAATAATTTCAAACTGTTCAGTCGACATGTCCGCAAGAGGGCAAAGCACTTTAGGCAGATTACTAAATTTAGGCGAAGACATTGTCTTGCCACTTTTGAATGCATTTTCAAGTGCTGCTCTTAGCATGTGGTCCTTATGGCACCAGCCTGTTGATTAAAGCCTCTGCTTCGGAATGAGGCGCTACCGATTAGCGTGCGCCAGTGAGTTCGCTCAGTGAACGCAAGGCACCACTCAACGTACGTACTCGTAATTATAGCCCTGTGGCAATATCAAGCAACAAAACTGGTTGAGCGATTTGGTTAGCGCGATTTCGCCGCCTGACAATTTCGCTGCAGCTGAGCAAGAATTGTGTATGTATTAGATGTAGAATCGAGTCTTGCTGGAGAAACTCCGGAAATTCTCGGCTAGCTTAGAAGAAGGGCACGGCGTCTTTCGTGCTGTAGCCTTGACATCCTTATTTTTGTACGAAGCAGTAATTGTTACCCAGTTGCGGAAACGTCGATAAGCACAGAGCACAATATGTTTTTTTTTTTCTTCAGACTTATTCGCTCACAATCTCAAAAGTTTTGCGAGATCTTAGCAGGTCATCTTTAGAACGTTGTCCCAATTTCATGGGTGAAATGTGTGTGCCCTATTTTCGATAAGTAGTGGTGGCAGGGCTGTTTAAGGCACCTTGCACTTCTGTCAGAGCAATGAAAACAGAGGCAGATATGAGTCTAGTAACATTTAACGTAGTTTCTATCACTTCTAAACGGACCGCCCTGTGTATATACGGGTTGGATAAAGACTCTTGGCACGACTTGTAATATGGTTCGATCTTTAACTCTGTTTACTTCATAGTAGAGGCAGCAGCCGCTAGCTACAGCTTTTTTTGTCATTCTTTCTCAGGTGTTCTCTGATGATATCATCAGAGAACACTTTGCAATCACGCATATGCGTGATTACAAAGTGAGATCGCTATCGTAAACGCCTGGCAGATTAACATCAACGTTCCGTACCCTGACCTGGTTAAGCATAGCGCACGTTTAGCCTTTTCTGCATAGTGATATTTCTGAAGGCACAGGAATGGCCGACAACCTTGCCTGTGACAACTGCTGCTGCGAGGAGACGATCAAGCACCTCCTCTATGACTGTACCCGTTTCAGTGTGGCAAGTAAAGTGCTCGTGACCGCGCTTGGTAAACTGGACAGTCGCCCTTTGACAGAGTAAAAAGCCATAGGACACTGGTCCGGACCCGTTTCGGCACTTAGGGTGTAAATGTGCTGCTCAGCTATTTCAGGACTTATGAGTTATTCGACCGACTTTGAAAATTGCAGCGGGGTGTATTGTTTTATTCTGTGACTTTCTTGTGTCTCGATTTTTCTTTTGTGTCCCTTGTATACCTTTTTATTCTCTTTCCGCCTTTCTATAACACAAGGTAGCCAGCCAGAACTTGCAATAGCTAACCTTGGTTTTCCCTCCCTTTCTTTCTCCTCCTTTAAAGAAGCAGCAAAAAATGATAATTTCTTGTAAAGGTAGTCCTGTAACGTGTCACTTGGGAGAATCAATCGATAAACAAAACTTATGTGGTTCTCCGTCGTTTGGCTGTGAACAAGCTCTACAGATAACAGTCTACTTGCCGTTGTTCAAGCAAACGGCCTTTTACACCACTTTGCATTGCGCTGATGTCACCTTAAATGCACAATGGAGAGCTACACTAAGTCATTTTATACTGGCAAGACATTCTTTTGAGAGTATCTTTATTTTATTTTATTTTATTTTATTTTATTGATTTCCATTGACCCACACATACGCACGCGTACAGAGGAGTGGTAAATGGAGGTGGATGAGGGAAAAAAAGCCGCACAGACGCGGCGTGAGGTAACCTCACCCCCTTGGGTACAGTATGGCTGCATGGGGTAACACATCAAGCATGATATATACTATATTTATATAGTGGCCATAAACCATTGCCTTTATACAATATATGAAAAACAATGAAATATTTCCACAAGTAATAGCAAAGCAAAACACACTGCGGCATTGAAATAATTAAATGATATGCACTTGGTAACATAGACAAAAAAAAGAACAAAGCGTTATTAAGCTCACAAACGCTCTCTAAAGAGGTGAAAGGAATTTTCATTTAGGTGAGGTGTTTTCATTTATTTGGCACGAAGAAGTTTCAGTACCAGCGGAAAATACATCTGCCGTACTTCCCGCAGTTAATGTCCCCGCCCTAACAACAGCGCCATCAAGTTAGTGTGACGTGACGGATTTCAATGTATTTTCCCGTAGTTTCGTGCTCGCGAGCATAGAAAGTTATCGGAAATATCTAGGTTTAGAAATTCGTTCTTTGAAATGACCGTATATATTTCTTTTTTCGACAATTAACTAGCAGGGGCTGTCAAAACTTGTGAGGTCGCCGGTAGATCGTGCGAGAAATTCAATTTGGCGAAGCCACTCTTCGGGCTTTTTCTGCGTGTTTTCGTGCGCAAGCGTCAAATGGCCCATTGAGCGAAAAAGCCGGCATCTAGGAGCGAAACGGCAGGTAAATTCCCATTTGCTGTGACGCCACGCCGCGAGCTCACGAAAGAGCAGAGTGGGCGAAAGGAAACGCCTGCATCCACCACTCAACGGGATGCTCGACGGTAGCTCGTTACCCTCGCAATGTGCGAGTGTGCGATATCTTACTTCTGCATCCTGCATTTATCGGCTTGCCCATCATTCTCCCTCGGCGTAAGAAAGTTTGAGTTACAATACATGCCATCCTTCCGGTGAGCATATGTGCCTATTTTAAATAATTGTGCCTACTGCTGTTCCACTAACTAGCGCTGACGTTTTTTTTTTCTTTTGCCGGTGTTACACATCGCATCTCTGGCTTTGTTTCTTCTGTACTCGCTGATGTGTATTCCATGCACCCCAGCGGCGAGCACCGCGTGGGCCCCTCTTTGACAGGCAGGTAGTCAACGTCCTGATGGCGCCGTCGCTTGGAGTGTCAGTCACCCACAGCGAGTTCCTTTGTACGAAAGAAGTGCGCTAGGCACTGTCTCGAAAGCTGTGGCCTTGACGTCGAATTGACAGCCGAGCCTTGCATGAAGCATAGCGAGAAATCAAAATATGTATCTGCTAGTCTGTTATCAGAACGGAGTGTTTGAAGTTGAAACTCGGCTGCCATTTACACATTTATTTGTTAATTTATACTGTGAGCACGTGAGCAGTTGTGTGGACACCATGTGCATGAACTTTGTATATGTTTATTCGTCACCATCACTTGGAATCGCCGTCCTGGCATGGCTGGGCGTCCTCTCGGGATAAATCGTCAGTTCAACCATTGTATCGCGATTAAGTAGAATAAATCATTTTATTTACGTTATTTATCTGTGGCATAAATCAGCCGCATACGACGCGGAAATATAACTCGTGCACTCTGACTAAGGCTACTAAAGCCAGTTGTGAAGGGAAGAATGCCGAGCTCGTAACCACACCATAATATATAAATATACAAGCAAAGCAATAAATAAATAAAGCCATTGCATATGCGATTAGGAATAACAGCTCTAGGAAAGATGTCTTTTTACCTACATTAGCGTGCTCTAACCGGTCGTAATTGGAGCAATAGGAGACAGACGCTGATACGTAAAGTTAAATCACATGACCGACGCTTTTGCGACAACGACGAGATGGAGGAGAGCAAGCTCGTTTTGTTTTCTTCCCCATTGAGAACTATGTCCAATGCCCTCCTCGTGGGTGCGTGCCATAATATTAAAAGAAGAAGAAGAAGAAGAAGAAGAAGAAGAAGAAGAAGAAGAAATTCTCTTCCACTTTCTCTAGGAGCCTCCTCTCTTTGAAACTACCCCAGGGATGTTTGCTCAGCCTCGGATAGCTTCATGCTTGTTTCAAAGAGATTCTATTAAATTCCTCAAATATAATTTTAATACATTTCCACCTGACACATTTACCAATTTTTTTGTTACCAGAATCTTCCTAATTCCATCCAAATCCCTGCCAATCCCCCGCAGTGGGTATGCGCCATCGTAGCGAATATCCTATCCCCCTATCCTATCCTATCATATCCTATCCTATCCTACTGCACTCCGTTTATCTGCTCTTTGATTGCCTGTACGACCTTTAATATTTATCCCTCGGGCTGCGAGGCGCTGGGCCCCCTCCCCAAGGTCGACTCCATCCGAGTCCTGGGAATGATAAGGCAGGCGGACCAAACATTCAAACGGTCCACAAGCTGACGACAAAGACGGACAACGCGATACGACTCGCACGCACAGTGGCCAAGAAGACAATTAGCTACGTCTCGTAGACGCGTTCGTCCTATGTAACTTCACCTACGTCGCAGCAATGCGCAAGTGGAAACAATCGGAGCGTGACAAGCTGAATACACTCAACCGAAAGGTAGGGAAGCGGGTCCTCGGGCTCCCGATCACCACGCTGACGCATCGATACCTCGAGCTCGGGGTGCACAATACGCTGGAAAATATAGCTGAGGCTCTGGAGAGAGCGCAGGTGATACGACTGACGACCACATCTTGCGAGATCGGCTACTTCCAACTGACCACCCAGGATCCACCGGAGTTTACCCTGGTTCCCCGCGAGCTCCGCGACCTGGTCACGATCGCACCCATTCCGTGAAACGTACGTCCAGTGCACACTTGAGGCAGGCGCCTAACCCGGGCGACCACATTCCTCAAGCGCTTAGACAAGAAAGCGGACGACGTCGCATTCGTAGACGCCGCCGCCTACCTCTGCAACCGACCCTTTGCCGCGGTCGTGGTCTCGTCCTCGCAGTGGGCCCTAAACCCCTCCCCGGTGTTCACACGCGACCCCGAGGTGGCGGAGCAAGTGGCCATAACCCTGGCAATGCTCGACGACAAGCGAGAGGTAATATTCAGCGACTCTAGACCGGCCAGCAAACGTTTGAGAGAGGAGTCGTCTCCGACCACGCGTTACACGTCCTCCGCACCGCTGATTCGAGCACCCTCAAGCACCACACCGTCATCTGGTTTCCCGCCCACCTGGGTTGGATCGTGGGCGCCCCGCCCAACCTCAACGAGACAGCCCACTACACTTGACCGCACCGTCAGCCCTGTACAACCGCGTCTCGACGAGTTAGAGGCGAACAGGAACGCCCCAGTAACGTACAACGAAATCACTAAACATTTTTACTTGGGACGATGTCTCTTTCCGCCCCCGCACCCCAAACTAAACAGGCCGCAGGGGCTAACGCTACGCCTGTTACAAACACATACCTATCCCAACCCCGCCACCTTACACATCATCTACCCGGACGTCTACTCCGACGACGCGTGCCCCTCGTGCGACGACACGGATCCACTCGCACACGTGCTCTGGGAGTGCAGAAATGCTCCGCCAGACTCTCGGGCAAGTGGGAGAAGACCCTACGAAGCCCGCTACGCCAAGAGCAGCGATAGGCCGTCCAGAGGCCCGCTTAGCGGCCGCCAGGTACTCCCTCTCGGTCCCTGTGTGGGAGACGCCAGATGCGTGCTGACGCGCATCCTGCATGAACTTTAATAAAGTTTATTCAATCATGGTCGGTTAAGCGTTATTGCGCCCAGTCTGATGAAGATTGTGAACCGTTTTCTGTACTGGCGGATCTAATTTGAAGCCTCAAACGATGCACACTGTTCCGAAAAATGTAATATGCAGCTCATACAAAACGTCATTTATGCTGACTTTAGTGTTTTTTCGGGACCACAATATAAATCTCCCTTTTTCGCTTTAACTACATTTTATTCGTCCTGCTCTGTAGAAGGCACAATAATTTACAGAAATTAAACTCAAAGGTTACGGCTGTTGTTAACCAAGTGGTAAAATATACTGTTTTCCTTTAGGACAAGTCGTTATGAACGTTTTCGTGTGTGTGTGCGTGCGCGTGTGTGTGTGTGTGTGTGTGTGTGTGTGTGTGTGTGTGTGTGTGTGTGTGTGTGTGTGTGTGTGTGCGCGTGTGTGTGTGCGTGTGTGTGTGCGTGTGTGCGTGTGTGTGTGCGTGCGTGCGTGTGTGCGTGCGTGCGTGCGTGCGTGCGTGTGTGTGTGTGTGTGTGTGTGTGTGTGTGTGTGTGTGTGTGTGTGTGTGTGTGTGTGTGTGTGTGTGTGTGTGTGTGTGGCATATATTAGGAAGAACAGCAAATGCAAAGATTGAGTAAGTCAGTCAAATAACTTTATTGAAAGGTCCTGCGAATTTGTGGAACGGGCAGAAGGTCCCGCCTAGGGTACGGCCAGGAGGTCTTGCGTCCTGGCGGCTTCCTCGGCCCGCTGGACAGTCCAAGGTTGATCGCCGAGGGCAGAGCTGAGCAACGCAGTCTCCCGGCGCACGCGGAGGCGATCGTGAGAGGCTGGATCCCCATTATTATTTCTTATGCCTCGACATTCCCATATTATATGTTACAGAGTGGCTCTAGAGCCACAGTTCTTGCATTTATTTGTTTGCATATGTCCGGGTAAATGAGGTGCGAGATGATCGGGTTCGGATAAGCTCTGGTCTGTAACTGCCCCCATTCGACAGACTGCTTCCAACTGAGCTTTTGGTGAGGCGGTGGGAAAACACACCTTTGCAATGTGTAGTGTCGTGTGATGTCCTTAAATCGGGTCATACGGTCCTCAATTTCCCCTCCTCTCCATCGTCGTTCTTGAGAGACGCTAAGGTGCCGACCCTATTATCGGCCGTGACTCAGTCCGTAAGCCCTCGAGCCACGTAATGCGCCGTCTTAATATTGTAACTGTCTCCTTGCAAGGCGGAGGTCTGAGCGGGTGTCCATATTAAATAAACATTCCTTTCTTCACTTTTGTTAGCTGCTATCAAGATTCGTTGTGCTTCCGGAGAGATTCGGCCGTTAGCGAAATTTCGTACTGCCACCTGATAGTCACTGACTATTACGTCCCTTTCGGTCTGTTGTACTGTTAGCACAATAGCTCGCTCCTCGACAGTCTCGATTGTTGCTGTTCTCGCCGTAGCGCATGCCTTGCACTTCTTTTGTTATCAATTACGACGGCTGCAAAGCCGCGTCTATGCTTTTATCTTGCCGCGTCGACAAAGAGTGCGTCTTTACTATTCCGAAATGTCTTTTGTATGTCCATTGCTCTGCCTTCTCTTCTACCTTTATGGTATACGGGGTGCATATTCTTTAGTAAGGGGGGAGCAGTTATCTTTCTAGTATGTGTCTTCCTGTCTTGGTCTTAGGCGTTCGTACTGTGCTATCCGCTGCGCCTCTATGAGCTCGCCCATTGTGTTGTGCAGGCCTAATTCTAATGGCCTGTCGACACTAAAGTGCTGATTGGTAATCCTACAGTTTGTTTATGAGTTTTCCAAATTAGACATTCTAATTTGATCTTTTCTGCAGCGTATCATCTAAGGTAGGGTGCCGCGTACATGATCTTACTGTAACGAATGCATGTACCAGTCTGATAATGTTTTCTTCCTTCATTCCAATGTGTCTATTGGCTATATCGTTTTAATCAACTTCATAACTTGAGATGCTGTCCCTTCCAACTTCCTAACGGTTTCTTCGTTGTTGCCTTTTGCTTCAATGGATAGTCGCAGAACTCAGATTTTATCGACCTAAGGTATGTGCTGATCATCGGCGGTCTTCAATTGCATGTCCTGCCCCTCCATACCTGTTTGGTTTCCGGTCCCTTGTTGCGTACTCCAGGGTAGCGTATCGTACTGCTGTCGAGAAGTAGCGGCGCCTGCCTATCGAAGCTCGACCGACGTTACTTATTGGGTAGGGTGGCGTTGTCGGCGGGCTGCAGGCATCCAGTAGACCATGGCGACCAAGCAAGGGCGAGACGATTTTCTAGTGCGAAACTTGCACGGTTTATTCAAAGGTAGATGAAAGAAAATGAGAAGAGCATGAAGTGTTTAAAAGTACATTTCGGAGCCCCTTACATAGCCCTCTACAATTGTGGACGGGATCTTGCTTCCGTCGACGTCACGTGACCAGCACAAAAAGAGCTGCTGCAGAGAGGAGCTATACCGAGCTTGCTGCAGAGAGGAGCTTGCTGCAGAGGGGAGCTGCTGCAGAGAGGAGCTCGTCACGCCTCCTGGAACTGTAGACGCCTGTTCGTCTTTTCTGCGCGTTGCGGGTTCGTGGAAGTTCTCCTCTAGGTCCAATTCGAGGAAAGGGCCTCCTAAATTCGCACACCCACACAAACAAAAGAGGCCTGTATGCTGCGCGGCTTCCCGCAGACAGGTAGACACTCGAAACGGTCATGGCGGATTAAGAAGTCACGCTTCATTTCGACGAGGCCTGGGGGAAGAAGGACGGGTGAGAGAAAGTTCTTTGTGCACGAGGTGCGGGACGCCAACCCTAACACCCTGCGTGTCGGCTTGTACAATAATGATTCTGATTTTTTCCGCTGAGCAAACTAGTCTGGTTTCTTCTAGGTATTGTTCGACTGTTTCAATCGCGCTTTGGAGTGTATGTTCTATCTGCCCATCATTACCCTTTACACATAGGGTAGCATCATCGGCATATATAGTGTGGCTGAGGCCCTCAATTTCTTTTAGTTTCGCTGGTAATACGACGTACGTCCGATTAAACAGCGCCGGCGATATCACTGCTCCCTGTGGTGTGCTGGCGCTACCAATCTTAATCTCTTCCGATACGAAGTCACCAACATAATTGTATGTTCTTCTTCCTAATCCTAGCTCTTCTAGGCTGCTGAGTATTGTTTTATGTTGTACACTATCAAAAGCTTTCTTTAAGTGTAGGCCAAGGATGGCTCTAGTGGATCTGACAACCTGATATGGTGCTTAAGCCGGAGCATCGTATCCTGCGTGGAAAAATTCCTTGTGAAACCCAGCATCGTGAGGGGAACAGGCCCCTGTCCTCGAGATAGTTGGTTAGTCTCGCAAGGACCGCACGTTCCATGACTTTCCAACGCAAGATGTGAGAGATATGGGTCTCAGATTCTCCAGCTGTAAGCGCTTACGTGGCTTAAGTATTAAGGTCACGTGCGCCGTCTTCCATTGTCGAGGTACTCTGCTGGTTTTCCAGCATTCATTAACATATTTTGTCAATTTTGTTATAGACTCATCGTCTATAGGTTCCTTAGTATATTATATGTGATTCCGTCTTGTCCGGTTGCTGATTTAGTATTAAGTTTTTGCAAGACGGTCCTTATTTCTGCTTCACTAATTTCCATTTCAAGTTCGTTGCTGCCTACTGCTGAATAGTCTGCGTGCATAATCGGTCTTGCCTGAGAGACATATTTCTCTGTAACCTCCCGTATAAAGTCTTGTTCTGAACCACTATAGGCATGAAAAGATTCGTGCGAAGATTGAGCTTGCTCAGAAATAGCGCCGCCATTCCAGATTGCAGAGGTGGTAAAGCCACGTGTGTGCACTAAAAACTCAAAACACACCAAACACTCCATCCTTCCTGCAGCGTTCACATATACAACCTTTTTTTTTTAATGTACTGCAGACACAATAGCGTACGTGCGCCTGGGCATGGAGCAATCGAAACGGACGCCATGTTTTATGAATGAGGCTGACACGTGTGGGTGCAATGTCGCCAGGACGTCTGCCGGCAGGCTTGCAAGCAACACTGAGTTCAACGCGATCGCGCGTAAAACAGTGCAGAGATGTAATTATCATTATGGTCCTGCTGCAAGTTATTCTGTGAAGCATTTGATCAGCAACTCTTTTCTATAACTGAGGGTAAGTCAACTAAGTTCTGAGACCAAACAATGATGGATATAAATGCTGAACCCACCTTGAACTGGGCAGCTGTTTATGCGGTCACCAGCAGGCATCGTAGACATGCTCACATTGGCGGACCAAGAAAACAATGAAAAAAAAAAAAATAAAGCGTCTCAAAAGTGTCAACATCAACGCGGCCCTTGGAGGTTCCCAACGGTTCTGAGCACCCTCCACACTGTTAAGGCGCTGTGACGATGAAGGGTTTCCTCCTCAAACAGGAGTCACCGTCCCCGTATAGAATAAAGAATGTAGTTGCAGGCGTAACTCTTCGCACTTCGCTAACACTCTTAAACCATGTGCATGCCAAGGCGCGGTTGCGACAGGTGAGGTAAATGCACTCAGGCAAGTGAGTGAAATAGACGAATGCAAAATTAAACGCATGCATTAACATACGTTTACTCTTACATCTGTGCATTTCAGTCGCTTACTTTTGATGTATTTTGGCTACAGGTTGCCAGTTTGTTATAACCCGCCGTGGTTGCTTAGTGGCTATGGTGTTGGGCTGCTAAGCACGAGGTCACTGTATCAAATCCCGGCCACGGCGGCCACATTTCGGTGGGTGCAAAATGCGAAAACACCCGTGTACTTAAAATTTAGGTGTGCGTTAAAGAACCCCTAGTGGTCCATATTATTCCGGAGTCCTCATAATTAGATTGTGGTTTTGACACGTAAGGCCCCGTAATTTAATTTATTTATTTGTTATGGCTGATTCTTTCTGTCAGTTAAGAAGTTCAGTACTCACACTGCACTGAACGCAGCTCTCTCACTACGAAATTGTGAATAGCACCGTTAGTAAATCGACGCGAACATGCCGTAATAACTTTATCCGTTTCCGAGGCCGACAAGCGTATTATTATTATTATTATTATTATTATTATTATTATTATTATTATTATTATTATTATTATTATTATTACTATTATTAAAATGATATATAGATTTGACGGGAATGGGAAAGAGCGGTGCCGGCTGGCAACTGCTACCGGAAGGGGAGTGTTGCGCGTAGCTGCGAACAGGATGGGAACAATTTGCACTTTTTACGTTTCGGCCCGTTGTCATAAAGATCAAGTCGGTTTTGGATACCTGGAGATCGATGGGTGATGATACCCGCGCAGGATCTTTTCTTTTTTTTTTTTGAGAGGGGGTAGCTTCGGCTTTATAAGCGATTTATAACGTGATCGGGTGCTGTGTGTTATAGTCACGTTCCAGCGAAGCAAGCATGCCTAGAAAGTTCGATCAGTCTAGGTTCTGCCCTGTGAATTCATACCCTTAATGAAGGCGACTTTTTTACGCACTATGACACGCACTATGCTTCAATGTAACGATTAGGACACAAAATTTGACTACAAATATCGAGGCAGATCTAATTCAATAAAAGCGATGATAATGAAATGTTTACAACTACCTAGGTCGTGAAAGGAAGACACCGTTCATCATTCTACATGCAAGAAGTTATTCAGAAACTGACAAACTACACATGACCAAGTGGGCTCCTCGTAAGCCAAAAAGTGGCATTCGAGCATGACGACCTGAGTTCGTCTAGATCCCTTAAAAGGCTAACAGCCCCACCAACACCTGAACCACTACACGAAGGCCTTAAACTCTCACGTTGCAAGAATCAACCGTGATGTCGACACAACGGGCTACTGGTAGCGGCGCATTGGAGATTTGTGGCAGGACAATCAAAGAGCAGGTCGCTTGCATCATGGTGTTTTAAACTTTCAAGCACAGTCACTTTGATTACAGAATTAGGCGTTCGAGAACGACGCACCGATGCGCCATACACGCAGTGTCGTAAGAGACATGCGCCATGCGATTCGCGTTTGCAGCTTCCTGGAAGCGTTCTTAGAACACCGTTTCGTTCGTGCGGCACGGCTCTGTAAATCAAATGCGTGATGTTCCTGAGCTGGCGGATGCGAAGAGACTGTGTATAGCGTGCAACAAAAGTTATCTCCCATGTTATTGCAATTTCGCCTTTGTGCTGTCGCCGTTGCCGTCGCCACGAAGTTTCGTATTAAGGCCAAGGGTGACAAAATCGTCGCCACGCGCCGTGTGTTGTACGTGCGAGTGCAAGCGTGCGAGGGTGAGCCGGTGATCGCGGCTTAATCTCGCGCCCGCAAGGGAGGGAAGTGGGGAAGAAGCGCGCTGTATTCCGTCGTGCGCATGGCTCGAGGGGGGGATGCAGGGAGGGGGGGGGGCGAGTTGTACTCTGGGCAGCCCGGGTGGCCGGGCGCGCCTGCCCGGGCTGCTGTATCTTGAAAACCATCTGCACCGGGGACAGTGTCTGCCGCACGCTGTGTTTCCGTGGCTTAGACGCAGCACGAAGGTGAATTCGCTCGCTGCTGCTGCCACGCTTTCTCACTCGGGCGTGTTGACAGCGAGTTTCCGCGGTCATCGAGTGAGATGTGTTCATGTTTGCTTCTGCGCGCGACACAATGCTTGGTAATTTAGTTAGTATGCCTATGTTTCCACGTTTACATGGCTGATAGAACTACTATCCTTACATCGCATAGCTGTCCACAAATTTGCCACCGCAATTCGTGCTTCGCCTTTCAGGCGAAACTGCGACCTTCCTCAGTACTCCATGTTAAAAAAGAAGAGAGAGGAGAAAACTATTACGTCCCTTAAATAGCCAGCAGTGAAGTTGTAGGACTAAAAAGCGAAATGAAGGTATCAAGTGACGTTATTTTATATTTATTATTTTTTTCACCTTTTTCAGCCCTCGTTCTTCTAGGGCATTTTTCTCCCTCTCCCCCTTCCTTGCCGAATAGCATGTAGGCGAAGTCTCCTACGACGACAAACCTCTCCGCTTTCAATTGAACAGCTATCTCGGGTTTACTAAACGACACACTGTAAAACGCTGTGAAAGAAAATTATATATGTTAGTGTGTGCCGTCTGTTTCAGATGTCATAGTACGCCTGAATTCAACTGCGTTTG
This sequence comes from Dermacentor andersoni, assembly GCF_023375885.2. NCBI lineage: Eukaryota > Metazoa > Arthropoda > Arachnida > Ixodida > Ixodidae > Dermacentor > Dermacentor andersoni. The sequence continues at coordinate 73,102,791 of NC_092817.1, forward strand.
CATGCTACCGTGTGAGGTGAGAAGTTCTCGGCAATGAAGTACTGTAGGGAAAAGAAGTTGGCACTGATTTTTGAAACATGCTGGTCCGGCGACTGTCACGTTATATGTAGGTGTCTAAGATAGTGAATACGTTTAGGGAATACTGGAGATGAGTAGCCCTGGGGCTTTGGAAATGATGCCTGTTCCGCCGACTTAAAAACATCAGTTGGAAACTTGATGCTGCTCTTGGCCCATGTGATTACAGGACGACAGCCTTGTTATAGCATACTCAGAACCTAATACCACGCATTTCAATTTCAAGTTAGTGCTTAGCCTGAGTGGCCTCAGTATTTCTAGGAACGATTAAAAAAGTGCCATGTATAGTTAACTGCAGTTTCCGTGTAAAGTGCTACTTTTAACACATATTTTAAAGGATAACGCGAAGCACTTCCCACTTCCAAGCTGTAGCTTGTTTCCAAGTTTTTCATAATATTTTTATCTTACGTGCGCTTCAAAATGATGTTAACACAATTAATACTGGGTGCAGTATATGGCTGATGGTTCCTAGCCAATCTAAGTGCAACGTGGCTTTTTTTAGCCAAAACCAGTGCCCTTCTAACTTTTTATATACTATAATAGGCGAATGCGTATCGCGTGTATTGTCACATAAATATCTTAGATATACTATGATATACTATCTATACACTATAGATATACTGATATACTATATACTATATACTATATACTATATACTATATACTATATACTATATACTATATACTATATACTATATACTATATACTATATATACTACAGATATACTAGATGACTCCTATAGGAGTCGCTCACACATAATCATTGTCTACGCATATTACCAACTTACGTGCAAAAGCATCGAAAAACACTTGGGTACTTTGGATTAACTTTGCGGAACACTCCAATTAATGTTCGTAAATTTTCCTGCGTTGCATTTGTTCACCCGGAATTTGAATTTGCCTAATCTATGTTTGGTCCGCTCATCAGAACTATATACTTTATTCGTACACTAGAACCATCCAGAATAAAGCTGCTCGGTTTGTCATTAGTAATGACAGCCGCAAGTTCAACATCATCGCAATATATATTCAACTTCGCCACACAGTTGCCTTTTTAACTCTTTTTCATATAAATACGTTCACAGTATATGTACAAGAACTCATTCATTACCACCAGACACACCTTCACGCATGTCAAGGTTGCTATACGCAATGCTTTCAATTTCAAGGGTATCGTCGAATGCACACAAGGAATTATTTCATCTGCATTGCCTCGCGCGATTTCACATTGGAGTGATTTTCCGGAGTAGTAGTAGTAAAAGAAAACTTTATTTGTTGTTTTGTAATGAAGTCCCAGAGGAGGGAGCCCTCAGCCCAGGGCCCCATTTGCTGCTGCCATCCGGCTGGCTCGGTCTATCAGGTATCACGTACGACAATGTCCAGCATCATGTGATTCCAGACGCCTTAGAAGCTGTAGGGATTGGCGGACACGCCTTTCGCTGGATACGCAGCTATTTGAATGGAAGACCTTTCTTTATTGTGACTGAAGACGGACCAACGTCGTCTAGCCATACCAGTCGGGGTGTACCGCAAGGCCGGGCACACAGCCCGACCCTGTTCAACCTGGTGCTCGCTGGTCTGGCCGATTCGTTACCGCAAACCGTTCAGCTCTCCGTATATGCAGACGACATTTGCATATGGACTTCAGGGGTGACACGTCTACAAGTCCGCGATGACTTCAGAAGGCTTTAACGGCCGTGTCAACATACTTAAGAAGGCAAGGCCTGGAGCTTTCCCCTGAGAAATGTGCACTCGTTGCCTTTACTCGCAAAGCCATGGCCCCGTATGCTTTGCGGATTAATAACCAAACTGTACGATACAGACGAATGCACCGCTTTCTTGGCGTCATCATTGATAGGGACTTGTCTTGGAGCCCTCACGTCTCGTACATGACAAAGCGTTTGGCTGCCATCGTGGACCTTCTTGCATTTCTCGGCGGGAAGTCCTGGGGCGGAACAGTACCTTCAATGTTGCAACAATATAAAGCACTGTTTTTGGGCTCCCTGCGGTACAGCTTACCTGTACTAGGAAATACTTGAACTACAAATATGCGCAAATTTCGGAGTGTGCAAGCACGAGCACTCAGAACTTGTCTCGGTCTCCCCAAAACTACGTCATTGATTGCGACAGTGGCCATTGCCGGAGACACTCCTTTGACAGTCTATATAGATACAGATGACCTGATAGCACACATCCGACACCTGACTCGGATTCCCTCACACCATCTTGCTTGCTTGCCAGCAAAGAGGACACATTCTACTTTTGCCAAAAGTGGTGTAAGACATCAGTCCTACTTGCCATCAGAATTTACATCCCCTACACGATTATCAGATCCATTGTGGTGTCTGCACCGGCCTCAAGTGCAATTCACAACTCCAGGAATCAGAAAGAAAGCTGGAACGCCGTTGCAAACTTTGAAACAAGCAACATTGGAACATATATGCAACGTGCACAGATTCCGGCAACATGTCTAGACAGCTTGTTCGGTAAAACTCAACAGCTCTGCTGCTGCAGTCATCATCCCGGCAAAATCTGAAGAAATCAAATTAAAAACTTCATGTTTCCCCACATCAACGGTTGCTGAACTTGAGGCACTCCGTGCTGCACTTGATTTCATTAATCATGAACCACCGCAATAATGGATAGTCTTTAGTGACTCCAATGCAGCCCTTACAAGGCCCAATGCGCCACGGACCCAATGAAGAACTGGCCTCAGAAATTCGGCACATGTATCATCGCAGCCATGACAAGGGACACAACATACTCTTTCAATGGCTTCCAGGACATTGCAGCATCAGCGGGAATGACCACGCCGACGAAGCCGCTCGATCTGCACATGAAAGTGGTCAACGTGTCTTGATTCCGCTTTCGCGAACAGACGCTGCGGCTGGGCTGCGACTGATGTCCCGTGAATGTACTTTGCCTCTGTGGGACTCGAACGCTTTCACCATGTGTCGTTTGCGATCGTTGTCTTCGGACATACGGATGCACCTACCGCCTGGGTTATCACGATGTGAACAGACTATGCTGTACCGTATGTGGCTAGGCGTTGCATTTACGAACTCGTATGCTTTCCTTATTGGAATGGCCAACAGCCCCACGTGCGCCACATGCAACATAGATGAGACGCTCGCACATATTATCTGTGTCTTCCCGCGATATAGTGCTCAGAGACAAGTGCTGTGCAGAGTACTGGACAAATTGGACATTTGTCCTCTATCAGAACTGAAAGCTTTAGGTCGGTACTCCCACAGAACATCCACGCTAAAGGGCTTACTCGCGTTAATAAGGTTCCTGCGGTCTGCGGGGGTTCACAATAGAGTGTAAGAACGCCGCCTTCTACCGCTCTGTAGTGTACGCGGTTTGGTCGTGCTCGTCTGTATTTCTTTCCATCTCCCTTTCCGCTATCTTTCTCTTTTTGTACCCCCTTCACCCTTCCCCCCGTGCAGGATAGCCAACCGGACCTGCCTCTGGTTAACCTCCCTGCCTTTCTATGCATTCTTTTCTCTCTCTCTCTCTCTCTCTCTCACACACACACACACACACACACATCGTTTCAATATCTGATCAACATACTTTCCGTAAGAACTTGTATCCGAATTTTCCTTCTTGACGTTTCGTTTCCTTATTTCTTTCGCAGGTGGACTTGCCCCTGGGCAAACTTACCATTTTTGTATTTATGCTGCTACTCTGATTAATTCTACACATGATTTCTATGCCACCATCCATTAGTTATTATTAAGAACTGTATAATGGTATTCATTGTTTTGTTAGCTTTGTTCTTTGTTTTGTTACACTTCATGAAAATTAAATTCCTCGTACTCCTACTTTATTTTGCAAACCCCTTTACTGGATGCCTCACCTAGGCGTAGCGAGGTATAATAAATTAAATGCTTCGTTTATTTCTTCAGACATTAAAACACTGTCAATTACCGCTCTTCATTCCAACTGTTCTACCCTTCGAAGTTACAAGCTACCAGTAACATGTATAATCTCATGGTCACAGCTATTCGGCAAATGCTAATAGCAAGATGCCATCTGAAGTGTAAGAATTATGTTCGAGCACTATATCCCTAGGCACACATCTTGGTCAGCCTGTAGTGCCTCCAGCCGACGCGAAAGCGGTTCGCAGAAGGTGGCCCTCCTTTACTATTATTTCTATTCGTGGAGAAGGCGTTACGCGACGGTTTACCGAGAAAAAGAACGATAGCTCATATTTCATACATGCACCGCGCAACGCGCGTACAAATACTCGGTTTTGTGATACTGCACGAAACCGTTGGAAACGAGCCAAGGATTACACAAAGTTGGTTGATTGGTGGTCGGCACGTAACCCCAAGGAACCACATGTATTTCTTGCGCGCGCTTTATGCTAAAGGAAGGAGACAAATTTGTCTCTTTACCGATGCCCGTTCTAACACTGCTGCACCAATTAGCAAAGCTCGCCGCGCCTTCGTGTCTGCAGCGCGGGAGACGCGTTAAATTTAAACAGGCACCTTACACTGTCGAATCGCGCATCTATATATGTCAGTATTAATGATGACGCGCTCCGAGTCGCGATAGAGGCAAACGTCACGAACAATGTAAGCTGTGCTAATGACAGCATAAAACAAGTAGCGCCTCTTGGCCTACTTCGCAAATAGTCGCCTCGTTTGCGCAGTTCTGAGGCAGACTACGGATAAAAGAAAGAAAAAAGTAAAAAGAAGAAACAGGCAAGAGAGAGAAGGAGAGGGATATGGACCGTGGGCGTTCAAATCATGCTTGCTTATTGACGCACGAGATCTGCATACCTCGCTGGCGCGCAGGTGAAGGTGACCCGAAAGCCCATAAAATGCTTCCGTCGGCTTACGTGAATTGGGTTTATTGCTTTTGAATCCTGGTGTGGTGAGTTGAGACATCGCGTGCACTGCTTGGATAGAATCTACATCCGGATACTCTATTTACTTTCGAGGTGCGAGCTGAATTCGAACAAACAGCCGCATTCATTTTGTGGATGTCGTATTGAGGGCATCGATGGCCATTTATGTCCGCATTACATTGCTGTGTTCTGTAAGGACGGAGACGCCGGTAGTCACAACGTTCATTTGGGTGTTTCTTTCTCCCGTCTTCTGGAATCCATCATATCACTTTGGAAACGCGTTTCTTCTGCGTAGTAAAGTCTCACCGGCGAAACTACTATAGGTTACCGACAAACTAAGCTAACATGCGTATATACAGTCAGTATAACCTTGGATGCGTTTCCTGAAGCGAATTCCGAGCTTTATTGCTGAAACACATGTAAACGCTTGTTGTCATCAAACGGCCTGCGTTACAGATACGCACGCCTCGAGTAAGCGGAAATGCCGTCCAATTAACTACCTAGGTAACGCAGTAACCATGACGTCAGTGAACAGCAGACATATTCACAAAATCGGAAAAGATAATTACAGGGTGCATATCAGTTTTTTTTATTGAAATGAATATTAGGAGAGGTTGGCACCTTTGTGGCGGCACCGGCTACTCCTTGTCACTTGGCAAAGGAAACAAATTTGTGTAAAAAGGGAGAATACTGAGACAAAATATGACGCTCAGTAGAACACCGGATGAATAAAAAAACATAGAGTCTAACAGTACATGAATCATAAAGTTTTGTGCAGGAGTTCAGTACACATACGCATATATAAAGTCAGATATTTTGAACAGTCAGAACACACAACACATGTAATACACAGCAAGTACAGAACAGAACTATGCATATTGCGTAAAAATTACGATCACCACATAAATCAATTTTGAACCTAGAACAACAATTATGTTACTCATTTAGCGTATCAGGATCATCTGAAACTTAATATTTTTTCAAAATGTTGGTGTCCTCTAAAAACTTTTTCAAAACAAGAAGTGCTCTTTTCTGGAGGCCCGCAGTTGGCCATGGGCCAAATATGTTTTTTAGGGTGAATGATCTTGTAATAGCAGCAAATTTGCTTGCAGTACCCTTCTTTGTGGATCGTATTTCGTGCGCTCGAGGAGGTGATGATGCACATCTTCGTCTGGACGACCACAAGAACACTGCGGACTAGAGACACGTTTTATCCTGTACAAGAACTATCTCGTAAATACAGTACCAAGACGCAGGCGGTGTACCAATGTTTCAAATTTTTTGTTGTCTCTTAGATTTCCCGGCATAGATAGGTTTATACATGGGTCTATAAAATATAACTTCGAGTTCTTAGTTTGTTGATCAAACCGGGTAGTTTCGCTGAGACGACAGGAAATCTGTCTCAGGATCAGACGGACATCACTACGCAATAGGGGAGCATTGGTTGTCTCTGCGTTATTGTGCGCCCGATTCGCAGCTGCGTCCGCTGCAGTATTACGAGTAATATTGCACTGCCCAGGTATCCACTGAAATGCAATTACGCGGTTCATTGCGCTTGCGTGTGTAAGTTCTTTGAGCGTCTCATACAACAGCAAAGTGTTCAAATCATTTTTCTTAATGCTCTGTAGTAATCTGAGAGCGGCTTGCGAATCGCTAAAGATAACCCATTTTTGCGAATGCTTTTCTGATGTTATGAAACGTAAAGCACACGGGATTGAAAACAGTTCTGCCACGGTGGAAGATGTCTCTCGGGATAATTTAAACGTTTGCTCTAGCGCTAAATGTAGAATGACAAATGCTGAAGTCGAGGAATTTTTATGACATGAACCATATGTATACACGTGGCTGTAGTGGGAATATAATGAGTAAATTTGTAAGAGTGCCAGTTGCTGCGCGGCTACCATGAACAGATCTCTCTAAAATATAATCCCGTCGACCGATAATTCTATTTTAGGACATGTTAACATCCAGGGAGGGTAACTAACATCCACTTTGCATAATTCAAATCTTGGTAATAATGCCTAATGTTCTCGAACAGCATCGTGAATTTTGCTATTGTTTGTTTCCGTAAGCGCGAGGTTCAACGAATGCTTCTCGTGTTGGGTTAAGATGCGATAAATGTGTCGGCATGTTTCAACCGTTCGTATGATTGGAAACGGTGGGTGACGAGCTTCAGCAATTACTAAAGAACTCAAGGTAGCGTGCGGAACCCCAAGACACACTCGCAGCCCCCTTGCCAGTAAACGTTGAAGACGTTCCTCAGAAGTTTGCGATAAACCATTGAGTGTAGGTGCCGAGTAAGCATTTTTTTTTTGTCTTATGAGTGCGCTATGAACTTGTAGTAGTGAAGAGACTGATCCGCCCACGTTGTGCCAGCGAGTCGCCGAAGTACGTTTATTACTGCATTGGTCTGCTTTTCTATTGCGCGGATGTGTGATGCCCATGTTATCTGGCGGTCAAGAATAACTCCAAGAAATTTATGCTCTTTCACGAACATCAAAGTTTGCCCATTAAGCATAAGTTGGAAATTATTCAGCTGTCGTCTAGTGAAAGTAAGTACGGCTGTCTTTGTGTATGAAGGACTCACGCCTCTTTCTTTTAAAAAGGTGTCGATACTATCAAAACCCCCTTGCATCGTTGTTTGAATGTCTTGTATATAAGATCCAGACGCCCATATGCAGATGTCATCTGCGTACAGAGAATACTTTAGACCAGACGGGAGTTTTTGTGGTAAGGCTGCCATGACACTGTTGAATAAAAAAATTACCGACGATTACGTTACTTCCTAATGCGAAATTTGAGCGCAGCAAATAAGCTGTTTCACCTTTTCGATAGATTGAGGCAAAGAAATCGAGCAACACATGTATGCGTGTAGCTTCTGCTTCAGCCTCGCTTACTGCTGGTTGCTTTCGACGGCGGCGATGAGCCTCCGCTTCGGCGGCGCGAACTGCAGGGTCTTCTCGGCGGCGGCGATGAGCTTCTGCTTCAGCCTCGCTTACTGCTGGTTGCTCTCGACGGCGGCGATGAGCCTCCGCTTCGGCGGCGCGAACGGCAGGGTCTTCTCGGCGGCGGCGCTTAGCCTCTGCTTCGGCGACGCGTACTCCTGGATCATCTCGACGGCGGCGACGGTAAGCTTCTGCTTCGGCGGCATGCACCTCTGGATTCTGACGGCGACGGCGCTGGGCCTCTGCTCTGGCAGCTCGTTTAGCAGCAGCAGCAGCAGCAGCAGACGGAGGACTTCCATCGGTCGTCTCGCTCATGGCTCAGAAAGAACTGGCAGATAATTTCGCAGTGGCGAACGGCAGCGGCAATTTCGGCTCGGGCGGTGCACATATACAGATCCGCCGCCACCGATCTGGCTCTCTGATTGCCACCGCACAGGGCGAACGGCAGCGGCAATTTCGGCTCGGGCGGTGCACATATACAGATCCGCCGCCACCGATCTGGCTCTCTGATTGCCACCGCACAGGGGTTGCATTGGAGGAGGAGCGAAGAAAGGAATTAAGTTCGAGCCGGCGCTTTGACAACCGGAGACTCGCAGGAAGAGGGGGGAGGGGGGCGGCGTGTACACCCAGCGGCAAACGATGGGGGCAGAAGCGCGCGCAGCAAGCGGACAACACGATAAAGGGAGGAGGGAAGAGATAGCAGCGACTGACTGATGCCGCTGACGCCGATAGTGAGTCAACCCCAGCTGCGGAGTTGGTTTCAGGGACAACGCCGCCGATGCCGACACAAACAATATGATACCCTCGCTTCCGCAGCGCTAAGAACCAGGTCTAGCCGTGGGAAGGTGGTCACGTATTCGTCGACGTGCCGGGGCCTACGTGAAATAACCGGCGCGTCGGCAACTGAAGAGCACCCTATCCGCCACACAAGAACAGGGGGGAGGGGGGGACCCTTTCCTCCTCTTTCTGCATGGCGGCGACGGTGTTCTATGCAGTCACGTTATCTTGACTCTCTAGCGGCGTCAGCGGCATCCAGCGGTATCAGTCGGTCGCTGCTAGCGCTGGGGGGATGAAAGGGGGGCGGAGCTGGTTCCGAGGCCGACGACAACGCCGACGACGACGCGAAACCCAGGAACGGACGCCAAAGAGCTGCGCTCTAAAACGGACTGAGAACCCCGCCCTGCGGAACGCCCTGCGTGATGCTGTGATAATTACTCTCTCATTCGACTGTTTCCATAAATATTTTTCTTTCTTTAAAAAAATTTGATACCCATCGCAGTGTTCGACCGTGTAGGCCAAGCTCTAACATACCAGCAAGGACGTGTATGTGACATACAGTGTCGAAGGCTCTTTGAATGTCTAAGAATACTGCTACTGTCACATTTCCACAGATTCGTTCATGTTCGACACATGTGGCAATGTCTAATACTGCATCCATCGTACACAGATTTTGTCGAAAGCTGGTCATGTAGTTGGAAAACACATTTGTGTGTTCACACCACCATTGCAGTCGACTGTCTACCATCTTCTCCATTAGTTTGGAAAAACAGCTTGTAAGACTGACGGGTCGGTAGGAGTCAAGACAAAAAGGAGTCTTTCCTGGTTTTGGTACTGTAATTATCCGAGCTAATTCACATGGATCTGGAAGAGTCTTTCTTATCCAGATATCATTAAATATCTCCGAAAGAGCCATTCTTCCTGTTGGACCTAGGTTCTTTAACATCACATGCGTAACACCATCTGGGCCTGTGGTTGTCTTTCAGTTAATGGTAATGCATGCATCCACAAAATAGCGGTTATGATGAATGTTAGCTGCATCTGCACGTTAACTAAAGCATGACGGAAGAGTATTTGAGTGAATAAAGGGAGGACATTTTGATGCTGCAGAAGCAGAGAGGTCCTCCGGAGGAGCCATGTTTCTGGCCTGCTACTCAGCGTAGGGGGCATAGGAGAAGGGGAAGGAAAGGGAGAGATATATGGAGTGCGGAGGACGGTTATAGTGTACAGTGAACTGTGCACACGTACGATATGCATACCTGTTCTGCGCTAACACCTCACCCACGTGAGGAGACGTCTGTCTACACTGTTGGACATTCGGGCTTCTTTAAAGCATCTCTTCGAACGGCATAAACAACCTTCTTATTAATTCATTCTTAGTTTGTTATTCCAATAATAATCAAGAGGTGCTGAAAACAAAAGGTGATGTTTCATTGCACAGTTCCAATTCTTTGCCTAGTGCTACATCAAGTGTATAAATTAGAACGTAGAGCACAAAAGAAAAAATAACAATTTGGGTACGTAGACAGTGCCTTCGTGTTGGGGACCTTGTCGTGAATTAACGTTAGGGGCTTTTGGTGCGTGCGGGCTTGCTTGCTTGCTTGCTTGCTTGCTTGCTTGCTTGCTTGCTTGAAGGAGGGGCTCGCAAACTGGCAATGCGCACGTGCAACCCCCTCCTCCTCCGCCTTTCTCATCGTCAGTCGTTCCGCTTCGAGAGCTTCGCGTGAGAGGAAAAAAAAACGAGGCGACAAATCACAGTCGCCTTGACAGACGCCCGCGACGCCAAGTGACGCGGAATTGTACGCGGCAAGAGTGGCCTTGCAAACGCTTGGCGCGGCTTCTATGTCGGCGTATCGGTGCGCAGCCACGCACGTGCCGTCGACACCACGGCCTATCCGTGGAGATTGCCTGACGGGAGGGTCCGTGCTCTTAGCAAATATATGTACTACAATCTACGCTATATACAAGGTCTTACAGCGAACGCTTTCAAAAAAAATTTTTTTAAAGTTGCATGTGGCAGGTAACACATTTCTAGTTTATGAGTTCGTGTACTCGAAGAAGGGGACGTTACCTGCACAAAAAATTGAAATGTATAATTGACTAATTAATAAAAATTCACTAATTAAGTTCGTGACTAATCACTTAATTGCACATCTCGCAATTTACAAATTCTAGCGGGCGAGGCTGCAAGGCATATCCAATTAAAAAGAACGGTGAGGGTGTCACCAATTACGAGATGTGCGCCGTCAGACTTGCCGTAAAAATGCACTTTCATTCAACTTAATTTGTACAGAACGTCGTTTTATGCATAATAACTGGAACGCTATTGCATTTCTCAGCAAAGTTCAATAATTAGTATCTCGACACTGGTGTCATCCTGAGAATTCGTTTCAGGGGAAACCGCCTTGCGAACTCCCCGACTAGAATTTGTAAATTGCAATATGCAGTTGCAATAAGTAATAAGGTAATTGGTTAGAAATTTAATTAAGAAATTTCTGTTAATTATTCGATTATGCATTTAAATTTATTTGTGCAAGTAATCTCCGCCTCTTCGAATGGATCAGCTAATGGTCTACAAGTGTGTAATCTGCCACATGCAAATTTAGAAAAAAAAATTGAAAGTGTTCGCTGAAACACCCGGTGTGTGTCCTGTCGTATTCATGGCCTTCATTTATATCGGCCGCAACCAGCTTGTTTATTTCGAAATGTTTCTCCACTTCGCCCCGACACAGGGCGACAATCTTTTCTTTTTCTTCAATGTCTCAGGAAAGGCGTCTACAGATGATGGTTCTGGTTCAAAGACTACGACGTCGAGCTGCTTAGCAGAAAATAGCGCCCAGGTTCAATCCCAGACCGTGGAGGTGTAATTGTGACAGAAGTGGAATGCGAAAATGCACGCCTGCTTAGTTGTAGGAGTGCCCTGAAAGATGCTGGTAGTTGGTTGGTATGTAGGGTTTAATGGCACAAAAGCGACTACGGCTATCTTGTGCCAACCACAATGCCTCGCTTCCAGATGCCTCGCTGCCAAAAATTGTTGTTGCTTTCAAATCTACACCTTCGGTGGAAACGGCCAGTTTTTGTTTTAACATCGTGTTGCTCTTAAACGTGCACAAAAAGCCGACAGATCCCACGCCTCGTTGTAATCGATGTTATGCGAAGCAGTGTGCCGGGAGCCCACCAAATTACCAAAGCGACCATGAAAGCACCAAGACGTAGGCGGCAGTTCCATGACATACATAGCACGTATATCATGACATTTGTGTCCCGACCTATCATTTACGTTCGTCACGCACTCTTGTTCTACTATGCCAATTTTGGCTCATACCAAGTTAACGAAACGACCATGAGAACACGAAGACGTAGGCGGCTAAATAGATACTGGAAAAGTGGCAACTGTTCGTCAAGAAATGCTTCGCACTTAAGAGTGGTTTTGTTGCAAGCAGGCGCACGACACTGCTTGCCTGCGTTGGTTTATGGTCACTGCGTGCAACTGACAAAATGATCACAAAGTCAAATGCTTCGGCGCCTGTCACCCGATTATAAAACGGCCTTGAAACCATACCATTTGCGTGCAAGGCAACATCATGGCAACTGTAGCGAATGTTAAGGAGATGCTCTGAAGCAGGGTTGCGTCGTTGTGAGATCGTGAAAGTGAGGCAAATGTATGTTGTACCCTTGTGAATGCAAGGGTAACGCCACGAGGAATCGGCACGTAAGCGATGGTATTCCCCGATTGCGCGCCCTTTTCACGGTTACAAAAAATAATAATAAAGAAAGGATGTTTAACTGCATAATACGGACTACGACACTGGGTTACAAATGTGACTTCAAGATTCAGTGAACCACTGTTACGATGGTAACAGGGATAAGTGTTCATGAATTGGTTATCTGTTCACATCAGCAGATATGTAGATTTTCACCTCGAAACTTACATTTTCATCACGATTGCTTCAAGCCGCAGCCGCGCAAGAAAATATTGAACATCTGCCTACAGACGACGAAGGTCATTTCGTGCAGTGCGACTCGTGTCCATCGACGACGATTAAAATGTCTCTATATTTTTTATTCGTAATGTCGTGCTGCAAGGTTGAAGCAGCCAGAGAAAGTCAAAGGCGCTTCAAGGACGAGGACAAACGAGATCGTCACGTAACCGAATCGCCGCTTGTTACGCTTCGTGACCCTGGGTGCAAAAATGTGGCACGACGTCTCTGAAGACTCGGATGTCACGGAAAACAGAAGTTGCTGACCCAGCAAAATTGTCCCGGCGAAGAAAATAACAACTAAGACATGATGATAACAACGACGACGAAGGTGAGAGCCGACGGTAGCATGACAACAACGCCAGCACCACGGCGGCGAAGAAACGACGCCGCGTACATCGTGGTTCCCGAATGGTGAGAATAAACATGACTTTATTTTTCTGGCGACGTCTTCTGAAAAAAGAAAGAAAAAAGAAACGTTATGGTGACGATGACGAGCGTATCGGTGACATTGGGGAAAGGCTCCACAATATCTTGTTTAGGTAAACTTAGCAGCTACAGGGTGAAAAAAGAAACAATGTATTATCTCGACGTAATATGAAGAGTGCCAGTACGGACTATCGGTAATGAGGTCCTCCAGATGGCTGCAGGCAACCGTCTGCCGCTGTTTTGATAATAAAGCCAATAAATTCTTAGTCGTCCTTGAAACTATGCGTTCGTGTATCTTCAATATCTGTACGTAATGTGAAGAGTGACAATGCGTGCTATCAATAATTACGGCCTCAAGATAGCAACACGCTTGAAAAAAAATATTATGGCGTTTTACGTGCCAAAACAACTTTCTGATTATGAGGCACGCCGTAGTGGAGGACTCCGGAAATTTCGACCACCTGGGGTTCTTTAACGTGCACCTAAATCTAAATTCACGGGTGTTTTCGCATTTCGCCCCCATCGAAATAACACGCTTGAGTCGGCCGCAGTTGTGGGGATACGAGCGGATAAATACTTAGTCGCCTTTGAAACTGCGCCTCGGAGGACACTTTCACTAGTCTCTGAGCCAGCGCCGCTAGCTCTCCTCCAAGTGGTCGTGCAACCAGTTCCATCATAATGACGTTTCGCCACACCAGTTACAAAATGTTCGATAACATACAATCCAGGGTTATCAGTACGGCGGTGCCCGTTGGCTGAAACTGAAATCGCTGAGGCCAACATAACTCCGCGCACGGTCGAAAGAGCCACTTAAAGGAAATAAAACGGTTGTACTCTTCTTTCTCTTTAAGTTTGCGCCCTGCAGCAAGGTTAGAACACCGGAGAAAGTAAAACGTGAAGTAAGGCAAGATCGTACCGCTAAGCTGCATCAAGGGCAGCGCAAACAAGAATCGTTCCATAAAAGTGATAGTTGCTCGTGATCGCAAAGCCGCGCTTTAAAGAAAAAACAATATCGTTACGAAATGCGGGGCGCGGCACCTCGAGCTGTCTGTAAAGTGGCCTCCAGACTGCATTGTGCGGATCTTGTGGGCTACTGTTACGACGAGCTCATGAATTGCTGATTCGTGAAACAACCGGAACCTTTGGAGGCACTTTCGCTTTCGTACCTCCAAGGGTAGTCGCTGCAATGCAACCATTTCAACGATTGGGGCCGGTAGTGTTATATCGGCGCACGTGTGAGATCAAGTAGTGCTGATACCGCATTTCTGGCCTTTTGCAGCTCCCTTGTCTCTATTTGTTCATCTAAATGAAATGCCAAAGCACCGAGGAATGCATCTGCTCCTCCCACTGAAGCCGGCGCGTATCAGGTGAATCGGCATACGCACGCTAGAACACTTTTCGACTCCCAGAGAACGAACACGCGACGCGTTTCGTTTGTGATAAGAAGAGGTAATATATGCCACATAGCAGCGCAGAAAGTTGTACGTGACACAGGTGTCTTTCCCAAGGCAGCGACACGAGAGGTCAAAGTGTCGGTCGCATGATTTCTGCGGGGATAGCAGCATGAGGGACACTTCGCGGCGTGTACTACGGCGAGGACTGAAAGAAGAGTGAGTGAGTGAGAGAGATAAAAAGAAGACAGGCGGAGAGTGAAAGCAAAGAGAGGAAAGGCAGGGAGGTCAACCAGACAAGCGTCCGGTTTGCTGCTCTACACTGGGGGTAAGGGAAAGGGGGGAATAGCAAGAAGAAAAGAGGAAAGAAGTGATCACTGTGTGTGCAGTGAAGCGCCGTGACACCAAAGTCAAGTTCCATAGCTGGTGATCTGCGTTGATGACATCTGGGACGACCAAAGGGCCAGTGGTCGTTGCGCGAATAAGAGGCTGCGGGTGAGCCATGAAATGTTAACCAGGAAGTAGACCGGTTGGCTACTCTGCGCTGGGGAAAGGGAAAACAAGAATAGAAAGAAGGAAGAGAGAGAAAGGAATGCGGCAATTGTGAGCACGTGGACCGATAGCACTGCGCGCAGAAAACGACGAGAACGTGTATTCGAAGCTTACAGGCCAACACGGTGCTCTTTCAGACTAGAGCAATGAATCGATGGACTGAAAGCTTTAATTAATTAACGTTAATTGTCGTGACGGGTAAGAGAACAAGTCAATGCCTGTAGATTGCGAGTATTGTCTGAGCTAACATGCCGACTTAACACTTCCAAGCATTCACCGATGGCTCTGCCGCCGACGTATAACGCGAAGCTAGTGCTATGGCGGTCGTGATACCGTCGCGTCAACACTTTATCACCAATCGAAAATCATACACCGTTAACACTCCATGTATAATTCAAATGTTTGTTCACCTTCTTTTACTGTTGCCTTATTGAGCCGGTTACATGAGGGGATAAGCCTGTGGCGGGGGCTCAGTGACAGCGTGCTTTTCTTCAGAGCATGAGATTGTGGATTAACTCGCTGTCCGTGCACCCTGTGGTGAGGAACAAATAAAAGAATATTGCCCGTGCGCTCATACTTAATTGCGTGCTAAGGTACGGCAGCTGAAATGAATTCGGGGCCCTTTCCTGCAACATCTCCCTGTCTGTCTTGGACCAAATGGTAATATGGAAAGCTAAACCTTACGAAAGGAGGAGAGGGAGCAGTTTTCTTAAAAAATTCCGGAGAGGTCAGCCAGAGGTCGACTCTTCTGGCCTGCTACTCTGTGACGGGATAAACGAAAGATGAGAGAAAGAGGGTTATGATTGGAGACGGTGGGGAGAGAAAGACGCGAATAAAAATGTTTTGGATGAACTTTCACAGCCCCATATCAAGCACCGTGCTGTTCGTGCTGTCCATAAATGCAAGTAATGTACAAATTGCTCTGCAGCTGGATTTGCTGTCTGGCCAAGGTCCGAGTAGCAGTAGCTCTTCAGTAAATGGTCGATTGCCGATTTGGGATGGAGAATCAGCCAGCGTCTTCCGTTCACGTGCTTGCTGGGTGCAAGCGCAAACGAGGTGGTGCACTGTTTTTTTTTTTCTTTTAGTACGCCACAACAGCATCGCTGTAGCATCAACATCCGTCATAGTCATGAAAACTGTAAGGCCACTCAGGTGGCCTACTAGACAAATTCACAGCAACGGCTGCCGATGTCCAAGTAATAAAGGTTGTCAGGTAAAGCTGGACGCACGTAAGGTAACGTAAGGTACGTACTAATTTTTATTTAGTGTTAAGTTGTCGTCATTCTGCTGAACAAAGTGTCAACAGGCAAGGAACGTAATAAAATTCAGGTTCTGGCTCGTTTATCGTATATTCCTTGCAGATTTCATCAATAAAATGTCCGCTGTAGTTTTTCGCTCGTACCTCTTCTTAAGGGCCGATCAAGCGGATAGAAAATGCTTCATCGCAATAATCTCACTGGCAAAAAAGGAAGACTTCTAAGCTCAGAAGCCCGATTTGCTGGCTTTCTGTCACCGTAATGAAATTGCCTCGTTATCATTGATTACGCACCATCTTAGTTTCAAGATTTCTTCGTGAGTTTCAGTTGACTCTCAATAACACGCAGCTAAAAGTGATCTACTACTGTGTATTCAGCACTCGCAAAAAAAAAGAAGAAGGTCTCATTAGAACACTGTACCACACAGGAACTTAAACTGATATAGGATTTTTGTGCGCTTCGATTTTATGCTGTAGCCTAAACCTGTCTCTACCTTGGTAGCCTTCTTCTTTTCGACAAGTTAGCTCGCTGTATAAGGCGCCATAATTCAACACGACAAGACTCCAACCCTCGAGGGTGGTGCCTCTTCTTGCACGCTCCACTGCGCATGCGCTAGCAAAGCTAGCTCTGAGTTAGGAAGAGGAGGGGGGGGGGGGGGGGGGGGACTCATCGTCTTGTTCATTTTCCCGTCGTACCGGAATCACGTCGGGAAACTCGCGTGTCTCCCGCCTAAGCGCTCTCTCGCACTCAGCTCCATGTACAGCGCTTTTCCGGTCTGGCCTTGTGCCATTTCCAAACCACTCAGTTTCGCGGCAATGTATACAGGAGCTGGAGAGAATCCGCTGTGGCAGCGGGGGTATGCATGCGGAAGCGCTCCTAAGGCTTACGTGCAACCACAGGGCAGTTCCAGAGTCCTCTGACAATTCGGTGATGCTGGGAAAGTATATGATGACAGAGAGTGTCGAAGATACCTCTCTCTCTCTCTCTCTCTCTCTGCTTACTTCGCAGCGGTGTGCAAGCGTCGCGCGGATTTGAGCCCAAAAGACATAGGCAAGCGTTTTGGGAAGTGCAGAAGACACTTAAATTGTGTGTGTGAGAGATATCAAACATTATTAACGGTATGAAAGGTTATTGGAGACTAAACCTCAATCCACGAGTCCGGTGGTGGTTACGACTTCCATGGTGACAGTCGAGACGTCTATTTCCCGGCGAACCAGCATCCGCAGGCTGCAAGATGCAAGGAATCGGGTAGGGGGCATTCCACAGCATCATCTTCCTGCTAAAGGGTGTGCGGAAAAAAGAAGGGGGGGGGGGGTAAGGTAGGAAAAGTGGGAAAAGTGAGCGCCTTGCAGTCCGCCGTCACGTGCTACGACTTTGTCAGTTTCAATTCAATTCAATTCAATGCAATTCAGTTTAATTTTCATTAATAATAATTTGTACAAAAGCACTGTTGGACCAGTAACCGAAGGCTAGAGTAAGCCCATAGTCAATTATGTAGCAGCAGCTACAAAGTCAAGCGCATATCTAGTTATTAGTGATACAATCTAATACAGTTAGGTGGATACATACAATTAAAACCATTAAAAAGGAAAACAGAAGAACGGCCGTCCGGACAGCACTAGCCTGGGTAGCGTGTCATGCGAGTTATAGGAGGTGCGAGAAGTGGAGGTTAAGACAAAGTGTTGATTTGGAGGTGGCGGAGAGCCGTAGCCTCCGATCGTGCGAAAAAAAATTCGGGAAGCGGTGCGAAGGTTGTCGTTGAATCGTGGAAGGTCGCGGTGTGTCAGCGGCGGCCGGGACAGCGCCATCTGAGTTGTGCGATCACCGGGCGCGGCTGCTCGTAGAGTTAGATAGCGAAGTCACAAGGAATGAAAGATAATGAAAAAAAAAAAGAGAATGCTTGTTGACAGCATCAAACCGCTTTCCCCACGATGCTGCAGTTATGCCACAGGCAATCGAACCCGCGACCTCGTGCATAGCACGAGGTCGCGGGTATTATTTTTTGAGCGCGGCGGCCGCATCTTGATGGGGACGCCTTGCAAAAGCGCACGTGTATATTTACACCTAGCCGGAC